>NC_045431.1:115311987-116800112 GCF_902635505.1 Sarcophilus harrisii
TTGACCATTAGATTTTGAAGTCCTTGAAAGCAGTAATTATATCTTGCCTCCTTTTGTATTCCAAGTGTGTAGTACTGTGCCTGGTTCATATAGGTGCTTAATAAATGTTTGTTGATTAAATAAAAAAAGTATTTTATTTTAGTTGTGCAAAATACTGGTTTGAGGATGCCTTCCAACTATGTGTCTCCAGAATCAGAATCACAAAAGAATTTGACAATAAAAAGAACTTTTTTTTGATGATCCTCTGATTATTAATATCAAGCAAGGGCTACAAAAAGAGACTTGTCAAAGATATTGGTTACTACTATGTATAATGTGGACCCTGCAGTAGATATAGAAAAGAATTTTGCTCTAGATGGAAAAGTCCTCCAGATTATCATTTTTGATGATCATATAATGCAAATTATATTAATCCCTGGAATATTGTGATTCTTCATAAGCAAAATCTCTGTGCATAGAGAAAAAGCACAGGTACAACATTTATATTTATTGCATACTGCATCTAATCACTTTGCTTATTGTAGACTTTATTGCCTTGTGTTCCTACCTTCATTTCTCAATATATTGACATTTTAGAAAGTAGTTTAGAAGATAAGTCAGAGATAAAAAAAAAGCATTTCATAAAATAAATACAGATATGAAATGATTCCTTATAAAAGATTTTGAATTGCTCCAAATGCTTTTTTAAGGTATAAGGCTACTCCTCTGAACAATTTTTTTTCAGATAAAGTAATATATAAAGTATATTTTCTTCCATTCTACATAAGGGCATCAATAGAAAGCTTTAAGTTATATATACTATAAGACCATTGCACAATAATTTTTTATGTACATTTTAACTGATGAGATTACTAATAAATATAACTTCCCTTGTCTTAGGGAATTTTTATCATATTTATTGATAATAGAGATTCTACTTGATATAATAATAATAAGTATTTATATAAGACTTTAATGTTTAGATAGTACTTTCTATACGGTCTTTTGTTTGACCCTCAAGACAAACTTTTGTGATATAGATACTTCAGATGCCATCATATTTTCCACACAAGATTACTGAAGTTGAGAGAAGTTAGAGAAATTGCTCATGGTCATTTAGTGCCAGAAAGAAGATTAAATTCATCTTTAAAATACCAAGCTCAACAATGTAGCCCTGCACCCCATTGCCTCTATGTTATATAGCTCATCATGAGGAAATGCTGTATTCAGACAAAGTATCACAAAGTAAGAAAAGCAAGCAAGTACAGAATTTTCTTCTGCCATTTTAAAAGACTTTATAATATTATGGGTAACATCTGTAAATATATGTTCTTAATTTATACACAAAACATAGTGTAAACACTGTATAACAAGTGCTTAATAAATGCTTGTGCAATGATCTATAATATTAACATATTATATCAACTCTTACAATTGCTTAGCTCTCTATAATAGTCATAATTTTGGTATTTGCAATATTTGGGGGCAACTGGATGACCCAGGGGATAGAGCTCCAGGACTGCAGTTAGGAAAACCTGAGTTCAAAAACAGTCTCAGACACACTCTAGGCCTGTGTGACTCTAGGCAAGTCATTTCATCCTGTTGGTCTCAATTTCCTTAGAATAGCTGGAGAAAGAGATGGCAAACCACAGTGATATCTTTGCTCTGAAAATTCCAAATGGGGTCACAAAGAGTTGGACATGACTGAACCACAAAAAAATTTCAAATAATTCCTGCAATATAGCTTTTGCAGAAATAGGAGAAAAATGTTGTTTTTACTTTTCACTTTTTAAAGAATAGGGCTGTTCATGAAATGTCCATGAAAAATGTAAAAACCATTTTTGTCCTCCTGGTTTTACTTTATTAGGTGAATTATCTTCAGTTAAGTTGATTAGTATGGAGTTGCTTCTCAAGGGAGGGCATTTAAGTAGCTTTAAACTGCTTTGCCATGGATTTTAATGTGGGACACCTACAGAATCCACTTTTGGCATGGAAGAGCATTTCAGTAATCTTGCATTACCCAGTCAGCAGGTGTTTCCATGGACATTGGTGTAAACTAAGAAGGAAAGGCCTTGGATGTAGGAACAGTAATTGAAAATCCTGAAATGAATTCCACCTTGTCATTGCTTCACTGATTCCCAATGTTCCAGGTAGGGCACACCTGCTGAGTGACTAAGAACAGGTACATCGTAGTATTCCATTAATTTCAATGGAATGTCAGTGGACTGCAGGTGCACAGCAGGAATGCTGAGAAGGGTGTGTGATGGGGTGGAGTATGGAGAAAAGGAGAAGTAGCCCTGAATGCACAAGAGACAATAGTATTCTGAAATTAACCCAAATCCCCTTATAAGTTTCTATTTGAGGCAATTCACTGGTAATTCCTAACTTTACTCTATTAAGCACTCTTAGTTCTTTAGTACTTCTTACCTCATGAGAGTGATAGCAGCGTACCTTGAATGAGTGTAGTGCTGTAATATAAAGTTAAAAATTCTTCAAATGGTATTAAAATACCGCAGACTCTGAAAGAGCTTGGTTATGATTGCAGTAATGAGATATATGGTGTGGTGTCAAAAACTGTCTCCTGGTTGACACAACAATCCATAATTTATAGATTGCCTTAAAAATTAAAAGACGAAGTCAATTATAACTAATTATGATGCTACATTTGCTTGAGAAGTTATTATATCCTTTGGGATATAGGAAGTAATGTTCATGTCAGTCAGGAATCTTTAGCTACGGCTTCCTTTTTCTAGCTCAAGAATTCTTCAGTTTCTTTTGGTGAGAATCCTAAGCCTCCGAAATCCTGGAACATTAACTAATTTTAGAAATTATTGGAATTGACTCTGTTCTCCGTTGTACATTTGGTCCTCTTCTCAGGTTCCCCTTCATTGCCAAACCCTCATTGAAGTTCCTGGAAATTTTGTCTGGTGACTGCTGAATCAGTTAGAAATGAATTTAAAATTAGGCTTGAGAAAATAATAGTAAATTGAATACCAGTATCAAATTGTTATTATTGCCCCCAATTGATCCCTAGCTGACAAGTGAGTTGGGGCTGCAAAGAAACTTAAGATCGTAAATATTATATATTTTCCAAAATAGGTATTTCATAATGTTCACATTCTTTATAGGCTAAAACTGAAACTTTACAAAGGAAGTTGACATTTTTAGTATGTATAATGGTTTACAACGGCGTATTCCTCCTCAATTGTGACAGCCTGAAATAGTTGGTATTTTGCTGGGGCCTTTTGTTATAAAAACTGAGGGGAGGGAAAAGAGAAGAAGAGGGTGAAGAGGAAAAGAAAATTCATCCTTTTCTTGTCTTAAGGAGATTTACAGTGAGTTTAATGACCCGAACGAGCTAATATTCAGTTGATAGCAGCTTATCGAGTTATTGTTAAGGCATTTTGGATGCCTTGGTCCTCAAACAGTTTATTGGTGGGCTACGTAGAGTATGTGTTTCATGTTTGAGCATTGTTTTTATGTGGTATGAGCTTCTTGGCTTATCTAGGAAAAAAACACTGTCAGATACATTAAGGAAATACGTACTCAAAGAGGGAAAACCACAATAAACAAGTTGCTTGAGTAATGTTATAAAACGTTATCCTTTTTATACGTTTAGGATTTCATTCTGTTGGAAAGCTTTCAAAGGGTGACCTAGTACATGTGCCAATGACAAAAGCTACTTGTAACAATTCAGGGCATGCTTTCTGCTTTATGAAATGGGATTGTAAAAATCCTCTCAAAAATGACATCTGAAATAGCATTAAAACACAATTTCCCTTTGATAAGGCTTTAAGGCACTCTCATGAAAAGTGACACCACTTTGAGTGAGACTGTGTCAGCATTCTGCAATGTTGTGTTGCTCATAACTGACATTAATCCATTAAGAGTGCGAGGGTCATTTATTTTGCTCATGAAGTCATTAAATACTATTATTGATTTCTGTTCGATTACTTGGCTTTGCCTTCATTTCTTGATCATTATATACTCTAATGGCTATGTCTTGAATTCATTCACTTAAAACAACAGAGATTATCAAATTAAAAGTAAAGTAGTTTTGACATAAAGTTCAAAGAGAAAATAATTCTGAAAAAGATATGCTGTAATTATTCAGTGACTACCTGAGATTAGTACTTATGTGGAATTGTGAAAGGTGGGTTTAAGTGATATTGATTTCTTAAAAATCCATAATCGCCCATCTTCAATGAAATCATTTGCTAAAATGTAGTAAAGAGCAGTCTGTTATTTTCTTTTTTTTTTCAAAGTAAATTATTGTTAAGAGTAAAATGTCTGCCTCTAGAATATTTTCTTTTCACTGCTCTCATTTTACATAGTTGGCTTTACAAATATCTGTTGATTTACCTATATTATGTCCATTATTTTGGGACTTGAAAAAAAATGTTTTGTGTTCCTTGAATGGAAACAGAGAGCCAAAGTTGACTTGAATACAATAACAACTTTCTGATTTTTATTGTAGCAAACAGGAAATTTGAGAAAGAGACTAAATAAAATCTGAGTACAGAAGAGCCATATGAGTATTCATTGCATTTCTGAAATTCAAATGAATGGGATTTCAGGGTAAGAGGCTTCTTTTTTGACATGTCTTAAGGTAAATTGATCATTTAAGTAAATGTGTATAGAAAATGTTTTTCTCTAAAATTCCAAATCATACCTTCTTAATTAGATCACTAGAAGTATATAGGATATAAAAAATTCTGTTACTCAGCTAAGTGCCATCATTTTAGGCACAAATCTATCTTTTCTTTAGCCTATTACATTATAACTTGTGCTTTCATATCCAATGATGAGAGGAAACTGCATGAATTATTCTTGTTTATAATTTTCAAATGTTTTCTTAATTTCATCTCTTGGAATCCTGGTGCCAGAAAGTGGTACTTCCCATCCTAGCACATCAGGGCTTCTGGAGAAGGAGGAAGCATTATTTATTTCTCCTTTGCTCCCAAGTCTTAGGACAGACCTCTCTCAGCCCTCTCCAGGCTACTTTGTTACCTACTAAGCTGATGCCAAGTAGTACCAAGTTTATTGCAGCATCTTTGGAGATGCAGTTGTGTGCTCAGCAATTTTCATAGGCCTCTTGCCTGGCTCTTTGAAGGAAACCCGAGCAAAGCTGTGTTATTAATGAATTATGACAAGCCTTTTGCCTATCAGGCAGAGAGGTTCCAGTTATCCCCCTTTAAGACAAAAACTTAATGGAAGATGCTCAGATGGGCAAGCTCTCTGATGATACTCCTTAAGTGCTCATCCTTTTTCTGATGCGAATATTCAAAGAGCCGTGAAGCTGCAAGTGGCAGCATTTAATATTGTCTTTCTCATAATGCCTGAATAATTTTCCAGAGAGTGATCGCTGCAGCTGCCGCGAACATGGTTATTTGTTTATTTTTCACCTTGGTCCTGGTGGAATGCTGACCTAGCTAATCTGCCGCACTGGCAAGGAAAATGGTTTCATATTCATAGCTCTCGTCTGTCTATTCTTTCAAATAAAACACAACATGCGTCTTGCCGGTTGCAGCTTAAATAATACAGAATTAAGGAGGACTCGTGGTGGCAGTTTCTGTTGACAGTGGGGGAAAAAAAGAGAGAGCAAGAGAGAGAGCGTGTTCGGGAAGAATTTGGTGAAAGATGAAGAGATGCTTGTACGTTTTTAATGGATGTTTGGGAGAAAGGAAGAGAAAGCATAGGCTGTCGGGGTGAGTTGCCGAATGCCTGCAAGATCTCCCTCTGCTCGGGCTGCTCATTATGTTAAACAGTGTAGCTTTTAAAATACTGTAGTTTTCCTTTTATGTTCAATGGCCTTCATTTGCTGAAATGCTTCAAGTTCACAGTACTAGAGTCATTTTGAAAACGGAATGTAATTACAAAGGTATCTTATGCTTACCAACAGCTTTTTTGGATCAATTTAATTATCATTACTTGTGGATACTGTAAATTGAATATCCCTTCCCTAATTACATTAAACTCAAGGGTTAGCTGCTTAAACATCCAAATCGGAAAAGTTCTTCCTCTCCTATAAATAGTAGAATTGTTTAGACTCTTCTTTAGACTGACCTCAGAAGCTAAGTACTTTACCTGATATTGTCAGGTGTGCATTATCAAGACAGTCTGTAATGAGATCTGTAATGAGGAACTAAGGTATAATGGCCTTTTGGAAAAGTTAATTTATTCAGCATTTTCTTGTTGCATGATGGAATTAAAGTTTGTATGTATGTCCAGATCCTTTTTAAGGGGACCAGTCACTCTGTTATTAGTTTACCCATGCTCTGCCGTGATTGAAAGTGGTTTAATGTTACTTCCACAGCTTAATGGAAGTCACCATAAAAGTAGTGAATTAGTCCTGCCCTTTTAAACAGAGCTAATTTATTTAGGGAGCAGGAATTTTATTCTACTGTGCTTTTTTTTTTTCTTTCCTCAAATTATAAACAGGAAACTATATAACCCACCTAAAGAGTAGTTCATTTTTTTTAGTGGAAAAAAAAAAGTGCCCGAACACCTATAAACAGGAACTGGTTTTTCCCTCTTGTTGTAGAAAATCAGACTTTAATTAGTTGATGTGTCTGTCCTATGTTAGTATTTGTTGTCTTTTCAGCTCTGATTTTGTGCTTTGTTGTAAGAAAACAAAGGCTGTTCCAGTGAGAGTTTTGATTGATTTCTGCTTGTTACAGTCATTGTAAATTTTAGTGTTGTGTATAGGTAATTGCTTATATTTACTTTGTTTTCTTTTTGGATTGTAGCTTTATTAAAATCCCTCCATCTATTTTCCATCAAAATTTCCCTTTCCATCTTCCTTTTTTGGGTAGATGAGACTGCTTATTTTCCCAAAACAGCTTCTGCTGGGAGTCCTTTATGACCTATCATAAAAACCTGTTGGTTAGGAACAGACTAAAAGTAGGTATGTTAAGGAGATGAAGCATTTCCTAATGGAACTGAAAGAAAAGACCATTATACACAACAAACTTCTGAAAAAACTATCACAGTGGCACATTAAGAGATGTGGATTAAAACATGTTCTAAGTGGGTATTTGTGATTTTCCAATGAGACATATTGAAAAACATGATGAAAAGATAGGGAAAATAAAAGACTTGTTATATTTGTTCATGTACTATAAGAAAATGAGATTTCCCTAAGCAGCTCTATTTTAAACTAGTATATTATAGATTTTTACCTCATTCTAAAAAACAAAATGGAAATTAATAAGCAGTATTGCTTGAAATTGACATAGTTCTACCCTTTTGTTAACAGTTATAGGATATGTAATATATAAATATGTAAGTAATTATAAAATCGAAAACCCTTCTCTAGGATGTTCTTTTGGAAAGTTGTAATATATATCCAATATCTTTGCTGAGAAAAACCCAAATGGGATCATGAAGAATCAGACAAGACTGAAATGATTCAACAACAACAACAAAATACACATTTGTGACAATTTTCATAATCCATTAAAATATTAAGAGATGACTGTGAAAAATGAAATTTTTTATTCTTGTATAAAAAAAGCAGCAGTTTTAAGCCTTTCATTCAAATAGAGAAAAATACCAGTAAGTATCTATCCATTAAAAGTCAAGCTTTATTTGTCTTGATAAATGCATCTAAAGGCACAGATATGTAGAGTATATAGGAACTTGGATGAGTCCTTCAGATGTACTTCTTTCAGTTAAGAAAACTTGAAGAAGTGAATAAAGAAGAGTTTAATGCTAAAAATTCAGAATGATGCACTGGAGAAATGGAATGTACTAAGCCATCATTCAGGCAGACTATATTTATGGTACTTTTCATGTTCAGAATCAAAACATTGTTGTTAGTGATTGAGATAAGCGAACACAAAACTATTTCCTTGTGAAAGGACATAGTGAGAGCATAGTTACTTGGATTGACGTTCTCATCCAGCATGCTTGGGGTAAAATTAAGTTTGAGATACAGTTATTGCCCAATAAACTCTTAGAAAACTGGAAGTGTCTATATCATTCTGAATCATGGAACAGCATGACTTAGGTATTTAATAAATATTTTAAGGTTATGATAATTGGCAGACTTATTATCAGTTTCATCACAGACATCAAGGATATAATAGCCCCTGAACATAGCTACTTTTAGTCCCCTAAGCTTATCTCCTTAGGATTTTTTGATATTCTGGGAAAATTTATGCTACTCTGCAGACTCAGCTAATAGTAGCAAACGCTCTTCTGATCTTTCTAGGGATGTTCCACTAAGATGTTATCAAATTAGAAACAGCCTCAATAAAACTTCTCTTCCTTTATACTCTTTAGTAACTTCATGTCCACAGCCAAAATCTTTTAGAAATTATCTTCCAAATGAAAGTCCTCTAGGAATTGGTTCTATTTTCACAAGTTCTATAACCAAACTTTTTCACTCAATGCATCCCATGTCTTCTGTGTCTAAGTAAAATATTATGAATAAGTTATAATAATTTAATTTATACAAATATGGCATTGTGATAGAAGAATACAGGTTGAATTAAAGGGGTATGATTTGTCCCTGGACTTGTAAAAACTCTTGTTCTTAAAAAAAGATAAAATTGAAGACATGCATAGATGTAAATGTAGAAAGAAATACTATTTTGAAGGTGTAATGAGTCTAAATATATATCTGATAGACAAGGTTACTTGTCAAGCAAACAAATCATATTAAGTTGTGCCTGGGATTGGTATGTTCATGGGAATGAAAAAACTCACAAATAAAGACGTAACAGGAATGATTGTTGGAGCTGGAGATGCAAAGTTAGCCTCTTGCTAAGCATGTGACATGAGCTTTATTATTGAATCTCCTTATCTAGTAAGCTGTAAAGAGGAACTAGAAAAGAAATTACACCTCTCTTTTGGGGCCCACTTTTTTCGGATATATTTATCACTCTTCCTTGAATTTCCAACAAGATGTACTGGGGATAAGATTTCTCTTTCTTCCTTTCACTCCCTGCCACTCATTCCTCTTCCTACACCCTTCTAGCAATGGCAGCCATGAACACATGACAGCTAGAAAATTTGTTTGGATGGGATTACTAGTGACTAGCCTCTGTTCAGAGAAGAAAGCAGAAAGCAGGAGAAAGACACAGATTCCCCTAGGTAGGTACATATTATTGTTACCAAATGCCCATACTTACTATTTTGGGGGAAGAGTACCTTTCAAGGTACTCCTAAACCATGGCTTAGAGTCTAATTAGTTATTATTAATAATTCTGATGAATCATAGTTTAGATTAAGGAATTCTCTTCCCAATTTGCTAGAAATCCAAAGGAAGGAAATTCTGAATGTTCTCAGAAGAAATATGCCCCAAGTTCCACATATCATCCCTGTTATCAGTCAAAATCAATAAACATTTATTAAGTACTTACTGTGTGCCAAGCATTGCGCAAAGTGCTGAAGGCCTTGTGCTAAGCAATGTTATAGAGATATGTTGTGGACTATATATATAAATTTGGCATAGTCATTCTATTTGTGCTAGCTCTCATTTTCGGGATCTAATCTCATGATTTCATTAGAAAAGAGAGATCTTAAAGAGCAATTTCCCATTAACAACATAAGGGGAAAAAGCTGTCTGCTATGTCTTATTTCTTCTACTTGTGATAATAAATATAAATTAAAATGGGATGTATGAAAATGAGCATAAGTAAACCAGAATAAAATTCATCTTATGGAGTAAAGGTAAAAGAGTGAAGTAAAATAAACCAGGATAATCACCTCTCAAGATTTTCCTGAAATCACATCATCATAGATCAAGAGCTAGAAGGAAGTTCAGAAGCTATATAATTCAATTCATCTAAGATGATAACATGACTTGTCCAAGGTCACACAGGAATTATCAGAGACAACATTTAAACTTGAGTTTCTATGAGAATAAAAAACAGTGCTTTTTGCATTATAATGTTTTGCCTCAAAGACCACTGAAATAAGGAATTAAAAAAATCTTAATGTAGAGTGGAAAAATTTTAGGAAAGAGGATAATGTAATTAAAACTTAGAGTAAAAAAAAAAAAAAACCTTCTAGACAGTTTTCAGTGAATCGAGGGAGGCCATAAATGAAGCAGCATTCCAAGAATTAAATGAAAACACATGTCAGGGACAGGGGAAAACCTTTCTTTCTTTCTTGCCTTCTCTACCATTTCCTCTGGTTGAATTTGCCCATTTTAACTCATGATCTCTGTGGATTAAAGGAAATAGATGCCCTGTGCCTGGATATGAAGCTCAACAAATTCTGTTGATTGGCTCATTTAGATAAATAATCCTTTCATGAGCTTCTCCTCTTAAAAAGAGTTTTGTTGTTTTCTTCCATAGAACACTGCATAAATAAAAAGGGGAATGCCAGCATCACCATAAAGAATCTCTTTTTTAAAATAGCATGTAGTTATCTTGTTCCATTCTGCCCCTTGTCCTTGAAAAGGAGAAGAGGACCAGAATGAGATGCTTAATGTGCACCTTCAGCCAAGATGTATGTGGCCTCTGGATTTCCTAATATTGTAGTATTATGTTTATAGGTCAGAATCATAACCCCTTTGTGTGTGAAGTACTTTCAGATGTGTGGGACCCAGGGAGCAAGCCCTCTTTTGAATTGGAAAGATACAATAAAATGAACCAGAAAAAGCACTTGAAGCCTGATCCAAGAGTTATTAATACACTGAACACTCAGCTGGTGAAAAAATGGGTAAATCCAGTCACACAGGCCATACAAAGAAATGGTGATCACTATTAGTTGAATCTGAAGGGCGAGTTAAATAACTTTATAACTTTCGTCCCATTGATCTTGGTGAAGTGTCCACCATTCTTGTCCGTCAGGCTTTACTCAAGAGACAAGTCACCACATGAGAAAGGGCTGGGTTTATAGATCATCTTAGCTGATTTCCATTGTCTTGGTCACAAAACCTCGGAGTTATTTATAATTTTCACTCCTGCTGCTTTAGAGTTGGCATCTGCTCCCTTTTTTCCCTTTCCCTGGTGCCCTTCCTGGCCCTAAAGCTGTAGTCTATGCTGAAAATCTTAAGCAAAAAATTTGGTCTGATGCCCAGGGAAGAATCATTATCAAATGTCCCTAGTCTTCTCTTGGTGGTAGGAGTGGGATGAAAATCGGGAGGTTACTTTCCTCAAAGCCCTTTCTGCTCACTGGGGCACAATATAAGAGTTTGCCTTAGCTGAGGAAAACCAACTGGAGTGCCACCCAGCTGGTTTCTCCACAGATATGAGGCTGTTCAGCAGCTGCAGTCAATCATTTGTTTCTCCTACTGATCATCAGAAGCACAAGCCACAATCTAAAGGGTGTCTAAATTCACATCATTCAAAAATAGCTTGTGAGTTCTGACAAAAAAGCATTCACCTTCCAGAGCAAATACTCAGAGGCTGAGGTTTACAAAGAAACCTTTTGGCATGGGTTAAAGATCTCAGTCTATTCTTGTCCTTTTGTCTTTTATTCTTATCCTTTATTTGTCTAACTTAGAGTAACAAAAGCAATAGATGATAAGTTTCTAGAATGCAAAAAATGGTAGAGTGCTCTATAGAGATGCCTAGACAAAGAAATTCAGAGAAAATGGAAGAGGAAAAAGTGATGATAGCTCCCATTTATATAGTACCCACTATGCACCATGTACTGTGCTAAATATTTTACAAATACTATCTTGATCTTACAGCTGAGAAAACTGAGGCAAATTGAGGCAAAGTAACTTACCCAGAGTCACATAACAAGTGGATTTCTAAGGCTAGATTTGAATTTAGCTCTTCCTGACTCAAGACCCAGTGTTCTATCTACTGTAAAAGAGAAGAGGGATTAAAGGTTCATCTCACATGTCACCTCTGTGAAACCTTTCTTAAGTTGTTATGCCTGTCAATGCTGCTTCCTTACTTTACATTTGCTCATCAGTGGAAATGTGCAAGGGAAGAAGGAAGGAAAAAAGGGAAAGAAGGAAAGGAGAGAGAGAGAAAGAAAAAGAAGGGAAAGAAGGAAGGAAGGAATGAGGAAAGTAAGAAAAGAAGGAGGGAGGGAGAATTCCTGCCTCCAGGGAGCATGCCTTTAGTTGTTTAGCAGGTTCAGTTGTGATAAATGAACTATTTCCTGACCTTGAAGAAAACATGGTAGCTAATTTTATTTGTGTGATAGTGTGGGAAGTATGAGATAGAGAATATTTTAGATTATGTGTGTTTAGATGATTATTAAATGGAGAATGAGAAACCTGGTTTAATGCACCATTACTTAGTGCCACCAATCATAACTATAGATTTGGGAGAGTCATTAGTTTTCTTTTCTTTTTTGCTTCTTTTTTCAAGATCACAGACTCTGAATTCTCTGTTCATGCAAAGGCTACTAAGTATCCCGGATAGTGAGTTAGTCCTGGGACAAGTGGGGACCCATTTGTTGAGATTTGTTATTGTCTTTTATTTTCAAGGTTGACATGAGAGTCAAACTATTTGACTGTGAATTGTGTCTTCGAGTGCAAGGGTCATTATGAGATCAAGAGTCCTTTCTATAATAAGTACATGCAAAGTCTATAGTGTCTTTTCACATGGCTGTTTTTAAATCTCTTCCCCGGGTTCAGAGATGATCTGATACAGTCCATAGAGCCTGGACTCTGGAGATTGAGACTGGATTCAGGAGGTTCCCAGCTCTGATCCTCTGTCAGCTGTGTGACCACTGCCGGGTTACTGAACCTCTCTGAAATGGATAATGATACCTTTAATGTTATCTCACAGTGTGGCTTCAAGAATCAAATAAGGCAGAGTATGTAAAGCGCTTTGCAAACCTTCAGAGCCTATAAAAATGTCAGCTATTATTATTCATGGTTGGCTGGAAGCCCAAAAGAACAACTCTGTATCTCAGAGCTGCATGCCAGGCTGGGTCTGTCAGCTACAGTTGTTTCCCAACCATTTACAGCTATGACTCATGGCTGGAGGCTGTGTTTCAGTGAATCCTTGATGTGTTTTCTCTTGCCCTCACTATTGAGATTTGCCCTCAGTTTGGTTGACTGTACCACAGATGCCTGAGTATCCTGCTGTAAACATTCTTTGCCTAGCCACAGAATAGTGTTAATGTGATCATATCCCTTCTAGTAGGAAAGAGGATGATAATATCATGGATTCATAGATCTTGATAGGGAAGCCATCTTGTCCAACTATTACTTGTCCAAGTACTATTAGTATTTATTATTAATTATTTTATTAAGAACTACATTGAGTTTCTGTTCCTATGTTATTTTTTTCTGAATGCATATATATATATATATATATATATATATATATATATATATATATGTATCCCCCCAAGGGATTTCAGGATAGAATTTTTTTCCAGAGTAGTTTTACAGCAGGAAGACTATCATATTGAAAGCCTATTCATAGAATCATAGAATCTCAAAGTTAGAAGCAGATCACAGAAGCTACCCCCTAAATAAATATAGTAGCTGACATTTATGTGGCTCTACCCAGAGCATGTATATCCACTACGTGATCACTGACAAGTGGTCGTCCAGCATCTTCTTGAGAATTCAGGTGCAGTAGAAATCCACATACTTTTTTTTTCTTGTGTTAAAGCTGAAATCTCTCTATCCCTATCTTTCACTTCTTGGCATTGATTCTACTTCATTAGGAAGACAGGGACTATTAATTTTTTTTTGTCCTTATATCCCCCAAACCTTGTTCAATGTCTGTCAAGAAGTAATAGGTATTTGAATTCTTATTAAAGAAATGGGGGGAAATATTATCTTTGTAAATGCGGCAATCAGAAGTAAGAATAATACCCCAGAAGTGATCACAATAGGATACTATAAAACTATAAATATAGATATAGCCTATGATCACATTAGATTTCTGGCTTATCCCAGCATATTGATGCTCCATGAGTTTGCAATCCATTAAATCTTCCAGGATTTTTTAAAAATAAATTTTGATATATTTTTCTTGCCCATATTTTCTAGTGTATCATTTCCTTCCCCAAGAGAGCCATCACTTATTTTAAAAAAAATAGAGCAAAAGTTTTCAGCAGAAAAGAATCTACTTTAAAAAGTCTTACATTAAATTCAGTGTTGTATATACCCTATCCAACATCACAAGCATCTCTGCAAAGAAGTAGGCAAGATGCTTGCTCCACATATCTTCTCTTTAAGTTAAAGAAGAGAAATGGCCCTAAATTAGCAGGTCCCATCATCTAAGTATTTTGTATTCTTTCCATTCTTGTTTTCTTGGTTCTTCTTATTTTTACTTTTCATCAGTTCATTTTTTTGGCATTCTTTGTAGCCATCATTTCTCATAGTATACCTTTAGCCCAATCTTGAAGTTTATAATCTTTTTATGGATTGCATTTCTGTCATCTTTATCAGAAAATGGAGTTAATATTTTAATAAGTAAGTGTTTTACAAGGTCTCTTGTAAACTGTGATGAATCCCTTCTAGATTTTTGTCATCAATAAAATTTGAGGAACATACTATTATAGGTCTTCATTGAGGTTTTTAAAAAATACAATTAAACAGAATATAGCCAAAGACCAAATGTCTAGAGCACTTTGCAGAACACTTCCATTTGTTAGTTCTAGAATCAGAGATTTAAAACTGCTAAGAAAATAATTCGAGTTAAGCCTTCCCATTTTATGTGGAAACTGAGGTTGAAAAAATCAAGGATTTTTCCAAGTATCTCCAGCTGGCAAGTATTGTAAATAGGTTTTAAATCCAGGTCTTTAAAAGCCAGTATTCTATGCATTACATTTCTTCTTTGATCCACTTATTGACTTGGCTCCACATTATCATTTGCAGTAGACATATTTCCCCATTTTAGATTCTGAAGAAGATTGAGAACCGCTGTAGTTAATCGAGTATGGAGGATGCCATAGTTAGACCTGTGCCTTTGGAAGATAACTTTAATGACTGAGTGGAGGATGGACTGGATGAGGAGTGACTGGCAGTATCACCCAATATAAGGCGTGTTGTTTGCAAACCAGGATGATTGCAATGTCCAAAAAAAGATGGTATATGCAAAATATGTTGCAAAAACAAACTCTTCAGACCTTGGCAACAGATTGGATATGGGGAAGGTCAGGTGAGGGAAGGTAAGGAGCTAAGGAAAATGACTAGATTTGGAATATGGGTAACAAGAAGTTGCTGATACTGTCGACAATCATAGGGAAGTTTGGAAAGAGGGAAGATTTGGAAAAAAGATGATGAGTTCATTTTTGGACATGTTGAATTTAAGATGTCTATGAGACTTCCAGTTTAAGATTTCCAGCAGGCAAATGGCAAATGTCTAATAAGCATTTGAAGATGTGAGACTGGAGGTCAGTTGAGATATTAGGTTTGGATAAGTACATCTGCGAATTATCAGTGCATATATGATAATTGAATCCATGGAAGCCAAATAAATTGCCTAGTGAAATAGTGTAATGGGAGAATAAAAGAGAGCCCAAGTGAGATATTGTAAAAGAAACTGAGGAGAGCAATCAGCTAAGTAGGGGGAGAAAAAGGAAAATAGTGTCATGAAAACCTAGGAAGAAGACAGTATCAAGGAGAAGATGGTTATTGACAATGGCAGAGAATTGCAGAGAGGGCAAGAAAAGGCCATCAGATTTGGCAATTAAGGCATTGTTAGTAAATTTGGAGAGAGCAGATGAGATTAGAAGCCAGACTATAGAGAGAAATGGTTGCCAATATATTGTATTGGAATATTAATTCTTCCATTCTTCCATTCATGATGATTTTTTCAGAGATCACTGATTGTGGCTTACCCTCAGATGTTTTGTTTTTTCTCCAAGTCTGGTCTTTGTAATTCATTTACTTCCTTTACTATTTCCTTATAAATTACTGGTTTGAATTAACTGTTAAACTTTTTTTATTCCATTCTTCTTATTCTGAAGATTATTCTCCTTGGCAGAAAAAGCAAAGAAGAAAAGCAGAAATCAAGTAATTGGATTTTCTTTCCTTCTCCCTCATCCTCTCCTTTCTCACTCCCCCTCTCCTTCTCCTTCCTCCTTTCCTTCTCTCTGCCCTCCCTCTCTCCGTCTCTCCCTTCCATCTTCTCTTTTTTCCATCCCTTCCTCTCCTCCTTCTTTGGAAAAAATTGTCATCTTCTCTTAATCATCCAATGATATTTTTATTATAATAACTTTTTATTTACAAGATATATGCATGGGTAATTTTTCAGCATTGACAATTGCAAAACCTTTTGTTCCAACTTTTCCCCTCCTTCCCCCTACGCCCTCCCCCAGATGGCAGGTTGACCAATACATGTTAAATATGTTAAAGTATAAATTAAATACAATATATGTATACTTGTCCAAACAGTTATTTTGCTGTACAAAAAGAATCAGATTTATCCAATGATATTTTTGCATCCACCCCAAGTATAGAGATAATACATGTTCTTTAATCCTCCTCAGTATCTCCACATAACTAAAAAGCCCTTCTTTGTTATCTTTTGCATTTATTACAGGTCTTAATTGTTCTTTAGTTTAGTTTTTTTAAATAAATTTTTAGTTTTACTGATTCTCAATGTTACCAATTAATCTGTAGTCCTTTTATTAATACCCCAGATATATACAGCACTATATTGTCCATAATGGAAAAGAAAAATCAGAAATTAATGTGAGAAAATATGCCACAATAAAAAGCATAGTAGCTAGCATTTATATAACTTTAGGTTTGAAAACATTTTACAAATAATATTTTAGTCCTTTCAACAGTTCTTGAATGTAAGTTTTATTATTACCCCAATATTACAAATGGGGAAACTGAAATAGTAGGTTAAGCAACTTGCTCAGGATCAAAATGCTAGCAAGTGTCAGAGCCTGGATCTGAATTTGTCTTACTAACTTTATCACTGCGCCACTTAGTCTGAGAGATGGAATTTGAACACATGAAACATGAAAATAATTACAAAATGACGTATCAAGAAATTCAAAGTGGACTATTAGAAACTGAGCATAAAAGCCAAGAATAAGTGTAAGCAGAACAAAATGAGTTTTGCCTCTGAAGGCTCTAATGAAGACTTGATTTGGGGGCTTAGTACAGAAGTATTCTTAGGAAGCAGAATTTGACAGAAGGGTTTCAGAATAATCCATTTTACTTCGTTGAAGCCTTCCTTCTGTTCTGTAACTCTGCTTTTCAGGCTGGGTATTCCATTACTCTTGGTGAACAGATTGCCTTTATGAGCCTAATCGTGGTGTCTAGTATGTCTGTGTGACTCCCTTAACCTACAAATTTTAGGGTGTGTCTGTATTGATGAAACTCCCATCTCCTAGAGCAGCTTTAGAAGGCAGATTGTATATTGCAATCAGCAAGAGCTCCAAAGTAGGTCACAGTTCTAGGAGACTGGCATCAGCATCTAAAATTGACAAGCTAGTCTCCATTCATCTCCACGTTTTAGGTTACCATGAAGAGAGAGAAAAGCAAGCGGATCCGATGAGGACTAGAATTGTGATTTCACTGGCATAAGAAACCCTCCCCCCCCCCCCCCCCACCCCCGCAAGAGGGAATTCTACCAAAGCATATTTGGAACTTTGTGATTTGTAGCCTTAGGGAGCTTCTTAGGGTATCAAGAGATTATATAACATGCTCTTTCTGATGCAAAGCTCCAAAGCCAGCTTTTACTCACTCTCACACCAAATTTAGGTGTAGTAAGTGTAAGCTTGACTTGCACCAAACAAGAGACCTATGCAATAGATGTTTAGACTTGTTCTCTGCCTTTATTCCATCTTCATTTTGTCAAAAAACTAATACTTGCCTATGTAAGAAAATATCACGTCTGTTTCAGGAAAGTTTAGACACAGGAGAATTCAGAATTTTTTCCCCTCTCACCCATTAATTTTTTGAATCATTTTTGTCTTTTCTGCTTCTGCATCTTTTCCAGAGTATAGATTTCATTCTCTTTTTAAGATTCCATGATTCAAGTACTCCATGCTTTATAGAAACATTTTGTGCTCATCAATACTGTGCACTTCCCAGACATTTTTGAAAAGGTGGAAGTCTATGGATGAGAAACACTACATTTACTGGACTCAGTAACTATGTTATTTTCCTCTTTCATATTTGCTACAAGGGATAGATTGTTCCATGTATAAGGCAGAAGGAAGAATATGTTTACAAATGAAGGTGATATGAAAATTAAAATGTCAATAATTTTTTAAAAGACTTAAAAATAATTTTTGAAAATTTGTCAATCCGAGAGGTGAAAATGATATTTCAAGGTTGTTTTAATTTGCATTTCTCCAATCACTAATGGTTTAGAGCATTTTTTTCATGCGTGTAATCATTTTGATTTCCCTTTTTTAAAAATTGTCTGTTCATATACTTTGACCATTTGTCAATTGGAGAATGACTTGTATTTTTATATATTTTATAAAAGTTATTTATATATTTAAGATATGAGACCTTTACCTAAGGAACTGCTTATACAAAGAATTTTCCCCAATCTTCTCTCCTCTTCTTGGCTGCATTTGTTTTATTTGTAGAAAAACATTTTATTTTAATGTAATTGAAATTATCTATAATGTAATTAAAAGTATCTTTATATACTTTATTCTGTTTTCTAACTCATGTTTATTTACAAATTTGTTGGCCTGTTCTTAAGTCTGATAAGTAATATGTTTCATGTTCTTCAAGTTTTCCTGTAGTATTTTTTGTATTTAGGTCATGTATGCATTTTGATCTTATCTTGATAAATAGTGTAAGATATGGGTCTATGCTCATTTTCTGCCATACTGCTTTCCAGTTTTCCCAGCGATTTTTAATAATGATTTCTTCTCACAAAATCTTAACTCTTTACACTAGCTAAATAGAAGGTTACTATTTTTTTGCGGCTGAAAATTTATGTCCAAAATGGTTATTATTGACTAAAATGATGGAAGGGGAAAATGACAGGTGATGGAAAGGATGTGGGAAAATGGACACTGATTCATTGTTGGTGGAGTTGTGAACTAATCCAGTAATTTTAGAAAGTAATCTGGAATTATGCCCAATGAGTTATTAAACTGCCAATGCTTGTTGACCTTTCAATACTAGATCTATTTTCTTCTTCCCTGCTTTTTTTTTACTTCATCTGAAGCATAATAGATTCTGCTCCAGCCTTTTATCTTTACTCTGTATGTATCTCCCTGTTTTAAATGTGTTTCCTGTAAACTACATGTTGTAGGGTTCTGACTTTTGATCCAGTCTGCTGTCTGCCTCCTCTTTATGGGCGAGTTCATCCCATTCACATTTACGGTTAAAATTACTAATTCTGTATTTCCTGCCATCCTAATATCCCCAGATTATGCTTTTCTTTTTCTTGCCCCTCCTTCCCCCCCTTCCTTAGTATTAAATTTATTGGTCGCACTTGCCTCACCCAGCTCTCCCTCTTTAGTATCCCTCCCTCCTCCCTTTGAATCCCTTCCCCTTTCTTGTACCCTTCCCTTATTACTCTTTTTCCTTTTCCCTTTTCCTCTCCCACTTTTTAATGAGGTGAGAGAAGATTCTCTGTAAAACAAATTCGTCAATTATTTCCTCTTTGAGCCAACTCTGATGAGAGTAAGATTCGCACAATGTTCCTCCCCCTCTCTAAGTTCCCTCAGATATGATAGGTTTCCTTTGCCTCATTGTCGCATGTAGTTACCCTCTTTTTCTAGATCTATTTTCAAAGATTATTAGGTGGGAAAAGGAAAAGAACTTAGATGTTCTAAAATATTTGTAATTGCTCTCTTTGTGGAGGCAAGGAACTGTCAATTGGGGAATGGCTGAACAAGTTTGTGGCAAATGATTGTGATGGAATATTATTGTGCTATAAGAATAGATAAACTTGATGATTGTAGAAAAATATGGATGGGCTTGCACAAAATAATGAAGAGCAAAATGAGCATAAACAGGACAATGTTGTATATAGTAACCACAATATCATTTTAAGAACAACTCTGAGCAACCAAGCTCATGTTATCCATTATAAATACCCATATTAACTACAAAGGACATATAAAGGAGAACACTATTTGCATCCAGAGAAAGAACTGTTAAATAGAAGTACATATAGAATGATTTTACATATTTTTATATATTGTTAGTGATGGGGAGGGGAGGGAGGGGGAAAAAAAGGAAAAAGGGGGGGGGAAGGAAATTTACATAAGTATTTAAATGAGTAGTAAGTTGGTCATGATAGATTTGCAGTTTCATGGACAGCCATCTTTTTTTTTTTAAGTTTATACTATGTTAGAAAATGTTTGCTTTATTTCTATAAAATTAAAAATAAGATAAATTAGTCATTCTGTGCTGCAATATATTTGAGTAGGTTTCAACCAAAACTGAGGTTTAATTATCTTTTCCCACCAGGTCACTTCTTAGCCAACTGAACCAATTGTTTTTTGGTTTGTTTGGGTTTTTTCCTGTAAATCATAACATGTGCATATGAGTTTTGTGTAATATAATCTTGTCTGGGAAGCTGTTAAATCACAAAGTTAAAAGAGCATATTTTTCCAAGGAAGAGAGGAACACAATAAGACATTTGCTTCCTGCCTGTTCTTATCAGTAAGTGTTCTTTTCATAGGAGAAGCTTTGGCAGCAAAGATTTATAAAGGCTCATTTTGGGGAGGACGATCTTTACAGAACATATAATAAAGTATCTGGGGAATTTCTAGTCTTTAGGCCCCATTCTTCCAAACCATTCCTCTAAATGCCTTCTGCATAGTAATTGTTTTTGCTTTTTTTGTTTCTTGTTTTTTTTTAAACTCCCTTTAGCAAAGTATGGCAGATATTGAGAACTGCATCTTGGAAATATGCTTTATGAGGAGTATTTTCCTGAGAGTCACAAACTCAAAGAATTCCCATTGATTACTCTTATATGTTTAGGTTGTTGAGTAGTTCTTTCTAAATTTTCAGAGCAGTCATATGGCATGGTACTTCTGTGCAGCCTCAAGCAGATGGATAGCTTCTGTCTATTGATGGATTTGGATGGCCTAGTTGGCATTTGTCTCATTCCTGAAAAGGGACCAAATGCTGGAAATCATTGAGAAAAGGGTCCCTTCACCTTGGTTTTAGAAAGCTATAAGTAAGAATTTTCTTCATGTGGGGACTCAGGGGGGAAAAAACTAAATCCCAAAATTTTAGTAAAAGCCAACAAAAGGTATATCTATATGTATGTGAATATATATTTTAAATAAATATAAAGATATGTCTAAATATATATATATATAATGTTCTATATATGTTTATATAGTCCAATTAATTTGTAGTTATTGTAATTTTTGTAATTATTGCAACATCTATATAAATATATATTGATTTAGAACATATTTATAACCATTATATTTTATATTTATATATGTTCATAATATATATTATATTAAACATATATTTATAACTATTAAATTATTATAAATATATTTATATCTTTTGTTAGCCTTTATTCTTCTCTGCAAGATATTAGCATTATCTCCATTTGACAGTAAATTTGGTTCAATTAAAGAAGTATTTTTTAAAAAAACTAAATACATTAATAATTTGAGAAATTTGGATTAGATACAACCCTACTGATTCTAAACTGATATTTTCAGATAGAGAAATTTTATCATCATTATTATCACTATCACTAGCATTCGTATAGAGTTTTAAGGTTTGCAAAGGACTTTATGTTTATGATCTCAGTTATTCCTCACAATAATCCTTTGAGGCTAATGGCATTACCATCTGATTTTACCAATAAGGAAACTGAGACTGGTAAATTGAAATGACCTGCCAAGGATAACACAGCTAGTGAGGGTGTAAAAAGGGTAGATTCCAGCTAAGGTCTTCCTGACATGTTACAGTTCTTCAATAATAACAGATACTTCTACTATTATTAATCTTAGCAGCATTTAAACTTGTATGAATGGTTTGGCTTTCCTTTTACAGCTCATGATCAAATTAGGAGTCAGTTTCTCTAACATAATGGAACAAGCCATGTTAGGATATGGACTACCAGGTGACAGAGCCAGGCCTGGAGGCAGGAAGATTAATTTTCCTTTGTTCAAATATGGCCTCAGACACTATCTATATAACCCTGGGCAAGTCACTTAACCTTCTTTGCCTCAGTTTTGTCATCTGTGAAATGAGCTGGAGAAGAAATGACAAACCACTCTAGTATCTTTGCTCAAAAAAATTATCTAAAATGGGCTAACAGAGAGTTGCATATGACTGAAAAAGGCTGTCCAGATACTGAGATTTAAGTCCTGAATCTGCCAGTGACCACTTAACGTCACTCAAGGTCAGTGAATGAGTTAGACAAGAATATCTCTGAAGTTGCTCCCAATTCTAAAAATCTAAGGTCCTATGAAAGAGTGGAGAGTTGAACAACTGAAAGACATCATGGGGTCCATCTATGCTTGGCTGTTGTCCAAGTTGAATTCAAGTGACAACCTAACATACCAGGTGTTAGACTTTCAATTAGGCTTTCCAGGGTTCTCCCTGTGTTCCTGTATTGGTTTCTACCGTAGGAACATTTTCTCTGCATGGACAAAAACAGTTGATAAACTCAACTCCAGCCGTGAAATAAATTACATGCCAGCTATAATGAGACATCAATGTCTAGTAAATTTCCTTTTGCTTGTAAAAATGTGGCCGTGTTAGGCAAGAGTCAATAATTATTTACTGTTAATTCTCTAATGTTGACTTCTGCTGTACATGTAAATTGGGATGTTACCAAATTGGACTAAATTCATCAGTTATTTAGCAAGTTCCCTCTAATTCACATAGATTAAAAAAAAATACTAGCAATAAATCTAATAGGACTCCCTTTGTTGCTTCAGAGAATATACATTCCCATCTTGCATTCCTGGATAGATGAATCTTTTACTGACTTTAATGAGAAATACATATGACTGAAGAGGAAAGACACAAAGCCCTAGGAAAAAAATTGCCCATAGTTCTGTCCATAGTCACACTCAGATTAGAGACTTAGAATTGGAAGAGAATGTTTGAAGCTCCTTATTTTACAGATGAAAAACTAATGAATGCTGTTTGTAATTCCCAGACCTCTGTCTTTGTAAGAGATTAATTTGAAGCTTGCTATGCCTTTCAAGAAGAAAATATTAAGGCACTGTATAATACAGTAATAATAATCATGGATTCCTCATTTCTATTTGACTGATATCTCTTCAGTTTTGAGCATGATTTTTTGCAACTTTTGATGATTTAAAAGGCAATCCTGGAAACAGCATTTGCAAATAATTATTTCATTGCTTTTTTTTAATCTAAGTCTTGTGGAAATATATTACCTAGAAAGTTATCTTCCTGTGGGTGAATCTTTTCAATTTATCTATCTGATAAATTTCTCAGGAGTATTGAATCATTTCCTCTAACAAGATTTCACTGTGCATTAAAAGTAACCCCCAAAAAATTGCTACAAGAAAAATATAAAAAAATGAAAATGAGATTTTTTGGAAAATTAGTACAGAGGCTTCTACTTATGAATTTATTTTTTGTTGTTCAACATCAAAGCCCATATTTGAACCGTATCTTATACAATTTTATTTTGATCATTAAAGTGTATTTACCAGATTCTGTTAAGCTGTTCATCAAAATATCTTAGAATAGATTCTTTCTTCTCCACTTAGATTTTCCACATGATGATTATTCATTCCTGAATTACTCTAATAGTATCCTCCTTATGTCCCTAATGATTCCCACCGCTTTCCCATTCCAGCAGTAGTATTATTTTCATCAGTCATTGCCTCATTCAGAAACCTTCAGTGCCCCACCTCTTTTCTACTGCATGAATACCCTCTTCCTTCTCCTGGCTTTTGATATGATTTGCACCATCATGGCATAAAACATCACTGTACTGGAAATTAGAGAATGAACTTTTGCCATTTTACTAATTCTGTGACTCTGATAAATATAAAGGATAAAGGATAACTTCTTTAGGATTTAGTTTCCTCCCCCTTTAAAATATGCAGATTGAATCAGGATCCTTCCATTGCTAAGATTCTATGCAATATGATTGAAAGGAATGAGCCCTGTCTTTGGTGTCAGAGAACATGAATTCACATACCATCTTTAAGTTGCATTACTTATGTGACTTATGCCAAGTTGTTTCTTAGCTTTCTCTTCCTGAGTCTCATTTTCTTAGTCTGTAAAGTGAGGAAATGTGACAAAGGTAGCCTTTAGAGCCTTCCAAGCTCTAGATCTAGAATTCTATGATCCTATTAATTTTGTCTTGTCTTTGCTCATCCAGTCTTTCCCTTTCTAAAAGTTTTCCTAAAATGATAACTTTTTTTTTCCTATTGAACCAGTCTTTCCTCTTTGCTTTCATTCATAATGTTCTCCTTGGTTAGATAAAATACCATTGCCTCTGCCCTCTACTTATCCAGATTCTGCCTAGTCTGTAAAGCTCAAAGGATGTTCTTTTGTGAATTTGCCTCTTGTGTTCAAAGTTTTTCTCCATTTCCCATCTTCCCCAATTCAGCAAGCAATCTGATATAGGTTAAACATGCAATTTTTCCAAACCTATTTCCTTGTCATGCAGCACAAGAAAAATTAGATCAAAAGGGAGAAAAACATGAGAAAGGGAAAAAAAACAAGGAAACAAACAACAGAAAAAGTGAAAATACTATACCGTAATCCACTTTCAGTCACCATAGTTCTCTTTCTCTGGATGCAGATGGCACTTTCCATCACAAGTCAATTGGAATTTCCTTGAATCACCTCATTGTTAAAGAGCCAAGTCCATGTGAATCTGATTCTTGATTCTCATCCATCTTTCCATTCTCTGAGTACTCATGGTGTATGGATGTCACACGGGATTATGAATGCTGCCTTGCCTTATTTGTGTGTGTCCTCTTTGGTAACATTTTCTGTCCCCAAAACTGGATTGTAAACTTTTAGAAGGCAACGACCTTGTGTTATATGCATTTTTAGGATTGCTCACAATACCCACCACATTGACAAGAACATTATAGGTTCTCAGAAAGTATTTGTTGATTAACTGTTCAGTATTTCACAGGGAATAAAAACAGCAGTGAAATTTATCATTGTGACTGACTGGCCAAGTCCTGTGAAGAATCGAGTCATGAAATTAATCACAGGTTTCTAGCTCCAGTCAAGAAAAATTAGACTTGTTCAAGTCTAAGTGACTTTAAGAAGAGAATCTGCTCATCTAGGGTTTTTTTTGTTTTTTTTTTTTTAAATAAGGACGCAGTGTCTTATACGTAGTAGGCATTTTTTAAAAGGGGGAGGGTTGAATTAAACTGATTCAAGTCATTTGCTTTAAACTTCTTTTCTGAAGAATGTTCCAAAGGCTTTTTTGTGGTAGTTCATTCTTTTTTTAATGATCTCCTCATTTCTGATTTCTCTTTGGAATTGGAGGAGAGTGGAACCAAGTTCTTCTTTATTTTAATCTTCATTCTCATTGACATTTTGAGTTTCATTTTGACAGTGAAAGGGCACTTATAAGCTCATAATTAGCCCCAGAATTTCAGGTGATGCCCCTTGTTGAAAGTCAGTGTTAAAAAACAGGATAGAACAGATCAGTTGCTACTTAAGTTCATTCAAACTAGTAAGTCTGTAAAAATCTGGCCTGTAATGATTTTACAATTACATTTTTTCTAAAAAAAAAATTAAATCTTTTTAGAACTGTTGAAAGATTTTTTAGAATCTGAAAGATGGAAAAGGCATTATAATTAACCTTGGAAGAGAAAAATTATATAATTATATGAAATTATATAAATTATCAGTAAATTTTGAACAGGGGATCAGAAAACCAGCTCTCTGATGTTGTCTTTGAAAGAATTGTAGAACTTGAGGTAAGCTAATTTAATCCCCTTTTAGCTTCATTTTCCTGATCTTTAAAATGAAATTAGACCAAATGATCTCTTACATCCCTTCTAACTCCAAAAGTCTATGGTTTTTAGGGGTAGGAAATGGATCCCTCTACAATACAAATTGATATTTTAGTCTTATAAACATTTTCTAGATGAGGCCTTCTTAAATTTTTTTCCTTTCATGATCTTTTCTCACCCAAGAAATTTTTACTTCACCCCAAGTACTTAGGTATATAAAATCGGCATACAAACCAAATATTTACTGATAATAAATTGTAACTTCACTACCCCATGTTCAGTTATAGAAAGTCACAATCCACAGTTTAAGAAGCACGACTCTAGAGCAATGAAAGGTTAAAAAGTTTTCTTAGGACAGATGAACCTTTATGTGCCAGAAAAGATAATTATACCCAAGTCTTCTGGTTCTAAGGCCACATTTCTGCCCATTCTCTCTCTTGAATTTAACTTGGAAAATAAATTTGTGAATAACTAGAGTGTCAGGGGTACTCAAACTACGGCCGCGGGCCAGATGCAGCAGCTGAGGACGATTATCCCCCTCACCCAGGGCTATGAAGCTTCTTTATTTAAAGGCCCACAAAACAAAGTTTTTGTTTTTACTATAGTCCAGCCCTCCAACAGTCTGAGGGACAGTGAACTGGCCCCCTATTTAAAAAGTTTGAGGACCCCTGAATTACTAGACTATTATAATCCACAATTTTTAGTATTTTCTTGAAAACCTAAATTTTTTCACAAATAATATTATCTCTTGATTTGATAGTTATATTGATTGTGGAAAAAATCAATCTAGTATTTAGGGCTTTTCATTCAGGCGCTTATGTTCTATATTCAACCAATTAATTAATTATGATATTTAACAAATTACCATGAAGACATTTCCCTATAGAAGCTTAGTAAAAAATTTGCAATGAATGGTCTCATATTTGAGAAGCTACAGTTTTTATTCTTGACTGAGATTATTATACTGTTACATTATTACATTTTTTGCTATAGTACACACATTACTGAATTGTTTTAGATTTAATCTAATGGATCTGGTGATTGGAATATCTATAGGATTTTTTATTATTCTGTTATTGATTAAGCATTTATTAAATTACTATGTTGGGAAGGTGCTAGTGTTGTTACATGGACAATAATTTAGTCTCTGCCCTTGGGGAGACTTACATATTTATTTAAATACAAATTTGAACTCATGTCCTCCTGATTCCATGGCCAGTGCTCTATCCACTGCACTTGTCTTACTGTCCCCAGGAATTTTTCGTTAAAAATGTAGACCTTCTGTCTTAGTGATTTTTAAGAGTAAGTATCTACATCTCATGGTTGGTTCAAAGCTAGTCATGGAAGAGGGAGAGGAGTCAGTGATCTCTGTCAATCTTTCCAGGTTTATAAATTCTAATCGTCATATCCTTTGCTACCATGAAAGACTCATCTAACAATGAAAGCAATATGAATGTCACTTGCCTTATAGGCTCTGTTCTTCTCTGGGATTCACTGATAAGCCCCTTCACAATTCTAAGAGTAAAATTACAAATACTGTTCTTATATACTTGAATGTTCTGGCCCATCAAGTCAGCTTGAAGATTCTAGAGCAAATGGTTTCACATTTCATATTCAAAGATATTGAAAATGATCTGATTCTCTGAGCTATCAAAAAATACAAAGAACCTCACCATTTATCAGAGCAAAAATGTGGATATACCATTGCCTTAAACATGCCCTTAGATATTTCAAGGGGACTTGGATAAAACTTCTCCTAATATGATTTTTTTTTACTGTAGACTCATGGCTCCATGAAATCAAGAAAGGTGTCTCATCTAAACTTTGTATATACTTCAGCAACAAACACTATTCTTCTTCTTCACGTAGTAAGTACTTAAAATAAATGTATGTTTGGATTAGGAAGTATAGTGGAAGAAGAGCTAGATTAGAATTTGGAAAGACAAAGGTACTCAGTTGTACCCATGTCATTTGTTCAGCAATGCTTGGACTCTTCCTTTCTCCGTCTTTACCTATGAAATCAGGAGCAGAACAAGTCTGTTTACTACATCCATTGATCTAAACAAGGCCTTTGATATTGCCGGTTACAAGGGCTTGGGCAAGATCATGGTGAAATGTGGTTGCCTGGAGAAGCTCATTAGTATTGTGCTCCATTTTCCTAGTGGTGTGCTTGCAGTGGTTCTGGATAATGGAGAGTGCTCTTGTGCTTTCCCAGTTACCAGTGGTTTAAAGCAGGGCTGGGTACCTGCTTCCACACTTTTTAGCATGATGTTGTAACAGTGATATTGTTAGATGCCTTTAATGAGCTAAGAAACAGCCTTAAGGAAAACTACTGCACTGAGAGTAAATTATTTAATTTGAAAAGACTACAAACCAAGACTGAAGTGGAGGGAGAGTTAGTGAGTGACTTTTTGTTCACAGATGATTGTGCACTTAATGAAACCTCTAAGGCTGAGATCCAACAGTATGGATCAATTCTCTGCTTAATTTTAGCTTAACAATTAACGTCAAGAAAACACAGGTTCTTTACCAGCCAGTGTCACATCGTCCATATATAGAATCACAGCAAATGGAGGAATTTTGAATGCTTATCCATTGAATGCTATGGATAAGCTCAGTTACCTTGGGAATAGATGTACACATTGTTAGTGAGATTGATGCACACGTGGCTAAAGCTATCTCACTGTTTGAGAGACTCTTTGGGAAGGTGTGGTAAAGAGACATTAGTCTGCCTACCATACTGAAGGTCCAAAGAACTGTCTTGTTGACCTCATTGCATATGCCCCTGAGTTCTGGAGAGTGCTAGCTTTATGCCAGGAAACTGAGTCACTTCCATTTTAATTCTCTTAGGAAGATTCTGAAAATCACCTAGCAGGATAAGATACCAGACACTGAGGTCCTTTCTTCCCCTGAGCTGCCAAACATCCAAACTCTGCTATAGAGAGCACAGTTTTGGTGGTGTGGCCACGTTGTTCAAATGCCAACCGTATGTTTGTCTAAAAAATTATTTTACAGAGAATTCATACAAGGCAAGCATGGACTAAATGACTTCTCAGGTGCCTTTCATTCCAGATGTTGGAGCCTAACAATATGAGAAATTTATAGCTCCTGCTCCCTTTATCTTTCCTGTAGGTTCCTTTTTTCTGCAAGTAGAATAGTGGTCTAATTCTGAATCAGGAAAAAAGAAGAGGTTATTAAGACAGATTATTACCATTGGGGATATGTGTATGTATCTATCTATATCTATTTCAATCTCTAGCTAAATACATATATATATATGTGTTTCTATCTATACATACATGTATGTGTGTGTTATCTGAAGTATATTATTCTAGGTTATGTGAATTTTTGAAAGTATGAAAAAAGGCAAAAAAAATCCTTTCACTTTTTTAAAAGAGCATTTCTTCCTTTTTACATGTGGTAAGAGTCAAAGAAAAGCCCGTTCCCTGTCACTAACAGTGTCAGGGGATGAACTTGAATAACTGAGAGCATCTGCCGCAAACTAGCATCTGAGAGCAAGGGGAATGCTTTCAGAGTTGTCATATCATTGAAAATCTTGCAGGTTCACAGAAACAATGGATTCTATCCAAGCCTTCACTCTCTTTTAGGTCTCCTTTTTGAAATTCTAAATCTAATGACAGACCAGTGGTCAAGATTAGAATTAAAACAGATGAACTATAAAGGAATGAAGTTATAGATGCTCATCATGGACTCCTACCTAGAGGGGACTTTTAGAGATCATCTCTTCATAAGATGGCAGAATCAAAGATCTAGAGATATAAGATACCTCAGAGGTCAGCTAGCCCAATCC
Source organism: Sarcophilus harrisii (assembly GCF_902635505.1). Taxonomy (NCBI): domain Eukaryota; kingdom Metazoa; phylum Chordata; class Mammalia; order Dasyuromorphia; family Dasyuridae; genus Sarcophilus; species Sarcophilus harrisii. The sequence goes on from NC_045431.1 coordinate 115,341,548, forward strand.
TCCCATTTTACAGATGAACTATCTGAGTCTCAATGTAGTTAGCTGATTTGCCCAAATTCACATAGCTAATAAGTGAATGGGTCAGAATTTGAACCTATGTCCAAATCCAGCACACTTTCCACCATATTGTGTTTTCTGTATTCAAAGACATTCCCTTTAGAAATGAAGAAAGGAAAGTTCATCAGTCATGGCCTATGTGAAAATTCTACAAAGGAAATTAAGGGGAAAAGGCTCAAAAGGAAGAAAACTCGCATTTTCTTTTTTTCTCTAGAAATTCTTATTTCTTCCCAATTAAATGTAAGAAATTTAATATTTATTTTTAAAAATTTTGAGGTCCAAATTCTCTCCCTCTTTGTCTTCTCCATTCTTTGAGAAAAGTTAAGTGAATTGTTCAAGGTCACCCAGCTAATTGTGTAAGTGGTAATTTCTTCTATTCAGGTTTCTTTCATTATATCATGTTTCCTCCTCACATAATATCAGTCACACTGAGGAGTACCAGTTTTGACATTTTATTCCTTTGCATGAACTTGAAATTCGTATATTGTGATTTCAAAGTTATGTGATAGAGATATCCATAGTATATTGAAATTTATGACATTCAATAATTCCGTTTAATATTCACTCCCCTTCACTTTCTCTGTGAAGTACTAAATCAAATTTTGAAATACATCAGAGGATTGAGGAATAACTAGAAGAAACATTTAATCTAGAAGAAGGTACTCCCTGATTTATGAAGGTGGGGGGGGAGGCAAAAGCCAGAAATCCCACTTCCCTACACCAGCCACAGAAGTCCTTTTGTGCCATCTCTAGAGAAGTTCAAGATTATCTTCTTATGTTAACTCTTCTTTTTGCCATTCTTGGAGTCTTAAGAGTCCTACTTCACACTGTGACTCGCTGTCATCATGGGAGAAGAGTGCTTATTCTGATTGCTAAGACTGTGTCAGGGAAGATTTTTCCCAGCATGCTCAATTTGGAATTAAAAGTGAGTTTTCTTTATATCAAATTACTTGCCTTCTCAAAGAGGGGAAAGGACAAAGAGAGAGAGAATTTGGAACTCAAATTTTAAAAAAAGGATATTAATTTTTTACTTGTAAATGGGAAGAAATAAAACAATTTTAGAGAAAAAAGACAATGTGAGTTTTCTTCCTTTTGAGCCCTTTCCTCCACCCCATTTCCTTTGTAGAATCTTCACATAGGCCACGACTCTTAATTCTGTGTACCCTAAGATTCTGTCCTTCTTTTCCGTCTATACTGTATTGCTTGATGATCTCATAAGCTCATTTAGATTCGGTTACCATCCTTATATTGTTGTTGTCTGTCCTTTTTTGCTTGAGGAGGACCATGACATCAGGGAGTGGATTGTAAGTGAATTGGATTTAAGTGAGAGAGGGCGGTACAAGGTCACCTGCCTTACTCTCTCCTTCTAACCATCTGGATCCAGTGGCCAGATGTAGATCAGGATGACTGGAGATACTTTGGACCTGAAGTTGGAAAGAGCAGAATTACAATATAACTTCAGATATACTTATTAAGTAGCTTCATGGTCTAGTCACTTAATTACTGTCTCCCTCATTTGAAAAATGGGAATAAGAACATGTACTTCCCAGGTATTATTTGTAAATTGCTGTATAAACCTTAAAGTGCTCTATAAATATGTTGGTGTTGCTATTGCTGTTGTTGCTTTGCTATTCTGTGCTTTCCTCCTAAGATCTTGCAGTAATCTCCCTACCTCAACTCTTTGCCTAATCAGTCTCTCTTCCACTTAGTTAACAGGTGATCTTTTAAATGCAGGTCTGACCTGGCATCCTGACCACTGCCATTCAATAAACTTCCATGGCTCCCTGTTATGTTCCTAATCAAATGTAAAATCTTCTCTTATAACCTAGCTTCTTCCTACTGTTCTAATGTTCTAATACTTACTTCTGTATGATCCAGTGACAACTGACCTCTTTGCTCTTCTTATAAACTGCTCCATCTCTAAATTTGTGGGTTTTCACTGGTTATTCTGTATCTTGAATTTCTCCTAACTGGCTTCTTTCCAGTCTCAGCTAAAACCACACTTTCTGCAAGATGCTTTTCTCAGTCCCCCTTAAGGCAAATTTTAGAACCAGGTTCAGATATTTATTATGTGACTATGGGCAAGTAACTAATCTTCATCTGCCTCAGTTTTCTCATTGATAAAATGGGTATTAATAACAGGTCTAGCACACAGGATTGTTGTGAGCCTTCCATCACATAATACACATAAAATGCTTTTCAAACCTTAAAGCACTACAAATAAAAATGTTAGTTATTATTATAATATTCTGACTGGAGAGAAGCAGACAGAGAAATAGCTACAATGAGAGAAAGAGCTACAATGGAAGAGTACAGGAGGTATGGTATAAACCAAAGGCTAAAGATTACTTTGGGTTTTCTATCATTTCTAAGTAAACATGTCAGTTAACAAGTGTTGAATGCCAAACAAAGATACAGAGAAAAGTATAAATAGTCCCTGCTTTCAGGGAGTCCATAATCTAATCTGGCAAGCAAGAGTGTATCAATAAGATACGTACTGAATGCATTTTAGATAATCTCTCAGAGCAAGTTCTTGTTGATTTACTGCCCAACTGCCTGAGTAAAATTTAGGGATTAATTTTCTAAGATATCAAAATTGCTTCTAGTTCTGAATACTGAAATTTTATAAATTAACGATAAGAATTTGGAGTGATTTTTATATGTCTCCCCTTCCTCTTCTTGTGCTTTCATACATTCTTTTTTAGCTATTTTTTCATAGAAATGACCTTAGGAAAATTTGGGAAGTCAACAGACTCTACTTTGACCCTTTCTACCTGTCCTTTTAAAAATACTCATTATCTTGGACTAATATAAAATGCTACATTGTTCTCTCTACACTCTTATCTTGTGTCATTTTCACTACCACTTTGCTGTCTTCTACATGTCGATTATTCTGTACTAATTTGGGCCTAAGCTGTTAAACTTTAGTGGTATTTCAGTTTTAGTCGGGACTTCGTGACAATAGCAAAGTTTTTAAGATTCTCAAAGGAATAAACTTCAGATCCTCTGACAAGTCGTGGGGATCAGGAACTACAGTATAATGCTTCTCAAAGATACAATGTGGGGAGCTTTTCTAGTCTACCTATCCCAAAGGCTTGATAGAGCCCCTGGGGCTATTTCCCATAATTCAGACCTGTTTGGGGGAATTAACATCTTCAAGAAGTTTTCTGGACCAGGTGGTACTATTGATGGACTATTTTCCCTTCCAAATGTCTTATACTTCTGTTTTATGTGTTTTAACTATTTGATGGTCTGACTTCAGTATCTTGTTAAGAGTTAGGTAGCAGAGTGGGTAGAGTGTCACACCTGGAGTCAGGAAGACTCTTCTTTGCAAGTAAGTCTAGCCTCAGACAAGTACTAGGTGTGTGACCCTGGGCAAGTCACTTAACCCTGTTTGCCTCAAGTTTTCTCACCTGTAAAATAAACTGGAGAAGGATATAGCAAATCACTCTAGTATCTTTGCCAAGAAAACCCCAAATGGGTTCACAAAGAGTCAGAATGGACTGAAAATGACTGAACCACAACAAGTTCCTTGTATCTTATAGGATATCTTTGAGGGAATAACTGCAATGTAATTATAGATTTTACTAAAGTTAAAGGCACCATGATTTCTTAACAAATCAAGGTGTCTGAATATTTGAGTCTCCTTTTTCAAGGCTTTTATGGGGTAGATAAGCAAAAGAATTTGAATATGATCAGTTTTATACAGTAGATTTTGAATTGATCACCAACTTTAACAAATGATTCCCTTTAAATCTAGTCTGTGAGCTCAGAAATATTCAAATATGATGAACAGGTTTTACAAACTAATTCAACTAAAAGGTAATTGATATCAAAAGGTTTTCTTGGCCAAAAAAAAAATCAGTTTTCTTCTCCATCTCTTTTATAGATGAGTAACTGAGGCAAACAGGATTAAATGACTTGCCCAGGGTAAAACAGACACTTTTTTTAAGTGTCTGAGATCATATTTGAACTCAGGAAGATGCCATCTTGACTCCAGGCCCAAGCACTATATTCATTGTGTTACCTAGTTGCCCATACACCTCCCTAAATCTCCATAAAAGAGTCATCTAAATTTTGGCAGAGGTCATGAGGACAGCTAATGGACAATATTTCCATTTTTTTCCAATCTATAAATTTTACTATGGGTGTTTGTTGGGGGTTCTTCACATTTCCTCTGGCTTTGGTCTCAGAAAAATTAGTCACTTTAGTATTCGGCACTGAATATAGCTGAGAGTGCTCTGTTCCACACATTTGCTTTTTCAGAAAGTAAACATTGAAGCTTATGCATTAAATTATTCTTGCTAAGTGCACATGCTAGCATGAGAGTCTATTGCTGAATTTTATTGCACAGCAGATGTTGGCATTTCTAAAACAAACACAAACTTTTCTCCCCCAAGTCAGTGCTATTCCTTTTTATGAATCTCTTTTTGGCAAATCAGTACAGCTTTGTGTCTGCTGGAGAGTTTGTGATTTATTATTTTTATTACAAAAAAAAGATTTAAAAGAAAAATAATTACACTACCAAGAATTTCTTATGTCAGCTCTTTTTATCCCTCCTGGGCCATACTTCTAATTATTTTTTTTCCTAATGATAATTGATAACCAGGTGAATTCCCTTGCTGTTATAATTTTACCGAGTTTTTGTTCTTACTTTTTCTTCAAGTAATAACTTTGTAAGTTCAACTATATGACAAAGTGATATATTCCTTCTGTGTATAAATAATAAGTTTGCACAGAAGTCTTTTAAAGGCAGCTGTCATTTTTTATTTCCAATTTGCATTGGAGCAGTAGTGACAGTTCATTAGTAGTTGAGGTATCTAAAACTTAGAAAACATATTTCTCAATTCAAGGTTAAATGGGTCATCATTTCTTATGAAAGGAAATATCATGAACTCCATAGACTGTCTCACATTTTTCAAAGTGTTGACACACAGCTCACCATTCTTCTCACTGAGGTGATATGACAATAGAAAGATCTATGCTATCTCATCCTTTTTTTATGTATGAAGAATTGGCTATGCATATTTTTCCTTGGGGAAAGCTTCACACTGGCTACAGTGGTTGTCTTCAGTATTAAAGCCTTAGATGAGAAGAATTGTACAGTTATAAATTATCATGCATTGTGTGTGCTTTTGCAACAATACTTTTCTATACTGCTATTTGCATGTAGAGTTTTAATTAAGAGATAACTGTCGCCACAGGTTGGCTGCAGAAGGCTACAATCTCCAACAGAGAGATAAATGCCAGTGCCAAATCTTATAGGCTGGATAGTAAATGGGGGGTCTATAATATAAAATGGATTCGTAATTAAAAGCATAAAAAGTCACTTTCAAACTTTGTGGAAAATATGAAAAAATCCTAAAATTTGTTGATTTCTGTCTTTAACAATCTTTTTTAATATGTCTAAAGGGTATTCTGTAGGCATGATTGCCCAAGTTTTAACCAAAGTAAGTCACAATTATTCCTAACCAGAGAAATTAAGTCTTATAATCCTCTTTCCTTTTGGGTTCAAAAGTTTATTTCCTGATTTCTAGCTCCCTCTTAGAAACTGAGGTCATAGCATCACCTGAAGTTCTAACTCAGATTATCTATCATGAGCTAATAGGTCACAATATAGAGAAAATATTCAATAAAATTTCTCTATATAATTGAAATAGCTTTATTTATTGTCTCTTTTTTCTATTTTCACTTACTAAAGGGTGCTTCCTATCTACTTTCCTAGGTGTGTGTCTGACAGATCATGCAGATTCCAACTGGAGGTAACATGTTTTAGTGGTCAGGATGGAAATCCTACCTTAAAGTCTTACTAACTGTATGATCCTGGGCAAATTATTTAACATTTTGTGCCTCAGTTTCCTGAAATGAAGGGATTGTACTTAATGACCTCTGAGGTCCCTTCCATATCTAAACCTCTAATCATTCAGATTTAGGCACTATCTTTCTCAGATCCATCTTTTCCCAAAAACCCAAATAAAGTTAGTGAACCAGTGGTAGCAGAGGACAAGAATGAATAATCATTATGAAATAAAATCAATGATCTTTTGTTCTCAAGAGGCAAGTCCCAGGTAATGTGAAATAAAGATTGGAGCTGGCTGCTGAATTGGGCTCAGATGCAGATGTCCATCATGATTTCCTGTGGGGTTTCTGGTGGTGGCTCAGAACTTTCTGAAAATGTCAGCAGTGGGATATATGGAGAAGAGGGGGCAGGGTTCAAAGCCAAGTTTGATCATTTTCTCATCCAGAAAGAATTACTTTTAAAGAGAAAAGCCAATTAAAGAATGGCCTTGACACAGGACAGGAATTCTACTCACTTTCTTTTATGATCTAGGATAAGTGTAAACTCAAATTAGCATAAATGTTTGTTCTCTTCATCAATCATAATATAACTTACTTCCTAGGCTGTGGAATGAGTTTATCATGAAGGATTTATGGTTAAAAGAAGAGAAGATGTTAGACCCTAGGGATTCAATGGCCCATAACTCCTATTCATTTCTTCTCTTCTAACTATCCCCTTCCTCTGCTCACTTCCTGTGGCTTGAGTGCATCATAGCCACAGGATAGAAAGGGAGTAACAGAAATTTGTTTATTGATTTTGACAAGTAGGTGATGCAATGGCATGTGAATGTGTCCTCCAATAACAGAGGATAGCAAAACATTAAATATACATCTTGATTGGAAACAGCTAGGTGTTTAATTCTTTTTTTTTTTTTTTTTGGAACACATATATACTCCTTTGTTCTATAATGTGACATATATATTCCTAAAAATCACTTCACTATGTAAGATTGTACAATTAATAACCACAAGGCTTATGGGAAAATGGAGTTGGATATCCAACATAAAAAAGTTGTCCGTGACATAAGAAAAAACAAAGGAACATAATAAAAGTGGTAGCATAGTTTTCACATTGTTAACTGATTAGGAAATAGATAAATATAATTAAGTAGTATCCTCAGCTTTGGACTGCTTCTAAGCTTGTGTCCCAATCTCATAGATCAGATTGGTAAAGTCCCCTGATAGAGGCAATATGGTTGCAGCTGTTGACTGACTGTTTTGTTGTCATAAAGAAATTCACAAATGTGCAAGAATAGTAAAAATACAACCTTATAGGCTGAAGTTGGAGGTTTGTGTGGGTATGTTTCTTTTGTATGTTTTTATGCTGCTCATTTCAGCTGGGTGCAACTTTCTGTATTCTCCCTGTTTCTCACAGAAGAAATTGAACATAAGCAAATACATGGTATACTCAAGTTGTTTTCTAACCAACAATCACATTGGAAGAAATAAATTCATATATATATATATTTTTAAAGCATTATAGCAGAACTGACAATATAAATAATCACATTGAGAACCAAATCCTCTGGCCTACTTATCTCCAAAACTAATTAAATAAAAATTCACATTCACCACATGCATATTATTTGGAAGTATTGGTATTAATCTGGAGAGGCAGTTGTAGAAAAAAGAAGGTAGAAGACATGGTTCTGACTTCAAAGACTTTCACAAAGGCTAGGTTTGACAAACATTCTTCATTAAAATAAAGAGAGGACTAAATCACAGCAAAGACTTAGGATGAAAGGTTCATAGATTTAGATCTAGTAGGGAGGGGCCTTAAAAGCCATCTAGTGTAACAGCTTTATTTTTAAAATAAGGAAACTGAGGGTTATAAAATATTTAACCAGAGATAAATTTTGAATCCAGGTCTTCTTTCTTAATTCTTTTAACTGCTTAGTTCCAACATTTTCCAATTCTTGGAAATATTCTGCAACATTCCAATGGTTTGTTAACTACTCCTCCAGCTTGTACTTCTTTTGATAATAGTCATTTAGTTGCTTGTACAATACACTTTAGAACTTCCTGATATTGAAATTTTTCCCATCTCTATTGGGGATGATTTTCTATTTAGATCATTGAGATGTCAGACCATACTACTTAGGATTATCTTTATTACCCCTTCACCTTTCTATTAGGCATAAAATGGGAACTAGTGCCTATTTATAGATATTGTTATTGGTTTTTTGATCCCTGAGTGACATAGCTGATGAGTTTTCCAAAATTAGCCTTTGGAATGGAAATACCTTAACTATTTGCACCTTAGTTCCACTATTGGGTAATCCAATTCGGTAAGTCCACAATTATTCTTTGCCAGGCTACATTCTTATGTTTTATGGCTTGAGACTAAAATCCACCCTTTTCCCTCATTCCTGAGCTCTCTAAATATTCCTGTGTCCCCAACCAAATGTGAAGCCATCTGGCACATATAAGTATGCTTGTATCTATGCAATTTGGATAATAATATATATTTTCCTTCCATTGTATGTTACCTAGAATCTTTTATGTTAATGTTGAATATTGATGTTTTTAAATTTTTACACACACACACACACACACACACACACACACACATATAGTTCAGGATGATAAAAATACACTACATAGGGCCTCAGGGGTCAGGAAAACTGAGTTCTGGTTCTGACTCAGTCAGAGTGTTTGATTTAGAGCCAGCCAACCTTTCTGCCTCAGTTTCTTCTGTAAAATAAAGATAAGTCATCTCCAAAAATTTTTGCAGCTCTAAAAATTTTACTTCAGTGTTTGGGAATAAATCTTCCTTCTTTTAGGCAATTTGTATGAAAGAAATTATACATATATTGGAAGCTTCTTATTGAAATTAAGAGAAATTATGAAGTGGAATTGATAGTCATCATACTTAAGTCCAAGGAGAAAAGATTTACTTGACATTGGAAACATTAGAAAAATAATCTTATTTATTAAATGAGCTCATATTCTCAGAGTAAATACCTATTAAAGAAAACAATGATTAATTATAAAATAAGATACTTGGATTTTTGTTTCTATGTGTATGTGTGTGCACGTGCATGTGTAAGACAACATGTGAATATATTTTAGGTAATAATAGCACATTGTATAAGACACTGAAGTATATTTCTAGTATCTCTTCCCAAAATTAAGGTAAGACCAGATGTTTGAAGACAGTATGAGCTCTGGGGGGAAAATATGGCCAAATTGGAAAAATTCCCAGGTACTATCCTTGTACCTCCTCATTTCTGAGAAATCTTCATTTCCTTCAAATCTCTGGCTTGAGATTTGAGACTGCCTACATGAAGTCTTCTTTGATCCCTTCCCCAGCTATTTTATGCCACCCCCCCCCCCAAATTATCTTGTATTTATTTTATATTCTTGCCTGTTTACATGATGTCTTCCCTGATATAATGTAACTCCTTAGGGCAGAGACTTTTTTGTATCTTTGTATCTTAGTGCCTAGGTCAGTTAATAACATACACCCATAAATATCTGTGGGTTTTTTGACAGCTGGCGATGGATAATACCTCCATGATCTGACCTTAACTAAGATTGGAAAAGTTGATCATCTGTTTGGCTACATACAGAGTAATGATTTTTTTGGTACCACTTCTACTCTTCAAAAGCTTCTTTTTAGTTGGAGAGGGATTGCATTCTGTATTAGCAGGAGTACAAACACTTAACAAAATTACAGATCTTTGAAGTAATAAGAATTCAAATCCCTCAAAAGGATTCTATTATGTTGTGCCAGTAGCTAGCATTTAGTGTTCAAGAGATGCTCGCTTTGTACTTGGGGTATAGTTCCGTACCATATTGGGGCCCCAAATAACTATTAAATGGCTGAATGAATCATTTTCTGCTATATTCATCTTTCCATAGAAAGAAGAGTTACTTTCTTGACAATAAATTGCAGACCTTTATTCACAGTCTGGGTAATAATTCCAAAAAAAACACTTAAACCAAGAAATCCAGTTTTGGGTTCTTGTAAATTAGGTTGTTAAAACTGATGTTGACACAGAGGTTCCTAGCTATGATGTTTTGATCAGTAGTAAATTATAACACAGAAGCTGACCCTCTCCCCACCTCCATCCTTCTTTTTAAAGCCAATTGAATTTTTAAAAAATCATTCATTTGATATGAAAAAGACCTGGGGTACTTTTTGTTGTTGTTGTTGTTTATATTTATAGAATTTGTAGAATTTGTCAGTCCACTTCAAAGGTCCTTACCAAACTCAGTTCCAAATATACTCTGCTGTAAGAGATGCTGGAAATGTGCTAATTCCTTAAATGTTTCTGCTTTTGCATAAACATTTGTGATGATTGTTTGCTTTGCCTCTAACCTAAGCTTTATAGAGTGTCAGATTTTACTCCTCTAGTCTCCTATGAGCTTCAGTATTGAGATTCTATTTTTCAGGATACCAGTATTGAAGCAGGAGGCAGGTAACATATGGGGGTCAGGACAGTAATTGAACCTGAATGAAGCTGGAGCAGGGGATGATGTCAGAGAGCAGGGAGGAAGCTAAGCACTGAAAAAAAAATGGTGTTTTTATGAATGGGATTTTCCATACCACCCACACATGAATAGATTCTTCTTATGGCTTTGTTTGTTGTGTGATTGATAACCACAAGAGGACTTCTCACATATGAATATCTCCCACTTTATCTTCAGGTAGTTTGTTGCCCTTTTAATAAACATGCCTGGCATGTGTCCAATGTGCTTGTGAGTATCCCTACAATAAGAAATCATTCATTTGGAAAGACTTGGAGACTTAAAAAGATAACACTTTTTTCCAGGTCTCTCAGAACCATGCTCCCTTTCTCACTCACATTTGAAACCACCAATCTGCTTTCTCCACTGCTCCCAAGGCATTCTCTTTTCCCAGGTGGGGAGACTATCAGGAAGCCTAGAACTGTCTTGCTTAAAGATCATATCTTTAAATGGCATTAATTCCCAGCTTATATATATATATATATATATATATATATATATATATATATATATGTGTGTGTGTGTGTGTGTATATATATATATATATATATATATATATATATATAAAATCCGTTATATGTAGAGAGTTGGTGGGGTTCTAGGAAATGGAAGAAAGAGCTGAATGATGGGTGAGAGGAATGTCTGCTACCTTTTCATGCTTTTAACTCAAGAAAGGAAACTAGGAACAAATTTTGGGGACCAACAACCAGACTTAGGCACAGACTGCCAGGAGTTGACATTTAAATACATCTCCTTCATGCACATTTTCTTGGCTTCCCCACAGTCACATCTATCCATCTCTTAATCAGTATAATGCCTTCTAAAAAAATTATCTTACAAGCTTCAACTGCAGAGTTCCAGGAAAAGCCTCTGAATTTCAGTCATTGCACTAGGCATTATGGAACCCCAAAAATCATGCCCTATGAGCAGATCAACAAGCTTGTTTACAAGAGTTAAAATCTCCTCAGCTTGAATATCTTCATTTGGTAAATGTGGGAAAACAAAGTAAGAAAACAGTTATTAATTGAAACAGGATAGTAGAACAATACTGTATCTAATATTTCCCTTTTATTATGAAAGTTTCTTCTATATTGTAAGGAACTTTTAATTTCCTTTTGCCATGGAGACTCACCAGTGTATTGCTATTTCTGTTTTAGTTTTTTATGTGTGTTTTTTAGAAATCCTTGAGATCGGCAGAATAGCTTCTGCCTTCAACTGAGTTTACAATGCTTCTCAAAGTGTGTTTGATTAATGAACTGTTTACATAATTACCTAGGTCATTAAAATATATTAAAGTATAAATCTTGGTATCTTGATATCTTACTTCAATTAGATGTGTTGTTACTCTCCTTAAATTATTGCCTAAACCATTGTGCTATCTATACTATCATATTTTTAGTTAAATGCTATCCAGATTTTCATTGAGAATTTTAGTTGAAAAGGGGCCACGGCATTTTAATAAAAATTTCTTTAATCCTGATTAGTTGACAGGAAGTAAATTTTTCATTTTTGATTAACACATTAACTCTTTGTAGGCATTAGAGTACCATTTAGTAAATTACCTCTCTTAGTGCAGCATTCTAAATGTTGCCCAAGAGGCGGGAAAGAGTTAATGCACCAAAACAGTAAGCAATTTACTACCTTCTCTCCAACAGATCAGTCCCATTATGTCAAATGCTTCCCTTTTGGTGGAAAAACAAAAGATACAGAGAGAGGCAGAGAGAGAGAAGGTAAAGGAAGAAAGAAAGGGAAGGAGAGAAATAGAAAAAGGAAGGAAAAAAAGAAGGAACAAAAGAAAAGAAGGAATAAGGAAAAAGTTTTAATTTTCTTTTAAAATGAAATGATGTTACATAATAGTTTTTATCAGATTTTGTTCTTTTGATTTTTATTGAGGGCTTGGGTTTTTTATATCAGCATTAGCTGCTAAAAGTTACAATCTCTTTTATTATTTGAGGGATATTAGTGTTGGAAGCTTTGGAGGATGGTATAGAGGGGGGAGAATCAGTGGGCAAATGAAATCTGTATTCCTGCCTGGAAAGCTTAGAAGATTCAGTAGCATCATTCACATTGCTATATATGGGATTTGGGATTGTGTGTATTTGTCTTGTATAGGAAATAAATTTTAAAAGGATAAAATAGTGCTGCATATTTCTTATGCAGTACTCAGGAAAGGTTTTATTTTTCAAAGTTTCTAAATCTCTTTCTGGATTTTCTATTAAGTACTTCTTGTGTCTTCCACTTTTCCATCACCAGGTAGAACTCCATTTCATAGTTGTGGAATTTTGGTATGGTCACAGCTGTAGAATAGAGAATAAAATTGTATAATTCAGAGCTGGAAAAGACCTTAGGGATAGTCTTGTACAATTTCCTCATTTTATAAATGGGCAATTTGAGGCCCAGAGAAACACAAATGTTATGCAGCAAAGCCAAGCTTTGAATCTGGGTCTTCTAACTTGTAAAAACATTTATTATGATAAGAGTTTTTCATTCAAAGAATGTCAGTTTTGGTATAGCATTTTAATATTTTACTCAAAAAGTATATATTAAGCACCCACTATGTAATTAGTGCTATCCTAATATCTGATGTTATGGTGCTATAGCAGTGACATCATTTCATTTATTTTATCTTCTAAGATTCCATATTTCATGGTTCTGATGATTACAGGCTATATGATCTTGGGTAATTAATTTAGCCACTTTGTGCAAATATGTAAAATGTGCTAAAATTCTGTAAAATGGGTATATTCATTCTCTACCTAGCCTTAAAACATTTAAAGAAATTGGAAAATTTGGGAAATGTTTGATTGATTAAAATGCAGTATAGTTTAATGGAATGCATTGGACTTGGCATCATGGGAGAGTTTAGTAGCTTTGACACTGACCAACTAGTTTTATGATGTGTCAAAATCATTAAATCTAAGTTTTAGTTTCTCTCTCTGGAAATAAGGAATCATTATATTTATATCACCCACCAAACTGAATACTGTAAGCAAAGTATTTTATAAGCCTTTAGAATAGTATCTATGTGCAAGTTTATACAGCAATACCCAAAGAATGTTGATTTCATAAGAGAGAAGTTGTTTTGGGTTTGTGTTTCAGTTTTGGTTTTTTAACTATTTCTTATTTACTAATGAAGGTACTGAAAAGTTTTCAAAAGTGAATTAGGGCATTTTCAGTAAGAGACCCATAAGAAGATTTTTGCTTTTTCTTAAAATAGCCTAATATAATCGAGTTGGAAAGGGAAAAGAAACAGATGAGAAGCAAAGAGGCTACATTATACAGTGGGGAAAACATTGGATTTGGAGAAAGAAGCCTTGGGATCAAATGCTAACCTATATGACGTTTGATAGTTACTTCCTTGTCATTCTCTTTTTCCAATTGTGTTCAACTCTTTGTGACCCCATTTGGGATTTTCTTGGCAAAACTACTGGAGACATTTTCTGTTTTCTTCTCCAGCTCATTTGACAGAAGAAAAAATTGAGACAAATAGGATAAAGTGATTTGTCCAGAGTTACACAGGTAGCATTTGAACTCAGGTCCTCTTGACTTTAGATGCATTGCTCTATCTACTGCACAAATTAGCTGCTCCTTAGTTTCTTCTTCAGATGTAAAATGAGAGTTGAGCTAGATGATCTCCAAAATTCCATGGCAACATAAATTCACCACAATTGCAAGGACAAGGGAGACTTTTGCAGAAGATTGGTTGTTGGGGGAAAATAAATGGTGGAGGCAGCACTTATAACTAGACTTTAAATGTAGTGAGGTTTTGTTTAGGCAGAGGAAAATATGAGAAACTGCATAAAGCACTAATAGTAGGCGCCCAGAGTAGGTACCTAATAAATATAATTTGGAGGTTGGAAAATTTGTGGTATAGTAAAGAGGAACCTGACCTGACCACTGAAGAGGAAATAGCAGGAAACAAGTTTATATGAGTGGGCTGAGATCCAGTTATGTCTCTGTCCTTGCAACTGAATTACAAAAACAGCATTCATTCCTACTTGGGATTGAAATATTTTCTTCAATGATGCTATTGAAAGACCATCATACTTGGAATTGAGACTCCTGGATTTGAATCCTACTCCAACTTTAAATTAGGTTCTAAGTCTAATGTGACTGATGGACACATTATATTCCATCTCCCAGGATTGTTGTGAGTTTATAAAGTTCCATATGAAGGAGGATTCTTGGTTATTTTCTTAGACTGCAGAAGAGGGTAAATTAATCATTTTTTCCCTCTGGGCAACCTGCAGTTCCATTTTTTTGCCCCACATATTTTAATAAATATGTGTAAATTGATAAATCCTCAGGTGGAGCTAAGAGATTGGTGAATGACAACATTAGGAAATAAAAATTATTTGCTTTGCTAGATAGGGTCACATTTAAGAAGGAAGAACTTCTAGAAAATGTCCAAGTATTCCTATGTCCTATTGTCCTAAATATCCAGGGATGGTACCTGTCATTCACTTTAAATGTATTGAGAGTCTAGAAGCCTTCCCAGCCTGAAGCAATTTGTTTCACATATAGACTCTAAAACACTCTAAAGATCGTAGATTTAGAGCTAGGACAAAACTTGGAAACCATTGAGTTTAATCCTCTTATTTTACAGATGAAGAAACTGAGGTTCAAATCAGTTAAGGGGAGGAAAGTGACGTCTTAAGAGACAATTCCAATTCAGGACTCCAAATCCATCTATATCAGGCTGCTTCCTCTAAAGGAGAGGTTTTTTAAAAAGGAAGGGAGGAAGGAAGAGGAAGGAAGAGAAAGGAAAGGAAAGGAAAGGAAAGGAAAGGAAAGGAAAGGAAAGGAAAGGAAAGGAAAGGAAAGGAAAGGAAAGGAAAGGAAAGGAAAGGAAAGGAAAGGAAAGGCAGGAAGGGAAGGAAGGGAAGGAAGGAAAGGAAGGAAGGAAGGAAGGAAGGAAGGAAGGAAGGAAGGAAGGAAGGAAGGAAGGAAGGAAGGAAGGAAGGAAGGAAGGAAGGAAGAAAACGAAAAGCTGAGAACCAGATAGTATATTTTTATTTACACAGTGTGCATTTGGATCTCTTGTTATTATAACTCTTCTTCTCTGCTTCCATAAAGCTTTCCCCCAGTAGATTCAGGAGTTCAGGTCT
Organism: Sarcophilus harrisii; assembly: GCF_902635505.1. Lineage (NCBI taxonomy): Eukaryota > Metazoa > Chordata > Mammalia > Dasyuromorphia > Dasyuridae > Sarcophilus > Sarcophilus harrisii. The sequence goes on from NC_045431.1 coordinate 115,357,024, forward strand.
TTATGCCATTATGATGAAATTTACATCCTAATAGCCTTGTAATTCACTCTTGTATCAGTGTGGTCTTGTTCTAACAGTGGGGCTGCTTGACTCCTGAATAGCAATGTCACAAGTAATGCCTCTATTGGCCGCCTGAGCCAAATAGCTGCCAATATTTGTGCCATGCTTTTCAGCTTCTGGGAAGGTTCCGTTAGAAATCTTGTGAGGTTTCTCAGCGGCTGACGGCAGCTCACCAGCAGGTCAGAGGACCCAGCCCTGGCTGCCAACATGAGGGGGAGGGGAAGGAGCACAGTCGTTTTTCTGTCTGCCAGAGAGAGAGAGAGAGAGCTGTCTGGCCCTGCTCTGATGTTTTACTTGCTGGGATACTGTAATGCAGAGCACTCACACACGCACACGTGGACCAGCATACATGCACGCGTGCACACGTGTGTCACACACATTATACAGCTTGTGTACACGCCAGTCCTTAGCACGGAATACCTCCTCTCTGGCTCCTGGCCTATTTTCACCCGCAAAATCAGGTGCTTGTGTGAAATTAATCATAGCTTAAATCCTGTTTTCTCAAAAATGCTCAAGCATTCTTGTTTCCCCCCACCATAACCCCCAGGTCTAAGCAAATATATTTTAATTCTCACAATGATAAAATTGTATGTTTCACAGGAGAGAAAATTTTAAATGCTTGGTTGTATCCAGGTTAGCCTTTTCTCCATTCATTTTCCTCTGTGCACTACTTTAAAAAAAATCATATTGATATTTTTCTTTTCTATATCACCTTCACTTCCCAATGTCTCCTTCCTTCTGTCTGCCCAATCATTTATCCCTTAGAACACAGAATTAAAAGAGTTGTGGGGGGGAAGTCCAGAAAAAACTAGTTAACATAACATTTGAGACCAGCAGTATTCCATATCCAGTCTATTTACCTATGGAAAAAAAGGGAAGATAACATTGGCCTATTTTTTCTTTGGAGTCTTGTTCAATTATTCTAAGTGTACAACATCCATAGCAGTTTTGTTGATCATGTTCTTTCTATTTACCTTTTTACAAATTTTATGTGTATATATGTATTGTATATATGTGTATATAGGCATATATTTACATACACATATGTGTATACATATAAAATTCCTGGATTTGCCTATTTCTATGTGCATATGTATCCTGACACATTTCTGTTATTATTTTCCTGGTTGCTTACAGATCAATAGTAATCTATCACTTTTGTGTACCAGTGTGTTTAACTACTCCTTAATCAATGGGCATCTGTTGGATTTGTTTTCTTATGCATCACTGCCTTCACAGAATAAAATGATAGAATGTTAGAGCTGGAACCATATCTAATATAATATCTTATTTGAGGAAACTGAGGTCCAGAAAGGTTATCTGGCTTGCACAAGATCACATAGGTAGTTAAATATGGACTAATTATGCACTGCTAAAGCTCAGTTGCTTGATTGTCAGGACCAATTCTACTATATTATTGACTTTTTTTTTTTCTGGAATGAAAGAACTTCTGAGAATGACCTCTGTGGCGTAGAAAGGGGAGTTTGTTCTAATCTGAGACAATTTATAAAGTGTCACATTGCCAAATTAGAAATCATTTTTCTTTATTTCCGAGTCTTGATCTCTATCTCAAGTAGAATCGGAAAATGTTAAAAGAAAGAACATTTCAAGAGTTATATAGTTCAATCCCTTCATTTTACAAATGTAAAAACAAATCTAAATAGATGGAGTGAATTTCCTGTAATCATACAGATAGCAAGTAGAACTGCTGATACCCGATTCAGTACTCTTTCTACTATAGCATGATACTTTCTGACACTATTAGAATCTTAGAGAACTCTTGCAGGGTTCAAAATTGGTTCAATGCTTTCATCTCTTCCTTCCCTTCATCAATACAAATTTCAACCCATTAGTGTATTCTCCTCTTGAACAATTCTTGACTGTGTTCTCTTATAAATCCTTCATGAAGCATATAGTCAGTTTATTGGAACCCTTTCTTTAGAATTAAAAAAAAATTTCATGCATATCAATGAGCAGTCAGGTTGTTTATTCACTATCTCTTTCATTGAATGAATAGCCCATGCTCTTTACTAATCATGGGTTTCTAGAATGATAACCCCATTTCATAGGTAGTACTTAAAATTATGTTTGTAAGCTACTTGTTCCCACCATTGAGCTCTCAATTGACGTTTGAACCTTTAGGGTTTGTGTTATTTTAAGATTTGACTGGAGCAACCAATTAAAGTCTATTCTCAGGATTTTTTTTTTTATTATAAAAATTTTTATTGACAGAACCCATGCCAGGGTAATTTTTTACAACATTATCCCTTGCACTCACTTCTTTCTGACTTTTCCCCCTCTGTCCACCCCCTCCCCCAGATGGCAAGCAGTCCTATACATGTTAAATATGTCACAGCATATCTAGATAAAATATATATGAGCAGAACCGAACAGTTCTCTTGTTGTACAGGAAGAATTGGATTCAGAAGGTAAAAATAACCCGGGAAGAAAAACAAAAATGCAGACAGTTTACATTCATTTCCCAGTGTTCTTTCTTTGGGTGTAGCTGCTTCTGTCCATCATTGATCAATTGAAACTGAGTTAGGTCTTCTCTTTGTTGAAAAAATCCCATCAGAATACATCCTCATACAGTATTGTTGTTGAAGTATATAATGATCTCCTAGTTCTGCTCATTTCACTCAGCATCAGTTCATGTAAGTCTCTCCAAGCTTCTCCCTCAGGAATTTCTTAACTGATCTTAGTGAACTAAGTATGAACTAGCCTTTTCTTCCACCATCATAAACCTAGAAACAAATTCAGGCATCCACACCTACTTACACATATACAGATACACCATTTGTGTCTGTGTGTATGTGTATATATATATATATATTTGTGTGGATTTTTATGTGCATATGTGTGTATATGTATCTTCCATGTCTTTCTTATACACACACACACCCCAAGTCCAAATTCCTAATGACATTGTTTCAAATCACTCCACCAATTATGCATGCTTTCTTCTTCATCTGTTTTCATTCATGTTTTAAATCAACTCTTCCACCGCAGCCTAAGAGATATCCACAGTGTTCCTAATACATATACCTGGATTAACCTTCTTTCATCATCTTTATATTTGCTCTTCTGCCAACAGTATTTTCCTCTCTCCCACATAAAGTCCCATCTTTCCTTCTTTCATTAAAATTCAGTAATTTATACAATACTCATATTATGAAGTCTTCTCTTACTTATATAATTGTTTCTAGTCAACTGAAGCAATCTAACACCACTTCTTAAGATTTGTGTACATCAATATATAGACAGACAGATTTATCAATCATCCAGTCATTTAGTCAGCAAGCATTTATTAGGAGCTTACTGTGTGCTAGGCATTATACTAAGAAACACTCACAAAAAAAGGGGCAAAAACCTTCCCTGCCTCAAAGAGCTCACTATCTATTGGGGAAGATATACAAACGACTATCTGTACAATACCTGTCCAATATATATTCAATGCAAATGAAAAGTAATATCAGAAAGCACTCTATATGATTATGAATAATCACTAAATTGTCATTTTATACTTTGAAGGGCAGAGTTCTGTTTGTGTTATATACCAATTATCTTATATACTATTATCTTCTAACTGTTGACAGCAGCCCACAAGTAGATTAAATTCCAACGAAACTAAAGAACACCTTGCTCTAATATACCTTGCTCTAATTTTTATACCTGACTACCTTCCCCAGGCTGTTCATTGTTGGCATTCTGTGGAAGGAGACCAAATCAGATGTGTCTAGTAATTAATGCATTCACCTGTATTCTAGAAAATGCAATAATCATTTATCTCACTTTCCCCAAGGATTTATTTCATTATTTTCCTTGTAGTTGAAGTTTTCTAAGCATTTGTCAATTTGTTTTCCAACAAGCAGCTGTATATCTTTTGGTCAGTGTTGGAAATCTTGACTTAAGTAGTTAAAAAAAAAACTTTAAGCAGTCTAAATGTCAAATCTTAGGCAATACTTCCTGAAGACAAGATTTCACATGGAAATATCTTTTATTATATATCTTTTATTTAAGCAAAAGATACAGGATCAAATGTGATTATTTTAGTGATGAGCCATATAAGAAAACTTCTATGAAACTAAGTGTATGATAATTGCACGTTAGAAGTGGTACTTCCAGGTCATTTGAAATAAGAACCATAAGGACTGAGATTAATTTTTAATACACTACCTAAATTTCCCTGAAAGTTCTGTTACAAACGTAGGGTATTTTCTTATAGGCATAAAGTCATTGAGCATATGATTGAATATTGTTAAAACCACATCAAAACAGAAAAGGTGAATGAGAGTCATTTAAAGTTAACTTATTATGATAAGAGGATTGTGTTCTAATATCATTTTTATTGGGGGAAAAGCCCTAAATCATGTTTATGGACTAATTCTATCTTTAAGGTAGAGTTGATTTTTTAGTTACAATTTTGGTCTTTAAAGTAAAAGAAGCAATGTCTCTATAGGCATATACCTATGTGATGTTCTTCAGTACCCAAATAGGAATATCTTACAGAACCTTGGGAATTTTATAGAGGTAGAATTGTGAAGTGTGGAGAAGAATATAGGACACCTTAAAGCATGTCTCTTGTAAACCCTTATGGGTTTTTTGGACAGAACTTCCTAGACAATAAAAAATTGCAGGACTGAAGATTATTTTTAAATGTAATTTAAAAGTTTAAATAATTTAATGCAAGTTCCATTATGAATCTCTTAAATCTATTCTTGTATCCAGTCTGCTCTGCATCTAAGTATTGAGAATTGTAGGTTCAAGGATAAAAGTAATTCCAAGTAACTCACTGAATCTCTGCCTGCCTCAGTTTCCTCATGTATAAAACGAGGTAATTATATTACCTGCTTCTTCAAATTGTTATGAGGACAAAATGCAATAATGTTTGTAAAATACTTTGTAAACCTTGGGAGAGGGTAGTTAGAGATAAGTAATAAGCATTTGCTTTTATAATGCAAACTACATTAAAGGCACTGTGCTAAGTGCTTTTTTTTTTTTTTTAACACAAATATTTTACAGTGATTTCACTGGATCCAAACAGTTAACTGAGATTATTGTTCAGTCATTTTCAGTTGTGTGTGACTCTTTGTGACTCCATTTTGGAGTTTTCTTGGAAAAATGGCAAAGAATGGTTTGCCATTTCATTCTCCAGTTAATTTTACAGAGGAAGAAACTGAGGCAAACAAAGGTTAAATGAGTTGCCTAGCATTATACAGCTATAAGTACCTGAGATCATATCTGAACCCAGGAAAAGAGATTTCCTGACATCAGAGCTGGCACTCTCTCCACTTTGCCATTTAAGTGCCCTGCCCTTTGAGGTACATGCTTTCATCCCTCCCCTTTTACAGTTGAGGAAATAAGAGGCAGGCTCAGAAATGTCTGAGGTTGAATTAGAATTTCAGTACTCCTGACTCCATGCCCTATCCATTGCACATTCTGGCAACTTCAAGAGTCTTAAAGCGCTCTATAAATGTTAGCTAATTATAATGGTAACAGAAACAATAAAAATCATTTACATTTATATATAGCTGAATGGATAGAATACAGGATCCAAAGTTAGAAAGATCCAATTTCAGCTACTCTCATCAACTCATTCAACTTGTGGCTCTTGATTTTACTTTCTGATATCCAACATTTATTAAATTTTTATAAAGTTTAGGCTGTAGGGAAGGAGTGATAAAAATGTAAGGTACTTTAGAACAACAAAGGAGTTTTTGATTGATAGTTCCAGAAACCAGGAAATATAATACCTGAGCAAACTAGGCAAATATTTTTGTTGCTACCCTAAGTATGGGTGGAGAAAACCCAAATATTTAATGAAGCAAATTCTCTGACTATAAAATGAGTATATTAATGAGAAATAGAAAATTTTTCTCCCAATATTTCTCCTTTACAAATTAGAGTATGTTTTTCTTCAAATAGTATATCATACAAATTTCCACTTCATTCCCACATTATCTAGGTTTTCCCCCATTCTTTAATTCAGAAAATCTTTGTTAAGTGCCTCCCATGTGCCAGACATTTTGCCCAGTACTAGAAATACAAAGCAAAATTAGTACTTTCTTCGAGTTTGCATTCTATTGAATTACACAGAATGCAAAATATATGCAAATTAAGATCTGCGGACACTAAAGAAAGAAAGGAGGTGATATGGTAAGGTCTTTTGTAAAAGGTTTACACAAGCTGAACCTTGAAGGAAGTTACAAATTCTATTAGTTGCGGATAGGAAAGGCCTGTATTGTAGGCTGGGGGAACAGCTTGTGTCAAGGCACAGAGACAGGAGAACATTGTGTAAATCAGCCATTTTGGCTGGGGAATAAAATGCATATGGGGAATACAATACGGTAAGCCTTGGAAAGGTAGGCTGGAGCCAGATTGTAAAGGATTTTAAATGCCAAACACAGGAGTTTCTATTTTCTTAAATATTTTATTCATGGGGAACTTTTTTTTAAGCAAGGAAATGGTTAGACCTATACTTTAGGGATATGATTTTGTTTTATTTTTGTTCACTTGTTTCAGTCACGTCCCACTCTTTATGACCATTTGGGGTTTTCTTGGGCAAAGATACTGAAGTGGCTCCAACTCATTTGAAAGATGAGGAAACTGAGGCAAACAGGCTTATATGACTTCCTCAGAGTCACATCTAGTAAATATCTGAAGCCAGTTTTGAACTCAGGAAGAGGATTGTCTACCCATAAAAGATGCAATATTGATGGAAAAGGCTGGAGGCAGAAAGAACAGTTAGGAGGTTATTTAATGGTCTATCCAAAAGAAGGTAAGGGTGGTGGTTGTGTGAGTGGGGATAGTAATAAAGATATGGGTTGGGGCTGAGGTAGCTAATGATTGGATTTGAGGAGTGAAGAAATGGATGCTTTTGAGAACTTGAGGGAACAGTTGTTTTGGGAGGGGTTGTTTTTAATAATTCTGTTTCACAAGAAAAATAAGGAAGTTAAAATGAGAGATTTGGGGATAGATAATAGTTTTTAACATGATGGTTGTGGTGCCTGAGAGACACACAGTTGGAAATGTGCAGCACACAGTTAGTAATGGAAGACTGGAGCTCAAAAGAAAGACCAGCACAGAAGACCTAGGAATCCTCTACATAGAGGATAATAATTAGACCTCTCAGGGCTGCTGAGCTTACCAAGAGCTCACCAAGATAATGTAGAAAGAGAAGGCCTAAAACATAGTGCCAGGTGGCAGCCACACAGAGGGTTGACAGTGGATGATAATCTAGCAAAGGATTTGAAGAAGAAATAGATTGTGAGAGAGGAATCTGGAGAAAGAAGTGTCATAAAATCCCTGAAAAGAGACTTGCAGGAAGAAAAAGTGATTAATATTTACTTAAGCTTTGGAAAGACCAAGAAGAACGAGGACTGAAAAAAAAAAAAAGACTATTGAATATGACAATAAAGAGATCTTTGGTAACCTTAGAGAGACCAAGCTCAGTTGAGTAATAATCTTGGAAATCCTACTATAATAGAGAATGGGGAGAGGGGAGTAGAGGCAAGACATAGAGAGCCATTTTTTTAACAACAACAAGTATGTTCTAAACCTTTACCATATTATAGGCACTTTGTTAAGTCCTGGAAGCTTAGCTGTGAAAGGAAGACTGTAGGATGATAACTTGAGAGCATGACATGGTCAAAATAAGGGTTGGGGGGTTTTGTTGTTACGTTTTGCTTTTTTAAGATTGAGGAAGATTTAGGCAAGTTGTTGTAAGAAGAAGAAAAAGAAGTAAACAGACAGGAAGAGATTAGAAATTAAAGGAGGGGGGAATTCTTAAAGGGCCAGCCTACAGAAAAGACAAGAAAAAATGGCAGAAGAAGGGCTACCTTGTCATCTGAAGCTAAACAGGAAGGAGAAAATTGAAAGGGGGTTTTGAATTATAGAATTAGTCACACAAGAAAATCGCAGCCATTGGAAGGAATCTGAGAAGAGATCATTTCATCCTATTCTTTTTTTTTATGGATGAGTAAATTTAGCTCCAGTCATATTACGTTATTGTTTTATCAACACACACACACACACACACACACACACACACACACACATTATTCAGTTCACTCATGTAATTTACCTCCAAAGAACCTTCAGCTGCTTCTATATAACATTCATGTGTGAGTATCAAGTGTCAAATGAGGAGATTCATAACTTGCTTTGGAGACAGTTCCCAAAGAAAGATTCCCAAAGAAAGACCTTTGAGCTGTAGCCTATTGATGGCTATGTATTTGGTCCCCCAATATTACCATTTATGTAACTATTTAAGTTCTGGTTTGCTGATTAAAAATTCAACCTCATTATTTGACACACCTAGTATTAACTGCATTTAAAAGATAACTAACTAAATAACTAAAGTTTGGCTCCAAATGACCTTCCTTATTTTCCCACTCCCATTTCCTTTTGCTCATTGATCATTTTCTGATACCTTCAGTGCCTGAATGCCTTTCTTTCTGTAATTAATTTTGTATTTACTATATGTGTGTAAATATTATATTTATGCTGTATATTTTTTTATGAACTTGTCTCACCCATTAGGAGAGTGGGTTTCTTGGGAAAAGAAATTACTTCATTCTTTGTACATGTATACCCAGCTTTACATAGTGAGTGGTGCTTAATACTTACTTTTTGATTGATTTAAAAGAGCTGAATGTAATATTACAGTCTTTTGGATTAACACATTGTTTGAGTACATGGGGGTTAAGAACATTTTTTCAGGATTAATTAGTACAACTGGAGATGGGGAGTAGAGAGGCAAGACATAGAGAGCCATTTTCTAACAACAAAGATGTTGTAAACCTTTACTATATTTTAAGCATTTTGTTAAGCTTAGCTGTGAAAGGAAGACTGTAGATGATAACTTGAGAGCATGATATGGTCAAAGTAAGGGTTAGGGGTTTTGTTGTTGTTATGTTTTTCTTTTTTAAGGATGAGGCAGATTTAGGCAAGTTTGTTGTAGAAAGAAGAAAAAGAAGTAAACAGACAGGAAGAGATTAGAAATTAAGAGAGAGAGAAGTTCTTTAAGGGCCAGCCTACAGAAACTTTTTTCTGTTTTCCTAAGGGGAGTTTTTAGTCAATTAACAATACAAGCATTGAGAATGCTCCCAATAATCCAGGCACAAGGCTAAACATAGAGGTTACAATGAAAGGAAAAATATCTTATAGTTTTACCTGCAAGAAGCTCTATATATGACCTCCTGTCATCTATTCTTATTCTTATATTATTTTATCCTTGTTTCCTTCTCTTGAAGACTTATTAGATAAAGGGCAGAATACTCTGAGGTAGCATAGTATGGTGGAAAGAGCTTGGCAGTAGAAGTCAGTCATCTGGTTTGAATCTCAACTCTGTCATTAACTACCTGTCTGACCTTGAGCAAACCCCTTTAACCCTCCATGTTCCTTTGCCTTCTAATCTCTAAACTGAAGGAGCTGGGCTTGATGATCTTTAAGGTAGTTTACAACATTAGCAGTCTTTGATGTCTACGCCAGACTTCAGGAAACTAGCATTTTTTTTTAAGAGAAGGAAAAAAAAACAGAAGAAACCCACAAACATACAGAAGTCATCTGAAAATAAGCATAGCATAAACAATATAAATCAGATGTTCATCAAGGGTGACAGGCAGTGCTTTCACTGCAGACAACCCTTTAGAAGCAAAGCAGAGCTCACTCTGAAGGAATATTTCAGAAAAAAAGACAGATTTCAACTAAATGAGAGTCAGGTGACAATCTGGATTTGGTCCAGCAGACCATTGTAGAGAAAGAGTTCGTCTCTTTCCTGTAATACTGAATTTAGACATCACCTTGAGCAAGAACCCTTTCCTGATATTCTAAGATGCTAGTGCTTTGCCTCTAAGGTCACCTTCCATCTACTCTGTATGTGACTAAGAGTTACCTATTTACATACATATTGTCTTCTCACTAGAATGTAAGCTCATGGAGGGTAGGAACTGTTTGGACTTTTTTTTTTGTTATCCCCAGCATGTAAGAGAGTTCCTATGACATAGCACTTAATAAATGTTTGTTGTTTGATTGATTGACGTGTCACAGGCAGAGCTGGGACTAGAAATAAATTGTTAGGTAGGCAGTTGCCTAGGACACACTGAATGTGGGAAAATGATTTGTGTCTAGGAAGGCTGCCATGCTTTTTAATAGTAATATTTCTAAAAGTATATATTTCAGTTCTAGAAGATTTTGTTCTGTATGATAGGAAGATATTTATTTTATAACGATTCAAACAGTTACATATTACAATAAAGCTTCAGGTAAATGGAAGATAGGACAGGTAGGAGAGGGTCTTAATGGTCAACCTGGGCCTAGAGCACCTACATTTTGAGGTCTGGCTTTGGTCATATAAGACTTATTATGATGATCTGACTAGAAGCCAAAAAAGAAAGAAAGAAAGAAAGAAAACAAAAACAAAAATTCAAACCGGAAACAAATGAGAAATGAGTGACTTAACATGTCTGAAAGGAAAAAAAAAAAACAAGAGGCAGACAATCCAAGGAATTACCAACAATGTGTTACTCATTTACAAGGAGGGAAGATACTATGTCATCACATCCCACAAAACTCTTCTGCTGCTACTGTTGTTCAAGTGAGCCTGTCACTAGAGGGTAAAATGACACTGTAAAAATTTCCATTTTAATACCTTGTTGTCAGTGTATGTTAATGCTGTGGGTGAAGCACTTTCTAAATCTGAGTATGAGGCATTAATCTTACTTGGTTTCCAGACACAGTGCTCCATCTATGGGTGGGATGATGTTTCATTTAGGAATTCTCTCCCCACCCCCCCAACTGTTCCAATTTTGAAAGATTTTACATACTAACATTATGACTCTACTGAATAGGAGTCTAAATAATGTTATTTCTCTTTATTAGTGGCCTTTTTTATTAGTATTATTTGGAACACCAGCTGAGATAATTTAATCCTTATGTTGGTAGTGAGGTGGGTTTTTCCCCAGGTATAATTGTCTATCTCTATACTTAAGAACCAAAATGTCTTTCAAAATATATTGTTTAGGAGAACAAGCATTTTTAAAAAATTCATGTATATGAAAATTAATCATGCAATAGAATTAATTATAAATGTTTCCCAATGCTCAAATTAAGAGATACTATAAATTATCTGTGATTCCTTACATTGCTTCTTTTCAGTACTTCTCTTTGAGGTACATATTTCTGACAGTACTCTTTGAGTATAGAAGGCTGCCAATAAAATCTACACATAAGAAGAGAAACATATAAACAAATACATACATATATATCATATTATAATATTCAAATGCAAATAATATGCAATGACTATTAAGGTTTTATCCAAATGTTTGAAAAGAAATTGGTATTCTTCATGTGAAATTACTTCCTAATTCCCTGAATAACTTATATCTTTCAAGATTTAATTCAGTTATCTACTTTTCGAAACCTCTAACTGTTCCAGGCCACAACGTTGCCTTTTCTTTTCTAAACTCCTGGAGGACTTACTCTATTTTGGTATTCACTTATATTGGCATCTATAAAGCTGGACACCAAACAATCAAGCTCGTGGCCCCAGCAGCTTGTGGAGCCAGATGTTAAGACAATTATATCTAGAAGAATTGTTGTCTTAGGGCAAGGAGTATTCTTAGTGATGAAATTAAAGATCTTTTGAACTATTAAAATTATTTGAATGTTCTGTCATTAATGTATCTTTCTTACAAATAAATTATAATTCCTTGAGAGCCAAGGATATATCATATGCTGTCATGAAATAATAAGCTTGATATGAAAAAAGTACAGTATAGCTATATCCCACAGAAATTCTTAGGAATTGACTATTTGCACTGCACTATGTTGGATGATTGGGTGAGAATAGCTCTAGATTTGGAAGGAATCTCTAAGACATTCTAGCTGAGGTATTTTTAATTTATAGTCTATGATTTTTTGAAAAAATATTTTGATAACTTTAATTATAAGAGTTTTTCCTTATAATCCTTTGTATTTTATTGAACAATGCATAGAATCCTAAAACTGAAATTTGAAAGATGTGCATTCAAATATGGCCATAGACACAGACTAGCTGTATAATCCTAGACAAGTCACTTAACCACTTTTTGCCTCAGTTTCCTCATATGTAAAATGGGGAAAAGAATAGCACCTAATTTCCAAAATTATCATGTGTATAAAATGAAATAATATTTATTAAGTACTTTGAAAACTTTAAAGTGCTATATAAATGCTATTATTATAAAAAAATTTATTCTGAGAAGGGGGTCCAAAGGCTTCACATTAAATTACCAGAGTGATCCATGATACAAAAAAATGGATAAGAGCACCTCATCTAGTCTAACCCTTTATTTTACAAAGAGGAAATTGGGGGTCAGGGAAATTAAGTAATGTACTTACAATCCCATAGCTATTAGGCGCCAGAGTAACATTTGAACTTTAGGTCTTCTGACTTCAAATGCTGTTTTTTTCAATTGTGCCACATTATTTTCGAGCATTTAACCATATTGTAGGATTGGATGACAAGACGTTAGAGTGTGATAAGTGCAGAAGAACAGTATGATGTTAAGAAATCATTTCTTGCTGAGGGGGTTCAGAGAAAGTTTCATGGAGAAAAAGTGGCAATTGAAGAATGGAGAGGATATTAAAAGTGGAGATTGGGAAAGAACATATTCCATGTCTTTTCTAAGGAATAGCATGGGCAAAAATGGGAAAATGGAGGATAATTTGGAATTGGGTTTAGGAGTTAGTGAATATAATTTGACCAAGTAGAATATGTAAGACTGGAAAGATCAATTAGAACCATTTGGTAGAAACTATACATGGTTAAAGATCTGTGGGCTTTATAGTGTAGAGGCAGTGTCACTTTCTGATATGTGGAGGAATATCATCAAACATATTTGTGAATTAGGAAGATTATATTGGCAGCAATGTGAAAGTAGGATGAGTTATCAGAAGAAGGTAATGAAGGCAGAGACCTGTTAGATGTGGCTTTTAGTGGTCCAAAGAAAAATCCTCTTTAGAATCTGAAGAGTAAAACAGAAAGAATGAGACATTTTGAACACAGCTCTTAGTTTGGATTGGACCAGTAGGACAAGCTAGAATGTAACATATATTTTGGGATTAAATACGAATGCTTCCTGTCACTTGTTTTGAGATGCTCTTCATTTTCATGAGCTCATATCTCATAGATTCTTAGGAATTATACATTTCTTCTATTACTTAAATACATGTCTAAAATATTATTCAGAGACTTTTTTTTTTGGTAATATATGGCCATTAGGAGAAAGTTTAAGATAATTCTGAGATTTTGAACATGGAGAATAAACTTAGAGAATGCTATTAATAAAATAGGAACATGTGACAAATAAGACTCAATGAAGAGGAAAAAGATACTGAATTCAGTTTTAAACATATTGAGGTGCCAGTACCTCTAGGTGGAAATGTTCAACAGGCAAGTAGAAATTTAAACTCTAGGCTATATTCAATTTGATACTACAAACATTTATTATAGATGTAGATTTGAAAATCATCTCTTATATTAGTGATAGTTAAAACTAAAGGCGTAGATAACTGAATAGAGAGAGAAAACTAAGATCTGAACTTAGAGAAAATCTATATTAAAGAAGTAGAAAAAAGAAATGAGGAAGGTAGAAGAAAAAAGAAATGAGAAAGATAGCAGGAAAGTTATACAAATGTGGTATGGAGGTCAGAACAGTTGACTCCAAGGAAGAAGAATGTTAAGAGTTTTTTTTTTTTAAAAAAGGTAACTGATATTGGAAATTGAGATGCCTTTGCCCTTTGAGAAGTCAATTTTCGTAGAGTGTTAGGACTAGACCCTCCCTTACAAGGAACTGAGGAAAAAGTTGGGGGTAAGTAAGTGGAATTGGGAAGTGTAGATTTAGTTCAACAAGCATAGCAGGAAAAGGGATGAGAGGAAAAGAAATGGAAATTAGAGTGCACTGAAAAGTTGAAGGAAGCATGTTTTGATTGTTTCAAGAAAAGAAAATTTGAATATGTTTGTAGGCAAGGAGAAAGGCACTGGAAAAGTTTGGAGATACTGGAGGCAGAAAGTAGGGTTTTTGTTTGTTTTTTAAGGCAGAAGAGATAAGATTAGAGTTTTTAAAAGAGTTATCAGATGGAAGTGATAAGACTACTTGACTCTAGAATACTGAACTAGGAACAAAGAATGGAACCTTCATTAAGCAGTTTTAGACTCTATTTAAGGCAAAACCTCTTAAACTAATTGTCTATAAGTGGAATGGATCGCCTCTGGAAGTAGAAGATTCTTCTACCCTAGAGGTTTTCAAGAGAAGGCAGGATGAACATGTGTCAGGAAAATTCTAGAGAGATTCCTGCTTGGATATAGACGTCTGACTATAGAATCTATGACTTTCCTTCTGATTTCAAGTCTGTGTTTTGTTTGTTTGTTTTTTCCCCCTAAACATTTGATGCAAGTGACCTCTGCTGAACTGATTTAGTGTACCAGATTTCTCTGCATTGGAAATGTGTATGTTTCACAAAATAAATATCTTCCCAGTTATTTCTTAGTTGGACTTAACTGATTAATTCTTATGAGCAGGCAGGGATTTTGACCCATGGCTACTCGCATCTGCCTATTTGTTCAGTAGGACAATGAATTATGGTAAAGCAGAGGAATAGTGCAGGTGTGTATGTTTGCTTTGCAAACATTTCTGTCTGCTTAGTCCAGAACAAACTGTGAGTTTTTAATTTTAGATTTTCCAGGATCATCCACTGAAGAAAATCAGAGTACAATATGGAGAAGACATATCAAATTTCTGCTTATAATTACTTTGTTTCATTATACTTTAAAAACTGTTTACTGAATCATTTGGTTGCTGTTATAAATTTAAATATATCTGTATGATTGTTTTTTTTTTCTATAGAGTTTCTTCATAATAAAATAGTGAGGACTTGTATCAATCCCTTGTATATTATTTTGACCCATATTTGAAATTGTTTTTTTTTTTTTATTTTTCCTAGGTCCTCCCATGCCATCCTCCTCATCTAGTCCATCAGTTATTGAGCATACACATTCCCCTCCTCCATCACCCAATCTCCATGACAACCAGAGGTGGTTGCTAAGTACTAGTGCCATCCAGCCAGTTCAGGACTCTGACACTGATGATGAGTACATTGCCAGCTCTTTTCTAGTGCAGACCGGTACGGTTTCAGTTTGTGCCCCATGCGATGGTAAGATCACACCTTGTCCATAGTTTGACTAAATTCTTTATTTTCTGTATCCTGCAAGAAAGAAAACAAATTTTCAGTACTTTAGTTCTTCTTCCTCTAATAATTCATGGGTGTTTTATCATTATAGATGTTAAAAGAATAACAGTAGCAATAAGTATTTTTTGCAGCAGCTATGGGAGATGTTTCTCGGAATCTAGTGGTCCATCACCTCTAAAAAAGCCCTCATTTTACTCCTTTAATCTGAATAGGATCAAAGGAGGAAGCCTCATATCAGTCAGAATTTTCTGTAATCCAAACATGATTCTTTATTCTTTGTTCATGAGAATGAGCAAGATAATTCCCTGTTGCCAAGGAAGAAATGCGGAATCATCATAGATTTAGAGATTGATTGGAACTTGGAAAATATTAAATCTGATCCTTTTCACTTTAAATGGAGGAAACTAAGAACCAGAGGGTTTAATAAATGCTTGTTGCTTCTTGGTTTGATTTTGATGCCTTCCAGTGAGTCAGGAATTTGATTTCTATACCTTCTGTACTCCTAACTTTTAGTCATTGGGTGCTGTTATTGAGGGAGAGACAAAAATGACGGAAACCCTATGTCTTATTTTAATATCACCATCATTGAGGATAATGAAACTCACTTTCTATGAAACCAAGGGCAGTTAAAATGACCACCTCTAGTACTGTATGCTAAACATCTAGTTTAAAGTCACATAACTGGGGGGGGGAAAACTAGTTCCTTGATAATCTTCTTATGAAAATTTATAAAGATTTCTTTCAATTATTTTTTATTGTATTCAGTTTTTCAGTTGTGTCTGCTACTTTATGACCCCATTAGGGCTTTCATGGCACAGATATTGGAATGCTTTGCCATTTCCTTCTCCAACTCATTTAGCAGATAAGGAAACTGAGGCATGACTTGCACAGTGTCACATAGCTAGTATCTAAAGCCAGATTTGAAATCAAAAAGATGAATCTTCCTGACTCTAGACTCAGTACCTTATGTACTATACCAGCTAGCTACCCTTCTGTATAGATATCTTTGCTATCTAAAGACTTTCAGCCCCCAATTAGTCATCCAGTGTTTATTCATAGGCTTTATTGGCAGTTGGGCAAGTATTCATTTCCATGACATGATAACTCTCACTAACACTTAGAAAAGGCAATCCAGAAATTACATTTCTTTGATTTCTCATCCTTTGCATCATAGAGACAACCTGCCTACAGGACGGGTACAGTAATTTCTTTTTGATTAGTAATAGTGCATGCTATACTGTGAATAAATATAGAGAAGGTGAAAAAAATCTGTACAGAGCTTAGTTCTAATATGATGTCAGGTTATGATTTTATTGATTCCTTCTGTTTTCTAGAATGAAGTATTTGTTTTGTTATCTTGTGTTATTTTTAAATAGCATTCTGGTAGTCTAATTATAACCTAGAATAAGTTTTCTTCAAACTGTTAAGCATTTTCAAAAATGTTTTAGATTAAAAAGGAGATTTGATTTTGAAAGTTCCATTTTAAAATAAAACCTTTCATTTTAATTCTCTTGAAGTAAAATAGAGAGGGAAAGTAGTTGCCCTTCCAAGGTAAGTTCTATAATATCTTAAAAATCCCTTTGGATAAGGTGGAGATTGTTTTGTTTGTTTTCCAAACAATCAGATGGGATTTCAGAACTCTTTTAGCTCTCAGCTTTTAGTGTTTTTTGGATTAGGAATATGTGTTAGGTAAATTCTTATAGAGAATTGGAAGGCAAGTGTTAGTCCCATCAGAGCCTCAGAAATACAAAAGTGGTAGGCACATTATTTGAGCTTCTCTTCCATGGCTCAACACATTTCGTAGACTCTTCTGCTCCTGAAATTTACTCTCTGTGTAATTTTCCTTTCCTTTGAATTCTTTTCAGAACTATTTTCTTTGCTTCTTCTTAGGAAGATCTTGTTTTTAAGAGAGAATAAAGAAAAATAGGATACTGGCAGCATGTGATCTGGTTTGACTCTGAGACACTTAGAATGTAAGCTTCTTGGGAGTAGGGATTATTTCAGTCTTGATACCTGTGTTCTCTGATACTAGTACAGTAACTGGCACATTGAAAGTACTTAATAAATACTTGTAGTTAATCCATAGAAAAAGCTTGAAATGTACATAGCAGAGGTAGAAACTTTTTGCTAGGACTTGATCTATTTTTATGAACCTTTTAATTTTAATTAACCTTTACCAAAAATAATCTTGACAAAATAAATGTCTTATTTTAATTTTTAAAGATATTTCACTTTGTTTTATTTTATAATTTTATTTTATTTATTTATACTTTTTGTATTTATTGACTATAGTGGCAGACTTAATTCTAGTCATTTCCCCCTCAATTAAAAGCAGCTCTGTGTTCAAATTCTATTTGAATATTATTTAAAGTAGTTCAAGATGCTAACAGAAACATTTTCCTAGTCACCATCTTGGTATTTCACAAAGAAAAAGATAAAAACTAAATTAGAAGAGCTATATAACTATAAAAAATTTAGGAAATTAAATCAGTAGATACTGAAAATCATGGATTTTCAACAGAAAGCAACTACTCATGAAACTAACAAGATATATAAAATACCTAGAATTATTCTTTTGAATGGTAACTTCCATGATTTAAATTTGACCTTGGTAGAATAAATAAAGGGCTATTTAAACACACTTGTAAAGCTACTTGTTCCAACAGAATCATTTATTTTTCTTTTGAACTGAAAGCTGAGCCTTTTTCCATATTTACTATGAGGCCTGTGTGGTTATTACAGTTATTACTGCTCCCTGTTTTCTTCCCTGACCCAACCATGTGTATCTTCTTTATGAAAGTGTAACAGCTCAATGACTGAGACTGAGTTTTTTTGCCTTTTTGTTCTCAAATGCCTAGGACTTTGCATGGTTCATAGTAGGCAATTAATGAATGTTGAATTGAAATGTTTTAATTTGATTGGGCAATCAGAACTTTTCAGCGCATTGATTTAAAAACATTTCTCATCACTTAACTTTACTTTTACCAACCTACAAAATGCAGTCTATTAAAATATATTTTGGGTGATATTTAGTTTACACTGAATCTGTTTTATGTAATAAATATCTTTTATGAAAAGAGGGCTTTTGGAAATATGTGCCCACATTTTTTTAATGTTATCAGTACAGGGAACTCCTTCTATCATATCTTTCATGGACATTGAGTAGTTAAATGATTTTCACCAGTTCACAAAGTCAATATGTGTCAAAAGGAAGACTTGAACTGAGGGCAATCCCTGTATCCTTCATTCTTTTTCTCTTGAAGATATATACATCTTTCAAAAATAATCTGAACTGTTCCAGCAAATTCATAAACTAGCATATGCAGTTTGATGACACTTCCAGTAAAATATCCTAAAGATGTCTAAATTCTGATTTTTTAAACGAGTGAGCCATTAAATAGTGAAGCATGTTGCAAGTTACATGAATCACTGTTGTTCTGCTCATCTTTTCTCAGAGATCTGCTAAGTGATGGATGATAAATGGGATATTTTCTTGCAGCCTCAGGGGTGATCTCTACCAAAGACTTTTATAAATCTGTTCAAACAGAAATGTATTTCGAATTGCTTGGATAGAAAGACTAGAGAAAAATACAGAGAAGAAGCACAGGTGTGCTTGGTGAAAGGAAAAATGTTGGACCCTATAGTGAAACATAAGTAATACAACAATTAAACTAAGTTAAAAAGGGGGTGCTTGACCACTTCATGGATCATAAATTTAACTTTAAATTTCAGTTAATTCCACCTAATTTTTAAAAACTGTTTTTCAAATATTCAGTTTTAGAAAATAGCATTCCTTTTTCTTTTGCTTGTTTTGTCTCTTATCTCTTTGCCTCTTCTCTTTCTCTTGCAAAAGTGCTGCCTGGATTAGTATTAGGAGTTATCTGATCTTTTCTCTGCTTTCTTGTTCTCCTCCCTCAACAGACTTAGGAGGAAACACCAAACCCTTAAGAATGGAATTCATGGTGGTATAAAGACAGGATCATTAACGTGTTCCTATTTTTGCCAGAACTGTGTCTCTAGTTTCCTCATTCCTCACAGACTGACAGCTCTGTTTAGAATTGAGGAAGACCTGCAGACCTTCTAAAAAGAATAGAGCCAAAGATATTGTTATTTATAGAAAAGCAGAGTCCCTGGAACTGAAGAGCTCTTAGTTGCCTATTTCTTCCATATGGATTGGAGAGAGAGATTCTCAATAGAGGCACTTAAAATACTGGATTTGGATACTAATCTGGTATTTGCATTTTCCCCCCACTGGAACTATGAGACCTTGGAGAAATCAGCCCTAAGAATAAGCCATACTATATTTGTTAGAATATTCATAAGCATTAATTAATGACATGATATGGAGATAGCATGTAAATCACAGCAACAGAATTAGAAATAGCTTTATATATTACCCAATTCACCTTTCCCCTCTAGAAAGAAAAAAAAAAAGGAAGGAAAGGAAAGGAGATGGAAGGAGAGACAGAGACAGAGAGGAAGGAAGGAAGAACAAAAAAATCATCTAGTAGGAAATAATCCTATGGTACATAAAATATTAGATGTAAGGTCAAAAAGACCTGGGTTCAAAGCACACAGAAGATATACATAAAGTGATATACATTGAGTTACCCTGGACAAATCAATAAATCTCTTTTTATGCCTTAGATCCTTAGGACTTAGCAAATAGGGTACAAATGGGTTACCTGGTACAGTGGAAAAACACTGCCTCTAATAATAGAGAATCCATGTGCAAATTCCATGTTCGTTGCTTATTATTTATGTACCTTCAGATAAGTAACTTAAAGAACAAATAAGCATTTATTAAGCCTACTATGTGCAAGTTCTGTGCTAAGTAAGGACTTTATTGTTTTTATCTTATTTAATTCTCCCAACAACTCAGGGAAGTAGGTGATTATTATTACCCCATTTGACAATTGAGGAAACCTAAACAAGCTGAAGTTAAGTGACTTGCCCACATTCACAACTGGTAAAATAGTATGTCTAAGGCCATATTTGGACTCATGTCCTCTTGACTCCAAACCTAGCACTTTACCCATTATGTCACTCAGCTGCCTCTAAAACTCCCTGGACTTTTGTTTTCTTATTTGTAAAATAAACAGGAGTTGTATTAGATGGCTTTTGAGCATTTTCTACCTATAATCATCTCTGATGACATGTGATGCCGTGACATGCAAATGAATTGGATTTCAGTGAGGTAGGGCTGTGCAGGGTCATCTGTCTCACTTTCTCCTTCAGAGCTATCTGGGCCCAATAGCCAAATACAGGTCAGGATGACTGGAGATGGCCTTGGATGCAATGGAGAATAATGGTCCTCTTTGAGAACAAAGGAAAAATAACCTCTGTGAGTAAAGCTGTCCTAGAATTGGTCAGCTGGAAGATTCTTTCCCTTGCCCCCTTTCTTCCTCTCCTCTTTCCCTTTCCTTCTTCTTCCTTCTCTTCCCTTCCCTTCCCCGCCTCTGTTCACATAGGTTATCATACCCTTTCCTACAGATGATCTTAAAAGTTAGATATGTCTTTTAAGGTCCAGGCCTTAAAGCAAAACCAATCTGATTCTAATTGGCCATCAATAAGCCTTAATGCCAAGTCCATTTGGTCTTTGTTTGGATCCTGATTGTCTGAGATAGAAAGTAAATAGCAGTCATTTCTTCTTAGGCACCAAACTCTGAGGGTCTCCCCCTAATAGATTTATTTATTTAGATTTTGGTGGGGGACCCCTTGAAAGAGGAGATTCTTTGCCTCCATTGTTGCCTACCCTTAATTACTGAATGCAGGCAGCCTTAGTCAAACTGAGACCTTAAAGACCTTAGCTTAAAAAGACCAAAGTCTCCCATTGCGTGCAGAGCTATCTCCAGTCATTATTATCTATATCTGGCCACTGAACCTAAATGGCTCTGAAGGGGAAAGTGAGGCAGGTGACCTTCCCTCCCTCACTGCATGTCATGAAATCACCTCCCTGATGTCATGGTCTTCTTCCAGACTGAAGGCATACAACAGCAGCTATTACACAGTGTCATGGAGGAGAAGCACTCTTTCTGAATGGCGGGCCTAATGGGCTGGTCATTTAGCCAGAATGGAAGGAGCGCTCATTAAGTAGAACTAAGTGCCTGGCCCCGTGCTAAGCACTTCACAACTTCACATGCCTTCAGTGGTACTTTCTACCTATATGACCAGTAGCCAAGTTGGCGATTGTTTCATCGTCTGCTTCTTGATCTGCAGTCACTGCTTTTCTTGAAGCCTGGTAGTTCCCCCTCCCAGGTTTGTTTTTGCTCAACATCTTTGTAGTTTTTTAGCAGGTCTGCTTATAGAGTTACATCAGGTCACTTAGCTCAGTGTTTCCAGAACCCTCATTCTTCTCTTTAGTAGAATTAACTGTTATCCCTTGAAAAGGTCATCTACGACCTGACTTTTTACTGGTTTTTTGTCTTCAGATATGGAATGAAAGAGTAGTTGGAAATGAACAACATAGTCAGAGACTTGCTATCTTTCATCTCACTGAGGTGATTTGTACCCCTAATCTCTGATTCCAGGATCTGGAAAGTGAATCAAGAAGGATTTGGACACTAGAAAAAGAAGTAGAAGATCCTAACAGCCAGTACTCAGCTCACAAATTCTTACTATCCCAAACCCGGTATAGTTGCCCACTATGTCCTTTTTATTTCCTTCAGACTGCATTATTTTATGACTTCTTTTTTTTTCCCATTAAGGCTACCTTTTAAGTTTATTTAGACATAATTTCTCAATACAGAGTTTGTTGATTTTATCCCTTTTGGTATTTTCTCATCCTTATCTATATATTTCTGTAAATTTCAAGATCTAGAGTTAGAAGATGCTCTTATATCATCTATTACAGTTCCCTAATTTAACCTTAAAATGCTTCCTCTGATTCTCTGATTAAATAAATTCTCTAATTAAATAAAATCAGATTCCTCTGATTTACTAGGGATCAATGTAGTATTCAAACAGGTATTTGGCACAGTAGATAGAGAAGCATGATGAGGAAAACTGACATTCAAATCTAGCTTCACACATTTAGTAGAGATGTAACTCTCAGCAAATCACTTCAACTTTGCCTCAGTTTCCTCAAATGTAAAAAAGGGATGGATAACACTACATCCTCGAGTTGATCAAACAAGATAGCATTTGTAAAGTGATTAGCACAATGCCAGACATAGTTGGCACTTAATGAGTGCTAGTTCCATTCTGGCTAAATGATCAGTTCACCTCCTTTTCTGGTCACATATTCCTTTGATTGTGTATTTTCTGATTTGTTTTAATAATCAAATAATTGGAAATTAGAATTATAATATTGATTCCACTGCTTTTATATGTTCTCCTCTTAGGATTATAATGACCTGGAAAATGTTCTTATTTATTTTATTAATAATTATCAAATTATTTTCTTCTGTATTCTTCTATTTTTAGATATTCCTCTACTTATAACCTTAGATATAATACTAGACTTAGAGAGTCAATGTAATTGGTCCAGCTATAAAGATAAAGGAAACAGAAAATATTCAGGTATATAAAACATCAGAAGATAACAGCACTGGCGGGTAAAACACTATTGGTCAGACTCTGGGTAATTTAATTACTTCTCTGTTAAATAAGTATGCCTTAGACACTATCCTAGAAGTAATTGAAGGATATCATTATAGCATGGGTTTAGGTATACCATCAATCCATTGCCTTATAGCAAAATTCCATGGTAATTAACTTTATCCCAAGAGAATTTTATTTGAACTCTTCCCCTACCCCCATTTACCACCTTCTTCTCTGTAATTTCCCTAAAAACCCAGCAAAAAAAGAAAATCATTTAGTATTCATCTCTCTAAGGGGAAGGAATGATATTCTTATGGAGGTGACAAACTATTTCATCACACCAGAAGTTGGTTCTCCAGACTTCTATATTTTATTTGCTCAATTATAGGATGGGAAGAAGAGGAGTTCTTACAATCTTAAAGGCCACAAAAATATGTGCTGAAAATAATTTTCTGTATAATAAACCTTTGAAACTAAGAATTTTTCAGCTTGTGAAGGGTTAGAAATAGTTATAGTCAAGTATTTTGTTCTCCAAAGTGAATAGTGTCCCTGTGATCTTATCCATGTGAGTAATCCTTCAGTGTTGAAGGTCACAACTTTTCCATATCAGTGTGACTTCCAACCTCTGTTACTCTTGTCCATCTTTCTATCTAGAAATTTGCCACAGAAAGACCTTACCCATTGTGCTCGGACACTTAATTGTGTAGCTCTGGACAAGTCAATTAACTTCTGTCTGCCCTGATTTCCTTAACTGTAAAGTGAGGGTAACAACAGTCTCTTCATCACAAAATTGTGAGGATTGAATGAGAAAATATTTCTAAGTGTTTAGCACAGTGCCTGGTACATAACAGGTGCTTAATAAATATTTGTTCCCTCATTCTTTCCCCCTTTCTTCACATTCTCTTGACATTGTCTGGATTCCCAAAGAGCATATTGTCTGTCAGGTATGTTTTACTTTTGCTTTCTGGCAATCCATCATTTTTCCCCAGTTATTTCTTCGGTGAGAGAGGAAAACCAAATAAAGAAGAGAGTAAGATAAATTCAAAACTAAGCTGGTAAAATACTTTGCCTACTTTGGGTCATAGATCAAAAGCTGGAAAAGACCTTTAAAGGCATCTCATTCCACCCTTTATAAATATAAAGGATTTGATGGCTTGTGCAAAGAAAAATAAAAGCCAGTCTTTTTGACCTCTAGGAGCTTACATTGTTAGGAGGAAACAGTCTCTACACAGAAAAGTAAATACAATTCTATGCAAAAATGAATATCATCCTACCTGTCCTACTCCAGACTCTGAAATCTTTCTTATTCTCCAGAAATCCTTCAATGACCAACCAGCTCCATTTCTTTCTAAGAATTGGAGAGTTATTTATCAGTAAATGGACTGCTAGGTGGATAAGTGAGTAAAATGTTGGATCTGAAGTAAAAAAGACCTGAATTCAATAGCTGTATGACCCTTGGCAAGGCATTTAACTCTATATGCCTCAGTTCCCTCATCTTCAAAAATATTAGAGAAGGAAATGGCTAACCACGCTGGTCACAAAGTATCAGACTTGACTGAAATGACTGAACAACAAATTTATCAGTGGACAAGAAATCTAAACTTATTTGGAGTGTATTTTATTTAGTTGTTCTCTTATTATTTCCTCAGTTATCTTGGCTTTACTGGGCATCAAGGATAGTCACTATGACTGGAAATAATGAGGAGGTGGCACTTGAGCTAAACCTTCCAAAATGCTGAGATGAGAAGGACTGGGAAGAGTATTTGAGTGGAAAGGGGAAACCTTGTCTAATTCCATAGAAGAAATGGAAAATCATATATGAAGAATCACAAATGGTTTTATTTGACCAGAATACTGAATACATGAGGAGGTATAATATGTAATCATCCTGGAAAAATAAGTTAAGAGTCAGATTTCATAGGGGTATAAATACCCCAGCAGAGTTTGCACTTGGCCCTAGAAGCAATAAGAACTTCTTGAACAGAAGACTGGCATAGAGTTCATCTCAGTATACTCTATGTATATACTTTGCTTTCTATTAAGAATGGTAAATGCTAGAAGCAAAAAGATTAATTAGGAGACTGTTTTAATATTCCAGGAAAGAAGTAATGAGATCTTGAATTAGAGTGGCTATGATGTGGGGGTGAAGAGAAAGAAGTCAGACATGTTGAATCTTCTAGGCAGAAGGCTTATATTTTCCTCTTCTAGACTGGGAGCTTCCTAAGGGTAAATATAGCATCTTATCTAACCTTTCTACCCCCCTAGATCTCAGCTCAGTACTCAGCATGTAATAAGCATTTAATAATTGTTTATTAAATTTGACATAATGAAGAATTCTGTGACCACATGTTAACTTCCATGGGTTAAGTAGTATAGGAGTTTTGTAAGTTAAAAATAATCACACAAATGTGAATTATTATTATATAAATTTCTGTCTAGTCATATCTTCCCCAGCCTGTGACTTTGTTATTCTTTTTAGCCCAAATGTAGAATTTGAATAAATTATGAATTATTAGATAAGTTGATTAATCTAATGTGGGAAGATCTCTGTAGACCTTGATTCTGTAATCTGTTTTATTAATAAGTTGTTTCTCCTAGCTTTGTGTCACCTGTACCTTTGACATCTTATCAGCATTATAGCAATCTCTTCCTGAAAGTCATTGATAAAAATGCTAAACAAGACAAGGCCTAGAATTGAGCATCAAGTTTGTTCCATTAGGGAACACTTTACCTGTTGAACTAGGTAAAAATACACTTAAATTTATTGCCATATCTGTATTTCTCGAGTCTGTGCATAAGAATAACATGAATAATTAGCTGCCCATCTAATAATCATTGAGAAAGGAAATATTAGTCTAGCATGACTTAGCTGTGGTGGACTCATGGGAACATCTTTTGTTTTTGTTCAATTGTTTAGATATGTCCAACTCATCTTTATTCCATGGACTAAAATTCCAATATTAGTAGTTTATGGGATTTCCTTGACAAGGATGCTGCAGTGATTTGCCATTTCCTACTCCAATGAATTGAGGAAGACAGAAGTTGAATGATTTGCCCAGGATCACACAGCAGTTTAAACTCAGGTCTTCCTTACTCAAGACCCAGAACTCTATCCAATGAGCAGCCTAGATGCTTCATGGGAACTCCTGAGGAATACTTATCTCCTTTCTAAGTATATTCCATTCTAGAATTCTCTTGAGGTACTTCCTAGAATTCATGGATCTTTAGTTTTGGGAATTCAACTCTGTTTTTCTTTTTCTTTTTTTTAATTAGAATGATATGTGACATCTTTCTTAATCTCTATAATACATTATTCCTTCACAGACCAGTCCTCAGAATTATGTAAAATTGTTCGTCAGTCACTGAAAAATTTTTGCTTTAATTTCATCCTAATAATGCTCATTCTATCCCTTTCTTTCCAAAGATCATTTTCCTTGACAGATAAAATGGAAACAAATATGAATAAGTCTTGCTTTTTTCTGGCCCCTTCACCTCAAACAATAGGCTTTTCTCTTTCTTTCGCTACTTCTTCCCCAAATATATTTAAAAATCTCTCAACAGTTACTGTACTTAAACTTTTCTAGTAGGATTCTTAAAAGTTCAAGTTGCTTTGGACATTGTCTTGTTTTGTTATTTATATGTCTTTGCAAAATCTGAGATGATAGGAAAATATCATATATATGACCTTAGCTATTTCTCTAGAGAACTTACTCCTTTTCTTCTTTATCAATATCTTTAACAGTTTTATAATTTTATTCAAACCTCATATCTTTATTGAATCTCAGCTCATGAGATTTTGAAAGTCAACAAATATATATACTAAGCATTAACTATATGCAAAGTTCTAGGGATGTAAAGAACAATAACCAAAAAATGAAGTTCTCTTTAGTTATCATTATCTAACAACTGTTGTATCATTTTATCCAGATCTTTGTGGCCATTATCTACCACCTCCTAGGTCATTTTCCAAGAGTTCAGTCATTGTCACATTTCTTTTCACCCCAATTCCTGCTTTTATCCGTGGGAATTTCTATTTACATGCTGATGTTCCCTCAAATACCTTTACCTTTGAACGTATCAACATTCTCAACTCCTATAATCTGTACCTTCACTCCAATACAGGGATGGTCATACTCTTGACCTCATATTCATTATGACTGTTTCAGGACCACTATCCCTGCCTGAAAATTCTTCTACCTAATCTTAATTACCCATCTTTATATGTCTAGCTATTTTTCCCTCTTCCTAAACTCATTCTCCATCCTCACTACATCAGTCACTTTCTCCCTTTAGGTCATCCCAGGTCATCACCCTTGCTCCGACCTCCCATTCCTTCTTTCAAAATCTTTACCCTATATTTAATCAGGATAATTCATATTATTTTCTTTCATTGAGATGCTTGTACCTTACCCCCCTCACCCTATTAAATAAAATCTTTCATCCATTTTTAGTATCTAATCTTAGATTATCCTGACCACTTGCGTACTCTTCTCATAGTTACCTGTGTGGCTAAATATCAATAAAGGAAGTCTACTGAGTACTTTTCCTAGTCCTTTTTCATTCAAAACTTTCTTCTCTTAAACAGTTAGCATCTCTCCCCCTTCCCTTTCAGGAAAAGACTGTCTCAAACTTTATTGAAAAAACTGAATCCATCATCAGGAACTCTCTGGTCTTAATCTTCAGCTCTAAACCTCAAATCATCTTGACATAATTACCTATTCTTTTCTCCCTTCTCCTACTCTTAAGAAGAAGAAATAGTCATTTTCTACAAACTGATTCTTCTTCTTATGCCCTTGATCTCATTCCCTCCATCCTTTCTGGGCAGTTTTCCTCTATGATCATCTTCTTTCTTTCCCTAGCATAAATCTCTCCTTATCCATTGGACTTCCTCCTTACCTTTTATCTATGACTAGATTATTATAGCTTTAAAAAAATCTTGGCTTGACCCTTCCATCCCCTTAAAACAAATTTAAAAAAACAAAAAATATCATCAACCTACAACTCGTTGTAGCCAAACAGAAATAGCTATCTATACTACATACCTCTACTTATGAACACTTTTCCCTTCTGTCCCCCCCACACTTTTCTTAATGTCCCACAAATACATATGTGTGTGTGTATGTGTGTGTGTGTGTGTGTGTGTATGAATGAAGTTGGCTCTCTATTTTAGCAAACTCTACATCAGAGGTGGGGAATGTCCAACCTGTGCACCTTATAGGGCCTGAGAAATCATTTGGTCTGGCCCTGCCAAGGCCACTATCACAATGGTACCACAGTTCCAGCCATCACATTTGAGATGAGTTAATTAAATGTTTGACCAAATAGAGCAGGCTAATTTTTAAGCTGATAATTTTGTATGGTCTTCAGAGGATGCTATATTCAAATAGCCCTTGGCAGAAAAAAGGTTCCCCACCTCTGTGCTAAATGATCCATAATTTCATCAATAAGACAGATAGACAGATCTCAACCCCATCTCATCCTGTGGTATTTTTGTTTTTTTCCCATAAATCCAGAATCTACACAGTGTATTTGAAACCTTTCCCTTGTTCTATTAGTAGTTTGGGGGTTGACCTGTCAACTCTTATTTTCATTACTAAGCCGCTTTCTCTTGTATAATCTTATATATTCTTAATAATATATTTTATTTCATTTCTTGAAATGCATACTGTCAGACCTACTGCATCATGTTTATTCCTATCATGAATTTTTCCATTGTTCTTTGGATTATTTATCATTTTAATTCTTTAGAGTTCATGGTATTCTGTGATCTACAGCCATAGCAGATGAATATTGTTGTTAGAGTGAAGCTTTTGCAACTTTGAACAATTTCTGATCATAGCAAAAAAATAGTTTCCCAAGGACTATCCAATCCACTTTCTTCTCTCAACTCAATTTTTGGCCATGACAACTCAGGTTCTTCCATGTTATCATTAGTGATTGTTTTAGGATATTTGATAGTCATTAAATGTCATTACAATTCAAAAGAATATGTGATCCTCCCTCTCACTCATTATAATGTATCTTTAAAGAAAACCACCTTATTCTTTTTCCAGATTTTCTTTTTGTAAGAAAAAATGCCAAGTAAGGAGTTAACTCTTGGCTCAAATTTGAAAGGCATTCTTGCAGTTAGCTATTGCTGCATTATTTTTCCCAACTAAAACAAGCTTGATAACCTGGGCCAGGATCTAAACCTTCAAAGAAAATTGGAGAGTTAGAGCCCATCTGCTTTGTGAATTAAACTTATCGAAGCCTGTGATTTTCTCTAAGCCCTTTCACCTTGGCTGCCAAATTCCCCCCAAAGCACAAGGCCCCTCAACTCAATCCTTCCTCTTTGCCAAACCAACACTTCTCAGCTTCCCCCCTCCCACCCCACTATCCAGCTGCTGAAAGCTCACACCCAACTTACTGTTCCATACAATATTTAGGATGATATCCCAGTTTTATGTGAAAAATATCCTCCCACCTCATTATGTGCATATGTACTCCTAAGGAGTCCTGAAAGCCTTTTGCCAGGTGAGAGAACTCAAGATCAGCACACTATGCAAAATGTATGCTACATTTATTCCAATTCAGGGCTTTGCTATGTGTTTGTCTTGCTTATGGCCCTTAATGAGACCCTATGGATGCATTTACTATCTGACATGCCTTGGAAGGTCAGTGTCCTTTAGGTACATATCAGCTCATTTTTCTTTTTCTCATGGTTGGGGAGAACAGAGCAGCATTTTAAATGTAACAAAGGCTTTGTGAATACTAACCAATTTATTTTTGATCCCTTCTTGATCTCTGAGTTGATTAATCCTTTCTTTTGTGTTTTCATTCTTTAGTTGCTATGCCAAAATCCTGTCGGTATTGTTCTTCTAATATACCAAAAATGTACATTTGTTCAGTTTAATTAAGCATTCCACCTTTTGCCAAGAGGTAATTACTGTCCTCTTCCCATGACCATTGCCTTCCTAAAATCAAATTTTGCAAAGTGCTTGGGCAATTATTCGAAGTGTGTTATCCTTGTAGTTTGTTGTATTTTTTTCAAAGACATTTTTTGATATTTGTTTCTCAACAGAAGAGATAAAACTAATTATCTGTCCTCTGATTGTGGGCTTCTCAATTTTCAGAGAACACTCTTTTCCACATCTCCTGTGATTAGTGGCTGCTGCTATCTAAGAAGGATTTCATCCTTTTCAAAATTTCAAGGGGTTTGTGACAAATGAGTCCTTTTCCAAGGTGACTGACAACTTGCTATATGATCCATTTTGCCAGAAGTATAATACATAGCATCATAATCAGATTCAGAGATTTATTTTTTAATATTCTAGAAAAGAAACTACATGAGCTTTAAAAAATAATGTTCTTTAAAAGTATATAATTGATTTTGCAGTAGCAATACAGTCTACTTTTTTAATGATTATTCTTTAAATTGTCTTGAAATGGCAAATAAATAAACATCAAGAAACTTGTCTCTAGATAATTTTAATAGAATAGGCAATCTAATTCAAATACATGTCCATTCTTTTACTACACAGATAATTTATTTTAGCTACCCTTAAATGTAATTTCTAATTTTCCAGTAAACAAAGTTTCTATACAGTAATAGGTAAGACATATTCCCTTCCAAAGAGGAGAATTAGTATAATTTTTTCATTTCTGTCAAAAATTTAACAGAGACATTATGGTGCACCAAACATAGTGGAATTCCATTGTGCTAAAAAAAATTAGCAGAATAGATTGAGAGAAACCAGAAAAGACTTATATAAATCATTGCAAGAAGAGTGAGCAAAACTAGGAAAACTATTTTATAACAATATTCTAAAAAAAAAAACTTTAAAAGACCTTAAGATTTGCTTTACAAGGTGAGATGGGAGAAGGTTGAGAAACCAAAATATACCTTCAGTAACTTTGAAAATGAGAAAACTATACTCTTAAGTTTATTAGACTATTAGGCACACACACACACTCATATATATATATATATATATATATATACACCTAGAAAATATGGGAGATCAAATGTCATGGCATAATAACCTGAAAATTGTGGTCTATATTCATGTCTCCTTAAGGCAAACAGTCCTTTACACTGTGTTGTTTACTATATCATCCTTTTCTCTACAAAATCATATATTTTGTCAGAGTGTGGCTTATAACCTTGCATAGTCAGTCTTTTATCTGGAAATCTTTCATTAAACTATTCCTGTTTCCACATTCAAAAATCCACAAATACCATGTGACTTATAACATTTGTTATAAGATATGTGATACTGAAACTACTTTAATTGGCAGTGGTTCACTAGGACATTTTTCAGAGAAATAAAAAATGGTGTTAAATGCATTTAAAAATGCTACTGTTTAAAATAGTTTTAATAATGCATTCAACTTTATAAGTTAAGTAGTAGGCGCAGGAAAAGTTTAAATTCCAAGAGTAATAAATATAAATATTAATAATGTGTTATACGTTATAATTTTTTAAACTGTATTTCTTTATTGAAAAGTTTATTGGCCTTCATTCTTCATCTGTTAAGTTTATTGGAGTTCACATCTTGGGCAAATCACTAATCCACTCTAGACCTCAGTTTCCTCCTCAGTAAAATAAAAGGGTTAGCTCAGATGACTTCCAAGTTTGCTTCTAGCTCCAGTTCAATGAACTTAAGTTCTACCTCTATAGGTTTTAGCCTGGTAATTTTGGGGGAAATCCCATAGCCTTCCTGAGGTCAATTTCTTCACGTTATTTAATGAAATGAAAATTTGTTAATAAGATTTCACAGAGTTCTTGTGAGAGAAGCACTTTGAAAAGTTCAGCATACTCTAGAAACACAAATTATTATTTATCATCCTAATTTCAGTGCTTTGTAACATTTTAAAACATGCCCTAATGCTGTTTCATTCACTTTGGGGAGATGCTAAAACACGTTAAGTCACTAATCCAGCATTCTTTAGACTCCCTATTCTGTTTGTTCACAAAAGCACTAGGAACGCATTCAGAAATAACTTCCAAGCTCCTTGTATTTGATACAATAAAAAGGCCTTCTCCACTCATTCTCCTTCTCTGTCTGGATGCACCATTGACATAAGTCTCATTGTCACGAACCCATTAAGAGCAGACTGAAGTGGTAGCCCTCTTTTTAAGGGGATGCAGAAATCTGACTGGAAGGCACAACAGCCTCCCTCCCTCTTCGTAGACCAAGGATTCCTATTGTCAGATGCAGTGGGCATGAAAGCAGCAATTTTACAGCACAAAAGCTCCAATAACATTTACTTCGGTTGGCTGAGATTGAAATGCACACAGGCACTGCTGCTCAGTCTTGGTTGCTTAAGCACCAGCTCCCCTTGGCTTCCTGCCAGTTTGTGCATTTCAAAGAGACAAGTCCTTTAAGGGAGAAGAGGGGTTTTTTGTAACTTGCTATGGGGTAAACAGACCATTCAGGCATAGTTTATTGGGCTAAAACTGCTATGCAAACTATACAAAATTGAATGTACTAAAGTAATTGGTGGAATTATTTCTATCAGTATTTGTAAGCATGAAATATCATTGTGCCAAGACATGCTTTCTGAAGAATCAGGAATGATTTATTATTATTAAAAATAAAAGCCCACCCACTAAGATGATTTGGAATGTTTTAAAAATTTTGTTCTTAAAAATATTTTTCTTTCTTTTTATCCAGCCAGAATTTTTAAAAAGCATCTATTAAGCACCTATTATCTGTTACCTACTGCACTGAATGCTTTTTTTAAAAAAACAAATATTATTTAATTTGATGCTCACAACAATGAGGGGGTACTAATAATATCATCCTCATTTTAAAGTGAGGGAACTGAGGCAGAGAAAAGTTAAGTTACATACCTAAGGTCACATATTATGTTCAGAGGTCACATTTTTTACTTGTCCCTCTAATAAGAATAATTTCTATTTAAAGGCATATTTAAAAATAAATTATCTGTTTTCTACAAAGCAGTCTTTTAAATAGTTATATATTCATCCAGGATCAATAAGTTATTCCCTCTATGATTTAAAAATAATAATAATTAGTCATGAGCAGATAGACATTTAAACTTCCTAGCTGCTGTGAGCATTACCTTTGAAGATAAATGCAAAAAAAATCTTTGTGCTCCTTTGCCATTTTTGATTGATGGAGAGGTTGTAGGGATTAGCTACAAATTTTGATGACATGTTACAATAATAATTGCACTTTATGACTATGGAACATTACTTTTTGGTATAAAATGATCTTATATTCATGAATATTATTTCTTTGAAGTCATCTTGAAAAAAATTATAATTGCACAAAATTTGAAATTATTAAGTTAATCTTCTAAGAGTTATTTGCCAATTGTGTTAATATTCAGTGATGAATTCTTTCTTTACATCAATAGCTTTTTTATGTTGATGAGCTAATAATATAATGTAGGAAAGAACAATAAACATGTTCATTACTTAGGATTATTTTTAACATTTATTTTGCAAATATAATTTTATTTTTGTTTAACCAAAAAAATTAAACTTTTCATCTTTGGGATAAGTACCTATAAAGGAATAATGTTAAAATTTTCAGAAATAAGTTTGTATTTCATAGCTTCTGATCCTTAAGTAAGGATTCAACCATAGTTATCATTTTCACATATAATCATTAAAAGTAGAAAAGTAGGCTCTCCGTAATGAATGTGCTAATAACCATTCATCTCTATCCCTGAACTTTAGCCCCTCTTCTCTTGCCTAACAGATAACTTCAGAAATATTTTCACAATGATGTCTATCTATTCCAGTGAAGTATATTTGAAATAATTTCTCTTAAGTTTCTTATTTGACAGTTCAAATCTCTAGCAGTCACCTGCTCATTTCGAAAGTACAGCATGAGTTACCATTGGTGCGATTGAATTTATTCTATTTCTTCAGGGCATTATGAAAATGGAAACTTTGTGATAGAACAAGTGGGCTTTTTTTTTCCCCCTTTCTCTTTTCACAATCTGATTTCCTTTGAATGTATTCAGGAAGGACTGTAAGTGGTATCTGAGGCAATCTTGAGTTTCTGGGTTACTTTTCAGTAGTTTGCCCTCTATGGAGAATGGAAAAGGCAAGAAAGGGAATGACCTCGGCCTCTCTGTCAGTGCACGCCTGTAGCGAAAACGCTTCAGAAAACAACTGAAGCACTCCTAATGAATTGTGCTTTTGATTCTTTGAATCTGCACAGCATCTCCATCAGGTTTTTACAGCTGGACTCTAGCTGTAATTGCTACTGGGATGAGATGCACAACATGGGGTTTGGGAGCTAAGTACTTACAGTGTTTTAGTGGCCAGAAATATATGGCATAGTAGGAGCATCAGGCTTCATGGAATTCACACTTGTATATCTTCATGTTTCTCACCAATTTCTGACATGCTGCTGATTTGCCAGCAGGCACTCTCGATGGAGGTGATAAAAATGGCAAGGCTGAAAGATGTGGTTTCTTCAGAGATACTGTACATCAATTGAGTAAGAAGAAGGAGATTGGGAATGCAAATGTGTAAAAAGCTTCTGTAGCTGTTCTTCACTTAAAAAGGTTGTTACTAATCTTATCAGTGCAACAAAGATGGGGGTGATAACACTGTTTTAATCTTATTATAATGTAGCATAAATGGCCCACATTCAAGTATTTCCACTAACATAAATAATAAGTGTGTTTCAGTAGCATCAGCTCCCAAACCCCGTGATGCCTTGATGTACCATTAGACATAAATCAGTTTTTATGCTTTTTTTTCAAAGAAGCTTTAATGTCAAATGTTTCTTTATTTGAGACTTTATAAATATAAAGAACATGAAATTGGTATTTCTGCCATAATGGGTATCATATCCAAAGTTATAATGTAAAAAAAAAATTCCAATTGGTCTTGGTGACCCACACTCTTATAGTTATTTACAGAGTAATCAGTGGGTCTTGGAACTTAATATAATTCAGCTAGCATCGTAATTCTCTAGGATGTCAGCTGTGGCTATTGAATGTGCAGTGAAGTTGGATGATTCCTAATTTAACATTACCTCCTGTACTTCATATTTTGTACCTTTTCTTTGCTTTACATCTTGGTTTGATTTGTTGAAATTATGCCCCACCCCATCTATAATCCACCAGTATGATATTTAGTGTCCTGTAAGAACATGGGACAGATGCATAAATCCTGAGAATATTACACCATATCAGGGTAAGTGATTTAGGTTCTGGAGATGAGAATGCCAGTGCAATATGAAAATGTTCCTAAAAGTAGAAATAGAAGAAGTCTTGAGAGCTGCCGTAGAAATAGTTATTTCCTTTGCTACAGGGGAAGTACTTTGCTATAGTGGAAAGAGAGCTGGATTTTAAGTGAGAAGATCTGAATTCAGATTCTGCTTCTGCTTTTTACCTGTGTGACTTTGGACAAATCATTTAACATTTTGAGAACTTCATTCATTTAGAGCTCATTCTTCATCACTTCCATGAGATTCAGAGTTCTTTTCCAGCTCTAAATCTATCATCCAGTGATCCTAGATATATCCTTGAGTTGAGTTTCATTATCACAAGGTTTTTTAAAAAGTAGCATTTATACAATACTTTGAGATTTATGATGGTTACCTATGATCTCTCATTTGATCCTTACAAACAACCTGATGGTAGTGCTATTGTCATTTGCATTTTACATATAAGGAAATTGAAAATGAAAGAAGTTATTTGCTGAGATCACACAGTTATAATCATTTGAAGCTGGATTCAATCTTACCTTTTCCTAACATCTAAAATCTAATCATGATGTCATCCATCTGGTTCCTCAGTGATGATGACTGATTGAATAAGCTTTTGTTCCATTTCAGAGTAAGATTTTTTTTTTGTTCTTCTATACATTTCAAGTAGCAAAGCCCCAAATGGTTAGATTCATGACTTGAACTTCCAGCATTTTGCCCAGTACCTGGCACAAAGCGTTGACTACATGCTTATTGCCTTGACTTGAATCAAGATACATTGTGATATCATATATGCCTTATCTCAAGTGCAATGTAATAATTTTTCATATTCATATTGATTTTAATGCCTTAGACAGTTTTCTTCATGCCCAACATAGATTTATTCTCCTTCACCCAACACTTTTTTTCTTACTCCATTTCTGAATTTGCTCTTGAAATTATCACCATCCTTCCAGTCATCCAAGCTTGCAAACAAAATCATTTTCCACTCTTCTTTCTCTTTCCCTATCTATGCCCAAGTCCCGTTGATTCTACCTCCCAATATGTCTTGTATTTTTTTTTTCTGTGCCTTCACCCCCACAGCTGCTACTTTACTTCAGACCTTCATCGTCTCTCACCTGACTTACTCAATCTTCTTCATTGGCCTTCCTACCTTGAGTATCTCACCCATCAAATCCATTTTTCAACACAGCAATTAAACTGCTATTTCTAAAGATTGTGTATACCCAAGTAACCCCCCTATTTCAGAAGTTTAATGGCTCCTTACTGTCTCTGAGATAAATTGCAGGCTCCTTTGGTTGGCATTTAAAATCCTTTCCAAACCAACTTCAGAATATGTATCAGGCTTATTTCATATTACTCACCTTCATTCACTCTACATTGTAGCTAGATTGACCTTCTTGGTATGCTTTGAACATAACACTCTATCTCCCCTTTATGTGCCTCTTTACCAGCTGTTCCCTCTACTTGGAAAGCATTTCTTCCCATTTTGGTGCCCCTCCTCTAGAAATTACTTTGTATTTGAATTATATAAAATTACCTTATATATTATATTTTATATTTCAATATGTTGTATGGATTTATGTGCATGTCTATTTCTCTTCTTCCCACCAAAAGCATATAATCTCCTTGAGGTCAGGGATTATTTTGCTTACCCTTCTTTATCCCTGGCATCTACTACAGTGCCTGGCACATAATAGATGCTAAATAACTTCTTGGTAAATTAAATTAAATTACATGCCAAAGATGACTAAGCTTTATTTTTTCCAAAATGTAACTTACAGTTATTTCCCCATATGGAAGGCATTTATGCATAAATTTTATATTTATGAACAGCACAATGGGGAAGAATCTCCATCCCACTTTGCCCCATCTCTGCCCATCTCTAGGTCTGTGATCCTATGATCGCTATCCTCTGCTCCATCCCAAAGACAGATCATTATATTAGGTTCAACAAAGAATCTGTATGAAAGCAGAATAGCTGCACAACTACTTTGTTAACAGTGTAACAGAAAATGTCAAACACGGAGGAAAAAACTTTCCTTCCTGGGATTAAATATATTTTTTCCATTCTCCCTGAAATCCACGATATTGAATAAGAGGAGCTAACTGGGTTAGATTCCGAACATGGTTTAAGAAATGTAATGTTTCCAAACTTGAGCTGCTCCCTGGGGTCCGATCACACCTTTGCTGCTGCTTCTGTAAAGAGTGATTTCCAGGGAATGCCAGCTGGAGCAGCAGAGTGAAGCAAACGCAATCCCTCTGCCAGGAAACAGAGATCCTTGAGGGAAGGAAAGACATGGTTTCCCTGGTTCTGTCCTACTGCTTAATGCCCTCAGTAGGTGGTCATGTCTGCTCTATTCTTGAACAAAGGACTTCCTTAGGAGGAGCAGAATTGACAAGTTGATAAACCATCTCTTTCATAAACCACCAGCCCCCTTGGGCCCAGCACCCTGTAGCAGCAGCCCTGATAGGACCCTAGGAGCAAAACAAGATCGCAGGACATGCTAAACGAGGCTGGATAGAACAAGAGAGAGAAGGAGGTGGGGAAGGAGGAAGAAAGCAGGGAGACTAAAAAGATAGGAACAAGGAAAAGATGGAAAAAGAAATACAGTTGTCCAAAGATAGTTCATTTGATTTAGCTGCTTTAAAAAAAAAATCATCAGATGGTTATTTTCTATGGCCTCTCAACCCACTTTTAAAGCTTAAGCCTGATGGTTAAGGATTAATTTTAATGTTTTTATGGTCTGTCCACCCACTTTCTCATCTCATTGCTCCAAACAATGCAGTGCAATTCTTATTAACCAGTCTACACTAACTAGAAAAACATGTTAGAGAAGTTAGAGGGAGAACATTCATCCTTAGATTATTCTTCTTAGAATACCAAGGAATTTTAGCAATATCTAGTTCAGGGATTGTTTACCTTTTTATTTTATGGAATTCTTTTGTAGTCTGGTGAAACTTTTAGATTATTACTGTTCATTATAATGCTTTTAACTGCATAAAATAGATTCATAGGATTATAAAGGAAATCAATTACATTGAAACAATTATTCATTTTTTTAAAATTCCTAGGCCTCTGGTTAAGAATCACTAATCTAGTTAAATTCTTATGTAGACTTCTATAAATTTGAGACAGGTTCTTTACTCAGGTAAGATGACATGGCCAGAGTCATACAATTTAAGTACATTTTGAAGCTGAGATTTAAACCCATGTGATACAACTCTCAGTTTAAATCTCTTTCTATTTGATCTGTGTCCCAAGATCATCTTAAATTAAGCATGTCTAAAAAGAACTAATTATCTTCTCCAATCCTCCTACCATCCTCTCCTTTAACATTCCTTATTTCGGTTTTGGTGCTTCTTAATCTTCATACTACAGGTTAAGAATTTTGAAAGTCATCTTCAACTCTTCATTCCCATAAACCCTTCCCCACCTATCCAGTCAGCTGCCAAATCGTGATTATACCAGCAGAAAATGTTGCCTTTGTCCCCAATTCTATTCCTATAGAAATCACCCAAGTTCAAGTCATCTTCTCTGTTTTGTTTACTATAATCTGCAAATTGTTCATCTCTCACTCTTTGTCACAGGTGCAATTTGATCTCTCTGATATTTGTACACCTATACATCTAACATGCATAAGAATATAATTCTGATTATATCACTCCTTTCAAGAATTTTCCTATAGCTTCAAAAATAAAATAAAATCCTGAGCTTGGCAATTCCCTTTACAAACTTTCTTTCCAGTTTTGTTTTATATTACAGTAGAATGTAAGCACCCTGAGGGCAATGTATTTTGTTTTGTTTATTTGTTTGTTTTGTATTTGTAATCCTGGTGCCTAACACATTGTGCATTGTGCTTTCTTATTATATTCTTTTTGAATTGAACTAAATTGAAGATACTGTGATGAATCTCTTAAAGGAGTTTTCAAATAGCAAGAATGGATAGATTTTATTTCCATCACCAACTACAATGAATTCTTGCAAAAAAAAGGTTCCCTAACGCCTAGATCAAAGTTTGTTAAAGCTAAGCAGGTGTGGGTCTTCTAGGAGTGGTGGAGTGCCCAATGGCTGAACTAGTTTTGATTCTTGTTCCTAATTTCCAGCCAGTTACAAAAACACAGCCATTTTTCTCCTTCCTCTCAAAATCCTCCATAACTTTTTTTTTATTCTTAGTGTATCTACATTCTTGTTCCAAATACTTACCCCTTCATTCTCAGAGTGCTGTGAAGGGCTATCATGTGATCTCCTTTCCCACTAGTCTCTTTTTCTTCTGATTCATCTTGAATATAATTGACAGATTAATCTTAAAATGCTACATTGATCTGAAAAATCAAAGGATCTGAGATGAAGGGGACCTTAGCTATTATCTCTGTGATCCAGAAGGAAGCACAATGTCATGGAAAGACCACTACTCTTCGAGTCAGAACATTTGACATTATAGTAATTTATGTGTTTTGGAAGTAATGACCACACCTTT
The DNA here is from genome assembly GCF_902635505.1 of Sarcophilus harrisii. Classification (NCBI taxonomy): domain Eukaryota; kingdom Metazoa; phylum Chordata; class Mammalia; order Dasyuromorphia; family Dasyuridae; genus Sarcophilus; species Sarcophilus harrisii. The sequence continues at coordinate 115,396,520 of NC_045431.1, forward strand.
TAAAAGAGTCTCAGTGTATTCATCTGTAAAAGGGGAATTTGTATCCCACCAAGTTTTTACTTACTGGTCAGATATGAGTTCAGAACAGTAGCTACTCTTGTTCCTACTTTTTCCATTAACTGGGCAAGGAAATTGCCTCTAAGATTTTATTGTGTATTCTTACCCTAAGAGAAAACTGAATGGCACAGAAGATGGAGAAGTTGGTCTGGAGGCAGGAAGTCTTGAGTTCTAATATAATATCAGATATTTACTATTTATATGAACTGGGAAAGTCTCATACACTTGGTCTGTTTCAGATTCTTCATCTGTAAAATTAGGGATACTAATAGTATTCACCTCCCAGGGTTGTTTTGCAGATCAAATGAGATTAAGGTAACTTTAAAGAACTGTTTTAATTGTTAGATGATATTATCACTTTTTTTAGCTAACTCAGACATCTGTTAAATAGCTGAAGTACCTGTCATTGATGTATTGTCCCTTATATTTGAAGCCATGATTTTCATCTGCCTCCCAGGGTTGTTGTGTATATAAAAAATGAGGTATTTGTAAGGCACCTATCATAGTGCCTAGTACATAGTAGGTGCTTGATAAATCTTTGTTATTTTATGCTTTATTCGCTTAAAACAAAAATAAATTCAATTCCTGGTTCCCCAAATCCTTCAGAATATTCAGAAATGTGAAATATCTTGATATCTGTCAGTTACTTTTCTCACTGGTATTTCTTGAAATAAAGCTTAGGGCTTATTCAGGATTTCAAGTCATTAAGACACACTGTCTATGCTTATTTTTCTCATAGATTAAAAATAGGTTGCTGAAATATTAAGAAAAATAAGAAGAAGACCTCTAGAGCGCCAGATAGATCTATGAAGAAAAATAACACATGTTGTAAAACATGACCTCCAAGATCTCTTCCAACTCTACAGCTGTGGTCTTTCTTTAATGAGTAAGAAAGACTGGACAAGAATCACATAAGATGCAGGAGAAAATATATAGAGCTTATGATTTACATTACTAGTGAGACTAGGCATACAGATGAAATCAAAGAAATTTTAATGTTCCTTACATATATATATATATATATATATATATATAGAGAGAGAGAGAGAGAGAGAGAGAGAGAGAGAGAGAGGTAGGTGTGTGTGTGTGTGTGTGTGTGTGTGTGTATACCAAGTAAGCATTGGTAAAAATGGATGGATTGGTTAGTTGAACAAATAATATATGTGTGTATATACACACATGTTTAGATATGTATATTTTAAATATACATGTACATGTGTATAAATGTATATACATATCTATATGATATACTTTTTATGGATAGGCAAAACTTTGCAAATAAATGTTAAAGATATGTGTATGTATAACACATATACAGTGTACACACAAAATACTTTATATGTATATATGTAAAGTTTTTGCAAACATTAAAGCACTATGACATGTATATAAGGTGTATATATATGTATGAGTATGTATATGTATAAAATATATATTTCCAAATATATCTCCAATAAAAATGTATGCACATATATAACATATATATTCAATATAAATACACACACACACACACATATATATTCATCCCAACAATCTAATGAAGTAAAAGCTTTACTTTTTATTATTCCTATTTTAAAGAGAAGGACCAAAAACTGAAAGAGGTTAAATGATTTTTTCATGGTCATATATTGGTTAGGGTTCTGAGGGAGAATTGAACCCTAGGTCTTTGTTCCTGCTTCTAAGTTCAGTGCTATCTTTATTGTCTTGGATGCATACCCCGTGAAGGTAGGACATCTTCCAGCTAGCCATGTCAGGACCATCTACACATCTGGAATCCTTATTAGAGGCTTTATCAAGTACAATGTGTATGTTCCTTTTTGGGTCAGTAACAGTATTGCTCTCATCTGCTAACAGTGACATCATTTCTTTGCCCAAAACTTTTCCATGACTTCCTTTGTTTATAAGATAACATCCTTAGTCTTTAGCCTGGTATTCTAGCCTTTCCATGGCCTGATTTGAGTCTGTTATGTGAACTTCTACTGTTTGCCTCTGTGCATATATGGGCCCTCTACTCCAGCTGAGTTAGTTCCACACTTTCCTTCCTCTATGTCTTGGCATTCATCTATTTCTAAGCTTTTTTGATCTTGCCATTTTCTCATTTTTAAATGCCTTCTCTCCCAACTTCAGTAATTGAAAATGTATCTATTTTCAAGACAAATCTCAAAAAAAAAAAAAAATACTTCCACCAGGAAGCCTTCCCTGATAGCCCCATTGAGAAATGAGCTTTTGCTTTCCTGTGACATTGGGGGTGAGTCTTAGAATCTGTGTTCAATTTCTGACTCTTCTCAGAGTGACTTTAGGTGAGTCAATTCATCTCATGCCTTTATCCCTCAGTTTCCTCACCTGTAAAATGAGAAAGATGGACTAGTGGACTTATAGTCTTTTCTAACTCTCCATCTAAGGTTCTATGATCAATCTCCTGAGCTGATACAGTTAATAATCCATATCACTCACAAAGAACTTGTCATCACTGGTATTGTTGCTATTTTGGTAGGACTATGTTGTAAACTTCTAGAGAATGTGGGCCATATCATTCTAGTTCTTATCACTTTGTTTGACATGTGTTAAGTGTTTAATAAGTGCTTGTTGACGAATCGAATCCTATGGAAATTTGCATTTCTATACATGTAGTAAAATCATAAGAAGAAGGATTTGGGTTGTAGGAAAGACATTAAAGATGATCTATTGAGTACATGCTCAGAAATTGCTGAATAAAAAAAAGAATGCCTATGTAAAAAGTGAAGATAAATGGCTTCATAGAAACTTCTTATCTTTATTCACTCTTATTTAGACAATGGGATAGCTAAGTGATGCATTAGATAGAATGCCAGGCCTGGAGTAGGAAGGATTCAGTTTCCTAAATTCAGATCTAAATCCAGACACTTACTAGCTGTGTGACCCACAATAAGTAAGTCACTTATCCCTGTTTGCCTCATTTCCTTATATATCAAATAAACCGGAGAAGGAAATGGCAAATCACTGCACTGTCTCTGTCATCCATACAACAAATTACATACAAAAATGAAGTCACAAAGACTTGAATATGAGCAAAAAACCAACTGAACAACCCATTTAGAAAATAATTTGTAGTCAGTGCTCTTTTCATTAGGATCGAAATTGGCTACAGGTTTTTTTTAGCTCTCAATACTTACTAGATTGTATCACCATGGGCTACTCATTTAAATTCTGGTATTTTCTGTTTCTATATTTATTTATATGTCTTTGTGTATGTATATATTGCATATATGTATATTATTTGTATATGAATGTATATATTATGTATTATTTATTATCATATTTAATTTATTTATTATTACATTTATTTTATTATAATTTTGTTATAATGTATTATATTATTTATTATATATACATATAATTAACATGTATATTGTGTATATGTATATATAGAAACATACATATTTTATATCTATCTATCTACTCTTAATTTTAGCCTGGAGTAGGGGAGTGCATAACAGAGAACAAAAGAAAACTCATAAGAAAGCAAAGAAAAGATAAACAGCTCTGAACAGAATATGTAATATTTATTATATATGCTTTATTGAAATTATTTTTAAATCTTATATTTTGAATCTTCTCTTATGTTCTGCTGTGCAGATAGTAAGTTTAAAATTGAAAAAGAGTAAAAAAAAATTGACAGTAAAGAAGAAAAAAGAATTCTATGGCTCTGTAGCAATATGTAAAGAGCACATAGAAGTTGGGGCCCCTAACTGGCCCAATAGAATGCTGGTTCAACTATCATTTTCTAGCTTGGAAAACTGAATCCCAAAGGAGTGAGATGACTCAGCTACATAGAAAAGCCAGGATTTGAATACAGGTCCTATAATTCTAAACCCAGTGCTAGCATTTATATAACTTTCAGGTATGTAGTATAACATGTGTACTATCTTAATTTGATCCTCGTTAACAATCCTCTGAGATAGTGAACTTCATAGTCTTCATTGTCCTACCCCATGAAGATAGGACATCTTCCAGCTAGCCATGTCAGGAGTATCTACACTTCTGGAATCCTTATTAGAGGATCTGTCAAGTACAATGTGTCATACCTACTATTATTCCCATTTTACAGATGAGGAAACTAAAGGTAAAAAACAGGCGACTAACTCAGGATCACATGGTTAAGGACTAGAGCTGGATTTGAACTAGGTTCTTTCAAACTTTTTTAGCTTTGTGCCATTCTCTTATTTTTAAATGCTCTTCCTCCCAGCTTCACTTCCTGGAAGCATATCCATCTTTAAGGCAATTCTCAATAAAACAAAGCAAACAAAAATACCCCACCTCTTCACATGGGATAGCCTTATTAAGAAATGACTATTGCTTTCTATGACACATTGGGAAAGTGCACTGGGTTTAGAATTATAGGACCTGTATTCAAATTCTGGCTCTTCTTTGTAGCTGAGTCATCTCACTCCTTTGGGATTCAGTTTTCCAAACTAGAATATGATAGTTGAACCAGCATTCTATTGGGCCAGTTAGGGGCCCCAACTTCTATGTGCTCTTTACATATTGCTACAGAGCCATAAAATTCTTTTTTCTTCTTTACTGTTCAATCTTAGGATTTGATTTTTTCCTTCATTCTCCATCTAGCAAGCCTCTTTCTCCTCCATTCCATAAAGTCTTTTTCCTTCTCATTTAGGAAACACGGGCGCACAGTATGGTTTAGTAATCAAAGCACTTTTTTGGCAGATGTAGAAGGCCTGTGTTTGAAGTCCCACTTCCAAAAAGAACGTAGGCAAGTCATTTAAGCTCAGTTTCCCCACCTGTTAAAGTGATCATATTTGTATTTATCTTATAGATAGCTAAATTTGGGAAAAGGTACTTGCTAGAAATGTAAACTATTATTACTTTTAATGTAGAGTGGGGGAAGAAGCTTGCTTCCTCTCATCTTGTAACATTACTACTCCAAAATGTTGTCTTCAGTAACATCTCAATTGATTTTAATGAGAAAAGGAAACGGAGTAAATTAAGAGAAAACTCTATCATTACCAGGTATCTTAGTGATCATTTTCAGCTTCTTCCTTTCCCCACCCCCAAAGTCTCCTTTTTTCATTATCCCAGAATTCCCACTCTATTTACTACCACAAAATAGCTTTCTTCTTCCTCTAAATAATAGATGAATTTACTTCAGTCTTTTTATACCTAGAGACATATGGCGATTTCTTAATGTCTCCGTTTTTCCCTATAGAATCTAAAGAGGGGAGTCAAAGTGAGTAAGGTGGGTAACGATCATAGAATCAGAGCTTCACAGATGAGAAGGACTAGAACTTGCAAGGGAACTAAAAAAAAAATCTGTCAAGCATTGAACTCTTAAAAATGCAAATAAAGATGCTGTTATAAAGCTTGAGTCCCAACTCATCTATGTTCTGCTCTATACTAAGTCCATCTTGAATTCTGAGACTTTCAGGACTTTTTGCAACTTCATTAGTAGCTTTTTTTCTCTTTGTTCTTTTTGCCCCTTTGTATTTTTCTGTGGTTCTCTTTTGACTGTTTTGGTGGGACAGAAGGGTCAAACCTTGTCATTTTGTCTCTGGAATGTTGAGCCCTTGTTGAAATCACAACACTAAAGCCAACCCTTTTTTAGAACAGATTTTATTTGGGAACAAAAAAGAAGCACTTAGAAGTCACTGAACATTTATAAAAAAGGTTTACTTTGCTCTAACCCAGTACAGACATGCACCAAGGATAAAGTGGCATTTATTTCTCCAAATAGTCACACCCTCTTCTCCATATCTAAGTGCATCTTTCAGAGAATGACAACTCTCAGCCTTAGGCATCCATCAGATTTGAGAGATATGGATTTCCTGGGGATGAAACTTTTTATGACCCTAAAAGACCAGGAAATTGTATCAGTGAAACTAGAGACAATCGGGGCTCAAGAATTATTTTGTCTTCTTTTTGATAAAGCTGCCCCATATTGTGAATGTGGAAAGATATTTCATCAGGAAGATGTTGGGCTTATCCTTGCCTCCACATACGAATTACTTTGCCTGTCATTTAATCATTCTATAAGTTCATACCTTTAAGAAAAATTAGTATTTTCTATTTCTAATTTCTAATTCTAAAATACTAATCCTTTAGTACATGTTCATTATGATCATCATCAATGTCCATATTGTATCATATATTGAATAAAAATGTCATTGTGAAATGGGTCAAAGAAAAAGGAAGACCAACCCTGCCCAGCAACCTTCTTGGGTGGTCAGCTTGTACCTCCTCCTTTTAGCCAAAAAGATGGAGTTGGTAATTAATCAAATCAGTCAGTTTTGCTTTTTCTATAAAACCAATGATAAAGCATAGCTGCAAAAGTTGAAATGACTAGCCAAATTTTATTAATGATTTATGGTTTCCCATTAATTCCATCTTTTATAACCACAAATAACCAAGAATTTGTAAGCAAAAATTCTCACTTTCTCTTTTTGGAATAGTAATCCAGAAACTTCAGTCTCAAGTCCTGTTTCTTAAAGCTCATGTGCTTTTGTGCCATGTGTTTCCATTATGTTTATAATTCATAACTATGTATATATTTAATTTGATTTACCACATGGCAAGAGTAACATATAAGCTTAAAATATCTCAGGAAAGAATAGTTTTTGCTCTTACTGTTTTTATTAAGCTATAGCAGATAGCCATTATTATTCTCCAGTGCTTTTTCATTCTTTCTAATCTAACATCACAACATTCATTTTTCAGATTTCCTTTTAAGATATCTAAAATGCTCTTTTTTGCTTAAAGTGCTAAGAAAATGCATTCCTTGATCGAATTCATACTGTATTTGGATCAGGAATCTCCAGAATCTTAGCTTGGAAAAAAACAACAACCACTTTTGCCATGCTCTAAGGGGAATGGAGAAGAATGGAAAGGCAGGGGGGAACAGTTGGATTGCCACATCTGTTAAATAATCAGCAGCCTGTAGACTGAATGCTGCTGTTCTTTTCAACTTGAGACCAGCTGTTGAAGTAAACATGAAGGAACTCCCACTCATTATGGCATATTTCAATGGCTTGTTGGGGATTCAGTTACCTAGTTCCACCAGTCTGATCAAAGGAAAGCAATTTACTTTCTTCCACCATTGTTATTGAAAATATTCCTCATTTGTTTCTGAGGGGTTTTGTTTTGTTTTGAGGTTTTCTTGCTACTGAAACCAGAAAGGTCAACTCAAGTACTTTTCCTTGAATTTTCTTATGTCTGTGACTTAAGTGAGCAGTCCTGACTAACAAATACGCAGTACATGTAGAGTGCTAAGGCACACGGATGTCTCTTTTCTTTGGCCTTAATGTGTGTTTGCTTTTGTCAGCGATAGTGCTGAGTCAAAGATGTTGCAGTGTCCATATGATATTTGGAGTCAGGAAAAGCTGAATTCCATAAAAACAAACACTTTTTCTTCTGTGTTTGTCATATGAATTGGTAGTATTGCCAGAGAATCTACCACTTGCCACAAGTTGTGTATTCCAATCAAAAGCTTTCCTTACAATGAAGACTTCCTCCTCTTGGCTGCCATTGTGCTTATGATTTCTTAACTATGGAATAAAGTCTTAACCTGGAAGAGCACAGGATTAAATGAAGGAAGCAGAGTCCGGAGATGAGAAAACAAATGATAGGGGATACTTAGAACTGTAGCCTACCCACAGTTCTCTGGGGGTTGCACGAGAGCTAGGAACTTGGTGAAATCGCCAACCTCCATGGTCGTTACTTTGAGTAATAATGATGGTGGCCTATTTCTCATTCCTTTCATCCAGACGGCTGAGAATTTTGTAGGATTGGCAAACACTGCAGAAACCCCATGTGCTGCAGCTCCATTTGGCAGTATAGGTCGTCAGGAGTTGTAATCATCCCTCTGAATAGCTGTCAATCTGGATTTGCAAAGATGTATTCTGTTTGGAATATGTTCCTGTGACTCTACAATTGACAAATTTTGGATCTAAAGAGGTTTTTGCAAGGAGTGGGTGCTAAAATTTGCCTTTGCAGATCTCTTCAGAGCATACTGCACTCTAGCCTAGTTTTTTGGAGATTCTGTCCTTATGTAGAGTGTTTATTTTACTCCTTTCAGGATTAAATTTATTGCCGTGCCCACTCACATCTTTTAGGGCTTCGAGAGGCCATATTCTTCTTTACTGTGATGAGTTTGCCTCCCTAAAGATGTGTAAAAGAAATAAAGTGTGCATTCTACACACCAAGGTATGCACTGAGAAAGACATGCAAAAGTGAACAAGAGTAGAATTGTTGAAAATAAGAGTCGGAATCCAATCTGTTCCCTTGAAGAATAAATTCAGGTAGTGGAACTCAATTTGAAGTTTCTGTATGGGGTTGTTGGATTTGTTAGGTTTTTATGTTTTTCATGTATCGCAATTTTTGTGAAGATATGAATTGTACATTGGAAATTCAGAATAGAGTTGGTGGACACATGACTTTGGTCTTGTGCTGGTATGAAACAATTCTACTTCTTTTTTATTCCTAATCTAGTTTTAAATGCCACTAGTGATAAAGGCTTAATGTCTGGCAGTGACAATTTCATAATTATCTCCTAAATAATGAAACAACTTCCCCCTATTCTCTGTGTCCCACTCTTTTTGAAATTTATCTTATCATTGATGTCCACCAATAATTAACCAATTAAATTAGCCCTTTGTTGACATTTATATGTTCATGGTTTGTTTTATTAATAGATACTTAAGGTCTTGATTTAAAGATTTTAATAATTATGTGGGTGCCTACTAAGCATGGCCAAATAACAAATTGTGTTTTTAAAAGCTTCTTTTTATTTTATCCCAAGGCTAGTTGTTTTTGATAAAATAGCCTTTCATGATCTATGTTACAGCTGGAAGGACAATATTTATCTAAATTCCCAAATAGGAGGAAACATGGGATAATACTTTCTATTTTGTCCATCCAGAATATTATATACATGTACTATTTCAATCAATTCAACAAAATTCATTTCAGTTCATGTTTATTAAGCACTTGACGTGTATAAGCATTTAGGAGATAACCAAATGGATGATCTTGTATCAGCTTTTTAGTAATATTTAATGTAACAGAGAGGAATAAAACATTCATACAAATAACTAGTACAAGATAAAATGTTTTAAGTGCTGTGAGAATGGGAACCAGTGCTACAGAAGTTCAGAAGAAGATTAGGAAAAATACATTGGGAGATAGATAATGGCATTTAAGATGGTACTTGAAGGTTATGTAAGATTTGGATGGCAAACACTTAGTAATTGGGACATTAAGAATTGCCCTAGCAATCTTCTTCTGATCAGCTGTATGAACTTAGCATGTCCTTTACAGAAGGTAGATCTCTGGTTAAAAATTAGAAAGGAATCTGTAGATCATCTCATTTTACAGAGAGGAAATTGAGGTACAGGGAGGGTAAGAGATAGTGGAGTTAACTTTGCTGAATTTCAAAGGCTGGTCCTCTGATTCCAGAACTTATATGATGCTTCCTATGTTACCTAGAATGAAATACTGAACAGAAGCACTTTGCAAGCCATAACATTCTCTCCAAATGCCTGCTCTTAGTGGAATTAAAAAATGACAACTAAAATGTATTTAGAGATCAAGAAAATAAAGATAAACACAAACAAAGGAAGAGCTAAGCCCAGACAATAGGCATTTTAATCGGTGCTTGTTGACTGGCTCACTAGTCAGAGGAGCAGGAAGAAAAAGACAAGTTTAGTGACTCAGAAGCCAGTGAAAAAGAGAATATCAAAATAGAGAGGTTAACCAGCACTGTCGTTGTTATTTATCCTTCGTTTTTGAAGAGGACCATGATATTGGGAGGAGATGGCATGATGATATGCAAGGAAATTGGATTTAAGTGAGGAAGGGCTGGGCAAAGTCTCTCACCTCACGTTACACCCCTAGTAATGGAAGAGACATTTTCAGAGAAAGGATGATTCTCAGTTCCTAGTCTTAATCTACTTCTGTAAATTCAATCAACACGAACAAGTGTTAATTCAGAAAGCCACTTTGGTCCGCCTTTACAAACTGATTTAAGGTAACTGCAGATGGGTAGGCATCTACCTCTCTGGCATTTTATACTGAGGTAGGATTGTGTTCAGGCCTTGGTATCACAAGGTAGGAAGAACATTGATAAGGTAGAGAATATCTGTCGGTTGTTGTTCAGTCATTTCTGACTCTTAATGACCACATCTGGAGTTTTCTTGGTAAAGATATTGGATTGTTTTGCCATTTCCTTTTTCAGCTCATTCTATATATGAGGCAAAAATCTGAGGCAAAGATTAAGTGACTTGTCCAGACTCACACAACTGACTCCAGGCCTGGCACTCGGCCCATTTTGTAGGACACTCAGAATGGTGAAATATCTCAGGATTACTCCTTATCAATATCCATTCAAGGAACTTAGAATGTTTATCCTCAAGAAAAAGAGATTAGGGAAGTTGAGATTTCCTCCAGTCCTCCAGTATTTGAAGTGCTAAACTATATCTGTTGGGCCATAGAGGGTAGGTAGAACTAAGGAAGGAGATTTCACTTGTTAAGGAAAAAAATGTCCCGAAATTCAAACTGTCCAAAACTGAAATGGCCTTTTCTTAAAATAAGTCCATCTTCCTTTACCAGAGACTTCCAATAAAAACTGACTGACCATCTACCTGTCAGGTTTACCTTTGTTTCTGGATGGGTTGCACTAGATGCCTCTGATGTTCCAATTCTGAACATTCTGTGATTCCAAGGAGATTGTTGAAGCTTATGGCAAATGTAAAGTTATAGTGACTACTATTTATTGCCTAAATGAATTATCAGAGTATATGCTAATAATACATACATATATATAATATATAATATATTACATATGTGAAAAAGCACACATTTGTATTCATAGAATTATGCATACTTAGAGGAAGTAAATATATTTTGACCAATTTTTATTAAATGATATAATGAAAATGGCTATATTATTTTTACTTATTTTATAGCCCTGCTCTCTTGAATAATTGCAATATGGAGGTAATGATCCTCAATCTTCAAACAGTATTAAAGAGGAGTATATTCCCTGGCTGGTATTATTGGGCTAGAAACACTTCGATTTTGGACCTGTTAATGGGCCACTTGAACTAAATGTAGATAATATATCATTAAAAGTTAATATTGTACAATAAATATATTTTCTGTGTGTGTATATATATATATATATATACATATAAACCCACATATAAATTCTATTTCAAAGAAGAACTTTATATTATATTCTATAATTTCCTTGCCTAGGGTTTGGGGGTGTTTTTTAAATTTAGCTGTATCAAGGCAAATGTTTCAGCATAAGAATCCTTTAGCCATGTTTTTAGTGTAGTGGCATTCTAAGTGTTTCATAAAGAAATTCTTTGTATTGGAGCCATCAAAGACTAATGAGTTTATAGAGGAAAAAATAGAAACAGTAAAAAAAAGGGACAAGAGAGTGAAGACAACCTAGTGCATTTGTATTTATAGCCCACATTCCAGCTCTGACACAGTGCCACAATTGTGTGTGGCTTTGGAGAATTATATTACTAATATGAATTTTGAAAAAAATCTTTCAAGGATATGAAAATAGGAATGAAGAAAACAGAGAGAAAATAGAAGCTATATATCGGAACTAGCTTTCTATGTGTTGTGGTTTTTTTCATGATTTAAAACTTAAAAGGAAAACTCATTTATAGTTCATTGTCAATTATTCTCAAATGCTACAATGTTTTATTTATTAATAAGAGGAAAATACTGGGTTTCATATTTCACATACAGTTATAGCTGGAGTGATTGTTTTTAAGCAGTAATATGCTTCACATTCTTAGTTATTTATGACTACTTATTTTTAGAGTGGTAGAAAATATTTGGTACTCCAGGAAGAAAAGAAACAGATTAAATGTGATAAAATATTACCAACTAAAGTTTACTATTTTTAAAGGTTTTAGCTCAAAATGCAGAGTCTTGAGTTGGATTTTTTTTTATCTCACTTCAAGGACTTAAAGCTATTTTTAATGGAGAAGAGGCTTTTCTTTGAAGTACTGCTCTTCTCTTGCTACGACTCTATTTCTTTCCATTCGTGGCTTTCCCATCCTACCTTTGCCTGCTGATTCTATTTCTTCAGCCCTTCCTGTTTCTAAATTTATGAGACTGGAAATTAATGTTCTTCACAATTACCCTTTCCCAAATATTTTTTAATAAAAAGAAGTCATCATGAATTTATTTCCACACTGAACATAGAACTATGATTTTCAACTAGTTTGCATGGTTTCATCAAAAAACAGATACTTATTTTCTGGGAGAAGCTATGAATATTTCATTAGAAATTATTTCTTTATCATCATCTTCATTAAATTGCACTTAAGAGAACTTATGTCTGATATTTTGCTGTTATGCAAAGACGCTAAAATAAATACAATAATATCTCTTCCATTTGGAATGGAAAAGAGAAAATTAACTGAAAAATTAGAGGAGATTTTTAAAGAGAAAACATTGCTGGTTAGTGTTCATTTTTACTCACAGGAGAAAATGGACGCTTTTTGTCTGAGACATTAAGAGAAGAGACAGTTGTTAGACATTAAATATAACTACTTGACTGCTAGTGGGGATTAAACATTGGAAAAGACTTGATAAAGTAAGGCTTCACAACTTTTTGCTGAAGAGATTTTAAAGGTTGGGTTGATAAGAATCAAATTATATATAAACAAGCATTATAATTCATTTCTAGTTTTGTGTGACCCAAAGATGAGACTTAGAAGGAACATTGAAAAGGCAATGGATTTGGAAGCAAAGGTTAGTGTTGAATAACTGTATCCAACCCTCCATGACCTGTTGACCAGAGCATATCAAAACTGTCCATAGCGTGTTTTTGGCAAAGATATTGGAGTGAATTGCCATTTCCTTCTTCAGTAGATTAAGGCAAACAGAGATTAAATGATTACTTAGGGTGACAAAGCTCTGACTCCAAGCTCATTTCTCTCTATCCATTGAGCTACCTCACTGCCTCCAAAGAGTACCTAGGTTCCAATTCTGCCACTTAATAATTGTGTCTTTGACAACTCATCTTACCTTTTGGGGTCTCACTTTCCTAATCTGTAAAATAAAACATCTGGACTTGAAAACTTCTATGTGTCTTCCAGCTTAGAGCATGTAAAGCCTTATGTTGCTTTTTTATGTCTATCCAGTAAAAGCATGCCTATTAAATCTGATGATGATACACAACTGAAAGGGATGGAGAGTTAATTCAGATGACAGAAAAGAACTTCAAAAAGATTTAATACAGGTTAATATAGCACACAAAAATCATTTAATGTCTCTCATTATTTAACTATTTAGCTAACTCCATTGAAATATAGTTTGTTCTTGCAGGATGATAAATCTTGACGTTTGCACTAATTGTTTGGGACAATAAATCTTGACATTTGCAGTAATTGTCTGAGACATTAACATTTATGGAAAAAAATTTACTTACTATGTGGCAGCTCAAATGCATATATTAGCTGGTAAAGCTCTTGCCAGAAATTTATTTCATGTTTTCTATTGGTGTTCTAACATAAAGAATGAAGGAGGAGTCTGGAAAAAGAACAGGAATGCCCTTCTCTGTGGCCAGTATCTGGGGTTATAACCCTGGTGAAAATCACAAAAGTTGAAGTGGGTTGATGGGATTCAATGAACTCTACATTGAAGTCACATTTATTCGGAATACCACATAAGGTCAGGTCAAGATGGTGAGTTTACAAAACATTGTATTTCCTTCTCCACTGTATTTATTTTTAAGAGAAGTGTATTAGAATTTTTGATTGTATTGTTTTTCCCATTACATCTGTAGGAGGTAATTTTTTATTGTCGTTCAGTCATTTTAATTGTGTCCAAATCTTTATGACTTGATTGGGGTTTTCTAGGCAAAGGTAGTAGAGTGATTTGCCATTTCCTTCTCCAGTTCAATTTACAAAGGAAACTGATAAATAGAGTCAAGTGACTGGTTCGGGGATCACATGATTAGTATCTGAGGCCAGATTTGAACTCAGGAAGATGAGTCTTCTTGACTCCCAGGCCCAACATTCTACCTACTGCAATCCCGAGCTGCCTCTATAGCAGGCGGTATTTAACTGTGAAGAATAAGTGGAAGCACTAGGTGTTTGTGTATCGGATATTATAACTATAACCCCCCTTCTCTGAGGCAAAATTGTTTAAAATGAAAATTCTTTGATGTTTATTACTATTATTGTGAATAAGTCACCATAGTGAATAGCATTTAAAGCATGTAAAGAGAGGGATCAAATAACCTGCCATGGTCCTGTGAAATATTTAATGAAATAAATTAAAATACAATGGAATATACATAACCTAACATTTTAAAACCAAGTTATTATGCAGTCCTTAGAAATCCTTATGTATAGATTAATGGCCCCTATTTCTAACTGACTTTGACACTACTACTTTAAATATTGGATTTATATACTTTGAGGATCTTATTTTTTTTTTTTTTTGGTAAAAAAATGCTGGAAGAAGAATTAATTATTATATGTTAATATATAAATATTATATAATGTGAATCTTGACACGGAAATTTTGAAATTCATTTTTAAATAGGACTACACATATGGACTAGGTTTTTGCTAATCCATATCTTTCTATAGCACTAAATAAACTTCTGATTCTTAGTAAATCAGTGACTGGCATGCAACTAAATTGCAAGAGCATTCTTAATTATTTATATCTGTATCCAATTTTATATTGAGATGGCTATGATTGGTTCTTGATTTTCTTTATTATTATTATTTTTTTTTGGTTTGTTGTTTCTCCACTAATAATATCTTAATATTGACCACCTAGGATTCAGGTTATCTACATTGGGGTCAACTTGGAAAAAACTTAGAGGTCATTAGTATAAAAGCAATGGAGTCTCTATGAACCCATATCAATCCCTGGCTCTGTTTCTCTGTTTCTCATAAACAAATAGAAAAGATTTTGAGATTATTCAGATTATAAATTTCCATTATTATAGATCAAAAACATTTGACTTTTATTGCAGGTAATAAAAATTAACATGCTTTTTTTTTTTTTTTTTTTTTTAATGTTTTTCCCACTAATCCCAGAAAGATACTAATCCCAAGTCAAAAACTTTCTCCCTTTTTATTTTTTCATTTGTGGTAAAGATTCTCAGTTTAAGGTCTGTGAACATTTTTTTCACTTTTAAAAATATTTTGATAGCTATATTTCAGTAGAACTAGTTTTCTTTCTAGTTTCTGAATTTTATTTTAGGCATTTAAAAACATTATTCTGAAAAGGGTTGCATAGGGTCTATCATACTGCCAAAGGGTTCTATGACACAAAATAAGTTAAAAACCACTGATTTGGGGTAAACTCTTAGACTCAGTTTCCAGTAAAGTGTTTTCAGAAAAACTAGATATTCCTATTGTTATTTAATGACATATAAGAGAACAATAGTTTTACACTTAAAGTGTAAAACTATCCTTAAGCTCTTTTTTTGCAATATGCAATGCAATAAATATGCAATGATGGACATTTCCTAAGATCACAGAATTCTATTGAACTATTTTAAGCGATTTCAGTTATCTGTAAACTTGATGATAATATAGATGTCAGTGACTTGAAGCAAACAGATAAACAACTCATTAAAATGTAGACTTGGAAAATTTTGCTATGACCCTGAAAAATAAAGAAATTTGTTTCCCCCTTAAGTAGAAGTATTTAGTTTTTCAGAAGTCATTTGATCCTTCCGTTATTTTAAATTGAAAAGAAGTCATCCAATGTTTTCAGCAGTAATTTTCATACTTAATCCAATCAGTTGAGTCATTCAGGATGGTGGAAAAAGCAGCTAAATAACCATTGATTATCTGGTTACAAATAGGGATATCCCTAAAATTATCATCATCTTTTATTTATCATTTGTTATTTTCCCTAGTAGAGAAAAAAATTCTTTATTTTAACAGGAAAATTTTTTTAAAGTTTTAATGAACTAGCTCATTGCATTGTGGTAAGACAATGCAAAGCAAATTAATTATGAACCCTGCTCTAATGGAGCTTAAAAATTCATAAAGCAGTAAATTCTGACTGTATTTTCAAATATACATTCAGATCATGCCTCTATGTGTAGGTGAAGAGCTGCTGTAGAATTCTTTGTACTACATTTATTCCTTACACATCTTGACGTTTCTGATCAAGGTTTCATTATATCACTGGTCAGAATAAGAAATCAAATGCAAATTTTGGGGGAATTTTATAGAAGTTGCAAACAAAAGTGAAAGCCAGGAGAAGACAAAGAAAAAATTTAAAAACTCAGAAATGCATAAAATATGTATATTGTATAATATCAACATATTTTATATTTTATTATCATAATAATTCCGATTTCTTCTTTGGTATGGAGGGAAGGGCAAAAACTTTCATATGGATTTTCTAGATTGTGGAAGTGCCATTCCCTCTCTCCCCATGATATGAAAGGGATAATCATACACAGTTTTCCATCAAATGAATTAGTGATCATTTGTCTCCACAGTGGTATACTGCAATGACCAGTACAATGAATAAATACAAGCTATATACCAAATCATCATGATGATATTGATATGAAAATGGTTTTGACCTTATTTATGTATATATTCTCAACATTTCATAGTAATAGTATTCATCAACACAATCACATTTTTGGTAACATATTTTCCATTTTATGCTTTAAGCCTTTGCTCTATTTCAGACTTTATTTTATATATGATCTATGGAAGCATATTAAATATTCAGTTATAATTTTATCATAAACCACCTCCCACTTAAGTAGTGATCATTTTATAGTAGTTATAATTTTATTTAAAAAGAGTATTAGGCTATTCCCATAGAAAGCATAGTTTTTCAGGTATTTTTTTAAACCTATTTAAGGACCTGAAATGATGTCAAATCAACTATTCTTACTTAAATTTGAAAAATAATATATTTCCCCTAACTTAAATGAATAATAGGGTTTTTCAGAACATAAAGGCAGACAGCAAAGAAGTATTTCTTTTAATGCTAAAATATGGATTATGAATTTATGATAGTTTTAAGGGTATATTTCTGTGATCCACATCACACAGTTTAAAAGTTGATATTAGCTGTACATTTTTTTTTAACAAGGAATCTATTTAATTAAGATCCCTTATAATAGAAGCTTTCCCTATGTACTACTTTGCAGTTTACCATGTTTTTATTATTCAAGAAATCTTGTTCAAAAGCTATTTGCTACTCAGTGGTATGAATATTATTTTCTTTACATTAGCAAATTTTAGTAAGTAAAAAACAAAAACTTTTTATTTACTTGTAAAGAGCACTAAAATAGCTGTATGGAAAGGATGTTTTTCTCTTAAAATAATGACACACAAGTTTTTTTAATCTCATTTATATTGGATAAACAGAACTTCAAAAATAGTTTGTGAGAAGACACAATCATGCAGGAAGGACCTTTCTCATCACAGAAGTGAGGATGGTAAAAGAGAATCAAAATTGAAATCAGAAGAAACTTGGTTTTGATGACCACTTCTGACCCATATCAGCCAACATGATGAAATCATCAAAACCTCCCTGAGCATCAGTTACTTTATCTGTAAAATGGGGGTGGACAATACTAATAGTCTTGAGAGAATCAAAGAATGTAATCTTGTAAAGGTCTTTGTGAGTCTTAAAAAGCTTTATAACTATCAGTAATGTTATAATAGTCACTAAACATGAGGGTTGATTGGTCAAAAGTAATGTAATAAAAGTAGAAATGTAGCCATCATTTCTGATCTCTCTCACAGATTTATTTTTTCTGTCAGTCATCAGCTGCAAAAGTAGCATTTTTGTCTAGAAACTGCTACACATAAGATATGTAGGAAATGATATCCATCACTTGAGTTCAGCAAACATTAAGCACCTACTGTGCATGTCATGGTGCTAGGCTTTGAAGATATATTGGGTCACCGGCTACATAGTATCTACTTTCAAGCTCATATTTTACTTGTTTTCTCTAATAGGCTTCAAGTTCCCAAAAAAAGAGGCTCTACCTTCTTTTTATTATTCTCTCTCTTACTACTTAGCAAATGCCCTTATACATAACACTAGTTTAATGACTATTGGCTGAATAACTGAATGAGCCAATATATAGACAACAAACTTTTTCAGAAAAATATAAACACAGTTCAAACTACACATTTTTCCTAGGTGAAGTAAGAACTGAAACACAATTTCATTCTTTAAAAAAAAAGAATGTTTTCATATATGATTAATATGTCAGAGCCAGGACCTTACTATTATTAGTCTATCATAAAAGATGACTGTGACAGAAGTTATTTAGAATGATTAGAACAACTCTCTGGTTTTTCCATTATCACAGTATATACACATCTGGTAGAAGAGGACAGTGCCAAATATTTTTTTTCTTCTAAGTTGTTTCTTTTCTTTGGCCTCTCTACTCTTGTGTCTGAATTACATCTGAATTTCATCAATTCTGGTATATTGAAAACCATCCAGAAAGACATGGAATGAAAACAAAATTATTTTGCTTTTGGAGGGGACAGATTTACTAAGCATTAGATCTGTCCTATGGAAGAGAAAAAGAAATTTTATCTTAAAGGATCTCTTCACAGGATAAACAAAAAAGAAAGAAAGAAGAAAAAAAAAAGAAATAGGAGTTATAAGTATACATATATAACTAAGTATATAACTGAAGAGTGATATAATGAAATTTTTTGAAGATTACTAAAGAGAATGAAAATTTGGGCTAATGTTAAAAGATCTCATTTAACAAGAGAATTTTAGATAATTGTATAGAGTAGAAGGTATTTAATATAATTGGATGGGGTGGAAGAGACCAGGTCAGGTAGTTAGACTTAGATTAAGATTTCTTTGATAGGTTTTTTGTTTTTTGGGTTATTTTGTTTATTTGTGGAATGAATTGTAGTATGATGGATATGAAAGTATTGGTATAAGGAAGATAAGAAATTTAGTAGGATATTTATTGCCATAATTTCACATCAATGGTAATAACAAAGCAAATTGCAGAGTATCCTGATAATTGTTGACTCTCTTCACACCAAGCAACCAACACAGACTGCTCAAGGAAAAGTTAATTATGCTTAGCTTCTAAGGTATATGGTTTAAGGTATATGTTACCTCATATATCAACATAGGAGGTATCTTTAAAAATATTAAACATTTGTATAAAAAGACTCCTTAAGAAGATAATTTCTAAAAAATATCTCTAAGTATCTTCCATAGAACTTGTTTCTATCCTTAGGAATTAATTTCATAATTAAAAAGATGGATTTGTTGTTGTTGAGTTGTTTTGATCACGTCCAACTCTTCATAACCCTGTTTGGGGTCTTCTTGGCAAAGACATTGGAGTGATTTGTTTTTTTCCTTTGCCAGCTTATTTCACAGATGACAAACTGAGGAAAACAGGGTTAAGTCACTTGTTCAGGGTCACACAGCTAGTGAGTATTTGAGGCTGGATTTGCACTCATGAAAAGGAGTCTTCCTGATTCCAAGCCCAGTTCTCTGTGCACTACACCACCTAGATGTCACCCATCTCAAAAAATAGGGATAATTACAATAAAATTGTGGGAATTCACATTAGCACTGAGAAAATAATAGTGGTTCCAAATGGGAAAGGCAAAAATGAAAATTAACTATGTGCAAGCATTACATTTAAATTCAATGTGTCTGAAGCCCCAAAATTCCCACTAGCAAAATAGTGTCTCCAACTTTCTCATCTTTTTCAATATTACTACTACTGGCAATATCCAGAGCCCCCAGCTTCAAATTCCCTTCACTTTCTCCTTTTTCACACCCATTCCTACTGCCATGTCTTGAACTAGGCTCTCTCATCTTTAACACTTGTACTATCCAACTCTCCTTTCACTTTCTGGTCTCCTGAAGAGACCAGACTAATCTTCCTAAATACCATTTTCTTCATGTACCTCTATCATTTCTAAAGGGGAAACAATACCATCTCTTAGAGTTGTTTTAAGTCTTAAGTGAATTTGTAAAGTACTATGTAAACTTGTCAATGCTAAAAAATAATTACTACTACTATCACTATCACTATTACCACCACCACTACTACTACTATTACTACTACCACTACTACTACCACCACTACTATTACTACCATTACTATCACTACTACCACTACTACTACTACTACCACTACTATCACTACTACCACCATTATCATCACTACTACCACTACTACCATTACTACCACTACTACCACCACTACTACTACCATTACTACCACTACTACCACCACTACTACTACTACTACTACTGCTGCTGCTACTACTGCCACTACCACCACTACATCTCACCACCCATTACCCACCACCACTACCACCTTTTAATTAAGGTCTGTCAGTTTAAGTTACAGGCTTCAGCTTGCCCTGTCTTAGGCAGTCAGCTTTATGTTATCCACTATGTAATACTTTTTATAATCAGACTAGTCTTTACCTTACAGTTCCCTACAAGGTATGCTCCATTTTGAGCCCTTGTTTCTTCTCCCTAAAATATTCACTTCCAATCTAAATCCTATATATTATTCACATGTCAAATTATAATCATTGCCCACTTAAGTTGATCATCTTTGTAAGTCTCTAGAGCCAGAAAAAATTCTTGACCAATTCATCAACTTACAATTGATAAGCTTCTCAGAACTTGGCTAGGAGAGCTCTTAAGTGATAGACATACAATACAATGTTGTGCTGTACATTTTGAGCTTACATTTCCATAAAATAAGTAATGTACAGTTTGATTCAAGATAGTTAATACATTTATATTCCTGTTTTCAAAAAAGGAATTCTTGGAGTATGAATTTGGTGAACTGTATGCCAAGCTTTTCTCTCGCCAAAAATTGAAGATGCTAAGTGTATGAAACTCTTGTAATATGTATAAAAGCAGAATATATCCACAGAAATATATTTGTAATTACAAGAAAAGCTAGAGATGGGAAAAATATTTTAGGAGACCACTATAAAAGTCCAACAGTAAAGACTAAGGAAGATGGCAATAGTTCAAATAGAGAACCAAGAGTGAAAGAAAAGACATTCTGAAGATGAGATTGACAATATTTGAGAAGGGAACCAAAGATGAACATAAGATTCCAAACTGCAGATAGCAGTGGGAAAGGTTTGGAATTTAACAGTAAAATAAGTGAATAAGTATTTATTAAGTTCTTACTATAAGCTCACCACTTTACTAAGTATGAGGAATACAAAAAAAAAAAAAAGCAAAGTGAACTTCCTTGTTTTCAAGGAGCTAACATTCTAATTAGGAAGATGAGACAGTAATAACTAAGTACATAGAAGTTATATACAGGGTAGATGTAAAATAATCTTAGAGGGAAGGTACTGGAGTAAAGCTGGGAATGATAAAGGCCTTCTACAGAATCAGAATCTAGAAAAGCTAAAGAATGAAGGTGAGAAGTAAGGGCATACCAAGCATGGAAGACTGATAATATGGAAGGTTAGAATTGGGCGATGAAGTTGTTTATGAGAAGAAAAGCTGAGTACCTTAGGAAAGAATTTTAGTTTAAGTTAAAAAAGATTATGAATTCAGTTATGAACTAATCAATAATAGTACAAGACATTTTAGGATAAGATTAATAACAAGTAAGTAAAAATAAGAGTAAGAGTTCTCTTTTTCCAAGAATTGAAATCATATGACCTCATTTGAGTTATATTTTCATGTTTAAGAAAATGTGTTGACTAATTCCACCACCAACCCTCAAGAGAGACAGACTACTTCTTAGTTGCAGAGGTTCTGTTTTGCCTTTCTGTCTTTAAAGTTAACAGTACATTTAATATAATTTGGTTTACTGTGGAGTAAAGGCATTTTTTTGGACAAAATGTTGACACCATATTACTTTGAATTTTTAAAAATAGTTAATGGATGAGGCATCTAGTGCCATATATAGCACATCAGCGGAATCACTTATATTCATGATGATCTTGGCATTATAATAGTGGAGAATACCTCCTCACTATTACTTGGAAAAGAAAACAAGAAGTCAAATGGTAGTCCTGAATTTTCAGGTTAAAGAAGAGGCTCAAATTTACTTAAGAGTTAGGGGATCTTAATTAAAGTAGATGTAGAGAAAGGTATTTTTTAGAAGATTGTCACATCTCTTTTTGACACCATTATGAAAAATGCAGCTAAATGCTATTTTGGAAGTTTGGTTCTTTTTTCTTTTCTCTCTTGGCTTTTGTCTTTTTTTCTGGATCTCGTCTATATTTTTACTTCTACATTTACTCCTTTATATACTTTATTATCTGCATTTATCTTTAAAGTAATGACCTTCAAAGCCTTATTATTTTTTCTTCATTGTCTTTCCCTTCTTCATTTCCTATCTGTTTCTTTCACCAGAATCATTAGCTGACTCTTTGAAAAGGAAGATAAAATTTTTGAAAATCTTGTATTCAATTTGGTTATTTCATGACATTTGTAATTTTCATGTTCAGCAGCTTCTTTGAATCTTCACAGTTATAAATCTTCATGTTTTTGCCTTCGGTTGAAATTAGAAAACATTATCATTATGCTAGTCTTTTGTGAACAGGCAGCATAAGCCAAGCAAAGCATAGCAGATATTAGGGTCTTGGACGAACTTGTCTGTCTTAGCTCAGTGTCAGAGCAAACCACTTACTACTAAGCTGGTTTATTCAGCCCTGATTGCTAATTATGTGCAGTGCATGTTGGAGTTTAAAAAAAAATTCCAGAGGTCACTTTTCATCTTTATGTGTAGAGTCATAAGTATGCATATAATTTGGATTTATGAAATTCATTGTTTGAAAGTTAATTAGTATTTCTTTGTTACAGTATCTTCTGTTTTACTAAAGAATCATTTAACTAATTGGTTCCATCTTCTTTCTTACTCTTACTTTCAGTGGGTACTTTCTAATTAAACCTCATATTTAAGGTATGTTATCTGTAATTTCATTGATACTAACAAGTATAAATGACTAAGCATTTTAATCAAATTACAGTTTAAAGCATTCTTTTGTGATATTTTATATTCAGAACATATATGAGACTTAGGGATTAAGCTTTCCTAATATGCAAATGGAAAAAGAAAAAGCTAACTAATTATGTGAGAGTAAATATTATCCTTAGTTTAGGGAAAATAGGTTACAAAAGTGTTAACTATGAACATATTTTTGACAGGCAATATCAATATGGTGCTATATGATAAAGGCAGGAAATGAGATAGTTAAAAGTTAATGGCCTTCTGTTTTATAGAGAGCTGTTAATAATGCTGTCTCAAATATTTGTCAAGTGAATTATTGTGATAATCAAGGATGATCCGATGGGATTGTGCTTCACGGTGCTATTTGGTTTGATAACCCTCTAGGAATCCCTAAAGAACTCTAGGAATAATGTCTTACATGTACATTAACATCTATTGCAAGTCTGTAAAATCATCAGTCGACCACAATATGGACAAGAGGGAGGGGGTGAAATTTGGATTTGTATACCTATCAGCGAATTCATGGGTCTTCAGCAGAGAGATTTACAGAGACAGAGGTTGTTCTGTTTAGCCCCCTCCCCAATAATGGCCCCTCAAAAACAAACTGTCCAATCTTTAATGGTTCTACACTTTTAAAATTCACAAAATTTAAAATTATTTTTTCTACACATTTGTTCCTGAAGTATACCATAGGGGGAAATTCACTTAACAGAAGGAGTGAGAGAGAGACAGAGAGAGAGAGAGACAGAAAGAGACAGACAGACAGACAGTCAGGCAGGGAGACACAGAGAGACAGAAGAGACAGAGAGACAGAGACAGACAGGAACACACACAGAGAGGAAAAAAGAGAGACAAAAACAGAGAGAGAAGGAATGAAGGAAGAGAATATTGTCATGGATATATATATATATATATATATATATATATATATATATATATAAAATGGCTTTTACTATATAGCATTTTCACTCTGTAATAAAAGTAAGTATAGTTTCTATTCAAAGTTGAGAGGTCAGGTCACTTATCTTTCCTCAACACAGTCCTACAAGAGCAAGAGCTTTTTATTTAGTTTTGCCAGCTGATAACATGGCTGCATCGTGATTGGAGAAAAAGCATTGTCTTCCTTCCTGTCTTGAGTCCCTGAAATTGTAGTGAACATAGATTTTGTTGTTGGTAGGTTTTTTAAAAACCTTTTCTTGGACTGACTGACAGACAGCATAACTACATCCAGGAAAGTTTTGTCTGCACAAATAAATTCAAAACATAGGTAAAATGACTTCTCCATTTTCTTGAAATGAAGAACACTACGTGAAGGCTTCAAGGTTATAGTGCATTTGAATATAAGGGGTTAAAGGAATTGTTTCAGACTGGATGTGGATGTGTCAGAATGCTTTAAAAATCGATTCCAGCTAATGGAGAGAACGTTTTTAAAGTGAACTATTGCCATTCCTTCAACAACCACATAAAGTAGGGGAGAAAATTTTTTCAAGTAAACATTGAAAGAAAGGCATAGGTCTTCCCTATAGAATTAATGAGAATTGCAATCATCTGCCATGGGGAATATAATTTGAAAGACCTTTTCCATGTGCATTATTATTCCCTACTGCCTAGAACCAGATAAGTGGCCTCCGATTTTAAGTGTACAATTACTTGCACAAGATGAATGTGCAAAGTAATGCTGGAGAAAAAATTGTCCTAAATATTCATTTTTTTTCTTTATAATGTACACTTAAGCTGGAAAAGACCACAAAATTTTCTACTGGATCTCTTTAGCAGCCCAGCTTACAGAAAATATGCACAATCTTATCTTAGAGCAGCTGTGGAGATATGACCCTAGACAAGCAGCACATTCTAGAAAAAAGTACTTTGCTTTTGTCCTCTATGTTTTTACATATGGCTTTTCAAAAAGCTTTATCTACTAACTAGCTGATAATCACAGGAGGTTTAAAAAAAAAAAA
Organism: Sarcophilus harrisii; assembly: GCF_902635505.1. Lineage (NCBI taxonomy): Eukaryota > Metazoa > Chordata > Mammalia > Dasyuromorphia > Dasyuridae > Sarcophilus > Sarcophilus harrisii. The sequence continues at coordinate 115,421,501 of NC_045431.1, forward strand.
GGTCAACTTTATAAATTGTGTTTGTGTTTGTATCCCTATTCTCATACATGTTGTTTGGTCAAGTGAAATATTCTTTTTAATTATAATTCTTGTTAAATGAATTTTTTGCATTTTACTTGTTTTAATTCACTAAGACTTTCCCTTGACACTAAGAAATCAAGTTTCTATTAATCAAATAAATTAATAATTGGCACCAAGGATAAATGTGTATATTGAAGCATGGTTTTTAAGTTTTTACTTTATTCTTGCATGCTATACATGATAGCCAACAGATCTTTAGCCAAAACATCAATGTATATAGAATCTACATATGATATTTTAAGTTAATTTTCCTTTGTAGGGAGTATTCATTCATTTATTAATTAATGTTTATTTATCATGTCCATTATGTGCAAAGAACATGGTGGCACTTTAGAAGAAACAACAGGGAAAATTTAGGTACTAGCTGTTGGAAATATTGCAAGGCAGATGGGTGGAACATATTCTTTGCAAATATTGTAAAGAAATAATTTCCTAAAAGATTTGACTTGAACCTAATACATTCAAGACATTACAAGTGATAAATTTGAATGTAGCAGGCTCAAGGAGGAGGAGGTGTTTGTTTTATTGATAAATAAATTCTAATAATCTAAGTTTCACTTCAGTTTTGAGAATTATCATGATTCTCAACTGAAGGACATATTTATTGTAAACTCTGAACAGTCTTTCTGAAACCTGAAAAAGATTTGTGAAAACAGCCTGCAATAAAAATCACACACGCTTCATAAAACACTACTTGATAGATATCACTTGCACCATTAAGAACTAAACGACAAAGGATGTAATTTCAGTTCTGGCATGCAATATTAATCGAAAGCCTTTAAAACATCTTGCTGATGGGAACTATGACAACGTGACATTGAAGAATTATGAGCTAAAGACATCTATCTTAATCAGATTTTCAAAGTAAATGCCATAAAACATAAAGTTGTTTCATCCATCTTTACATATTCACATGTTTGGGAGAGAAGACCGTTTTCTAGTTTGTTGCTTCAAATAAAATGAATATAAACCCCACAGTTCATCCTCCAAGTTCAATATGCAGAGAAATGGGAGAATTGCAACAAGCTTACCTTAAACGACCAGGGAAATTCTTGGGTAACGTGTAGGTAATGGATAGGTAATGTAGATTTTTTTTTCCATGTGTTGTTATCTTTTTTTCCCCCATGGGGAATTAGCCAAAAAAAACAACTTAAATAAAATAATATGAAGTCCCTTTTAAATGATAATTCTGTGCATGTTTGCCTTCGAATGAAGGCAATTGTGAAATATTCTGAAATAAAAAATCAGACAATTTAAAACTTCATTGCATAAATGAATTATCTCAATGACATACATGTTAATAACATTGTTTACATTTTTTCAAAATTTTATTGCTTCAAGTTCACTGTTTCAGTCAACAAATAAAAAACCAAGAGATTCCAAGTGCTTCCAAGATCCAAAGAGACTCAGTGTGAACCAAGAATGAAATTATTGCTTGAACTTTAAATTTTGTTTTTTTCAAGAAAAATAACGATGACTAGCAATTTGGATAGCACATGTGAACTATGATTCATTATTCAATTTAATTCATTAAACATAACATTCTATGCAAATCTTTGTCCAGAATAATAATAACTGACATTTTTATGGCAATTTACATGGTTTGCAAAGCACTTTACATAATTTCCTTAATTAGAGTCTGACATTAATGCTGTGAAGTCGGTTCTGCATGTCTCCTTGAATAGCCCCATTTTACAGATGAGAGAGCTAAGAAGTTGTTTCTTGTTTGTTTCAGTTTCCTCAGCTGGAAAGTGGGGCTAATAATAGCAGCTACCTCCCAAGGATGGTTATGGGGACCAAATGAGATCATTTTTGTAAAGCACTTGGCACAGTTTCTGGCACATAGTAAAAACGATATAAATGTTAGCTATTATTGTTGCTGTTATTGTTAGTTACTACCACACCACTTGATGAGAGCCAGATTGATGGGTTTAAGACATGGTCCTTATAAAGGAAAATTATCCCAAGATATCTTGGGAGGTTTCAGCAATCAAAAAAACAAAACAAAACATTTTTCTGGACAGAGCAGAGCATCCATAGGTAAGGTGATATCCTATGAAAAAAAGAAGGAAGGAAGGAAGGAAGGAAGGAAGGAAGGAAGGAAGGAAGGAAGGAAGGAAAGAAAGAAAGAAAGAAAGAAAGAAAGAAAGAAAGAAAGAAAGAAAGAAAGAAAGAAAGAAAGAAAGAAAGAAAGAAAGGAGGGAGGGAATAAAGGGAGGGAGGGAGGGAGGGAAGGAAGAAAGGGAGGAAGGAAGGAGGGAGGGAGGGAGGGAGGGAAGGAAGAAAGGAAGGAAGGAAGGAGGGAGGGAGAAAGGAAGGAAGGAAGGAGGGAGAAAGGAAGGAAAGAAAAAGGGAGATGGAGGAAGAAAGAAAAAATGATGAAGGAAAGAAGAAAAAGAAAAAGGAAGAAAGATAAATGAAGGATGGAAGGAAGAAAAGAAAGATAAAGGAAGGAAGAAAATAAAAAAAAGATAAAGAAAGGGAAAGAAAGAAAATGAGCAAGTTGTGTTACTCAATAGTTACGTTCCCCATGGGACAGCTCTACTCACAGAGGCTATTAAATACTTTGTCCTCTATTCTTGAAGAAGACCATGACATCAAGGAGGTAATGTCATGTGCTTCTGGGGGCATCTTCAATCGATCTTATCTCTATCTGGCCCCAGAAAGCTCTGGAGGGGAAAGTGAGACAGGTGAGCTTGCCCAGCCCTTCCTCACTTCAGTACAAATTATTTGCATGTCAAGGTGTCCCCTCCCTGATGTCATGGTTCTCTTCAAGAATGAAGGAAGAACGTCACTAATCTCTAGGGGCACCTAACTGCCTACCACCTCGGTCATAGAGTGAATAGAGCAAAGCTCCTGGAGTTGTGTAATCTGAGTTTAGGTCCAACTTTAGACACTTAATAGCCATGTGACCCTGAATAAATCATCTATCAAATGGAGGTGATAATAATAGCACTTACCTACCAGGACTGTGTGGATCATATGAGAGCTGTATGAGATAATATCTGTAAAAAAAAAAAAAAAAAACTTAGTATAATACTTGTCACGTAATAAGTGCTTAATACATGCTTCTTTCCTTCCTTCTTTCTTTTCCACAGGGAACTTAAAATTTTAGTTGAGAAATAGTAACTATATAAGACTATAAGCCTATCAAAATTTGATAAAGACATAGAAAAGGTGCAAAATGCTTTGAAAAGAGATTTTCAGCTTGGGGGATCAGATAAAACTGTGGAAGAAATGTCAATGGCTCTTAAAGGACAGGAAAATTGATTTGTGAGAAATGGGAAATGAATAAAGGACAGGATGAGATAAAGGCTTCAAATAAGGCTTTCAAAGTTGAATGGGTATGTCCTATGCATTTGTATTGAAGACTGAAGGGTGGGCCACATTTAAGTAATAGTAAACACTCTAATTGACTGGTCTATAAGGTAGATTAAGATGAAAGGTATAAAATAGTATTTGAATGGTAGAATCAGAAGGAATAGGGTCATATGTTCAGAGCTGGAAAAAGCCTTAGAGGCCATCTACCTTAACCCCCTCACTTTATAGATGAGGAACCTGAGCTGCACAGAGGTTTATTGACTTGCCCAAAGTAACACAGGTTGTAATTGGCACAGCTGGGATTTGCCTCCAAATCTAGGGCTCTTTCTCCTGAATTATCCATGCTGTCAAATTATTGGGGCCAAACAGTGGGGAATCTTCAGTTCCTAGCTAAGGGACTTGGTCATTATTCACTAGACAATGGTGAGCGGTTAGAGCATTTTGAGTGGAGGAATAATACAATGAGAACAGTGTCTAAGAAAAAATTATGTAAGCATGACTGAGTAGAAAGTGCTGAAAGAAGCTACTATTATGATATACAGGTGACAAATACTGAAGACTCTGACCTGAACAAGAACAGTGAAAATTAAAAAGGTAGTTGCTGTAGATATTAGAAACTACTACTACTAACAGTAGCAACAACAATAATAACAATAATGATAACAAGCATCCATATAGTGCCTACTCTGTGCTAGTCATTGTGCTAAGTGCTGGGGATACATAGCATAAAAAATGAAACAGCATTGGACCTCACAGAACAGACCTTGTGATTAAGTTTAAAGTGTATGTAAAACAAAAGATCACTTATAACACATATGTGTGCATACATATGTTTGTTTAAAGATGGTATAAAGTAGTATCTCTGAGCAAGAGCATTAGGAAATAGTGAAATTAATATGGGTTTTCTGAGCCTCAAAATGAAAATATTAAATAGATGGAGAGAGAAGAGATAATGAAAAATTATTTCCAAAATATGGATCTTGGAAAAAGCTTGGAATAAGTCACGAAGAGTTTGTTAATCACCTACTGTATGCTAGACACATTGTCAGGCACCACAGATACAAAGATAAAAATGAAATCCCTGATGTCAAGTAGAATATATTCTGTGAAGGGAGAAATGCTGTTCATGGAATAAGAAAGTGATGAGGAAGGGGCTTGTTTGGGAGGAAAGTTGATATGAATGGTTTTAGATATGTCAAGTTTAATGTGGTAGCAAGACATCAAGCTTGTGGTATCTCATAGGAAGTAAGAAATACAGCATTTTCACTCTGAAGAGATTTTGGGGTCAAATATATTTGAGAATCCCTCATATAGAGGGAAAAATTGCTCCTTCACAGCTTGAAGTCAGACTGATCGCTAAAGCCATGATAGTTCTTGATATCATCAAAAGAGAGAATTTAGAAACAGAAGGAAGCCAGAAGTACAGCCTTGAAGAATATAAATATGTTTTGGAAGAAGAAAAGAGGCCAAACAGATAAGAGAGCAAAGAAAGAAATTAGAAGAATGAGATATTAAAAGTTAGGTGAGGAGAGCAAAAAGGCAAGTCAGTGACACTATATCCTTCTTACCCTAGATCAAGGAGAGTTAAAAGATATTAAAGATTTTCAGAATGAATTGTCAAAAAGTGATTTTAAAGGGATTAATTTCAGTGGAGGTACTGTAATTAAAATCAGATTACAAGAAGACAGGAGGTTGAAAGAACGGGTTAGATGATGGACGTGAAAAGTATGACCTTGTTTCCAGAAGTTCAGTAGCTAGAGAAAGTTAACTTGAGGGTAGGTCCTAATCAGAGAAGGTTTCTTTTTTAAGATAAAGAACATTTAGGTATCTTTGCAGTTAGTGAATGAAAGAAACTGTAAAGAAAAAAAAAAGACACTAAAAATTTAGAGGGAAGAAAAATATATTCAAAGGAGCAAGCTTTAGAAGAATCAAGAAGTTTCAAGGGCACAGATGGAGGGTTACAAGAAGAGCACAGTAGAAATTTGGTTGAGAATTATGCAAAGATGATGTACCACTGTCTACTCAAGGACAATAATCTCTAATCTCATGAATAATTAAAACAGATGCATGGGATGACCTGCTTCTTACCACATTTTATTCATCATTTTCACAATAAGCAAGCTCAACGTTCAACATGTCCAAAACCAAAAGCATTATTTTAGTTTCTACCCATTCTGATCCCATTGGGAAATCTAGCATGACAGGGGAACTCAGAGACTTATCTGTTTAGTCCCTTCATTATATGCATAAGGAAATGGGGATGTGGAGTGGTGAGATGATTGTCTAAGGCTATGTTCTCAGAGGGTAGTGTTTGAATATAGGCCCCTACTCTAGGGCCAGTGCTTTTTTTCTCCTGTAATAGACAGAAGTTCAAATCCTATCTCTGCTACTTGAACAAGTTACTCAAACTTTCCTGAGCCTGAGTTTTCTCATTTGCTCAAGGGGTAGAGTAGGACCCATGTCTTCTAAAGTGACTTTCAACTCTAAAGCTATGATCCCAAAATCCATCTCTGTTCACACCCACTTGTTCTAATTTCCAGTTTTTGTTGATGGCACTACCTTATTTTTAACACTTCTGTTTCTCATCCTAAAAATAGATTCCCAAATCTCATCCAGTTTACTTCCTTAATATGTCTCTTTTATGTCATTCCATATTAATTTCTCTCATTCCATACCCACTACTCCCATGCTAGTTGGGTGCTAATTACATCTCACAAAGACTATTCTAATAGCCTTCCCTACCATTTTGTTCTTCCTCTACCTCCAAAAAAATATCTAACCCACTACCATATTAATTTTCTCATATCAAACCTGTAATTCACCATTCTCCTACTAACACAACAAATAGTAACTTTAAGTAATTCCACATTCAAATCTGGCATACAGAATTATCCATTATCTCCTCCCAAACTATCTTTGAAAACTCCCCATACCAGCCAAATTTCCCATTTTCTGTGTGTGTGTATACACACACACACATTTTTTAAACACCTAGGTATAGATCAATGTAGGTATCATGTTTTCCTGTTAGTGTTTCTTTATTTACACTCTTTTTCCTCTTCCTTTTCCCACTGTTTTCTCACAAAGCCTAATTAACCAACTCAAATGCTGCTGCTTCTATGCACTCACTCCTGATATTTCCAGTTAAAAGGGATTCCTTCTCTTTCCTATCTTATGTACATTATTTACCTCCTTTGTATCTTATTAAGATATATGTTGTTAGATTTATATTGTAAGACAAGCGTAGTTAAATTTCTTCTTTGAACTGGATTGAAATGGATTGAAAAGCTAATGCATCTCCACCTGTGTTTGACAAGAGCCCCCAGATTTGACTATACTTGAGAGTAAGTGATAAACGGAAATTGCAGACAATCTCTTAGGACTAAAGCAGATTCAAGAGCAGTGCATAGAATCACAGAACAGACAGTATCCTTGAAAAAGGAGCAGTTGCAGAACTAAGTTTTTAATGCAAAGCAAACAGCCACCACTATCACACTCAAAAAAGCAAGATATAAGTTTCCACAAGATCACAAAAAATTGTTGATCAACTATTGTATGTATTTCAGATGCTGACTCGAGCAAGGAATAAGAAGCAGAAAAGGGTTCAAATATGTTATTACCCGAATCAGTATTTTTCCTAAATATACTTGGATAAATAACATTTAAACTGTATGTAATTGTTGATTTACAAATATGATTTAATAGTTTCATTTTAAAAATTTGTTTGAAATAGGTAGGAAAAAACTAGACCATTTAGATTCTTGTCCTCTTGTCAGAAAGTAGAGTTTCTCATTTGAAAAAAGTAAAACACTTTGCAGTAATCCTTATTTATTGTATATACTCACAAGTATGTGTTTTTTTAATTTGTGGGAAGAAAATATAATTATAATAACTGATATTTCTGTACTATTTTATGATCTGCAAAACACTTTCCTGTGAGGTAGAGACTATAGGTATCATTATCACCATGTTCAGTAAGCTAGTCAGTAAAAATTTATTGAATGTCTATTATGTGACAGGAATTGTGCTAAGCAACGGCAATACAAATACAAAAAAGAAAGGCAGCTTCCATCCTCAGGTATTGTGTAATCTAATTAAAGAAGACAACACACAAAAATGGGGTGTGGGATGGTTTTGAAAGGCTAGCAAAAAATACATCTCAGGAGGTAGAGGGCAAGGTACAGCAAAAGTTGAGAGGTAAGCTAAGAGGTTGTATGAGCTGTTCACAATTATGAATAGGAAATGTGTGTGAAGAAGTGGGGTTCATACCTTTTCCTATTCCAAATTAATTATAATATAGACTATTCTTTCTCTGTGATTAATTACAATTCAGAATGCCACTAATCTTCATCCTAAGAAAATCAACATTCATTTCTCAGACCAGTGAACGTTTGATAGATCTTAGAGTTACTGGATTTTCAAACAGGACCTTGGAGATTTTGTAATCAAAATCTCTCCATTTATGGATAAAGGGACTGAGGTCCAGAGATTTTAAGTGATCTTCATTGTCAGAGACAGAATGAGAATTCAGCTTCTCTGATTGTTGAACCATCTACCCTTCATTTTACCAAATTGTTTTTCAGTGATCTCAGCAACCTAATTTTGAGGGATTGTCAATGTCCTAAAATGTGACAAATGATTAAGAATCTTCTGAACCTCCTCCTTCTCTTCCGTTTCCTTCTCTTCCGTTTCCTTCTCTTCCTACTCCTCTCTTTCTTTCTCTCTCTCTCTCTCTCTCTCTCTCTCTCTCTCTCTCTCTTTCTCTCTCTCTCTCTCTCAAAATAATGACTGCTATTTTCCTTTTTTATTTAAAAAAGTCCTTATTTTTAAATAAAAGGGCCTTATCACCATCCCTCTAGCTCTTACCTGCCTGTCTTTTCAAATACATTTGCATGTTTTGGTTCATAGCATATCATATTCCATTTAAAGTCAATAAAAAGTAATTAAACTGAAATTAAATGCTCATTAAGTCATGAAGAGGAGAGAAATAGTACTTTATGGATGTCCACAATCTGAGTCTATTTACTAGTAAAATGGTATCATATAGTGAAGAGAATGATGGATTTGAAGTGAGGAAAACCTGAGCTCAAATTGTGGCTTAAGACTTCCTCTCTGGGAAAATTATTTAACCTTTCTGAGTCCATTTTCTCTGTCTAAAATAGGGATCATAATCCCATTATTATTGTAAGATCAAATGAGATTGGAAAACTTATCAAAAGTGTTTTGTACATTCTAGCTGGAAGAAACCTTACAGATCATTTCAATCAACCTCCTCATTTTATGGATGAGGAAAATTGTGCTAATAGAGGTTAATTAACTTGTTCCATGAAACACAGAAACAATAAAAATATACAGAGACAGAGACAAGATTCAAATCCAGGGCCTTTAATTTCAAATAAAAGTAATAATAATAATAGCAATGATAACAACTGGTATTTATATATCACTTTAAGGTTTCCAAAGCACTTTTCAAATCTTATTTTATCCAATAAAATTAGTACTTTTATACAGTACAATGGTATCATTCTAGTTGCTATTATTATCTTCATTTTACAGATGAAGAAACTGAGGCAGGTAGTAATGAAGTGACTTGCTCAGTAGTCATATAGCTAATAAGAGTTCAGATGTAGTTTATCCCCCTAACTGGAGGTCCAGAGTTCTCACTACTAGGTCATCTTTGCATTGTGCTGCATTCCTAAATGTAACATGTTTTTATTTTCTCCTTTTTGCCGTCTTAGATGAACACATATCTAAATGAATTTAAGAATGACTTAGGTGAAATACACTTTCATATCATTTTAATGTTACATCTCTAATTGTACTACCCTAATAAATATATTATATACATATATATTATACACACACATATATATAATATATGAATCACATATATATATATATAATATATGAATCAACAACAGGCTACATCTGTCGTCTTCTTAGTGTTGTTATTTTTGAAGCTGGACTCTGGAGAAGAGTTGAAAAAGTGTTCCTGCTTCCCTTCTTTGGAGGGGTGAGGATTATGGGTGTGAGAAAATCGATATACTCTCAGTTAATAAATATGTATTAAATGTATACTATATGCCAAACAATGGAGAGACAAAAAAAAAAAAAAAGCCCCCAAGGAGCAGGAGACAACATGGACAATTCATGGGCAGGAAAAACAAGGAAATAATCAGCAGAGGAAAGGCACCAGAATTGATAGGAATTTAGGAAGGTCTTTCAGTTAATGCTATGATTTTAGCAGGGACTTGAAGGGAGACAGGAAAGGGAAGCTAGATTCACCACAATGTTGGGCCCGGAGTCAGGACAACCCATCTTCCTGAGTTCATATCTGGCCTCAGACACTTACTAATTGTGTGATCCTGGAGAGGTTACTTAACCCTGTTTGCCTCCATGGCCCTTTTTGTAAAATGAGTTTTAGTATCTTTGCAAAGTTGGGAGAGGAGGCGGTTCTATTGCATCACAGAGTAGATGTTGAGAAAGGGTGTAAGAGGACTGGATAGTTTGGTGGATTTTTTTCTCTTTATTTTAAAATCTTTATAAACAATGGTTGTCTTTTTGAATATTGGGAAATACAAGCATTGTAAAAAACAAAGGATATTAATAAAAATGTTAAAAGATGTCAAAATTGATCATTTATGCCTGACCCTGACCAGAAAAGACCCAAATACTCTGCTGCCTATCCAATTTTTCTTCCACAATTCCTAATACTGTAGTTAGACGATCATAGAATCATAAAATATCAAAGCTGCAGGAGACCTTAGAGATTGTCTGGGCCAATCCCCTCATTTTATAGATAAGAAAGTTGAGGCCTCAATCATAGCCCTTAGGGTACAAAGTCTGCAAGTTATTATTCACCCTTCACTTCTCACTTATTTTGTTGTCTTTTCTTGTGGTCAACACAAAGCCAGCAGGGATGTTGGATTGGGGGGAGGGAGTTAGAAAATGACCCTTCTTCCTGTCAGGTTCTTTTGTTTTCAAGGGAACTTTTTTTAGATGATAATGAATTCTCCTAGGGAAAGAAGGCTGTAAAGATTCTTTAAAGACTTATCTTTTATTGTTTCTTTTCATACCTCTACTGATATGTGATCCAAAAGAAACCCAAACAAATTTCTCACTCTTTGTACCCAAGAGAATTCAAAATCAGCCTGTTCCTACTCAGTAAAATAAAGTTCTTGGCTCCACATTACCTTTACTCATCCTGTCTATATTTCCTCCCTGGCTCTGCAAGTTGTCTTGATTTGTTTGTTTACTGAGAGTATATTCACTTTAAAATAGTTGGTTTGATAATAAATAAATCACATAGCACTGTCTTTATGATTTAAAGGGAAAATTTAATTTCTTTCAATTCAGCAAACATTTTTTTAGAGCCCTACTGTGTTCAAAGTCTGGTCAGAGCCAAGAAGACCTGGATTCAAATCCACTCTTTAACATAGAGTACCTAAATGATCCTAGGCAAATTACTTAATTTATTACTATTTTTAGGTAGGTCCCTAACTTCCTAAAAGTCAAAGTCCCAGAGCAGTAACAGATCTGCTTTAGTTAAGGGAATTTCCTCAGTGGGAGCTCCCTATACCATTCTCCTTTTTTCTTGCAAATTAATGCAGTCTATGGTTTGAATTTTTATACTTGAGCTGCCTTTGAATTCCATTTCTAAAAGTGTTGGAACAGAATCAGAAGTATTTTCACACTTAAGCACCAGCCTTGAATGGGAACTGACCTCCTAAAACAGAGACATCTCCCCTCCCTGGCATTAAGTCAGGACTGAGGGCAGTGCAGAACTACTGAGCTGTTTTAATGATGTGAAAGAAAATTATAGAAGAGGAAGGATTATCCTTTTCCCACTTTAACTGTATCATTGTGAGTTGGTTCTGTTGCCAGTGTCCCATTCTAGAGGAAGGCTGACATGTATGGGGAGGAAGGGAGGAGGCAAAGAAAATGAGGGAAACACAGCGAACATCCCAAAATCATTGCTATGCAATCTGATCTACCATGAACTTGCGGCGTAAGCTTGGACACGTTACCTCAACTCACATTTCCTCATTTGTACAAGGAGGAAAATCCTTGCCACATACTTACTTTCCTGAATAGGGAGATGAAGATTAATGAGCTGGTTTCTTATGTTCTTTGCACTTCTTTATATAAGAGAGACATAGCTAGGTGTGATATATATACTTGCCTGTCTTTTGGGGGTTAACAAAATGAATCGCTTTCAGTATAATAATAAAACGTGGAATTTTACAGCACTTTCTAGGAGTTCACAGCATTTTGTTTATATTTTATTTTATGTTTAAAATATCCTTGAAAAATAAGTAGCCGCAATGATGACCCTGTTTAGAAAATAGAGAAACCCAGACATAGAGACTCCCTGAAAATAACACTTAGTTAATGGTAACATTAGAAACAGTGGCTCACTGAGAGGTGACGGACTCAGAATGCAGAAAGTGGCAAACATTTTTGGTCATAGCTGGTGTGGGCGTTTGTTTTGCTTGACTATGCATATTTCTTACAGAGGTTTTCTTTCTTTTTTTTCCCTTTTCTCAATGGGGGAGGAGGGTGAGTTGGCTGGGAGGAAGAGAAAATAAATGCTTGTTAATTGAAAAAATAAAATTTAATTAAAAAAAGAAATAAAAGCCAAGTCCAAAGATCAGGCTGCTCATTATCAAAATTAAAACAAAACACATCTTAGCACTTGCTCACTGGGAGGCTAAAATCTAACTAAGATTGTACCACATAGCAGAAGCAAACAGGGAAAAATGAGGCAGACCAGTATTTGTGGAACACAACACAGAGGTGTTTTGTTTATTTCCCATGAGTTCAGAAAGAAAATAAGGTTGGTCTGAGATAAAGGCAATTAATAAGGGGAAAGTTGGAATAAGAAGGAAGGAAGGTTAAAGGATGAAAGAGAGGCTCAACAGAAAAGGCAAGGTGAGAATATATTCAGTGGAGAATGAGTCCAGCAGAGAAGTGGTCCTGGCTTTTGCCTTATAAAAACATAGGCGACAGTGATCAATGCTTCTCCCCAATGACATTGGTACAAGGGCGTCTCACAATCATTTTTTCCTTTTCTGTAGCACTGACTTTCTACCCCAACCTAGGAACCTGCTTCAGTAGGCATGTTAAATTATTTGATGATTAGATTTTTTTAAACTCTTATTAAATTCACTTTCACCAATTCAGCAGACATTTATGTTTAATAAAACAAAGAGAACAGGAAAATCATACATCTACCATTCAAATTTTATGACATTTGAGGAAAACAACATGAGGAGTAGAATTTCACTGCTATGGAGAAGTACTGGGTGAGGATACTCCATTAACTAATACAAGCCACCACCTTCTTTGCAAATGATGGTCTTAAAGAGCCACCACATGACTAATATGAATAAGTGGAACTTGAACCCAGGTCGTCTTGTTTCCTACCCACTACTCCAGAAAGTTTTGTGTTTTTTAATAGTCTGCTAGGCATTAAAGTAGGTAGAATGCTAACACTTGGAATCATGAAGGTTTGAGCAAATTTTGTCTCACTTATAAGCTGTGTTATATTGGACAATTTGCTGAATCTCTCTGTTCCTTTGTTTTCACATAAATGAGGGTGTTAGCCTTCGAGCTCTAAATCTATATTTCTATGAAATATAATTTTTTTGGAATAAAAAAATAAAACTCTACCTAGAACTACAGTGATTTTTCCATTTAAATCTGTTTGAATGAAACAATTTTCTCCTGGGAAATGATGGCTTTCACTGTTCTTTCATTTTGATCTCCCTTCGACATTTAGGAGGAGGTTTTTTTTTTTTTTTTCAGGAATGTTCCTGCTCTATCTCAGCAAAACATAGACTCCCTCCCCATGTACCTTATGACAGCTCAGCCCACACTTTTGACCCTTTTTAGAGAAAGAAAAGTAATGCAACCCTAGGAGTCATCTGGAGTACCCAAGCGTGGCACTACTCACTATTTAGACCAGGGACATTCCCTCATCTTTGTCTTCCATATCATCTCCTCCTCTCCCTCCCTCTCTCTCCCTTTCTTCCTCCTACTCTCCCCTCCTTCCTCCTTCCCTCCTCTTTCTTTCTCCTTTCCATCTCCTCTCTTCTTCTCTCTCTCCCACCCCTCTTTCTTCCCAAAAGGAATCATTTTCTTTCCTTTCTGTGCTATTCTAAAGCCCATTTCCATCTCTCATCTCCCACAAGAACACTGCTTAAGGCTGTAAAAAAGGAGGCAAGTAAGAACTGAATTTACATATAGCAGTGTGGAAGCTGACAGTAACAGCTCAATGAGGACAAACAAAAAGCCCAGATTTTGTGCTAGTAACAGACCTCAGATAGAATTCTACCCCCACCTTCCCTCCCACCCCCATCATGATTGTGAGATTAGGATAGCTCAGGAAAAATAGCACAACCTGACTCACCTTCATGCCCCACATAGTTCGTAGCTCTTTTCCTCTTGTATAGAAACAAGTTTGTTTTGTTGTGGCTCTCATCATCATTGATGCTCCTAGATGTCTTAATTATTGGAGCAAAAACTTCCTTCTCATTCAGCTTCCTAATTGTTTGATAGCATAATCGTATTCGGGGGTATCTACTGTAGACAAGATTTTTCAGTTCCCTTTTCTCATAACTTTTGAAGACCAATATTTTCTACCCCAAGGGGAGGTGATTTTTGGTACGATAAAGAAAACAAAAAAACAAAAAAAAATCCACCCACTTTGGCCTATGTCATCTTTCTCATCTCTTGAGTGACATGCATAAAAACAGATGTTGGCCAGAAATGCTGTATCAGAAAAGATTTTTTAAAAAATGATCAGTTCCTAAATCAGATAACAGCATTGGAGCCCATCAGAGGGACATGAACAACAATAGTCCTTTGCCTTCCCAGGGGCACTTTTTTCTCTGCCTGGGTATTAGGTTGGGAACAGTTACTTTCTTCCCTAATTTTTGTGTGTACTATCTGCTTTATTAAGGATATGGTTTATGTGACTAATGATAAAATAATAGCTAGAGTTTATATACACTTTAAGATTTGCATAATGCTTTACAAATATCTCATTTTATCTTACTTTACAAGTGATAAATGTGCTCATGATACTTTCTTGGGCCAGCAATCTGAAACAGAGGCTATGATCCTGTGTAAACAGATCACAATAAATAGGTTAAAAATGAGAAACAGCCATGAATTGAAGAGATCATTGGTATAGGGTCTGGACCTTAGCTGGATGGTCTATTAAGTCTTTTCTATCTGATCCCTTGGAAATTGGTGTCTTAAACATTTAAATTCCTCTTTCCCTCACCACATACCTGCAAACAACTGTTACACTCATAAAAATTTTCAAGAATTGAAGGTTGCTCTCTGGGTCATGACTGCAGTGAAGAATAATATCAGTTTGATGAAGGATAGAATTTGATCCAAACATTTGATCCAAAGGGGATGATAGAGAGAAAAAGGCAAGACCAATACAATTTGTTTTGTCCCCAATTTAGAGCATACATTTTTACCAAAATATATTGATCTTTATTATTTTAGTAAGATCATGACCTCTAAGTGTTAGAGGTAGGAGGGAGGGAGAGAGAAGGATCAGGGAAGAGAGGGGAAGAGTGATAAAGAGAGAGACAGAGAGGAAGGAGAAAGGAAGAGGTTTCAGACACTTAATACTTACTAGCTGTATAACCTTAGGCAAGTCACTTAATTTCAATTATCTCATTAAAAAAAACTTAATTGCAGTCAGTAGGCAAAAACAAGAAAAAAGGCATCTTGACATAGAAGATTTCTCAGATAATAGTATTTTACTGCTGTTTACCCAGTGCCCACAGAATCATATAATTTCAGAGTTGGAAGGAACAAGGCTAGTGATCCTCCTTCCTCTACTTGAAGACTTTTAGAACAGAAGAGCTCACTACCTAGAGTATTGTGTATAAGTTCTTCCTAATTTTGAGCGTAATCTCTGTCTCTCTGTGTCTTTGTAATTTTCTGTCTTTCTCTGTGTGTGTGTCTTTTTCTATTTTCTCTCTGTGTGTGTATCTCTGTCTCTATGCCTCTCTGTCTGTCTCTGTGCCTTTGTCTTTCTCTCTAATCCTGTTTTTCTGTCTGTGTCTCTCTTGCTCTCTCTGTCTGTCTCTGTCTTTTTCTGTTTTCTCTCTGTGAGTTTCCTTTTCCTTTCTCTGTATGTCTGTCTCTGTCTGTCTGTATCTTTCTCTCTAATTCTTTCTATTTGTGTGTCTTTCTCTTTAATACTCTCTGTCTCTCTCCTCCCCTTCTGTCTCTCTGCTTCTGTCTCTGTCTCTATATCTGTCTCTCTCTGTGTCTCTCTCTTTCTGTCTCTGTGAAAAAAGTATGAAATTTGGATTCTGGGGCATCTGAGTTCAAATTCTTGCTCTTGTTATTTACAAGCTGTGTGACTTTAAACAAGTCATTTAACCATTCTGAGTCTTCTTTAAGATGTCTCCAAGAATTCCTTTAACCAAAAAGTGGGGACCAACTATTTCTGGTATAGTGCACAAAAGCTCATAGGTGAAAACTAGAATCACAAAAGTAGAGTTCAGGCTTATGGTGGGAAGAATAGGAGTAGGGTAGCTGGGATATAGACATGTTGGCCATGAAATGACATGGTGACCAATGGCTATAAGCCAGATACTTGTCAAGAATCAAAGGACTGAGTCTGAAATCAGTGGGGGGAGAGGGTGTGTGGATAAGGAAGCTGGCCAAAAGACGACATAATTGGAATGGTGAGATAATGGGGTGATAGCCAGTGTCCCAGGACAACTGGGCCAATTAAGTTCAAATCCCACCTCAAAGACTTCCTAGCTGTGTGACCCTTGCAAATCACTAAACTCTCTGTTCTTTAATTATACCATCTGTACAGTGAATGTTGGACTCAGCTTTTAAGGTTCATTCCAGCTCTTAAGAATCTGTGATCTTAATCTGGAATCTGTAATTGTAAAAGCAGTATCAGTGTTCCCATCAAATTCTTCTTACCTAAAATGTGGATACCAACTGTGATTTTGCTAACTGAAACAGAAACAGAGATTGAATTTCAGAAAGGAATTTCACTAACACTTAACCAAAGTAAAGTAAAAAAAAAATTAAACAAACTTAAGGAATGTAGAATTGTGGCATTTCCAAACAAGAGTTTTATCCTAAAATAACTTTGGCCTAGTCATAAATGGCTGGTGTAGCTTTTTCAGCTAACTAGGCCCACTCCTGATTATTTAGCACCTGGGCCTGACTATTTTGTACTCATCTGTCTTCCTTTTTGAGAAAAGACTTTGATCAGTCCTGCTTTGGTCTCTATTCCTTACTCCTTTCCATTTCACATTTGTTGTTCTCCATGGTCCCTACCAGTTCTTCAAGAGAATTTTCTACTCATTCTGTTGGGAAATGCTCCAAGTATTATTAGCATACCACTTCACAAGATTCTACCTACTAATGGTAAGGTGGGGTAGGGATATTATTTTCACAATTATCATTGTGATATAGTAGCAGTTCATAATCCTAGCTCTCACCTTCACATACATACAAATCCCCATCTATAGGACTGCTACTGGTTAAGGATATTACAAAGCTTAACATGCAATTATGCAAACCAGCAGTATAAACAATATACTTCACAATTTTGTACTGATGTTGTAAGAACATTGTTGCATTCCCTTTGCTGATTTAGGTATCTATATCTCAGTGTTTTATTATCCTGTTTAATTTTTTTCCATGTGTTTCTATAAACTCTCCATAAAGTATCAACCCAGTATACTTGAGATCTTCCCCTGGATCTTTTAACATATTATAAATAACAGTGTACTACTCTATCTGCCCTTATATATAATCCCTTATTCTTACTACATAACCTTTTATAGTTGCACATGCACTGGTTGATATTTTTATGCCATTTTTCTTGTACAAGTCATTACTGGCAACGTGCTATAGCCTACTTATACCTACCATATGTCTTTCTATTGCAACTGAGATCCTTTAGAAGTCATGGTGTTCTGTGATTTGTAGATATAATATCATTTTTAGAGGCTTTGAGCATAAATTTTCAGGATATCACAGGGAAGAGAAGATGAAAAGGGAAAATGAGAGATGATATTAGAAGTAAAATGGTATAATGGGAGGGGAGATTGCCAAATTTGTTATTAAAGGACTCGGGTTCAAATTTTGTCTCTGACTTTTGTAATTTATGTTAATTTGGGTAAATCATTTAACCTCTCTTTGCTTCAGTTTTATTATCTATAAATGAGGTCAAGGACTAAACAAACCCCAAAGTCCTTTCTGGAAAGATTGCCATGAAGATCCAAGTAACTGCTGACCCATGTGGTGGCTATGTTTCAGCAAAGATCTCTGGAATGTTTTAGTTTAGGTTCCACATGCTTTTGTTTTCAGGAATCATTCTCTTTGTTTTCTAATCTGTCTGTTAATGGTGGAGGCCCTCCTCATTAACCCTCATAAGGATATGCCTTGCTTTGTGGAAGGTATGGACATAATAGACCTTGTCTGTTCACATTAAAAAGAACACTTAAAACTAGGGCACTAAGTAGATAGTTACTACCCTAGGATTTTTCGTCATACCTTAGGGTCAATTGTTATATGGATCCTTAGCTTCAGATGCTGTTGTCACTTGTTTTAAATTTTGCAAATCAGCCTCTGCCAGTACATTCTGATCCTACTGGTGTTTCTGCCCTTTCTATTCATTTTGGATTTCTAAGCAAGCACTCCATTTACCAACACAGACTTTATTTTTAAGCTCTTCCTTCCATTTTTCAGGATGGAGCTAAGTGGCTCAGTGGCTAGAACACAGTAGGACTCAAGAAGACAAGTTCAAATGTGATCTTAGATACTTACTAGCTTTGCGACCATGGTCAAATCACTTGACTCCTGTTGGCCTTAATCTACTGAGGAAGGAAATGACAAATCATTCCAGCACCTTCCAAGAAAACCCCATGGAAAATATAGTCCATGGGGTCATGAAGAGTTGGACACAACTGAGTGACCAATAACAGCGATAACAACTACATTTTGTCTTGAAATCACAGTCTTTGGACTCAACATTCTCTTCTGAATTCACAAAATCCATATATCCTATTTGTATTAATTTATTCATTGTGCATCCAAATGAAAAAGGAATCTATCAGTCAACATGCTCACCATCTTTGTTCTAATAGATAAGATAATGCAATATAAAACAAGAGAAAGCTGCAAAGTAGAGAGAAAGAAGGAAGAAAGGAAGGGAACAAAAGAAGAGACCAGTACTGTGGATATAAATATGAGAAACCAGGCATCCTGCTTTAATTGAGCTTATAATCTAATAGCGAAGAATGTTCATATAGTGTTGGGAGAAGGGTTTTGCACTGGGGAATTTCAGAGATGATAAGTGAGATGAAAAGGCAATTAATTTCAGAAGCTTAAAGACAAGTATATTTGAGGCTTTTTAACTCATTCTATTAATTTCTCAAAATCATTCAAGGAACATAGTTTAAGGCAAAGCATCGGTTCCCAAGTCAAAGGACCTGCATTCTACTTCATATGCTTACTACCTTTGTGATCTTGAACAAATCACTGGAGTTTTATTTCTTCATCTGTAAATTGAGAGGGTTGGACCAGGTAGCTTAAGATGTCCTTCCAGATCTAGATTTTTCATAGCAAGCCCTGAGAATATATGAAGCTAACCACTGTGTCATCATGGTACAGTGAAAAGAGTAAGGGTTTTGGTGTTTAGAAGAGGTATTCCTGGAAATCTGCCTAGAAGCTATGATCCAATGAAATTACTATGAATTCAAGAAAAGATATCACAGAATCTGTAATAGTTAAATGTTTTTAATTTAATGACAATGAAATTTTAAAATAATTTTTTTTCTGATATTCCCTCAGGGCCCTAACTAGGAAGCTTACTGTTATTTTAACCTATCCTTTTTCCTTTTCTCTTTCCTTTCTGAAACCTGTTAAGCTTTCTCTTGGAACTATCTCCCTTTCTTTCAATTCCTATTTTGTCATCACCTCCAAGATTAATTACTATTAAAAAATTCCTGTTTGGCTTGAACATAGCTTGTTCTGATTTGTTCTACCATATGTTTGTCTATATATGGGTATATATACATATAGACAATATGTTGAACCTGACTAAAAACCTTTCAGAGTTCCCTATTTCCTAAAATACTATCTAAATTTCTCTTTCTAGTTTTCATAGCCTTTTATCATCTACCCTTTGAATTGCCTCAATCTCCCTTTATATTGAACTTTATTTCATGAAACTTCAGCTCTGGACAAGACAAATCTCATCACATGAATGATGATGAACATCATCATCTTAGCTTCCAGATTTACCCTAATATTTCTTTTATTCTTCATACACATCCCCATGGACTTGGAACCTTCTGCACTTTTTGCTTATCTATATCTTTCCCTTCTTTCAATCACCAGTTTAAGTTGAAACTTCTTAGACCATTCCTTTCTTCCTGACTCTTATATCCCATCTAGAAATAATGCATCAAACTTTTATTAAATACTTATGTGTAGGGCAGTTAGGTGGCACAATGGGTAAGACAGTGGTCTGAAATTAGGCTTCAGACTCTTCCTAGCTGTAAGTCTGGGCAAGTCACTTAACCCTATTTGCTTCAGTTTCCTTATCTGTAAAATGAGCTGGAGAAGTAAATGGCAAATCACTCCGGTGACTTTGCCAAGAAAATCTCAAATGTAGTTATGTTGTCAAAAACAACTGAACAACAAAAACAACAAAAATTGTAAGAAGTTGTGCTAAGGATTAGAATACAGAAAATAAAGAAAGAAAAATAGTTCCACCCCCAAAGAGTTGACTTTCTACAGGAAGTTATATCATACTTATCTCATTTTGTATTGTTAATTTGATATGTTACTTTCTCTCCTTAAGAATGAGGAAAACTTTTTGGACAGGGACCATAGCTTATTCTTGTGTCTCCTTTGTAAAACCTAGTACAAAATAGTGCTTTGCACATAATAAGACCTTCTGTATGGTAGGTGCTTGATGTGTTTTTTTTTGACTGATTATAAAAGCTGCTTTTTGTTACACTTTCTATTATTTCATGCAGTGGGTGTATTTAGTTCTGCACCATCTGATAAATTACCCTATGATCTACATCAGACAAAAATTTTAAGTAGACTTAAAAAAAAAAAAAAAAAAAAAGCTTTTGCTAGCTGTAGCTTGTTAAATGATCCTGTAACCAGCTTGTTGAAATGTGCCTTAAAGCCTTCTATAGCAATTGTAATCATATGCAGTGACACCCACTGGTGCTGGGAAAGACAAAGCTGATTAAGCCTACGACACCTGAATGTTAAGTCTTTTCATGAATTTAAAATTATTAGTTTCCTTTATTTTAACCCCATTAGAATTATATGAGCAGTTTTAACCCGCTTTTCCCTCAAAGGATTATTATTTCAGTGTAATTGAGATTTCGACATTTATCATTTTGCTTGAGTCCCAAAGCAGTGAACCAAACTGGTTTTCTAAAAATCCTAGAAGAAGAGACCTCAGAGTCAGAGATTATCTAAGAAAATAGATATGTCTTTTTGTCTCTGGCCATTGCCTCTGTCCTTTTGTTCAAGAATAAGAAATTATTTGTTGTTAAATTACTATGATATGGATTATTAGAGACCATTAGTAACATTCAGTAATTACTAGTTGTAATATAATAGAGAAGGAGGGTTTTTTTTTTTTGCTTTCATTGTTGTGCCCTGCAAAGAGTATTAAGAGGTTTGATAGTATGTATTCAAATCATTACATATCACAGACATATCACAGATTCATTTCCAGCAAAGAGAGAATTACCTAGTTAGATTGTATTATCTAACTTAATAATCACTGCTGGTGTTCATAATGCAGGTGAAGGATAGTTCCTGTATCTTTTCCTCTTTTTTAATACCTACATTTATATTAATATCATGGCTTAATATATTGCTTTAAATTATATTGCACTTTGAACTGTAGTTTGTCTAAGATTGACATCTTCCATGGGTAGAAGCATAATAAGTTGAGTACCAAATAACAGTCATCTCCCTAACTCCCTAATCAACATTTGGTTTTCTTAAATGCAATTTTGTTCTTACCATCGAAGAGACAGAAGAGGTAAGAAGGGAGGGAAGGAAGAAGAAAATTGGAAAGTCAAATTTTTAAAAGAAGAAAACTTTACATGTAATTAAAAACAATATGATTCAAAAAATTAAGTGTGATTTTGGAAAAATGTTTTTAGTACCAGATAATGCCAATAAAAAATCAGTCTCACATGTCCCATTAATCTATGACAACATTATGTTTTTTGCATACAGCTTATTATAATCACAAAGGTTGATTGGTTGTTAAAACCTAACCATCACATTAATATATATTTTTAAATGGCCAGATTGTTTATGGCCAGTTGTGGTTTAGTAGCATCCCGGTTCCACCACTGTCATGGGAGACCATCTCTGGTCACCTATGACTTACTTCAAAATGTAGTGATACTGCATAGTGTGAAATTGGAAAATCTGTTCTGTGTGTGTTCTAATGGATGTAACGGCCATTAAGTATATGAGTCTTCTGACGTTGTAATCAGATGTGATTCAGTCTGTTAAATATCCATGAAGCAACATCTGCTTCCCAGAGTGACCTTCTGGTAAAGAATACTTAGCATCTATTAGTAGATCATAGTGCAGATCTGCCTTATTTGAAATGCACTAAACTAGAGTCATCTACTGCTGTTTAGCAACTAGCTTGTAATAATTTATTGCAGTTAAATAAAGCTTAAAAAAAACTCCATTAAATAATTATAGGGATTATATGCATTTCGAAAACCTTTGTGTTCTTTCGAAATTACCCATTTAATTTCAGGGTTGGTTTGTTAAAAAAAGCTGAGATCTAAAGGCACATTAGGGGAGCTGTCAGATGCTGTTTTCTGTAGGTGTTAATAAAACCAGATGAAAAAAAAAACCTGAAACAAATTAAAACCAAAAGCAATTTTGCCATCTGTTGTATATTAATTAGAACTTTGTGTATCAAGGGTAAACTCACTCTTAGAGAATGTCACTGAACACCCACTAATAGAATAATATGCAAATATATTAGACTATGGAATTATATTCAGTTTCTAATTCTAACTCAACTGTTTAGTGGATCCCCCAAGAAATCGGTAGTATATGTATATTTGTGTGTGTGTGTGTGTACATGCAGAAATATATAATGAATTTTCATCTTTTTTGTTTTTTAGAACAACCTGCCAATAATCAAGGACAGTCCACTCTGCAGCCTCTGCCACCTTCACACAAACAACATTCTGCACAGCATCATCCATCCATCACTTCTCTCAACAGAAACTCTCTGACCAATAGGAGGAATCAGAGTCCGGCCCCGCCGGCTGCTTTGCCCGCCGAGCTGCAAACCACACCCGAGTCCGTCCAGCTGCAGGACAGCTGGGTCCTTGGCAGTAATGTACCACTGGAAAGCAGGTAACTATTGTATAGATTTCTCAGTCTTTTGGCAACTAAACCAAAGAATAGCACATCCTAAGATCTCGGAAATTCTTTTAGAGTGAGCAGCAAAACTGCTTACTGCTTTTTATGTCTAGAATTGAAAAATAAACTAATTTAAACTTTTCTTCCAGAGTTCAAATATATTTCAGTAATCCAAGTTGTGTTTTGTTTCTCCTGCTCTTTAAAAGTTCAAGTAGTAATAATAAAAAGATAGGTCATGTGTATTTGACTGTTTTTACCATTGAGGGATGAGGCCCTTTTTGTCCTATGGGAGAGAGTAAAAATCCATATCATTTTTCTCTTCCACAAACTCTAACCAAACACCCAGAAGTTAGAAGGAAATAAAAAAGCATATTTCTGGCATTCATATTCTTGCTTCTCTGTCCTTTTCTTCATATTATGCCTACTTTTTTCCCCATTGTTATTCTTTCTGCTAAGTCATTAAATTATAGATTGGTAATTGGTATACATCAGAAAGAATTTAGAGGTCATCTAGTTCTATGATCCCTTATTTTTAGTCACTGGCCAGTAGCCCTTCCTCCTACTGGTTTAACATTTTGTTTCATGAAGTGCTCTTTTATATTTGGAGTTAGCAGGACTGAGTTTAACTACTGACTTTGTCTATGAATATCTATGATTTGACTCAAGTAGCTCTAAGTCTCTGAACCTCATCTGAATAGTAATAGTAATCATACCTGTACACCTATATCATAGGCTTGACGTGAAAAAATCATTTAGTAAATCTTGAAATATTTTATACATGAGTAATGTATTATTATTGTAGGTACCTTCCTTATTAAAAGTTTTTTTTAATTGATTTCCCTATAAATTCCCCACTGAACCTGGTTCTATGCCCCAGAGCAACACAAAAAGATTCCAGTTCTTTTCTATGTAAAGATATTCTAATACTTGAGCAGCTCTGGTTATCCATCTTCCAGATAAAATATCCTCAATTCCTTCAGTCATTTCTCTTGTGGCATTGCTTCTTGTTATTTTGCAATTCTAGTTGGTTATTCCCTCAATATATTCTAGTTTGTTAGTACTTTCTTTAAAAAAAAATTGGTGTTCGATAGGTGGTAAGCTCCCTGAGAAGATGGGAGGTTCAGCAGAACTTGTTTATGTAATATAACTCACCATAAGAGACTTGTTATGTTCTGAAAAGAAATCCAGTCCTGGTTCAAGCCCTATTTCTAACAAAGATAGTCTTGGTGACCCTGGACAATTCACATAACTTCTCAGTTTTATCTCCTCCCAAAAAATGTCCAAGGCTGCCAGTGACACAATAGGGACTCAAAAATAGTTAGAAAGGGGAAATTTGGGGAGGATTTTCACTGTTTCCTCTATCAGTGCTGTCATAATGAAGAAATTGAGGTAGATTGAGTTGGCCAAAGGCTTGTGGCTATTTGTACAAGAAATGGGATTTAAACTCATGTCTTCTGAGAACAAATTCAGTGTTTTACTTTAGAGACAGGTAGTGGTTCCCCCACCATGTGATGCTATGTGGATTTCCCCAACCTTCTTCGTGATTATTTTTCTTCCCCACATCTTAACATTCCATTGGATTGCAGGGAGGAAAAAGTCAGGAAGGACATAGCAACAGCATGCTGGACCCTCTGGGCCATGTTTTCATTTGATAATGTTGGTCCCAAAATGCTGATCCCAGCACAGGCTGGGTTCATGATTAACTTGAACATCCAAATTAGTTCTGTTGAGTATACTGCAAGATTGGAAAAACTATCTCATGCTGGACAAATTGCTCTTTGGTGCCAGAGAGACAGAGCATCTGAATTGTTTCTACTCTGAGGATCACCCAATAGAAGACCCTTAAATAGTCTCCAAAGGTCAAAATCTAAAGCTTTCCCCCAAAAGCAAGAAGCCATGTCTTATGATCCATGATATCAGTCTCTAGTTCTTCAGCTTTCTTTTTCCATTATATGTGGTTTGAAGAGGACATGTCAAAAGCTAGATCCCACTTCTTCCCAGATAAAGATTATATTCAAGTTGGTTGGTTTGGGAGAAGCTTTTTTTTTCCTGAAGGTTATTAGCACAGAGCTAAATTTACCTATGATAATTAATTACTGAACAACTAATCAACACTGATTCACTGTTGTCACTTAGAAACATTTTATTAGGAAAAAAGTAATTTTCCAGTTGAGTCATCAAATTGAATATGTATAATTGCATTGTAGTTGACAATAATTGTTTTGACAAATATTTATGAAATAAGTCACGTTAAGTCATCAGAAGCATATTTAATTTTGTGTACTGGGTACAACACAAGAGAATCAAATACTTAACTAACCGTGCTCTTGGCAAGGAGAATTGTATCTCTAGTGCTTACTTTAGAGAAGGAAAAAAATTGAATAGTTCTTGTGAGAACTCTAGGACTGTATTCTAGTATTTTAATAGTCTATGGACATAGTTTGTTTTTACATTACCTTTAATTCTGGATATAATCTTCCTCCCTCCTCCATTTATGCAATCCTCCATGCCCAGAATTCTCTTGCTCTACAGAGAATGAGAGAAAATAATATCCTCAGCTCTTCTTTAATGCCAACATATAGTCATTAAAATTGAACAATGTTCAGTCATTTGGCTTGAGGTTTTTATGTGCTTTCCATCAGCATAATGGTAATTGTTTTGTCTATTGTTTTCTTACTTTTGTTTACTTGACTTTGTCCAGTTCCTAGAAGGATGGCAGTGTTTCCCTGAAACCTTTCATATTTGTCATTTCTTACACCTGACTAATATTCCATTACATTGATTATCACAATTAGTTTAGTCAATGAACATCTATTTTGTTTCTGGTTTTTTGCTAAGCAAACAAAAAAAGTAGTACTATAAACATTTTAGTGTATATAGTCCTATTCTTTCTGACTTGGATTTACTTGGGACATATAACTAGCTATGAGATTTGTAGTTAACCTACAAAGGCTTTTGGACATTTTTGTCACCTTCTTTGCATTACTCCAAATTGCTTTCCACAGTGATTGTGCCAATTCACAATTCTCCTAACAGTATGTCTGCTTTCTAGAGCCCCTCTAACATGAAGTATTGTCATCAACTGTTATCTCTACCCATTAGGAGAGTATATGTCAAAACTTAGAGTTGACTTACATTTCTCTGATATTGGTGATTGGTGATTTGAAACAATCTTTCTTTATTTTAGCCTGCAACTCTTAGGAGAACATGTTACTACTAATCTATGAGGGATTGTCTTAGACTTAATTTAATTCGTTTCCTATATATCTTGGATATCAAACATTTCTCAGAAATATTTGATGCAAATGTACACATAGATATTTTTCCTCAATTAATATCTAATTATCTTTGCTAGATTGATTTTGTTTTATCCAGAAGCCCTTCAATTTCATGGACTCAAAATTCTTGATTTTGTCTTTTTTGGTCCCTTACAGCCCTTGTTTGGTTAAAAATTCTCCCCTTTATTACCGTTCTCTTTTAACTTTTTTAATGGTGTGAAGTTTAATAATAATGGTCTATATCCATTTTGAGTGGATTATTGTAATATGTTATCTGATGGAAGTTTAAACCTAAATTCTGCAAAACTCTTTTCCAGTTTTCCTAGTAGTTCTTGTCAAATAGGAAAATCTTTCACAAATTATTGATATTTTCAAGAGTACTTTACTATTTATTTGTTTATTTTTATTAGCTATGGAAGTCAGAGATGAGATTATTGCAAATTTTACCACATTCAGACTTTGTTAAGAAGTCATTCCTATACAGAATTGCTGCGTGAAGGGTTGCTGGGAGATAGATTTTTGCTGATGTGTTTATTCATAAGAACACCTAGTGACTCTTCAGTATAGTTATATTAATCCTCACTTTATTTTCAAGGATTGAAGTAGGAAAAAAAAACATTAACAGATGACAAGATTTCTTTTTACATATATGAAAAGGAGAACATAATTCCACATTGGCTGTCATCCTGAAAAGTAAAATGAGCTATTTTGATCTGAAATATATTTTTTTGGTTATTTTCTTCTTGCTGTCCAGGTTTCACATCTTTTAATGTTGTTAATCCAAGGTAAACAGTGTTTGAACTTTCAGTCATTCAACCGATAAATATAAACTGCAGAGTGAATATCTCACATTGTAGCCAACACAAGGCTACTGGGGTTTGTTTAATAATCTCACTTGGTTGGAACTCTTGAGGTGAAGAACCAGACTTATTTGGCATTGATTTTTTTTTCTTTTTTAGTTAAAGTCCCCTATTGTGTATGATTCTAAGGCTCAGTTTCAGCTACATTAACAATTTTAGCTGGGCTGACTTTTCTTTCCTGCTATGTGTGGGATTGGTTTCCTTTTTTGTTTTGTTTGTTGTTGTTGTTGGGTTTTGTTTTGGGATTTTTTTAAATCCAAAATTAGTTTAATCTTGGGTTATTCTTTTAATTTGTGGCAATGCTGAGATTTTTCCACCCATCCATATCCCCCAACTCCATAACTATCATTTATAAGATAAATTATCGTTGATAACAATTTTCTGCTTTCCCTTTCTTGTCTATCTTCTCTTCTAATAATAGAGTGATTATACTTGACTATAGAGGTGTAATGCAGATTGACTGTGGGTAGTATGTTTAAACCTCAGCAATCTGGTCAGGCCAGTACTAAGTCTTGAAATGATATTCAAATCTAGATCTTCCTCATATTGCATTTTGTAATCTATGAAACTAAGAGTACTTTGTAGACTTTTTATTTTCAAAGGATTATAAGAAAAATCAAAAAGGGGGTTGCTTTTTTTCCTCACTCCATATTTCAGCATAGCTTTGGATATGATTTTTTAGAAAGTATTTTTCCACCAGATCCAACTTCTTTCATCAAAAAAAAGTTTATTTTTTTACTCTCATGAATATAATTTTTGCTACTAATTTTTGATACAATCAATAAAACAGTTTTTTTATACAGCCTGAAGTAGTTCAGTTTTATTATTTCCTTTATTTTGTGTTATTCAAACCAGCTTGGGGAAAAACTGGAAATTACTGTTATGTGAGCCACAAAGTTGTTCTGATCATTAACCCCCACCCCGCCATCCTAAACCCAATAAGTAAGAATCATTTTTCTTAAATTCAAACTTTAAAAAGGCATTTATTCTTTGCAATCATTTCTTTTTACTGTTGTTCCCCCTCCCATACATGATCACAGCTTCTGCACATAATAGCCTTGTAAACATGTTCCTCAAGACTTCTAGTGATAGATAGTTAACAGCCTACCAAGGTAACCCGTTCTGCCAGGAGACAGCTCCAGTTAGGAATTTTATCCTTATACCTATGCAAAAATCTGCTTCTCTGATTGATTTTTCTGGGGAAAAGTAAACCAAGTCTTTTCCATATGATAACCCTTTAAATATTTGAATTTAGCTGTAATGTCTTCCTCACTCCATTGCCTTGAGAAGCCACTTTTTCAGGCTAAATATATTCAGTTCTTTTAAATATTCTTTGCATGGAATAATTTCCCATCCCTTAAGAATCTTGGTCATCCTTCTCTATATACATTTCACCTTGTCCATGTCTTGTTTCAGACATAGTACAGCCAAATTGAATATAGAGCTCTAAAGGTGATCTAAATAGGATAATCTTACCACAGGACCTCCCTCATTCCATGCCTCTTAATATAGTTTATCAGCATGAGAAATAGCTACTGGAGAAATCTAAAAGAGGAGATGAAAATCTTTGAATGGGAATATAACATAATAGGTTTAAAGGATAGAGAATGATCAATCCAGTGCTAAGAAATAAATGCATTATTTTTATCTTTATTCAATCACTCTAATCTTTAGCAGTATGAAGTTAACTACAATTCTGACTTTTGTGATTGTGTGTGTATATTTGTGTGTGCATATGTACATACATATCCATATTAAATACATAGACACATATTCTTTCTGAATAAATTAAGTCATACAATAATTAGATATTAAACAGAAATGTGTTTCACCTGCAGTCATTTAATACAAGATTTATTATAGATCAATTCTTTTATGGATACTTTGTAGACATTGATACCTTGTTAGTTACTTTTACCTTGCAGTTTGGTAAATGTTTTGCTAATTATTAATGGATGAACTGCATATTGAATGATTTCTTTGTTGTTATATTTTTATTTAAATATCCTAAACTACTTTCATATGAGATCAATTAATTATGCTATTGTAATTGCCCACTTAACTTTTCCCATTTTTATCCAAGACTTTCAGTCTATTCAGAATCAACCTGGCATGTAGGCAGAGTAGGTTATTGCCTACTATTTATGATTTCAGTGAATATCAGAAAGATTCCTCCATGCCTCCAAATCGCTGCTCTAGCTGATGGAACCCAGAATTAAAAATAGCTCTCAGTTCCCCCTACTTGGTTTTAAATTTAGCATATGATCATTCAGGGCATTTTTATCCCCCAAAATATGAAAATTATTTAACCAGACAGAAATATTTAGTCCCTTTTAAAACTTTGATTGGAATACTAAAACATATTAAAAAAATGTTAACCTCAGAGCAGTTAATTTTACCATGTCTTTGTCCTTCTATTATGTCTTCTTACTCCTATAATTAAAAAGAAGGGAGTCTTTATATCTATAGAATAAAAGTCCTTTAATTTGCTCTTGAGAAGAAAAAATAATTTATTCAAAATATGATGAATGGCAGCTCTTCATAAGTTTGAACCACTTAATTAATTAAAGGAGTAAATATTTTAGCATTAATCAATAAAGACAACAAGAGATGTATGTCTCTCTATCAGGCAACATCCTAGGCCAGATCTCTTACGAATTCTGATTTTGATGGAGCTTTCATACAATAGGTTAGATTTTTTTTTTTGATTAGTGTTATTTCCAGAGTAACCAGCTTCTTTTTTAATAGCAATTAAGGCACCAGGAAAACATGTATTAATCATTTATAATAGGCCTTAAAGAATTTTTGTAAGTCTAACCCCTCTAAAATTACAATGCCACATACTATAATGATGTTTTGGTTTCACATAACGAACCATCCATGTGCCTTGTTCAATTGTAGAGTGCCTCAGGAAATGAATTCATAATAACTTCAAACAGATTTTCAGTTTTTTTCCTTGGGAACATGATCAAATTAGGTCATGGAAGCTCTTTGGCTGATCATAACTAGAGGTTTCTCTTCTATCATTATCCTCTTTCAGCTAAGACCTATTCACCTTGAAGCCTATGTCTTCCTCCTCTTTAAGAATTATGCTTGGGATTAAGTGACTTTTTTGTTCTCATATCTATCTCATGAGACATTTCTTTAGTCTTTTCTCCATTACTTTTATTTTAGGTCTGAAAGTCGTCCTTCGCTGTACTTCTTTGCTAAAACTTTATTACTTCTCTCTATAGACTCTGATGATTTTATTCTTACAACTTTTAATGCTGTCATAATACACGAATCCCAGATTTACCTTTCTCTCTATCCAGTCCAATGGTCTCCTATTTTTTTTTCAAAATCCTACCTATTTTTCTGAAATACGAGCCTCAGTTTTTATAGCCAGCTAATACCTAAAATATAATTACCTATCTCCATTATCCTAGAATCTCCTTACCTATTCTATTCTTTGCCTTTTTAAAAAATCTCTTTTTTCCCTTATTTCTAACCTGTTGCAAAGCCTGTTGAGTTTCTTATAAAGATTTCCCCATATTCTTTGTTCTTCATCTCAACAGTTTAACATCTTATCTGTGCAATTAAGCATATGTGGCAGCTTAATAAATACTGTTTGATTATAATCTCCCTCAGATGCCACTGCTGTGTCCTCTATGATTTCTTTTACATCTCACCTTCTTCCATTCTGTTCATCTTAAAATACTGCTGCCAGAAATTATCTTGCTCCATTTATTTTCTCTTCTAAATTCCCTTCCTCAGCTTCCTCTTGTCTCTGGCTTTAGGGGGAAAAATACTTAATTGTCTGGATATTTACCAAGCTTATACAATGTGTGCCAGCCAACAGTTCTTCTATAAGAGTTTATATTCCACTGGAGTAGTGTTAAGAGCCAAGACAGCTTTTTCAGCCATTATTTGGTTCTGAGTGTGATCACCATGCCTCTTATAGTTGGCATAGGTTTTCTTTGAGGTAGGTGAATAAATGAAGGGAGAGAGATTTCTATAGGGAAAGCCAAATTTTGTTTTAAGAACAAGAGACAACAAAGACCCTGAAATCATGTAAAGGTTACTCACAAAATACTCCTGTAACTTGAGTTTGTTGTAGACAAGAAAGGCAAGGAAGCAGATGATTCTGAGGGTAAAAGGCTGTGAAATAAAGCAGAATTTAAGACCTGGCTATGACCTCAAGGATCATCCATTTCAACCATCTTATTTTCCAAAATGGGGAACAGAGATCCAGAGAAGAAAAGCAGTTGCCCAAGATTTCAGAAGTAGTGGCAGAGCTGAAGCTAGCCCAGGTTTTCTAATTCATAACCCACTGTTCTTTCTGATACATTGCATTGTTTCTCTGTCATTTCATTCCTTTTGTTCCCTTTGGGCTGGCAGATTCCTTTGTAGACTTCTCCCATTTACCTTATGGCTTCTTCTTCCAATTCCTAACAGTTTGAAATTTTTCTTCTCTTTTGGCAGATTATGCTACCTCCTATTTAAAAATTCTTTGTTTTTATAATAACTTAGATTTTTAGAAACAGATGTGATTGCCATTTACAGAAGAAGGGGTATGATATGCATAAATCTAAAGATAAACCCAAACCACGCTCAGAAATTTTTAAATGTCATATTTTTATTTCCATTCTTAATTTAGTTTAAAAAATGGCATGTACATTTCATTATAGAATGTTATTTGCTGATAACCAATCAAGCTAATATAATAACTCATTTAAGTGAATAGCTCATAAAAGCTGAAAAGCAGGAGATTGTTCTAAGGGCATGTCAATTCACTAAAGTAACTAAATTGTGGCATAGTCATTCCACTTATTTTAACCATCTTAATCATTGATTCAGATAATTAACTGATTCAATTGATTGTCTATCTACACAGCCAAAAACAATCAGCCACTAAATATATTCAGTAGTAGCTTATAGATATAGTCTAAATTGAGTTATTTCTATTAAACCAGCCAGATGTTATTGTTTTGATTATTTCATTAAAAATATTGATTGCTTCTTTTTACCTCCTAAATTAGTGACAAATAAATAAAAAACCAATAATCATGTTACCAAAAATCTTTTTTTTTCTTTCTTAATTATACCCTTAGTAATTTAAATTGATAGAAATTGTTATTTCATTAATTAGGATCATTGTTAATGAAATTGTTATTAGTAATGTTTAATTGAGAATTTATATCCCCAATGTAAAATGAGTAGAAATTAGTGAAAAATGTTCACAGGAAAACACACAAACAAGCATGCTGTACTTTTAAAAAAAAAATAAAAGGAAGATATTGTTGTTCCCTCTAGATCAATTAACTCATAATGCTGACTACACTCACCATGAACATTTTTGCATATCCAGTATAATTATAAACAAAGTATACACATATGTGTAATTGCTTTTTTTAAAAAAGAGAGTTACTAAGACATGTAAATTTTTTTAATATAAAAATATCAAAGTTACTTTACCAAATGAGTGACATTAGATAAAATCACTATTAGCTTTTATTAATTCAGGTAATGCAGCAATAAAAATTTATCTCATTTAGAAGCTTTTGATTTAATTTTTTTTTTCCTTGCAGGGATCATTTCCTGGTGTGAAAGTTGTCCAAAGAAAATAGCACATCAATTCAGGAGTGTAATAGATTTGAAAGTACAACATTCTATCAGCATGACGATGTATTTTTTTCAATCATACTAACTCACTGAGTCACAGCTAGAATCAATATATATATATATTGCTTCCTTTGTTTTCATGTTGCAAGTGTATTATTTACATTTTAATGAATGCTTAGTAATGTTTGCTTAACTTTTTTTAACCTTTTCATTTTAAAAAAGCATATTAACTTAATGAATATGAAAAAAGAATAATAAAGGAAAGAGCAATTAAATAAAACAGACATAGGATGATTCATATTAGGGAAGGTTAGTTGTATGACAAGTACAGTATGTTGATTTCCATAAGTAATGACTCATTCAATGTATGACTTATTAATAAGTACATGATTCTAGGTATGCAAGATGGGACTTTACATACAGTAAAGAGAATAATTTTTGTATGTGGTTTATGGAATAAGTCTTTAATTTTTAAAAATCTATCTGTAAAAATACCATCATCTAGTAACTGACAAAATAAATACAGAGAACAACTCTGGTCAAGGGGAAAATGTTAGAATTAAATTTTTTAAATGTTTTTAATTAACAGAGTAAATTATTGTTAATTTTTAAAAGCCTTTCTTTTAATCAAAATAAATGGGATTTAGAAAATTAATTCCATTTTAAAGCTCATAGTAACTAAACAGTAGTTTAAAATTTTATTCCATTTTTAGGATTAGCTGTTTCTGAATTTTAAAAGTGTTTTTAATTAAGTGTTGTCTAAAAAAAATTTCAACT
This sequence comes from Sarcophilus harrisii, assembly GCF_902635505.1. Lineage (NCBI taxonomy): Eukaryota > Metazoa > Chordata > Mammalia > Dasyuromorphia > Dasyuridae > Sarcophilus > Sarcophilus harrisii. The sequence goes on from NC_045431.1 coordinate 115,454,865, forward strand.
AAGGTTTTTTTCTGCTCTTGCACAAGTCCTACTAGCTAATTTGTAAATGGACCAATTTCTGCATATGTGCATTTTTTAACTCTTCAGAATCTAATTCAAACATCAGATAGATGCATATAATACTATTATTAATCTAGATTGATTGGAAGCAGAAACATGGATCTAAAGAGGACTAATGCGTTTCAGACACTAAGAGAGACTAATCCCAAAGCCTTACCATTCCATGATAATAAGTGTTCTGTCCTGTCATAGGGTTTAGAGAACTGATATTTCTTTTAAAACAAAGATGCTCCAAATAAAAAATTAGCAGCATCCAGACTTTAATTTGTTCCTGTGTAAAATAAGAAGACTGAGCAAGGTGATCTCCAAGGCCTTTTTTATCTCTAGGTGATCATCTAAATCTATGAGGGTATCTACCACATCCATGGGTATCTCATCTATCCATGAGAGTAGTCAGAAGAAATGACTGTAGATATGCAAGGTGGGACTATTTAAAAACAGTAAGGAAACTGATTTTTGTACAAGGCTTATGGAATTAGTTTTCTTAAATTTCAGTCATACCCATACTATAATTTGTTTACTTTAATGTCTTCCTCATTTATCCATAGGTATTTTTCAGTTTTAAACAGGGACTAGGTGAGAAAATAGACAAATATTTGAAACCCGATCTACAGTATTTCTTGTCAGCATTAAGAAATCATATTATCTTAGTGGAGGGAATCCCTATATGAATCTACAGCTAATAATAATTACAACATTTATACAGAACTTTAAGGTTTGCAAAGAAATTTATAAATATTATCCCATTTAGTATTGCTACATAAATATTTTTATCCCCACTTTACAGATGAGGAAAAAGAGGTTGACAAGACTTAAATGGTACAACCAGGATTAAACAAACTCTAAGAACCAAATACAATCTGATACCTATATATTAGTATCACTTGTTTTTAAATCACCTTCATTTTAAAATATATGCATTCCCTACCCTGAAATCCATCTTTCATATCAATGAATAAAAAAGAAAAGGGTTAGGAAGAGTAGGAAACAATTAAACCTAACTAACCAACATATTCACTACAGCTGACAGTCCATTCAGTATTCCTTACCTCTCTAAAAAGGAAAGGAGATAGTGCCCTTTAGTTTCTTTTCAGTTATGTCTGACTCACTGTGACCTTTCAGGGGGCTTTCTTAGCAAAAATATTAGAGTGGTTTGCCATTTCTTTCTCTAGTTTATTTTACAGATAAAGAAACTGAGGCAATCTGCATTACATGATTTGCCCAGGTCACACAGTTAGTATTTGAGGCCATATTTGAACTCATGATGAGTCTTCCTGACTCTGGGTCCAATGTTTGATCCGCCACACCACCTAGCTACAGGGGAAGGCTTAAATAAATAATCAAATAATTAAATAAATAATCAAAGTAATCAGAACCAGAAAATAATATATACACCAATGTAAAAGGAAACAACACTTATTACCAAAGCAACAAATCCCAAGAACTGAATACTGTTAATGATAATGAGCAAGCTTAGCCTTGAAGAGATGAGAAAATGTATCTCTTTTCTCATTACAGGGGCAGAGTTAGGAAGACCTGAGTTCAGTTGGACCTCAGACACTTAATAGCTGTGTGACTTTGGGCAAATCACTTCCAGGGGTCCTCAAACTATGCCCGTGGGGCCAGATGCAGCAGCTGAGGACATTTATCCCCCTCACTCAGGGCTATGAAGTTTCTTTATTTAAAGGCCCACAAAACAAAGTTTTTGTTTTTACTATAGTCCGGCCCTCCAACAATCTGAGGGACAGTGAACTGGCCCCCCTATTTAAAAAGTTTGAGGACCCCTGAGTCTTAACCTGTCTCTGCCTCAGTTTTCTCAACTATAAAATGGAGATAATAATAAAATAATGAAATATACTTATCTTTCAGGATTGTGAGAATGAAATGTAATATTTATAACACACTTAATGCAGTGCCTAGAATATAGTAGGTTCATAATATATAGGGTTTTTGTTTCTTCTTTTTTTGTGTTGAATGAAATTGTGTGTGTGTGTGTGTGTGTGTGTGTGTGTATGTGAAGGACTACCATCCATGACAGCTGTCAATCTCTGCTTGAAACAACTTTGCTAATAGTAGAACCCTCAACAATTGTTCAGTCCAATGATTCTAATTCTCATTTATGGTTCTTAGGGCACTACCATCCCTCTTTCATAAAAAAACAGCAATTCATTCATAACCTAGTAAATAGTAGTGAAATTTAGTAATCTAGGTTTCCCAACACTCTTCATTGACTTTTCCCCAGTCAAGTACCCTTATCCAGACTTTTCTACATCCAACTGTGAAGCCAGCTGTGAAACTGATTTATGTTCTTGAAAAATTTCTGTAGGGAGAAAAATAACACTTCACCTTAACAGCAGTAGTTATGTTCCATGTGTGATGTTTGCTACAATTATGATCCTTTGCTTCTGCATCCTCTAAATAGCTAAGATTTTTGTATTTTTACAATGATCTTGGATATCAGGGTTTCCCATTCGAGGCCTAAATAGGGTGAGATGTGTGAGTGTGGGTATGAGTATCATTGTGTGTGTGTATATATATATATATATATATATATATATATATATATATATATATGTATGTATGTTTGGGGACAAGAGTATTGCCTAATAACTGTAGCATCTTTAAATGAAAGATTGACAGTTTTATCAGCAGTCATTTGAAAAGAGGAGGAGGGAGGGCAGGAAGTCTGGAAATCAAATTGGAGTAATGGAAAGAAAGTGACTAAAATGGCCATATTTTTTGACTCAAAGATTCCCACTACTTTAGGTATATATAATTCAAATGTCAGTGACAAAAGAAAACCCCTCAAAACACCAAAAAAAAATTTTGTGGTAGCAAAAACCTGAAAGCAAAATAGAGTGGGGAGTCCCCAAATAAATTATGGTACTATATGATATTGGTATGCTGTAAGAAATAATGAATATGAAGATTATGGAAGGGCATAAATATACATATGAACTGATGCAAAGTGATATAAATGGAACAAAGAATTTACCCATATGACTACAGTGATAGAAATGGATAAAATGGAAAATTTAAAGTGAATATAATTATAATGACCTGCAGAATCTTACTCTGAAAAAAAAAAAGATATACAGATGTCACTTCCTTCCCCTTTTGATGAAGATTATAGATGCAGAATTCTGTACATGCTATTTGACTTAATTTATGAACCGGTTAGTTTTGCTTGACCTATTTTTATTTTTATTCTTTGTTAAAAGAGAAGGCTCTCTAGATAGGACAGTGGCATTAAGAGATGGGTATTTGGGAAAAGAGAGGAGTGATATATTGGGTTATAATATGAAGTTCTGCAAAAACCAAACAAAATTAAGGGGAAAGAAATGAGTGGAGGAAAAGAAAATAAAGGCAATTATTTAATGTATTTTTCATTTTTTTTAAAGTGTCAATGGAGGGTTTTAATTTATAAGAACCACTATGGTATTCTTTTGTCCAGGCTTGTGATTTCATCTGTATTTGGAACTCATAGTTTTGAAGAATGACTCAGAAGACTAAGAAGGGAAATTATTTGAATCAGGTTACACAGCTAGGAAATGACAAAAACAGAAACCTGGAGTCATTCTGACTCCAAAGTCATTATTCCAATCACTAGATCGTGCTGCCTTTCAAGGTATGTCTGATAAGTTGTTCAGGTACTTTCAGTGAAGCCCTTTTTATGGATGGAAAAATATTCAAAGTAGTACTATCTTTTTTTTTTTTTTTTTTAAGTAGAGAGAATACAAATCAAGCAAAAATTTCTAGAAAAATGACCAGAATGAGAAAATTTGAGGGTAAAAAATATTATTTGGGAGGAAAGCATAGTTAAAAGTGTTTCAGTCAACTAAGCACTCAGGAGAATTTGCTTCTTGAATTCTATAGGGTTCCCAATCCCCGGAACAAAAATAACAAAAATATTTTGAATAAAGGAACAGGATTATTGGATGACATTAATATAGAACATGAAAAGCCATGGAGAAAAAGTTATCTTTATAACCCCCATTGAATGTAAAATTAGGAAAAAAAAAAACAGTCCTACAGAAAAGGACTTTTCTTATTCTAGAATATGTCACTAACTTTAATAATGGATATTCACTAAGACTTAGGTAGAGATACCCATATAGGTAAAAGGAAATTTGGGACTCACTTTGGAGATCCCATTGGGGAAAAAAAAAGGAAACTTGCAGAAGGATATAATTAGCCAAGTGGTCAGAAAATACTGGGGAAGAAATTGAAGAGAAAGGGGGAAAACTTGAGACAAAAGATCTGAAACAAAAGAACAAAAACATAGGATAAAATTAAAAATAAAAAAAACAAGGGAGGGGAGGAATTTCCTTTTTTGACTTTGAAGTTAGAATTTGAGATGTACCAAGTCACTCCAACTTAAATATTAGTAACTATTGATAATTCAACACTTGATGTGCACATCAGGCAAGAGAGTTAGCCTTTACATAGTACTTTTTAGGTGATGCTCAGTTTTATATACAGTTCTTTATACAACCTAGAAGGGAATACATATATAAAAGGAGAAAGTTAAGACAGTGTTTTAAATCGAACTAGGCCCAAATCAAAGCCCTTCTTGGAAACAGCCATTAGGTTCTTCTGAATCCTGTAATTCCATGATAGTCTCATTGAACTGATTGCACACAGATGATAGTGTAATAAGTGGCTGCATAATGCTTTCTGCAGTTTTTTTTATGCAGCTGCTAGTGTGGGTGGGCTTTTTTCTGAAAATTCAGAGCAGCCGCTATAGTCGCAAAGCTTAGGAGTCTTGCGGAGCCCCTAAGGGCCAGCATCTACTGAGGTCTCCTTCCAAATACTGAGGCATTGAAAGCCAATGCTTACAGTAATTGTAATAGGTCTCTCTGAATATCTGTGATGAGAATCAGGTAGCCAGAAGGCAAGAACACCAGGAAACCAGGGCTTGAAAAGGAACAGGTAATTCATTCTGTGAGACTGCTTTCTTCAATATTATCTTAAATGACAGTCATATAGTATCTTAATTTAATTGAAATCAACATCAAAAATGCCACTTAATTAGGAACCATGATTTCCCCCCCAATTTAATTAAGTTCTGAACACATTAATAAATGTATATTTTTAACATATTAATAAATTGAAATAAAATTTATGACTGAAGATTGTATAAAAGATGTGAAATAGAACAGATTATCTGCTTTGGGACAAAATCATTTATCTCAAGGATATATTTTAAAACATGCCCTGTTTCCACCTGGGCAATATTCATCCAAACATATTTTCCTGTTTATCAAACAATACAAGCTGCAGAGTAGCTAGTAACAAGCAAATTACAATTTGATATTGTGTTTGAATTATCTGCTCCATTAAAATGTAATCTTCATGAGGGTAAGGATTACCTTATTTACTTGTAATTGTATTCTCAGCACTCTGGATAATACTTGACATACAGTCTACACTTGATAATTGTTTAATTTTTTCTTCCCTTTCTTTTTATTTTCTTTTTCCTCCTTTCTTTTTTTCATGCTTTCCTTCCCTTTCTCTTCTTTCTTTCCTCCATCCTTTCTTTTTTCCCATCTATCTCAAATGGCATTTACCCAAACCTTTCTTCTGTAATCTATCAGATAATTAGGACTATTTTACCCATAGCAATTAGTTCTAATCCTAATTTTTCCAAAAGGAATTTTTATCCATAAATCTTCTAAGGAGTTCTTTATTAGATCAGAAAATATCATTGTGGAAGAGTCATTTGACTTCAAATAAATTTTATGAGAACTTTAATAAGTCCTTTAAAAGTCAGTAAGCAGATTCTCTGATTGATAAATGATCAAAAGATATGAACAGACAATTTTCAGACAAAGAAATTGAAACTATTTCTAGTCATATGAAAAGGTGCTCCAAATCACTATTGATCAGAGAAATGCAAATTAAGAAAATTCTGTCAGATTGTCAGATTGTCAGATTGGCTAGAATGACAGGAAAAGATAATGACGAATGTTGGAGGGGATGTGGGAAAATGGGGACACTGATGCATTGTTGGTGGAGTTGTGAACAAATCCAACCATTCTGGAAAGCAGTTTGCAACTATGCTCAAAAAGTTATCAAACTGTGCAAACCTGTTCTCTAGAGATTTTTGACAATGCTACTACTGGGCTTATATCCCAAAGAGATACTAAAGAAAGGAAAGGGACCTATATGTGCCAAAATGTTTGTGGCAGCCCTTTTCATAGTGGCTAGAAATTGGAAATTGAATGGATGTCCATCAATTGAAGAATGATTGGGTAAATTGTGGTATGTGAATGTTATGGGATATTATTGTTCTGTAAGAAATGACCAATAGGATGATTTCACAGAGACCTGGAGAGACTTACATGAACTGATGCTAAGTGAAATGAGCAGAACCAGGAGATCATTGGGTATGGCAACAAGATGACTATACTATGATCAATTCTGATGGACATGGCTCTCTTCAACAATGAAATAGTTCAAACCAACTGTCCAGTAATGAAAAGAGCCATTTACACCCAGAGAGAGGACTATGGGAACTGAGTACAGACCATAGCATAGCATTTTCACTCTTTCTGTTATTGCTTGCTTGCATTTTTGTTTTGTTTCTCAGGTTTTTTTTTTCTTTCTAGATCTTATTTTTCTTGTGCAGCAAGATAACTGCATAGATATGTATATACATATTGGATTTAAAATGTAATTTAACATATTTAACATTTATCTGACTACCTGCCATCTAGGGGAAGGAGTGGGGGAAAGAGGGGAAAATTTGGAACCAAAGGTTTTGCAAGACCTGAAGTCAGGAAAAACTAAGTTCTAATCTCTGCTCATACTAGCCACGTAACCATTGAAAGATCCCATCAAATAAGAGGTCTGCATAAATTCTCTGTAATTACATGATATAAACAATATCAGAGGATTGACCAGCCTTTATAATGTAATTGGCCACTTGCTGCAACGCATAAAGACCATCCATGGAAGCAAGGGAGTGTGAAGAATCATAGTTAAGAGTGATAGAAAAAGTATTCTCATCCATTGTCTTCATTGATAAAATGAAGAGTTAGAATCCTGATGGTCTCTGAAGATTCTTCCTTCTTTAAGTCTGTGATCCTATAATTCATATTCTGCTGAGATGAAAAGGAATTCAAGCTTCAAAATATCTCCAAATTTAAAAGTCTTAGAATCTATATATGTTATAAAATCAACCAAAAACATCCATGCTAACTTATTGGTAAATCCACTTTGAAATCAGAGCATCTAAATAAGCCCAACTGATATTTTCCTCAAAAACATCTTACATTCCAGGGAAAGTATGATGATGTTGCTTAGATGGAATCAGCAATATGAACATTAGGATCCCCTTGTATATGTTTCATGTGATAACTTTTAATTTAATGTACATTATCTCTTTGGCAAACAACGGGAAGAAAGAGATGAAAATGAAAAGTCTCCAATATATTAATACTCCAGTTAGGAAGGGAGGTAGAGTGAGGGAAGGAATAAATGCTTCTTGAGTCAGGCTAGATCAGTTAGAAAAGCACTTTCTATCCCAACCAGTTCTATCAGACAATGGAAACAATATGTTCATCTTTTCAAGCCTAGTACATTGGCTACTATTGTTAAATTTCAACAGTACAATGGTGACAATAGCCAAATATTACCTCATCTTTTTAGAAGTATAGTCATTTGTTTTGCCTGTTGCCTCTTAAGGATGTGCTTGACCCTAAATAAAACTTAGAAGAAAATTAAAATGTTTAAAGCTTACAAATATATAATTATGAAATTAAATGAGATTAAAAGTTTCATAATTTAGTTGATAAAATGGTTCTTTTTATGACTTTTTTTCCTTTCTTTTGAGGAAAACCTTTACTAAAGTTGGAAAAAAGTTATTGTGTATTTTCCAGGGAACAATACTTTCTATTTTGGTCTTCCCAACCTGTTCTCTAGAGGAGGATTATTGCTTAATGAATAGAGCCAGGAATGAATGAATGAATGAATGAATGATTAAGAATTTTTTGCTTGATACAATTAGAAATATAAGCCAACCCTTCTGTTAAGGAGCTCTTATTGAAATTGGGGGAAACAACACCTAAAAGAAGATCTGGGGTAAAGATCCTATCAGTCACACAGAGATTGTGAGGTCTTAACAAGTCACTTAATATCTCAGAACCTCTAAAACTCAGAGAAGCTGTAAGTAAGTTTTAGGAGAAGAAAACTCTCACCCACAATTCCCTATACCAGTGTGAATACTCACCAATTCTGAACAAGTAAACATGCTCAGCTATTCAAGGAAGACTGCAATGAACCATAATGTCATTTTAGGGAATGCTTTTTCTGTCACTTTTGACACCCTCCCTTGCCTCCATAGATGGTCTTTATGAGTTGCAGCAAATCTGATCAATCCTCTGGTGTTGTCTGTCTCATCTTAGTAGAGAGATTTTATGAAGGAGGCCTCTTATTTGATGGGAACTTTCAAGCTCAGACTCCTCCAGATTAGCCTTCAAAGGCACAGATGACCTCCAGGCCATGGCGATGTGGATAAATTTATCCCCTGAGCTATATGCCTCTGTTTATAACTGGTTGTAATGGCTCACATTAATATAGCCTTTTAAATTTGCAAAGTACTTTCTTCACAGCAGCCCCTTGATGTATCAGTTTCTCTATCAAATTATTAGTTTAAGTGTTAAAAATTTTGAGAACATATGTTTTATTATGGATGTATAAAATGACTAGTTTGGAAGAAAGTTGATAAATGGCTTTCCAATATTGCATATACAGAGTTCTCTCTGCCTGGAGTATATGAACAGATTTATAAAAAAAGAAATGTGACATGTATAAGGGGGAAATTACAGAAAAGCCACTTGAAATCTCACTGACTGTGATGAGCTTGCAGGGCCCAGTCTTATGCTTGAATGAACCTGAGGGATACCTCCCTATGGAATAGGAACATGCCTACTCGTACTTTATTGCTGGAATACTGGAAAATGAAGGTTTGTAATTTAGGAAGGATGATCTCTTTCAGAAGAGCCACTCTTACCCATGGTATATAAAAAAGGCTGTGAGATCATCTTGGCCCACTTCACTCTCTCTTGCTTGACAAGACTCCTTAGCCTTTTTCAAAGTACAACTAAATGGGAGAAGGGAGGGAGAACAATTGATGGTGATTTGCAACAGAAGCACATGACAAAGGCAAGCATGTGCTTGTAGTTCAAGAAGGTAGCTCATGGATAATGTCCCTGAACTCTAAGATTCAGTGTGAGTAGAGGAGATTTTTAATTTACTAGGGAGCATAATACCAGAATTCGGTCTTTAGAGAAAGGAAATTCATGAACAATATCAGTTCTGGGAATTGTTTTATGTTAACCCCAAATTCAAAAATTTCCAGTTTGTGAGTTAGAGGATTGGATTTTCCATAGAAAGGAGATTTACAGATACAAAAGACTCCTGGAGAAAGAAAAGGATAATCTGCATTGCTCCTGTAAATCCTACCTGGAGAGCAAAGTTACTTGGACAGTGAATGTCAGATGGAAAAAAGATTGTTTTATTCAGCAATTCCCCAGAGTAAATTTTAGATGGAATCTAAACAAGCAATCTCTCCAGTGACAACCCCATTGAGATTTCCCTGGAGCAAATCCAGTTAGCCAAAAAAAAGAAAATGACCACAGCAAGAGACCTAGTACGAGTTAGTCCATAGTCTTTTATTAGACCATAGGCTACATGCTATATTTGTTTGTTTGTTTTTAAATCCTCATTTTACAGAAGAGGAAAGTGAGGCACAAATTAGTTAAATGACACAGAGCTAGAAAAGGTCAAAGCTAGCAACTAAATGCAAATATCTTGTCCCTGAATCCTATGTACTTTTTATTGTAACATGCTGATTTATTATTTTCAAGTAACTCTTGTTATGACAATTGTTTTATTTTATATAAATGATGTTGGAGTATTTAAAATATATCAGTTGAAATACAAATATATAGACAGAGCATTTAAAGACTCAAAAATTTACTTTAAAAAATCTGGTTGCTTTTTTTTTATTGAAAGTAGTATATTGCCACTTTTGTGAGAAATGGCTTTAACGGAAATAAAGGGTTTTTCTATCTACAACTGGAAGGGAATTCAGAGGCCACCTAATCCCAGCCCCTAATTTTACAGATGAGGTAACTAAGGCCCAGTGAAAAGTCAAGTGACTTGCTGAAAATCACATAGGAAACAAGTGTCAGAAGTGAGCTTTTACCTCAGATCCTCATACATAGAAGAAAGAACTTAGCAACCATTACTTTTTGTCATTCTACCATAGATAATAGGATTAAAAAGAGGGATATAAAGGTTTAACTAGTGTAATTAATCCTTGGGGGATGGGAAAGAAACTTCTTGAATAAAGAAAATGAGATAACATGAAGGAGAGGAGTGTAGATTTATGTTTATACATTTTGCATGCATTTTCAGTATATCTGAAATCATTTACTTTGAAACGAACCTATGAGGATAGTAGGATGAGGTTTATACACATTTGAGAGCCAAAGAGACTGAGATTCAGATAAGTTAAATGAGTTACCCAAATTCAGTTGTCTATTAAGTTGCAGAGCTGGGATTCTGAGGACATGGATACTAACTCCTGAACTACAATGTCTCTCTCTTGTGTTTCCAGAAGGGATGCGATGGTAGGATCCCAAAACCAAAATTTAAGTTGTGGTCCCGCCTGAAGGAAGGAGGGGGAACAAAAGACACTATCAGAAAAGAATCAAGGGACTCGGTGACAGCCTAGAAGCAAGAGGACAAAGAGGAGTAATTGAAAATTATACCAAGTCTGTCAGTTGGAGAGGATAATAGAATTACTATAGTGACCAAGAAGGGAGGGAATGGGGACAGGAAAAAAAGATGAGGGGGATTCAGTTTTTGTCCTCCTCATTTTGAATTTGTGACATGACCTCCGGAAGGAAATATCAGTTAGTCATTTAGAAATACGGGCGAGACCAGAGAGAGGGGAGGTCTGCAAGCAAGCAGCCGAGCCGCGAGTCTTTTCGTTTGTTGTTGTTTTTAAAAAGCAACTATTAATTGCGCCCGCTACAAAGTAACCCGACGCGGTTTTGTTTTTGGTTGCCGCATAGCGTTACAAGTTAATGATGCCGCGCGGTTGCAAAGCTGTCGTCTGGCGCGGCTGCTGTTGGACCGGAGGAGCCCCCTCGAGATCCCGGTGCCACAGAGCAACTGTTAGTGTGCACTGACCTTCTGCACCAGCTGGCTTTGGGGCTTTGAAATTGATTTTCCTCATCTCAGTCTCTGATAGTCTCTCTTCAAGCGCGCCTCTCTAGTTCATCACCAGAGTGAGGACGCGGGCACAAATAGCGGAGGAACTGCAGGCAGGCGTCACACGGGGCATCGTTAGAAGCATCAGAACAAAAATCAGCCCGTTGCGGTGTGCTCGGTGTTAAAAGAGGCTGCTACTTTTATTGTGGAATACAATGGGGAATTTTTCTCAAAGGGTGGACTTTAAAAATTCCCAAATATGGTCTAAAAAGTCAAGGGAATGAGGGCCAGGATTCAGGCTGGCAACATCTGGATCCCAGGTCCTAACAATACATTCTGAACTGGAGACAGACAGATACATATTTTTATATAAATACAGATAAATTCCCATGCTGATCAATATACGTGTATGTAATATACATACTTATGCACACATATTTGTGTATATAATATACATTGTATATATTACATATTATATATATATAATGCTCCACATTTGGATGTATACATCATACATATTCCCAAAGCTCCATAACCTTTTATGTACCATAAAGTAGAAGGTAGAGGATCATGGGGGAGGGGAGAGTGTAATTTACAGAGAGTTAATGGGAAAAATAATTTCTCTGTGTAGAAAACTGTTGTATGTCTCATGCAGAGAAGATATATTTTAATCACAGTCATCATCTGTCATTGTTCTTTTTTTGCCTATTTCAGGGGGAGAGACTTTTTATTCATGGGAAATGGGCATCCAGCCACTTTGAATCCAAGACTAACAATCATATGCCTAAATGAAAATTAATATGTACTTATAAATTTATTTACATATTGATCTATTTAAACACTTTGCGGCATGATTGCCCACACTGGAATCCATACGATAGTGTTTTAGATGGACGAACTTGTAGATAAATTCAACATATAAAAACCTTTTAATTTTTAGGAGCTTCCAAAATCAAAACCATCCTTTCCCACGCATCGTAGAGGCAGTGTAAAAAGTTCCATTTTCAATTTCTTAGCATTTTGTCCCTTCCTATACTCAGATTTATTTAAAATCGAATCAGGTTTTATTTGGTTTTTATAGACTTAGACCTAATAAGTTATTTATGTGGACAGGCATTTGGACAGAGAAGGGAAAAAAAATCTTGTGCATCTGATTCATAAAATCTGTTACCAAAAGTTGTTATAAATTCTGTTTTTTTTTCCATGAAGGCATAGAGTAATAGATCATCTCTCTAAATTAATATTAAAATAAATTAGAAACAAGGTCAAAGAAACCCATTTAAAAATAGTATAGATTATCATGCCTGGCCTTTCAAGAAAATCCCCAAAGCCCCATGACTGGAGCATTTCCTGACCTATTCATAGTAGAAATATTGTTCCTGTGGACAGGGAGTAAATAAATTGTACTAATTTTGGAAACTGAGTCAATGCTCAATTCTACCTAGAATTCCCAACAATGACTAGTAAAGCTGAGTAAATTGACATTTGCTGCTGCTGCTAAATTGATTAAATGACTTGCATAATTTAGAATGTTTTATGTCCCCCCTCCCAGCAGATTTATTTTCCTGATTATGCTTCTTTTAGATTAGAAGTAAAAATGAATTTTCATTCCTTGGGGACACAAAACTGGTTTTGGCTATGCACAACACTAATGGGTTATCTATGATGAAGATATTACCTCAGATAATTGACAGAATAGATAATGTGCATTCAGATAATTGAGTTGACTTCCATAAACCTGTGTTTCTGAAGGTGTTAAATGCCAGGTGTAACTATAAAGGAATGATATTCATTTCCTTGGAGCAGAGGGTACTATGTTAACAGACAACAGATTATTGTTCATCTAAGCACAAAGAGTTAGCTAGATTGCTCAGTGGATAGAGCATTGGGCTGGAGTTAGGAACTATTAAATTCAAACTTGACCCCAGACTTTGGGCAGATCACTTAACCTCTGTTTGCTTTCACTCACTGGAGAAGGAAATGGAAAATCGCTCCAGAATTTTTGCCAAAGAAAATCCCATAGAAAATATAGTTCGTGGGTTCAAAGAGTCAGACATGACTGAACAACAAGCATTATCAGCAGTTAGGATTATCTGAGGGTAAAACTGAAAGTGAGTTAGTGAGTTCCCTGAGACTAGAAGTGTTGAAGCAGAAAGTAGATGACCATTTAATCAAGATTTTGTGTTTAAAAAAAAAAAAAAAAAAAAAAAAAAAGCTTCATATATCAGGTACAAAAATAGTCTAAATGACTTCTAAGGTCCATTCCCAGTCTAAGGCTGTGTGACTTGTAAATTGTCTTTGAAAGCTTTTTATAAAGAATTACAGGAATACTCTGAACAGGAATAAGTTTTACATTTCCAGGATTAGAACCATTCCATTTCAGAGTTGGAAAGGATTCCAGAAGTTATCTAGAAGTATCTGGCTCTTTGAGCCAGAATTCATTCTGCAACCTCTCTGAAAAGTCATCATCCAGTAGTACTTTTTAAAATTTTTATTTTATTTTCAGTTCATGAAACAAAAGAAGCATTTCCATAGCATAGCACAATTAAAAAACAAAAGATGATTACATATGAAATTGCAAATGTACCATGTATGACTTGCTATTTCCTCCAAATATATGAGTTATTATGTAAATTTCTTTGTTCCTTTTTTTTCTCTCCTCCCCCAATACTAGAGATGCTTACCATTAGACACAAATAGGTATATATGTATGTCTATATATAAATATATATAATACATGTATTATATACACATATATATGTATTTGTACATAAGTGTATATGTGTGTAAAATTATTCTATACATATATTTTTCAGTTATTTCTCTGAGTGCAGGTAGCATCTTTCTTCATATGTCTTTTATTTTTAATAGTTAAAACGTCAGTCACTCAAAAATCATTCTTAAAACAATATTGCTATTACTCTGTGCAATGTTCTTCTAGTTCTGTTTACGTTACTTTTCATCATTTCATGCCTTTCCATGCACTTCTAAAATCATTGAGCAAATAGTTTCTTATAGTACAACAGTATTCCATCACAATTGTTCACCACAACTAGTTCAACTACTCTTGCTGAGTGTTACTCTTGAAGACCTTCAGTGATAAGCACCTCACTTCCTTTCACACTTTACCCCTCCATGTTGGGCCAGTTCTACTCATTTTTTCCTCATAAGGAACTGAAATATTTCTCTCTATAACTTCACCCCATTGTTACTACTTATGATCTGTCTGGCCAAATAAAAACAACTGTAATGTCTTTTCCATACAAGAGCCCCACAAGCCGATAAAGATAGCTGCTTTTGAAACCCTTTTTTCTCTCCTATTGAATATACATCTTCACTTCTGTTAATGGATCCTTGTATGGCATAGTCCCAAGTCCTATCCCGTCATGACCACCCTTTTTTGACTGCATTCCAGCCTCTCAGTGACAGTGACCTTCATAAAATGTGATGGCCAGAACTAAAACTAATACTCCTTCCAATGTGGTATGACTATTACTTCATCCATACATCTGGACACTGCTTCAGTTAATGAAACTTATAATCTTGCTACCTCTTTGGCTACTACATATACAGTTTTAGAGACAGATTTAGTCTACTAAAGTAGACTAAAGTCTACTAATATTTTTCCTATAAGAGCTACTGTCTAGCCATGTCCTACCCCATCCTGTAATTAGGGTGTTCCTTAATAGTACTTTATATTTATCCTTCTTAACATTCATTGTATCATTTTTATCATGTATTTCCAGACTATTGAGAATTTTTTGGTTGGCAGCCATATCATGCATTTTGCTAACTGTCCTTCCAAGCTTTGTGCCATCTGTAGATTTGATAAGCATTTTATCCGTGTCTTCATCCAAATCACTGACGATAAAAATGTTGTTATACTACCTGCATATGGAGCCCTGTAGGACACTTTCTCTAAATTCACATTGAATGTGAATTCAGTATAGTCCGGTCTGGTAGTATAGTCCATTTGAATCAGCACAGTATATGCTATAATTTAGTTCACATCTCTACAGTTTATCTCAAGAGCAGTGGGAGATACTTTGTCCAGTGTCTTGAGTAGGTAATGTTCAAGGATACTTGATTTCATTTGTGTTACAGATCACTTCCCATGTATTAGAAAGGTTTCATAAGCTGCTATGCCAAAAAGACAAATCACTGGGGGCTTAGATAGGTCATTATCAGGCCTATACTGCACACCTTGATTGTTCATTAGGACCTTATCACTTCTGCTCTCCTACCATAGTCTTTGAGAACCGAATATGAGCTCTAAATTATAACAAAATATTGAAGGAAAAATTTAATGTTGAGCCTAATAGCTAGAAAGAGTGGGGGAAGAAGAGAGAGGAAAGAATAAAGAGAAGAGACAAGTCAATAAAGCATTTATTAAGAGGTTAGAAAGCAGCTAAGTGGCAGAGTGGATAGAGCACTGGCCCTGGAGTCAGGAGGACCCCAGTTCAAATCCAGTCTTAGATACTTGAAACTTACTAACAGTATGATCTTGGACAAGTTCCTTGATCCTAAATGTCTCTCTTTAAAAAAAAAAAAAAAAAACAAAGAAAGGAAGGAAGAGAAAAGAAAGAGAAAGAGTTTATTATATGCCAGACATTGTGCTAGGAACTAAGGATACAAAGTAAAGCAGAAATCTTCTAACAGGGCAGACAGCCTCAAACTATGCAAGCACTACACATACATGTATCAGATATATAGATATAGAGAGATAGATAGATAGCTATAGATATATACTGTATATATATACATATTTGATACACATATGTACCTATAGACACATATACCTCAAATAGGTGTGTGTACATGTTAGATACATACCTATTTGCACATATACATATGTATGTGTATATATTACATAGATACCTATAAGTATATATATAGATAGATAGATGAATGCACATAGACAGACACACATACAGTGCAAGGGGAAGGCAATCTCAGGGAAGGCAGGGAGTGAAAGGAAGGACCAGAAAAGGCCTCTTACAGAAGATGATATTTGAAGTAAGTTTTCACAGAAGCTAGAGAAGTAATAGGAAGGAGAAATGAGAAGGAAAAGCATTCCTTCCTTAAAGGCAATCAACCAAAAAAACATAATTCCAAGAGTTGGAACACCATTTTTCAGGAGCAGTGAGAAAACCTGGTTGCTCAATTATAAAGTATATGAATAAAAGTCTAGCATGGAAAGGTAGAAAGTAGGTTGGCCATTTGGGAAGGCCTTTAAATGCTACAGAGAAGACTTCATATTTGATCCTGAAGATAAAAGAAGTTACTAGAATTTATTAATTAGGGGAGAATGATGTAGTCAGATCTGTACTTCAGGAAGTTCACTTTGGCAATGGAATAGAGAGTGGAAGAGTGGGGAGACATGAATTGGACAAATTGCCTCATAGGCTGTTGTACCTAATTCTCAAGGCCTGAAGAGTTGAGGACCTGAACCAGGGTGGTAAAACTAGGGTAGTAACTCTATGAGTACAGAGAAAGGGATATATCTAAGACATGCGTGTTGCTTTGTCTTTAAGAATATTTATTAGCATTCATAATCTTTTTATATACCGTGAACTATATAGATCATGTAAAAGGGGAAAAAAAGAAGAGAGATATGTGGATATAGATATATCTCTTGAGATATCTATCAATATGCTAGATATATCCAAAAATGTAGCTAGATATCTTCTCACTTTTTGTTTTTTATAGGTATATCTGCAGACACATTGCTATCTATAGATGGATGCATCTGCGTAGACATAGCTATATATAGATATCTTTATCATCTCATATTTATCTATGTATCTATAGATAAAGATATAGATATCTCAGCAACTTGTGTCTTACAGTTTCACGTCCTTGTATCTTACAATGATATTTTTTCATTTTCCAGGCATTTCCTATTCAAAACAGGAACAGGGACGACGCCACTGTTCAGTACTGCCACACCAGGATACACAATGGCATCTGGCTCTGTTTATTCCCCCCCGACTCGGCCACTACCTAGAAACACCCTATCAAGAAGTGCTTTTAAATTCAAGAAATCTTCAAAATACTGTAGTTGGAAATGCACTGCCCTCTGTGCTGTAGGGGTCTCTGTGCTCCTGGCAATACTACTATCATACTTTATAGGTAAGTCTCCATTTTTATGATTAAAGCTAGGTCTCAATTAGTACAGATAATGAATCTCCTGAAAGTCATATTATTCAACTTCATACATTGTATTATCATTGAGCTGGAACCAGTGACCATATTTTATATAAGTTCTAAGAGTGTGATTTTTAATACATGAAGACATTTAGAATGTGGGGAGTCATTATTCACACTAATCGGGGCCTAGCTGTATTGTGACTGTAAATCAGGAGACCCATAATGCTATTTTAGTGATTTAATGTATATATTTACTTTCCCCAGCAGCATAGCAAGAGATTATAGTTCAGAATGAGGTGTTAGAATTGGGCTGATAAGTATGCTGTATAAATCACAAAGTATTTTCATTAAATTTCAAGAATTTTAGATAAATAGAAGAATGTGTGTGTGTCTCTTTGTTTCTCACTCTCATTCTCTCTCTTGTTCCTTCTTTCCTAATAAAGCATAGCCTTGCTCAGTACGTTTAAAAACATTTCTGCTTTTTGGTATATCACTAATGAAAACGTGTATCTCTGCTACATTTCATGCATACAAAATATTTCATGCCTTTGCTGGAATAAACATCAGACAGGAATCTCCATGGCTGCATAGTCAGTAGGGAACTCTCTGCCTACTTGTGGTATCACACATCTTTCAGCTAACTCAGCAATCTAAATGTAAAGCTCATCACTCAGGGCCATCACCCAGCACTCAGGAACACTCCCTAGAGGGTTTCAGGCCCATAAAACAATGAATGGATTATAGACTCATTCACATATGTGGATTTTTTCATCTTTGCAGATGGAGTATTGATCATGTTTTTCATTTAATAAGTAATCCAAGTAATGCAGACTACTAGTAGAAAGTTGCACATAGTCATATGACTTAACCATTTCACAACATGCCAGAGAACACAACAAATTAGGAATTGTTTCTGAAATACAAGAAATTAAAATAGTTTTGGTCCTGCTTCTAAGTGACAGAAAGGGCTTACTGCTTTAAAAGGCTAACAGTGTTCACAAAGACATAGCATAGATTGACATAGCATGTGTACCATGAAGAGAAAAAAAGCTAGCTATGCAGATTCAAGTTTTTAAAAATTTGTTCAACTAATGAAATAAAACAAGCATTTCCATAACATAGTACAATAAAAAAGATGATTGAACTTGAAACTGCAAATTCACTATATACAACTTGCTATTCCTTTTAAATATACAATAAAATAATCATGCAAATTTCCTTTTTTTCTCCTCTTTTTCCTTCCCTCTGGCCTTCTCATTTCAGAGACAACTGCCATTAGACGCAAATAAGTATAGATAAATGTATAAATAGACATACACATACACACGTGTGTGAGTGTATGTATGTAAAATTATTCTGTACATCTATTTATCCATCTTTTCCCTAGATACAAATAGTGGCTTTCTTCATATTTTTAAAATCAATATTGCTATTACTTAATACAGTATTCTCTTTTGCTAATTTTGCTCTTCGTTATTTAGTGCAAGCCTCCCAATGTTTTTTTAATATCACTGAGCCCATAATTTCTTGTAGCATAATAGTAGTATTCCATCATAATCACATACCACAACTTATTCATCCATTCCCCAATTGATGGGCAAAATAGCCTGTGTTTCTAAAATGTTTATAACAGTTCTCTTTTTGGTGGAAATTGCACAGATACAAGTTTTCAGAGTATTATATGACGCTTCAGGAAATTCTGCTCCGCCTAATATCACAGTGTGGCTGCATATGGATTAATTTCATCATTCTTTGATGAGTTGTATTGTTCCTGTGCCTAAATTATTTCCCCAGTTTTAAGATAGATGTTTTCAGGAACTGTATTAACTCTTATGGGTCAAAAGGTCAGTCCTTAAACAACAGTATATTCCTTAGGAAAGAGGCTAGAGAAAGCTAGAAAAGGAGCGATCAGAACTCAGGGAAAAAAAGCAGTTATTAAGGCAATCGTGCAGTATTATATCATGCCATCTACGAGTAGTACTGACTTGCAGAAATGTTGGGCTGTTTTCCCTGAATAATTGAAATCAGAGCATAAAAATTTAGACTTTTAAAGAAATCTAGATTTTTAGAGCTATAAGTGAATTTAATTCAACCCCTTCCTCTTATAGAAAAAAGGAGATGTTGGTCCAAAATAATCAAGATGACATGATTAATGTCATTGATTAGAACCTAGATTTCATGATCTCCAGACTAGGGCCTTCCCACTGGATCACATTGCCAAATCCATTACCTCATCCATTGTCTTAAAAGATTTGTACGCTTTGATCCATACATACATGTGAACTTCCAATGAAACCTTACTCCAATACCTCATTCTAACTGAAAAAATTTTCCTCCCTCATTTGCCCCTTCTTTCATGCTGTCTAAATGTCCTCTTTAGTTCTGAAATTAGTGCCAGAAGGATCACATGGGAGTGACCCTGGGCTCTCAAAGGCTTTGCCACTGAAGTGCAGTGTCTAATTGGATATATCAAAGTGGGGATTGCTTCTAGTATGGATTTGGCAATGGATTATATTCTGGTTGCCAAAAGTCCAGTGTTGCTAAATTTGCAAAGCCTCTTCACCACAAAATTGGCCACTGATAAAAAATTTTTAAGCCACAGAAACTCACAACACTTTCTTCTAAAATATAGAGGTGTTCTGGTCTCATTTTAGGAGTGCTTACCACATGGAATCACAGATTTTTTAAAGTGTAAATTTAAGTGTGTACAAATGTAATGACAAATATCATGTATTATATTTCCCTATTAGAATTTTTTGTCTAGATATATCTCTATAATTTCTTTGACCCATATCTTATTTCCCAAAGCATCCAAATATAACAAAAGTAAACTGACCTACAAAATGAAAAAAAAAATCCTTTCTTCTTTCCCAAATACTACAGTCCATCTTCTTACTATTCTTTCTTACATAGATAAACAGCACAATCAGAATAAGAAATATAGCCAATTTTAATTTACCTATAACATAAACTGTCTTTAAAATTTTTTAATCCTTTCATATATTTTATTTTTAAATTACTTCATCCCTGATATACTTTTATGATCCTTTCTACAATATACTTGGCACACATTTTATTTGATCCTTACCATACCTGTGAGAAAGAAGTAATAGACTTATTATTACCCTTTTTCAAGAAACAGAGAAATTGAAACTCAATAAAGGCTGTGATTTGTCCAAGCTTGTGTAGCTGGTCGCTGGCAGAAGCCAGGTTAAGACTCAGTGATTCTGATGCCTAGTCATGAGCATTAGCTCATGTTGTTATTCCTGATTGCTGATCCTAATTATCAAAGGGGTTTTCAACAATTTTATTAGCTCATTTGTTCTAGAGGAAATAACACATAAAAATAATTCTTTTGTTTCCTTTTCTATCAGTATGTGATTTTATATAATAATGTTTTTTTTTGTTTTGTTTTTTTACATCTGATGACAGAAAAGCATTCCTCTGTTGAATATAGTCAACTTCAGCAAAACCTTTGGCTTTTGGGGGAACATCTGTGAAGCATAAAGGGAAGAAAAGAGTCTGCCTAACCAGCCAGATCAGTCCTGGGGATCAGTAGGATAATATGTCACAATCAGATTACCCTCCAAATATCTGAAGAAAAGCACTGTGGCCATTATGAGAAGAGGGACTCTATTTGAGATTTTTGCCTCTGTCACTTCCTCTTTACTTCCTCCTTCCTCCATTCTCTCTGAGTGTCCTCTTCATTTATAAAGTTAATACCAGGGGATAAATAAGGCAGCCCAAAGTAATGGGCCACTCTCACCAATAGCTTATCTCCCAGCATTTTCTTCTTCCCTTTTCAACAGGGAAGGGAGCTTGATTGAGCTGATGGCTAGAGCATTAATATATCACTCCTATCAAATGGTGCTCCCCCAGGACATTAGAAGCAGCTCCCTTCTCCTTTGGATTTAGCTGTGGAGGATGAGCAAGATGGAACATCATAACTGATAAGTAATAAATAAAGCAATGTAATGGATGTACCAATTATTTCACAACTTCTATTTTTATGTGTACAAATTCAATTCAGCAATTAAGCAAAAGAAAATAAACTAGGAGACCATACTGTGTGAAATAGGGCCATGAATTTGGAGTCAGAGGACCTCAATTTCCCAGGATAAATGGAAGAGAGAGGAGAGGGAGGCAGACTTAGAAATAATAAGCGAACTACGAAGGTGAAAATAGGAGTACAAAGGTTTGATTGAGGAAGGTTGTCTAAATAGAATTAATAGAACTGGAGAATTGATTGGTGTAAAGGCATGGCAAAAGTCAAAGATCATAGCAAAGTTTTGAGCTAAGAAACTAGGATAATTGTGATACCCTCAACACTCAAGGAAATTGGAAAAAATTGAATTTTTTAAAATAAAAACTGATGTTTGAGGGGAGATATATCCATTATAGTAATACCAATAATAACAGTGATAATAATTAACATTTCTTTTGCAAAGCAACCTACAAATATTATCTCCCATGATCCCTATCACAATCCTGAGAGGCAGGTACTATTATTATTATCCCCATTTTATAGATGAAGAAACTACAAGCAAAGGTTAAGGGACTTGCCCAAGGTCACAGAGCTTGTCAAAGTCTGGATGTGAACTCAGGGCTTCTTGTATGTGGATCAAAAGTTCTGACACTAAGCTGGCTTATGTCAGTCAAATATATATATATATATATATATATAAGTGGAGAGCCCATAACAAGTTCAAATATGTGGAACTAGGATGAGAAAAGAGACTGGGACTAAAGATGAAGATAGGTAATTATCCAAACAGGATATTCAAGCCATTCAAGTAAATGAAGGGAATTATTAGGAAGAGAATAAAAAGAGGAAAGTGGGCCAAGGACAGAGTCTTAATATCACCCACACTTAGGAGAGTAGAATAAAGTAAAGCAATCTGAAAATTAAACCAAGAAAGACTGGTCAAAAAGGTAGGAGGAGAACCAAAAGAGCAGTATCTCAGAAGCCAAGGGAAGAGAGAATCAAAAAGGAAAGCACCAAAAGGAAAAAGAAAAAGAAAGTTACAAAACATCAAAGAATTTGAGAAACTTTTAAAAGCAGGTCATTAGTTTTGACACTGAAGAAAGCACGAGTGACTAGAGAGAAAACCATCCATTTCACTTAGGACAATAGGATGGCAAACCAGATTGCAAGAAATCTTGTATGGAGGCAGCAAATGTAGACTGGGTTTTCTAAAAGTTTGGTAGTAAATCAATATGGAAGAGAGGGTGGTGGCTGTTTGATCTTTTTTCAGTTGAGTCCACTTCTTTATGATCCTACTTGGGATTTTCTTGATAAAAATACTGGAGTGGTTTGCCATTTCCTTCTCCAGATCATTTTACAGATGATGAGTGAGGCTAATAGAGGTAAGTAATTTTCCTAGAGTCATACAGCTAGTGTCTGAGACTAGATTTGAACACACTAAGATTAGTCTTTCTGACTTCAGACCTGGCGGCTTTATCTATTGTGTTACTTAGCTATCCACAAGAATTTAAGATCTAAAAAAAGAAGTCTTCATCTCTGATCTCAGATTTACTACTTCTGTGATATTGGATGTCCCAGAATTTGTTTTTTCCAATCTGTAAAATGAGGGATTTGAACTGGATTTCCTTGAAATGTCTTTCCTCATTCTAAATCCTAATATCATAAAGTGAAGGAAAATTGGGGCTGTAGCAGGAGGTGATAGTAGGTTGAGGATAAATTAATATGGCAAACTATTAAGTACTATTAACTTTTCAAAGGTACTAGGATATTGTTATGTAAGAAAATAATTTTCTAGTACATTGCAGGGTACCTTGAAATTCAGCATACCTTTCAAAAGTGAGCATGTTGCTAATTCCTAACCCTTTACATAAAGCACGGTGTCAGGTACCATTCATACAGAAAAATACAGGATGTTTTAGAGCATTTCAATCTTTTGAGCCCTGAAATGTACCCAGTGCCCATCTTATCAAGAAGGAAAAACGTTGGTCAAAGGCATTAGCATCTATGAGCCTTGCACAGAGATAGAGAGGAGAGGACTTCCTGCTCTATATGACTGATCTTGCTATTACTGCTCCATGTAATGAAGTGAGCAGGAATCCAGGGCCCAGTTCCTTACTTCATTTTCTGATGATTTGTAGGAGTAGGTGAAAATGAACCCACAGTTATTATGATATAGAAAAATTGGATATTGCTTTACTAACACAAATATTTAGAATTGTAAAATTACAGAATGTTAGCTCTGGAAAAAATCTTTGAGATACTCTAGTCCCCTCTCTTCCCATCATACAACTTTTTTTATACAAATAGGGAAACTGAGTCTTAATTATAAGGACAAGAAGAAACTCTTCAATCTAACTCTTAGCATATAAGAATCAGTGTTATGGGAGCTCCCTGATGGGAGAAGTCCTTGAGTTAGGGTTTATTTTTTTTTTTATCTTCCACTGCTAGTCGAGCCTCATGCAGGGCAGGCATTTAATTATTGCTATTTACCAAACTGAATTATAGTAATATTAATTAAACTGGGATGAAAATTAACAAAATCATGGTGGAAGTAATACAAACAGGGTAATTTTATTCCAGATTCATGCCAATCTAACAGCTATCGTGACAACCTAAAAATAATGACAGGCAATAAGAGGTAATTTCATTTTCCCTCTTTGAAATCACAAAATAAGACTTGGAGAAAGGAAGGAGACACACACAAATACAAAGAGAGAGAGAGAGAGAGAGAGAGAGAGAGAGAGAGAGAGAGAGAGAGAGAGAGAGAGAACGAACCAGAGCAGAAGAGGGAGAGAGACAGAGACAGTTAACAAGAAAGAGAGAATGAATTTTTTAGAAAATACTGTGGTATTCTATTTTCTTTGCATTCTTGCCCCACTGGTTAGTTCTAAATAAGAGCTTGCAATTCTGTACCACCGAAAGGCTTACAAAGAGCTTTCCTTTCAACAATGACTTTCTTAAAAGGAAGTATTGTAAAGCATTGTAGGATGGGGTAGCAGCTTGATCACCCTGGTGTCCAAATCAGGAGACTTGAACTTAGTAGCTACCTGACCTTGAACAAACTACTCAATCTCCCTGTGCCTCACTTTCCTCCTCCAGAAAATGAGTTAATAATATTTTATTACTTCAAAGAGCGTTGTAAGGAAAGCACTTTGAATATCTCAAAGTACCATATGATTTGAACCATTATTATAATACCCACTTTATAGAGCAGGAAACTGAAATTTAGATGGGTTCCATGCATTGTCCATGGTCACAAAGCTGAATGCATACTGAACAATATTCTTATTCCCAGCTCATTCCTGTTTTTAGTGTGCAATCCTTTGGTACCTTACCACTTGTCGGGTGTTATTCTGTATTTGTAGTTTAGGGATTAAATTAACTCTTTGCTAATAATGATCAGTAACCATGTGGGATTATTGTTGTAACTGACACTTGGCCTTAATGTTATCAACCTCCATCTTTAAGAACAAAAGATATAAATTCTGGCTTCTCATTTTCTTTAGACAGCTGAAATAAACTAGTTCCTGAAATAGATATCATTGTGCAGCGGCTAAAAAGGCTGTTTAACAACAGAAGCATTTCTTAGATCTGGCAAAAACATATCCTGTCCAATCCATGCTCATTGCAGTCATGATTCCTTAGCAGTTTATCTGTCCCATTTCTATGTCTATTTGCATTTTATGAACATTTTTCCTCTCTCTGTACCTTGAAATTGATTATAGTATTAGCCATTTATCTGCAGATGAGGGTCAAAAGGAAAACATATGCCAGCCCTTTACTATTCATGAGAAATCAACCATTTAAATATATATGGCAAAATAAAATGTTGTGACATTCTTTTTTTTCTTCTTTTGACATGTCTTTGTAATAAAAGGACTTTTTTATTAGGTTACAGAACCCAGCTAAGCAATGAATTATATGCCATTTTTCACTGCTGTCTCTTCTCTTAACTCTAACAGTTGAATTACATGTACAAAATATATTTGACTGAGACAGTAGTAGAATTTTCATACTAATCTGATCTAAGCTTATTCTAGAAAGGATTGCTTGTTTTATATTATATGTGCATGTGTGTGTTGCACATATGCAAAACTTGGAAACAAAAAAGACTTTGGTCTAAGTATCAATTTTACTTTATTCTTAGGAGAAACATGAAGTCTAAATGTCACAATGGGTAGCCTGAACCTACCTAGGTTAATTTAGGCTCCAAAGGCCCTGCTTTTCTCTTGCAAGGCAAAAATTATAGAGATTAGATACCACTTGAGACATAATAGAATGATTTGGAATAAGCATTTAGCTAAGGAATCAAGGACTTGGAAGATAGAGACAGGGAACTGGAGAGACACAGAGAGAAAATGAGAGACAGAGCCAGAAAGAGACAGAAACAGGGAGAAATGGAAGCAGGAGATGAAGAGAGACAGAGAGAGAGAGAGACAGAGACAGAGACAGAGAAAGACAGTGACTATTTGTTCCACTTAATGATTTTGTGGTTAAGTCACTTTCTCTGTTGTACCCTATTTTCTTCATCTTTAACATTTGATGTTGATTGGACCAGATCATAGAATCATAAGATTAGAACTGGAAGGGAGGTTAATGTTTTCATCCAAATCTCTCTTTTTATAGATACAGATACACACACACACACACACACACACACACACACACACATCTTATCTAAAGTAGTAAGGCAGGAAGATGTAGTTAGTTCCAAAAGTTGAACTTAAGGCTTTTTTCCATGGTACCACATTACTTCTCTTTTTTCTTCCATATTAGTCATATTGTGCAAGAAAGTACAGGTAAAAAGAAAAAAAGAAAAATTTTTGAAAGTATATATACATCTGCATTCATCAATTCTTTCTGTAGGAATGGAAAGCATTTTTCATCATGAGGTCTTAAGAATTATCTTGGATTATTGTATTGATGAGAAGAGCTAAGTCATTCACAGTTAATCATCATATAATATTGCTGTTACTATGAATAACATTTTCCTGCTTCTGTTGATTTCTCTTTGTATCAGTTCATATATGTTTTCTCAAGTTTTTTCTGAAAACATTATGCTCATTATTTGCACAAATCATATTAATATACAATAGCTTGTTTAGTCATTCCCCAATTGATGCACATCCCTTTAATTTCCAATTCTTTGCCACCAGAAAAGAGCTACTATAAATAATTTTGTACTTATAGGTCCTTTTCCTTTTTGTACTTTATCTCTTTGGGATAGAGACCTAATACACATACTTCTCTTAAGGCATCTTTTAGCAGAGATCCTCAAACTTTTTAAAAAGGGGTCCAGTTCACTGTTCCTCAGACTGTTGGGAGGACTGGACTATAGTAAAAACAAAAACTTTGTTTTGTGGGCCTTTAAATAAAGAAACTTCATAGCCCTGGGTGAGGGGGATAAATGTCCTCAGCTGCTGCATCTGGCCTGAGGGCTGTAGTTTGAGGACCCCTGTTTTACATTTTGTGATTCTGAAATCTTATATCCACTAGTTTGAAGGGGGAAAAAAGAGGGTGAAAAGTAATGCTAAGCAATTGTCTTCTATTCCTTTTGGTGCTGTTATTGTCTTATTTATTCTGTTCTCAATAGTATTTTATTTTTTCTCAATCATTCTTATAAAGACATATAATCTGTAAAAGTGAAATCATAAGATTTCACATATCTAAAAATACATGTTGAGATTATGGACAACCTGCACAGACATTATTTATTAACTATGCAAAAGTATTATAGTCTTTTTTTAGTTATGTCCAACTCTGTGACCCCTTTTATGATTTTCTTGGCAAAGATGGTGGAATGAATTTCTTTTTCCAGCTCATTTTACATATAAGGAAACTGAGGCAAATAGGATCAAGTGACTTGTCCAGGTTCACATAAATAATAAGTGTCAGAGGCCAGATTTGAACTCCAAGCTCAGCACTTCACCCTGTAAGTACTGTGTGCAGACAGTTACTCTTTAACTGAAATTGTAATTAATTCAGAATAATCTACAGACTCATATTGTAAGTTTTTTTTAATTCAAACTGTAAAGAGGGGGAAAATGTAGACTTAACCCCTAAACATGGGAATTGTTGCTTTTTGGTAATATTATTTTGATAAGGGTTTGTTAGAGATTAGAAGTTGTTTTAAATTCAGGATTAAAAAGTCTATTCATTGGTTTGATAGTACCACTGTAGTTGCAAACATAAGTGACATTGAATTATACAGGGTCTGCATATCTGTAGTGTTTACTGCTGGGGCGGTTGGGGCTGGTGTATCACTTGAGATAAGGAGTTTAGCAATAATGCTAAAGTTGATCAGATATATACACAATGTCTGACATTGATATGATGAGCCCTGAGAGTAGAGGACTATCACTCTGCAAAGGAGGACTAGATTGGCTGGCCCAAAAAGGAAATACAGGGGGGAAAAGACTTTACAGACAGTTGGTATCTGGATAAAACCAATGAGTGGCTACTGTTCTTCCAGTTTGGGTAAGTTGGGAAGGCCCAGTGGGAAGGAAAGAAGGAAGAAAGGAAGGGAGAGAAAGAAGGAGAAAGAAAGGAGGGGACACACAGAAAGAATATGGATAGAACATATATAGGAGAAAACTATACCAATCCGTCATTGCTCCCTACTAATTCTTTGTATATATTATATTTTAACCTTGCCCTGATTGAAGATATGCTGAAGTGGTTAGTACATAATAACATAAGGATCTTAAACATGCTGCCATTACCCTCTCAGATTTGGGCAGAAACTATCAGAATTGCAAAGCATTCAATGATAATATTTTTTAAACTACTCCATTTAAAGTCAAGTAAAAT
The DNA here is from genome assembly GCF_902635505.1 of Sarcophilus harrisii. NCBI lineage: Eukaryota > Metazoa > Chordata > Mammalia > Dasyuromorphia > Dasyuridae > Sarcophilus > Sarcophilus harrisii. The sequence goes on from NC_045431.1 coordinate 115,483,096, forward strand.
CCGAGATGTTTTGGGCATAAACAACTTGTCACATAGCTTGTGAAATACAGTAATGTTTTCTCTGTTTTAGGCTATCATTTGTTCATAATATAAGGAAAAATCTCCTGACTGATGCCAAGTGCAAAGCATAATACAATATTTACCATTTCAATGCTACATGGCATAAATATTTAATTGGCATTGCATATGTCATTTGCTATTACATGAGTAGTACTGAGAGCAGAATGTTCAGTGAGAAATGATCTGCACAGAGAAGAGCTAAAGAAATAGTAATTGGCATTCATAAGGTTAAAATAGACTTGACAGATTTCAAGGGATTTAAGAAATTAATTTATCACAAGCATCTTTATTGAATATGGGAAAAGATTCAGAAATTGAAAATATCAGTCTCTTGATCTTCAACAGGGTGAGCATGACCTTTATGATCCTACAATACATTTCTTCTCACCCATTTTTATCACAAAATAATTTGGAGGTGTGTGCCCTTCTGTTTATCTCCTTTCTTGCCTTGTTACATTAAAAAAAAAAAAAAACCTCATTTGTTCTTTTTTTTATTTTATGAAAAAAAAAAAGCTTTTTGCATATTATACGTTAGCCAAAAATGTTAAAGGCTTTCATTGTACTACACTTAGCCTCAGAGAATGTAGATTAAGACTAGAAAATTGGGTCATCCATTATCAAGAACTTCAGTTATATAATACTAACTTATCACAAAAGGATGAGATGTTTGATCTTCCAGATTTCTAACAAATGTTGGCATAAGGAAATATGGTTCTTTTACATGAATCTAAAGGTGTCCCAGAAATCCATTCTCAATGGTCTTATATAAATGAGTCACAGTATAAGATCTGTTATATATGTTTCCTGAAAAAGCAAAGAAGTGATGGGAAAATCAGTGATATTTCTTTTTTGGTTTAAGCTCTTAAAACTCCACATTTCTGTTTATATCCAGATGGATTTTGGTATTTACCTCATTTCATCTCAAATTAATAATCATATACTAAATTAAATGCTCCTTGATGTCTGTCCATCTCTCATGATGACATGTCGGAAGTATGCTTTAAGAATTATATCCACAGAGCCTGATCAAAATTTAAAAAGAAAAAAACATTTTAAAATTGAAAATAAGGTTCTATTTTCCACATTCATAAATACTATGATTTGGAGGAAGATGGATATAATATATATATATATATAAAACTATATATATATATATATATATATATATATATAACTTTATCATGTTTCTCCAATGTCAGAAATAAAATAGAGGAAATGCTAATTAATCCAGACATTTTTATTTTATATAGTAGTTCTAAATACCAGTTATGTACAGCAGGCTAATAGAATACAGCATGACTGAACTGTTCCTCCCAAATATATGGGACTTTCATACACACAATGGTACATCCCTTTTTTCCCCATTCCCAAAACATTCCAAGACATTACCTAATTCCTCAATTTTACTCAAACAACGGACTCTTATTAGAGTCTGAGAGATTTTCAGCCACCGGGCCCATACTTCTATCCTTGAATCTGATTCTCCAGGCTATCAGTCTTCTTTCTCTTTTTTTAGTACTTGCATTTCTTGAGATAAAATAGTCACCACATCCCTCACAAATAAAGCTAGATGGCCTTTAAGGTAAGTTTCAGCTACCAAAGTTAAGTTCTAAAACTTCAAAAAATCTTGAACCTGGGCCAGCTCCCTATTCACCACCTCCCTCCCATCCCTTCATTATTTTTCCCACTCCAGGCTCCTGCTATTTCTCTTGTAAGTTAACCCCTTGACTACCATTACATTCCCTCACTTTCTTTTAAAACTATAACAATGAACAGTGCTTTAAGTCAGAAGTTAAATACTTAAACTGAGATCTCAAGTTGGCTCTTGGTTATTAATCCATAAGTCTCCATAAGCATAGTTTCTCTTCCTATCCCCTGGAGGGTGCTCTACATAAACTCTAGTTGACTTAAGGAAAAGCTAATTAAGGTCATTCCCCAACAGAACACTGTAGGCCACAAGTTAGTAGAGTATGCTCCCACTACAGGATGACATCTCAAAAACCAGACCCAACTTAAATGTGCTTTGGCTGCCATCTAGGTTAAATGAAACCTGATTTAGCCAAATGATTATCATAAAGATGTCATTACCCCAGTGAAAAATCTGTGTGTTGTCAATCAAGTGTATCCAGGTCATGTTTACCCTCTTGCTAGCACATTCCCTATTACCCTATTCTCTCCAAAATTTCCTATCCTATTCATATGTGAATATATACATATATATATTCATATATTAAAAATATATTATTTTCCCTAGTCTAATGACAGGCCAAGAAAAATAATAATATTATAATGGAGCAATAATAATAGCAACACAATCATATCTATAGACTGAAATTGTTCTCTCCAAAGATACCTATGATTTTTAATTTACTATTAAATGCAATTGTCTTTTTTTTAGTCTTTCTCCTTCTAGATTTCTCTGTAGCTTTTAACTTTATTAGCCACTTCCTAATCCTGAGTGCCCTTCTTTCTAGATTTTTATAACAATTTACGTTACAGATTCTCTCCTTACCTGTATAATTTTTTAAGTTACCTTCTCTAGCTTATGCTCCCTTATCTCTACCAACTAGGTGTAGCTATACTTCTAGACTCTGTACTAGACTCTATTTTCTTCTACATTCTCCCTTGGTGATCTCTCACCAGCTCCTTAGTTTCAATTGCCATCTCTATGTATATGGTACCAAATTTGTCTAGCCTTCAATGGTCTCTAGTTCTTCACCATTTGCAAGACCCATAGGTATCTGAAACTTGGCATATCCTAAAGAGATCTTTCCCCCTAAGCTTGCTTTGTCCAAACTTTCCTATTTCTGCCCAGAGTACCACTCTTCATTCTTCCACTTGGTGGGTAGAGTCAAAAGTCCTGAGAGTATTAGCAATAGAGAAGATACCGGTTTGCCCAAGGATTCCTAGGGCCACTTACTCTCTGAGATCAACTCATCCATATAAAGATAAGATGACAGGTAGAAGCTTATGATATAGGATGCTTTCTTGGATGGCCCTGACAACAGTGGAACTTTATGGCATCTAAGAGACCCTCTGTCATGAAGGTTAATTTTAGTAAGGTCACCCATTGCTTGATTAATCATCTCCCTCCCCAGAAACAGCTTTGTGTACTAGTTACAGACTTGCAAGTACTTAGAACTTTGATTTCTACTCCTTTGTTAACCTCTGGGATTCTTGTTTGCCTCCAATAGTATAGTACTCATTAGGCATACATATTTTCCCTGGAGTCCTTGCCCTGCTTCTGTTATTAGCTCAAGAGTATCAGAGAAGATCATGAACTATATCTTCTGTTATCATGTTCTCATTACATGATCAATTCACTTCCTTTTTCTGGTCAGATAGATCCTTGAGGACATGTGGTTTTCTGCACACTATTTACATTTACCACATTTTTTATTGCTCTCTTTTGAGGCAACATTATGCAGTGGGAAAAGGACAGAATTTGAAGCTAGAATACAATTTCTGACTGTCGCCTATTACCCATGTGATGATATGACTTCAGCTTTCTGAAGTGATTTCTTTCTGACATAGGTTCCTCATCTGTAAAACAAAGGGAATCAGATCTTTCCAGCTTTAAATCTTTAAAGTTATGATTATTACCATACAATTATTCCTAGCCACGTAACAATAAGAGAATATTTGTGTTAACTGCAAACATGACAGCCATAAAAAAAAAAAAAAGACAAAAGGAGTTTGATTTCAAGAGAAAGAACTAAAAAAAAAAAAATCATGCATTCCTTAGAGTATTTAATAATCCCAGTTCCCACAAAGTCCCACACTGTGTTGCCCAGATAATCCTATCCTTCTGACATCCTTGGCCAATGTTCAGCTGGGGTCATATGATGTCATCATTCAGGAATCCTCCTGCAAACAATCCATAAAGGAGTTCTTTAGAGTACCTATTTTCTGACTGGCACCAGCCAGGGGGATTTTGCTGGTCACGTGGAGGTAGGAAAGCTCTGTGTGAACCCCAGAGAACTCACAACTCTAGAAATGAACACCTGATCAGGAATGTTCCCAGGCAACCAGGAAAAGAGCATGTCAATTTAGAAAATGGATAAAAGAAAAAAGGAGCTTTACAAATTGTACCAAATGAAGTAACTATTTATTGGAAGTCTGTGACATGGTGTGGAAAGAGCACTGAATAGAGACTTAGAAATCTGGATTCTCCTTATTGATTTTAATTAATAAACCATGCCAGTTTGATCATATCCTTCTAGGCTTAAGTTTCCTCATCTATAAGGACTTTGGAATCAATAACCTACAAAATCGATTAAAACTTTGAAATCCTATGAACCTTCTAAGGGTTGAGAAGGGCAGAGGATTAACGGGAAGAGGATCTTTGAAGTAGCATTTTTCAAGATAAAGGAATATGAAGAGGTATGATGTTATAATACAGAATCCTGGATTTGAATTCATTCCTGGCCCAGCATTTTCTACCTATGTGATCTTGGGAAAGTTAACCTCTCTGAGACACAGGTGAGAAGACTGAAATATATGAACTCTGAGATAGCTTTCATTTCTTAATCCGTGATGCCATGATTCTGGGATAGAGATTATCTATCTTGATAATGTTTAAAGGATAAAACAGAATCACTAATGTGATTTGTATTATGTCTCTTGCTTCCTAAAATGCAGGATTTGGTGTTATTCTGCAATGTGTTTACACTAGGGAGAGATTCATTAGTGACAGCTATTAGGCTTGCCAAAGAAACACCACAGTTCTGTCTCATTATTCAACAGCTTGTTGGGCCAGTAAACTTTCCATCTGGTTTTCTCCCTCAATATACCTCTAAGAACTCACTTCCCCTCTTCCATATGCTTAATAGGACAAGAATTTTTTTTCTTTTTGAGATATGTAAAGAAAAGTTTGGTTTGTTTCATCAGTTTTAATGATTTGAAAAAATAGATTTTAAGTTTGGTAGTTGTGGTGGTCAGACATTTCACTTGTGTCCACCATTTTGTGACCTTTTTTGTGGTTTTCTTGGCAAAGATATTAGGGAGTTTGCCATTTCCTTTTCCTACTTATTTTATAATAAGGAAATTGAGGCAAACAAGGTTAAGTGACTTACCCAGAGTTATACACCTAGTAAGAATTTGAGTCCAAACTTGAACTCAGGAATATGTCTTCCTGACTCCAAGAATGCCCCTGGATTTTAAGTATGAACCTTACATCTAAAAAATGTGCATATCTTTTTAAAACTTGTGTTCAAACTAAAAAGAAATTAATAAGTATCTCCTTAGAGAGAATTGTATAGTGTTTAAGAGTTGGTCTGAATGCCTAAAAGATCTAGATTCAAGTCCCTTTTGCGATACATATTGGCTACATGAGCCTAGGCCTGTGTTATATTATTGTTATATTGTATTACATATATTATATATTATTTTATTTATATTTATATATTATATATTAATATGTTATATTATTAACTTCTCAAAGTGGTAGGCAATTTTCTAAGCTAAATTGCAAAGAAGATGTTGACCTACATTGGTTGAAAGGTTCCCCTCTCTTGGGAATTCCTTATATGGATAAAATCCAGTCCTTTATCTAACCCTATTCCTATTACCTGAAAACTACTACACTAGATGTTGTGATTATCAAAAAAAAAAAAAAGAGGAATATGCATATTTAAGGAGCTTGCTTATAGTAAGAGAAGGAGAAGAAGGAAAGGAAGAGTATAGAGATATATTGTGTGTTCTCCAAGAATTATCATCCATGTTACTAAATTTGAGCCTACCCTAAAAGAAAAACTAAATTAATTTAATTCCCATTAGACTGAAGAACTGATCCCAGAAATATCAGCAAACTTAAAAATAGTATAACTGATGAATACACAAAATCAGCAAAACCCTTTTTTTGTTAGTCCTAGTTTGATTCATTTGGCGGTTTTGATTTTTTTGTCAACAACAGCTGTGTCTGTAACTTGCAGCTGGAACTGGTATCTAAGTATGGTGTTCAAAGAAGTATATGCAGCATATCCCCCATGTGTGAAAATAATAAATATGAGGGTTTTTTCCTGGTTATGATCAAAGAGAAAAACAAATAGGCAAAGCAAACTGAGAAACCCACCGTCTCAGTTCAAAGTTTCATTGCCTTACAGCAAAAGCCTTCTAATTGGCCTTCATGTCTCAAGCCTCTCTTGGCTTCTCCACACAGCTGCCAAAGTGATTTTCGTAAATTGCAGGTCTGACCATATCGCTCTCCTACTCAATAAACTCCAATGATGCCTTGTGGTTCCTAGGATCAAATGTAAGCTGTGTTTAGCTTTTAGAGCTCTTCACAACCTGTCTGCAAGGTACCTTTTCCAAAAGGAAAAGAAAAATTTTTAGAGGCAGAGGTAAGGTGGGAGTATACATAGGATACGAATATAGATATTGGAAATGGAGTGAGGTCTGTGAGCACCAGTGAGGAGGCCAGTTTTGCTCAATAATAGAGTACAGGATAAGAAATAATACAAAATAATATCACAGTGCCATCTCATCATTAGATAGCTTGAAGGCTAGCTAACTTTCCATTTGATTTTCTCTTTCCACTATAGTTTTAAGAACTAGCCTATACCCCTAACTCTGTCCTGGTCATTATTGTGTTCCAGGACCATCAGAAATCACTTTGTCTATTTGTTCTACCTCTTCTTCAGTCCACTGCCTACCCCTCCACCTCCACCAATACCATCAATACTCAGACCCAAATAAAAAAGAATAATTCAGAAAGAAAAAGACTTCTTCTTGGCACAAGTAATTTTTATGTTGCGTGTCTGTGGATGTGACACAGAGAAAACAGAAAGACAGACAAGAAGTCTGTATTGCAACAGTAACAGTAAGGAAGATTTGGTAAGTGATCCTAGTTAGCCCGGTACAAATGCTGTGTCTCTTTATCCTGATGTAAAATTACTTCAGTTGTGGTGTAGAGAGGACCAGTCCTGCAGTCAAGAGGACCTCAGTTCAAATGTGTCCTCAGACACGTACTAGCTGGTAACTCTGGACAAGTCATTTAATTTTGTTTGCTTCAGTTACTTATAAAATGAGTGAGAGAAGGAAATGGTAAATCAATGGAAAAAATCTTTTCCAAGAAAATCTCCAACTAGGGTCACAAAAATTGAACACAACTGAAATGACTTAACAACAAAGTTTCCTGTCCTTTAGGAGCAAACATTCCCCAAGGGTCCCAATGAGGAAAGCACGGACAATCAATCTCTCATATGTTCTAGTACCATCAAGAACCATTTGGAAATTTCTCTCTCCCTGAATCATCATTCTTATCCCAGGTCCAGAGGAAAATAATATTACATACAGATAAAAGAGAAAAATTTGATTGGAGATTTTATATCAAAGAAAAAAAAGCAAATATTGTGTAGAAACATAATCATCAAAATTGTTCATCTAGAATTTTGAAGTTTACATAACACTTTCTTCTCAATAATCCAATATGGTATACAAAATGCAAACCTTAAAAAATAATTCTTTTTGGCACATTGGGAAATGTTTTTCATATGAGATAAAAATATAGTTTTATCAAGGGAAGATACTCCTACAAAACTGGAGATGACTTTTTAAAAATTATTGCTTTAAAGATTGTTTTCCATTAGGAACTTGTCTACTTTTATAAACACCAACTAATGTAACGTTTTCATTTTTTTTAATGGTAGCAAGAACATTCATCTACAAGAGTACTTTTGAAAGTTGTGTTGATTTTAAGTAGCTACAGGTGGATCAGCAAGTTATAGACTATTGAGATAATAGTAGGTTAAAAAATGATAGCAAAGAGTAATGAATTAGGAATCTCTACTATATTAGCCAGTATATTGAATCTATATGTGTATGAAGACAGAATGAAATTAAAAACAAAACCTGATTTATGAAAATGTGTCTTCCTAAGCACATTATTTAGTCTGCTAAGAGTCCAAGTTACAAACAGCAATCTTTACATTCACTTGCTTTCATCTTACACTGAAGATCTGGTTGCACTCTGAATATTTTTATCAAACTACACCATTGTCCAATATTCAGAATTATTATTCATATTTTTCATTATTGCTATTTTTATTCAGAATCTACCCTCCTCATATTTTGTATGTTCCATAACTTCTTGAGATCAATACTTAGAAAGAATTGATTTCATTTTATATAACAAAAGCCCTAGAAGCAAATGTGGGATGATCAGTTGAACTGGTCTGTATAAATTTGTCCCATTTTAAAATGGAATAAAAAAAACCATAATAACTAGAGAGATAGTTGTTGATATTTGTGAGGTTTGTAGAATCAATGAGTTTTAGAATTATAAAGAACCAGAGAAACCATTTCATTCAAATTTTTTCCCCTTTTCCCAAAGTGAGAATTTCTCCTCTAGAATCTCTCAAATTTAGTGATGTAATAAGTTCCTGAAAATTCAAGTGATGGAAAAGTTGCCCTCTCTCTTAACATTATTATATGATTTGATATTGAAAGGAAATGTAGAGATTCAACCTCATCATATTACAAATAAAGAAACCGAGCCACAGAGAAATAAAATGATTTATGCAAAATCACATAAAGCTTCAAAGCCAGGACCTAATCCTAGATATTCTGATCAACAAATCTAATATTCTTTCTTTTGCAGTAGACTAAAGCAGCCCATTTCATTTTTGAACACCACTGCCAAGAATTTTTTTCCTCATATTAAGCAAAAATTTGTTTTAAATGGCTCCCTGTTGCTATATAACCTTCACTAATTGCTTCTATTCAATTTTATGAAGACAAAAACAACAGCCTGATCCCCTTTTTACTTGAAAATCTTTCCTTTATTTGCAGACAAATATTTTCTAAATTTAATAAATAATTCTAATAAACATTATCTGTAGTTTATGCATGGTACCAACTATGGTTTGTGTTGGAAAGAAAAAAAAATGGCAAATCAAAAGAATATTACACATGAACTAAAGAGATCTGAGCTTGAATCCCAACCTAACATTTCCTGGATGTTTTATCATAGACAAATCACTTAACTTTTATAAGATAAGCTTAACATACTGTGGTTGTCATAAAGAAAAGCACTTTTGAACCTTTAAGGCACAAGATAAATGTAAGTATATCATAAATGTAAGTTATAGCTATAAGACCACCAATAAATGTTCATTCAGTCTCCATCTTTTCAATCAACAGTAATATACAAATGTTTGTTAAACCCTATGTTCCAAGCATTGTGCTAAACATTGGCAATATCAACAGGGAGAAAAAAAGAATTCCTAAAGATCTCATATTCTAAAGTAAGAGATAATAAATATGTTGTGTGTATATACACATAAATATATATATATATGTTTGTACCTCATATGTATATGTAAACATATAGAAAATAAATATAAAAATGATATATCAAAGTTGTTATATGCAAGGCATTTTGGGAGGGAAGGAATTAGCAGTTGGGACGAGCATTAAAGGCTTCAAATTGAGCTGTTTTTTTTTTTTTCCAAGAATGAGAAATACTCTGAGGGAGAGACAAGGATGGAGTACATTTCAAGAATGGGTGTTGGCCAATGTAAATAAATAAAATTGGAATGGAATGAGGAATGGGATATCATTTTTCCTGGATCATATAGTGTATAAGAAAGAGAATAATTTTTAATGAAGCCAGAATAAAAACTTTAAAAGCTAAACAGAGGAATTTAAATTTTGTGCTAAGGCCAATAGGGACTCATTTAGATTATTTGAATAGAAAAGTGATGTGGTCACACCTGTGCTTAAAGAAATTCACTGACAGCAGTGTTTAGGACAGATTGGAGTGGAAAGAAACTTGAGTCATGGAGAACAATTAGAAAGCTGTTACAGTAATCCAACTGAGAGTTTATGAGGATACGAACTAAGGCGATAAGATGTGAGTGAAGAAGAGGGATTGAGAGATGTTGTGGAGATACAAACAGAATAAAAATTTGACAACAGATTAAATAGAGTGATTGAGATTAAAGAGTTGAGGATAACACTGAGACTATAAACCTATAACAGTAGAAGGATGATGAGATTGTCAATAAAAATAGGGAAATTTGGAAGAGGGAAGGGTTTGGGGAAAAGATAATGAGTTCCTTTTAGAGCTTAATCACCTCGAAAGATAGAGATCCATTACTTCCTAAAATAACTCATTCCAGATTAAGATTTCCCTTAAACTGAACCAAAATCTGCCTCCCTCTGCTTTCAGAATCTTACTGTTAAAAACTACTATGTGAGTAAGATGGTAACATAGACCTCATTCTGTTTTTATGAATATCTTTTCACAACTTCTCCTAATGTATGTCAAGGTTCTGCCAAAAAAAAAAAAAAATGCAGGCCTCTTCCACCAGTTAAACCAGACAGTTCTTTCCTTTCTCATTTACAGCATCAAAGACCAACAGGAAAAGTAGAGAAGTTGATGGTGGCAGTGGCAACACAGTCAATGGCATGCCCCCAAGGACAAAACAAAAATGATCATTTTCTTCTTGTCAGAGTAGTATGTATAACCAGCCCACTGAAGCTGCTACTTGGCTATATATAATGTGTTTTAATTTTGCTTTTGGATTTCCTTAGTATTCACTACCCTGGCTTTTAAATATCCTTTCTCTTTCCCTGTCACCTTCTATGCAGTCTTGAGTTGCACATATTTTTGTTCATGTGAACTGAACTGAAGAGTAGAGTTGAAGTGATAATGAACCTACATCTTGAAAATCTTAAATTCATAATAAGCAATCTGTACAAACCCATCTAATTGTTGAGACATGAGCAGTTTTCAGTTGTGTATGAATATGTTACAGCAAAGCTACAGATACATTTTAGTCATCATCTTGAATCACAATGCACCGAGATCCTTGAATTTCTTCTCTGCCTTCTTTGTGTTTCTCTTCCTCATTTTCCCTTCCACAGTTTCCTCCTTCTCCTGTCTTCCTTTCTTCTTCCCTTTTTCTCCACCTTCTTTATTACTTCTTCTACCTCTCCCCCTTTCTTGCTTTTGCTATTTACCTATGTGACTTCAAACAAGTGATCTGTTTTTCCTAGGCTTTAGTTTTTTCTTCTGTAAAATTAGGGGAGAGGGTAAACTAAACTTCTAAAGCCTCTTATATCCCTCAATCTATTCCTATGATAACTTTACCTATAATTTTATCCATTTTAATTAAATCTCATTGCAATAACCCTAATCCCATGGTGCATACTGGCACCTCTTATAATCCAACTTCTGTGATATTCAATACTACTTGTTTTGCCTATGATACTGTTTGATTAGCTGATTTTTGTTTTGATCTGAATCCATAACTTCATTGATGTAGGGAACTCCACCGGTGTGAAAACTCCGTTTTCTTATGCACTTCTGCCAGTCATTTGCAACTGATGGCCAAAAAAATTGTCTGGAGCATTGAGAGGTTGATAGTCATATCACATTGTCACACAGGTAATATATGGCAAAGGCAGGACCTCCGGACTCCAAAGCCACCTTTCTTTCCTGGGCTAACTCTACCTCTTGGAAAACCTATTACTATTTTAAAAGGGTATAATTCTATATATAGTTGTCAAATTACTACTGAAGCTAAATAAGAATGAGTCATGAAATAGAGTCCATGCTAATTATATACAAACAACATGGCCCTTTTCTTCTCTTTTAAGTAGAATTAGAAACAGTTATGCAGAGTGGCAAAATGATCCATAGATTCTTCCAATCTTTTAACAGCTTTGGAAATAAAAAACAGCATGTGTTAATTTTTTTTCCTCTTGATTAAACTATCTTTTAGACTAAAAGAGAGTTGTCACAAAATTTCCCTGATGGATCTTTAAAAGCATGTTTTTCCAAGTTATTTCAACTAATAGGATGGATGGGGGGTGGGAATATGGAATTAGGATAGTTGATGACAGAATAGTATAAAAAAACTTCAGAAAAGGGAAAACGGAGAGTCCTCTAATTCAGAATTGATAGACCATTATAGACTATTCAGAATCAAAAGGACACTTAACAGATTGAAATATATTAAGTTGCAGGCATATATCAATAGGCAGAGTAGGAGATAGAGTATGAAACCCTCTGCTGTTGGATGACAATATCAGATTTTTGTAGCTGAACAAGGATTTGGCATTCTATGTGGGTCCACCCTAGGGCTTATGCTATTGAACATTTTTATCATTGACTTGTATAACAGCATGAGAAATACACTCATTAAAGTGGTGGATAACAAATGTCAAATAATACCGACTACTTCAAAATGGGTTTTGACTGACTAGGTTCTACCTGGGGAATTTCTTCTCTTACCTTGAGAAAAAGTCATTCAAAATTACCAGGAATCACTCATCTGAACCAAGGAGGGATTTATAAGAGATTGAAGTATCCATGGGGAGGATTCAGCTGTTTATGTGTTTATGTATGTATGTATGTGTGTGTGTGTGTATATGTACATGTGTGTATGGATGGATATTGAGAGACAGAAAGAGACAGAGAGAGAAAGAGATAGAGAGAGAGAGAGAGAGAGAGAGAGAGAGAGAGAGAGAGAGAGAGAGAGAAATGAAATAAGCCATGTTTTTAGCTCTTCGCCATTTGCCATTTCAGCATCCTTTCCCCTTTATTTCATTCAGCCTGAAAGCTTCTCAGGACCATGCCCCCAAAGTTTACCTCCTTTTAAGCCCATCATGAAGAGCAAATGATATAGTGCATGGCGATCATTTTGCAAAACTTATAGTAGTTGACTATCATCAATATTTTTAATTATTATTATTATTCTTTATCAAAATTATTTCTCAAATAGAAATCTAATAAACTATTTCCTGCTAAGATATTAATAAAGACTTACAAATCATGGCTTATTTGATTCAACAAACCTGTAAGGTAATTTGCTATTATTATTCTCATCATATACTTAAGGAAACTGACATAGACAAAGTTTATATAATCCACCCAAGATCACACAGCTAGTAAATATTTGAGGTCAAATTTTGAATTCAGATCTTTTCTGACTCCAGATCCAACACACTAACCACTATGCCACCTAGTTGTCTCTATTAGAGCTTTGTAAATCAATCATTTTAAATGGTCTCTTGAAGCACTACACAATGAACTAGCACATCTGTTTTAAGGAAAATTCTGGGGAAACATAAGCATAAACCCGAACAGGGTATTAATTTTGGAGTGTTTGGATTAGGAATTAAATGACTAGTTCTCTAAGTGATGGAATGATTAAAGGTTTAAACATTGTCTTTTCCTCCTTCAGAAGTTCTTTCTGAACTCTCCATATTCTGGTCACTGTCTTCTAAATTTATGACACATTCCTATGGCTGAAATAACTTCAGATTCTGTTTGCTACTGTTCTAAATGCAGATAAATAGTTTTAAAAATGATGTTTTTAAAATTCAGCAAATTAGCTTTTAAATCTACTTTGAGACTCAAATATCAGTTCCAAACAAAGATATGGGAGAAAAGCAGAAGAGACATGAGTTTAAGACTGAGAGGCATGGATTTAGTTTTGACTCTGGTGCTGATTTTCTGCCTTACCTCTGACACATCACATTCTCTCTGTGCCTCAGTTTTCCCATTTGTAAAATGGAAATGATGCCTGTCAAACCACATTGAATATAATTATAAGATTTCAGTTTCTTCTGAAAGATAGTTTGATGCTAATCTATCTATATATTTAAATCACTAAGAAATGTGTAATTTTTCTAATTCTATGTCAGAAAAGCAACATTAGTGCATTATATTAGTGTGAATAATACTTTTGGGCATGATCTCAGTGAGATGGGGAATTCCTAGTACAGGAAATCTTTCAATCAATGTAAATGTGTAATTTAGCAAATTGACTGAACTAAGGGGTTAAGTGACTTCTCTAGGGTCTCAGAACTTCATATCAGAGGCAAGACATAAAGCCATGTATTATTAATAGCCAGTCTCCACTATGCCATCCTCCTCTTAAAATGCACACTTAAGAGTAATTATTGATAATATTTTTAATTGTTATCTTAAAAAACAGAGGAATTAATTTTAAATGATACCACTGGGCATTCTGGAAATCTATTGTCTCTGATTAGAGACTAAAGTTATTTATAACAATCCTTTGGACTTCCCTATCTTGGGACATTTATCTTTACAACCTCCTGTGGAAGGAAAAATGATCACACTAATTATGTAGTAGAAGCCCCTTTAGGCATGATGTGGGTAGCTTCTTTTCCAACACCCCAGGTAGTAATGAGTTGATGTCCTAAAGCCTGAGGTTTAACATATTTCGAAAACATTTCTAACTTTGCAGATTCCAAATACAGATGGTCTTTTTTATGTTCATAGTCTTGCTGTTATTTTTCTGTCATTTGCAGCCTGGTACCTCTCCATTGGAATGCATATTTCTATCCCATAATTATACATAGATTTCAAGAACACTAAATATTGTTTCATTATTTCACCATACCTTTTTGCTCAAATACTACAAGGGGGGCAGAGACAGGGAATCTATTGCTTATTTTCTATTGTACAGCACCACAATAAGGTACAGTGGTTATCCAGAGATTTAATAAACAATCAGAAGTTTGGGGATTCCTTAAAACTATATCTAGAATTCTTCTCTCAATCTCAGAATTTCCTTACACTTTCCCCCAGATGTTATTAAACTGCATGACATAGTAGAAAGAACAATGGGTTTATGTTGAGACAATCTGAGTTCAAATCTTGACTCTGCCACTTACTACTTCTGTGACCTTGAAACTCTTTCTGGGCCTCAAGTGTACATATATTGAAGTAATTGTTCTAGATAGCCTGTAAGGTCCCTTGTGGTTAAATGAATAATTCTAAGAGCTCTACTTTTCTAAGGCCTATATTTCAAGGGAAAGTACCACTTAAGTCTGACTTGTGTTTCTGGATGTTGGAACATTTCCTCTAAGCTGGCATTGGGCTTAGAATCAGGAGGATTCATAAGTTTGAATTTGGCAAAATTTACTACTTGTGTGACCTGGAAAAATCACGTAACCCTAATTATCTCAGTTTTTCCATCTCTAAAATAGCTAGAAAAAGAAATGGTAACCCACCGTAGTATCTTTGCTAAGAAAACTCCAAGCGGAGTTCATGAAGAACCAGACATAACTGAAATGATTCAAAAAACAATTTTTTCTAATAACCCTGTATATTCTTCTTCCACTGTAAACCATCCTGCATCTCTTTGAATTTCCTATCATCATCCACCTTCCATATGCTTAACTAAACTTTGTTTCATCACTTACACTGCTAAACTGCTTCTGTTCCAGGACCTTCTTAGGGATCCCGTGACCCTGAAAAAAACATTTAGTAAGCCATTCCCCATTTTGTAAATCAGTCAAGAAGGCAGTATAGTTCTAGAAGGTTGATATTTTGCTCCCTAGCTACTATCACTCAACCAATATTCTTTCCAAGTTCAAGAAGAGAGTATTCCTCCATAGCCTATGACCTACAGAAAAGGTTCCTTTAACACTTTCTTAGCTATTTTTAAACTATAACATCAAAGTATTGTAGTACGAAAACACTGTTTGGGAATGAGAAAAAAAAAAAAGCCCTAAGTAGTGACATGTACAACTTATGTCTCCCTATCCTGGGGTCTACTTGAAGAAAAGCTTCAAGATCTAGAAAATAAACCTTCAGTCTGCCAGTTATCTGATTTAGCTTATGTATCAACTAAAAGTTCATTCTCCCCTAGATTTAAACCCATGTAGAGGAGCTTTCTATGTATTTTCACAAGTTTGCCCGCCAGCCCTGCACTGAAAGATTGTGTTCAACATTCTTTATTTACAGATGTATTTTATTTAGCCAATTTTCCTTCACGCAAATAGCTTTTTTCCCTCTCCTTCCTTGCCAAGTAAAGCCATGTAGTTTTATTATCTCCCTGCTCAGTAATTCCTGTAGCATTCTCAACCATTATGAAATTGTCTTCCTCACTCTGGTTTTTGTCTTTGTTACCTTTGTAATAAATATCACAAACATTTTTCACATGTATAAAAATCTTTAATAATACTAAATCACTGACAAGAGTTTCACTAAAACCTTAACATAGAGAATTTTTTTTTATTTAATAGCCTTTTATTTACAGGATATATACATGGGTAACTTTACGGCATTAACAATTGCCAAACCTCTTGTTCCAATTTTTCACCTCTTACCCCCCCACCCCCTCCCCTAGATGGCAGGATGACCAGTAGATGTTAAATATATTAAAATATAAATTAGATACACAATAAGTATACATGACCAAAACGTTATTTTGCTAACATAGAGAATTTTAAGCCAAAGAATGGAATAAGGCTGGACCACTTACTGCTCCCTGTTTTCAATGTAGCATTTTACATAGCACAGTTATTACTGTGTATGATTCTCATTAGACAGTATCTTAAGTAGAATGAAAATTCCATTTTATTGAAATTTTCTGTAATAAAAATACATAGTAAAGCTGTTGCCCATCTGGCTTAAAGAAACTAAAGTGAAATAAAATTGTGCTCTAAACACAAACATCATAGAATTATTTTACTTTTTTTACATTCAACATCTGTGTCTTATCCCCTGGATTACTTTTACACTTCAAAGACTATTAAAACCAATAAAGTGACCAAACCTATCATTCAGTAAATTTTTGTATGGTAAGACTATATAGTAATAATGAATGAAAAATATTTACAAAGGGCTTGACAGTTTGCCATTAAAATGCTACACAGCTTAACTCAAAATGATAAACCATGTTTCGCTTCTTTATAAAGGAGGTGTTATCTGGATAGACAACTTGCGAATTCTAGTGCTCTGTGACCTCTTAGATGATCCCTGAATTTAAACTTCAAAATAGAAATCCTAGCAGAAGAGAGTGTCTAGTATATCCTTAGTTCTTCCACCACCAGAATCCAAGGCCTAGCTGGGCATGTTACCATCTTTCCTGCCAGTTTCTCTTCTCTCCACCAGACCACACCAGAAATTGTAAAAACTAGATGGACCAAATGCATCAACTGATACAAATAGATATATATTTTACTTTGAAAAAAATGTTCATCCTTTTTCTTTGTCTTTTAGATTAAAAAATGTAATAATTCACTATATGAAATTGGTCCTTAAAGGTTTTATTATATTCCTGTCTTTCTCCTGTAATCTACTCAGTTGTGGATGAGTGCAAATTTGCCCCCTAAACATATATCATATCCTCATACCATGTTTTACACCCTGCTATCCATTCATCTACCAGGAGTCAAGACTTGTCCAGGAATCTTGTTATCTTCCATACTGTCTTCTCTATGACCCCACTTTCTACTTTTTGCTCAAGAAACACTATAACTTGCCCTAAGCTATACTCTCAGTTCCTGTGACTTTTCAAACCAAAAAATTTTCCCTTAACCATCTGTCCTCAATGTATGTCATTTCTCCACTGAAGGTATTTGTACTCCAGCACCCATTGCAATGTTCATCACAAAAATTTAGGACTTACTAAAATCTCATCATTCATTCATTATGTATATTTGTAATTTTTTTGCTGGGCAATTGGGGTTAAGTGACTTGCCTATGGTCAAAAAGCTAGGAAGTGTTAAGTGAACTCAGGTCCTCTTGACTTCAGGGCCAGTGCTCGATCCACTGCACAACCTAGCTTCCTCTCATTATGTATATTTGAAAAGATGGAAAGAGTATCATTCATGCTTGTAAATTTTAAAAAGACATATCAAGTAGCTTCAATAAAAGATCAGATATCTATTACATATTCCGAGAACAATCAGGTAAATGATGAAAAATTCAATTAGTAGGCCAGTTATTTGGTGTCTACATGAGCTTGAAGAATGAGTTGACCTGATTTTTTTATTGAACTAGCTAAATTTGCTAGTTCTTTTGGTGTTTAATAAAGCCTTAAAAGCTCCTATAGCAAAGTTCTTATGAGTACTTCAGTTCTCCTATTTATTCCAAACTCTGCAGCACAAAAGAGCTAGGCCAAAAGTCTCCATTGGCTGCTCTTGTAAGAAAGAAAGCCAAGTTTTCCAACCTCCTGTGTAAACCTACAGAAAGATTTCTCTGTGGGTTGATGTCATTTGAGCCAACCTACACTCTGTGGGTCAAAAAATTGGATTGTTGGAGGAATCACATGGTGCTTTCTGGAATCAGCCACAAAGAAGTTCTTCAAGTGAAAATGCTGCTGACAGTGGGTGTGACTAGGAGCCAACTGGCACACCCCTTTTAGATGATTAATGTTCCTTAGCACCTCAAGAGGGAAGAGTACTTGTTTTAAGATGAGACTTGAATTTGAACCTTAATTCTGCTATTTATTATCTTTATGACCTGGGGCAAACCCCTTTGTCTCTCTGAGGCTCAGTTTTGTCATCTGTAAAATGAAAAGATTGGAGTAAGATCCGTTTAAGCTTCACATTTTGTGGTCCTGAATTTTTTTTGGGGGGAAAGAGGGAATCAGGCCTCTAATTTCATTTTTAAAGTAAGGAAACTTCCTCAGCATATTCTCTCTATTTTCTAGTTTTAGAAAACTCCTAAGTCACTGAGAAATTAAGTGACCTATACAATGATATAGACAAGATATATATGAGAAAGGATTAGAATCCAAGTCTTGCTCTGTGGTCCCTCTAGTTGCTAATTTCTGAGTGAAAGAGAATATTTATAACACAGAGACACCCAGACACACACATATGTGCAACAAAAAAAGGCCTTTTATTGCAAGTGAAGGGGAAAAAAGAAATGGAGACAACAGCAATAAGTGATAATGTTTTTCCAAAAGGAAAAAAAGAAAAGGGTGTCATTAAAATTTTTTTAACAATACACAGAAGAGGGAAGAAGGAAATTTAGAACAGAACACAGACCCAAAAAAGCTGATATTCTGGTTTTAGATTTAATATGGACTTTAAAACAAATAATTATCATAGAGATTCATAGTTTTATATGCAATCCTCTTTTTTTATATGAAAGTGTTTGTGTTGGTTTATTTAAAGATTGTACCATCCTGAAAGGCTCACTCTCCACTAGGCAAATTCACTCAAGGCCAATATTCCTCTACAGAAAATCTCATCAACTCAAAAGAATATAAAAGCTGCTGTTCTGTCCTCCAGCTGCCTGATCCAACTCCAGAGAGAAAGCCTTGTCCAAGGGTACTTTCTTAGGCTGTCTGGCATCTCTGTAACTCATAGGGTGTCTTCTGATTCATGCAAAAATTGCATTTAAGTGAGGAAAAGTTATACAAAGTCATTGATCTCACCAGAGATGAAAAGCAGCCCTCATCTCAGAGATGAGGCCTTCATTAAACAACATTTCTAACATCGTCATAATGGAATATTTATCTTTATGTAACATCCCTTTTGAAGTGACTCCCCAAACCTATACTCATTCTCAAACCCCAGGTGGCAAAAGCAGCTGACTTCAGGATCCTAAGATCTGTCTGAGATTTCTAAGACTCAGAAGCCCCCATTACTCTGCTTCCCACTGATTATCAGCTAACAACTTCAATTACCTTTTAGCAAAGAGGATGGCATAGTGTCATACCCTGAGATGAGGTAATAAGAGCTGTTAGTACAAAGAATAATTCCCTATAAACTCTGGGCCATACTCTCCCACAAAACACACAAGGTCTATGCAGAGAGTCAGCACCAAGTATAATGATGGTGAGACAGATGTGTGTCACTCATGAGTGACAAATGGGTAACTCACAGCTTCTACTTGAGTACATTCCTGAAACTTGGGTAGCATTTTTCTCTGCTACAGAGGGATCATTCTTTGTGGGGTTCTCTTCTTTAAAATATAATGGTTCTCTCTGGGAGCAGGTTTCTTGGGGAGGTTTTCTGGAGGCAGCCTTAGTTTCAGTTAAAAGTAATAATCACTATATTTAGTATAATGAGTCGGGTAGGCAACCCCTCAAGGAACCAAGAAGAACTAGGTTTAAATCCCTGCCTCTTAATACATACTGACTCTATGAACACAGGCAAGTCCTTCAGTAGTCTAGAAAACTAAATCAAGTCATCAAGCATTTATCAAGTGCCTACTATGTGCTAAACACTGTTCTAAGCGCTAAATATACAAAGAAAGAAGAAATAGTTTCTGGCCTCAAGAGTATCACAGTCTAATGGGGGAGATAACAATTAAGTAGTAAATTATGTACAACCAGAATATATATACAACTAAGCCTATAAACTTAAGGAAAAATGCAAAACCATAGATGTATTTGTGTGTTTGGAAGTTTCTTGTACTAATGAAATCACAAGTCTGATCCCTGTATCTATATTTATTCAGTATATACTTATAAGTGTACATTTTGTCTCCTTTTATAGAACATTAGTTCCTATAAAGCAGAAATAGTTTGTTTTTATCTTGTTTCCAGTACTCAGATAGTGTCCAGCATATAGTAGATACTTAATAATTACCTGTTGATTAATTGATATATCCTGTATACCTCCTAAACTCAGAGTACCAGTAGCCTAAATGTCACATGCTTGGGATATAATCTCTTTTTTCTTCTCCCTCTAACTGCCCTGAAATGTTACAACCTTGAAAAAGCCTTTGAACATTTGTGAAGGGTGACAATTTCCCTTACTCCCTCCAGTGTCGTCTGAATACCAGATTTTTTTAACCATCCATCACCACTCCAACTTTCCATTAGCTTGCATACAATGTAAATATTTAATCTTAGTTCTTTCTCTGTCTGTTCAGTGTTTATTTAGTGGTCTCTGAAATCATATATGAGAGTGTGGCAGAAGAAATCTGTGGATTTCAGTTACCCATAATACACACACTACATTTTTGTCCACCTTGTACTTATCTAAGTTATAACCCCAAAAGTACAAGGACTATTTTATTTAACTTATATGTTATCCAGTGCTGCCCAGAGTAGGTACTTAATGAAGACTTGAACAGAGATGATGACCAAAGTTCCCCTGAATAAATATTATTGAGAGGAGGAAGGAAAGGGAAGAGGAAAAAGAGGAGAGACAGTCCTAATTCACTTTTTCATTATTCTAATTCAATAAACATTGCCAAGCACTCTCTTGATCTCCAGAGATGCAAAGACAAAAAATGAAATGGCTCCTGCTTTCCAAAGGCTTACATTCTCCTGTTAATCTAATAAGTCATTTGAATAACATTCACATTACTTTGCAGGGTGGCCTAGCATAAAAGAATCTATTTAGTCCAAATTCTGGTTCTGTAACTTACTAGATAAGTGACTTTCAACAATCACTTTACTTCCCCAAGACTCTACTCTCTTATCTTTAAAATGAGTATAATAACACTTGTACTACCTACCTATTGGGCTACAGAGAGAAAAGTACTTAGCATGGTTGATACCATCCTCATTGTGATCCTCTTAAGGGAGTTATGGTAAATAGATTCACCAGAGAATAGATTGTAAGAAACAGACCCAAGTCAGACTTCATATTGTAGCCATTCAGAAGGGAGAGGGAATACAGAGGAGCCTATTTTTTTTTCCTTTGGCCTGAATAATGAAGGGGAAATCAAACTCAGTCTAAGGGAAGCAAGTGGTCTATTGTTCCTTGAAATCTTCCCATTGCTAATGACGGATTGGGTAGGATTGCTTTATTACTAAAGTGTTACTATCTTGTACTGCCTTGCTTTCTAAATTCTAATCTGCAGATGAACTGTTCTGTAATGTTTATTAGGCAAGTTAGTACTGTATTCTAGAACACAAGGATTTAATTTTACTGATGCGTCTTTATTAAACATGTTTTTCAATTCCCTTTGAAACTAAAAGCAAGAATCCTTTAAACAATATGTATTCTTTACCCCCAGCAATGCATCTATTTGGCCTCAACTGGCAATTACAACAAACTGAAAATGACACTTTTGAGAATGGAAAAGTGAATGCCGATACTGTGCCAACAAATACTGTATCGTTACCTTCTGGTGACAATGGTAAGAGATGCATTTCTTTGTTCTGTCTTTTTTAACATTTCTTTGAATGTATTTTACAACCATGTTCATATCTACTTTTGGGGGAGTGTACTAGGTCAGAGGGGACAAGTTACTAGCATAGTATTACAGCAACAATAAGAACAAAAAATCCTTTGTAAAGAAATTAAAATGCCAGAAAAAAATCCAGTGTGAGAATAAATATTTTTTTTAAAAAATCATTTTTACTGAATAAATAGGAATAACTTTTCTCTTTAAATAATTGAAGAAAAAATTATGTGCCCTTAGGTTTGTAAATGGTACCTCTTTTAATCCCAAAAGTATGTATGTAAATGTATTTTAGCCTCAGTTAAAGTGAAATAGATCATAATCAATATATCACCCTTTACTTATTTTATCATGGGTATATTATGTCTTCCTTAATATCCACAGAGTTAAAATACTACATTAATTTTCTTAGTGATACCATTAAGGTACAAAGTATATTAAAGGATCATATTTTAATTGGCCTGTTTTCTAGGTCTCCTTTAAGTTTCTCTGAATTTCTAGGAGTTTTTGGAATTCAGGCTAAGGGAGTTTTTTAAATCAATAGAGTCTGAATGCAAAACTGGGTCTGCTCCATATATCCCAACTGTGTCTTGTTCCAACCACATTTTTCCTAACATTTGGTAAACAGGCTGAGTCTGCCTTTGAGCAACTCTGTCTCTAAGTTTGTGTCCCTCCTTTTTTCTAGCTCTCCTTCATTTCTCTTATCTAGCTTGCTTGATTTGTCCTTTAACATCAGTTACTGCCCATTTCTATGTAAGTGGCTTCCTTACTGGGGTGAAGAAGAGGCTATTACATTCTTAATGAACATATATACCATTTTACACACTAACAACACACACACACACACACACACACACCTATCTACTTAAGACTCATGCTTTTTGCCATTTTTCATCGCTCTCCTCATCTTGTTTTATTATAACTATAATACTTTGTGGCATGCCTCCTACTCCTTAGGGGAGTAGAGAGTTTTATGAGACATTGATTTTCATAATCATAATGAATGGACTCTACATGGGGCCTTTTCTGTGAAAAAGCCCCATGTTCCTTAAACATTATAAAGTCATAACTGAAAGTTAGCCACATCTAGGTTAGGAGGTGACTGCTGCTCCAAAATGCTTTAAAGGGGTTGAAGAATGGCTTCCCTAATTGAAACTGCAGGTGGGAGATTTTAATTAAGGAAACTATAATTACCTTAAGCAAATGCTTAATTATTCTGCAGTGATAACACATATATAAACATCTAAAGCAACTGCCCATAGGATAAATAACATTTATCCTAGCTTCCTCTCTCAATTCCACTCTTGTAATGTCAATAAGGCATCAATATTGACTCCTATGAAAATTATCAAGTTAACCCTTTATTGAACACACTGAAATTAAAAAGAGAAGACAACTGTGAGGACCAAAGCACTTTCTACAGTTCCATACAAATTTTTAAGATGATAAGTCTTTAATGCCAGAGAAACAGAATGACTATTTAAGGTTTGGCTTTACTCACTAGTTATATTTCCCCTCTCTTATAAACCTATAGAAACTTAAGAGTGAAAATAAGAATTGAAGCAGGTTCAGAGACAATGACAGAGGTCCTCTCCAAATGGAAACTGGTCCAGGAAATCAGTGAGAATTGATTGAAAGATTGGAAATTGAAAGAATGTTCATCAGTCAGAGGAATGCCTGAACAAATTTGGGATATAAGATTATGATTTAAAAAAAAACTATTGTGCCACAGAAAGAATAAGCAGAAAGATTTCAGAAAAACTTACATAAACTCAAGGAAAATGAAGTGAACAGAACCAGGAGGACATTATATGCAGTAATAGCAATATTGTAAGGATAGTTATCTGTGAATAATTTGGCTACTCTGATGAAGACAATTCTAAAAGATCATTACTGAAAAATGCTATCCACTTACAAAGAGAACTTCAATTGTAGACTGAAGCATAGTTTTGTTTTTTTACATTATTCTTGGGGTTTTTTTTTTGTCTGTGTCTTCTTTTACAAGATGGGTAATATGAAAATATATTTTGCAGAACTTCACATATATAACCGAAATCAAATTGCTTGCTTCTCAAGAAAGGGTTTGGAAGAGAGACAATTGGAACTTGTTTTTTTCTTTAAAAAAAAAAGAAACTTTTTTCCCCAAATTACATGTAAAAACCATTAACATTCTTTTTTTTTCAATTTTTTAACATTTTTATTTAAAGTTGGAGCTCAAAAAATTTTAAAGTAAACATAAAAACTGCATGTAATTGGGAAATATTTAATGAAATAAATAAAAACTGTGTTTAAAAAAGAAGACTGTAATTTCAATAAGTTCAATTAAGTTAAGCTCATCAATAGAATCAGACTAGTAAAGCTCCTGTAGAATCAACTCATGTCCTTATAATTTCTCCAATTTTAGATCTTCTAAGTACAGAAGATAACTCTATGAAAGTTCTATATGGATATGAATCCTCTGACTTGAACCTTTTCTAAGGCCACAATCTAAAGGGATAGACTTCCCTGAGTCATTGCTGAAAGTGATTTAGCACTTATACTGTGCTACACATAACTGGGGAGAAGGGAGTAGTTTATGTAGTGGTTAATCTGTTCCAAGTATTGTGCTAAGTGCTTTTTACAAATATTATCTCATTTGATCCTCACAACCACCTTGGAGGTAGATGCTATATCCCTAATTTACAGTTAGGTAACTGAGTCAAATAGTTACATTAGGTAACTTGCCTAGAGACTCATAGATACTAAGTATCTGAGGTCATATTTGGACTCAGGATTGACTGACTTGGAAGCTCAGCCCTCTATGGTTGTGTTACCAGCTGTCTCATTGTAACAGAAAGGAAGATTGTTCTTCAATCTAATCTACTAAAAAATTTAAATCTTTTTCTTTGGATTGGCAGAAAAGATAGGGACTATGTAGTTCTTGGACAAAAGGATCAGTTCCTTAGCTCCTTGTAATTCCTCTGCTGGGTTTCCTCCCCCCACTGCACTTTGTGCTGTCACTCTAGGTCTACCAGAGCTCAGCAAAACCTACTGGCAAGTATCATAGAATCATCATTTTGGAGAAATTATCTTCCGTATGAGCTGTTCCGGGGATTTTTCTAAAATCCCATCCAGTTTTGAAAGATCTCCGGGGAAGGAGCTTCCACAACTTCTTTTAGTAACCTAATCTAGTCATTAACAACCCTCTCTATCAAGAAATTCGTGAAGCCTTGAATTGAGCACAGTAGGAACCTAAGCAGTGCTGAGTGTAATGAGACAATTACTTCTATGTTCCTAAAAGAATACTCCTATTTATGCATCCCAATGTTACATATTCTTGTTTTTTAAATAGAGCTCTAAGGAACACCTTGTGGTGCTAGGAATTCAGCAGAGAAATCTCTTTTCTCTGAGTTAATACAGAGCCAGGGCTTCTACAGAACACTTGAAGAACACTTGCAAATGTTAAAAGGAACTTGTCCCTCTGCTTCCCACCACCACCACCCTGCTTCCTATGAGAGACCCGGGTCCTGGGTGGGTTCCGAATAGTAAGAATACATAGTGCTAGTGTCAAAAACCATGGAGGATAACACAGGAGTTAAATGGGATAGGGGGAGGAGGTGAAAGGAAGCACCTTGGAACTATGAAAAGAATATTGGTTCTTTCAGAAAGTCTTGAGTTCAAATCCCACCTTTTATCCTGGATGCCTATGTCCAAGCCTCTGTTTCTCAAATAAATGAAGTTGTATCAGATAGGATTCCCAATAAGTATGATTCTATTTATAATTCTATTTAAAAGGACAAGAATACAGTCAAGTCATTTCACCAATTATCTTTACAGAAAAAATAAGTCATCTGGACAGTAGGGAAAAGAGAAAAGGTAACCTACACATCTTGGGCACTCTGTGCCCAAGCATTTATAATCTCTGTAACTAGAGAACACATTGCTTATTAACTTAGATAGTTGTGGACATCAATTAAAACTCTCATTATATTTCTTCAAAACCTAGACATTAGCCTGCTTTGACCCAACTTTCTGAGAACAGAGTACTTTCTGGCTGAAAGATTGTGTGGGTTTCATAGTGAGAATCCCTCCCATTGATAATGTGGAAATATAAGCTGTCTGGAGTTCTTTCTCCTTTTGGAAGGCATCCTGAATTCAAAACCTTTTTTGAACAGCAATAATTTTATTTCAACAGTGAGATAAGATACATGCAAAATTTCAAAAGAAATAGGGAACTATGATAACAAAAGGCCATTATTTGAATGTAGGTAAAATGGGGTATATGTTATGAGGAATAAGCTCTTTGAAGACAATGAATGTTTTATTTTTGTCTCAATATAACTGCGCTACCACACACTTAGTAGGTGCTTTAAAATGCTTTTTGAATTGATTTAATATACTCATTATCTACTAAATGTGCCATTAAATCAGAAACTCCATATACATATATAATGTAGAAAAAATCTGACTTTTTTCTTTTCTAAGTAAAGAAATTCAAATTCTATATACATTTTGCATAATTATTCTTAAGCTAATAATTTTCCTTAATGCTAAATGACTTCAAAATGTTTTACATCTATTTACAACGGGCTAAAGATTGAATATAAATTAAAAAGCAATATGACTAACTGGCTAGTGATATCATTGAGATTTTTTCAAAATTGTTTATATTATTTTGTGTTAATGCAATGTGTAATAGTTCCTAATTAGATATTATATCGATTTTTTTCTATTAAATTATGTTTGCAAGCAGTAGTTCACTTAGGTTGCTATATCTATAGAATTTATTTATAGCATTAACTTATACTAATAATTGTTTATTGAAGGTTATGAATAGTATTCATTCAGACATCACACAAAGGTCGAATCCAGGGTTAGATTGCTTCCTGACATTATAATGAGTGATGCCTCTAAAGGACTTGAAGTAATATTATAATTTATACTTCATATAGTTTTCAGTTTCTTTGGTTGGGATTGGATTTGGGGTTATTTTTTATTTTTTTTTTTGAATTTTAAGTAGTGTAGGGAAATTAATCCACATGTTAGGCGGGTAGTAAATATTCAATACTGTAAATATGTAATACATTTTTAACTTTTTGTAATTTTAGATGCTTTCAAATGTAAATTAAGTCTCAAACAGGTCTCAAGCCTCCTAATTATCAGCATAGTTTTAAACACTCTGATTAGCCTGAGTTCTATTGGGTTTTGAGTTAAATTTAACTGAAAACCAATGCTTTCTCTGGTCTACAAATTCCTGTGTACTAAATGATTTTTATAATGCCATTCACATACACACACACACTCTTACCTCTTTTAAGCTACCTAAATATGCCAGTTTGCTGATGTGTTGGCGTATAAAATATCACAAAAGAGAAAGAAATAACAATAGCTTTGTATGTGTGTGTCTCTTTCTGTTTTTACACTCTGACAACTATATTTTAAGACATTAAGACTGTTGTGACACATACTTACTAATGAAAGGAAAATCACAGTTTAAAAGGAAACAGAATGCTAGTATTCCCACATTCCTACTCCATGGGACACATTTAGAAAATCTTCAAGGTGATACTCTACTGTGTTTCAAAATGTGCGATGTCTCATCCTTACTGCAAAGAATTTGATTGACTTGATTCCAAACCTATGTGCTTTGAGATCAGAATAATAGAGGATACTCTATATCCCCATTTTTTTCTTTAACTTTCCACCATCTCTTCTTTCTGAAAGTTGTAGACATCTTGATGGTTGCTTGACGTTTAGGGGAGGGAAGAGAAGCCTCCAGATTAAGGCACTGGAGATGGTAGTATGCTCAGTAAGGAAAGAAAGAGATCCCTAAAACTGACCCAGCTTTTCCATGTCCTCTGATAATAAAGGCTTTCTGAAATTCAGGATGTGATGAGCAATGCCTGTGTCAGAGTTTCTCTGTAAATCAGGGAATAGGCAACAGTCGAATAGGATATAGAATTGTTTTCCCCGTTTATCAATCTGTGTCCAGAGCCTGCTGATTTTTAGTCATGTTTACAATCGATACCAAGCATTCAGAATGCTAAGATCAACTACCACACTTGGTTTGGCCAAATTAAAGTACTGTGACTTAAAGATCAGTAATGCCAAGCTATTAGTTTTGAGTGGGAAGGGATTTACCAAGACAACCCTCCACAGCAAGACCACAGTCCCCTGAAGTTTGGACCTGACAGCTACAAGCAGGAAGTCTGAACTAATCTAAACTGCTGGATTTAGGGCATTGAAGAAAATGAAAATTTAAAGTGTCTGTATTTCTTCCATTGTAATTATGGATTCTAATGAGAAAATGTACCTACATCTATTTTTTAAAAATATTTATAAGGTAAAAAAAACAATCTTAATTCAGAATCAATCGATTTATTACAGTGCATATGATCTGTAGGAGTCTGGTCAGGCTTTATCTATTGTATCTCCAGAATTAATCCCAAGAACCATTATAGGTCGATGATCTGAATTAAGAGAGATAAGCATTGTTGTGAATGTTATTAAATAACAAATAATGTAAAAATAATTTTTCTTTGACTCAAAAGTGAGCATAGATCATATGCCAGTCTTTATTTCTACATCTGATTTTTTTCTAAAATATAATTCTGAGAAAATTGCTTATATTATTAGTACTATTGTTTGGTTTTTTATTGTTTACTTACAGGTTGCCTTAGAAGGCTGAATAATCTATTTCTCCTCAATTTACACTTCCCATCTTGATGGCCTATTTAAAATGACTGATTAGTACTACAGTAATCCTTCTAAGAAATAACAAGACTTATACTTCCTAAGATAATTGTGTTTATAATGATCAGGAAAGAGGTGTGAAAGCAGTTTCAGTAATGGGCTTGTCTTGGGAAAAGTCAAAGGATTCTGACTTAAAAATCTTGAGGAATATACTTAATCAGGGCTGACAAACCAAAACATCCAATGTGAGCATGAATTTTTAGAATGAACATCCTTGGGTAGCATTTTAGATGTAAGAATTGGATAAACTAGAGGGTGTAGTTTTTAAAAAACTGTTGTAAAAGTGACTTGATTAATAATTCGTTGTTTTTCTCTTATTCCTCTGTGGGTATCTTTATAC
Organism: Sarcophilus harrisii; assembly: GCF_902635505.1. NCBI lineage: Eukaryota > Metazoa > Chordata > Mammalia > Dasyuromorphia > Dasyuridae > Sarcophilus > Sarcophilus harrisii. The sequence goes on from NC_045431.1 coordinate 115,512,093, forward strand.
ACAGGAAAATTAGGTGGATTTGCGCAAGAAAATAACACCATAGATTCAGGAGAACTTGATATTGGCCGGAGAGCAATTCAAGAGGTTCCTCCAGGGATTTTCTGGAGATCACAGCTTTTTATTGATCAGCCACAGTTTCTTAAATTCAATATTTCCCTCCAGAAGGATGCACTAATTGGAGTATATGGGCGTAAAGGCTTACCACCCTCCCATACCCAGGTAACAGAATCTTACCTATTGTGATCAGTAAGATGATGCTGCTTTGTATTTTTTAAAGTTATTCACCTTTATGAGTTCAGCCATATGGTAAACTGACCCTTTTTCATTGATCTGTAGCAATAATGAAAACTATGAATAAAGGTCATATTGGCCGCTATTTTTTTTTTTTTTTTTTTTTTTTTTTTTTTTTTTGCTAAGGCAATTGAGGTTAAGTGACTTGCCCAGAGTCACATAGCTAGAAAGTTTGTTAAGTGTCTGAGGTCGCACTCAGGTCCTCCTGACTTCAGGGCTGTTTCTCTATCCACTGTACCACCTAGCTGCTCCCTGCTATTTTCTTTCTTATAAAATTATTGCATTTGCCTTTGGAAGAAAAACATCTCCTGGTCTTCATCTGATTGTTTTCGTAAATATAGGTGTAGCAAAATATGAAGGTGAACTAATCCAGGGTAAGAATAAATTGAGCATATGAATAAGTGTTTAAGAAAATAATAATTACAATAGCTTTGTAACTAGCCTTAATATTTACAAAGAAGTTCTGTAAGTTTCCTTTCTGAGGTAGAAAATGCACTTATTATTTTCCTTACTTTAAGTCCCTCTGAGGTTCTGAGACAGAAAATTATGTATCTAAGCTCACATAACTAGTAAAGGTCACAACTAGAATGTGAATCCATCTCCTAACTGAAACACAAGGATCTTTCCCAGCCAAACTAATAAGTGATTCCCTTCATAGATGTTAAACTGACAAATTAGTAACTTATTTCAAATCGTGATTCATCTATGCATTTGGTACACATTTATAGCCTAATTGTGACACTTTCTGTAGTTAATGAATACACTAAAAACTGTAGTATGACAAATTATATCAGAATGGTTGTTATATTCTAAAATTTGGTAGTTGTCCAAATCATCAATTCATGCCATTACTTAGAGTTGGAAAGTTACTTGCAAAAAATAAATAAATAAATCATGGGAAAGCAACAGAGTCTCCATAGAGAAGCAATGTAACACCATTGATACATTGTAGCACAATATAGTGAGGAAAACACTGTTTGACTCTTAATATCTACATGAAGTTGGGCAAATTACTTAATCCTACTGGGCCTCAAACTTCCTCTTCACCAAAATGGGAAAATTAAACTAAATGGCCTCCAAGATCCTTTCTAACTCTAATTTAAGATCCTAAATTCAGCTATCCTAAGAGATAGTCAGAAAGAGAAGAGAAGAACAGGAGAGAGCAACAAGAAGGGCATGATCAGTGTTCATTGCTCCAGAAACGTCACAGACCATGAATAATGAAAAAGAGCTACTGGATTTAGCAGTTAGGATGGCATTAGTTAATTACAAAGAAAAGTAATATATATTACATCACACTTTAAAAAAACTTTTTCCTTTAAAAAGAAACATTAGAAGTGATCCTCTGCTTATATTGTATAATAAAAAATTTATATTTAATTATATGGCTGTGGAAATTGTGAAAATTGTAAAAATCACATCAACAGATACTTAAATCAGTAAGGAAAACACACATGCAAGGACACAATTAAAACATTTCCATATCTATATCTGAAGAACACTCAAACCTTATAAGACAATTTATGGCACCAAATTTGAAATTAATTCTGTTTAAAAACTACCCTGCAATCTCACTGTCAGACATAATGTAGGAGGATACAATGAAAAAACCTTTCAATAAGTCACCTCCTCAAAGCAAGCTTGAGACAGGTTGTTTGTGTTAGAGATCAGGCTCTGTTTATGGTGAAAGTGAAGTGGGTTTTGTCAAAATGTGAAAATTGTCTTCATAGTCACCATTTCAATAACTGAATGGATTTTCTACAACTTCCCCAAAATCTGCTGCCAAACTGAGCCTGTCAGTGAGCACACAGACTAAAAGATAAACTGAAAATGAGAAGCACAAAGAAATGACAAAAATTTAAGTCACCGATGCAATAAGTTTACTCCATCTCATCAGAGAATTGCAATCAAAATGGTTTTTCATCTGAGATCCCTAATCCACACAAATCTCTTCATCTCTAAACTATATTGTACAAAGAATGTGGCCAGTATAGTCTTTGTCAGGGGCTAAGTTCTTTATATTGCTGAGTTTGAGATTTCAAGGCGAGGAAAATGGTTCTGCCACAGTTTGTTTCAGTTACAGAAGAATAGAGTTGGCAGAAACCAAATAATTCAACCCTTTCCGTTTTCAGATAAGAAAATTGAGGCTTAAATTAAATCGAGCAATTTGTTCAAGATTATATAATGAATTAAGGATAGAACCAGGACTAGAATACCAGAGTCTAGTCTTTTTCCCTGTAATATCTTGTCTCTAGACACACATTAAAATAAGGATCCAAAAATTTCATTCAAGTTTATGAATCAGTCACAGCACACCAACATTTTAATAGCCTGTCTGTCATTGACCTAAACATTCTCTTTGCTGATTAATGAACACTTATTATGCACCAAACATTATGCAAGGGTTTGGGAATACAAAAAGGGAAATGACAGTTTCTACTCTCAAGACCTTTCATTATTTCTTCCCATAAAGTGAGGATCTATATATGTGGGAAGTCCACCAGGGATCTCCTAATATTCCAAAGATATTTAAAGCTCTTGAAATAACTATCTGCTATCACCTCATTCTAGAAATGTGCTCATTTTTGTTCCAAACATATATTTCCTGGTTATCTTCTCCACTGCTTCATTGTAAATAAAATGTTAAAGCTTACCTCTGTTTGCTCTTGGTTTCTCCATTACCCTTTGGATTCTTTGAAGATCTGTATTCTATGATTCATAATATCATCAGAAAAGTATTAATACCAAAATGATGGATTTTATGTCCAAGAGTCTTCTGCAATTGTTTAAAGTGATACATAATTTTCTGAAAACAAGTCAACCCAGATTCTTCCTCATTTCTAATTCTAGGCCCAACTTATTGTCCATCTACAGTTCCTTTTCTACTTTAAATGGAATAAGAGTTCTGCTTAACTAACTGTATATTGTGATCAAGCAATGTGTATAATACTTCATCCATTTATCTCTTTTCTATATGGTTTCTAAGGTCATTCTCTTAATGGATGCAAATTTTCTTGAAAAAGTCCTGTAGTATTGAGAGTCTTAATGCCATCATGAAAATGTGGAAAGTCATCATCCATAGCAAGACTTTTTAACCTTTTTGGTGCCATAAATTTCTTTGGCAGTTTGGGGAAGAGGAATGGGGATGAAGGTGAGGGAGAGAACAAGCATTTTCTAAGAGCTTACTATGTGTCAGGATCTGTACTAAGCTCTTTAACAAATATTATCTCATACGATCATCATCATAATTCTGTAAGGTGAGTGTTAATAATAGGGGGTGATATCCTTATTTTTACTTGAGAAAATTGAGGCAAAGATTAAGTGATTTCCCCCTGTATCACAAAGCTAGACTATACTTGAATTTGGTTATTGCACACTCTTAAATTCACTGCTCTATGTACTGTGGTGCTACCCAACTTCCTGTAGTGAAGCTTATGGACCCTTTCATCAGAATGTTTTAAAATATGTAAAATAATCCTAAAAAGGAAACTAATTATATTAATTTAAATAAATTCATGAATTTAGTCTAAAGGGAATCCCTCTTCCATTTGAACCCTGTGCAGGACATCTTTCATAATAGAGATACCTTTTTTGAGCATCTGTTTCCCTGCTGTTTGCCTGCCTTTTTGTTGCTAATTAAGAGGTCACTGAATAAAGTTGTCTCTAGAGTTGCGTCTATCAAGTAATTTCATTTATAAATGTATGAAAGACATCTCAGGAACTGAAAGTCTTTAAGGAAGCATTTTACTTTGCTGAGTCAAATTTTTAATAGTCCAAAAAAATCCAGTAGTCTGTGGTTCTATATACCTTTCAATCAGCCATGTGACCATGGAGATATCATCTGTAACAAATCATTTGTGAAAGCCATCTGTTTCTTCTCATATTTTTATCAAGGATACCTTGAATAAAAGCGGAGATTTAAGAACAAAAAATACATGATGAAATCTACATTTCACATTCTAAAAGTAAAGATTGTTAAGCTTCACATTACCAAATGCTACACTGAGAGAAGGGAAAGAGTTTAATGGCCAGCTCTTGTGGCCTAGGAAAAGTCCACTGATGAGGGGCAATGAGGTCATGTAATAATTAGAAAAGACTGAACCTGGAGTCAGAAAAGCATGAGTTCAAATTTGGCATGAGACAATTTCTAGCTTTGTGATCCTATGAAGTTTACTTAGCCTCTGTCTCCTTCAGTTAGCTCATCTAGAAAATTGGAGGAGGTAGTATATATCTCCCAGAGTTATTGTAATGATTCAGAAAGATATTATTTGCTTTGGGTTTGTATCTTTGTTTTTTAAGAAAAGTCTAGTGATGGGGAAAGAGAAAAGAATTAAGTCCAAGGGGGCTGGAACAGAAAGAAACAGAAGCTATGTCAAAAGGGACAAGATGTTGGAAATAGCATTCAAGAGCACCTCAGATAGGTAAATAAAGAGATGGGAAAGAACATGAATTTGGGAATTAAGAATCATCCAGATATAAATGAAGCTCTGCCAGGTTATAAGGAAGAGTGAGAATGTGGAGGACATAACTATTTTTATACCTTAAAATCAACACATTCCATTTATTTTAATTACTTTTAATGGAGATTTGTAAAGGTGAGTTAGGGTGGGTGTGTGTGTGTGTGTGTGTGTGTGTGTGTAGGATCTTTTTAACATTGGACATAATTGGAAATCACATTTTTATGCCCTCTTTTTAGCAATGATAATAAGATTAATTGCGGTTCAGAATTGTTTTCTATGTTTTTTCATAAACTGTGTTATATGATAAGAAAGATGGAACCCTCTGGGCAATGTTACCGTAAAAGAAAAAAATGTATATTATATATAATTTTTGCTTCTCTTTTACCTACTAAATTAATCTTTGAATGATAATACTGGATAGCTTTTCTTAAAACAACTGAATTGTTTCTTATTTTGTAACTCTGGCCTGTGCCAGAAAAGCTGCTACATAGACTGTGCAGGAAGATCATTGGGAACTTGGTGGGGCTGGGACTGGGCATAGCACTGACAAATTTATCTAGTGGAGGAATTCTCCACCAAAGGAAATTCAAATGAGATTGAATTTGGGGGGGCAGGCTGCTGATCTGATTCTCTTTCCTACATAAAACTCTTGTTTCCTTTTTGCCATGGTTTTTGATCTTGCTTCTACCTCAGACATTGTCTCCTTGCCTCTGTCTCTCCAGCTCCTGGGATATTCTCCATATTGGTTCCCTTGCATCAGTTGCTAATCTCTTTATGAGTTGCTCCTTTTTCCCCCTTCCCAAACAAGAAAAAGGTTCATCGATACTCTTGATCTTTTCCAGAGCTCCAGATTTTATTAGAAAGAAGTAACAGACCTAATGGTAACAGAGACAGGGACAGGAAGATTGGAGAGGAAATTGAAGTATAGTATAAGATTATCTTAGAAGTTCCAAAAATTACCAGTTCTGTTTCCTAATTATTGCATTTTCTTCATCCATCCTTTATAAATGTTGTTGAAAACCCATATTTTTAATGTTTATCAAGACCATTTAAGACTTTCACAGTTGAATAATTATAATGTTGTAATTTAGTTTTGCTGCTCTTACTATGCAGAGGCCACTGCTGAGTAGTGGATAGATAGCTGACTGGGAAGCCTGGAAGACATGAAGTCAGCTCCAACTTCTGATACATATTGTGGCTGTATGACCCTGAGCACATCATTAATTTCTTAGTACTCTAGGCCAGTGATGTTAAAGCTCAAAATAGAATAGATCCCTGCAGGCCCCTGTAGTAGAAGTAGTCATGGTGGTAGTAATAAAAGTAGTAGTGCTTATAATAATAGCAGTCATAATAACAATAGCAACAATAGTAGTAGTGGTATATACAAATTACATGTTGTTTCCTTCTCATCCGAGAAATCCTTGAAGACAGAATCTGTTTAATTTTTAAATTTCCTTTTGTCACTTAACCGTTCAGTCAGTGCTCTGAATTCTGTACACCTATAAATTCAGAGAAAGGTGATGATCTGCAGTGGTAGAGGGAGTTTCCCCACGTAGGACTTTCCTTGGCCAGTGAAATTGCAGGTCCCTGTCCTTTCAATGTCATGTTGCCTAACTTAATAAATGCTTGCTCATTGACTGATAAATTAATTGAGATTTGCATAGGACACCAAGAGGCTGAATGATTCATTTGTGGTTACACAACCAGTCTCTTTCAAAGGTTAAATATGAATCCAGATACTTCTGACTCCCAAGACCAGTTTCCTTTACACAATTAACAATAACACTTGACATTTGTATATTGTTTAAGATTTAGAAAGCACTTTCCATGAATGATCTCATCATTCAGTCCTCACCGTGTTCATGTGAAGTGTAGTGCAAAAACCTCAGAAGGAAACCGAGGCATAGAGAGCTCAATGGTCTTGTCCAGGGACCCGGTAATTCTCAGAGTTGGGATCTGAACTGAGATTCTTAGACTCTTTTAAATCCAGTGTTCTTGGTACCAGGTTGTGTCACCTCTTTTTTTTTTAAACAAAATTCTTAAAATACTTTCTAGACATAAGAAACCTTAAATTTACCTTAAGTTTTATCAAGTAGCAAAGTTCAGTGGGTTTTGTTTAGTATAAGGAGCTATTTTTTTCCAAGGTTGATATCAGTACTAAAAGTCACCAACACTCAAGCCATATACTTATTTTATCCCCAACTTCATTCTCCAAGTCAGCAAGCATTCATTATGTGGCAGGTCCTGGACTGAATATTCACCAAAGATTTTTTTAATGGCCTAAATCACTACCTTGGAGACTTTGGATAAAATCATTTTTGAGAAATTTCTGAAATATGTGAGAAAATCAACATATACAGATAGAAAGAGACGCAAAGAAAAAGAAGGAGGAATGGAGGGAGGGAGGGAGGAAGGAAGGAAAGAAGGAAGGAAGGAAGGAAGGAAGGAAGGAAGGAAGGAAGGAAAGGAAGGAAGGAAGGAAGGAAGGAAGGAAAGAAGGAAGGAAGGAAAGGAGGGAGGAAGGAAAGGAGGGGAGAGGGAGGAAAGAAAGAAGAGAGGGAGGAAGGAAGGAAGGAAGGAAGGAAGGAAGGAAGGAAAAAAAGGAAGAGAAGGAGGGAGGGAAAGAAAAGAAAGGAGGGAAGGAGGGAAGGAGGAAACGGAGGGAGGGAGGGAGGGAGAGTAAAGGAGGAAGGGAGAAAAAGAGAGAGGGAGGGAGGGAAGGAAAAAAGGAGGGGAAAAAGGATAGAAGGAGAGAGGGAGGAAGGGGATATGAAAGAAAAAAGAAAGATTCAGGAAACAGAGCCCTGAGCTTGTGGTCATAAAGACGTGAGTTAATTTTCAGGCCCAGGCATTTATTAGGTTTGTGGTCCTGAGCAAGTCATTTAACCGCCCTTATTTATAAAATGGGTCTCATAATAGCACTGATCTTACAGAATTGTTGAGAATTAAATGACATAATATTAGCAAAGGTCTCACCACAGTGCTCCAGCCCATAGTAGTCACTTAATAAATGCTTATTTCCTTCCTTCCTTCTTTTTGTTAATTCACCTTATACTCTAAATTCATGTCTCAAGATAAGTATCAAACTAAACTATGGAATCTGAATAACTCTTAGCTATTAGAAACTTATTTTAAAATTAAATTGTTCTTCCTGAAAATCTATTAGGAAGCCTCTGCAGTGTCTATCTTTTTTACGCATCTTCTCTTTATGTGCGCACTTTAACCACACAATTATGGCCTAAATTTACAGGATTTGCAAAGTGAAATCTCTTTGGTTACTAACTTAAGTAGAATTCAGCAGTTAAATGTATCCATCCCTGTAAGCTTGTGCCTGTTCTTAACAAAACAGATTAAATTGAATGATAATTTTTCACAAATACTTATTGGAGGTTGTTGGTGTTATTACCTATGCTACAGTCTTTTCAGTTTAATTTTCCAATTGATTTGCTTTTTATCAGAAGCATATCTTGTAATCAAGTTATAGGCATTTGTCACGTGCTTACTTTTTGCCAGGCATTATGCTAGAGATAGTGATATAAAGACAAAATGGAATAGTCCCTACCCTCAATGTGTTTACAATCAACATGTACATGTATAAATAATACAAAATACTGACTAAGTAATATGCTAGAATTGGAAGGAAACAACAACAGCTGTGATGGTCAGGGGGAGGCTTGTGTGGGAGGTAGTGCTTGAATTGAGTATTCAGTGATTTCTAGGAATTCTAAGAGACAGAAAAAAGAAAAGTTGTAAATGGGAAGAATTCAAGAATGGTGGGATGAATATCAAAGTCATAAGACTACAGAGGGTCTTGACAGAGCATCTGGTGGTATAACTAAAATAAAGATGTTGGACTCATAACTTATATTCTATCACTTCTATAATATGGAAAAAAGAATAAATTTGGTTTGTTTTGGAAATGAGGAATGGATAGAGAATGCAAAGAGGAAAAATGAGGCTAAAAAGTCAGAAAAATTTTCCTAAAAATTAAAACTATCCAACAAGTGGTAGGAGTTGTCTTGGGAGATAATTAGGAATCCTTCACTGGTAGTCTTCAAAGAAAAGCCAACTGACCCTTCATTAGGTAATGGATATCTGGGAGGTATTTATGAATTGGGCTAGATAAGTATTGATGTTTCCTCCTGCTTTAAAACTGTGATTATTTACATTCCTTAAAAAGATAAACTCTATAAAACAAGGATCATTTTTGCTTTTTTTTTATATCCCCATAAAGTATGGCACACAATAATAGCTTAATTAATAGTTGTTGATTGACTAATTGTAAAAAAGTTCCAGGATTCAATAGGAATATAGAGTCTGCTATCCTTGAAGGGGAAAAATACATATAATACACATATGTATGCATATGTGTTTCTATGTATATATACACATGTATATTCAGATACTTTAATCACAAAGAAAATTCAGCCATCTTTTATCCATCCAACAACTTTTTAATCATAATCATAATGACACTGATATAAGTGTTTTAAGCCTTACAAACTGCTTTGCAAGTAAAATCTTATCCTCACAAAAATCCAATGAGATAACTTGATTATTATTCCCATTTTAGAAATGAGGAAGATGAGACATATTAAATAAAATTGCCCAGGATCGCACACTGAATAATTATCTGAGGCCAAGTTTGAACTTGGGTCTTTCTACATATGGAATACCTGATAGGCATAAAACATTGATCTTGGTGCTGACCCAGAAACAGAGATAAATTATGGTCCCTAGCCACAAGAATCTTACCATCAAGAAGTAGGTCAGACATGTACATGAAGGGAGTTGGACTAAATGAACTCTAAGGTCCCTTTATGCTTCAGATCTATGACTTGATCTGACCTCTGTCAACCCCAGTTTTCCCACTGGAAAATGAGAGTTTGAATACCTGCTTCATAGGCAGGCTTTGAGACTTATATCTGAAGTTATATGTAAGGTACTTAAAAAACTTTAATGCATACATACACTCACATATGATGAGCATATAAGTACATAGAAGGAATGACAAAGTCTCAAAGATTGCCTAGGAAGCTGCTGTTTAACCATTTGCCCTGTGGGCATACATAGGCTTTTGCCCTTTGGAGCTAGTTATCTGACAAAAACTTTCTTCCAACGCTGTGTTTATTAGGAAAAGGTTTTTTTTTTTAAAAAGGTAATGTGCTTTAAAAAAAAAAAACACTTATAATTGTTGACTAGTAATGAGCTTCATTCACTTTCTCCTTCCACAGTATGACTTTGTGGAGCTGCTGGATGGCAGCAGGTTAATTGCGAGAGAACAGCGCAATCTGCTTGAGTCAGAAAGAGCTGGTCGACAAACAAGATCCGTCAGTCTTCACGAAGCTGGTTTTATTCAGTATTTGGATTCTGGAATATGGCATCTGGCTTTTTATAATGATGGGAAAAATATAGAGCAGGTGTCTTTTAATACCATCGTTATAGGTAAGAATGGTCTTCAAAGAATTTCTGAAAAGCCACAACTTAAAGAGAAGGTTAAGGAGGTGGGAAGAATGTTTTAACAGATTTTTTTAAACCATTAATTCCCATCATTTCAAATCATGGATAAGATGTGAGAAATATTTTTATTTTTATTTTTTCAGTAATGAACATGTGAAAAATAAACTGTGATACTTGTCAAGAAATAAGAGAAAGAAAAGGAAGCAGATTATATTAAATGAGTACTTTAAATTTTTAAAAGTTTGATTAAAACAGTTTACCCATTATTTTCTCTGTTCTAATAATCCACTACAAGGAGATATTACTTTTAAAAATTGTTGTACACACCAGCCACTTTGGCATGTACCCGATACTGGGCAGAGTTGTAGAGTCTGCTTGGCGTTGTGGTGGGAGATAGCCCATACAAGTTTTCTTTCTCCTTTCTTCAGAGTCTGTGGTCGAATGCCCCCGGAATTGTCATGGAAACGGAGAATGTGTTTCTGGGACATGCCATTGTTTCCCAGGATTTCTGGGCCCCGATTGTTCAAGAGGTATGTTTAGTCAAATTCCTTTCTTGAGTAAATACAAATCTGCAGGAGTACAAGAGTCCAGATCATCACGTCACGGGAGGAAGAGAAACTGCCATGTGGCTTGTTCCAGAGATGTTTCCTTTCTTTCCCAAGGCTGATGAGAAAGATGGCTGTTAATTCTTCTGTCATGTTTTATTTTACAGCAGCCTGTCCAGTGTTGTGTAGCGGAAATGGGCAATACTCCAAAGGACGTTGTCTTTGCTTCAGCGGCTGGAAGGGTACTGAGTGTGATGTGCCCACCACCCAGTGTATTGACCCTCAATGTGGAGGTCGTGGGATTTGTATTATGGGCTCTTGTGCTTGCAACTCGGGATACAAAGGGGAAAACTGTGAAGAAGGTAAACAAGTACATATTTACAGATGTCTATTGTTGTCCTCATAAAGAAATCTATTGCACCAAAGACTTCTTAGTTTCAGATTTATCCTTTTGGACCACCCCGTCTTTGTGGGGGAGAGAAGAAGTTCTTTTTCTATTCCAACCAGCTTTAAGATTTTTTGTTTTCTGGAATTTTTGAAGCATAATGTTATAAAAGTTATTTTGATTACTATTCCTATGTCACATTCAAAGCAACTTTCTAAAACTAGAAGTTAGAAAGGAAGTGCCAATCAACAGTGGTAGAAAAAGTTCTTTGCTGGCAGGTTCCTATACCAAAGAAAGTATAGATCTGTATCCCCCATCCAAAAAATGGGCTAAAAGACCATATAGATCAAATATTATATTAGTGATGAGATCATAAATTTAAAGGAGAATTTTTTTTTACCAGCTTAAAAAGCAAAAGAAAATCAGTCAGGCCAGCATAATAAACACTGCACACAGGTCTTGATTTTTTTCATTTTTACATCTCAAAAGAAATAACTCCTGTTTTATTCTGCTGTCCTTCTTTACCATGTGGTATTTTGGCATTTTTAACATCAAGACCGATTGTGATATTTCACATGTGCAGCATCTTATAATTTGTGAGTTCCAGAACTATATATGATGATGACATCATGATGCCATCATGAAGAACACTGTTAAATTTTAAAATATTTTTTAAAGGGAGAAGCATCCTTTTCCTTCTTCAATCAAATTGATTTTATTGATCTGCATTACAAAGTAATGCAATTAAGCCTCTGGAATTAAATTTTCAGACCATTGACCCTACAAGTGTAAAGTTTTATTGAGTCAAATTGCTAAATTAAATCTCGTCATCTAAAGCACATTAAAGTGAATTAAGAAGGCTAGGGAGTATGGAACTCATTTATTTCTCAAACAGGTTGAGGGTCCTACCCAGCTGTCAGAACTTCATCCTAGTGGATTAGGTCACTGGATACGGATTGTTACAGAGAATCCAATACTTATTCCTTTCTGATTAAGCAGAAGAGAGAGCAAAAGTCTGAAACCCTCAAGTGCATCTCAATATAATTCAAGAAAATTACCAATCCCTGCAAGATTCTCAATTACCTAAATGGCTTTGAGGCTGGTGCCTCTTATCTAGGATGTCACTTGCTTTGCTATACAATTCTTCCATATGCTAACAATGGCTTCTTCAGAATTTGTCAACATATTTTGGTTGCTGGGCAGTTGCCATCAGGACACCCATTAAGTGACTGACTATAAATGGAATTGAGCTCTTGTTCGGAACCAGGCCCCAACCTATTTTTCTATCTTCTAATTTATTATACATTCTTCCCCATCCAGCACTCACTGATCCAATTACTCTGTACTTTTTTACTGGTCCCTCACATAGAACATATAAATCCATTTCCTCTCTGCTTGCCTTTGCTGTAATCATCCCCACCCCCATGCCTGGAATACATTCTCCCTTCACCCTGGGGTGAATCCCTGGTTTCTTTCAAGAACTAGCTTCGTACATGAAATCTTTCCTGCCCTTTACCTCTACCTCAGAGTACTCTAGAAGACTCCCCTATAAAATCAGTGTCTATTTTGTATATACTTTTTTTTTTTTTTTGCTGAGGCCATTAGGGTTAAGTGACTTATCCAGGGTCACACAGCTAGGAAGTGTTAAGTGTTTGGGACCAGATTTGAACTCAGGTACTCTGGACTTCAGTCAGGGCTGGTGCTCTATCCACTACGTCACCTAGCTGCTCCTTGTATATACTTCTTACATAGACAGGTGCATTCTCCTGGTAAAAACGTAAACTCCTTGAAGGCAGAGCTGTATTAATTTTGTCTTTTTATCTTCAGAATCTCTTGGCACATGATAGGAGCTTTAAAAATTTTTGACGATAATGCAATTCCAATAAACTTTGGATGGAATATGCCATCCACATCCAAAGAGAGAGCTATGGAAACTGAATATGGTTCAATGCATACTATTTTCACATTTTTTCCTCGTGGTTTTTGCCTCCCAACATAGACGCAAATGGAAATGTCAAAAATGAATGTATATGTATAACCTAAAATAAATAAGATATGTTGGGGGAAATTCATGATAGATGGATGCCCGTATATATTCTAGATTTATTTATTTATTTTATTATTTTACAGCTGATTGTTTAGATCCTGGCTGCTCTAATCATGGTGTGTGTATCCATGGAGAATGTCACTGCAACCCAGGATGGGGTGGAAACAATTGTGAGATTCTGAAAACCATGTGTCCGGACCAGTGCTCTGGGCATGGAACATACCTTCAAGAAAGTGGTACCTGTACTTGTGATCCAAACTGGACAGGTCCAGATTGCTCCAATGGTAAGGTCAACTAATTTATTGTCATCATATCCTGAAATGTTTCCTTATATGATTATTCTAGTGTGTAACACAGAGCCTACATAGTTTTTTAAAATAGTTTTGTTATTATTTAGTCATTTTTTTCAGTCACACCTAACTCTTCATGACCCTATTTGGGATTTTCTTGGCAAAAAGACTGAAGTGATTTGCCATTTTCTTCTCCATCTCTTTATTAAGATGAAGAAACTGAAGCAAACAGAGTTCGCTTGTAAGTGTCTGACAGATTTGAACTGATGATGAAGATGAGTCTTCCTGACTCTAGGTCCAACTCTATATTAAACCACCTAACTACCCCTGTACATAGTAATTTCTAATTAAATGTTGCTTAGTTCAAATTGAATTGAATTTCTTGTTGAAACAAATGAGTGTGACCATTCTCCCCTTGCAAAAAAATAGGAGGCTTTGTTTAACCGGTAAAATTCAATTATATTCTCTCTTCCTGACAGGCAAGTCATGATAATGGCAAACTAAAGAGAACTGAATTCAAACAAATAATTTCAGCTGTCAACAGAAATGTAAACATGATATTAAGAAATGACATATGTACATAGAAATATCTCCCATCATGCCTCAATCCCCTATATTCCCCCCACAAAAAATCTTTAAAAAAAATAATGACAAGTATATTTATGGTTGAAATGGCACTTCTTATTTAGTTTATTAAGCCAGAATTTATTTATTTGTTGCCTGCTAACCATGAAAAGCTGCATTTAATAACTTATATGACACTAAGACTTTTGGAACAATGTAATTGAGTTATGTAAAAAATAGTCATACTCTCAAGGACTTTGTATTTTCCTTATTCAATTTACAATTATATTTTCTTTATTAATTTTCTTATGTGTTACACAAAACAGAAGAATAACCCATAAAAATATCATAGGCCAGCCCAAGACACACATGTGGAGAACTCTATCGTAACTATGGGAAAAGCAACATAAGGAAATGATTGATGTTTTGATTGTTTAAATGCTGCTGGAATCAGATCACTGAAAAACAAAATAAGCAGGGAAGGTTCCTTAGACATGCCCCAATATGAGACCTTGAATGATCTGTAGTATTGTGACAGGAGGGAAGGGTTTTCCAGACTCTTGGACACACAGAGAAAGGTGTACATAATGTATACATTGACAGCGATCCAAAGAGATGGCTGAGTGAGCAGTGTGGTACAGTGGAAAGAATGTTGACTCTGGGTTCAAATCCCTCAGCTGATACCCATTACTTTTGTGAGCTTTGGCAAATCCCTACCTCTAAGTGTCATGGCTAGAGGGTTGGGCTTGAGTCAGATTCAGCCTTGGCCACTGACTAGCAAGTCATTTCACCTCTGTCTGCCTTTGCTTTCCTCACCTATGAAATGGAATAAATAGCACCTTCCTTCCAGGGTTTTGGGGAACATCAACTGACAACATTTGTAAATTATGTAGCACAATACCTACCACATATGAGGTGTTTTTTGAGTGATTATTTTCTTCTCATCTATAAAATAAGAGGATTGTTGTGGATGCTACTGAGGTTCTTTCCAGGGTATACCTTTATGATACTGTCATTCTGTGAGTGAGAAGGGGACATGACTAACACATCACACCCCAAAAACATTACTATATTAACCTGATTCTTTTCACATGAAACAAAATGTACTCCTCATACCTCTGTTTCCTTTCTCCTTGCCCCTACTCTATTTACCTTATCTTGCTCAAGGTGGGAGTACCTCTCCATGTCGCAAAAAGATGGTGTGAAGACCTTTCCTCATAAATTCTGTTTATAACTGTGGAACCCTCTGGAATGATTCCTTTTGGTAACTCCCAGCTAGGAAGACTCTGGCCAGATTTCTGTTCACTCACTAAGATCTCAGGGGAAACTCTACTATTTCCTTTTTTGTGCTTATTTTCTCCCTCTGAGTTTGAATGACAATTTTGGGGGGAATCAGGTTCCTCTGACTTTATTATCCTTATGGAGAATAAGGACACAGGGGTTCATTTGATTAATGTGAAGACACTAGACTAGCATGACATGCAGAAAAATCCAGAATAGGAGTGGGGAAAAAAAACAAAGATCATTACAACATTTTCAATCAAATGATGAGGTCAGAAAACATTCGGAACCAGTAATAAGAGTAAATGTTGAGAATTACACCACCATCACTGTTAGCCCCTACTCAGGGCAGAAACTTGGCAAAATTGATTGAATCAAAAGTTCATTTTTCACCCAATTTAAAGTATTTCACTGGGCTATTTTTTAATACTTCTCACATTCATACACTATGCATTTTAAATATATGCCTTGCTGCTGAAATCAATTATAGGCATTAGTACTTATTGATTACACATTATGGTAGGGGAAAAAACTGTTTTGCAGTTTATTTGTCATAAGTTAAAAAGCCTGTGCTTTGTAATTTTTGCTTTGATCTCTCCAAAAGAGCCTAAATTATATCTAAATGGTTTCACCATTTCTCTATGAGAATTGCAACAGGTCATAGTTTGCTAACGCCAGAGTCCCAAGCAGACAGTCATTCAGCTCTCCTTAGTATAGGCTTCCCTAGGAATGACTGTAATATATTCTTTTAAGGCCGGAGAGGGGCAATAGTTGTTACCATATTAACACGATGACAATACAGCATCCCATGTACTACCTTTCCCATATCCCAGGAAAAATCAGGGGAAAACTTTAAGTCAAGCTATAGCTGACTTTTCCAGGCCATTCCCCATTTTCTCAGCAAAATAATATTATAGCATTCTCCCTTTTCTCCAAGGCAGGAAAGGGAGTAGCAGAAAGGGGCTAATCTTTTTTCCACATGTGGGTAGTTCCCTCCTAAGAGGGAAGAAAAAAATAGAAGATGCTGTCTAATTAACCTCCCATTGATCTAATATTGTAGTTACTATTGCTTCTGTTGTACAAATTGAGGAAAATGAAGCTTAATCATCTTATTGAGCACCTTGGTAGGTTCACAGGGGTCCACTGACTATGTCCGTATAGAATAGAGAAAAAGGAGTCCCTGGAGGCTTCAAAGCGTGATTCCACAGCCACCTTTAGGCACCTTGAGGGAATGACTCCAGAGCTGATGGTGACCATTTGAGTTGGGAGGCAAATCTGGGAGTGAGTACAGAAACTGTGAAAAGCAGACAGTGCAAGTGTTTGTGGTTGTACATCAAGCCAAAACTGAAGAATGAGAACTGTGGGAAGGGAGTAGAATGAGGTTTTTGGCAGGCAGGCAGCAAGTGCTTATTGTGTGAAAAGTCCCATAATCAAGACTGGGAATACAAAGAAAGAGATCCCTCATAAGGTTCACATATAAAGGGGAAGGTGACATGCAAACAACTATATGCACACAAGATGTACACATACATATATTTACAAAATCCTATTTATGTAGGTCAGCAGGACTTGAGTTCAAATATGGACTCAGACACTTACTAGCTATGCAACTCTGAGCAAGTGACTTCACTCTTTTTGCCTCAGTTTCCTCATGTGTAAAATGAACTGGAAAAGGAACTGACAAATCACTGCAGTATTTTTGCCAAGAAACCCCGAATGAAGTCATTAAGAATGAGACAGGACTGAAATGCTGAACAAAAGCAACATACATATACATACATATACACATACATATAACACATATATGTGTGTGTGTGTGTAAAATCTTCCCTCCTAGGAGGGAATGATTCATATATAAAAGACACATTAGTTACCCTGGAGAGAAAAGAAAATGCTACAATATTCTCTTGCTAAGAAATTGAGGAATGGGTCTGAAAAAAAAAGCGAGATAAAAACTTGACTTCATCTAATTTTTCTCCAAATGCCCCTGGGATTTGGGGAAGGCTGGCATGGAGTGCTGTGTTGTAACTATTTTTTGTGTATACATATATATGTGTGCGTGTCTGAATATATATATATAGATAAATATTAATATAATTGGAAGTAATATCAGAGGGAAAGCTCTAGCAATTTTGACTTCCCATATGAATTACTTAAAAGTAGAGATCATGTTTCTTATTTCTTTATCTCCTTTCTCTCATCTCTCTGATCCCTACTCCTTCTTTTACCTTTCTTCCTTCCTTTTTCCCTCCCCACACATAAACATCAAATCTCAAATACATTATCATAGCATTTTTGTGGCAATATAGTATATAAGATAGTGCACATTGTGG
The DNA here is from genome assembly GCF_902635505.1 of Sarcophilus harrisii. Taxonomy (NCBI): domain Eukaryota; kingdom Metazoa; phylum Chordata; class Mammalia; order Dasyuromorphia; family Dasyuridae; genus Sarcophilus; species Sarcophilus harrisii. Next base: position 115,529,749 of record NC_045431.1, read on the forward strand.
AGTCAGGAAGACACAAATTCAAATCCCATTTCCGATACTTATTCCTTATGTGTACCTGGACAGATAAGTTGTTTTTCTCACCTATAAAGTGAGGAGGTTGGATTTTAAAGTCTCTCAGAAACCTTCAGTTCTAAATCTGTAAGGTTGTGATCAAAGCCAGCCTTTTCATTTGACAAATGAGTTATCTGAGGTAAAGACAAGGTCATTTTTCCAAGACCATATGAAAGAACTCAAAGATTCTAATTTCAAGGAACCTACAGTCTGGTCAGAGAAATAATGCTTAAATGCTTGAAGAGTTAAATAATAACACAAGATAATAATCAATAGAAAAGATATTAAAGATATTATATTATCTTTATATTATTATAAAAAGATATTACAAGGCTGTTGGATCTTGAATTACAACTTGGATGAATCATAGGCTCATAGATTTAGAACTGAGAAACCAGCAAGACTTGAGTCAAATTATTCAATCCTGTTATTTTTTTTGTTGTTATTCAATTATTTCAATTACATCTGACTCTTCATGACCCAATTTGAAGTTTTTTTGGCAAAAATACTGGACTATTTTTCATTGCCTTCTCTTGTTCATTTTATAGATGAGGAAACTAAGGCAAAGGGGATTAATTTGACTTGCCCAGGGTCACATAGCTAGTAGGTTATTTGAGGTTACTTTTGAATGCCTGACTGCAGAAGTACTTCTAGATGCAGGTTCTCCTGACTGCTCTATCCACTGTGTCACCTACCTGCCCTCTTTTATTTTACATATCAGGAAACTGATCTATGAAAATGAAGTCATTTGCTAACACATATCTATGGCCAGACCAGAACTTAGATGGATCCCCTAGCTTCTAATTCAGTGCTCTTTTTTTCTAAATTTTATTTTTATTATTAATGGAATAACCATCAACACATACATATGAACATTTCAGTAGACAAGGAACAAGAAAGGAGAATTTCAATGAAATATGACCTTCTTTGATGTTGTATCTTTAGGGGATGGTAAATTTTAAGACAATAGAAATAAAAATGTACTCCCTATCTATATGCCTTTCTGAACTTCCTTCTCCCTTCTGTATAGTGTTAATGTTTCATTGACTGCTTTTGTTCACATCACTAATACTAACCACCAATTCCCACTCCCTCCTAATAGAAACCTTCCTTTATAACAAATATGTATGTTCTAGAAAAACAAGGCAGCCCATTGGTTATGTGTGAAAATGTGTTTTTTTCTTGAACATCATCAGTTCTTTTCACAACTCAGTAGCTAAAATTTATATAGTGCTTTAGGGTTTTCAAGGCACTTTCCTCATGAAAATTCTGTGAAGTCATAAGTGAAAGTGATCATTGACAGAGAGGTGCTGACTTACCCTAAACCATACAATTGGAGTATTAAGGGGCAAAGCTGAGACATGAAACTGGAGTCCCAAAGCTTCTGCAGCCTCAGACTTTGCAAATACATAAATACAATGATTTCAGAGAAGCTGGAGAGATCCCTGTGGCCTGAAGAAGGCTAACAAGGCTCCATAGATGATGAGTTCCCTTGAAAGAGGGATGAGCTTTAGCTAATCGTAGAGGTACCAGATATATCCGTGCAGGTGGATGAGCCAGACGCAAAACAGAAGAAAAAAGCTTAGTAAGATGATTGCAAATAGGGCCAGGTTTGTCAAGAGCAGTGGAATTTTGGGGGGTGGAGTAGGGAGGCTAGTAATATTGTTGGAGACCTTTAATGGCAGACTAAAGGGGAGTGGCAAAGGGAGGGGGTAGGTTATTATTATCATCTTTCATAGAGTAGCCACATGAGGCACAGGGTTCTCAGTGGTTCCACATGCTACTCTAATTTCACCACCTACTTTTATAAGTGAAGGTTGATAATAGCTAAGTTTGCTATGTGTAACTAGCCATTTCTGTTGGATGTGGATACATTTCCTCCCTCTAAAATAAAAATATATCTATTCAATTAGTCAATAAAATAGCATTTATTATAAGAGCCTATCAACAAAAAAAGAACCTATCATGCTGGAGTTACTATGCTAAGTCCTGTGAATATGAACATTGTCTCTACTTTCAAGGCTGGGTACTAACAAGCTACTGACAGGATAACTGATGATTATCCACAAAGCAAAGGCAACAGCATGAAGGAGGCTGGGAAAGTCTTCCCAAAGAAAATGGGATTTAGAAAAGGTGAGGATGTTAGAAAGTAAGGGAAAATTAAACCAATGAGTTTAAATGATTTTCATTTGTGATGTTCCGTGTTCCAGTGGATAGAAAGCTGATCTGGAAGTCAGAAAAAACCTGAGTTCAAGTCTAACCACATACTGGCTGTGTGATCCTATGCAAAGCAGAGAACTTGCTGGTGCTAAGCAACTCTTGAAGACTGTGGGTTGTTTGCATTAACCAGCCTGCATTAGCAGAGGAAACTTCTCATCCCAAGAGTTTCTTACACTGATGAAATTGCAGATCTTGACCAAACCCAAGTCCTGACCTGTGTTTCTAACAATATAAGAAAGTCCTTGCTAGGCAACATATATAGCTTTTAATATTAGAAGGGCGACTAAAGAACCAAGGCTTAAATGGCCTCTCCATGGCACCTAATGGAGCTAAGTGGTGCAGTACTGGGTCTTAAATCAAGAAGACTGAATTCATTTTTTTTCTCAGGTACTTACTAGCTGGACACATCATTTAACTTATTTGCCTCAGTTTCTTCAACTGTAAAATTAGGATAATAACATCCTTTTCAGAGTTGTTGTGAGGATCCAGTGAGCTAATATTTATAAACATGCATAACACCGTTATATAATTGGCATTATATGCTTATTCCTTCCCTTTCCCCTTCCCATGGTAAGACATCTTGTCTCATTCAGAGAAGGAATTCTGGCCTTCCTGACCCCAATGTGGCCCACATCTACCTTGCTGCCTCTGATATTTATATTACACATTGTTATTTCTACTTAGAATAAGCCTCTTAGAAAGTTAATCATATTTTTCACAATACAGTATTGGCTTTACCTTGGAATTTGCTTCCAATTTTGCTTTGCTATCAATCTTTGCATTCTGCTTAAATTACCATCTCTACAAGTTTTCTAAACTGATGTTTTCCCCATCCAAATAATACTGAAGGAGTTAAAAGAAATAAACAGTAATGACTCATATTTATAGAATAGTGAGTAGTTTATACAGTTGACCATACTATTGCCCTAGGTTGAGGCAATGGCATAATTCCTATCTACAGATGAAGAGAGTTTAGTGCCTTGGGCAAGATCATGCCCTATAATGACTGAAACTTATGTCCATTGCTCCTAAAGACCCAGGGTCCAGCACTCTTTCTACTACTACATCATACTTTTTAAAAAGTAGGTCAATTTTTAAGTACATAAATCTTGAAAACTATGGACCTCTCTTTTTGAGAACCAGTAATATTTCAGTGTGGACTCACTTCTGGAAAGCAAAGATCTAAATAATTTTTATAGAAGAAGCTTGTAATAGCCCCTAAATAATAACAACAACAAAAACTAATTTAATCCATACTTGTAAAAGAGAATTGCTATGGGCTGAAAATAGATGCTTAGAATATAAACCTTAATTAAAAGATTAAATCAGATGCAAAAAAAAGTCTTCCAGTTTCAGATCATTTTTTATAAGTTGAAAAATCATGGTTCTAACTCATATGTAATTTTATTTACGATATCAACAGTAAGTTCTTTCAGTGGCTGCAGTATGCTAAGTCACTGTGGGCTCTATCCTAGATAATGGGCATCAAAAAACAAAAAAAAAACTGGTCTGAATCTCAAGGAGTTTGCTATCTACTGATACTCTGTGTACTTTAAAAATGAACAGTTTTCTCTATATACAAAATTACTTGTAATATAGTTACTATGAAAAGAGAAATATATTTAAAGCAGAGCGAATGCTTTCTGAGTTCTGCTAGCAGTTTATTTCCCCTGTTTACATATAGACTGAAATCTTATTCAGAATCAATAATAGCAAAGATTGTAAAAGAAAATATATCATGTGTTTATCTTCTGAAGGCATTTGAGATTATTACATACCTCAGATATGAAATCTAGCAAATCAGCACAGCTAAAGAATTTAACCCTTACAACTAACAAAGAAGAATTTGGTAATTTGTTCTATGTGTGAGTTAAGACTTAATAACTGTCTAATTGTGAATCCTTTAAATTGCTTCTGAGGAAATCTTAACACCTGCCACACTTGAAGTTAGGAAAATGACCTTCAGAAACCTGGATTTTGTAAATAAGTGGCTCTTTCCCATAAAGAAACATTTGGTTAAGCTAGTAAAAGAGGGGGAATGAATTTGTTTCTATCAGAGAGTTTAAAGGTTTGAAAGCCACAGAGCTTTCCTCTATCTTCATCAGCAGTTTGTCCATTAATTAGCCCTTCAATTCCACTTCAATTGAATTAACTCTAATTAATAAGTTCATTACAAAGATTGACGCACCTTGCTCAAAGCTAGTGTGCTAAATGCTGATAAACACCTTCACCCTAATGAAAAATTGATTAGATTGAAGAGAAAGGGTGCCTCTGAAATAAACCTTTCTCTCCTGGAGCTGAGTTGATGTTATGTTGCTCTGAAGTTAATCAAACCATCTTGGATTACTTAATCAAAAATTTAATTCAAAGTAGATAGAAAATGTGGCATAGAAGGGGGAAAAATCCACTAGCTCTCTTCCTGTAAACATTCCTGAGTGTTTCTTATAGGAAATGTCATAGCTCCTTGATGTGGTATTTAATGTTCTATAATTCTTCAAGACAAAGAATTATGGTGTCCGAGAAAGAAAACATAACCACCAAATGGAGAAACCAGAAACAAGTTACTCTATATGTAGGCTGCTCCAATTATTTTTTAAAAGAAGAAAAGAACAGTTGAACTCTAATTTCTATTTCAGTCAAGAATAACTTCAGCTTTTTATTGTTAAGCATATTCTCTTTTATGAAAAGACCAAAACTGAACAGAATACACAAACAAAAAAGCAGCTATGACTAACTTTATTCTCCAAGGGGGAGGGGTGCAGAATCCCTTCAGACTTCATTATAGGATTTTTTTTTTTTTTTCCTTCAGAGGACAACATTGTTTAAATGAAGGTTTCAAAACATTGGACAAACAAAAGTAATCTAAATGAGCACTCAAATTCATAAAATCTTCGGGTGGAGGTGATTTAACTATAGACTGAACATCTTTGACCTTAATAATCTTAATAGTTGCAAGACATGTTCCATAGTTATGTGTTGATTTGGTTTTTTTTAAGCAGTCTTATTATTTAAGCTAAGTTACTCACAGCTGCCAACAATACAAATTTACTGAAAAGGAAAAAATAATTTCTTTTATTTAGCCAATATGTCATCATGTCATAATCAAGCTATTATGCTCACTGTAGTATATTGTTTTTAATACTTACGGGGAAAGGGAGGTATCATGGAAATGGTAACTATTTTAAAAATCTGAAGGATGGCTTTATTAGTTGTTAATGTATATAAGATGTCTTTTTTATTCCTGCTACAATTAGATTCTGTTAGACACAACTGTCTGGGTACAGTTAGAATTATTCACTAAATTTTAATTGACATAAGGTTACATATTTCCAACTGCTTAGTGTTGCCCTTATGAAATAAGTGAATATAATGAGAAATTATTCATACCTAACATCTATACCTAGCTACAGATACTTTAGTAAAGTGTAGTGTGTAAGGTAATGAGTAAACAAGCATAAATAAAATGTTAAAATTCCATATTTATTCGTTCTTCAGAGCCGTATCAGAAATTACATTTGAGTTTGTAAATTCTTATTATTTTATTCCCAATGATGTTGCTTTTTCAATCTCTCAGACTAGATTTTAAGGTATAACACTGCTCATTAATTTTGTCTTTCTCTTTTGCTTCTCCCCCTCCTTTTTCTGTCTCTCTTTCCTCTCTTTTCAATATAGAAATATGCTCGGTGGACTGTGGCTCACATGGGGTTTGCATGGGGGGAACTTGTCGCTGTGAAGAAGGCTGGACTGGCCCAGCATGTAATCAAAGAGCCTGCCACCCCCACTGTGCGGAACATGGAACCTGCAAAGATGGGAAGTGTGAATGCAGCCAGGGATGGAACGGAGAGCACTGTACCATTGGTAGGCCTGCTGTACTTTCATATCTATCTTCAACATAAAACTAAAGAGCTTGGACTGTTGGCTTTCCCAGCCTCTGAAATACAGTGCTTTGAAGCTTATTCCTTCAAAGCATTGCCGCCTGTCATTCTGCATAAAGGAATTAATATTTTAAATAAGGATATCATTATATAATGGCTATTCAGTTCCTTTCAGACCCACTGCCACAAATGCAGGGCACAGGAATTCTTCCTTCATTATTTCATTTGTGATGGCAGTGAAAATTGACTCCCATGGAGAAAGAAGATACTCTTCCTATTTATAAATAGTCCTTCATTATAGACATAGTCTCATTTTTATATGCTTCCATCATATCTCTTGGTTACCATAGACATATTTATTTTTTACTTTAAAAGAGCCATGGTTTTATAAGTACACCAGGTATAATCATCCCTTTTATGTCTCAGCAGATGCTATTGTGAATTGTTTGTGCCCATAAAAATTGTATAGGTGCTACTCAGTGCTCTGGGGCAACCTCTAGACCAAGTCTTCCAGGGCCAGGCCTCTGTGCCAGACCCATTATTCAAAGGGCCAGTTTGTCTTCTGCTGAAGTAGCTTCTAAGACCTCAGGGTGATTTGTTGTGCCACATTAAAGCAGCCAAGTTAAGACCTTCAGGAATTTCTTCCCTCAAAAAAAAAAAAAAAAAAAAAAAAAAAAAAAAGATAATTCCAAAGCTGTCATCTTGTTGGCCCTTTTTGTTCCTGAGCCTTTATTTTTATATATCTTACTGCAGTTAACTTTCTTGAAGTAGTATAGCAAGAAATAAAATAAATGCAAAAATCTAGTTGTTATTCAAGAATTTTGTAAAGGAAAACAACATAGGAATGTATTTGTTTTTCAGACATATATTTAGGTCCAAGGCAATGATAAGTTAATACAAATTATAGTTTAGGATGTTAATGTAAATTGTTATTTGTTGGGGACCAGAAAATGTCCAGAAGTTATTATCTGTTCCTGTATAGTCAACATGCTCACCTTGGTTTTTGCCATATCCATTTTACTACAGTAAAAACATACAGTGACTAGGTGAAGGGTGGGAAGGGAATAAACCAACAATAAAGGTAAAAATTACTTTCTAGCCACTCCAGTGAACCTGTGGAATGACCATAATTGCGGGGAATTTGATAAGCCAAAAAATTCATTTATCTTGAGGTCCTTCCCTCTGTGTCACAGTTAATATTTTTAAAGGGCCAGAAAGTACATTTTTAAACACAGTATTTTCTGAGGACACAAATTATTGGCTAGCACCATAGATTATTTCTTAGGCAGATGATCAGATATTATTCTCTAGATTTTATTTCCTTTAAGAATTTATACATTCTAGATAATGCCAGGGGAAAAATTGTACTCCTCTATTTATCATAAATTATAATTGTATGTATATTCTTTCCTGAATATACATTCAAATATTTACTGTATTATAGGGTATATATTTTACTACATAGTATTATAATCATAAAATTAGAGGAAGATCCTTTCTGATCTTACTTAACTATTTAGCTCATGAAATGCCTCATAATTTAGATTTAATCGAGAAGTAAAACTACTGACTATGATTGGGTCAAAGATTCAGAAAAATTGTTAAAAACCAAACTAGATTTCCTTTATTAATAGAGTGATTTTCTTGTGTGATCAGCAGCAATGACTTGTCTACTCAATAGGATTGAAAATCAGTCTCAGTCAGGAGAAATGAATTAAGATCTTTCCCGTGACCTCTACAGAATGTATAACCCAGGCAGGTGAGACTTATATTCTCAGTGCCCCCGGCACTTCTCACAGGCCTGTCAACTGCTGCAAAGCCAGTGATGGTCTGAATTGGTAGAGGAGTTAACTATATTTCTATGTCTGTGTTTATGTCTGTATCTAAACTTGTTATCTAAATCTATTTATAATATGTATGTATATATGTCAATATATTATATAAATGTGTTATAGAGATATACAAATATATTATACATATACATGTGTATATGTATCTTTATATACATAATTTCATCCTATTCAGTATGTTGGTTAACAAACATTTGTTAAATGTTTACTATGTGCCAGGCACTGTGCTAAATGCAGGGCCTACAAAGAAAAGCAAAAATAATCCCTGCCCTAAATATGTATAAGGATACATATATCCTTATAACTATATAAGTAAAATATATATATATAATATATACATATATAATCTCCTTATAGCTATATAAATATATAACATTTAATATATTGTGTAATCTCATATTGTATAATTATATAATATAACATGTATTATATATTCCAACAATTTTATACACATATATAATCATATGTATATATACATATATGTTAACATATCTATATTAATTGTAGCTATTGTTGGAAATCTAAAAGAAGGGAGGGAAAAGTCTCTTTGTATTGCTTTGTATTTTTATACATTACAAGAAATTCTCCCTTATAAAACTTTTGAAGCACATGTCCAGCACATATTGAAACCCTTAATAAATACTTGTTCATTGGCCAGCATAATAACTGTGTTATTCTTGCTCCCCCCTCCCCCCGTAAAAAAGCACCTTCTTTAGCACAAAAAGCCAATGGCTTTTTGTTCTCCAGTGAGCATTTTAATCTGACATTTTCTGGAACCTGTAGCTAAGGGGGAGAAGAAAAAACTTCCAGTAACTCTTTGACTATAATCTACATGGATTATAGAATAAATGTATTTGTAGCAATTTGTACATACATACATTTATTTGTATATTTTGTAAGATCAAGAAGTTATCAGCAGGCAAATTTTACTTGCCAAGAAGAAATAAATAAAGCATTTTGTTATTGGTATCGTGACCTTGACAAAAATACTAAGGATAATAGTTACATGTGAATGAGTTGTTTTTGAACCATTTTCCCAAGGTTTTAGATCTAAAACAAACAGGGTCTTTGTGAACTTGATTTTGTAGATCTTTTCTTGAGGCATGTATTTTTGTAACACAGTTTGTAATAATTATTTCTAAATGTTTAATTTAATTGTGTCAATTTTAAATCCTACAAAGTGTAGATGCTTTAAAGCCAAAATGCCAGCCTTCATTTTAAAAAAATAATTTAAAATTCTCAAAAGCATTTCTACTCAAAGAAGTGAAAAGTTGTTTTACTGTGGGTTTTTTTTAGAGGTAAGGAGTGTTTGTTGTGCTTTTTTATACTATTTGAACTCATTATTCTAACTCTTGGCCTATAGAAATCAAAATTATCTTTCATTCAAATGTACCATCCTACATGAAGTATGCAATATCTTAAAAGAGGCCTTTTTGAGTCAAATATTAAACAGCATAGGAAGTGTCAATATGAAGTTAGCTATGGAGGCTCTCTTGCTATGCAATTTCTATCAACTCAAACACTTATGTGCCTTTCTGACAGAAACTGCTACTTTGGGGAAGAATGCCCATAAATCAGCAAGATTTTTTTTCCTTGCTCCATATTATGTGCCGTCTCATCAAATACAAACAGGGAGGTTAATTGAAAGAGAGATGGAAGAGAAATTAAACAGTTAGAAGCAAACAGAAGTTCTCAGTAGAAAGCAGAGAATTTCCTTCATTAGTCATCTTACTGTCTCATAAACTCTGTGCATGCTTTCATAAAACCATGGGCATATTGATAGTAAAATAGGTTATGAATTTTGAGGGTTCACTTAACACCCTATCTACCTGACGTATCCTGTCCAGATTTTTTGATTAATGGATACATATTTTCTTCCCACCATGAATGTTTTGTGTCTCAGAACTCATATAGTTGAAGGTGCTTTGTCCTGTGTCCTTGTACCTTCTCTAAGTTGAATGTAACTAGCAGTACATGGAAACACTGTTTTTAAGTGAAACAAAAAGAAATTGTAATTTAAAGATATAACAACTTTTAAAATATTTGTAAATGTTAAAATTTAAAATATATGTAAAATACTTTACAAATCTTAAAGCTCTGTATAAATACTAGTTACTAGTAGTAGTATTATTAGTATTTAAAGCATTTCTAAAAACAAATGTCATACTTCACCCCCTTCTTAAAACATGATGAAGCCAAGATACAAAGATAAATGATTTACCCAACATTATACCAACGTTAAGTTTAAGTAGATAAGTCTTTAACTTATTACTCAACTTAAATTTAGGCTACTGGACCATATTAGCAAATCCCTTTGTATCAATTCTGTATGTCTATATTTTTATAATCTTTTCTTCTTTCCCTAAATGCATATTGAAACAATTTTTAACATTTGGGATGTGTTTTTTTAACTTTTGAGTTCCAAATTCTATCACTCCCCCTCTCCCTAAGACAGTAAGCAATTTAACATATTATACATGTGCAATCATGTAAAAAAATTTCCATAGTAGTCATTTTGTTCAAAAAAAATACAAGAAAGAAGAGGAAAGAAGAGAGGAGAGGAGAGGAAGGAAAGGAAAGAGAAGAGATAGGAGGGGAGGGAAGGAGACAAAGGAGATGGAAACAGAGAAATAGTTATACTTAAAGACAATGCACAAAGGATTCTTGAGGAAAGATACTATCTTCTTTGGTAAATTGTATTGTTAAGAATAACTAAATCATTTACAATTCTTCATCATACAATATTGTTGTTGTTGTATACAATATTCTCCAGGGTTCTGCTCACTTACCTTCGCATCAGTTCATAAAGTCTGTGCAGTTTTTTTCTTGAAATCATCCTGTCACTTCTTATTGTGCAATAATATACCTTCAAACTGATCAAAGGCACAAAGATTGAACTCATGTGCTTGATTTCATTCTATGTGTTTTTAATATAAGAAAAAGTTAACAGTATTCAGAAGGAAAATAACAAAAATGATTAAAGAATTTCAAATAATATTTATAAATGAAGTTAAAAGAATTGCTATTTTTTAAAATATTTCTAAATAATTTCCCCCTTAACAGTTTTAATGGGGGGGGGGGGCGGGAGGTGAGAGGAACAAGAGGAAAAGAAGAATCTGAACATTGCCTTGACCAAATCCAGAGATTCACCTGAGTTGTTTACCAAAACCAAAAAATTTGGACACATTAGGACACTAAATTGGGTTATTCACTTATCCTTTGCCTTAAAAGAAGAAAAAGCTTTCTACTCAATTGATATAGTAGAAGAAGGTTCATTAGCAATTCATTTTTATAAAGAATATAAATAGAAGAAAAAGCTGAAATTATAACACAAGAAGTTATGCATTCAAGAATAAACCAAACCAAAACAAACAAAAAATCTTTATAGTAATGAGATTAAATACTGGTATTGTTCTGCCTCAGTTTCCTTTTATTGTTCTACCTCAGTCTCCCTTTTATTGTTCTGCCTCAGTTTCCCTAAATTGTCTTGTCTTCATTTCCCTAAATTGTCCTACCTCAGTTTCCCTGAATTGTTCTATCTCAGTTTCCCTGAATTGTTTTGCCTCAATCCCCTTGGTGCCAATCCCCCCTACCTGACTATTAGGACTGATATAATTTAGGACTGGCTACTCTAAGGTTATAAACTGTAAATGTTTAATCTCAGATAAAGAAAAGATCTTCTAGTTCAGACATCCTGGCTCCTAAGTTATAAGAATTTATGGTCCTACCCCCAACCTGTCAGAACTAGATCGATGGTCCCTTCCTGGAAATTCCTGTGAGCACCAGTGTTTGGACTCCATCCCTTGTCTTTGTCTCCTCTGATGGCTTGGAGCCATATATAAATCATTGGAATCTCACATCAATGCTGGATTCTTTGAGAAGAAAGTCCAATTTAGCCCTGAAGACAGAATGGATTCTGTTCTTCCTCCAGACTATCTTGCCTCAGTTTCTCTGGCATTACAGTATAATCTTCCAAAGGAAGCTTTGCAATCACCATTCTAGCAAACTTTGATTATACAACTAACTAGCATTCTTAAAATTTGTTTGTTGTTTTAACAGAAATCCCTTTTATCTTTGACCTTAAGACATTCTTCATTATACTGAAATGCTTTTGGTGGGCTTGTAGTCCTAGAATTCTGTTATGCTACTTGCTGCTCTATTTGGGAAATTATTTTTGCCATTAATATGCTGTAATTTTTATCTTCATTTTAACTAGCTTTTGTATGTGTAGCTTTAATTATATATTATATCAATCTATATCAATTCTTCTAGATGTTCCTTTAGAGTGAATTGGATCATAGATTAAAAGGTAGAAGGGAACTAATCCATTTGGTTAAGTTCCTCTATTTTACAAAATGTGAGAAGAGAGATTCAGAAGGGTTGAACGATTTCCTTATAATTGCTATACAATGGGAAATGGCTGAAGCAGAATTTGAATATATTCCTTCCAACCTCCAACTCTCAATATTTTACCTATTATGTCATGCTGACTTTCAGTTGTATGTTGAGGAACTGTATTACTCCTTTCAGTTTTTTGGGCTCCAATAAGAAAGCTATTGCTTTGGATGCCACTTGGTAGGTAGTGTGGTGTAGGGGAAAGGGCCATCACCAGGGAGAAGAGAAGACTCAACTCATCCATACATTCTAAGAAGGGTACAGTGGAACCCTTCTTAGAATGTTTTTAAGTGCATAAAATAAAAATACATAGGATACAAAGGAAACAAAATGAAACATTTGAAATCTCTCTACAGAATCTATCCCCTCCCCAAATAAAACCTATTCTAGTTTAGTAGCAAACTTTGATTAGAGGTCCAATTTTCCCATTTACTAAATCTTTAATGTTGGGCAACACATTTAGTTTTTTTTCCTATAAAAGGAATTTGTCAGTTTCCCCATCTGTAAAATGATAGGGGTGGATTTAGTGACAAGTTCTTTTTAGTTCATGATGTCTACAATTTTATACCCTATGAAGCTGAAAAAGCTAAGACATAGAGTATTTATAATTTAATCACTATGGGGATATTCTGTCAATGATTAACTAAATAAATTCTAGGGAGCTGCCTAAAGCAATAAAAATTAAGTGACATACCTACTGATAAATGTATTGTTGTATAGTAATGTCCAACTTTTCATGACCCCATTTGGGTTTTTCTTGGCAGAGATATTGGAAAGGTTTGCTTTTTCCTTCTCCAGATTATTTTACAGATAAGGCAGCTGAAGCAAAAGAGTTACATGATGTTAACTACGCTAAACACAATAAGTGTTTGAGGTCAGATTTGAACTCAGGAAGATGAGTCTCCTTGACTCCAGGCCTACTATTTCCTTCTTACCATCTACTAAGATTGCCTACTCATTGCCTACTAAGTAATAGACCAAACAGTAACATACTTGGTGCCATATTGCTCAAAAGGATTAATATTGTTTCCCAAAAATTATTTGCCATATAAAATTTTTAACCTTCTTTATGTGTCTTGGACCCGCTCTGCCAGTCTGGTGAAATCTATGAACCTTTTTTTAGAATATCGCTATTTATATGTGTGTGTATATGTATATATATATATATATATATATACACATATACACACACACATATATAAACATTTGAAGAAAATGCTGACTTTCAGTAACAGAAATATGTGACTTTTCTTCTAACCACATTCACAGACATCCTTCTCCCCCCAAAAATCTACACATGGAGCTTATAGACCTCATATTAAGAACCAAAGAAAGGTAAAGTGACTTTCTTAGATTCATACAGCTAGTAGGTATCTTAGGTAGGATTTGAACTCAATTCTTCCTAAATACAAATCAGGCACTATATACACAAGGAATTGATAGCACATATAAGCTACAAATATAAAAGTTAACTGAAATTAAATAATAGAAATTATAATAAATAACTGGAAATAGTAATTTCCCTAAATATAGGAATGACTTAATTAGTTACAAAATTGCAGAACTGCAATTCCATCAAAATAATTCAAAGCAGTTGAGAATATATTAAGATTATGGGAAAATGTGAAACATTTTTAAATTCTGTAAGAATAGTATGTATTGATAGCATTGCCTCAGTTTTCCATAATGGAGATTTTCAAAATTCCTGGATATATTGCAAGACTTTACTTACTCTCACCCCCAGAAAGTTATTTTTTATGTTATATTTTCCTTGTCTCCCATTTCATGCTCTTTCTTCTAGGCTTCTTCTAGAAAGAGTTAATAGAGTCACAAGAATGTCCAAGAAGTAGCTTGTTCTAAGCACGAATCTGGCTTACCAAGAAGAATTTTTTTTAAATTCTTGTTGATATAAGGAAAGGTGGAATCCTTTGTGGTATTTCTTCTAGTCATGTCTCAAACACTGAGTTGTTTATTGAGCTACATTGATTTTCATGTACTTTCAGGCAATTCAAATGGAAATTTGGCCTAGGGGAAATCCTAATTCCTTTAAGCTACAAAAGACCAGCTATTTGTTTTTATTCTAATTCTTTAGTACATTGGGAAACAAGATCATTAATGATCACAAAGACATGCTTTGTTTGTTCAGACAAAACTTAGACATGCAGTACTCAGCATACCTCTGTTAAACACCAGGGTTGCTCAGGGCTTTAGGATGCCTGAGATTAGAAATTGAAAATGAAATACATACAGCTGGGGAATTATCTGCTAAACAATGAAAAAAAGAGATCAAAACTATTGCCAGTGTGGACAGGCTTTGATTTGGCACAAGAGTTTCTTGTCTTGGAGTTTGTTGAAAGCAGTAAGATTTTGAATATTATTTTAAAAAAATAATTGAATTTTGGAGAAGAGATAGGGCCACCAGACTAAACGATACTAAGTGTTTTACTTAGAAAAAGAAATTTAGTAAAGCACTTCTTTGAATTTTGAATGTTTCTTGTATTAGGAACCAAAATCAAAACTGTAAGAATTTGGGAATGCTCAAAAATGTTTTTCTTCTCTTTCTATAAGTGTTTTATAGCACATTTCAATAGCACTTTTACAAAACATGCTGAAAGTGGTATAGTATTATTATTACACCCATTTTTACAGATAAGGAAACTGAGGTTTCAGTAATTTAAATAAGTTGTCATGCTAGTTACTAACTAGTATCAGAGTCAGGATTCAAACCTAATCTTCTTCTGTTCCCAAGTATAATGTTCTTTCTATTATATCAGAGAAGTCAAACAGAAACAGGGATTAGCAAACTGTACATAAGAATCCATGCAGGCTAGATATTGATTTAGAAAAGCCTATTTTTATATTATCCATCATATGTTGTATTTTTGTGCATTTTAATCTGGTTTTAGTATACTCAGGAAGAATCAAATGCTTGACACTTCTGTATTACACTGTAGTGCATGAGTAGAACATTAATTTCACTAGACCATAACACCCTGCCCCTTCTTCAGCACCTAGGACAGTACCTGGCACTAATCAGGCAGTTCAAGAAAGTTTGTTCACTAACTAGTTTCAGACAACTTGCTTCTAAGGACAGGGCTAAGATTAACATCTTCAAGCTGAACTTAGCTAGAACAGATAACCTCTTGAGATTCCCTCCAACTCTATGAGTAATGATGAATATTTTGTGCCAAAGAATATAAGGACAGAGGGAATCTCTTCTTTGCTCTGGTCCCAGGAGAGCCCATTGAAAGGACTTCTCTAAGATAAAGGTGAGAATCAAGTTCATACATTTATTAAGTATCAACCATTTTCTGAAAATTCAGGCCATGCTTTAGATTAATGTTAGCTCCTTCTTTTGAATTAACATTTGTATGCTATAGTAGTTGTAGCCTCCAAATATTAATTTTTTCTCATTTTAAGACTGCTTTATTCACTGAAATATTTTTATATACTGTACTTCTATCCTCTGTAATCCCTTCAGAATTGGTATTCCTTAATGAGGTCACTTAATCTCTTCCTTTTTTCTAAAAATGCAGACCTAGTTTTTCTGACCTTTCTGAATGATGGGATTCTTTAATATTTAGGTTGTCAGTACTCTTTCCTATCTCAATATTTTTTTACATGCTTCATATTACAATTATCTTATATTGCCCAAAATCTAAGCATTTTCTTTAAAAAATAGTGCTTGAATGGTAAATGCTATTTCTTGTGAAGTAATTTACATATTTGGACATTTATATTATTTGGATAATAACCTTTAGAGAATTTTCCTCTTTTGTGTTTGGGGCATAATGAGCTTCCTAGCCATTACATTTTTACCCTTTTGTCATAATTCTCTTATCCTAATATCAATCATTCATTTTAAATCACTAAATTAAAATGAAGTCTGTAGGGCTTACTAGTTTAAGTACTAGCAACTAGGTGGCCAAACAGTGGGACAGGTAACTGCCTGGTAGATGGGATCATTGTAGCAATGCAGAAATTTTTAAAAGTCTATTTAATATATTGTACAAATGTAACCTTCATTTAGGAATTGCTTTCACACTTCTAGGACATTTCTTTTTCTCTGCTATGCATATACTACCTACCCAAGTACTGAAACATCACTGAACTTCTCCTTATTTTCATAAATGTATTTGATGGTGAAATAAAGTCATTTCCAGCTCTGTGCAGAGGGTCAGCAAATGTTGTCTAATATGGAATTATAACTTCTTTTGTTTTGTTACACATTCCCATAATACTTTGGTCTGGTAGGATCTAGAAGAAACAAAAGTCTTCAGAGAAATTGGGATAGAGAATTGTAAGCCAAGAGTAGTTAAATCAGGAGAATCTGAATTCAAATGTAGCCTCAGACACTGTATAACCCTGGCCAAATCATTTAATCCTGATTGCCTAAAAAAGACTTGAAAGCTCTGGGATTCACTCTGTTGTGTATCTGATTTGCTACAAGATCTTAGCAAAACTCACTATACCTAGAATAGTAGGAGATTTGAATTTAAAGTTAGAGAACCTAAGTTCAGGCCAGTCTGGGATTTTGACAGATTTCTCAACATCTGAGTCCATCTTCCTCATCTGTAAACTGAGGAAGCTGAGAAGTTAAGGGAAATGAAAAGATAAACTAAACAATCTCCAAAGTCCACTTCAGGGATCAGACACTTCAGCCTGTGACTGAACAAATTCATCCAATTAGCATTTCTGATCAGTAGTCATGCAGATTCTGACTGAAGACTTCTAGTTGAAGGGAACCACAGCATCCTAAAAAGACCCATTACATGTTGATCATGTGATCATGGTGTTTGGCTCATAGCCATTTTGCATCACCAGAAGAATATCAGTATTGAAAAATAAAGCATTTTGCATCAGGAATCATTGAAAGCACTGATTAATTTCCTAAATATATCTCAGCCTGATCTAGACATCTTATTCAGTTGTGAAGAAACTCAAAGGGCTCCCCCTCCAAATGCATGCAATAATATAAACAATAATCAATTCTTAACCACTTGGTTTTTCTGATGTAAAATAATAGGGTAATCAGTTTTGAATAACTGAGGCTATTAATGAAGAGATTCTGTACTATCTGGATATTGATGTAATTGGCACCATGTCATCTTAAAAAGAAGCATCATCTCTAGGAAATCTTCCCTTGTAACTTTGTGCAAGATATCTTGTATTAATGCTGTTATATATTTTTGGTGAGTATATATCTCTCCATTTTTTAACCTCACTTAGTGATGATAATTGAATGTTAATTCAATAATGTTCAACAAAGTTATAGCTGGAGTTATAGCTTATCAAGGAATTCTGTATGATTTTAATTGGAGATGCTTTGTTGGAGAAAAACTTTTTAATACTGTGTTTTGCTGTACCTCCCAGAGTTCTTATAAGGATCAAATGAATTAGCATATCTATTTGTATAGCTTTTAGCACAGTACTTTGCTCTCATTAGTCACTCTATAAATGTTAATTAGTGTTATTGCCAAATCTTTCTTTCTATATTGTCAGTAAATGGCAACACTTTCTGGTACTGTCTGTACCTCGCAGCCATTTGTGTGACTGCAAGGATGTGGAAAATTTTTTGTGAAAGGCTATTGATTACCTTCTCATTTTTATCAAGGATACCCTAGATATGTACATAGACCATTGTCATAAAGATCCTGCAGAAATAAGAGAGTAAGAATTTGAGTTCATAATTTCTTGTGTTCAGTCATTTAAAATAGTAACAAATTTATTTATGGTCTCTTCAGTTATTTTAGAATCTTCCTTTCTTTAAAATCTTGAAGATTAACCTTTGAATTCTTTTCAAACCACACTTTTCCCCAGATATATTTTTTCTATGTTATTCAGCAATCTTTCCTAATATAATTTCCAAAAGTTAATTATAAGAATAATTTCAATTCTTATATAGTACAATGGGTACCAAAATTTTGAATTCTGAGTGAAGTGGTTTTATTCTTTCAATTGCTTTAGGAAATTCTGACTTTGTTCTATTACATATCTATTTGTTACCCTATTGTAGTTTTTATTCACAAATACTCTTTGAATGTGACTTAGTTGAAATTTCAGGATTAGCTTTCTACAATATCATTTTCTCCTGTATTACTTATCACTATTTTTATGAAGCAGTATTGTTCATCATCTTCCATTATCCATCTCTGTAATATTTTACAAATAGGTTTGTACTTCAAACTCTTTAGCTGCCTTGTTTCTCCGCTTATCAAGAAAATCAAATGTTTACTGCCTAGGCTCTTTATGAACTATTTGGGCCATTTTGTTTTGATCAAGCAACTTGATATTGGTTAAAATTCTCTTTAAAATGGTGATAATCATATTCCTTGTCACTACTTTTGTCCATTTTACATTTTTAAGACTCAACAGCTTGATTTAAACAGCTTTTTAAAGAAATTACAGCTATTGCAATTGCATAAAGGTTCTCCTCATTATCTTTTCTAATAATTTAGTGTTGATTTTGATTTTTCCTCTTTCAATTTGCTAACCTGATTGCCCACTGCTCATTTTGAAATGGCTTTCTTCTCACTGATAACTGAGTCGTTTCTTCTTTGGAGATATTGTCAGTTAAATTTTACAATGCTTGCCAGGCCCTTCTTGAAGAAAGCATATATAATATACTAGTTCAAATTTTCTGAGAAATAGTTAAGCCTTTAGTCTTTTTCAGAAACACAATTAGAATTGAGTAGTTCTGCAACTTAGTGCTTCCACTAATTATATCTATTGTCCAATCCATTCATCTGAAACAATGGTCCTGTGCTTCATTTAGGCATCTTCATATCTCTAACTTAAAAAAAAAAAAGTCCTTTAGTTTGTCATTAGCATGCCTCACCAGGATCTTTCATTGTGAATTTCAGTCATGACACACTTTTCATTCTCTTTTCCCTACTCTTACTTACACTTTGGTACATTTTTTAAATATGTTAGTTGAGTTTCTTTTGCATTTACATGGTTATCTGCAAAAATGTTCCCCCATTTTTCCTCTTTAGAATCATTCATGTTTGTGTCATGAGAATAAGTCTTAAAAATGTCTTTGAGTAAACTTTCTTTTATGCCATGTGGGACTAAATCCATTGGACCTTTATCTTTCTGTTCTGAAATCCATCATCCTAAAGTCCAGAGTACAAAATCTGATTCCAATTGACTCTATCAGAATCTCTAAAAGAAAATGGTCATACATTACCAAGAAGCCCACATTACTACATCAGCAATTAAATTCTTCCTTCCTATTTAGAATTACCTACAGAATACCCAGCCCCTCAGCACTTTTGCTGTATCTTGAAGAAGGAAAGCATCATTAAGAAAACTCATAAAATCTGTCAGCTGATTTACCTGAAGGAAAGAGAGAATTTCAGTAGATATATTAATGAATCATTAATATACACATACTATTAGGCACAGTGAACAGTGTATTGGACTGAGAATCAGGAAAACTCAAGTTCAAATTTGACTTTAGATACATATTAACTTTAGCCAATTCATTTAACCTCTGTCTGCCTCAGCTTCTTCATCTGTAAAATGAAGATAATAATAGTATTTAATTCCTAGAGTTGTTGAAGGGATCAAATAAGATAATAATTGAAAAGTGCTTAGCATAGTGCCTAGAATATAGTAAATACTAAATGAATACTATCATACTGTTATACCATATTAGTGATTTATTTCTCAAATCCTTCATCTATGTCATCCTTCTGCCTAGGTGGAGAATAGCACATTCTCTCTCACTATAATTCCCATCCCAACTGATTCTCCCCTACTCCCACAAAACAATACAATTTCCTAGATTTCTTCCCATTAATACATCATCTTAATAAATAGAATACTCCCCCACCAGAACTTTATTCTGTTTCTTTTCAATGTTGTGACTATATGGCTATAATCAAATAATGAGTCCCATCTCATGATATATTCTTATGTCAAGATCCCTACTGAATATATGTTTTAAGTATTTGAGGTTGAGTTTTAGTTGTCTTCTTAGATACTTTCTCCTAAGAATATTAGTTTTCTCCAGTGCAGAGCAGAGATTTCATTAGTTCTAGAACTAGAGAATCGAACTTTAAATTCTACTTCTGCTATTTACTATCTGAGCGAACTTGAACCAATTCCTTTATCCCTCTGGGCTTTAGTTTCCTATTCTGTAAAATGATAAAGTTGGGCAAGGTTTCCCCTTAGGCCTCTTATATATCCAGATCCTATGATTCTATAATTGTGTATTCTTCTTCCTGCATGATTATTATTATTTTGTGGTTCTTGTTTGATATATGCCATTTGGTAAGGATGACTTGATTTCTCTTTGAATAACTTGGTTTAGTAACATAAAAGAATGACACTAATAAAAAGAAATGTAGATTTGAACTTTTTTCCATTTTAACATCATAAACTAGAATAATTTTCTGTGCTGCTTTACCTCTTCCATTGCCCTAATCTATGTATTGGGCTAAAAAGAGAGGCAAGAGAAAATTCAGCTGATTCTCTCAGAAGTCATTTAAAGTTTCACATCTAGTGGTGGGAAAAAATCTAATCTCAAAGTAAATTTTTATGAAAGGGGCCCCAAGCCCATTATTTTTGAAAATGTTAAATGAATAGATTCATATTATATTAAATCAAAGGGCATTTCCTTGGGACATCTAACATTGGAGTCTGAATGTCAGTAAATGTTACCCAAGGGAGTATATCAAGATTTCACTGCATAAATTTCCACCCAAGTCACTCCCATAAAGCTTGTAATGATGAGTAATATTTTAGTCCTTTCAAAGATGAACAGCATATATGCTGATGCTATGATAAACAGGTTCTCTTGTGGAGGTGTTATTCCTGTGAATTCTCTCCTTAGATGGCCTCCTATAAGAAGGCTTCACTACCAGGGTCACAGCAGGAAAAATACAGCCCCTTCTACAATGTGCATGCCTGTCTGTGGATGGCAGTGGTGATGATGCTTAGAAATGAGAGTAGCTTTTATTCTTTTGTGGTCATTACACATTGGAATAGCCTGGGAGGAAACGATTATTTTTGTGGCTTTATAATGACTTGTGTGTCACTGGGATGCTTGATCTGCTAAAGGTCATGGTCTACTTCTTCCCTTATGTCCTTTGTGGGCAAGGTCCAGTTAACATCTTTCCAATCAACATTCTCCTTGAATATTTGTTTCCCACTGTGAAAAGGACCATGGAACTCCAGCTGCTCAGAAACAGAAAGATCAGAGCTAGAAGCCACCTCAGAGAACATCTAGTCCAACCCACTCATTTTGTTGATGAGGTAACTAGACCTCAGGGACTTGCCCAAGGTCAAACAGCTGGTACAAAATGAACTTTGTATTCACACCCCATTTTCCTAAATCTAAATCCACTGTATGTTAAGTCTTCAAAACTGTGTTGGGGCCAATTTTCCTAGAGAAAATTATGGGTCTATTAACTTGAGTTTAATTTTATCAACCTTAGTACCTTTTCAGCACATGAAATGATGTTTTAGCAATTCTCCCCCCATATTTTCAGCATCCTTTAACTTTCCTAGACCAATTTCAATCAATAATAAGATTCTATTTGGGAATGTAATCTCTCTTCCTGAATAGTACCAAATACATCCTATGTAAAGTTTGCATTGTACTATTTGATTACAATAGTCAGCTGCAGAAAATATTTATAAATGTTAACCTATTTTGCATTTAATGATGGCATTATAGGTGAAGTTTAAGGGTTGACCAGAGAATATATTTATTGGAAAATGATAAATTCTGTTTTAAGTGCCTTACATCAAAGGCTTTTTTGGACTTTGGGAAATGAGATGTTTTTTGGTAGTTGTTGCATTTGGGTTTGGTTTTTTTTCATTTTTGCTTCCCCATATTCTTAGTAGCCTTAAACAAGATTTTTTAAAAATAAGTTTACATGAATTCCCTCTATTTTAATAATTTATGGATTTGTGATTTCATTAGTATAAACACTCTTGCTACAAATATGAATGACAGCCACTCTATGAATGAAATGATGAATCAGTGAATAAATGAAGGACATTGAATGAAAAGAATTTATTAAACTCTTACTAGGTGAAAAGCAGTCTTTATTAAATTTGAGATAAAAATATTAAGGACAACTAGCCCATGCCTTCTATGAGCTTACATGCCAGATAGAGAACTGATACCTAGTAGAAAGTACTTTTCCCAGCCCTCTCCTTTTCAACTAAACTTCTTGGGAAAACTATTGATATGTGCTGTCTTCACTTTCCCCACTCAGTTTGAAATTCTGCAATGCCGCTTCTTTCCTCATCATTAACTCAAATTCCTCTCTCTCATCACCAAAGAACTTGATGTCAAATTGTCAAATTTTTCTAATTTTCATCTTTCTTGACCTTTCTCCAGACTTGGACATTCTACGATCTCCTCTCTTGCGTGTTCTTTCCTCTCAGTTTTCAGTCTCCTGGTTCTCCTTCCTTGTCTTAGCTTATTCTCAAATTCCATTGCTGTCTGTACCTCAAGATTATTCTTTACTGCCACTAGATCATCTTACTTGGTGACTTTATTGGCTTCCATGGGTTCAATTATATCTAAGCCTATGATTCCCATTATTTATGTTTTGAGCTCTAACCACTCTCCTGAGGTCCATTCTCCTGTTACTGAACATCTCTTGTATATCCCATAAGAATCTCAAAATCAACCTGTCCAAATAAGAACTCATTGTATTCCTCCCTACAAAACCTTACCACCTTCAAATTTTCATATTAATGCTGAGAGTAGACGATCTCAGTGACTCAGGCTCATGGCTTCTACCACCATCTTGTATTCTTCACACCTACTCACCTCCCATAGCCAATCTATTACCAATTCTTATAATTTCCCCTTTCACTAAATCTCTTATTTAAGTTTCCTTGTCTTAACTGACACACATTGTCATTCTTGTCCAGGTCCTTATGAAGTCAAGGCAAGTCAGCAAGTAATTATTAAGTATCCACAGTGGAACCAAGGACTGGGCTAAGTACGGGGATACAAAGAAGGGTTCAAGCAAAAACAACAATTTAAAAAAAAAAAACAGTCCCTGCTTTTAACATACTCACAGTTTCCCATATGGAAAATTCCAGCAGCTTAGTGATTGGTTTTTCTGCCTCTTTTTTCTTTACTCCAAACCATCTTACTCAGCTATCAAATTTATCTTCCTAAAACTCAGATCCAACTCTTACATACATCCCCAACTCAAGAAACTCCATTAGCTCCCTATTACCTTTAGGATCAAATAAAATTTCTTCTCTTTGTTCTTTAAAGCCCTTCATAACCTGACCCCATCTGTATCCTCTGCATGTGACACCGGTCCTTTTACTTTTCTTGTAGAATGGTACCCTGAGTGTTTTTATTAGCTTTCTTTCATGCCCGTGTCCTGTGCTCTCCTCATGCCTCCTGTCTTCTTCTACCTCCTTCAAATCTGAGCTAAAGTCTCACCTTCAGCAAGGAAATATTTCCTAGTCTTCCTTAATGTTAGTGTCTTCCCTCTGAGACTACCCCTATTTACGCTGGATATATCTTGTCTGTAAATAGTTGTTTGTTTGCAAGTTGTCTTCCCCTTAGGCTATGAGCTTCTTTAAAGAAGGGGCTGAGTTTTGGGGTTTTTTTTGTTTTTTGGCTTTTCTTTGCAAGCACATAGGTGCTTAATAAATATTTTATTGACTTACTGTCTTCCTTACTCATCTATCAGTGACACTTGCCTAAAGTACCACAATTTGGCTCAGAGGAGGGAATCTGCTGAGGTCAGAAATATTAGATCGAAGCCCTTGTGCTGATCAGTAGTAGTATCAGGCCCGTGAGTGACTGCTATACTTCTAGCCCGGGCAAGACAAAGAAACCCAGTATCAAAACAAAACAACAACAAAAACAAAAAGTGGCCACATGTGCCACATAAGCTCAAGCATTCTGTGCGGAACTTTTGACCATGTTAGCAATGACTGGTACAGCAACCATTTCTATGAATTGTTACTACCACCAGAGGAAATGAACTGAGCATGTCACAGCCGGCACTTTGTCCAGCCATTATATACTGTCTCTTTGTTTTGGAACTCTTTAGTGTCTTGCTTCATTTGGTTTTAAAATAGAAAGATACTTTTTCTTTTGACATTTCCCAGACCTAATTTAAAGAAAACAGAAAACATAGTCTTCCTAGGTGTATAAAAAGCTCTTTTAAATGAGCCATGCTTTCAAAAGCAAGCCTCTATTTACCCTGGACTATTCATGATAGATACAACAAAATGTTGCCATAAGTTACTGTTTTTAATCGCCCTCTTATCATTTGTATTAGACTCTGTGTTTCACAAGCCATGGTTTATTTTGCCAAATATCCTCAAACATTCCAGAATAGATGCAGTTGTGAGTAAAGTAAGGAGGTATTTTCCATGTTGTTTATTTGATAAAGAGCCAGTAGTCATTTCTGGTATATGTTTAATTACCTGTATATTTATGTAAACATAAATTGAATCATTTGTGCAAATTTAGTTCATGAAAAAAAATTTGATACAACAAAGTTACAAGTGATAGTGTTTCCTGTGGCCATTATCTCTCTTGGTGTTATAACAAATGAGCCATTTTTAAAATGATGAAAACTCTCTTAATGTGGTCAGTCTAACCATTTTTGATACTTTTGTATCACCTGGTAGTAGAGAAAATGAGATCCCTCCTGTTTTCAAATTCTCTCATAAAATGCACTTCAAAGGTTTCTACAAACAATGTAAAAGAAAGTTTATGTGCAGAATTTAGTGAGGTGTCAAATGTTAGTGAACATTTCTTTATAATTTTGTCTTTTATAATAAAGACGAGAAATAAAGTATATAACACAGATGCTGCCTTGAAAGCCACAGTTTTAGCAGAGCTGTTGAATAGAGCCTTCAAGAAAAAATCCCACAAGGCTAGGGACCCAAACCCTTCATAAACCATTTCTAAACTCAAGATCATCCAATTTTTATATGTCAAATTTGGGGAAAAAAATGTGAGTTGTCCCTTCTTCTCAATATGGTGACTCAATTGCAAGAGATCAACCTCAAGAACAGACTAGAATAGGTCTTTATTGCAATATTCATAGAATCACAGAATATAAGACCCCTTCCTTTGTTCAAATGAAGAAACTCAGATGCATAGAATTAATGAGCCTTAGCAAAGGTCTCAAAGAAAATAAATGATAGTGTTAATATAGGTCTCAAAATTCCAAGTTCCATATTCCATACATATTGATTATGTATTCCTTCCATAGAAATGAAGACCCTTTTCTATTGCCTATTCTTTCTCTCTGCTTTGTAAGAGTTTAGGCTTCACTAAATCCTGATGGACAGTTTTCCACAGTTCCAATTAATAGTTATATAAATTATCCAAAAATAGCTTTCCTTCCAGTTCTTATCAGGTAGATCATATGACTTAAATCCAGTAGGATTTTATATTCATTTTCTCTCTCTGCATGTATGGGGTAGGAGGGGGGTAGACCTAGGTATACAAATAAATATATTATCTCCCATGCTTTGCAGTGGAAGGTAAAAAGGTTTCTGAAAACTTCAAATGTCTTTAAATTTAATATTATTTTATCTTAAAGTGCCTTCCACTTAAGTGTGGATTTTTACTGTCTTTTGGTTACATACTAAATTTCCTATTTTTATGGTGGTTCAGAATCGCAGGTTCTAGTCCTTTAGTTCAATTTATTTTAGAGATGGAAGAATCGGATGATTTCCACATTGGAAGAGAATCCAGAAGTTATTGGGTATAACCTATAACTGACCAGTAATCCCTACAACAATTTGCCCCCACTTGAAGAGACTTCACTGAGAGGCATAAACACACCTTTTCTCAAGGCAATCAATTCTACTTTAAGACAAATTTAACTGTTTAGAAAGTTTTTCCTTATACAAAGTCAAAATCTGTTCTCTATAATTACCAGAAGAATTGGGAACATTTCAAAAAAAAAAAATCCTACCCAGTCAAATGTGCTTTCCCACAACTATATACAGATGTCTTCAGTGGCAGAATTTTTATCTTTGTTGTTTCTTGGATCTAACAAGCTGAAAATAGTACACTTTCCCCTTAAAAAGAGAATTTCTTTTCCATTCAGCTATTTTTTTCTTAACTTTGGTTCTGGTTTTTGTACAAATTATAACTGTATTTTTAAAATTTAACTTTATTTTTCACATCTTGAGCAATCTCATCTTCCATTTGCTTCTATCCCTGATGGTCTCAATGACACTCTTATTTTTCAAGTAGCTTTTGGGTAGAGATAGAGGAGAGCCTGTCTGAAATGAGACTTAATGGGCATGTGCCTTGGATAAATTAAGGAACCGTCAAAAGAAACCTATAAATATGAATACTTTGCCAGCTGCTTTTTCCATTAAACTCTGTTAACTGAATGAAATTAGTAAATAATTGTGTTGGTAGGGACCATACTATATCCAAGCTGTAGTATAATGTCTTCCTTTTACAACAGGGCTTAATTTTTTTTCTATACACCAAATTAGTTTTTAGGGTAATCTACATTGCAAATTGGCCGATTTGCATGAGAACTATGCCTACTTGTTCTGATTTGTCAACACCTCTTTTTTAAAAAGTCTTTAGCATTAAGCATGGGTGGGTAAGACCATCTGCTTAGGGACGTTGCCTGCAGCTCCATCACTTAACACATCAGACAGGTTACAGCTGTTTAATTGTTACCGTGTTGAATGATTATCATTCTATCCAAAATTAATATTTATATATGTATGCATAGAAAGCATGTGGTTAAACATAAGTGATCTAATTGTGAATTAATGTCATTAACCATTCATTAATTAATCTTCACAGGAACAATGAAGTGAGAAATAAGACTTTTCACATACAACCCAACCCTCAGCTATTAAGATAAGTCCCCAACAGTCGTTATTGTATATGAGGATAAAGCAGTTTATGGCAATACACTAGCATAAGCTGGTGTGATTGCTTACACAAGCTGCTATAGAACACACGAAGGAACAGTCCCTCTTTGATCAGATACTGTGCCCTAACTCCATTGCAGCACTTGCCTCTGAATTCTTAAAAATATTATTGTCAGTATTGAAAACTACAATAATGATGATAATAAATATAACTCACATTTATAAAATATTTCATGTTACAGGGTGTTCTCTGTTATATCTCCACAGGAAACCAATGAGGTGGGAAGGACAGATATTATTTTTTTTCTTTTTTTAATTATAACTTTTTATATACCAAACATATGCATGGGTAATTTTTCAACATTGACCCTTGAAAAAACTTCTGTTTCAACTTTTCCCCTTCTTCCCTCCACCTCCCTCCCCTAGATGGCAGGTAGAAGGGCAGATATTATTAACAATACTTTACAGATAAGGAAACTGAGACTTAGTGAGATAAAATAACTCTTGGGTTCACATAACAAGTGTCAGAGAAAGGATTTCCGAAACTAATGTCCTTTTATACAGATGCCCAGTATAAAAGTCAGGAATACAACAGAGCCTACTTTATGAATTTCTCTGTTAAAAAAAAAAAAAACAGAAGCACTATCAACAGAATCTTCATATGGCCAAAGATAGGTAAGGGTATCTCTTATTTTGGGCATACATCAATGTTCACGTCATAACTTGAAAGAGTTAAGATTGCATTGTGATTGAAGGGGCCAGTTCATACTCATTTTTGCATCATAGACCACTTTAGCAGTCTGTATAATTATCTAGACCTTATGTAGAATACTTGAATGTGTAAAATAAAATCCACAGAATTACAAAGGAAACCAGTACATACAATATATACATTTCTCAAACTATAAAAAGTAGGAAGATCATGGACCCTATAATTTATTCACAGATATCTTGAGGGTGGTCTGTAGACTCTCATTAAAAACCCTAGCAATGGGTATTCCAACTATCAAGGAAGACTGCAGCTACTACTTAGCTTAGTTAGCCATCTTTATGACTTTGTTATGGCTGAGGGAGGGGGGAAATAAAAAATTGACTTACCCAGGCTTAAGATAATTAGCTTTTGCAAAGTTTATTGGGCCAATCCTCAGATGAAAGTTATGTTAGTAATCATTCAGTAATCACCAGTCCCTTGAATCATACTTAAAGATTTCCTAGCATGATAGTTTTGACCTGTAGGACCTAGAGAATTTTAAACTCCATTGCCATGGTGCCAATCTTGCGCTTTTCTGGACTGGGGATTCCTTCTCTCCTCAGACCTCTCCTTTGCCTTGTGATGACTAACTGGACTCAGACAAATATACTTTAAAATGTGCCACTTCTGTTCAGGCTTCTTAAGAAATTACTGCATAGGAGGGCACCAAGGCTCAACTGTTTCCAACATTCAGCATTCAATCTCTCCATACTTCTTTGGGGGTCCCTTAGCCCTGAAAACCACATAATAATCACAAGTGTTTTTCCACTATGACCACTGAGGGTAGTGAACATCTGTACACTGTCACGTTGACTTGTTGCTATGTTCAGTTTTCTCTCTCTTTTCTTGTACTCCTTAATCTTATTGAATTTTTCTTCTGTCCCCATACATGCACACCAGACTGTTCTAACACCACAGCAACACAGTCCACTAGCATCAACTAAGTCATGCCTTAGCTGCCTTTCTCACATAGCTGTTTGACTTTTAAGAATCCAGCATCATTGTGTGCCATATGAAAGTCAGTATGAGAAGACATATTTATACTACTTTTGAAAATACTTTTTTATCCAACTTGCTTAAATAAATCTGGTTAATTAATCAGCCTAAAATATAACCTTAGTTACTGTATTCCATATTAAAGTGCTATTCTGATACCTAATTATACCGTGGAGATGACCTTGTGTTCTTGGAGGTTAGCTAGCAGACAAAAGTTCTAGCTGAAAAGATTTTAGGTATGAGCCCAGGGTTGGACAGTATTTCTAGTGTCTGAGAATCAGTGTGTATAAATTTAGAAAGGTTCATCATAACCTTGGCCTGCGGGTGAAGAATTTTTCAACCTTCTCAAATACTAGCTCCTAAATTACAGAGGTTGTGATCCCAGCTCCAGCACCTACTAGCTATGTGACTTTGGTGAAATAATTTAATTTCCCTGGCTGGACTGATTTCCCCATCTGTAAAATGAAGGAATTTAAACTAGGACCTTTCCATTTCTTAACTCTTTAATCCTATATAAGCAATATGATGTAGTATTAGTGATGGATCTGGAATCAGAAGACCTGAATCAAATTCTTGCTCAGCCACTAGATAACTTTGCCTTCTACAAGTAATTTAACTTTTCTTCATATTTTCAGTTATAAAATGATAGGGTTGGACTAAGGGATGGCCCACCCATGAGATACCTTCCAGTTCTCAGTATAAAATATTAGGATCTGTGTTGGTAGAGGAAATAGCTATTCACATGAAATTACAAAGCACTGAACATAGTATTCCATATGATATTCCAGGATTAATCCATAGGTCTGATTTTTATGTTGTTGTTGTTCTACCAAAATGAAAAACCATATTGGCACAAACTTGGACATGGGTTTTTGCCAGATCAAAAAACACTTATTACATTTCCAGGCACTTGCTAAGTTCTAGGAATAAAAATCTATGCAAGATTACCCCTGCCCACAAGGAACTGTCAATTTATAGACAATTTATAGAATGACAGTTTATAAAATGGATCTAAAGGTGTGGAGGCTGAGAAGAGGAACAGAGAATAAAGAAGGGGGAGAAAGAGAGCATGATAAAGAAACTTATTTAATCAGGAGAGGAACTGGGAAAGGAGTGAAGGAGTAAGCATGATTCTTTGAGGGCAGTTAGTCAAAACGGATGCTCCAGAGGAAACTTACTAATCAGAGCCCATAATCAGAGCCCAAAAGCCCTAGTAGGGGGTGGATCTTTCAGGGTGAAAAGGATGCTAAGAAGAAGACATTCTCCAAAGCAAGAAGGCTGCTGGTACATGGTAGTAGAAGAGTTCAGTCAAGAGGAGAGCCAGAAAAGAAGTGAGGATTTTTGTGGGAACAGGAATAATTTTCCTTGCAAAAGAGTAGAGAGACCTGACAACTCGGAGCCAAACTACTGAGTACAAGTACATCATGCTTTTCTCCCCCAGGAAACTTCTCTTTGGAAAATCTCATTATGCAGCAAGATTGAATCTGTCTGGTGCTCCCATCTCATGAGTCCTCTGATTAGAGGCCCGGACCAAGGACTCCAGGGCCTCTATTTAAAGAAGGAACTGAGCAGTTTTTCTCCCTCATTCCTACCAGTCATGTGGCTTTTGGACATCTTTGTAAATTTTTCCATTGCCCTCTCCCTAACAAGGGGTATCTTCATCACCCCTGCACTCCTCTCCAATTCCCATCTTCCAGGCACTCTGTGCTTGTCAGCTTCTCTTTATTTGTCTAATCTTCTATTTAGATTGTAAACTACTAGAAGACAGTTCCTTTCCTTGTATCCCCAGGTCCTTAGCTTTGTTCCTATAGGGAAGTATTTGATAAATAGTACAGACTGATTGATTGATTGATTGCTCCTGGCAGAGAGAGGGAGGTTCAGAGAATTTCCCCTATGGTTTTCTTGGTCATAGGGAATTCTAAATTAGTAACTGAAAGTTTCAGATCCTCTTACTTGCTATCAAAAATGACCCCTTTCTTTCCTTCACTTTCTCTGTGGCCACGACAAAAGTCTAATAACTTTTCTAATGATCACAGATGTAAAGCTAAAAGGGACCATGTAGAGGCCATCTAGTCCAGTCCTCCCTCTATCTTACAAATTAGGGAAACTGAGAACCAACGAGGGAAAAAGATCCCCTCAGTAACAGAGTTCAGATTTGAATGCAGGCCCTCTGAGTCAAAATCCAAATTCTTCCTACTGTACCATGACTCTCTTCAGTCTAAAGCCAGGGGTCCTCAAACTACAGCCCGCCGGACAGATGCGGCACCTGAGGACGATTATCCCCCTCACCCAGGGCTATGAAGTTTCTCTGTTTAAAGGCCCACAAAACAAAGTTTTTGTTTTTACTATAGTCCAGCCCTCCAACAATCTGAGGGACAATGAACTGGCCCCCTATTTAAAAAGTTTGAGGACCCCTGGTCTAAACTATAGCCTCTACCTTACCATCACAGATTAGGTCGATGATTTGATTTGATAATGATTTTAAAGTATGTGTATTTGTGTATGCATAATCCAATGGATAATAGCAAAAAAAAATTAACATTATCCCAGGAAAGCTTCTAATTGTCTTAACATAGTTACATTTCTTGTTGTCCAATCATTTTCAGTTGTATCCAATTTTTCATGATACAATTTGGGATTTTCTTGACAAAGATATCAATGTAGTTTGCTATTTCTTTCTCCAACCCATTTTATAGATGAGGAAAGTTGAAGTAAATAGGTAAAGTGACTTACTCAGAGTCATACAACTCATAGGTGCTGAGGCTGAATTTGAACCCAGGAAGATGAATCTTCCTGACTCTAGTTGGAATTCTACCCACTGCACCACATCAGAAAATTGAGTATATGCAAATATGAATAGACTACAGAACTTTTCCAAGTTTTAATTTCCTTATCCTTAAAATGGAAATAATGATTCTGGCACTAGCTATATGAAAAGATTTTTATTATTATTACTCTTCAGGGATATATAAGAATTGTTATATATTTCTCTTCCAAAAAATGGTTCCCTTCAGTTTTCTGTCAATGAACATTAACTTAAAGCCAACTGTATACACACACATTAATCACAACAGCTTGTAGACCTAAGATGGCAACTCATAAAGGAAGCAGAGAAGGTTAGCCTCTGGTTTGTGCATGAGAAGCAACTTTAGTTGAAGATTATAGACAAGGCAAATCTACTCCAAATAACTAAGCTTTAGAAACAACTACTCCTCTACTTCCCTAAGGCAAGTTATACTTTATTCCAGGGTTAAGCAAAAAGATTATTGATTTTCATTCATTATTTTCCAGTTATGTGTAAAGAGGTTGTCAGACTAGGGGAAAGAATTATGGGGCTGGTAAATTGTATGTCTATATATACAGTGTTAGCTTGGCTTATAAACGTGTCTCAGGCATTAATTTTCCTAACTGGACTCTTTCTATTGTATTTGTAGACAAGGAAATTGTCCCTTTGTTCTTGATCAAATCAACAGATATCTGGTTTCCTGTGGATACATTTGTGAGGGCAATAAACCCACTATAGCATTTTCTAAAGCTCCGGTACTTTTTTCAAACATCTGAGATTTCTGAAGGTTTATTTATATTCAGGATAAGAAGGATTTATATCATATTTCAGAATGTCCTAGTGATAAGACTTATTTGGTTAGCTTAATTCCCAGATCAGAGTGTGCTTCAGGGGCACATACTTTTCTGTCTAGCAAAATGAAGTCAAATTTTTTGCTCAGATTTCTACAATAGTATATACCCATATATCAAAATGTGAAAAACTTAAAAGTATTTTGTTTACTGAAATACTTTGTGCAAATAGGGTGAAATTATTCTATCTGCAGAATATACCACAAAATTAATGTCACATTAATAGTAGTCTCCTTTCTGTTGAATATTCACAGATCTCTCCATTGTGTGAAACTCACTATTAAACTTTTTCACCATAGCCCTATATACATTCTCACTGTGAGATTACCCAATCTCATGTAATATATCAGTTTCAACAAATAGTTGCTCATGTTTCTGCCCTTTTTTCTCCCAAGCAATTGCTACCATTTTAATGTTCAATTGAGCATTTTCAGAGCTGAGAACATGACTTTGTTCTAGGCAACTGTCCAAGATTAAAAGATGCAAAGTACCAACCTTCTTTGGTAGACAAGCTTCCTCACCTGAGGAATATAACCCTAATATATCCCTATAACCAATGAAATTAGAGATCAATTCCCTATCTCATACCTTGTCTACCTTCCATGTGAAAATGAGTTGGAGTTTGGGACAGAGTTCATTATTTCAGATTATGTTGGTATAATACTTTTTCCTATGGAAAGGGTCTTCTTTGAATAAGCACAGTCAGTAAAGCTAAATTATGTCAAAAAAAAAACTTCTACAGTATTTATATACCTCTACATGTTTAAAAAGAAGTTAATGATATTGTGATAAGTAACTTAACAAGTAAGTCTTCTCACTGAAATAGGTTAAAATGCAATATTTCACATCAGGAATTTTTGTTCTAATTTCATAACCTTTCACATTTATCTTTTACTCTTCTTTGATTTATGTCATATTTATCTGTATATATCCCTCACCTTCCTCCTACAAGATTAAATATTGTCAGGGCAGAGTTTGTTTTCAACTTTTATCCTCTTTCATCTAGTACAATGCTTTGTATCCAATAAATGTATTTAAGTACCTGAATAAACAAAATTTAATCCAACAGGAATTTTTTTTTCAAATTTGGTTATTTTTATACCACTTTCATTTCTCAATATATCCTTCCCTATATTTCTGTCTCTCTCCAGGAAATCATCCTTTATAACAAAAGATGAAAAAGAAAAAGAAAAAGGCAATTAATAACCAATATATAGTCTGAAAATATATATATATATATATAGATGTTTCACACTCATTGTTCCCAGCTTCCACAAAGAAGGGAAGAAGATGCATTTTCTTTCTCTTTTTCAGAGTCAAGATTGGTTATTTCTTAATTACAGCATTCAATTTAATTTTCTGTGGTTACTGTTCATTCCATTTACAATGCTGTTGTTAATTTATATGCATATATAGATACAATTATAGATATATACACATATACATGTGTACGTCTTTCTGATTCTCCTTATTTCATTTTTCATCAATGCATATGTGCCTTTTCATGTTTTTCTGTATTCCTATTCTCCCAGTTTCTTACAATATATTAATATTCTATTACACTCATATACCAAAAATTGTACTGTTTTCACCAAAAGACTTTTTATTCATCTATTTGTTAGATACCTATTATGTGAATATTATTATGGACCATCTATGAAACAAAAACAAAAAAAACTCTCTGCATTTAAGAGTTTGTGTTCATTTGTTGAATGAATGAGAGGAAAATGTTATTTTTTTTTTTTAAACCAACTTGTTTCTACATTGACACTTCATTCTTGTTATCATATGCAAATTAAAGTCCCAAATAGAACAGTTGGAACATTTTATCCTCACCGAAGAAGGAATATTATAGTGAGTGAAAACACATTTAAAGGACCTGAATAAACTAATAAGAATATGAAATTGTTTTACAGTATTTAAAATTATGTCACTGCTATAATCCTTTATGACAGGGTAATCAGTAATAAAACAGTGCAGTGAGCACCAATTAAGGAACATCAAATCAATGGGTATGCTGCTCATGCTGATTTAAACAGGGACTGATTAGAATGAATGGATTTAATATACACTTATTTGCAGACTGTTGCTTTTCTGTCATACCACAGGAACTTGTACATGAATTATCTGAGAACAATACCTACTTATGTCTTTAATGAGATACTAATGGGAATCATTTTTTAAAGTTCATATTATATAGCATGATGAAACATACAGTGCTAGATAAAAATTTCCCCTCCTCCCCTTGAAGGGCTTTGTGGCAACAGTCATGGTGAGAGATACTTGATTTTGTTATGAGCTCAGCTGATTGACTTCTGAAGATAGGTATCTCAGACTTTATTGTAGCAATTATCCTGAGAACTATTACTAATGTTGTAGCTTTGGTGTATGTTTGCTTCTGTTGATCCTAACATCCAGAAGCCAATTCAGTAGCCTAGTGAAAATATTATACTGGTTCACAGGCTCCACCCAAGTACAATGTTGGCAGTGGGGAGAGTATGCATAGTTCATTACCAGGAACATCAGCAATATCTATTCCCTGCCAAACCATTTGGATTGCTCCCTCATGACCTGACTAGAGTACACAGCACTGACATGTTTTGCATCAGCTTCTTCCTTAGGTTTATGCAAGTGGGTTTTTCCCCCAAGAATGAGGTAGCGGGAAGAGAATTGGTGATTATCCCAATTACACACAGAACTCCAGAGATCATGCTTCTTTCAGAAATATGTTCACTCTTCTTGCCTTGTTTTAAATCTTTGGCATGCCAACCCAGCAACAGCTCCTTGTGCTTTGTTTCTAAATCTACTGAAATGACTTTTCATCTCTTGTTTTCATTTACTCCCCCTGCTAAATCTTTTCATTTCCCTAGTTTTATTCTTCAGCTTTATGGTCTTAATCGTTGCTTTTTTCCAACCTCCCAGAGGTTTAGCTTTTCAGAACTTGTTTGTATCTCTCTCATTATAAAAGTGATCTGACTTTACTGAAAACACCCCAGCCAGAAGGCTGGCTTGTATTAACCTGTTTGTATTTCAAGTTAATTTCATTTTCTAGCTCACAGACTACTTACTTCCTCCAAACTCAAGTGTTGAATTTAGTCTTTTCCCACATTTTCAGCCTGATTTGTTAATTTGTTAACCATCCCACCAGTACAAAAATAGATGGTGCAGTTTGATCTACCTCACAAATATCTAATTCTAGCTGCTTTAGCAAAACATAAGAGTAAACCAGGGAGGGTTTTATAATGGGCTGTGGTTTGTTACATTTGTTGCTTTTCCATAAGGTGGTCTCTAGGCAGGAATGTTTAAAATATTTTTCCAAAGTACTAGGGGAGGGTTTGCCTTTGGGGCAAACAGAAGTGTTTGGCAAAGCAGGGAAACCCAGAGAACCAGCAGCACTGAGACGAATGAGAGCCTATGGTGATGAAATAAGACAATGAGAAACAATCTCCTTTACTTAGTGCCTCAAAAAAGACCAATTCTGGCTTATACTTGATAAGAGAAGAATGAAAATTGATAGAAAGGTACTGTATAGGATCATCCTTAGGGTATTAGAAATTTTTACCTCAGTGCTAAAAGCA
The DNA here is from genome assembly GCF_902635505.1 of Sarcophilus harrisii. NCBI lineage: Eukaryota > Metazoa > Chordata > Mammalia > Dasyuromorphia > Dasyuridae > Sarcophilus > Sarcophilus harrisii. The sequence continues at coordinate 115,565,963 of NC_045431.1, forward strand.
CAGAAAAGCTAAGTTATGGATTGTTTAGATAATATTAATGTGTAAAGTTTGTTTTTTTTTTCCCTAAGCAACAGATGCCACATTTATTGCCTCTTGGAGTCATAGTCCATCCTCTCTTCCATCCACAAAATGGGGATTCCCAATGAATCTGAGTAGTTTGTGGCTCCCAGGATGATTGCTCCAATTTTTCATGTTATAACGAGGCTTGTATACTGAAAACATTCTAAAGTCAAGAAGCTATAACTCAAAATGAACTGTTTCATTTGTTGAGTCTTTGTTGATATTTCAAAACTTATCCAGCAACCCTTCCCCAATGGAAGATACCTAATCCTGTTATCATGACTAAGCCCTCTCAAAAGGTGGTAAACACTTTTTAATATCTAAGAAAGTCTTTTTACTTAGTTTTTATTGTTGTTTTTCTAAACATTTTATCTCCTCATCTTGGCCTAGCTAGAATTGCAGGAATTTTTCATAGGTCTGATCCCACTACTTATTGAACTATATAATCCAGTTTTGACTTGGGCTAGTTTATCTTTCTCCAGGCAATCTGGTGTTCCCTACATATGTCCTGGGTGGAAGGAAAGAAGGAATGTCAACTCACTGTTGCAAGACTTAGTGCACACACCTAATCTCCAAAGCCCGTTCCAGTCAGAAAATCTGAGTTCATGAGATACAACATCTAGCCTCCCTGGTAACTGGGATTAGAGGCATGGACCATCTTAACCTGGCTTAATTGCTTTGTTTCACAGAAACAGAGATCTCTTTCTTCTGACTAGTGTGAAGCAGTTATTCAGACTGAAATAAGGGATCTGATTTCAGGTCTCCTTTGTTGTCACATCTCATTAAACTTAAAACATGAATGCCTTAATTTTCTTAAATCTTTAATGGAAATTAGTAATGGTTTATATCCTTCATTTTTTCCATAGAGAACATTTCTAATGGAAAAAAAATTGTCTAATCTTTTCAAGATAAATTGTTTTTCAAATATAATCTATTTCAGACCAGATGCAATAATATGCTTCTGAGTACCTGTTTTAAATACAGTGTTGGTATAGTGATATATTTGTTATCACAGAGGAAAAGACCCTTTTGAAGTGTCAGGTAAAAATGTGCTTTTCCTTTTTTCAAGATGATTTTTTGGGGTAAATTGTGGTGCATTTTTACAAATATGTTTGCTTCTATTAATTTTTAATATATATTTTATAATTACTGTTCCTTAATGCCTTCCTAAAATACACTTATTCTTTTTTCTTATCATTTTCTCTGGTGCTTTATATAATTATTTATTTTTATCTTTACCTTTATCATTTTAAATAATTATGTGTAACTTGTGCAACTCAGTCACTTTTAACCTTGTCATTATCCTTAACCTGTCTTGGAATAATAGGATCAGAAATGTTTCTCCTCAAAGTTAAAATAAGGCTTTCCTCTCCTTCTTAGTTTTAAGCTACTGGTCAACAGTATCTAAAGTGCAAGCAATGATTCTCAGTGTTTTTTCTACACTGCAATTATTTTTTTTCTTGTAACTGAACTTTTATTTGTTTGCCTAACATGTTTTTCCAGCATCTGAATTGATTTTAATTTCATTTTGCCATCTGCTTGAAATAAATTTTATGGTCTGGTTCTTTTGAGAGGACCATGCCATTCCTATCACAATTCCTCCTTCACTAACCTCCACCCTGACACACCCTCACATAATTTGGCCCATTGTTTTGTTTAATTAAAGATGTGCCAAATTCAGGCCCATAGAGTGGCAGCAGATTATTCCTCCCTAACAAGCAATTCATCTAAGTTAGAATTATTATACAGAATTCATGCTGGTTGAAATGTCTAAAGTTTTCATGACCCAAAAATAAAACAAAGTATTGGCTTACTCAGTATTATGACCATTCACCAACCAAACCAAATAATCCCTGATGAAAATGGCTTAGAATCTTACTAGTTGAGTTGAATTAAAAGTTCTCTAAAATTATATTTTAATGTGAAAAATTAACCATTATTGTGCCATGGTATTTGAGAATATCAGAAGAAAGTATAAGGAAAGAAATTTCCTACAAATAATCATTTCTTCAATATGACAAGTAGATCAAATGAAAGAGACTGCAGGTCTGCCTCACTTTTTGAAACTGTACATGTTCCTGTGGCATTTTCCTTTTTGGAAATTGAATTCTATTTTCTGCTACCTTTATATTTTCCAAAAAGAAAAAATGAACAAAACAAACACATCTCTCTATTAGCTCCATATTTTCTCCAATCAATTTGCTGATGAAATATAAACACGCACCTAAAAAAATGGGGGAAACTGTTTCAGAAGTAAGTCATCCTTTTCAATTTTTCCCAAACACACTGAACCACAGGTTCTTATCTTAGGACCCAAGCACTTGTTTAGTTTTTAAATATTTTGAGAAATGTATTTCAAAAAAGTAAGTTTCCTTTGTAATTCTACGTATTTTATTTTTATGCATTTAAAAAGTATATTCTTAAAAGGAGTCTTAATGAGATTCCTTAGAAAGAGTCCAAGGTCCATGGGAGCCATGACCACAAAGAAATAGTTAAGAATCTTTACCCTATAGACATGTGCCCATCTCATGTGTGTTTATGTTTGTGTGTGTAAAAGTGGAACCAGTATTGACATTTGGTCAAAGTGGAGCCATGATTTTCAACCTGATTCATAATCTTTGCCTATCCAAGTACCATAGAGATGAAAAATATCTGATATTGTTCAACAACAAGAAAAGTAGCCAAGGATTTAAAATTAAAAAGAATAGCTTAAACATTGTTGAATGACAATATCTGGAGGCACAATGGATACGTGCTAAACTTGGAGTCAGGAAAAACTGAGTTTAGATCTTGCCTTAGACACCTAAGAGGTAGGTGTTACTTAAATGAACAAGTTACTTCATTTTTCTCCTAGTCTCATCTTCTTCATCTATAAAATAATAAAATTTTAATCACTGACTTCCAAAATTCCTTCCAGTTCCAAATCTGGGAGCCCTTTTTTTTTTTTTTGACAGAACAAAGACATTGAGGGCTTTTCATAAGCCTGTGTTTGATGGCAGCATTGATTAAAGAGATGGGCACTAATGTATTTATATTTACTGGCAAGGAGAAGCAAAAGCCAACGTAAATTCGCAGGAAATTGCTTGGAAGGAAACAGGTGCAGCTTTGAGCATCAATAAATGTCTTATTTTTTCCATTTAATTCCTCTTGATAGCTTTAGGTAGCTTCTTGTGACATGAACTATCAAGAGTAATATTCCCAAAATGAGTTCTGTAGGGCATCAATCCCAACAAAAGGACCACGAGTGACTCACGGCACAGCATCATCCCAGTTGTAATCTATGCAAAATCCAAATGTGCTCACAGACTTTTTGTGTATTTTTTCATACCATTTTTTCATGTTTCACTTTTTTATTAAAGTATTTTTTCTTGAGTCAACTAACCATTACAGTTTGATTTTTTGTTTTAGGCATCCCTTTCATAAGTATGAATTACCAAAATTCTTCCAAGAACATTTTATTTAGTTTTGATTTGCTCAAAGTCACTGTATGATTAAAAACAAATATATAGGTGGGGGAAGGGGAGAGAATCCAAATCATTTAAAGATAGCAGTGGTTTAACTTGAATCCTTTCCTTTAAAATGCTGAGTATTTCCTGGAGTCATGACTACATTTGCTGAAAAGTGAATATATTGCATTTTTAGAAGATATGAAGTGCATCTCTGTCGTGTGATGTGAGTCTCATGTCAGCTGCAGCTACTCGATTTGCATGTAAATTCTGAAATTTTCCTTGTCCCATGTGACACTTCTGAAATGTCTGTCTGTTCTTTTTTTTTCTTTTTAATTTCTCAAGCTCACTATTTGGATAAGATAGTTAAAGGTACTGTATATTTGCTCTTTGTTGACATGTCTACACACACACATACACATACACATATATATTTTATACATATCTATGTATACAGAAAAATATGTATATAATATTGCGTTAGGTGTGAAAAAATAGATTGTTTCCATGCATAATTTCATGAATTATAAATCAAGCTCACATTATGTGAAATGCTTCCCATTGACAGTATGAAGACTTCAGTGTCTGTGTCTCACATTAGTAGTAATGAATATCACTAGTTGCATCATTATGTAAATACATTAGTTTTCACTGGAATCAAAACTGAAGACAACAGATAATTTGCTATTTTCTTGGCCCCTTTAGCTCCTGTCATTGACAATTTAATTTTAAATACTTCATTTAGAAAATACATGCCTCTTGAATCTTATGCTCTAGAATAAGAAACTATCAAATTGAAATAAAATTTTGATCAATATATGTATATAAATATATCTCTATATAAATATGATTATCAAGGGAAAATCCATCCAGATATTCTGGATTATTTATTTTTCTAAAAGTTTGAAGATACAAAGGCAATTTTGTCTTTATGAGTCACATTAAAACTGTCAGTTGTACTTGGTATTGATATTGGACACATCATACCAAAAAAATGAATGGCCAGAACAAAATAGCAGATTCTCACGTCTTCAGCTACTGTAGAAATAGATAAATGTTAATTTAAAAATTGAGATTAAAAAACCCTCTTTCCCCTTCTCAGATTATGTACTTTCTATTCCTTCTTTGTGCTTTTCATTAGAATATGGCAATATTCATGGCAATATCCAGGCTTTCATACAATAACACATGTGTGCATGCAATCAGCCACTGCACCTCTGTGTCAATAGGGCACCTAAATTATTTCATTTTCTTCCAAAACAAAATAACCACCAAAAATATCCCATCATGTTCAGTAGAAAAATTAGCCTTTTATACCTATTATATAATTCATAAATATAGGTGGTAACTGCCTGAAAGAAAAGAAGCAGCAAAATTAATCTTAGCTTGACCTGTTGGTATCCATAAGGCTAATTTCATTCCTCCTTGCCGCAAGAGACTTTCAGAACCCCCTTTTTTCTGTTACTAATATTCTTAAGAGACAAGTGTCTTCTCAAAGATATTTCAAGTTACATAGGATGGGGAGTTCATAGTAATTCTCTTAAAGGAGACTTCAGATGTAAAAATCTCTTTAACAGCTTATCTTAACATCTGAAATTTTATCTTTCTCTTCTAAACAAGGGCAGTATTCTAATTGGCAAAGATAATGGAGTGTTTGATGTAATACCCATTCACTCCCACACAAACATAATAATTAGCAACAATAATCATAACCTGCTGCACTAAATATTTTTATTTCTATCTTGTATAAAGTTATCGACAACTGTGTTTTCCTAGAGACTTAATCGATAGCCACTTATTATTAGGACTTTAGTGCCATTTCTGTCCTTGCTTTTGTCAGTGTCTTATCACACTCATAAGGATAAGAATACCAGAATCTGCCTGAGTGTCATCCTCATACACGGCTCATGTTGGCTGCATGCCGGATATCATCAGTAGAAATTGGCAAAAAACTGTTTCTTATTATGTAATGTTAGACTGAGACAATTATAGATTTTGGATATATTAAATTATTTTAATTGTTTCCCAAATTTTCCCTCCTTGCCCATAAAAGCAGACAAGATAGGATATAAAGGTAACAGCACAAAAAGCCTTAGGGAGATTGTCACAAAATATCACTTTCTGCTATCTGTCTTGAAGCACGTCACTACCGTGTTTTTGTTCAGTCTATCAATGTTTTATTGTGGTCCTTATGGTATTTCATTTTGTCCGTCCTAAGTAATCAAATACGCATAGCTATTACATTTAGTTGGAAATCCTGTCGGTTCTGTCCCATCCGTATGCAGCCTGAATCCTGATGTTTGTTAGAATAGATGCTAAAGCTGCTTCACTATTTCCTGGGCTTTGCTTATTCTGTGAAAAGGAATGTACTTTGGGCATAAAGTATAGTCATTACAACTGGCCTATACTTTGTGCAGTTATTGAACGCACTGTAATTTCACATGAATATACGGCAACTCTGAGACCAGATAAAATTAACATTCTCTTTTAACATCATTCATATGCTCATGCCCACTTTCATGCTTTTGAAATTAGAAGATCTGTTGAAAGCAACAAGGTACTTCCAAGAAGGCCTTTCCTAGCAAGTAATACTAATGCTTGCCATACATTCCAAATCTCAAATAAGGATACGGAAATTATGCTGGTTTGGAAATTATTTCACCCTGTTCAGTTAACCTTGTTGCTTTACTAAGGGAAATAAAATAAACTTAATTTTGTCTGGCCTGCAGGTATTTAGAGGATTGTTACATATATTTCCATCCCACACAGGTAAGTGGTGTCTCAAGTGTCAGGCCAATCAAAGATGCCACTTGGTTAAGACCTAGATTATGTAGGGACCGTTGCTGTTTCTATCCATGTGCAATTACAGTATTTGTGCTGTTTATAAAGGCCTGTTCCCAGTAAGTGTCCCTTATTTGTTCATATGAAGTTGGGAATTCTTTCAATACTTAAATCACTTGTGATGTTGTTCTTTGTCTATTTTGACAGAGGGTTGCCCTGGCCTCTGCAATAGCAATGGAAGATGTACACTGGACCCAAACGGCTGGCATTGTGTTTGCCAGCCTGGGTGGAGAGGAGCAGGATGTGATGTAGCCATGGAGACTCTATGCACAGATAGCAAGGACAATGAAGGAGGTAAGAGATACTGAGCAAGGGGAAACAATTGTATGGCAGAGCAGAGGTTTAAAAAGCTCCAGTGGGCACAGAGTTGTGTGCTGCTGGCCTGTCAGATCTTTAAAGATTAAAATGATTGAGGCTGATAGAATTCTTGGGCTATTGCTATTTTTTCTTAAACACAGGATCATTTTGTTTAGAAAAAAATGTAGTTGCATTTAGCTGTCATTGCTGTTTTCCCTCCACATTTTCCCCTAAGCATCCAGCCTTCCTTTGCCTTCCCCTATTTGTCCCTCATCTCTACTATGATATATCCATGCCCACATCTATCCATGTCTCCCTTTTTAAATTATTCCTCAACTATCCTTTTTGGTTTTTTTCTAGACATCATCTACTCACTATGGACCAAAATGAAATTTAAAAGGAAGTTCCCCTTAAGAGTTTCCTTAAGAAAGGGAAAATGGCACATGCACACACACACACACACACACACACACACAAATTCCTTTTTAACCTGTTATAATTATTCCCCTTCTTCTTTACTCTTTAAGCACCAGACAGCCAAATGGGTGCAAAGCAGTATGTCTACAGTTGTTAGACTAATTCTGGTTTTTAGAAAATCTTATCAAAGAAGCAGTACATACCTAGAAAACAGAAAAAAAAAAAACCAAGATTATAATGAATCAGTTACCATTTATTAAGTACCTACTTTGTCCCAAGCACTAGGCTAGCATGTAAAATGATGTCCCTCTGCAACAAGGCTCCATACTGAGCTTCAGCAAAGATGCCTACCTTGCCAGGTGGCTGGTAAAGGATGGAATGCAGTCCAAAGTCCTAAATTCACATTTGACTTCTGTCCCTTTTTACCTGGATGACTTTGGCCGAGTCACTTATCATCAACCCACTGTATTCTTATATATAGAATGAAAAGGCTGGGAGCTCTTAGAATCCCTTTGAGCTAAAAATCTCTGATGCTAATTCAAAAATATTCTGGATTACTTTTAAAAGCAGAAGGAGATAATAGGAATGTTCCTTAAAGGGACACTATCCTTTCTTTAGATTTTTTTCTTGGGGAGGAAAAGACTAGGATACAGAGGTGGTGATTAATGGCACTAAAGGTTCCTATCGTGTGTAGGACAGAGCACTGTTTTCACAGCCATGAAGAACTATATTCCGATTCAGCCTCTTGCCCATACTGACTGTATTACTGTAAACACATAATTTAATCTCTCAATGATATAGGCAACTCTTTAAAGGAAAAAGTTTGGGTTTTTTTGTGTTTTTTGTTGTTGTTGTTGAGGCGAGGGTTAAGTGACTTGCCCAGGGTCACATAGCTAGGAAGTGTTAAGTGTCTGAGGTAATATTTGAACTCAGAGCTTGTGTTCTATCCACTGCATCATCTAGCTGCCCCTAAGGAAAAAGTTTCAAAGAAGAATCATTCAAGAATTTCTGATATAGACCTAGTTGCTAAACTAACCAAAGTCACCATTAACTTAAGATCTCTCATAAAATTGAAGAAGATAATGAATTTTAGCAAGTTGTGTATGTTCAGGCTTTGACTAGGAAAATATACAATGGAGATATTATTTAAACATTAACCAAATTATACCTAATCATTTCTTTTCCATTTAAGGTTAAATCAACAATTAAATGAGATCATTGGTTTTTGATTTAACCAGCAAATAATTATCAATATTATCAAACCTATAGAGCTGAGTTTCTTACCCTTTGCTTCAATTCCCTTCTTGTGCAAAAAAGACAGGTTCCCCTAAATATGTTATTTGCATGTCATCTCTCCCTGAGATGAGAATTCCTGAAGGCAGGGCCTGTATGTATGTACCTGACATTTAGCACAGTGCCTGACAAATGATAAGTACTTCACTGGGGAGTCAAGGGAGGTCAAGATTGGAAATAGAAATTGGGGTATCATCTGCATACAGGTAATAATAGAAAAATCTGGGAGAGGATAAGTTGGCAGGTGAAAAAAGAAAGCAGAAGAAGGCAGAAAGAAGAGCCTTGAAGAACACTCATCTTTGAAGAGTCAGAAAGATATCAAATCAAGACAGTAATATCTTGAAAGCCAAGAAAAGTGGAAGGGTTCAAATAGAGGGAGTAACTAACAGTGTCAGATGCTAGAGCAAGGTCAAAGTGGATGACAACAGGGGAAAAAAGCCTTTGTATTGCACATTCTCAGTGTGTAAAGAGATTGTATGAGTAAATTATTTTCAATTCCTTGGTACTTAACAGCCTCCCCAAAATATTTTGGACATGATAAATTGGTAAGTGTAAGATGGGAGTTCTATTGCCCCAGAAGAGTAAAAGGCTTATGGTCTATTTCTCCTAAAAACCACCTTTTTGCTGCAAGGGCCAGCTTGGTGGAGAAGGGAAGGAATGAAAGGGAGGGAGGTAATAAAGATAGATAAAAGAGAACATTATTTATTTGTTATTCCATTTACTATAAATACAACATAAGAAGCTTTCCAAGGTTAAGAGTGAATCCTTTTTTTCATTGAATATTTCCAGACTAAGCTGTTTTTAGTTTGAGGATTTGCTACAAAAAAAAATTTGAAATGTAATGCAGGAATCAGAAAGAAGGGAGAAATAAAAACAAAAGAAAGGGAGGAGAAGAGAAAGCTAAAGGACGAAACAGATGGAACATATGAGAAAGTAGAATGACAAAATAAAGAAAGTATCAGGGGGAAGGAACATGGAGGGGAAACAAGGAAGCAAGGAAACAGATGGATGCAAGAGACAGAATGAGGGGATGATCAATGGGAGATATTATAAAGGTGGAGCAGAGAGAGTCCCAGAAGAGAAGAGGGAGACATTTTAAAGACAGATAAACAAAACAAAACAAAGCAAAAACTCATGTCTAGAAAAGAGGAAAAAAAATTTCTCAGAAAGAGACAAATAAGTAAAAGAGAGGACAAAACAATGAATAAGGACTAAAAATAGTTAAATGAATATCAGAAAAGAATGATGAGGTGCCAAAGGAGAATGCAGGTTTTACCAAAGCATAAACTGACTGACAACAAGCATTTATTAAGCCCTTACACCATGCCAGGTACTGTGCTAAAAGTGTCAGGAATAAAAATACAAGAGGAAAAAACCTGCTCTCAGGAAGCTTACATTCTAAGGGAGGAAGACAGTACATAAAAGAGAACTGAAAATCAGGGAGAACAAAAGATAGGAAGCAACTCACACAGAGTCCATCATAGTGAAGTCAGAAAGTAAGAAGTACATTTGGAAGAAGAATGAAGTCAGGCCTCATCCCCAAGATGAAGGCCCCAGAAGGAACTCTCCAAGGGAACAGCCTGCATGGTAGAGTTCCAGGGTGAGAAAGAATTCAGTCATGGGACGGAGGGGTAGAAGTACAGAAAGGAGAATAGAGTATAGATTACAAAGAGATGGTGCATTGGACAGAGCCCTGGACCTGGGAATATCTGAGTTAAAATCCATCAAAGACTCTTAACTAGAGTCACTAGAGTAAGCCTCTTTAACATTTAGTCAAGTCACTTAATCCTTATTTGCCTCAGTTCCTCATTTGTAAAATGGGAATACACTGGAGAAGGAGATGGCAAGCTACTTTGGTATCTTTGTGAAGAAAACCTTATGGACAAAGTTCATGAAGTAATCTAGAATGAGACAAAACTCAGCAATAACATAGAATTAATCAGAAGATTAGTTCTCAGGACCTGAAAATGTACCACTAAGAAGAGCAAAAGGCAGATGGAAATTAGGTAAAAATTATAACCTGGAAACATTGAAAATTTGTTAAAGTATTGACTTTGTATCAGGAATTAATATGATGCACAACTTGGGAATTTATAATTCAACTCAAATATAAATGGAGGTCACATACATAAGGATCTTTGCGGGTCTATATTGACTTAAATTTTAAAATGTACTATTATCAATGTTCTACTGTATTTTACTTATTTTGCTAAATATTTTTCAGTCACATTTTCATATAGTCAGCCCACACTTGGGAATGTTGCAGGTTACAAGTCACATGTTTCACACCTCTGTTTTAGACACTCTCCAAGATTACATTATTTTGTTGTTGTTGTTAACCAAATGCCACTTCAGGATATTTTTATTAACTCATTTTTTAATTTAATGAGATATAAAAGAAGAGGCTAGTAAGCTGGCTTCATCAAGAATACCTGGATTCAGAGTTAGAAAGCTCCTTAGAGACTACCATGTCCAACTTTCTCCTTTTATAGTGGGTCTCAGGTTACTAAGCAGGAAATAATAACTCTTTACATAGTGCTTCAGCATTTGCAAAGTACTTTTAATACATTATCTCCTGTGAGCTGAATGGAATGATTATCCTTGCCAGTAGAACAAACTAGAACACGAATGGATAATTTTCCATAACTCCTACTTAAAGGTACTAAAATTATGTTCACTGGTAAGTTAGAGTCATTGTCAGGCAGCTGATCAATAAACATTTATTAAGTGCCCCTTATGTGCCAAACACTGTGCTCAGTGCTTCATTGCCTCTGATTCTTCACAGCAGAGCATTTATAGTTTTCCTATTTTAATTAAGAACATTTAAGTGTGGCTTTTTGTTTTTAATTTAATGTGAGCTCTTTAGACCTGCACTAAAACTATGTTGGATAGCCTTCAAATTCCTATACTGATGCTTCAACATGGGTGGTCCTCAAGAGTATTTGTTGTTGCTTTTGTTGTCTAACTCTTTGTGACCCCATTTGGGGTTTTCTTGGTAAATATGGGAGAGCAGTTTATTATTTCCTCTCTTGCTCATTTTACAGATCAGGAATCGAGGCAAACAGGGTTAAGTGACTTGCCCACTTTTTTTGCCATGGTCAAATATGTGGAAAGTATCAAATTTAAATTCGGTCTTTCTGATTGCAGACCTGACACTTTATCACCTGTCCCAAAAGGATTCAGTGAAATACAAAGTCCTACTGAGTTAGAATGGTACTGATCACCAGTCAGTGATGAAGCCAGATGGCTGTTACTGAAGAACCAGCCTGCCTAAGCCCATGGTGGGGAACATCTGGCCCATGAGGCCTGCAAAATCATTTGCTAAGGCATGATGACCTGAAAGCTAGGTACCCCAACTTCCCACTGCTTGAGTCCTATAAGTTGATAAGTTTGTATGGCCCATGAATGATGTTACAGATATCCGAATGGCCCTTGGAAGAAAAAGTTTCACCACTCCTCCATTAGATGATAAATTTGGGGGCACACTGCATGAAGTTATAAGATAATGAACAGTCTATATGCATGGAGAAAAGAACCCCACAAGAAAATGCATATATTCATGAAATATTGTAGTGAGTATTCTAGACATGCCATCTAAATCTGAGATAATGTTTCTTGTTTAGAGACAAATATAGTGGATAGAGCATGAGCCTGGAATAAGGAAGACCCAAGTTCAAATCCAGATTAAGAAGCTACCTACGTGTGTTGTCTCTAATTCTTCAGTTGTAAAATAGGAATATAATAGTACCTATCTCACATGGGATCAAATAAGATAATATTTATATTTAGCCCAGTTTGGGCACATAGTAGATACTTAATAAATGCTTATTTCTCTTCCATTTCCCCTCTTTAAAAACTTTGTTACTAGAGTAATTATATATGCAGGAACACAACTTGAGGGTGAGACCTCGTGAGCACTCTGTTAAATGACTATTTCAAACATTAGGGACCCAATTGCCTCCTATATTGCAGGGAGATAGTTTAGGGAATACCTAGGGCTTTCTTTTTCCCTCACAGACTTTCCCCATATCCAGAGGCAGGGTTATCCTCAAAGAGATTTTCAAAAATTTCAATTTCTAAAGCGTAAGATCTATAAAGTTTCTTTTGCTCAGTTTGATTAGAACAAAGATGATAATAGATATATGGGAGTCTCCAGTACTCATATCTAACTTGAAGAAATCCACAGAATCATTTCACATTAAATAAAACTCCAAAGAATGTTACTACTATTTCTCTCTGCTACTAACACATCAAGTGGTGATGAAGTCACAGTCTCTAATCTTCTAGTTAGTAACAAGATCAAGTCATTGGTATTTGACAGATAACAAACTGTCATGACTACCACATAATTGCATTGTATTTTATATCATTCAGGGTTCTGCCAGTGGAGATACAATACAGCTGATTGCCCAAAGTCTTAGATACAATAAGTGGCAAAGCTGGGATTTGAACCCAAATCCTCTAACTGCAAATTCAGTACTTTGTCTGCCACAGAAATATCTAGTAGATTAGTTCCCTGACACATTGAGGACCTGGTTGCTATAAAAAGTGGAAGTTTGGTCCATTTATACCTGGTCTTCATCAATATGATCAAAATAAAACACAAGTGTCTTTTTGGATTTGATTTGGAATACAAAAAAGTGACAAAGAAGAGTTCCTATTCTTTAAAGAAGCTTAAAGTCTAACAGATGACACTGATTTTAAAAAGGTAAAAGAAAATATACTGATAACTGGAATTGGAACTTCTCACTAATTAACAAACATGCTTATTCAATATTATTATAGTATAAGCATATCATATTAATATTAAATATTAAATGATATTAAATAAATTGACACGTAGAGAGACAATGCTAAGTTATACAGAATGTTCAAATAACTAGAACTTCCTTAAGCATTCTACTTAATCAAAATTTATCTGTATGATAGATACTATACAGCAGTCAGTGATTATATATCAAGTAGTAAACATATCTGACATGATGAGTTTAATAGAAAGGTATTTGGATTGAAATTTAGGAAACCCAGATTCTAATCATCTTTTCCTCTCTAAATCACTTTTTAACCTTGGGAAGAATATATATATATATATATATATATATATATATATATATATATATATATATATACCTTCCCTGGACCTCTAAGTTTTCCATCTTTAATGCTTTTGAAACTTTTTTTAAAAATCTATTCAATCATATCTAATATAAATTTCCTTTGAAAATATTTCCATTATTGTGATCAGTTTCTATCTTTGTTATACTTCCCAACTACTTCTATCAGATCAAGAGACCTCTTGCATGATAACAACTTCCTCCATTCCCTACTCGTCCTAAGTCTGTATCAGACTGATGTTGCTATCTGTCTTTTCATAGGATCATAATATTATGGGAATAACTTTAAAATATAGAATTCATAATTCCAAGCATGCCTTCAAGATATAGTGCTCTGGTAGCAAGTTCTGTTTCCCAGAATCCTCATGAGGAAAGCAAAATCTGTTACCTGGAACCTAGATGATCTTTAAGGTCCTTTCCAGCTCTAACATTCTCTAAACCTACGAATTACTAACTTTCCATTTGGTCCACAGCATTACCAAGCAGAAACAACACATAACTGTGTATTTCTTAAAGAAGAAATCTTTAATAATTTAAAGATAATTGTGACCAGTATCTGAGGGGAGAGGGAAAGGGATTAAAATGAAGAGATACAACTGAACCCAAGACGTCTTTGCTCTTTACAGCCACTTCTTGCACCTATTTAAGTGCTTCAGACTTTTAAAAACTTATGGATGGAAACTCTGGTGAAGACAGACATAAAGAATACATATACAACCAAACACATAAATAAATAATGCATGAGCTATGTTAAGTGCCTATTGTTGGGGATGGTGAATGAAAGGGAATTCATGCAGGTTGCACCTGGCATAAGTTTTGAATTACAGGCCCCTGAGCAAGAGTTTTCAGACTCTCTCTCTCCTTTTACCCTTTCCTCCCTCCATTAGCCCATTTGTCTTCAAAAATGCCCCTATCATATAAACCCCTTTTCATGGTGTCCTAAATACCGTGGGGGCTATCAGGGTATTAGTTATATCTACAGTGTTTTGACAGGGTACATTATGAAGAAATTCATGACCTCTCCTCCACTAAGTTAGGGAAAATTTCACAGTAGTGAGAATCCAGGAGTCTCTTAAAAGAATGGCAAGAGCTGGAAGACAGAGGGAATTATAGGTAGAGAATGTTATGTATGAGGAGAGGAGTTAAGAGGACTGAAATCAGATATGGGACAAATAGAGCACAATTGCATGAGAAAAAGTAAGAATTATGTGAAAGATCACGCAGCAAGAATCTGTTATGCCCTTACTATGTGCTCCACATTGGGCCAGGAACAAAGATATAAAAGAAACAGTCTCTGCTCCTTAGGAGCTTACTATGGAGGAAAATGGGCAGTAGGTATGTAAATGCAAAATACTTGCAAAGTAAAAATAAGACAATTTGAAGAAAGGAGAATTCCTAGAAGGGATCCAAAAGGCCCTGGCTTATAGGTACTTCTTAAATCAAGCTTTAAAAAAAAAAACCTAAGGATTCAGAGAAGCAAAGGTGAGAAAAACAGTACATCCAGATATGAGGGATCATCTGCACAAAGATGGGATATTATTAATGAAGAGTGGTCACATTGTAGGTTGTGTGAAGAGTAGTGATGGGTAGTAAGCCTGGAGTGACATAACCTTTGGAATATCACTTCAATGGTTGTCAGACATGAATTCAGAAGGGAAGAGACTTTATAAAGAAGGACCAGTTAGAAAGCTACCAAAAGAGTTCAGATAAATGGTAAGAGAAAACTATGGAGTCTGGAACAAAGGTTGATTTCATAGAACAAATAGAAACATAGGAACAATAAGAATAAGAAATGGAGAGGAATATAAGAAAATGATATGGGGAAGTCATAATAGTGAAGATTAAATAAGGGGATGGGAAGGATAACTTTTAAAACCAGTTGCATTATAATATGGTAGAATAAATGCTGAATTTGATTACACGGACTTTACTAGCCTTGAGTTTTTTGCTTGATTCTCAGTTTTCTTTTCTATTAAATGAATATTATGGAAACCGTATGCATACTAAAAGTCATTTTTTTCCATCCTCTTTTTAAATCTGGAAATGAAATTAACATGTAAATGGAACTAAAGTATACTTTATCACTTACCAGTATGTGTACCTCTTGATAGTCCCAAGGATCAAATGAGATAACATGTAAATACTATGTAAACGATGAAGTGCTATTTTAAAAATGTCATCTCTTATTATTCTTGTCAATAAGAATAATAAACAACATTACCTGAATGTTCTACTTTTGTTTTAAAAAAATACAAATTCACATTAAAATTCAATATTTAATTGTTATAACTGTTGTAATGGTCACTATTATCTTTAGATATGTTTCATAATGGATGCTATTAAGTATGGTTTCTAAGCTAATATAAGCTAACTTGCAGAGACAAAAATAAAACATCAGTGATTTTGCCAAGCTATGAGCTACTCCACCAAGACGATTTTACCACACTAGACATTGGCCAAGCACGTCATCAGCTTAGTTGTACTAGACAGTACTAGCTACATAAGTACAGACAAAGAATGAAAAATGTTTTCTCAAGTTATAGGGAGCCAGATTCATAACCATCCGTCACTCGCTTGGGCAAGTTGCTGATAAACTCCACAGAAAAATAACAAACAGTGTGTCCCTGCATCTTGGCTGTTGAAAATGAGATTCTTTCTCTGATTGATGTTAGCAGAGAGGCTTGTAAAAATGCATTTCCAGCTGATTAGTTCAGAAGGTGTCAATCTCATGCAGTTTTATGACCTGCAGACTCCACGCCAGATGTACATTTGCTTTTTATAAACTAACAAAGATGAATGACTAAATTTGAGCATTCCTCTTTGGCAACAGTACCATATATTCCCTAAGGGAGTGCACTGTGGGGGGAGGGGGAAGGAGAAGACATTTAACCCCTAAGACACCAAATGTTGAATTTTTTTAGAAAGTCTTAGAGAGGTGACAGATCAAATTTGGAATTCCTTCCCTCAGTGAATTGTTTTCACTCTCCATAGGTATTGAAAGGCATAGGGGGATAAAAGCTGATAAACATTTCAGATACTCCTTTTCTTTCATTACACTCAAAAGTTTAATATAGTAAATAAACATTAATTTCAGTTCTCATGGGGAAAGGATTTTTTTAAAATAAGTTTTATCTCTCTTGATTTTATATTACCTAAATTTCTTTCAGTTGTTCCTTCCCAGGGGTATCACACATCAAAAAGAATATTTTTAAAGGCAAAAAAAAATCAACAAAATCAAATGACATCAAAGAAAAGCATGAAAATATATTCAATGTTTCATACTTATTATTCTCTCAGTTCTACAAAGGAATCAGGGAAGGTGTCCTTTCATATCCCTTCTTTGGGCTTCTCTTGTTTGTTTTTTTGTTTGTTTTTGGTTTTGGGATTTTTTTTTGCAATTCATCAATAGTTATTTTATGATGGTCATTATTTCCATATACATTGTTGTAGTCGTTTGTATTTTCTAATTCTGCTTATTACAGTCTATTTCAGCTCATATCAATCCTATTTTCTGTATTCATCATATTCAATGTTCTTATACCACAAGAACATTATATTATGTTCATGTCTCCCTCTCCTCCCCCCCACCCCCAGAGGATGCTTAGTTCTTCTTCAATCAATGGGGCATCTCCATTGTTTCCAGTTCTTTACTACCACAAAAGGTGCTGGGGACTTTCTTCTTGTCAATGACTTCCTTAGGGTAATGGAATCTATGGGTCAAAAATTATGGACATTTTATTTCATTTGCACAAGTCCAAAATAGGGAAAGGAATTCATAAAAGAAGTAAACTATAGGATACATTTTAAAGATTCTTTATGCACTCTCAACACATAAGCATGATCTGTCACATGAAAGTATTTTTCCACTTCCACAACCGGTCTTTTAAACCTAGGAATCATATTGTGTGAGTGAGACAAAAGCTGTCTTTATCACTTATCAGTATTTCTTTGAATAACTTCCTGTTTTCAGCTCCTCGGAGAGTGGCACAATATAAATACAAAGCATTAACCTTATTATTATAGTATCCTCTGATGACAAAATGCAACATCATCGCATTATCTCCCATAGCTTGACAACAAATACAGTGTTTCTAGGCGTTCAGACTTCTCTCTATATATAAGCCATTGGGGAAATGATTAAGCAAGGTAGTGAAAATGCAGTAAATCTGCCTTCAGTCTATTTAAAAACTGGTCTCAAAGTTATTTAAGTTATTTAAAAACTGATCTCAAAGTTCAAAACAAGCTTTTATCTGTTATTATTTCAGGATATACATATGTGTGTGTATGTATACACACACACACACACACACACACACACATACATTGGTCCTTTCCCAACACATTTGTTATTGTTTCAAAAAGGGATAGGACTAATATAACACACAGTACATACAGAACCACATTCAGCTTAAATACCAAAGGTATTTTCAAGTAAGTTCCCATTGATCAGAACAAGTTGAAACTTAAAATCTGTTAATCAATGATCTGAAAAATCTCAGGCTTATAAAGTCTTCAAATATTACAATATTTAAAGTTACATATTTGAAATTAATAAAGGAAAATAACAAGGAAATGTAAGTTAATGTCTTCATAGAGTCAACATGATCCATGCAACTGAGCAGTTTCTGTCATCCCTTATCTTACTCCACCTATGATATTGACCTACTTAATGAATTTGGATACTTTGTTTCCATTTATACTACTATTTTTCTTTTCCAGCAGTTTTTTTTTTTTTTTTTTTTGCTAGCCTGAAACAAATTAATGGTCAGAGGACTTTTTTTAGATAAAACAACTTTATCAAAACATGTTAATTAAAATACATTTTATTATATTAACTCAAGATGTATTCTCTTCCCCAGGAAAAAATAAAAATTAAAAAAAAAAATTCAAGCCCTGTTCAACGGTATTCAATATTGCTAATCCAGATATTACATCTACTCTATTAATAGTCCTTTGTTCATAAGGGAATATTCCCAATTTTTTCATAGTTGAGAATGAAAAAGTGATTATTTTTAAACTTCCCAAATCTATCTTCCTTCCCACAAAAATACCCTCTAGAATAGCAAAATTTTAAAATGCATTTACATTTCATAAAATTTTAATAGACTGCTTCCCTCCCCAAAAAAACCTAATTATTTTATTATTTTAAGAAGTATCAGGTGAGGAAACTATTTCTTCAGATGTTTGAATGGCCAGTTCTCCATCCACAACATCACACTGCCACACGTTACTTTTACTCTTCTTTCTCCCTCCCCGTCCCCCAGTTATGTATTTGTCAAAAATGCATTGAAAAAAGGGCTCACTCACTGGTTTAAATTTCTATCTGCAGATGGATTAATTGACTGTATGGACCCTGACTGCTGCTTACAGAGTTCCTGCCAGAATCAACCCTACTGTCGTGGACTCCCTGATCCACAAGATATCATTAGCCAAAGCTTACAGTCACCATCTCAGCAAGCTGCTAAGTCTTTTTATGATCGAATTAGTTTTCTTACAGGGCCGGACAGTACTCATGTCATACCTGGAGAAAGTCCTTTCAATAAAAGGTTAATTAATGTTTTGTCTTTAAGATATAAGATGCTATTTCTGTTTGTGTCTAACAGTGATTGATCTGCATGGCATGGAAAATGTTTATTGTACCCTTGATGAATATGCTATTCTCCCGACCCCTCTCCAAATTTCCTTTCTTTGTTAATTCTTCACTAAATTAACTGTGTCCAGCATTTGTGACTTAGCACACACTCTTTGCCAAGTTCAGTACCTAGGACCTAACAGGACATTCCATTAAGAAGTCAATAAATCTTCATTTAACTAGTTGATTCAGGTTAGCACAGTTGGAAGTGTATCAGAAGAAGCCATGAAATGAAAAGAGCCCAAAAGGAGAAAGAAATACACCGTTTTTTTTTAACCAAGCTCACTAAATAATATAAATTATGAATTAATGTAATGGAACTGCTAACTGCATGGTGGTATGATTACATAAGCTGTTTGACTGGTACTTTACAGAGCAGTAATGACCTGAAAATAAACCCATAAGTGAAAGCAGGTGTCTTGTGTCTCACTGAGCAAAGGAAGATGATTTACACTGGAACTCCTGGGTCTGCAGAAATTTAACAGCATTAGTGCAGTTAGGCACAGCAGTTGATTAAAAGTTGTTGCACAAATGTTCCTTATTGCCCCTTTAAATCTTGTACTCCTTGGTCCCCGCAGATTTCCAGATTGCCTCAGAATTAATTGGAAAGTATACTTTTCTTCATGTAAGTGCCAGACATATGACTTATAGAAGAAAACCATAGAGTTTATAATTTTTAAGAATTCATCACTAAATTATTGGTCTTGATATCTCTCCAAAGAACAGATTGCAACAAATTAAAACACAGGGTAAACAGGAAGGCACTTAGAGAATGTAAATTACACGGAGTTAAAAGAGGGCATTGGCTTGGGAGTGTTTCAGCTCTGATTTTGTGAACAGCAATTGATTGCATGTGGTAGTGTTTTTCTCTTTTTAAGTTACATTACCTATAAATCACAGTAATGTTGGCCTGAGAAAACAAATGTTCATTCTAATTCTTTTACTTTTCCCACAGCCTTGCATCTGTCATTAGAGGCCAAGTACTAACTGCGGATGGAACTCCCCTTATTGGAGTTAATGTCTCATTTTTTCATTACCCGGAGTATGGATACACCATTACTCGCCAGGATGGGATGTAAGTTGGTGCTACCCCACATCTATGTTTACATTCTTTGTTTATTTAGAAAAAAAGGGCTTCTAACAATAGGATTGATTTTCATTATGAGGGCTTTAAAGTAGAAATGAGTTTTTGAGAATTTGGACAACTGTGTGAGAAAGCATATTGAAAAGAGTTACTATTAGATACTTTCTGGATATATATTACTTTTTTTAAACTGCTTAATGCAAGGAAGAAAGAGGCTATAATTTGTGATGGTAGAATTCTGGGTCAGGAAAATTCATCAAATTTATCTTGGTTTTTCTTAGGTTTGACTTGGTGGCAAATGGTGGTGCATCTCTCACTCTGGTATTTGAACGGTCACCATTCCTCACTCAGTATCACACTGTGTGGATTCCCTGGAATGTCTTTTATGTGATGGATACCCTAGTCATGAAGAAAGAAGAGAATGACATTCCCAGCTGTGATCTGAGTGGATTTGTGAGGCCAAATCCCATCATTGTGTCATCACCTTTATCCACCTTTTTCAGATCTTCTCCTGAAGACAGTCCCATTATTCCTGAGACACAGGCAAGATATAACTTTTAAATAAACTATTTTCTAACAATGTGCCTTTCAAAAAGACTTAAAAGAGTTTGTAAATTTCTAGTAAAGTCAAAAGTAGCTTTTCAAAGTCAAAAGTTTCATGGATATTAAACATTTCATGTCTTAAAAATTCAATGGCATATTTTGGGTTTGGTTTTTAACATTAAGGTTGTGTAAAATGATACTCCTAAGAAAATGGCTTTTTGCTCTCTTCACGTAAGCGTATACTATTTAATTACCATCCATTTCACAATATATGAGAGAAAATTGTCCTTCAAACAAGCCTTTAGGATATGTATAAATATTTCTATATACATAAAAAATATATACAATACCTGATGTATCTTAAGGATAGAGCATGTTATTTGTTTTTTTAACCAGGCCTTATGCTACTTGCAAGATGTGTTTATTATTTTTCCTTTCCATATGTTTTTTACTATAAAAATATTTTTAGTTCTTGAGGGCAAGGACTTGAGGACAATAAAATTTGGCTTTATTCATAAATGGCAAGTATTAGGAATTCATGGTTTCCAGAGTAAGATAGCACTGTGAAGACCTTTTACAAATATGTATTTGTTTAAGCCAGGATAACCTCTGTTGGCCATCATCACAGAGAAATGTGGCTTAGGAAACATGGATTAGATTAAATAATCTATCTAGTCTTCCTAATTCAATAAAACCTTCCCCATTCTAGAATACATATGAAATCCTACTGGCCTTGAAATAAATACAGCCAACAGGAAGGGTCAGAAAAAATCTATTCCACAATAGAGGCAAATTCCTGAACGTTAGGCCACCAGTTAATTCAGGCAATATGCTATGTGCAAGCGACAGGGGATGAAATGTCCATATTCAAGAAGCTTCCATTCTAAAGAGGGAAAATTACATGTGCAGTATGCAATCAACTAATCATTGAGCATTTATTAAACTCCTACTGTATGTCAGACACTGTAGTAGGCAGTAAAATGACACATTCTAGGAAGGAAAAGAAAAGCTGAGAAAAGAAAGCTCAGAAGTTTATTTTACCTTCCACAAAGTGGCACTGCCAAAACCATCTCTTTGTCTTGCTTTCCCTATTTCTATTGTCATTACCATACTCTGGTCTTCAGTGTTCTCATGCATAAAAAAAGAATCAGGGGGAGGCAGAAAATGATCCTAAAGGTCTCTTCATCTGTAAAGTCTAAAATGCTAGGATGTGTGTATCCTTACTTCACTATCCTTGTCAGAATTGTTTGGCTAGAAACGATTCTGTTTACAAGAGAGGAATACTGTTACTGCAAATTAACTTGCTTTTCACACAAGTAGCTCTGGACAGAGACTAGCTCTGGACAGAGACCAGCTCTGACACTCCCTTGTTGGTGTCACTGTGGAAAGCCTAATTTAGCCTCTGGAATCAAGAGGTTGTGGTTGTTCTGTTATTTCAGTCGTGCCTGACTCTTTGTGACCCCATTTGGGGCCTTTTTGGCAGAAATACTGGGGTAATTCACCATTTCCTTCTCCAGCTCATGTTACAGATGAGGAAACATAGGCAAACAGTTAATGGGCTTGCCTGGGATTATACAGCTCGTAACTGCTGAGGCTGGATTTGACTCCAGACCCAATACTACCCAGGTTCAAATTCACTCCCATGGTTACTCCCTGTGTAGGTTCAGTTTCTTCATTTCTTCATATTTAAACTTGAAAGGGTTTTACTAAATAATCTTTCAGATTCTAAGTTCTAGATCTAAGAATTATCTCCAGTCCTTGATTTCTATTTATGTAAAATGAATGGGTTGAAATTGATTGTCACTGAGATCTCCCACATCTCAAACTCTAGAATTCTTGAGCTTAAAGGAGGAAAACTACTTATCAATCTCTCACAATATGCCAAATACTGTGCTATTTTGTTGTTGTTGTTCAGTCATGTCCAGCTTTTCATGATGCCGTCTTGGGTTTTCCTGGCAAAGATACTAGAGCAGTTGGCCATTTCCTTATCCAGTTCATTTTACAAATGAGGAAACTGAAGCCAACAGAATAAAGTGACTTGCCAGAGTTAGTATCTGAGGCCAGATCTGAATTCACAGCTTCCTGGCTCCAAGCCCAGAGCTCTAGCCACTGCATCTAGTGCTTTGCAAGTATTATGACTTTTTATCCTCAGTATAACCCTGGGAAATGGGTGATATCATTATTGCCATTCTACAGTGAAGTCAGACTAAAAGTTAAGTGACTTGACAGGATCAGACTAAAAAGTATCTCAGACCAAATTTGAACTCAAGACCAAGGCAGTTCTAATTGCCTCTAAAGGCATGTAGAAAGCAAATGGAACACCCCTCCCCCCAAAAAACCCCACACCTCAAAAGAAAAATTAGATTCTAAAATACAGTGCAAATCGAAGAATCAATAGAGAAAATGTGAAGAAAGGCAATCTATCTCACATGAAAAAAGAAGGGTAAACCATAGATCACAAATTAATTTGTGTTTAAAGTGTTTAAAATTTCTCTCCGTGGTTTTACCACTTTGACTTCCGGAGTTTTTCTTTCAATTTAAGTTTTAAATATAGTGATTCCTCCAAGATATATTGATCATATTAAGGGGAATACTGAGATCACAGAATATGTCAAATAGTTCTCAAACTTTTCCATTTTAGGATTCATTTACTGAGGCCCCCAAAGAGTTTTTATGTAAATTATGTCTACCAATATTTATACTATTAGAAATTAAAGCTGAAAATTTTCCAAAATTTTATTTAAAATTAATTTGCATTAATAAAGTGAGAGAAATGATTTAAATTAATATATTAAATTCTAATAATTATTTAAATACTGTTTAAAATTTTCATGTAAACCATGCAATTTTATGAATAAAAACTTTATCTTCCCCCCAAAAATTGAGAATGGTGACATTATTTTAAATATTTTTACTAATCTCTTTAATATCTGGTTTAAGAAAAGACAGCTGGATTTTTATAAATGCTCTTTCATCAGTCTTTAATGACATATTATTTTGGTTAAAGTAGAGAATATGTGGCTTCATACATATATGTAGTTGGAAAAGGGAGAAGTGTTTTAATAAGTAAAAGAGATACTGGTTTTATAACGAAATAATTTTGATCTCACAGACCCTTCAGGATCTGAGATCACACTCTGAGAACTGCTACTAAAAAAGTATAGTCAATCATCATTTTAACTCCTCAGATTTCCTGAAGACTTTAATGTTGTCCAGAGAAACATTATAGACTTGCATAATTTATTGATTAATGCACAATTAATACACAACCTCTTAATTAGTCATTAAACTTGCTAATTTATTTGCACATTTTATGATTGGTTAGGAAAAATCTCAGATGATGGCCAACTTCCTTTGATTCTTAATGGCTGTATGGCCTCTTTGTGTCAAGTTCTCTGAGCCTCAGTGTTCTTTTTCAACCTTATCTACTTCAGAATCATATCCTCACTGATAGAGAATTGAAACCAGAGTCCAATTTGTTGACCTACTAAGTTTCCTTTAAGGAAGGTGCTAGAGTAGTAAAGAATTCTGCTGATTACAGGGCCTGGCCACATTCGAGAAAAGACATGTGGGGTATATATATTGAGCTCAGTAGGAGACAGTTATGTGATATAGAAGCAAAGAAAGCTAATGCAGTTTTAGGTAGACAGAACTACAGAGATGAAAGTCTCATGGGGACCCTACCTTATCCAAACACATAGAAAATACTTGGATTCACTTCTGTATGCCACATCTCCAGAGCAAGATGGATAAACTAGAGAGAATTTAACAGAAGACAACTAAGATGGCAAAGGATTTGAGTCAGTGACATTAGAATGAGCTGAAAGAATTGGGGATGTTTAGCCAAGAAAAGAGAAGGCTGGAGCCAGCAGCCATAAAAGTGAGCTTTTAAATATTTGAAGGGATCCGACATTGTATTCTTGATCTCAGTCATTCAAATCACATATCATTTGGTCCTGTCAATAGAAACCAGGGCTCCACTCTTTTTAAAAAAGAATATAAATTTTAACGTACTTTTATCTTTTTTTATATCACCTATTTTTGACGGTGTGCCGGTAAATGTTTAACAACTATTTCTACCCCCAAAAAAATGTATTCATTACAACTTTTAAGTTTAATATGCATTATTAATATTTTCGTCATCACTTTCTGAGATCTAGACAATCAACAAAACAGTAAATCAAGCTCTGATTTATAGACTTTGCCAATTTCTGAGGTGTGAATGCTCATGCTAAAAATTTAAGTTAACTGTTACAAACTGAGACAGATTGACTACAGCACACCATTGCTATTTCCCCAGTGTGTCCCTCTCTTCCCAAACATCCCTTGTAGCAGAGTTTTTTAAAAAAGGAAAAATTATTCAGTAAAACTAAGTAAAACATCAGAAAAAACTGGTATTGTGTATAACATTCCACATCCATAGTCTCTCATCTCTAAAGAAATTGGGGCTCTCTCTCTTCATTGTCATTTCTTTGGGACCAAGTGTTTTTGGGTTTGTTGTTGTTGTTGTTGTTTCTTCTTTTTTCCTTTTCTTTTTTTTTTTTTTTTTTTTTTTTTTTTTTTTTTTTTTTTTTTTTTTTTTTTTTTTTTTTTTTTTTTTTTTTTTTTTGCTGAGGCATTTGAGGTTAAGTGACTTGCCCAGGGTCACACAGCTAGGAAATGTTAAGTGTCTGAGACCAGATTTGAACTCAGGTTCTCCTGAGTTCAGGGCTGGTATTCTAACCACTGCACCACTTAGCTGCTCCAGGACCAAATTTTTTAACATTAATTTTACAGTATTTAATTTTGATTATTTTTAAAATTAGTCTTTCCATCTACACTGTCAGTGCCCATTATACATAATATTTTTCCAATGTTATTTACTTCACTTCATATCAATTCATTTGTCTTGCCAAGAGTTTCTCTATATTCATTGTATATAATCACTTTTTTACAGCACAGCACTCCCTCCTTTATGCATGTACCACATTTTGGTTAGCCATTCCCTACCTGACAGGCATCCACTCTTTTCCAGTTCTCAGCAGCTGTCAAAGTGATCTTTCTAAAGTACATGACCATGTCATGTTCCTATTCAGTTTGTTCCTTATTTTCCTTAGTGCCCTGAAGATGAAGCAAAATCCTCTGGCTTTGAAAGGCCTTCCTACCCTGCTGAAATCCTTCCTATACCTGTCTGGTCTTTTTACAGTATACATCCCTTTATATTCTTTACAATTCAGCAACACTGGCTTTTTTTACTCTTCTTCAGACACAACACTCCAACTCCAACTCAGGGCATTTTCACTGACTGTCTCATAATGTTATCCTGTGCTTGTTTTGGCAGCATATATACTTAAAATTGGAATGATATGGAGAGGATTAGCATGGTCCCTGCACAAGGATGACATACAAATTTGTGAAACTCTATAATGTTCTCCCTCCTTATCTCCACTCCCTGGCTTCCTTTCCAGTTTTTCCTCAAATCCGTTCTTACAAGCAGCCTTTCCTAGCTCCAACTCTGCCCTATTCAATGCTAGTAGAACCCTCTTTGTATGATTACTTCTCATTTGCACAAATCTTCTATGTGTATAGTTGCTTACACAATGTTTCCTCTACTAAGACTATGAACTCACTGAGGGCAGGGGCCACATTTTTGCTTTGACGACAGAAAAGGTGCTGCTTGCAATAACTATTTAGGTATGTAGAGGAATTAAAAAAAAATCATTGGCCTTCTCGGGGTCTATGCTAACTCGCCTCAGAATCTCTGGCTCAAAGGCATTTGATCCATTTCTTAGTATTATTCCAAATCGCTTTCTACAATAGTTGAACCAGTCCACAGCTCCATCAGCAGTTCTAGTCTCTCCAACATTAACTATTTCTTTTTTTATTATTGTCTTTGCTAGTTTGTTGAATATGAGGTGAAACCTCAGAGCTACACAATTCACTCTTGTTTCTATCAGTCAGATGAATGAACTGAGACATAGGTAAAAGACAGCGATAAAAGAGAGTGGAAGAATCTATGTTACTAGAATGACAAATCAATGAATAACCTTTACTGATAGGCTTTAGTGATACTTTTAGACCATAGATATAACACAATAAAAATTATTCATATTACTTACCATATAAGTATGAACAGTATTGCACAGTGGGTTTAAAAGCATTGATTCTAGAATCAGAAGATCTGGGTCTACTCTTGTTTCCCATACTGCTTATATGACTTTTGGGCAAAGCATTCAACCTCCTTAACTTCAACTTCCTCAAGTGTAAATGAGGGCATTGGAAAACAGGGAAGCTATTGTCATATCCAATTCTAAATTTGTGATTCTAAGACCTTTCAAAAAATCTCTGCTTCATGTCTGGCATATGTATTTACTCTCTAATGTCTTGTTTTGTTTCATAATTTGGACTATTTTTGTTTTCTAACACATCAAATGTATCAATGATAACTGATATTTTAAAACCTGTTTTATTTAAAACTTAGGTACTTCATGAAGATACTACAATTCCAGGTACAGACCTGAAACTCTCCTATTTGAGCTCCAGAGCAGCAGGGTATAAGTCAGTCTTGAAGATCACCATGACTCAGTCAGTTATACCATTTAATTTAATGAAAGTTCATTTGATGGTGGCAGTAGTAGGAAGACTTTTTCAAAAATGGTTCCCAGCTTCACCAAATCTTGCATATACATTCATATGGGACAAGACCGATGCATATAATCAGAAAGTATATGGTTTATCTGAAGCTGTCGGTGAGTACTCCCTCCATTTAAACTTTTATTTCAAATTCATAATGATTATAGAACTAACTATAGCCAATGAAAATTCAATGGGCATCAAGAAGGGAAATAAAAGCAAATTTTGGAAGGAATATGTCAGTTACCCTGGAGAAATTATCTCCTACCTAGTTCATAGCATTCTGTAGAGAAATAAGTGGATCATGTGAGAGAGAGGAAATGCCTCTCTCTTTTTTGGAGTGAAGATTGTATCCCAATGGAGCTTGGATGAAATTTCATGTTGGGATCATGTCCTTTTTTCTCCCCTTATTTATCAGTATTTCTTCCCTCCATTGTACTTTCTTCTCAATTTTTTTCCTGCCTTCATGTATCATTTCTATGGACTTTTTCCCTCCATTTTCTCCTTCCTTTTTTTTCTCCCCTGCATTTTTTGCACTTGGATCAATCACCTAATCAGAGTGACATTTAATAGTAATAGATAACTCAGCCGGGTCTAAGTCCCAAATCAGCTCAATCATTTAACCCCAACTGAATGGAGTCACTTTACTCAAGCAGCAAAACAATTAAGTAGAAAAGGGGGGGAAATCAAGTCAAACTAGTTGATGAAGTGAATTGACTGGATGATAGAGTAGCTGAACTTGGTGTATGTATTGGCATAGCCTCAGGCCCAGAGCATCAGAAACCAAGCTCAGAGTAGGGAATATTTAGGGCATGGGAAATTTGGAATGTCAGTAGTATTTAAGATGAAAACATTTCTAGATCCTGAGTTATCTAAGTATGTAACCACATAATTGTGGATTCTTCCCTTCATTTTGTGTGCAGTATAAAGTTCCAGTATATCCTCTTATAAGGGTAGCATGGTGTCTTGCATGTCAAAGAAATTTAATAATTTTTTGTTAAATAATTTGAATCCTGCAATAATACCTTTATTTTTATTTTCAAGTTTCCTAATTTATTACTGGATCACTTACATTCAATCCCTATCTTTACATAGGAAAACAATAATGATTCAGTGACTTTTTTTTAGCTCACTAGAATCCTGGTAGTTTCCAATAGGCTTATCATTTAAATAATAATCACTTAACAACATTAGAAATGGAAAAGCAAAAATAATTTGGTAATTAATCATGATTTGCAGTTATAATATTTCAGTGAATTTTGAATTATCAATTCACATATCTCGATTTCACTTTGTGTTTTGTGGATACAACCAATGGTGTCAGAATATTGCAAGGAAAATGTATTGGATGTTCTCTTGAGTCACTGAAAAATCTTAGGGGACCATAATTTTTAAATAAAAATATTTACCTTTTCTGAATTGAGACAGTTTTTTTTTTTACAAAATAAATGGAAGTATAGTAATCTCTTTTTTTTTATTTATTTAATAGCCTTTAATTTACAGGATATATACATGGGTAACTTTACAGCATTAACAATTGCCAAACCTCTTGTTCCAATTTTTCACCTCTTACCCCCCCCACCCCCTCCCCTAAATGGCAGGATGACCAGTAGATGTTAAATATATTAAAATATAACTTAGATACACAATAAGTATACATGACCAAAACATTATTTTGCTGTACAAAAAGAATCAGACTCTGAATTATTGTACAATTAGCTTGTGAAGGAAATCAAAGATGCAGGTGTGCATAAATATAGGGACTGGGAATTCAATGTAATGGTTTTTAGTCATCTCCCAGAGTTCTTTTTCTGGGTATAGCTAGTTCAGTTCATTACTGCTCCATTAGAAATGATTTGGTTGATCTCGTTGCTGAGGATGGCCTGATCCATCAGGACTGGTCATCATCCAGTATTGTTGTTGAAGTATATAATGATCTCCTGGTCCTACTCATTTCACTTAGCATCAGTTCGTGTAAGTCTCTCCAGGCCTTTCTGAAATCATCCTGTTGGTCATTTCTTACAGAACAGTAATATTCCATAATTTTCATATACCACAATTTATTCAGCCATTCTCCAACTGATGGACATCCATTCAGTTTCCAGTTTCTAGCCACTACAAAAAGGGCTGTCACAAACATTCGTGCACATACAGGTCCCTTTCCCTTCTTTATAATCTCTTTGGGATATAATCCCAGTAGTAACACTGCTGGATCAAAGGGTATGCACAGCTTGATAACTTTTTGAGCAGGAAGTATAGTAATCTCAGAATACAAAGTAAAACTTTAGCAAAATAATATGAAGGTACATTTCTACCTGCAGTTGGAAAGATGAAATGTGATTTGTTTTTCTAGTGTCTGTTGGATATGAATATGAATCTTGTTTAGACCTAACTCTGTGGGAAAAGAGAACTGCCATTTTGCAAGGATATGAACTGGATGCATCCAATATGGGTGGTTGGACACTAGATAAACATCATGTGCTGGATGTTCAAAACGGTAAGTTGCTTTCTATCACTGGTAAAAAAAAAAGAAAAAAAAATTGGGGACACCTAGATGGTGAAGTACTGGCCCTGGAGTCTGGAGGACTTGAGTTCAAATCTGGTCTTAGATACTTAACACTTATTAGCTATGTGATCCTGGACAAGTGAAGTTAACCCAAATTGCCTCACCAAAAAATAAAAGAAAGAAAGAAAATTAAAAATAAAAGCTGTTTTTTAAAAGATTGCAAATTCCTTTATCATACTGATGAAAAGAGAAAGTAGGTCATGGGGTTTGTTTGGGGTTTTTTGGGGGGTATTGTTTTTCTTCTTGAATTCTCTCCAAGATTATTTAAAGTTTTTTTTAAAATTAAAGCTTTTTATTTTCAAAACATATGCATGGATTATTTTTCAACATTAACCCTTGAAAAATCTTGTGTTACAATTTTCTCCCCTTTCCCCACGCCCTCGCCTAGATGCCAAGTAATCCAATATATGTTAAACATCCAATATATGCTAAACATCCAATATATGCACACATATTTATACAATTATCTTACTTCACAAGAAAATCAAGATTATTTAAAAATTTGCAAATCTTAATATGATGGTACTTGTTTCACTCCTTAAGGATCTGCAGTATGTGTTGATATGGGCACTTCTTCCATTAGTGCATACATACTGAATCCTATATCAAAGGCAGTAAGTATGATAGAAAACAAATTAATCTCCTGATAATCCTGTAGTGATGGGCCTCTCCACATTTAGCTAGCCTGGTGATTTTTGGTCTGGAGGCTCAAAATCTATCATCAGTAGACACAAACTAAAAACCTTGTGTACCTTGTACCTTGGATTCATAACCTTTTTTTTCCTCAGTAGTATTTTATTTTTCCAAATACACGTAAAGATAGTGTTCAGGATTCATTTTTGTTAAACTTTATTTTCCAAATTTTTCTCCCTCCCTTCTACCTCCACCTCAGCCCTCCCCAAGACAGCAAGCAATCTTATATAGGTTAAATATGTCTTATCCTTTCAAATGTATTTCCATGTTTGTCTTGGCATAGCCTTTTGAAAATTGAAGGCCAGGTCACCCTGAGACATCAGCAGCAGCATGTTAAGAGTTAAATTAAATAATCTCTAAATGCCTTTCTAATTCTAAATTATATAATTTTAATGGATGGATCTTAAGCCTAAATTTCAAGAAGTGATAGATTAGTGTGATACTTTTATATAGTTTTATTGACACTCAGGGTTCAGTAAAAGATCAAGCAGAGATGCTTCGCATGAATTCAAACATCAAGTCAAATGTGAGAACTAGACCATAACAAAAAATATTTACAAACTTGACAGAAAAAAATTATTTGAAAAGATGAGTCAACTTTAATTCACAAGGTGAATTGATTGTGACTTTAAATTATATCCAAGAGTTGAGCTTGACAAGTAGTGACTTTTCAAAGTGATGTGTGTCTAATTGAATAAACAAAATGATTTGTAGCCATGACAAAGTGGATGAGCTATGGAAATTTGAGGAGCAGAAAAAGGCAAAAATGTAGACAGTGACAGGTGCTTGGGTGAGCACCCTGAAACATGGAAATAAATATTCTAATGCTTATCCTTCCATTCTGTCGTAACAGAGGAGTGTCGAGAAGGGCCAATCTTTCAAAGTAATAGCTGAATAAATCAGATTCAGTGAGCAGTGTGCTGACTTGTCAAAATTCTTCTGACAAACATTATAGAAATAAGCTCTTTTTGCAAAATTGGAACTTCATGATTGTTGAAAAGTACATAACAAAAAGAAGAAAGATTTTAGGTGTTTGTTGGTATGTTCTTTTTAGTACCCTAGGTAAACTGTATTTGTTATTTTCCAGCCCTACTGAGATTTTTTTTCTTAAAATTTGAATGTCTGGTTCAGCCTTCTTGATTTAAATAACAGAACATTTAAAAAATAATCCCTTCATCAGTGTAATGTAATTTTTTTCTGCTCTCTTACTAACTTTAAAATTACTCTGGGCAAGAATGAAGGGGGGCAGAGAAAGAATAGTTACTTCATGTTTATTTTCTTAGGGTTTGATTATATTAACAGCAAATCAGCAAATAAACATAACTGTTGGCTAGAGAGCCACTTTAAAATTTGGACTAGAAAATAAAACACATAATTAGAGAACATAAATCAGTAAGTGGTTTATTCAAATTGCATCACTGAGATTTGGGCATAATGCACCCAGTGATAATAACGGATTATCAATAGGGTACACTGTGATGAAGTTGTGGATTGTTGGCAGAGGTCAGCAAACTATGGCCCACAAGCCAAATCCAGCCCATTTCTCGTTTTGTGCAGTCTCATAGCGGTGGGCCAAATTTGGCCCTTAGGAAACTGTTTGTTGACTTCTGATTTATGGAACACAAATACAAGGAAAGAATAAAAACTTTTAAAAAATACAGAATTCTGTACAGGGACTTTTCTCATTATTTCTCATTATTATTTTTTAGAAAACCATAAACAGAACAGTTATTGTACTTTGTCCTAACAGTCATTTTAACACACCCAAAGACTCATTTTTCTCATCTATAAAATAGGGGGAATGTGTCTTGCTACTTTTCTGAGTTATTTTGAGGAAAACACTTTGAAAATCTAATGTGCTAGTAGTAGTGATGGTAGTAATTCCTACTAACAAGAACAATAACAGAAACTTTACATTCATACCTTAAAACAGAATTCAATTTAAAGAGTAGGCTGGACTTTCTTAACACTTTTCCCCTATAAATTCATTCTAGGTACATTTTGAATATCTACATATACATATAAAATGTATCATTAAATATAAACTTTTAACCAAAAAAACTAAAATCCTTTAAGGTACAGTGACATTCAGATAAGCATTGATTATTTTTAATAGACTGAACAGTGTCAGTATCTAAGGTTCAAATTCCATCTTTGATCTTCACTTCCTGTGTAACCTTGAGCAAGCACTTTAGCATACTTGAGTCTCAGTTTCCTCAAATCTAAAGTAAGAGGGCTATACTGGATGGTATATGAGGTCTTTTCTAGCTCTCTAGATCTGTGATTGCATGTGTTCTATAAAATGGGCAGTGAAGTGGTTTAGGGTACACAGAACACCGGGCTCTTTATAAAAAAGTTAGGAACACCTGACTTCAAATATAGTCTCAGACACTTCCTAGTTATGCCAATTCATTTAACTTCCATTTGCCTCAATTTCCTCAGCTGTAAAATGGAAATAACAAAAGCATCTACTTTCCAAGATTATTGTGTGGATTAAATTTGATAATCTTTGTAAAGTGCTTAGCATAGTACCTGGCATATGTTAAGCTCTATATAAGTGTTAAATTATTAGTAGTAGTATTATAATCCCACAAGGAAAAAAGAAATAATCTCTTATGTCTGAATCACTTAGTACTACTTATCCTTGGGTAATTATTTAACTATCTCCTAAAAAAAACTTAATCAATAGAATTAAATCTTTCCAATCAATGAAGCTCATTTCAATTATTAACGTTATAATTTGTTATAAAATGTATTTGTCTTTATTGATTGGGATTTTTAACTACCAAAAAATATTCTTCATCATATTGTTTTAATTTTAATTAACTATTTCCCTATCCAAATCTAAGATGCAGTGGATGGTAGCTAGTGGAAGACAATTATTATTAAAGCTTTGATTTTTCAAAAGACTTCTTTTAATAAAAGGAAAAATTAAATGGGTCTGTTCAACAGGTATACTCTACAAGGGAAATGGTGAAAATCAGTTCATTTCTCAACAACCTCCAGTGGTCAGTAGTATCATGGGCAATGGACGGAGGCGTAGTATTTCGTGTCCAAGCTGCAATGGTCAAGCTGATGGCAACAAGCTCCTGGCTCCAGCTGCTTTGGCTTGTGGGATCGACGGCAGCCTGTATGTAGGAGATTTCAACTATGTGCGGCGGATATTCCCTTCTGGGAATGTAACTAGTGTACTGGAACTGAGGTATGTATGTCTTTCCTTAATTTGGGGATGGTTGAAATGCCACACTGTATAATTAATTCAAATGTAATACTTTTTTGACATTTTAATACAAAAGGGAAACAGCTTTAAAAAAAAAAAAAGTTGATTCTAAGTTATTAACCTATTTATCCAAACAGATCTTCCAAGTGTTTAATTACTCCCTAGGAATGTTAGGTCCTTTGTGGGGGTCAGAAAAAAGCCCAGACTTAAGTATATTCATTCTGTCAGGCCATTAATGTGGTTTACCAGGACTTTGCTGAATGGTCCCCTAACGGACCAATATAAAAATTCCTCATTGGCTCCATTGAGCAACTAGCACACTGGGGGGATATGGCTGAGTGTTTATAATCACTTTAATTTCCTTCAGAACAACCTTGTGATATAGGTTGATAGATACTGTTACCCTCATTTCACAAGTGATAAAACTGAGAAGTGAACTGTTTAAGGAAGCTGCCTTAGATGGTAGAACATAGTAGTGAGATAAGCAGGAACACCATTCTCCATGGCTGCATTTCCGAGCTTTTATTGAATCCATTTAATACAGAGCTATTGTCATAATTTTTCTTGGTTAATATTAATAACGATAACAAAATATTATAACAGTCAAAATCAATGTCTTACTTTACCATTAAATTACTCTCCATCCTATGAAATTCACTTCTAGTCTTATTTTCGTAATTAACAATATTCTGTTAAAATATTAAAATCTGTGTTCTACTCATTCTTTAACTTCTTTGTTGATTTTCTCTAACTGAACTTTTTTTTACCTTTTCTTTATCTGCTCCTCCCAAGAAATAAAGATTTTAGACATAGGTAAGCATATTATTTAAAGGTGATTTTATGTTTTCAGTGCCCGTTTTACTTCTTAAACATTCATTCTGAACTCAGTTTTTTTTTCAGTAGCTTATTATGAGAGAAGAGACCTAATATCAGAAAAATTATATAACATTTATAAAAGTAAACATTTTACTTTTGTCTATTCCAGTTGTTAAGTGGTAAAAGTAACGGATGCTTGTTCTTAGCTATAAATTTTAGAAGAGTGATATGTGGGCTGTATGTGTGAATGAATGGTTTTTGAGTTCAGTTGTTTTTCCATTGTATCCAATTCTTCAAGACCCCATTTGGGGTTTTCTTGGCAAAGATACTGGAGTAGTTTGACACTTCCTTCTCCAAGTCATTTGACAGATGAAGAAACTGAGGCAAACAGGATTAAGTGATTTGCCCAGGATCACACAGCTAGTAATTGTCAGAGGCTGGATTTGAACTCAGGAAAACCAAGTTCTCCTGACTACAGTCTGGTGCTCTAACCACCAACTGCCCTGGGAATGGCTTAGCTGGAAATAAACTTGAACCCAAACCACAAGTAGAGAGCAGAATGTAAGTGGAGCTGGGCAAGTAAGTATAAGAACTACTTAAGGACTTTCAGGAAAGTTCCTGCTCATCTTTCAACATGTTTTGGATTTTTCCCCCCAACAAAACCACCAGGGCTGTCAGTTGTTGACATTCCCATCCAGCTTTATCTTGAATTATTTTCCTTACAGTCGATGTGAAGGGGGCAATGGAGGTTTAGGAACTAAATAACACAATGTAGTTTGGAAACATTTCCCTTCTATTGACCAGCTACTGACTCAAAGCTGGCACAGGAAGAGGGGATGGCAGCAGCCCAATATAGCATTATTTTGTTGTGTACGAGGAAAAGGAATTGAGAAGTGCACTTTCCACTCAAACCTGAGATTTATTTCTATTAAAATGTCAATAAACCGATGTGAAACCTCAAATGACAGCACAATGCATTGTTGGGAAAGAAAGTTTTCAAGAGACTAGGGAATCAGTAATTGTGCTGATAGATTCCATTTGCTCACTTGTTGTTGGTTGTTGGTTTTTTTGTTTTTGTTTTGAGGCATAATTTAACTTTTTCAACCAAACTGGCCTCTTGTTGTTCCCAGAACTCTGCATTCTTGTCCTTTCCTGGCTGGCCTTCACCTCCACCTGGGATGCCCTGCGGTCTCATCTGGAATCCCTAGCTTCCTTCAAGGCAGGGATTCTTGTTTTTGTCTTTCAAACATGCAGATAAATGAAACAGGATAGAGAGCTCCAAGACTTGTACTCAAGAAAACCTAAATTTGAAACCTGATTCAGACATTTAACTAGCTGTTTAATCACTGAATCTCAATTTCTTCCTCTGTAAAATGGTTACATTAACACCCACCTTAAAGGGTTATTATGAAGAACAAATGAGACAATGAGCATAAAACCCTTTACTTTTTTACTTATAGCTAGCTAGTGCTAGAAGTTTTTTGCATCGACTTGACAACATCGGCAATCAGTCAAAGTAATATATTTGTAAAGGAACAGGATGTGAGAAATTGATGTATTGATTTGTCCTGTAAGCTGATGACCCTTTCATTATTTTCTGAAGATGGTGCCTTTTAAATTCCAATTTTCATAAAAAATAGACAAAATGATTTGAAGATTTATTTTATTTAAACATTTTTAAAGTAACCCTCCATTGGCCTCAGTGATTTTTTGCAAATTAACTATGTGTTCAAATAATTAGTATTATAGTAATATTAGTATATATTGCATAACAAACATGTTTCCAAGCTATTAAGGAAATCATCCCAAACAGAAAGCTCAAGAAACAAAAAATAATTTGGGAAGGTTTTTGGTGGTGTTTGTAACAATATTTGATTTGTAGTTGATTCTTTCTTAATTCCAAAATTTAGTTTGTACTAGAACTCTCAAGAGCTAATTTTTTCTGAACATTAAGATATGAGGAAGAAGGAATTATTTAACTGAAGCAAAAGTTCCCAGCTTTGTAGGCAGCCCTGAAAGCTCTTCCTACCTCACTTCATTTTACACTTAACTGAAACAGGTGCTAAAGGAAAGACAGGTGGTAACAGTCCTCACTGAAGCTAAGGATTTTGACTAGAAAAAGATGGGGAGAAGGAATAGAGGGAGAGACAGGAAAACAAGCTGGGGGGAAAATACTTAAAATGGTTACCTTAGTTTGAGTTTTCATGGTACAACTACAAAATGAAAAACACAAGATTGAAAAAGAGCCAAGTAATGTCAAAGACATTCTCAACTGGCTAATCAGATTACACAGGTAGAAATGTATCAAGAAGCTGGCAATTCACCACTGCAGGTTCTCAGAATAGAGGTTAAGGCTAGGGAAACAGATCTAACAGTCATTGATTCACATAAAAATCAGAGTCCTAGCTAGGATCACATTTGTGGAGTTATAAGGGACCTTAGCATTCAAAAAAGAATGGGGTATATTGGACAGCACTTGAGGACCGAGGTTTCCAGCCCCAGCTTTACTATTTATTACTCGTGTGACCTGGAGAAAACAATCAAGACAAAGATTAAATACTATGTGCCAGGCTGTTGGGAATGAAAGAATCTGTCTTCAAGGAGTTTATAATCTAGGAGAAGAACACATATCCACATATACAGCCTATCTCTTTGTGCCTCTATAGATAAAGATGAAGATAATTAGGGAGGGGAGTGGCTCTTGCAGCTGGGGACATCAAGAAAGGCTTTATGTAGAAGGTAGGTCCTATACTTAACAGGCAGAGCTCACAAGAGAAGACATTTCAAGAGATGAGCCTCATGCATGAAGCACATTTTAAAAGGCAAGTTTGGCAAGACTATATTATGTGTGAAATCAAATAACTTAAAACTGGAAAGATAGAAGGGCTTCTAGTTATGAGAGGCTTTAAATGCAGACCAGCAAAATTTATATTTAATCCTACAAGTAAGAGGAAATTCTTGTAGTTTATTAAACCATTTAATCTCAGAGCCTCAGTTTCCTCATCTCCAAAATGAGGAAGTTGGATTAGATCAAAGGTATTAAACTCAAATAGAAACAAATCCCAGCAGCCTGAATATTGACTTAGAAAACCACAAATCATCATTATCCATGTTGACCTGTCATTTTTATTTATTTTTTAAACATTTCCCAATTATATTTGAATCTGTTTTTGGATTACAATTGGGAATTTTCCGGCCCACACACTGTGGCATGTGGATTTGACAATGGATTAGATTATCATTTCAGTCCTTTCCAGTTGTAAATCTGTGATTCTACATGCTGAAGATCATATTGATTGAAAATCAATAAGTAACAGAACCAGGATGAAAAAGTAGACTCCCTGACCCCACCTCTGTGCCCTTTCCCCACCTATACCATGGTAGCATGAAGTTAATAAGACTACCATAAAAGAGGTGATAAAAAGATAGCAGGAACCCTAAATTTTAATCTTTTTCCCAAAAATTTAACTATGTGATCTTAGTTGTCAATCTCACTCCACCTCAGTTTTCTAACCAGAAAGGTGGAGTCAGATTGGATAAGCTCCAAAGGCCTTTTCAACTCTATGAACCTAAAAAGCATAAGGAGAGTAAGATAGAATATCTTCTTCAATGGGTATGAAGAGGAAGAAAAGCCAAGAAAGAGGAGGTGGTCAAAGCCTCAAATGTTACAGATAAGTCTAAGAATGTGAAGCTGAAGGTGGGTAAAAAAGCAATGGAAGTCCCCGGTGATTCTTGAAAGAAGAGTTCCTACTTGAGTAGTGGAAATGGAATCCAGATGTCAAGTGGATAAAGAATGGCAGAGAGGAAGTAAAAGCAACAGTTATAAATTACTTTTTTTCCAACAGTGAAGATGAGAAAATGAGAGATTAACTTCAGTGGGTAGGAAGTTTGAAAAAGGGGTGATGGTTGGTTGTTTTGTTTGCTGCAGTTTTAAACCATAGTGAAAATGTAGACAAATTTATAGACAGAAGGAAAGAATCTGCAGAGAAAAAGAGATTAAAGATATATAAAGGGAACGATGAAAATCAAAAGGAAACTAGAAGAAAAGGAATCAAGGATACAGGTGAAGTAAGTACCTCTGGTAAGGAGAAAGATCATTTTATTTTCTGAAACAGGAGGATAAGTGTCTACCCAGAGAAATTCTGTGTCAAAATATAAGTTGGGGGATTTCAAATTAAACTTGATCT
This sequence comes from Sarcophilus harrisii, assembly GCF_902635505.1. Taxonomy (NCBI): domain Eukaryota; kingdom Metazoa; phylum Chordata; class Mammalia; order Dasyuromorphia; family Dasyuridae; genus Sarcophilus; species Sarcophilus harrisii. Next base: position 115,604,784 of record NC_045431.1, read on the forward strand.
CAGCAAAGCAACACTATGAGAGAGAGTAGAGGTGAAATTAAGGTTCTTAGAGAGAATCAAAAAGTTTGGAAATTTCATAAGGAGTTGATTAGAGTTGAATAAAAGATCTGTTGAGTAGTACCAAGGACATAGATTAGATAACATAAATTTGCACTAGAACCAACCAATTTCAAGCTCTATACAAAGTAAGCATCTAACAAATGTCATTTCATTCATTCACTTATTCATTGATGACTTTCTTCAGTACTAGACAACCCAGACACAAGTGAAGGGAGGTGGTAGACTTTACCTAGAATTGGAGATTAACAGAGTTAAAATAATACCGTGAGGCAAAAGAAATCATTTGCTTTTGGAATCACAAGATCATAGGTTTATAACTGAAAAGTATCTTAGAGGTTCATGCTTAAGCCCTCTTCAATTTATAGGTTTGGAAACTAAGGTCCAGAATGGCTTGCCCAGAGTGACACAGCTAGCATGTGTCTGAAGCAGAATTCAATCCTGGAGCTTACTGACTCCAAGTCTAAATAACTTCCTCACCTTTACCCCTCCAAAACCCACACTGTGTCATTGTCTTATAGGAGTTTAACTTCTATATGAGTGACTTTGTGTTTTTTGGTCTCAATTACCCATCTATAAGATGAGATGGCTTATCTCTAAATCAGTCTGATGATCGCAGAAGATAAAAGTGATGAGATTATGGAGGAAGATAATAGAACTTTGAAGTGACAGACCCCGGTGGTCTAAACTGGTTAGGGAAGCTCATGAAGACAGAACAGAGATGAGCAACAGCAAGCAGAGAGAACCCAAAATTCTACTAAGGAAAAAATGGCCAGTACTACAAACAAGCATGACCTAAGTAGACAGTGCTATCTAAAATATCTTAAGCCAAAAAATGTCTCCCAGGCATTTGTACTGCAGCTTCCTGTCATAGCCACCTGAAATGCCCACACAAATATCTTGTTGAATTCATTGTGCATCCAAAGAAGCAGTGCCATACACATGGTCTTGCTTTAATTGCATCTGAGGCAGAAAGTATATTAAATTCTGAGCCAGAAGATATGGAGCCCAAGTCTTTCACATGACAGGTGATGAATCTGGGCCCCCAAGGAAGAGGCCTTGGCCAGCATCGCACCTGAACATTGAAAACCAGGTCCTCTGATTTTTAAGCCAGTACATTTTTCACTGGCCTCTTGAAAGAGCATGGGGATGGAGAGCCCTTACTAGCTGGGAGACTCACTGTGCAAAGGCTGCAAGAAAGCTCTATGGAACAAAAGATGGAGCACTGGACTTGGAATCAGCAAGAACTGATTTCTGTTCTGGCTTCAAATATATGTCATAGCTGTGTGATCCTGGGCAAGTTATTTAATTTCTCTAAACCTCATCTGTAAAATGGGGATAATAACACCTACTTCCCAGAGTTGTGGTGAGAACTAAAAAGATTTAACAGATTTAAAATGTTTTGCAAACTTTAAAGTAATAGATATATCTATAAAGAGGGGAAGAGGGGGAAGAGATGAAGAAGACTCAGTAGATCATGAAGTCTCTGCTAAAATGAGTTTCATTGTGCATTTTTCTCACAGGTAGCCTGGGTATAATTAGGAGGACAGAATTATCTCAAAGATAATGGACAGATTACTTAGGAACCATGGTGCGTTACCCAGGAAATAAATGCCTACTCAACTCAAATTGTTTTCACTAGTTGGCAGTGCAGTTCCTCTGCCTCTCGTGATCTTCCACACTGGTGAGACTAACGCTTAGTCCCTGAACCACCAGCTTACTTATGCTAAGCTTCTTAACAGGCCATTGTGTTTTGAAGATGGGGAGAAGGCTATATACAAAACATTCCTCCAGTGCCCATTGCAACAGAGAAGTTATCCTGGGTTCTTGAAGGCTATTGCTAACAGAGTACAAACTCCAGCACATCTCACCAAAGAATGACATTGTCATCTTCATCATTGTGTTTTGATTCACCTCAGCTTTACTCATAAATAGGAAACTTTCCATTTATCTGCTCTGTCCTTCACCCATCTTCATCCTCCTCCCATCAATTGGTCTCATCTGGTGAACTTGGTTATTTCTTTGTTCTCCCTTTCATGCCTCAAATGCAGGTTATGAGAGGATTAGGAGTGGGTAATAAAGGAAAAGAAATCCATAAAGGATTACATGAGATGTGGTCAACTTAACTCTAAATTTGTAAACTTTTACAATTCGTATATACTAACACATGCATGTGTCCATGCACATGCAGGGGAGCCCGTGAACCTGGCACCTTCTATAGTTCACTGGTTGGTACTCATTGGTCCATTCAATAAACTTTATCAGTTTTTACTAATTCACTCATTCAACAAACATTAAGCAGTGAGGAAATAAGCAATCCTTGCCCTCAATGAATTTACCACCCATTGGGAAAAGACTGAATAGGTGGGTATGTATATACATATATCTGACGGAGGGGGGAATATCAGGAAATGAAAAGAGCATAGCTCACTGAGGAAGAGCTGTATATGCAATGCCTTGTATGCAATGCACAGGCCAAGTAGGGTGAACATTTGTTGCAAATATCGAAAAAGACAACGACACGATAGGAAACTACAAAGACCAATTTAGCTAGAATAAGTGTGTATAAAGAAGAGTAACAGACAGTAAACCTGGAAAGCTAGGCTGGAAACACACTATGAAGGGCTGTAAAAGCCAAACAGAGAGGAACATACACAGGCATGAGAGGGAGCCACATCAGACAAGAGATGTGGTCTAACCTGTATTTTGGGAATATTGACCTAGCTGGAGGATTAAATGGAAAACACAGATACTTGAAGTAGGGAGACCATTTAAGAAGCTCTTGCAATAACCTGTCCAGGGGAGAGGATGAGTGCCTACACTAGGAGGTGAGGTCATGTAAGTGGAGGGAAGGGGATATAGGTGAGAATAATGTGAAGGCAAAATCATTAAGACCTGCCTTACTCAAGTAGTAAACAGAAACAGTAAAGTAAAGAAGCAAAGAGGTGGGAATTCAGTAGAGAACTAAGTGTTACATTTTGGAGATGTTGCATTTTAGATACTTACAAGATGTGTTGCATGTAATACATGTTTGGGATCACTTGCTTAGAGATAATAATAGCCCACCAATAAAATGAGTTAGCTGGAGAAGAGGGCCCAGGACAGAACTCTGAGAAACATATAGTTGATGTGGATTGAACTAAGATGTATGGCTGAACTGGTCAACTGTATCATTGAGATTATGGACAGAAGGAAGTAGAACCAATAGGAATGAAGGACTTGTAAAAAAAAAAAAAGGAAGGTGTAGAGGAAACAAAAACTAAAAGGAGTTAAACAGGAGAGATCAAATGAAAGGTTATATGGAAGAAGAGAATTTCAGTTCTCTACATCATACACTTATGAATAATGTTCAGATCAAGAGTCAATCAGCAAATATTTAAGAAGCTACTACATGTGCCAGACACTGTTTTAAAACTTGGGATTACAAAGAAAGGCAAAAGATGATCCCTCACAGTTTACTGGATGAGACAACATGCAAAGAAGGTGTACACAGAATAAATTAAACATAATCAAGAGAGGGAAGAAATTAGTCTTAAGGGGACTGGGAGAGACTTCTTATTGAAGATGAAAATTTATTGGGGACTTGAAGAAGGGCGGGGCAACCAGAAAAGAGAGTAAAGAAGAAGAGGCATCCCTGACCTGAGGGACAGAGTGATAGTCCCACAGTTGTGAGACTGGATGGCTTTTAGAAGCAATAGTAATGAGTCTGGTATCTGGAATGAAGGATTTGTGGAGTTGAGCAATATTAAAGAAGAGTGGAAAGGTATGGAAGACCACTTTATGAAGGACTCGGAGTGCCAGAAAAGGATTTTATGTTTGCTCATGGAGTGCACATTTATTAAGGATTTTAAGGATTTATTAAATAGGATAGGAATGGGGCAAGGTAAGAAAGGACATGGTCAGATCTTCCTCCAAGAATATCACTTTGATGATAGTAGAATGGAGTGCAGAATAGAGTGGGGAGACTTGTAGCAGGGAGACCAACTAGCAAGGTAGTCCAGTATGAGGTGGAAGGCCTATACCCCAGTGGTAACAGTATAAGAGGGGTGAGAAGGTGGGTATGAAAAATATTGTGAAAGCTGAATTAACTGGATTTGAGAACAGATTGCATATGGAGAAAACAAGGAATTGGGAACTGAGAAGACCATGGCAGTGTCAAACATGGAAAGTTAGAAAGCGGAAGAAGATAGAGTCAATGATAATTAATTCAGCTTGGGATATGTTAAGTTTAACATGACTGTGGAATATCCAGTTTGAGATGTCCAGCTGAGTCGCTGAAGATATGAGTCCATAGCAGAGAGTAGGTTTGAAAAGTGATTTGAGAATCATCAGCATAGAGGACCCAAAATAGAAATCTGGGGCACCTCTACAGGTAGGGGTCGTGACATTGATGAAAACGCAGTAAAGGAGACTGAGAAGTGTTCAACAAGGAGCAGAAGCAGGAGAGAGCAGTGTCATGAAAACCTAGAGAGAGTGTTAAGGAAAAGGAGAGTCCCTGGCAGTGTCAAAGGCTTCAGAGTCATCACTGTGGATAAAGATTGAGAAAAAGGCATTAGATCTAGCAATTCAAATATTATTTAGTAACTGTAGTGAAAGGAGTTTCAGTTCAATGAGATTGGAAGGCAGATTGTAGAGAGTTAAGAAGAGAGAGAGAAGTAAAGGCAGAAATTATAAATGGCTTTCTCAAGAACTAATCTCAAAAGGAAAGAAAAATATGGGACAATAGATGGATGGATCAAGGGAGAGGTTTTTGAGAATGGAGGAGACACAGACATGTTTACAGGGAAGACAGGGTGAGATTAAAAGTAAGTGTGATAGTAGAAGTGATGGTGGGAGGAAGCCTAAATTTGCTTCTTTGTTAACTGCTCTTTACCCTTGGTTTACCTGGGCCCTGGAGTAAAACAGGGATGATAGAAGGAATCTACTTGGAAAATAAGGGATGGGATCACTTCTGCATTGAAAGAGGTGAAGAGAAGGAATAAAAAATTCAGGAAAGCTACAGTGGGTTAGAGAGTATTACCCTTAAGACGGGGGAGTTAAAGAAGATTGATGAGCTGTGAGGTTAGAGTGCTTATAAACTGAAGTTCTAAGTTAAGAGAGTAGGAGGTATGGAGAAGACTACTGTGAGACAGGAACTGAATACCTTGATAAAGTTTGTTGGCAAAGAATAAAATGAAATGGGAGGGCAAAAATGGATAGATTATGGGGGCAGAGGGGGGTAAATTAAGGTAAATATGGATTGGAGTGTGAGGAGAAAGAAAAGAAAGGATTTTGTCAACAGATATGCAGGAATAGGAGATAGGAAACCTGCCAGACCAAGTAAAGGAAAAGGCTATTTTAAGATTGAAAGCTGTTTGATAGGGAACAGGTACTCAGTGTAGGCTTGAACTCTGAGATGCAGATCTGAGTCCCTAGAGAAGAAGGAAAAATAAGGCAGGGATTAAGTTTAGAGGGCTTGGCAGATCTCTACATCTTTCCCAAATCTCATCCCAAGATGTCAAGGGACACCCTATACAAGCCAAAAACATTCAAACTCCATAAACAAAGATCCCTCTCCTTCCACCCCCTCCCCCTATCCCAGATAAGTTAAGGATTGAGATTTATAATAGCTTTAGGGATCCCTCCGATCCTTCACAGACCAAAAGGCTGAATCTGGAGATGGTGCAGTTTCTGCACCGAATTAACTTCAGAGTTCCTATTGAGTCAATAATGTTCAATTCAAACTGCTATTTAAAAAACAGTTCAGATTCCCTAATTTACTCCAATTAACTGATCTGGTTGCTAGAAATTCAGTGATTTTGCTTTTGAAGAAAATATATCTCCAAATGTGCCATATAGCAGGACCAGCAAATTGCAAAAGATGATCCAGTGAGAGAGTAAGATTTCTGTTTCTTACATTGTCCATTTTTTGGAATCATCCTTCCCCCATTTAAAAAATATATTATGACAAAACAAATTAGCAAATCAAACTATTTTCTATATATTCTATCTATATCTATATAAAACTTCACTAAGGAAGGCTTGATAATTGCTGTGATCTAAGCAAGTCAGGAATGAGTTAATGTACTACAGGATCTACACTTGACTTCCATTTTTTTGGTTTTTCCTATTAGCCAAGACCTTAATTTTACATTAAACTTTTCTAAAATGGCAATCCATCTCAGGCAATCCATCACATGAGAGTGTTGGGCTCTGCAAACAACCATGGGCTTTCATTAGACATCTATTTTGTAAATCTCCTGCACCCCAGCTGACAGCTGGAGCCTGTTTTCACTCACTATACTTAGCATCATTTGTTTTCTCTTCAATATGGGCACTATCAGCAATGGTTCAGATCACACACCCATATCCCTTTGGTGCAACTCTTGTCTTCCAAAAGATCCTTTAATAGGGTGTCCACCCCAGGACCCTTCTTTGAGAGCAGGCGTTCTTAAACGATTTTGTGCATCATGGACCCTTCTGGAGGTCTATTCTTTTTTGAATAATGTTTTTTTAATAAAATAAAAAATTATCAGATTACAAAGAAAAAAATACATTTAAAGAAAATAATCAAAATTTAAAAAAAAAAACAATTTCAAAGACCCTAAGTGAAGAACTATCGCTCTAGATTTTTTGATATTCCAAGAAGACCAGTACAGCAAGTAAACTAGCCATTACTTAGCCCTCACTCCCTCTAGATGATAGGCTCATCTTCTTTTGCATGGAGGAGGCAGTATGGTATAGTGGATCAAACATTAGACATGGAATTAAAAAGAGCTGCTACAATGGAAAAACACTGGCTTTTTAGACAGAGGACCTGGATTCAAATCTCAACTTGGAAGAGTCATATCCTCCCAGAGGGTCAGTGTCCTCAGTTATAAATGGAGGCTGAGGTCCACTTTGGCCTCTCTCTTTCAACTCTAGTTCTATGACATGTAATTCAGATACAAATTCTGCCTCAGATGTGACCCTGAGGAAGTCATTTCTCATATTCAGTTTCTTCATAATATAAAATGAGATGGATGAATGTGATGTTCTCTCTTTGCAGTTTTGAGTGTGTGATCTTGGGATTCTTTCTATGGCTCTTTAGTTTAAAATTTTCACAGTCATCTTGAAACCACCTCCCAAAACTTCACTATTCTTTTATCCCAATGTATAAATGCCATTTTTGTATGCCAGTAGTTTTTAATCTTGGTTTTCATGTGGGGAAAGTTTGAGCTGAAGAACAAGCTTCATTGTATAAGAGATGAGGCTTTGCTTCAGGGAACTTTATCTGAGTCTCTCTAGAGTGCAGAGGAGAGCATCCAGCATCTGTTCAAATGATGTAACACCAGCACTTTGGTGCATCTTTATCTCATCAATGTGGGTAGTCCCTCCACAGTCACAGCTCACCCTCACTTGCTCCTTCTGCATAATTCTTGTTCATTTTTTCTCCCCTAATTTCACTATCAAGTAGAGGTCCTTACCTTTTTAGGTATGTGTCATGTTCTACTCATTTGGCTGTCTAGAGAAACTTAAGAGCCTCTTCTCAAAATAATTTTAAGTGCATAAAATACATATGATTACAAAGGAAACAATTATATTTAAATAAAAGTATATAATTTCTCCCATCTAAGCATAAAAGACCTCCTCAAATCCATCCATAAATTCTCAGGTTAAGAACTGCCAGAGAGGGACCACCCAACATGGTGAGGGTTGTCTTCTCTTTCTCTTGACATCATTAATATACTAATGAAACAAATAAGCTGACACCATAGGTGCATAGACCAGAGAATATAGATCCAGATCTGAAGAGACCTCCAAAGCCATCTAGTCCAATCCCTTTACTTTAAAGTGAAGGAAACTGGGACCCAAAAAGTTTAAGTGACCCAATGTCACACAGTTAACTTAGTAATGCAAGGCTTTCTCCACTGATCTATACTTCCTCACTTATCCTTCACTTTTATCATATGACTAGTCTATCTCTTTCTTGTTGTTCATATATTTCTTTGATGACATTATTTATTCCACCTCTCCTTCTGGCCACATAATACTCTATATATTCGGTCTTCCTAAACAGAAGAGGTATATAAACAATCTAGGTTTTACTTTGAAAGGTATATGTATAAAGTCTTGCCACATCACTTATGTTTTATGAGGAAATTTTCGGTCTTTGTATGAAATTTCGGCTTTCAAAGGGTCTGAATGAGATGCCTCTGAATGAATGAAAACATAAGTACTTAGTGAACGCCAGTGGATGTAAGGCCTAAATAATAAATAAAGAGAATAAAAAAGAAAAAACAAGATAGTGTCTGGCCTCATGGATTTCACTTTCTATAAAGCAAATATGATGCATACAAGGGAGTGGTAGTTCAGGAATAACATTTTGGATAGGAAAATCATGAGAATGGTAAAAGAAACCCTAGGACAATTGATTACCACATTCTTTCCAGGATATGATGTAGAGAAATATAATATAAGGCCTTCTCATAATAAAGTAGGCAGTACCCTCAGAAGCTCTTATGAAAAAGTGCTGCTCTCCATGTATTAGATTGCCACATGGGTCAGTTAGTCTTGCAACTAATGAAAGCCATAGATGGTCTGTGCCATAGAGGGACTATGCCATTAATAGAACTAACTAGGTAAGTCCCAAATGAAACCTGTTCTCATGAGGAAGAAGTCCTTGAAAGGTGTGAATAATTCAGCACTAACCTTACTACCACCATAAAATCAATTAAGTATTTGGGAAGCAACTGCTAAGTGGCAGGCATTGTGAATACCTGTGAATGAAAAAATCCCTCACAAGAAACTTATATTCTCTTCAGCTCAAAGGACTATCTTACTGATAATGTCAGTAGGACCTTAGCATTAATGATTTGGGGCAAGAATGCCTTGCTCACAGTAGAATGGAGATAAGATTACTTAGCAGAAGTAACGTCTTTCTCAAATGTATACATGTTGTCCCTGTTCCCCATCATAACTTTTTAAAAATCAGTCTTAATTGAATTTGAAGGTACCAAACTGCATTAGTGGAAGGTGTAATCTCACCTAGGAGGTCTCTATTAAATGAAATCATGGACCCAGTTCTTTTCTTATTTGAATTATACTTTAAGGTCTACAAAGTACTTTAAAGCTTCCTTTCATTTGTTCCTCACAGTGCCCTGTGAGGTGAGTAAAATACCTATTATTATCTCTTCTTTGCAGACAGGGGAACTGAGTCTCAGGTTAAAGTGACCTGCCCATGATCACAAAGCTAATAAGTATGGGAGGCTGGGCCCTCTGAATAATACCTTTTCTATCACATCACCTCTCTCATGGGCATGTACTCCATACAGAGCTATCAAGCATAAGATAGGGTTCTGCCCTTAAAAATCTGAAGTCCACACAAAAGAAGAAATGTAAGTACATTTAAATATAAGTGACAGGCAGATATAGAAAATATTCAAAATCAATCATAACTCTACAGAGTAAAAAAGATGCACAAGTCCCACAGACTTGAGATGGAAAAAACTAAACAGACTAATTCAATAGTTGCCAAATCCCCAAAATATGATTAGGCTGCAATTCTTAAACATATTCTCTGCTTCCTAAAAGGCCAGTTCTGTTCACATCAGATTTTTTTTTAAAAATCTGTATTAAACTGTTTTGAAACATCAGAGTAATATATTAAGATAGCTTCTCAGTTAATTATAAAGAAACTGTCATATTAGCAAGCATAATATCTGGGGTCCATTTGAAGTTTTCTGAAGAGAAAAACATAACAGCACCAAGCATAGCACATCAGTCATTTCATCATGTCATGAAACTTAGAAAACTGAATAGTTATAGACCAGAGGCCATCTAGTCAACCCTCCTTGTCATATTAAGAAACCATGGCCAAAGGAAGTTAATAAGTGGTAGAGAAAAAATTTGAACCCAGGCCTTCTGACTCCTCCAAAACAACTGTTTCTTACCACTCATGACCAAATACTTGTAGTTTCTGTACCTTCTCCTTCTCAGACCTTCAGACCTCCTCCTCCTTCTCTCTTGTACCTTGTACTTTCTTTTCTCTCTCTCTCTCTCTCTCTCTCTCTCTCTCTCTCTCTCTCTCTCTCTCTCTCTCTCTCTCTCTCTCTCTCTCCCTTATTTTCTCTCTCCCATCTCTCTCTCCTATCTCTTCTCTCTCTCCCCCATCTCACTGTCTCTCCCACCTCCTTCCCTCCTTTTCAAATATCTCCCTCTTTTCTCCATACACACCCTCTTCCAACCTTCTATCTACTATACTATTCACCACATAAGTATTCAGAACTGCTCTGCTCTGTTCTCAGCATTATAAACATCTTCAGGAAGGCAGCCAGTTCTCTCCACTGGTTTAGCACATATTGTTATATGCAGCAACCATTTTTTTCCACACCACTATTGAACTGCAGAGCTCTAGTCTCCAAAGTCCTGGTAGAACCTCCCTATAATTTTGAATTTCTTCCTGCCCTTCCCTCTGCCAGTTGAAGAAGCCCAGGGATAAACTCTGACCTACTGCTTTAGGGCTAAAATAATTATAGACATTGTTGCTTTTAAGTAGAAACAACATCAGGGGAAATATTACTTTCTCTTTAAAAAATGATGAGAAAACCATTATACCATGATAATAATTACACCAAATCAAATAGCTAGGAAAAAATGAGATAATATGTGTAAAAGCACTTTGCAAGCCTTAAAGTGCTATATAAATGCTAGCTATTATCATACAGCTAATTTTCTATTACATGTTTTAGATGTTAATATATGGGATAAAATGCCAACCTTCATGTGACTTTCATATATGCTATTAAACAACAAATTCGATAAAACATGAATTAATATGATGGATACCTACATTTTTAATGAGATCTTAAATTATATTCACTCTTTGTACTCTGAACATTTGATATTTATAAAGAGAATCTATCTAAAAAAATACATCCCAACTATATGTCATAATCTGTTTAAAACTTGTTCACGTTAGTCTTTGCAAGTAGCAGTTCATCCTATGTGTTACATTAGCACTTTTTATATTTACAAAATGTGAGGAACTACATTATGTGAACAGATGTTTGTATCTCACCAAGATTCTCAGATCGACTTTAGAGTTCAATTTGCAAACATCAGAAATGAAACTGCCCGATACGGCATTCAGACTCTGGGCATTAGGCGGCCAGCTGAGATTGCTTCCTGCTATTCAATGACCTCATTTCGGCTCTTAACACTATAAATCAGGTCAAAAATTGTAACTGCAGTGGGTTCTGTTTCTGGATTATGATATAACAGCCAAGGAGGGCATGATGCTACATTGTTTCTCCTGTCATAGGAGAGAAGAGGGTAATTCCCCGTGACGAGGCACTGCTGCAGTAGTAGCCTGTTATGCCTTTCTAGAGAGAGTTTACAAAGGTATACAGACGCTGGCGGTATAGCTATAGGGGCATCAGAGTGATTCTGGGCTCAGCTGCAAAAATTCTTTGTCTTATGTATCATTAAAAAAAGGGAGAAGGGGGTAATTACAAAAAAGATGCATGTTACTGACCTGTTAAATGGATCATGGAATATTGGGATTTCAAGTTGAAAGGGAGCTTACAGATCATTCAGTCCAACCCCCTCCCCCATTTTATGGATAAGGAAATAGAGGGCTAAAAATATCAACCGGCTTGCCTATTTAAAGCGTTTAATAAAAGTAGCATTAAGCTTGACAAGAGTTTCTATATTGCTCTGAAACATTCTACTCTCTTTCCAGTTTTTGCTAGCTTCTAGCCAGAGTTTTAGAATTTTAAACAATTGTTCTGTTTTCAGAATGAACCACTTATCATGTTTAAATATGTGATCCCCTTTTGCAGCAGCAATCCAGCTCACAGATACTACCTTGCAACGGATCCAGTAACAGGAGATTTGTATGTTTCTGACACAAATACCCGCAGAATTTATCGCCCTAAGTCCCTTACTGGTGCAAAAGACCTCACTAAAAATGCTGAAGTGGTTGCTGGAACAGGAGAACAATGCCTCCCATTTGATGAAGCAAGATGTGGAGATGGAGGCAAGGCTGTGGAGGCCACCCTCATGAGTCCCAAAGGTAAAGAAAGCATTATGTTGGACAACTTTTTTTAATATAGAAAAGGGAAGGAAATCCAGTTATTGCTTGATTGTCTTAAATGCCGAGTCTGACCTTTTGCCCAAAGCTGTGTTGAGAGAAGGTGGTTTTCAAATCTAGTCCTTTTAAAAGCCATTTAGCATGAAACTGATAGAAGCCTAAGTGGATTTTACAGTAAATATTGAGTTCTTGATCTCTCTGATTTCATGCCATTTTTTTAGCTATCCAAAGAATAAAGCAAATACTCTGAAATCCTGTTAAAGGGAACTTCAAGGAGGTGTCCAAATTCCTCACTGTATTGAAGTCATCTTTGTAACTGATGAATTCTGGTATGCTTAAAAAATCTCCCCAAAGCAGCCCTATTAGCACTCATCCAGTTATGAACTGTTCGACTTTTTCTTTGTGTATCATGAAGAAAACACTTGGCATGTGGGATTTCTGGAGGTGACAGGGGCTAACAGCCTGCAGGATAAACTTTCTATCAATCATCCTAGACATGATTTGCTCTTTGCCATTTAATATAGTATTTCATTATAGCAAGTGACTATTGTATGGATAAGGACTAGGGGGAAAATGTTTGTTGTAGTGAATTATTCATAGTAGCAGATTTTATCCTCAAAAGGTCAATAAAGCACTAGCTTGAACTTGATTGTGTTTTTGTTAGAATGAATATGATACAAAAAAAGTTTATTATAGGGGAATTTAACCCATTTCTACAATTTCTTGGCACACACAAAATTGTGACGATACCATTTTATACTTGGAACATATGATAATCCTCAGTTGTAGCAGACATATCTCAGAGTCAAGATATAGGTTCAAATCCCAACCCCTGACAAATAACTTACTAGATATGTGACCCTGGTCAAGTCATTTCCCCAGAGTTCTGGGCAATTTACTCTTAACCTGAGATCTGTAAACTTGTTTTTCAGCTTTTGTTGTTTTTTTTTATTTATACAAAATAGCTACATTTCAGTATAACTGGTTTTCTCTATCATCCTATGCACCTTGTTTTATGTATTTAACAATCTTATTTTGAGAGGAAGATCATAGGCTATGCCCAGATTGGCAAAGGAACAAGATTGGACTATTGCTCTAAATTAGAAGTTATGGAACATTTGACAAAAATACATTGGAAGAGGGCATTTCCTCACCAATTGTTCCTTAGCCCTGCTGAAATCACCGGTCCAAGCAAAAAAGAGATAAGGCTTGAGCTGCTAATTTACAGCTAGCTGAAGGTAGCTCACATATTTATGTCTCTCTTTAGCACATTCTGCATTATTTGTGATATAAATAATAATATGGAACTCTTCTAAATATATCTGAGTTCTATAAACATACCTGCTAATCATGAGTGATTTGTATAATTCATCATCAGTAAGATATTGAATACTTTTTGATTATTATGTAATCAAAAGTAATTGGTTTGTTTGTGAGGATTTTTTTTAATCCCATAATATTTACTTCTCTTGGACACAGGGATGGCCATTGATAAGAATGGATTAATCTACTTTGTTGATGGAACCATGATCAGAAAAGTAGATCAAAATGGTATAATATCAACTCTTCTGGGTTCTAATGATCTAACTTCAGCCAGGCCTTTAACATGTGATACCAGCATGCACATCAGCCAGGTAATTAAAAAATGAAACTTAAATGGTAATGTTCTGTCTTAAGTATAGCTTGCTTTACCAAATAAATAGAATTCAGCAGAATTCAGTTGTATTTGCTGCATGTGGCAGTTTTCAGGACAAACTTCTTCCAAGAGATTATATTTAAATGTCCTTAGGAAATGAGTTTAAAAAAAAACTTCCCTCTTTCACAGTCATGTTCATGATAAACTCAGTATAGTGCAGAACTACAATATTAGTAAGAAATGATAGAGCATTTGTAATAAAATTCCAGTAGAGTAGCAGCCTGAAGATATTCTTTAAAATGAACCAAATTGCTTAAGTCTCTTAATCTGTTATAGTGAATGACTTAGGTTCTCAAGTAGTATGGAAAACCCACTAGTATTAGTCCCACTGGACTTTTATTTAGAATTGGGAGCTCTAGTATTGCCCTGATTGAAAACACAATAGAACACTAATGTATTCATAACCTCGAAAGTACTGGGATTTAGTGCTTATTAACTGCTATCAGGATGCAAACCAAGAATATATGTGCTCATATCCCACCATTAGCCACTGATTCACTACGTATAAGCTAATTTTCTGTTTGTGTATAGCTCTAATACATCTTTCTATGAGGTGTATTTTTAAGTAAAATGTTATTTCCTCCATCTGTCTTCACATGAGACCTTTACGCTGATTTTACTGTGGCTATTGAAAAAGCAATTTTAAAGGAGTTCATCAAATGGAGGTTAATTTCACTGAATGGTCTAATTTCATCTAATGCCAGTAAATTAACAGCAGCAAAGTAACGGGCTAACCAAACAATTTCTTTTTTTTTTTTCTTTTTTTTTTTTTTTATTAAGGTGCGTCTGGAATGGCCTACTGACTTGGCTATTAACCCTATGGATAACTCCATTTATGTCCTGGATAATAACGTAGTTTTACAGATCACTGAAAACCGTCAGGTCCGCATTGCTGCTGGGCGACCAATGCACTGTCAAGTCCCCGGGGTGGAATACTCTGTAGGAAAACATGCAGTTCAGACAACCTTGGAATCAGCTACAGCCATAGCCGTATCCTACAGTGGGGTCCTGTACATCACAGAAACGGACGAAAAGAAGATTAACCGAATAAGACAGGTCACAACAGATGGAGAAATCTCATTAGTTGCTGGAATACCCTCGGAATGCGACTGTAAAAACGATGCCAACTGTGACTGCTATCAGAGTGGGGACGGCTACGCCAAGGACGCCAAGCTCAATGCTCCTTCCTCCTTGGCCGCATCTCCAGATGGCACGCTGTACATCGCGGATCTCGGGAACATCCGGATCCGGGCTGTGTCAAAGAACAAACCTTTACTGAATTCTATGAATTTTTATGAAGTGGCCTCTCCAACTGATCAAGAGCTTTACATTTTTGACATCAATGGTACTCACCAGTATACCATGAGCCTCGTCACTGGTGATTACCTGTACAATTTTAGCTACAGCAATGATAACGATATCACTGCAGTGACAGATAGCAATGGCAATACTCTCAGAATCAGGCGAGATCCCAACAGGATGCCAGTAAGGGTGGTATCCCCTGATAACCAAGTCATATGGTTGACCATAGGGACCAATGGATGTTTGAAAAGCATGACTGCTCAGGGACTGGAGCTAGTTTTATTTACTTACCATGGCAACAGTGGTCTTCTGGCCACCAAGAGTGACGAGACTGGTTGGACTACCTTTTTTGAGTAAGTACAAAAATTAAGAAATCGTTTTTAAAATTTAAGGTATTGAGATTTTATTTCATATAGCAATCTTCAAACAAAAAATGTGGCAAAACCAATCCTCCCCCCCCCCCAAAAAAAAACCACACAATGGATAAACCTTGCTTTGAGCTTGGACACAGCACACATTTGCATTTATGCATTTGATTAAAACATAGCAGTGCTGGTAACCATAGCTTGCAGCTGTCACAAGAAGAGCTGTAAAAACATCTTCAAAGAATTCTGATCAATCACCTCTATATGTTTTTAATCATGTAAAAATCCTTAAAAGCCCTTTATCTTCACTTATTTGTTATCAATGAGCAAATCACTTATCTATGAGGTTAAGCAACTCTTTAATTTCAAATCAGTTGCCAGGCTGCATATTGGTGAAGGGAGTTTCCTCTCTGTGAATTCCTCATCTGAACAAAATCATAGTTCCAGACAATGCATACATGTATATGACAAAGTGCATGTTGGAGAGAAATATGACTTTTATAACCAAGAGCAAATTGGGAATCAATCAATTAACAAAACATTTAATAAGTACCTTTCTACTTGTATGCCAAAGCAACTGTAGATACAAAGATAAAAATTAAACAGTCCATGTCCTCAAGGAGATTATATTCTATCATGTATACTCACACATATACACAAAGTAATTACAGGGTAGTTTTGGGTGGCAACAGAAAAGCTCTCATAAAAAACCCTAAGGGTTGTAAAACACAGTGGACTTGGTTTTAAATTCAATTCAATAAGCATTTGTTATGCAGCCTAGAAAGCATCTGAGTATAACTGCTCCAGCTAAAAAGTTATGCAGAATACCTGGAGAAAAGAGTAACCAGTAGCACATCCAGTCTGACTATTTAAAGAGTAAATTCCCTTAAAGTCAGTGAAAAACCTCAGTGAAATTAACTAGGGTCTGTTTTAAGACCCTAGAGCTTTGCAATGAATATGCACATAAAATCAAGTAGACTGATTGCTTATTTGAATAACTTTGCAGGGGTCACACTGGATAATTAAATACACACAAATAGCATATTGGCAGAGATAGAATAGGCTTCGAATTAAATGTAAAGATTCCTAACTCTGACTTCATATTATAGGCTGAGACAAAAATATTTTCCAAAGGATCATAGGTCTGAAATTGTAATGAAAGTTGGTGGTAATGTGCTTTAATACAGAAATGCAGCTTTGGGTTGCATATCACTTTTTCTAGAATGTGTAAAGTAGAATCAGCCTTATAACTTGAATTGTGCTTCTCCTTTCAGAGCAAGTTCCATTTTAATAAAATTAATGTGACCCCGCAGCAAGATTTTCTAAAAGGGATAAATCTTTTTCAGCAGAATGACATTAAAATTCCGTTCTTAACATTCCCTTTATTCATTTTAGGATCGCAATAGGTGGGGAAAAAATTGGAAGTTAATGGAAGGTACTTCCTTTGCACAGGTTTTCAAAGTCATAGCAGGTTCTAATGCCAAAGAGGGGGGAAAAAAAAGTATAGAAAAATGTGTTCCAATCAGATGAACCTGGGTAGGAGAGCTGCTCTGATTACTAGATATTCAGGGAATGATGGTGGTATGGATGAAATGCTGGTTTTGTTTAAATCAGAACAGAAATACTGAATTAAATTGGTAATACAACCAAAGAGCCAAATCCTTCTCTCTGGGCGACATCCAGATGTATCTTTGTTAATAGGGTAATGTCTTATAAAATGACAGCTCTTTGATGACAAACGTGTTTTGTTTTTATGCCTTTGTATCCCCAGTCCTTCATATGGAATCTGGCATATAGTAAGAACTTAATAAATGCTTATTGAATTGTATTGCTATGAAACCAGTACTTTGCAACAAAATAAATGGGTTTGTTCTCTAGCTGCAATGAAATTTTAAATATTAGAAGATATCAAAGAAAGGGGGCAGTATTCAGTTAGGTTTTGTTGTTGTTGTCGTTGTTTTAAAAGGTAAAAGAACAATAATAAAATATAATCGGAGGAGCTCAGAGAGACATTAGAAGTCATCTGCCCGATTTCATAAAGATAGTGGAAAAACCCAGCTAGTATTCAAAAACATAGTCTCTTCCTCTAAAGTCAGGGCCTCCTTCTTTGTATCACCCTATAAATTACTTGTAGGTCTAGAGTAAATGATAGTTTGCAAAGCACTAGCCTAGGAGGGAGGGAAAAGCCCATTATCTGTTTCATAGATGAGAAAACTGAGGACCAAAGGTTAAGCCAGTAAATGAAAACCAAAACTAAAACTCAAATTATTTGATCTTCAACTCCACTGCACCTCAGGCATGTCCAAGAATAAGCAAAACAGCAAAGTAATAAAATGAAAATGAGCAAGTAACACTTACAAATAAACAGATCTAACAGGTTTAAAAAAATTTAATAAAAACTCATCACCATCACTTTTCCTGATGCAAACTTACTGAATTTAAAATTTAAATGTATTTACTAAATTTTATTTTATAATGATTAAATACTATTCCAGAAATCACAACTCAATACCTTATCCAAAACTACTCCCACTAAATTCATATCTGTATAGATCAGTATTTTGGGGACTCTGGTTTAATCTAAAGGTCTGAAGAACTAAGTTAAAACAAGGTGCTCTAAGAAGCAGTGTTTGTAATGTTTTGCCTCTAGAAATCAAGAACAGAATCTGGAGCACACGTGCACACAAAATTGTACAAATCTAAACATTTAGATGTGATAAAAACTTAAGATGATTAGAAAAGAGAAAAGAAACAAACAGCATATGTAGAGGATTTGATCGGAGATGTTCCAAACTGTCATGTCAGAGTAACAAATGATCCTTTTTTCTTTTATGTCCATTCATGCTTTTGGACTATAGAACACCCAAGTGTCACTGGTACTTTAAAGGGTCAAGACCTTTAAAAAGACATTCAAAAGTCAGTGCACATAATAAAGGGAGAATGAAGTGAATGTCAGGCCATGACTCCAAAGCCAGCATCTGGGTTCTGAGATAACGGCATGTTCATGTCAGTCTACTTTTGATTGAGATTGAAGTTGGAGGAACTCCGAGCCCCTGCATCTACCCTGCAGCCCATACATCTACTTATCAGAGACATGACCCCAGGGGGTTCTGGGCTACACATTAGATCCTCATACACAAATAACAACAGGAAGAACTACTCCCCAGATACAGGCAGAAGAGGGATCCAAATTCCCACCAGATTTAAGGTTTTTGTAGTCTTCTGTAGGTTGGCAATTTTTTTTTACAATGGGCACACTACCAGAATATTAGTGCACATCAGTAATATTTCATTTCACATTTGTGCATCCCTGCATGTTTTCTTCATATCTGCCAAAGCTACTTGGAGATTCAGGAAAGTTGAAGAGGGAATTAGAAGAGGTTTGACAAGAAGACAGGTTTTCTAAGAAAACAAAACTAGGAGTGCATTAGATGTACAATTATCCTTACCCATGGAACGAATGCTTATCCATTCACATAATTTCATGGTATTTTTCTCTCATGACAACATGCTGTATGTTCTAAAATTCTTTCACAGTAAACTCTAGGTAGTGGCCCAGTGAGTCCAAAAACCAGATGTAATTGTTTGGGTCAGCCTGGAATATTGAAGCCAATCTTGGTGAACTGAGGACTTGGGAATGAGGGGTCATAGTTACATCTTTTTTTGTTCAGTTAAATTCAACAAATAAATTAAGTACCTATCTATCCTGGAAACAGAAATATAACTAACTCAAAGTCTGCTTTCAGTAAGTATATAATCTAATGGAGGAAGCAAAGAACTATGATACAAAGAAATTATGGAAGAGGGATGATGATTCATGAGATTTTTCATATAGGAGTCAGCATCAGAGTGAAAGTCCCCTTTAACAGGGGGTTTGCCCAAAAGAGAGGCTCAAGGGTCAAACATCCATTCCAATAAGAAGGCACAGTATGAACAGATTCAAGGAGGAAAGAAAGAACAAGAAGTGATTAAGAGACCAAGAGTAGACCAGTTTGACTAGAACATAGACTGGCTGAAGGGAAGTAATATGAGAGAAGGTTATATTTGGTATGAATTTGCACATCCAGCTTAGAAAAGATAAAAGAGTCTCTGTACTCAGGCTAAAATTCAAAAGCCAAACTTATATATATATATATATATATATATATATATATATATCTTAAAACATCTTACCTACTTTTAATATATAAACTTCATTTTGCTATCAGCTAATCATTATCAGGGTAGCTTGATGGCATAGCAGGTAGAGTACCAAGTTCAAATCCAGCTTCAGACACTTACTAGGCACATGACCCTGGGCAAGTCTACAAAATGGAGATTGGTTATCTACCCAGGATTGTTGTGATGATAAAATAAAATAATCTTTGTAAAGTGCTTTGCATATCTTAAAGCACTATAATAAATGTGAGTCATTATTATTATTATCATCTCGGTTATAAAGCTTGAAGCTATTGGTACTAATTTGCATTTATGAAATTCTTTTTTAGTTTACAAAGCAGTTGCCCCCCAGGTCAACCTTGTGAGGAAGATGGTACAAATATCAATGTTACTATTTTACTAGTGAAGAAACTAAAGGCCAGGAAAGGGGCATGATGTGTCTAGAATTATACGATTAATATTAATGATTAATTAATGAGATTCAAATCCTGTATTTCTGATTATATAGTGAGCCCTCTTTTCTCTGTATCACAGCTCATGGTTTGAGCTGAATTAACCTGGCAGCCTCTATATTCCACATGGTCACTAAGGACATAATTTTGGAAGACAAAAGAAACATAGACATTACATCTGTCTTCCTAAACACTTGGCCCAAACATTAAAGTAAGTGTGATGTAGCTGTCTGTATAACCTTGGGCACTGAACTTTCCTCGGTCTCAGTTTCCACATTTGTGAAGTGTGAACAGTTGGCTTTGGAAATTTCTTAGCTCTAGATTGAGATGTAAGATGTAAGAAAACTAGATTGTGGGCTACATAAAGACAAGAACTGTGCCTTATTTCATCTTGGCATCTTCTATAGCATAGTGTATTGCTATAAGCAACACATGCTCTATAAACATCTATCAAATGCACTAATCTATGCTGCAGATTAGGGAGAAAGAACAGTGAAAGCCACAATTGGTAAGAAAATTCACCCAAAAGAAAACAAAGTATCTCTCCAGTCACCCCAAAGAAACTGCAGATCGCCCTTGGAGATAGTCAAGTTTTTTGAAACAAAAAACCCAGCAGTGCTGGTCTCGCCCTGTAATCCCTGCTGCTGGAGACTGTGAGGTTGGTGAATCACTTAAGCTCAGAAATTCAGAGATGTAGCAAGACAAGGCCCATTATGTGCCCACACTAAGTCAGGCACTAATGTGATAAGCTTCTAGGAGTGGGAGGTCACCAGGCTGCCTAAGGAGGGCCAAACCAGTCCAGGTAGAAAATGGAGCCAATTACAGCTTCCACACTGAGCAGTCCCACAATCAGACCCATAAATGGACGCTGCTCAAATGCTGAGGGTACAGAGAAAGGGGGAAACAAACAAACAATAATGTACAAACAAGGAATACATAAGACAAATAGAAAATAATTGAGAGGGAAGGGACTTCAGTTAAGAGGAACTGGGAAAAGATTTGTTGTTTTAGTTAGGACATGAAAGAGAATCCAAGGAAGATGAGGAGGGTGAGTATTTCAAGCATAGAAGGCTACGATGACTGGAAATATATATATATATAAAGTTATGTATATCTATATATCTAGAGATCTGTCATCAGATACACACATCTCTACCTTTTTGGTCATGATGTATTTATATTTCAGTCAGTATTGTATTAATCTAAATTCTATATCTGACCTCATGTCTTCCTATTTGTTATGAAAATATATATAAGGGAGTATGAGATTCTTCTATCAAAAGAAAATACATGGTTTCTGACTGGTGGGATTTTCTCTGAAAAGAAAGGGACATGTGTAAGGGGTTTGTTTTTTTGTTTTTGTTTTTTTGCGGTCAACAAATCAACAATCAAATGACAGTAGAAGAGGAAAATTTGACCCTTCCCTGCCCCAGCTTCTGGTTCAGGCCAGAAAAGAGTATGGAAGTTTAGTCACCTAGTTGTTGAAACTTAACATCTCTGCTGGAGACAGCATTTGGAGCTCAAAGGCATTGATTTCAAAAACAGGAGAGGAAGTTTTCTTCTTGGCAGTTATTTCTCTCTATATTATGGTAATTACTGTTGCCTCTTGTGATTCATCAGGGAAGTGGCCTATGGCCTCTGAAAGCACCTGAACTGCTGTTGTATGGTCTGGTAAAGGGTCCATCTTAGGTATCAAGTGGTTTGTAATGCAGCTTTGTGAATCACAGGTAGGATTTAGAGTAATATGTTTCATGAGCTGAATAATTACTTATTTACTGATTGAGTAAACAGCCAGTTGGCCTCTGACCCCGTCTCCTACTTCCTTGCTGGGCAGTAGAAGGGATGTCCAGCTGGCTAATGGCATCCCCCTGTGTGCTGATACTGTGATAAGCCTAGTTATTCCCTTCAGTCAGTATTAGGGACTCATTCCATGCTGCTCTCTATACCTTCTACAAACAATTGCCTCACATTATAATTCGCAAGCCTAAAGTACTTTCAGAAAGACTGAAAAGATCTCACTTGCCAAAAATATATTATATTTTTAAGTTCATACCTAAAATGAAACCTCAGAGACTATTCCAGGCCCTTAACAGCTGAGTGCACACAAAAGCAAATCCAATGTATTGAATTGGGCAATAGAATAAATTATTTAATAATAAATGGCATTTCACAGTTCCCTGCATGCTTACACACATAAAATAAAAACCATTGGAATATATCTGGGGCTTCTTTTTTGCCCTACTTTGAAAAAAAACAAGATCTGAAGGCAAAAAATTCTAGCTGATTTGTCCATGCATTTCCCCAAGGTAATAGTAATTGCTCTATCTTGTGCCTTCCCAGTTTGGGAGCTATAGATTGTGAAGACGGCTGGGCGATTTTTCATGAGATATCTTCAGATGTGCAGAGTAAATGAATGAGTTCCACTCTTTTACCTTTGCATAAGGGTGTGTAGGGGTCTTTAGTTTCTTATTTGGGTGCTATATCATCCCTCATTTTATCTGAGCAGCAGAGATTGAGCTTCTGGATCACTTCTTTACCATGGACCATGCTGTACATCCATGACAAAATCAAATCCCTCTGATGTCAGTTCAGTATTTCTGGTTGCAAAACTTAGTAACCAAAAGACCTGAATAAAGAGTTGCTATAATAAACAGTATCTTGGCTTAAAACTAAGCCAAATTCTTACTTACCATTTAAATGGTAAGAAAATTAAATGTTAGAAAAATTCAGTGGAATTTATATCAAATTGGGGATTGGAGATGAGGAAAGTGACTTCATTTCTAATGATTCCAAATCACACTAAGCAGCACCCTAATATCTACATAGATATTTTGTTCTCTTTAAGTGAGGATTATTCACTCAGTGCTCTCCTTTTCTGATTATTTGGGAAGGCACAAATTCCAGTATATCTTGACTAATATTCCATAGCTCAGAAATAAGAGAGCAATTTTTTTCCTTTGATAGGTATCTGACACGCAACTGTAATAATATCAAGCATGGAGACCACATGTGAAAAGTGTTTCTTCAGGAAAATGCATACAAAAACTTTTTAAAGATTATTTTAGAGAAAAAAGAATGCTATTAAATTTAAGAGGACTCATTTTCCTTTTTGCTTTCTTTTTATTCAACAAAATACATTAGCAAATTAAGAATGATTTGCAAGAGATTTATCAGCATATAGCTATTTTGGAGTCTTGGGAAAATGCTAAGGTTGATTTCCATTGCCACTTTGTTTGATTGTTTAATATTTTTGCTTTAAATTTTTAATTTGTTTTCTATTATAATATGTATTCCCAAGGATATCAGTGAAAAATGCATACATTATTGGATAAAGCTCCTGCTTCAAATTTCAAATATGAATTTGAAGACTCTTAAGGTTATATGTTTATTAAAACATCTATTCATTTAATATTTTTCTTCTTCCCTCCCCTCCAATATAATCATATAGTAATTAATTCTGTCCACTTTTTAGAGAGCAAAAGGAGGAAGAGAGAATAGGGAGATTTCAGCTTTCCAAGAAGACCAGAAAAACATCTAAGAAAAAGTTAAAACACAAATAGAGCAAATTCTTTCAGCATGTCAACTCTATCTTGGGAGTATGATCTGCAATTCCAAAGGCTACATTAACTCCTTCTGGTCACTAGCATACCATTTAACAAATTGGTCTTTTGGTCACTCATTAAAATTCCCTAGTATCTGCAAAGAGTTAATGAAGATTAACCCAATGATCTTATATTTTCAAGACCCACTGAAAAATTAATTTATTTGTATTTTTATTTTTTAATCTAATAATTATACAGCAGGTTTAATACTTAAATTTTCTGCAATATACTGGTCTATTTCAGATAGCTCTGAGAGAAGAGGCTAAAGAATATAAATGTTACTAAAAACTAGAGAAGAGTTTCATTTTTATTAAGGCATAAAAACAGAAAATTAGCCAGTGGACATGCTCTTGGTGGGTAGGAGAAGGGAGGTGGACACATATACCACACTCCTCAGAAAATAGTATGAACACCTTTAAAATTTAATACATAGGAAGGGTTCTGTCCTGCATTCTGTAACCCCAGAGGGGTCCAGGATGTGCTAGGGGCTGCTTGTTTGCTTTAGAGTCTTAAAAGATTTGATGGGGGCATCTTTTTTCATCTAAGTTGTTTCCCAATCACAGGTAAAGGAAGATTTCTCTTAAAAAAAAAAAAAAAAAAAAAAGCCATGGCAATTCTTAATTCTTCCCAATTATGTTTTAGTCTAGTTCCAGAATAACAGAATCTGAAAGACAATCTAGCTAAAAGAAGTCAAATGTGAAGTCACTCTATAACATCCAGCCTCCAGTTCACAGATGTGACCAAGGGCAAGTAATTTAAATTCTCTGAGTCTCAGTCCCACAAGGCGGTTGTGATGAAGGCAATATACATTTTTACCACTACATAAAGATGCGTTCTTTATATTATGTACACTCAACTATACAGATCTTCTAAGACAAGAACAAGACTCCTCAGACCTATTCCAGTTCTGTCTTTGAAATGACATAATTCTATGGGCTTTCAAAGCTTCTGAGGAATGAATGTTGAGAAATCACCGTGTATTTCTTTATTTAAAACTAGGTTATCTGGGGCAGCCAGATGGCATAATGGATAGAGCACTGACTCTGGAGTCAGGAGGACCCAAGTTCAAATTCTACTTTAAAACTTCTTAGCTGTGTGACCATGGACAAGTCACTTAATCCCAATTCCTTCCAAAAAAGAAGAAGAAAAAGAACTTGATTATGTGTTATAAGATCATAGAAAAAGAGCTGGAAGAACTTTGGAAATCATCTAGTTCGCCAGCACCATCTCCCATTTCACATTCCTTACAAATAAAGAATCCCAAATGTTAAGAAGTGAAGAAATACTCCCTCCAAGGTTACATAAGGAATGAACATCTTCTCTTTCCATACTACTATCCAAATGTTACTTCTTAAATTTAATAAGTTATAAGTTGATAGTTATAAGCTAGAGATTTTCTTGAAGCTAAGTCTTTCTTAGTGAAAACAATGTATGAATATTAGGAATTGTAAAATCTGGAACTTCTAAGGAAACTATCTAATCAATAATATTCAGTAAAGGTCAGAAACAGAGGGAGGAGGGAAGATTCAAGTGAATGACCAAGCTTGCTAAGGAAAATTCTTCTCCTACTTAGAAAAATTATATTGGGAACTTTGATATGTGCCGAGTAACAATCCTCAGCTTCACTAGTATGATATAATGGCAAACCAAAGGCCTTTCCTGGAAGTAGGCACAGATATCTCCAATTAAGTCCTACTCTGGTGCTACATTATGGTATAGAGATATCCCTAGGCTCTTTGGGGAGGATATGCCAGCATAGCATGAGCCCTGGCACATTGTACTGAGTTGGAAAAGCTTTGAGAACAGGCTTGGCAACAAACTGTGGATTTCTCATCCAAGGACCAGACTAGCTAACTTTGGAGAAACTCATCACCAGAAGGTTGGCCACTGGGTGATGAATTTCTTGGCCACAGTAACTCATGCATCCAAATACTAAGGCATGGAGGGGACTGTGATCTGCATTAGTGGAGGGAAAGCCCCATACCAGTGATATCATAGCTCCTTTCAAGTACTGAAAGTCATAAATAAGTTTAAAGTAAAGAAAAGCCAAAGGGGTTCAAAACTTTGCAGAGCCACAGGGAAGCCAAAAACAAGCCAAGGACTTTGCGTGCAGAGAATTCAATCTGTTGGGCATAAGGGACAGCCGGAGTTAGATTAAATTGCCATTATTAATAACAACTGAGGGTTAATAAGAAAAAAATCCAGATTTACATAGCTATTTATATTTCTTTAAATTTTGTTCTACATTGCCTATCACTTTTTGTGTGATATGTGATAATTAGATTAGCTCATTGTTAGGCCTTGTTAATTTAAGTTTATGTGAAAAAATTAGTAGAAAAATATTGTGCTTTTCCTCAAAATCTAACATATAAAGCCTGAATGAAACTTTTAAAGTCTTTCTCAAGAACTATAATTAGTTTTCAGTATATATCTAAAATATTTTCCTTCTTCCTAAGAAATAACATGTTAGGCATCTCATTATGACTCTTGGGATCAAAACAACATATTATCATCAACTCTATTAACTGCATATATGAGAAGTCTCTTTGTCCAGACCAAATGAACATAATCCTGGCAATATAATTTACCTGGTAGTACCTTAAACTACATGGATAGTAAATATTCAGCACAAGCCTCCCAAACCCAAACTGATAAAAAAAAAAAAAGTCAACAAATATCAGAGAGCAAAAAGAGTTAGAATTGGACTCTTGTCATAAAGCTTTCTGACAGCATCCAGTTATAACACAGGGGCAAGAAAAAATGATGTATTACTGACTGATGCCTTTTTCAAAAGGCCACTTTTGGTAGTCCTCCACTGACCTATACTATCTATACTTTTATCATTTTGCTCTCTTGTTCCTCCCTTTTGCTCCAGATCCTCCTCTTTTTTCCTTTTTTTATTCCTCTCCAGGAGTTCCCAGGTTTGACTCTGACCAGCAGGTAGTAGTTAAGACTAAAGAGGTATCTAGAACAGTGACTATGAAATCATCCTCCTTTTACTCCTGACAGAAATATTATTTTGTTGTTAATATACCTGGGTTTGGGGCGGGGGGGGGGGGGGGGGGAGGAGAGGGAATAAAGAAAAAAACTTGTCATGTCTGGCTTTGGAAAGCACTTCCCTGAAGGCAAGGAAGTGAGAACTATGATTCATGGCTCATGATTCTAACAAAGAAAAGTGGGTGGAGCCCAGAACTGGAGAGAGGCAGAGTGAAATATTTCTTTTTGGACCCAATGAGTGGACCATCTTTCCAAGGCCTTCAAATGGTTTAAGAACTAATGCATGCATCCTGATGAAATGAATAATATAGAGTAGGGATTTTTAAATAAAAAAGTAAATGGATTCTATGGGGGTTTAGGCACTTAGAAAAACTGTTAAGACTTCAGTCTGTCTATTTAGGCATCACATTCCATATAAATGCTTACCAGTTTTACATAAAATCCTCCTTTCACATTCTTGACTCTTAAGCCCCACAGAAAGAAAGAAAAGCCCCACTCCAGGGGCCAACCCAAGAAGAAATGGATTTTTTTTTAAGCCCAAAGGTTCCTAGCGCAATGAACAAGGCAGTCTCATGTACCCATTTGCAGAGTATTAACATAATCAATGTGTTAGTAAGAGCCTGCAACAATTCCAGCCACTGTTCACTAAATCACAAGTATGCTGTGATTTCTTAAAAATTGGGCCCACCAGTGGCTAAACACTTCAGCACATTGCATTATAGATTTGCTGATCTGAGAATTTTGTCCATAAAATATATATTGAAACCAGAAGATCTGGTTAAGAGTAGGAAAATGTCTGAAAGTGTGGGTTTCAGACTATAGTTCCCTATAGCCTAAATAATAACCATAAAAGCTATTTTTTTTAACTCTTTGGAGGACTCCTTTCCTATCATATAACTTCACATTTTCTAGTAATATGGGTTCTCTAAAGAGATGTTATATGCCTCCTTGCATTTCTGTGTTCCATTTAGCCACTCTGTTGTTTTTTCCCTTCTTTCTCAAATTCAGCATTGCCTCCAACCTCCTTCTTTCCAATTTCATCAGCTACTTGACTTCTTCCACTTTATGGTCTCTAGAATTCTTTTTCCATCTCCTCAGGGATATTTCTTTATGATTTTATTTGATATTCTCCTTGACCTCCTATTCAATCTAGTGCCTTTTCTTTCTAATTCCTACCTATATTTTCCCCAAGTCATTATCAATTTATTGACCTAAAACAACCCTCTCTTCTGGTTTTCCTTTTTATCTTCATTGTTTCTTTACCATACTCTCAAAGATCCTGTTGATCCTCATTCTTCACTAATGATCATTAACAGAAGACACTTTGTCCTGTTTGCTTTAGTATTCATTATTTTCACTGTTATGCCAGACAAGTGTAACTTGCAAAAATCTTACTGCAATAGAATTATTCTGTTGAAGGGTTAACTAACTGCATTACATGATATTGTTAGAAAAGTACTTTATAAAAGTCATAAAGCACTATTAAAAATAATATCCCACATTTATAGAATACGTAAAGCTTGGCAATTTTTTGGCCACAATAACTCATGCATCCAAATACTAAGGCACGGACAACAACATTCTAAGTTAGGTAGTTGAAATATTATCATTCCCCATGTACAGGTGAAGAAACAATGTCAGAAAGGTCATATATGGTGACTTTTCTAGGGTCACACCGCTAGTGAATGTTGGACTTGGGACTAAACCCTAAACCACTGTTCATTTCATTTGACCAATCTGAAGTGAGTTATTAATGATGGCAATTTTAATAATAAAAATCATCATAAAACATCATGGAATTCAAAGAATAAAAAAGATCAGTTCTCTCTCTTTCCCATTTTATAAATGTAAAAATTCATCATACATTTAATAAATACCTAGTTCATGAAAAGCACTGTGCTGGAACCAAAGACAGGACTGGGATGAGAATGAAGATTTAATTGTCATAAGGAAATCCTGGATAAAGAAGCTTCCTTTTCCTGCAATTTATGGCATTAGGAAGTTACCTAGGACTTGAGGAGTTAGAATTGATTAGCTCAGGTCACACAGTCACTGACTATAGGAGGTGGGACTTGGATTCAGCCCTTTATTGCCCTAAGGCCATCTGGGGGATACAAAGATGAATAGGCATGAGATCATACAATCAGAGATGGGAGTGATCTTCTAAGACCTGTGTTAAAATCTTAATTTAACAGATGAGGAACTAAGTACAAGAGACACCTAGGCTCAAAAAGACATGCTGACATGGAATTTGAATCCTAGTCTTTGTGATTTCCAAGTCCAGTACTATCTACCTACTTAAGAAACTGAATAATCGTAACTGAAAAACTTAATAATAAGTAAGTGGACAAATGACCATAATATAAAAGAGAATGAGATGAATGCAGAGGACAGACTAAAAGCAATGAGAAACTTGAGGAGAGAGAAATCCCCTCTGGAAAAGTCAGGGGAATGTTCATGGAAGAAAGGATAGGTCGAACCTCGAAAGAAGAGAGATGAAGCAGATGAAGACGGGCATGTGGCCAGAATAGAGGAAAGAAAATCAGACAGAGGAAATGTCATGGACTAACACTAGAGACTGGGCAGTTTGGTATAAGAACAGAGAAACAGAATAAATACTGTTTCTCTGAAATCTGAAGGGCACAGCAGCTTTGAAAGGACAAGATCAAGAGATTTTTATTTTACATGGTAGGCATCAGGGAACTAGTGAACAACATTTGTGAGTTATATCCCCTGATAAAACTGGCTTACTCAAGCACTAGAGTGGGAAAGGGAGAGCAAAGGAGAAGAGGAGAAGGTGTGAACACAGGGAGTTGTGGTGGGAGTGGAAAGGAGGGATGAGATGCATAAAGCAGAACAAGAGGGTGGTGAACACTCTCCTGCTGGCTCCACTCCTTTCCTCTTCTCTTGTGTCATCATTGACCCAGATTCTCTTACCTTAGATGGGGACATTACTCCCCGAGTTCACCTCGGTTCTCAGCAGCCAGTTAGCACAATAGATAGAGAGCTGGGCATAGAGTCAAGAAGACCAGAGTTCAACTGTGACAATCCCTGCTTTCAAGGATCTTACATTCTAAAGGAAGAGTCAGCAGGTCCATATGAGTGTGTGTGTGTATACATAGATAGATGTGAATATATGTATATATGCATATACACATATATGAAACAAATGCAAAGTAGTTAACAGAGAAATGAGAAAAGACTTATGTAAAAGATGATGGTACTTAAGTTGCGTCCTGAAGGAAAAGGATTCTCTGAATCAGGGGTCAAAAGCATAATTCTCTCTGTTATATTGATGAATCAATTAAACTAGTATTTGAAGAGTATATAGGGGGAGCAAGATATAAGAAGACTGGAAAAATAGGAAGGGGAGATCTTATGAAAGGCTTTAAAAGTCTTTTAAAAGATGATGTTATATTTGATCCTGTTGATAATGGAGAGATATTATTAGTGACCTACTATGTGCCACACACCATATTAGGTGCTGGACATACTAAACAAAAGCTAAGCAGTACGTGCCCTCAAGAAGTTTTTAATTTTATTAAGGAAAAATAGTACATATGTAAATATGAAATCTATAAAAAGTAATGATGGGTAAAGAAGGGGGGAGAAAGATTAACAAAGGCCTTCTATAGTAAGCAGCCCTTAGGCTGAGCCCTAATGGGATGTAACACTTTCAGGAGGTGGAAGTAAAGAGGGAATTGCATTGCAGGCCTTGGGATCAGCTGTGCAAAGGCACCAGGACAGTAAAGATTCAGAATGTTATGTTCAGGGGACAGAAAGTAGTCTAGTTTGGCTATAAAGGAGAGAATATGACAAGGAGACCCAGGGAATAGAGAAAGATGTAATCAGCTTGGAGGGACAGGCTGCAGCCAAACAATGAAGGGCTCTACTTGACAAACAGGAAAGTTTGGATTTTATGCTAGAGGCAAGAAACAGGCTACTGAAGCATCTTGGTGGGAAGGGTGGAGGGTAGCACTATTAGAATTGAAATTTAGGAATATCAATTTAAACTACTCTGTGGAGGGTGGGCCTGGAAAAGGAGAAGAAATAGAAGCTGGAAAATAAGGCACTGTGCTTCACAAGCTAATCCTCAGGCTGAAAAAATGCATTCAGGAATTTGTTCTTTAAATGAGTTGTGCTTTCCTCATTCTATCTCCCTTTTCATTCACTAAAAATGATAAGACTAAAATATAGTCCCCAACCAAATGAAAACCAACCCAGAAACTGTGGAATAAATTGAACAAACTAATTCTAGAATTTGTCTTCAAACACTTTTACCTCACAGCCTTTGAGTTTCAAGCCTGGACAGTATCACTCCATCAAGCTGTACATGCTGTGAAAATGAGATTATAAGGTGGGAGGCACTGGCTCAGTTTCCTTGCAGCTTTGAAATATGTCATTCTCTCTTTTTCTATAGCTATCATGAAAGTTCCCCAGTGCTCTAAAGAAGTATTAGACCAGAAATAAGGAAATAAAGATTTTAAGCCGTTCAGTCTTTGTTTTCTAGAGTAGGATCTCCAATGGGCTACAGAGGATCTCTGTTTTGAGGGAGCAGAACTAGAGTGCTGCCCTGTCAACAAGATGTAACAAAATGTACCAGGGCAGCTGTTAAAGTCAACATTTACCCCACCTATCCAAGCTAAGGTGGCACAGTGAAGAGAGTACAGACTTTGTGTCTTGAAACCCCAAATTCACTTTCAAGCTCAAATCCTTAAGTAGGCAAGTCCCAATTTACTGTCCTCCTCAGTTAACTCATCTGTAAACAGAAATAAAAATAGTATTATTTCCCAGGGTTGTCATGAGATATAATAGTTATAAATATAATGAATTATAGTAATTATAAAGATGTTATCTCTAAAATATAGAGCACTTTGCAAATCTTAAAACACTATATACATACAAGCTATTGTTATTGTTACTGTCCAAAGGAAACAGAAATCCTGAAGGAAGAAAAGAGGCAGCTTCTATGGCTCTCTATATTTTCTCTCCATGTTTGTAATATGTAGGTAGCAGTCAGCTAAGTATCAGATGATCCCATGATTTGAGATTTGGTTGATTGCTCACCTTATTCAATGTGTCTGAGGCTAGTAAAACATTTTACATGGACTACCCAGCACCTGATTTTTGAGGACTTCATAATGACAAAATTGCAGCTGAATCTAAGGAGATGATGTATTTCTCTAGAAGATAATTGTTAAAATGCATAAAACCCTTAAATTTCCTCCCAGAGGAATAAAATGCAAATTCATTTTAATGTAAGTATTGAAGATGATCGTGAAGCCCCACAGAATACAAAATCAGCATAGTAACATAGTGGGTCTGACTTGAATTAGGCTGTGGTTTGTCCTTACTGGTTGGGTAACAATCAGAAATAAACAAAAGAGAAATCTGTGCCCCACAGAAACGTTTCTACAGTAGTTGTCCCCTCTGCAGCAAAGGAAGGCATGGACTTGTGCTTCTTGGAATCCTGCAGATTTTATTGGAAGAGGTGACATATTTAAACTTCAAGGTTCTATCTCCAAAGCAAAGCCATTACAGACATCCCAAATGTTCTCTTCCTCTGAGAGCTATTTTGTATTTATTAGTGGTATGCACATTATATCCCCCTCATCCAACAGAATATATGTCCTCCTAAGAGGCAGGAATTATTTAATTTCTGTATCCTCAACATGTAGTAGGGTGCCTTACACATAAGTTATTTAATACTTGTTTATTGAATTGAATTTAGTTATAACAGCTAATATTTATACAGATAAATAGACCAAAAAGCATCAAAGTAGTAAAATTAATTCTTCATTCTACTTGAAATCTACTTCAAATAAGATGAAATTATTTTTAGAAAAAGAAGTCATAAAATAATAAATTCTGCTTTTAAAAAATGATTATCCAGATTTAAGAAAGTAGTGGTGAAAATGTTAATGAGGCAGATTAAGTTTAAGATTAAGTGTGTCATGTTTACATTTTTTTCCTCAGAGAGCTGATTGTAAACAGCTTCACAACAGACTGATAACCTTGTCTCTTCTGAATCAGAATACTCACTACAATAAAAATTAATGTAGCTTTGTTTGAAGACCCACTGAAGGGGAATTCACCATTCAAGTCACAAGTAGACAGCATTAACTATTAGAACATTTTCCTTTACATTGAGCTACGCTTTCTCTGAAAGTTTGGTTTGTCCCATCTAGTTCTTCCCTAAAAGAATTTGTCTGGCAAGGTTCTATTGGCTGAAGTCCTTGAACTACCAGCACACTGATGCTTGAAACTCACATATTGGACCAGGGTAAGGTGGTCATTTACCACCATGGCAGGCAGACTAAGAACTAATCAGATTAATGAAAGAGAGATAATCTCTTTCTTATGAAATTTTTCAGTAAGATAGATTAATCTTCCCTCTAAAACAGGTATCATCTGTTTTATATCACCATTCACTTCATCCCTTCTTTGTCCATCATCAGCTTCTAACTCTTAATTCTTCTTTCAATATATCTCCAGAATGTGCCCATTCTTCGTCTTTCCCATTGCTACCATCCTCTCAGGTTCTTATCACTACATTATCATAACAGCCATTGAAGCTGCTAATTATGGACAAGGAAGAGAAGGGCACCTTCCCTTCACCTCTAGCCACTGCTCAGGATGAATCTGAAATGTTTGGCTTGGCATTTGACTTACATATGAAAATGCAGCTAATATATGTCAAAGGTGAGAAGTGAACCCAGTTCTTCCTATTGCCAAGGAACTGCTGCTTAATTCACTTTCCCAAATACTGATAGGCTGGAATTCTAAATCAAAGAAAGATGATACTTTACATGGTGTCAGTGAACTTTATTAAAAAAAAAAAAAAGTTTAAGATAGATCGATTGATCAGTACAATTGGTTTCCTCTATTTATTTTATGTATTTAAAAGCATTATTATGAGAAGTG
Organism: Sarcophilus harrisii; assembly: GCF_902635505.1. Taxonomy (NCBI): domain Eukaryota; kingdom Metazoa; phylum Chordata; class Mammalia; order Dasyuromorphia; family Dasyuridae; genus Sarcophilus; species Sarcophilus harrisii. The sequence goes on from NC_045431.1 coordinate 115,638,389, forward strand.
TTCCTGTGTTTCACCAGACAAAGAGGGTCATGACACATAGAGAAAATTAACAGCCCCCCATCCCGGCACCCCCACTTTAAGATGTATCCCAAATGGAATCACACATGGTTTTTCAAAACAGATGAGATTGAGCTGAAGGGCTTTGCCAGAATGAACGCTGCCTAGTAAAAATTAAGTACCATATTTCTTAGCAGCTAGTCAGTGATGAGATTCATGGGAGTTGGTGTGAGTAGCTCTAGTATTTTAATGTAATTGCTTTTCCTAGCTTCTCCTCTTTGACTGGTAATTCTAGATTTGTTTCAGTTCCAACTTGTTTCCCACCTGAGATTCTAAGGGAGGGAATTAAACATCCTTGTCTTTGAGGTAAAAATATCACAAGTGAAAAGAACATTATTATAAACTGTGTATCAACAGCTTATCTTCCAGACATTTCCTTCTTGCATTAAGTATACTAATTGCTCTCTATGCAAATGTGAGCTTAATGGTACTAACAAGCTCAATGAAACAATTTAATTGCTACATTATGATGTATTTTCCATATGTATCAACATGAAAGAAGTGCCTGAATAGTAATGTACAGTGCCTTACTATGTACTCACACAGGAGAAGTGGGGAACAAGCTATGTTAAACTAGAGAATAAAAGTCCTGTACAAGGTAGAAAGAGAGCTTAGCCTAAAGCTGCTGGCCTCTGTTATCAGTCAGTCAACAAACATTTGTCAGGTACCAAACTCTAGGAATACAAAGAAAGGCCAAAGGAAGTCCCTGCTCTCAAAGAACTCGGGGTCTAATGAGGGAAGCAATATGTAAACATGTATCTTATTTGATACATGTAAGATAAATTGAAGATAATTATCAGAGGGAAGAAAGGGGATCAAGAAAGGCTTTGAAAAAAAGGGGGAATTTTAGTTGGGATTAGAAAGAAAGCAAAAAGGAGGCAGAAATGAGAGAAAGAAATTCCACATGAGGGAAAAAGCCAATGAAAATGCTCACTAGGGAGGTTCTTTTTCAAAAAGACTATTATCAGGCCCTCAAAGTATGTGGGACATGTAAGGTAAAAGGTGGCTGAAAAAGAAGGGGAAAGAAAAGATTATAAAGGGTTCTCAATATTTAATCCTGCAGGTAACAGAGAACCACTAGAGTTTATTGGGTGATGTGGTCAGACCTATACTTTAGTAAGAGTCCCAACAAGCTCAGAACAGACAAGAAAAAGGAGAATAAAGGGCTGTTTGCCAACCCCATCATGTTCCCATGTGTGGGGGAAGAGAATTGGGCTCTCCAAACCACTGTCAAGGTCAGTATATGATTGCCACCAGAAGCCAGGAGTCTTAGAGGAATATAAGATCTGGTTAAGCCTAATTACTTTATAAAAGGGTGAAGAAATGGATCCTTGAGAGGTAAAGTGACTTAGCTAGAGTCACAGGCTCATCAGTAGTGAGGCAGCTAGACCTTCTTTCAGTCCACTGTTCTTCTACCATCGATAATTACCTTCATGCTGTGCCAAGGAGAGCATATCATTTGGTATCCCATCCAGATGCACAGAAGCCAACCTTATACTCATGCAAAACATTCCATGATGCAGCTATCCCATTTTATTTCTGTTTAACTGATTGATTTAAATTTCTTATTTAAATAATAATATTCATATATCACTTTTTAAGGTTCACAAAGTGCTTTAACAATTTTAACCATGCTGAAATCTGAACCTAAGGAAGCTAAGCGACACACACATAATCCTTTTTTTGATCCATCTAGTATAAAGATGTAGCCTCCCCCAAAAAGCACATGAATGAGACTACCTGGGGCGAAAAGAAGAGCAGCCATATCATAGTTTCAACAATTATTTCATTTGGGAACAACCCTACTCCAACATTCCACAGTCTACATAATTTTATATAGCTGGTTTTGCTAAATTCTTCAGCTCAACAAGCATTAATTGATTACTGTGTGCAAGACGAGTGCTAGGAGAGAGAATGATAGCTACAATATAGTACAATACCTGTACTCAAGGAATGTGTGGAAGGACAAATATATGAGTTAATGGTATAAAGAAAAATAAGCTAAGTGCAAAGAATCAGTCCAGGCAAAGTGTTGTAAGAAACCTCAAGAAGAACGTATTTCAGGTGGCTGAGAGTTCTGTCTCAAATACTTACTTTGTGACCATCAGCAGGATGTTTCATTTTTTGACAACTCAGTTAACTCATGGGGGGACTCCACTGAGTCCAACCTCTAAGGTATCTCCCATCTCTAAATATAAAATTCTATGGATTGGGACTTAAGAGGAAGAGAGTTCATTCATGTGCATGGAGAAAAGCTCAGACCCAGAAGAGAATAAGGAACAAAATAGTCCAATTTGTAAATAGAATAAAGTGAGATAAGGCTGAGCAGAGTACAAACTAACTCTCAATTTTTAGACTTGATTTCATAGTTTCAAATTTCAAGCCAACAACCAATATTTTCACCCCCTCCAAGTGCCAGTTTTTTCATCCACTGAGCTGGGATGCTATCTTTAGCACAATATTAATGAAGAGTCAAATGTATTTAAAATTCTTTGAAAAAGATGAAGTAGTATATACACGTCATCATAATTTAAGGTCAAATGATGACTTCATCAGAGGATGAGTAGACTCTACCAATGCAAAGTAACAAATATTCTGAAATATATATAGTATCTATAAATATAGATGAGTACCTAAGGGCAGCCTGACGTAGTAAACAGAAAGCTAATTTCAAAGTCAGCCAGCTAGCCCTGGGTTCAGGTATATTATATGGCTCATGGTGTGGAATATGGTAATGAAGTCCAAAAAGTCACAAGGACACCTCAAGGAGGAGTAAATGGAGAATAAATGAAGAAGCCATTTTATTGCTGAGAAGCAGTGATGGAAAGAAGTCTTTTTGCCCATTTTAAAGAAATTTTTCAAGAGCCATAAATTGTTTCCACTGGAATTAATTTACAGCATCTTCTGTGTACTATACTAAACATAAGAGGTTGATGGCTGTCTGACTGAAGTAAGTGCTGGTCTCCAGTGAGGTGTGGATTTCTCCGCAGGAGGAAGAGGGCATCTCTTCACCATTGAGGCTGGGCCACAGGTTTTGCTCTAAAGGGTATTAATAAGGGATCTTACTTTATAGGAAAGTTAAAAAGAGATTTTTAAAATGTACTACAAAGACTCAAACATCAAGTACGGGCAGAAATACAAGGGAAATTAAAGAAGAGTCAGTAGACAAACATCAAATAAAGGCATCCATCCCAACAGGCAAGAGAACACAAGGTGCTGGAGAGCTTGAGGGGCTTTGTCTTTTCCATTGAAAGCCTTTTGGGAAGAGGGGTCAAGGGGAGCAGGAGAGAATGAAGTTGTGTTATGAATTTGATGCTTACAAGGCTAAGACTAAAGGAGGAAGAGGGGAGAAATCAGGAAGCTGAAGGTCTGCTCACATTCCCTGGATGGCATTTCAGTGTTTATCTAAAAAGCCATTAGAGCAGAACTGCCATTGTCAACCCCAAGCTGGACAGGCCTGGTTCATCACTAAGATAGACTAACATTTATTTGAACCAGAAAATTGTAGAAAACTAGGGAATCCATAGAGATCCTTTACATCCTGGACACATTACTTGACCTTTTCATTAGCACTCACAGTCAAACTATTCCAATAGGCATCTGGATATGTGTCTTGTGAAACCATTCTTTTTATTTAATCTTTTTTGGTGGGGGCAGACAGGGGAGATAAACATGATAAAGTAGCAGAAGCCTGCAAATGCTAAAAGGTTTTTGACTCTACCCTTATCCCCCTTTAACTACCACATTTCAACAACAAACCAGTCCCTCCCTTTAATTCCTCCTCTAGGTAAAGTTGTTATTGACCCACTTGTGACTTTTCTAGTGGTTGTTAATTGGTTTTCCTGCCTTTAGCCTTTCTCTGCTCCAATCTATCATGAATACTTCTACAGCATTTTAAATATATATATATATATATATATATATATATATATATATATATCCTGTGATTTCACTGGTATAGGGAACCCCTGGTGAGGAAACTGCCTCTATCAGAATAGAACAACTAGTATGCAATTTATAATCTTGAAGAGTTGTCCCAGAAGGGGGTAGGAAATAAGAGATAAAGAATAAAAGAGAATCTGAGAATAAAGTTACTTGCCCAGGGTCACACAATACTGGGACTCGAATAATCCAAATCCTCCTGACTCCAGAATCAGCTCTCTGTCCACTACATATGTTTTTCCCCTAGGTTAATCTTTCTAAACAACTGTCTCTCTAATGATTCCCAACTTTTCAGTTTTCCCCCCATTGCCAATTGAAAGAAGGAAAGAGGGAGGGATTGAGGGAGGAATGGAGGAAGTTATTGAGCATCTCCTATATGCAAGGAACCATGCTGAAAGGTTCACAAATATTTTTTCATTTGATTTTCACAACCACTCTCAGAGGATAGGTGCTATTATTATCCCTAATGGGATCATTTCCAAGCTCCTCTAAGGCATTTGAAGACTTCCATAAGCTGTCCAATCTTCTTAAACTTCTACATTGTCCCTTCTGTCAATAAGAAGGTTGGCCTGTTTATCACTCCCCACCTTATTCCTATGCTATTTACTATTTCTAACATTACCCTCCCCTGCCTCTATACCTCCTAAAATTCTTGAAGGCTGAGTTTAAATCTCATCTTATAGAACACAGGAGTTACAACAGGTATTAGAAAGAGTAATAGCTTTGAACTCAGAAAACCCAGGTTCAATCTATGTGACCTGTCTGAGCAACTTGTAACCTCTCTTGTACTCGGAGCTATAAAATGAGATAGTTGAACTAGGTAATACCTAACATCCAATCAAATATCAATCTATGATCCCAGGGATAGCTAGAAGGGACTGCAGGGAACATCTAATTCAGCCCAATCATTGTGAAACTGAAGTTCAGAGAGGTTCACTTTCCCAGAATCACACAGATTGTAAGCAGCAGTGCGCTCCCTTCCCCAAAATACTTCTCCCATTACCCAGTCCTTAATGATTTATTCCACCTAGAAACCCCTGTAGTACCTTCTGGGTAGCAACCATCCTCTATTTCTTCACTGTCTTGTAATATTAGCCAAAAAAAAAAAAAAAACCCAAAACAGAACAGTTGCTTTGTATCTAGTGTTTTAAGATTACAAAGTGCTTTACATAGATTATTTCTTTATTGAGCAAAAAATAACTTTTTCTTTCTCATAAGTTGTATTGATACCTTTTTTCCTTAAATCTCCCAAATTTCCCCTATATCCTCTCCTATGTACCTTCCCCTTCCCCAAGAGCCCATCCCTTATTACAAAGAAACTAATACTTCAGAATGCTCTTCCCTCAGCTGGATTATGAGCTGCTTTAAATCAATAATGTGACCAGCATTTGTTCAACACATAGATGAGCTAGAATAGAAAGACAAGAATGAGACTTTTTCCCTTACAGAGCTCACATCCTGTTGGCCATATTTTTCACCTCCCATACTACCTTGTACAGATTCAATAGCATCTTAGTGGCTTGGCTGCATTAAGGCCATTCCTCTTCAGGCACCAATTTAGATCTTCGGAGGCCAAAACTGTTGAGCAGAGAAAATCCTCACTTAACCCTCTAGCACATTAGCTCTTCTGCCTACAAAGGTTACTTGTATTTTTCTTTCCAAAAGTACCCAACAGTAATAGGTTGCAGCTTGAATGCTCACCATCCCATGCCGTATCTCACTGCACTCAGCATCCTGTGATACAAAATGCCTGCCCAGCATGAAATGGAATCTGTGGCAAAGCCATACAAAGAAGAGGGTCAAAGGTTGGAGAAATGCTTTCTCTGTAAGAAAGATGAAGTTTTCCTTTCTGGGAAATCCAAACTAGCAGAAGGGTTGGGAAAGGGCAGGTCAGGGATGGTGAGGCAGTCGAATCAGCCATGTGTTTGCAGGTGGTATAAAGGGCTAGCTGGAGCTATCGTGTGGTTCTGCATCTTCAGTGAGGATCCATGATTGAGCAAAGGAAAAGAAATCAAGCCACAAAAGTTTTAGTAATGGTTCTGTCACGGATTCATGAAGAGCTTAAATCAGACACTTAATATTTCATACCTTAGTTTACCTATCTGTAAAAATAAAGAAAATGCTAAAGTACCTACATGTTGCCCAACCATTCACAGGACTCTCCAAAAAACATTAGCTCTATAAATATCATAATTAAGTATCACATAAAGACATTTTAGCATTTAGGGGTTTCTAAGACTATAAGAAACTTCATGTGATTTAGAACTAGGAAAAGATTCTTATTTAGCATCAAAAGAAAGCAGATTTTTTCCTCCCTATTCTTGATAGAAAGTAATAGGGAATTCTCAAAATCTCAGGTATAAAGCACTAAAAGTAAAGCATTTTCTCCTACCTTTATTGATGAATTGTTTGGAGATATTATTCTTTCATAGGATTTACAGCTTATCTTGCCTGTGCTACCTCATTTTATAGATAGAAATACTGAAGGAAAAATAGTTCTCTCTCAGGGTCATATAAGTAGAACTAGAACATTGATTAAAAAACAGATTCTCTAACTTCAAATCCAATAATCCTATGATACTATACTTTCTCTTTGGGGAAAAAAAAATGTTGGACTTAGGATGGATGAGTGAGGAACCTTAAGAAAGATCCTGTTTCAGTGGGTCTTATTTCTAAGAATTGTTGCAAGGGGTGTTTTTGGTGTTCTAATTCCTTTCTCATTCTCACATTCCTTAAATAAACCTGAAACATCTTTAACCAAAGTTATTTAAAATAAATGCAATAAAGCATAAGATGAAAAACTGTGTGAAATAATTTTTAGCAAAATAATTTAAGCAAGTAGTGTCCCTAGAGCTTAGTCAAAAACTAAAGTCCCACACCAATCTTTGCAATGACCAGAAGTGAATCCCCTCAATCTCCAATGAGTTAAGAGTATAATCACTCACTAAACTAAAAAAATTCTGATTGTGGACTTATTAATTAGACTATGTATTAGTAAATAGACTATATATTAACTTACATTTTAAGGGACCAGTCTAATTAAGTTCGGAGAGGTCCTTTGCTAAGGTGCTTTGGTGATGAATTATTTTTTTTCCACAGAAGCTAAAGACCTAAACTCAGAACTGAGCAAATATCCTTTCTAAAATCTACTAGCAAATGGCTATCTAGGCTTTAAGTCCAGTAAGGGGGCAACCCACTAGTTCCTAGAACATCTTATTCCACCTGGGGACAGATCTGTTTGTAAATCTGCTTCTTGGCAACCTCCAATATTGATCCCAAATCTGTCCTCTATAGCCAAGCGCAGGAGAGCCAATCCCATTCCTCCTGAAGATATCTTCCAATATTTGCAAATAGCTATTATATGTCTCTTAACTTGTCATTTCTTCAGGCTAAGCATCCTCACTTTGATGAAATCCAATTTAGAGATAGAGGTGATTTTTAAACTCATCTTCCCCAACTCCTTCATTTTACATTGAGGAAATCATGATATGCGATCTGTCTGAGGTTATTATATGAGCAATGAGTAGATTTCTTCTGCGTTTCTCCAAGTGGTAAGACCTCAAAACCCGTCTCACCATCCTAGCTATCTTCCCCTGGATTCTCTTCTGCTTATTGGAGTCCTTTGTAAAACTTAACACAGTATTCCAGGTGTGGTTTTATCAGGGCAAAGTACTGCAATGTAATTCTGGAAATGATACTATTCTGAATGCAGCCCAAGATGGCATCAGCAATTTTTGTACTATACTTCAAAGATGATAAAGAAGAAGGAAAGAGTGAAGGAAGGGAGAGAGGGGAGGGACAGAAAGAGGGAGAGATGGAGGAAGGGAGAAAGGGACAGAAGGAGGAAGGGACAGAAAGCAGAAAAAAGTATTCTATTTCTCCATCATCAATATCATCTCACCATCCTGAGCAACAGGCCTATTCCTCATTATCTTATTCCTCCCTTTTTTGATTTCTTTATTATTTTAGGGCCATTACCTTACTATATAGTGAAGAAGGGAAAAGGAGATTTTTTAACATGAAAAAAATACTGAGTAGTTTGTGTATCAAAAAGAGAAAAAGAGAAGCTAGATAAGGTATTGTTAATTCATAATTCTTTAGGCCAGTTTTAAGGTATAGAACAGTGTGGACATGTTATATGGCATGCTGAGTAATTCATTGGACAGAGAGTTGGGCCTGAAGTCTTAAAGACCCAACTCTCAGAATCTCATTAGTTGTATGATACTGGGCAAGTCACTTAAACTCTATTTGCTTCAATTTCCTTATCAATAAAAATAAGGAGAATAGCTACTGGAATTGTTTGGGGGATTAAAGTGATTTGTTTATCAAGCATAGTACTAAATTTAAAGCACTGTATAAATACTAGTTTATGTTATTTCTTCAAAAACAGTATATGAGATTACGAAAAAAATTCTTTTTAGACTTACCAATAAGTAAATGGATTATTTAAGGGCTTATTAAATTCACAGTACATTATTTTCTGGTATTATCTCTAACATTCCTATATCCATCCTATCCTCACTCTTCCCTGCCCTCTAATCCTTTTCTAGTCATTTTAGTTTTATGTTCTGTCTCATTTTCTGAATTAATCAAGTCTGTGTCATTTGACATGAGAGAAATGCCATTTTTCTCCTCTACTGTTTTTATTTCTCTTTATTTTTCAATTCTTATTCCTTGTTTCTCCCTTTTTTACTGAATCTTTTCTACCTTTTTTATTTGAAATCTCCCTACCACTACTCAAATCCTTTAAAGTTCTTTCATACTTTAAAAAAAAAAAAAGGCAGAAAATGAAAGTGAGAAAAACATGCTTCAGTCTACACTGTTAATCCATAAATTCTCCAGTCTGGAGGTGGGTAGTATGTTTCTTAATGAGTCCTTTGAAATTCTGGTTGGACATTGTATTGAACAGAATTACTAACTTTTTCAAAGTTAATTATTATTATTACTGTTACTGTGTAAATCATTATCTTGTTTCTGCTCATTTTACTGCTCATCAGTTCTTATAAATCTTGTCAAGTTTTTATGAAACTATCTCTTTCATCTTTCTTATGATACAATAGTATTTTATCACATTTGTATACTCCAACTTGTGCAATTGTTCTCCAATTAATGGGCATCTCCTCAGTTTCCCAGTTTTATGCCACCACAAAAAAAAGTTGCTAATTTTTTTTGTACAAATGGGTTTTTTCTTCTTCCTTTGATCTTTTGGGAGTATTGGCCTAGTAATGATATCTTTGATTCAAAGATCTTTGGATACAGTTCCAAATTGCTTTCCAGAATGGTTACACTACTTCATAGCTTCACCAAAAATGCATTAGTATTCCTATTTTCCCACATCCCCTTCAACAGTTGACAATTTCTTTTTTGTCATCTTAAACAATATGATGGAATTATTTTATATTGGAATTATTTTAAGTTGAATTTCTTTATTAGAGATTCAGAATATTTTTATATAGCCACTGAGAGTTTTGATTTCTTCCTCTAGAAACTGCTTATTCATAACCTTTGACAGTTTATCAAATTGAAACTTTTATAAATTGGACTCAATTCCCAATGTTTAAGAAATGAGACCTTTATCAGAGAAATTTGCAGCTAAAGTTTTATCCTAATTTTCCTGCATTTCTTCTAATTTTGCTTATACCTATTTGTGCAAGAAACTTTTTAATATATTTAATCAAAATTATCCATTTTACCTTCTACGAATCTCTCTATTTTTGTTGTGTCATGTCTCCCACAAGTAATTTCTTTTAAACTATTGTTTTGCTTATGGTATCACCCTTTATGTCTAAACTGGATATCCATTTTTAATTTATCCTAGTATACAATGTGAGATACTGGTCTATGCCTAGTTCTTTCCAGAGTGCTTTATAGTTTTACCAACAGTTTTTGTCAGCTGTTGAATTCTTGTTCCAACAGCCAGAACTGCTTTTATTTCATCTTCACTGATTGTGAATATTTGAGGTTGTGGAATTCTTAAGCTACTATGCTGATTTGCTTCTGTGTATTATGTACCTAATCTATCCTATTTAACTTTTCTTTCTTCCTTTCTTTCTAACTCCATAAAAATGTTTTGACAATTACAGCTTTATAATTTAACTTGCTGTCTAGTCTACTAGACTACCTTCCTTCCCATTGATTTCCTTAATATTTTTGACCTTTTGTTCCTCCAGATGAATTATGTGGAAGGGAGGGGAAGCGTTTAATTGGGAAGGGGTTAAATTTTGGTTTTTTAATTTTTTTTAGTTGCATGTCCATTTCTTTGATCTGTTCTCTTTTTAAAATATTTAGATGTAAATTTTCCTCTAAGGACTGCTTTGGCTACATCCCGCAAATTTTGTTATGTTGTCTCATTGTCATTATCTTTAAATTATTAACTATTTCTCTGATTTATTCTTTATTATTTATTCTTTCCCTCATCACTTCTTCTGGATTGTTATTTAGTTACCAGTTAATTTTTATTCTATGCTTTGAAGGCCTTTTGTTGAAGGTATTTATTGCAATGAGATCAGAAAAATATGTAGTTAATATTTTTTGCTTTTCTACATTTGTTGGTGGCCTCATACCCTAATATATGATCATTTTTTTTTTGTGAAGGTGCTGAGAAATATGTAAACTTTTTTTCTGCACCATTTAGTTTTTCTTCACAGGTCTATCATGCATAAATTTTCTTTTAAATCTTTTCAACTAGTTGCTATCCTTATAAACTAGGTGGTACAACAGATTAAGAACCAGCCCTGGAGTCAGAAGCATACAAATTCAAACCCAGCTTCAGGCACTTACTAGCAATCCAACCTTAGGCAAGTCACTGCTTCCGTAAAATTAGCATCTTCAGCTCCCTAAAATTAAGATTTACTTAGGTCAAAGAGGGATAAATTGAGGTCCCCCCCCATAAATAATTTTAGCTTTTCAGTCATTTAAATGCTATATGCTATTTGGTACCTATATAGACAGTACTGAAATTAATTATCTATAGTACTTTTTAGCAAATGTAATTTTTTTTCTATTAAATAAGCTTATTTTTGTTTTTACTTTGTCTGAGATCATGATTGCTACCCCTTGTCTTTTTTACTTCAACTAAAGCATAAGAAATTTTGCTCCAATTTCTTACTTTAACTTATTCAGGTATGTTGTTTGTTTGGTTTTTTTATAAATAACAAATGTTGGATTCTTGTTTCAAATGCTACCCTCTTCCATTTTATAAACAAGTCATCACATTCATATTCGGTTATGATTGTTAACTGTGTATTTCTCTCCATCTATTTTCTTATAATTATCCTTCTTATTTTTTCACCATGTCCCTTTCTTCAGTCTGTTTTGCTTATGTCCCTTCTCCTTTTTCTTTAACTTTCCTATAACAAATTAATTCTGTGCCCAACTGTGTGTATTTATTTTTTTTCCTCCTTGAACCATTTGAGAAAAGTATGTTGTTCCCCCCTTCCCTGTACTTTTATTTTCTTCATTTACTTCATTTACAAAAGATTTCCCACATTTTTCTTCTCTCCTGTCCCTTCTTCCAGGGCACTTCTTCTCCACTCTTACATTCTTCCTTTGAGATCATGCAAAAGAAACTCTGATCTTTTCATCAAGAGGAATTCAACATCTTCTTTTATGATGTAAATAGTCTTTTTCATTAAATGTTTGGTTTTCCTGCTTCTAGGATCATACTTAGTTTTGCTGGATAGCAAATTCTTGGTTGTGATCCAATATCCTTTGCTTTCTGGAATATGATATTTCAATTCTTCTGCTCCTTTGTTTTGGCTGCTAAATATTGTATGATCTTGATTGTAGCTCTATGCTGTCTTTATTTCTGACTGCTTATGGTCTTTTTGACTGAAAGCTCTCTATATTAGCTACAATATTCCTGAGTTTTATTTTGAGGTTTCTTTCAGGAGGTGATAGATTCTGCCCTCTGATTCTGGGCAGTTGTCTTTTATAATTTCTCGTAATGTGACATCTACATACTTTTTTGTTCATAAGTTTCAGGTCATCTAATGATTCTTTTTTTTTTTTTTTCTGCTAAGGCAATTGGAGTTAAGTGACTTGCTCAGGGTCACATAGCTAGGAATGGTTAAGTGTGTGAGACCATACTTGAACTCAAGTACTTCAAGGCTGGTGCTCTATCCACTGTGTCACCTAGCTTCCCCCATCTGATCATTCTTAAATTATCTCTCTTCAATATATTTTCCAGGTCAGCTGTTTTCCATATTTTCTTCTATTTTTTCCCAGTCTTTTGACTTTGTTTTATTTTTTCTTGAGATCTCATGAAGCCATTAACTTCTATTTGGTCAATTCTAATTTTCAAGGAGTTTAAGGTTTTTTGTCTTTTTTGCAATGCACAGATTTTAATTTTTAAATTGAATTCTTTTAATTATCTTTTCTTATGTTTCTTCCATAGCTCTTATTTGCTTTTAAAAATCATTTTTATCTCCTTTAATATTTTGTTGGGTTTGTGTCCCGTCTACATGTTTTTTGAAGTTCTGTTTATATATGTTTTTGGATCACTGTGTCTTCAGTGTTTGAGACTGGAGCTTTCTTGTCACCATAGTAGCTCTTTATAATTAGGTTCATTTTTGTTTTCTCATTTTTCAAGCTGGCTTCTTGACTATGGTTCTGCTTACTTCAGGGGATGAAGGGGAATTTCTGACCCGAGTATGTCCTTTTATGTTCCACTGCTGCTTTCAGTCTGTGGGTCTGCAGTGCTTATGATGTGAGGTGAGCCAGGGAGACATCTGCTCACTCTCCTCTAGGTCTGAGCTCTCTCTACAAGTTAGGTCCGTGGAATTGTGTACAGTTGAGTATAAGCATAACACTGCTGGGCTGTCACTGTTAGTCCCCTGAAAGGCTCTTCAGCAGGACAGCTAAACTGCTGGCTCCCCTTTGGTCTTGGTCTCCTGTCCTGGTTATTCCACTGTAGCCTTATGTTGTGTCAAAAGTTAGAACTGAGTTGCCACTCTACTTTTGGGGCCAGTTCTCAGGTCCCTCTCCACTCTGGATCTGTGTTCTTTTTCTGCCCTGAAACTCCTATTTCAGGTTCCTTTCACTTCCCGGATATATCCAATCCCTTTTACTGTATCACTTGTAGCTGGCCAGGTCCTGCCTGCCCCCAAGACATAGCTCTGTCTTCCTAAGCTGCACTGAGCTAGAAAAATGACTCACTATGATTTTTTTCCCCCTGGCTTTCAAGTTCAGAATTTGTTTGTCAAACATTTTTTAAATTGTTCAGGAAGACTTGTGCCAAGGAGCTAATGAAAAAAATGCTCCCTCACTGATTCCCTTTTCAAACTTTCTAGAATAATTTCTTCCCTGTTTTCTTTCTCACTTTTTACTGTAAACTTCCATCTATCTTCATAATGTATCCCTTAACCAATACTTCAGAGTGTGACAACTTAATTTACTACTATGACCTATTTTACAAGTTAAATTCTACTTTGCTCCCTTTGACTTTTTCATTTTTCCTATTATCACTTTCTAATATTCTAATTACAATGAAACAGAATTAGATCAACTCTATATTACAAATCAGTTGTCATTAACGCATCAGAAAAATATATGTGCTATCTGCAACCCAAAAACTGAAATAAAGAATTATGATAAAACCTTCCATAGAGACATCGAGAAAAGTGATGAATAGGGATGATATAGTATATAAAAGAGCACTGCAATATGGAAAAAGAAGACTTACATTCATTTCCCACCTCAAATACTAGCTATGTGACCCTGGGCAAGTCAGGAGTTGGCTTTGGGTTACACAGGCATCTGTTTCCATTCTCCACTTCATTTTGTAGTGTCAAATATGTCTAGTTGTACAGATGTACTTTTAGTCTCTAAGGCAAATACACATGAAACTTTAAAATGCTTTTGCTGTTGCCAAAATTAAATTCCTTGTTCTTTAGCTATAGTTTTATATTTCCCTGTTTTTCCTAGCACAATCATCTTTTACAAATTTTTCACTGGCACTTTCATAAATTGTGAAACCAAAAGATGCTTTCAAAAAAATTATAATTTCAACTAATGTACATTTAGAGTAGATGTTTAAAATTCAAGTTCTCTTTCCTTATATTTTAGACATCTTAATTTAAAATTAGTTTAAAAGTGCTTAAGATGGGAGGGCTTTTGAGGGGGTTAAGAATTTGAGAGGGAAAGGAAGGATGATAGTAATTCAAAAAAGAATGAAACAAAGAAAGGAAAGAACATCAAGGATGCATTTTTTTAAATACACAGGAGAGTGCAGAAAAACGTTCAAAGAGTTCATAGGGTAGTAATAGAACTACTATGTTAAATCATATGTATTTATTCATAATTTTAAAAAAACCTAGCTGCACATAATTGAAATTCATGGCATTATATATAATCTTTTTCTTTTATTTGTATGAGGAAATATTCATATTTGCTAATGTTTATAAAGTTCATAATAATGAAAAAAATTTCAAATATGTACCATATCATTAAGCATATAAATGGAAAAATGATCAAATCACATTTCTTTCATTTTGTTGAATTAAGATGTCACCTACCTATATTTATGTTAGTATGGATAGTTCATTATCATTAAAAACATGGAAATTATTTAGTGATATACTACAAAAAAATTATTAAAAATAAGGTCCATAAAATATCACTTATGGAATGATAGCATTGCATTAGTGAGCTGTTTTCTGTGTATATTTGTCCAAATGTATTAACAAGTTTCATTTATCTTATATATATGTGTCTATGTACATATGTATATGTGCATATATATACATATTCTTATTATACTTGAAAGTTATAAGGTTACAATACACTGTCAAATAATATAAGGTTTTTTTTTTCTTAAAGTCTATAATAGTACATTCAGCCTAGTGTGATATTATAAAAAGAATGAAGAATGCTAAGGAATTTAATACCAGCAAACACGTTCCCTTTGAAACGGCAAATTAGATGTGCAGTAAGATTTTGGTCACACTTCAAAGAATAATGTGCTGAGCTGGAGAGCCATCCTGTTTACTCTTGCTCTCCCGATTGAGGTTTCTATATGTTAAACAGGCTTTTGACTACTTCAAAGTATGTTTGAAGTTCACACTCTGCATATCTCATGCAACAAAGACAAACATTCTTCCAAATTTCTGCTGCTAATATTATTTCTGCTCATTATATTTGTAAAGTAAGTGGAACCTGGACTTTTTCTGTCAAATACTGAGAAGGTGCCACTTTTCCTTTAGCTATGACAGTGAGGGCCGTCTGACAAATGTGACATTTCCAACTGGAGTGGTCACCAACCTTCATGGTGAAATGGACAAGGCTATTACGGTGGACATTGAGTCATCCAGCAGGGAAGAGGATGTCAGCATCACTTCAAATTTGTCATCAATTGATTCTTTCTATACCATGGTTCAAGGTAATAACTATTAAAGTAATTTTATGTTTTGATAGAACAAAATATTATAATTCAAAAGAGGTTTTTGTTTTACAAAGAATACAAGCACACTCCAAATAAGGCTGCCCCAAAAAATATCCCTTTCACAATAACACTATAAGTACATCATAGTCAAATTCCCCTAGAAAGTTAAAATATAATTTGGTTAATCATCCATTTGTGACATTTTCCCCAAGGAATGATGATGTTATTGTTTTTAACCTAACACTGTTTTTGCTAAACCGATTAATGACATTAAGCAGAGGGGGGAAATCTAAAATCTTGAGGAAGGAAATATATTGAGAAGTACATATATACATCCAGACCTCTCAACACTTCTTGTTGATTGTGCTGCCCGTATCATAAATAATAATCCTACATTCTATCAAACATAAAAACAATAAGGGGCAGGGGAGAGAAGCCCTAGGAATGGAGAAGAACTGAATATTTTAAACTTATACTCAGGCAAAACTTGTATAGCAAGAAAGAATAAGGGAAAAAATGTTTTAAGTTATTTTCTAAAAAGACATTATTAAAGATGTTTTACTTACAAATGTAGATCATTCAAAGGATTATATCATTTTTAATTGCACAACATTCCAGATGTTTATTCTACATCTGTGGTTCATACATTTCTGCTTCATCGCTTTTTCAGATCAGTTAAGAAACAGCTACCAGATTGGTTATGACGGCTCCCTGAGAATTATCTATGCCAGTGGCCTAGACTCACACTACCAGACGGAGCCACATGTTCTCGCTGGCACAGCCAACCCAACAGTGGCTAAAAGAAATATGACTCTCCCTGGGGAGAACGGCCAGAATTTAGTGGAGTGGAGATTCCGAAAAGAGCAAGCCCAGGGAAAAGTCAATGTCTTTGGTCGAAAGCTTAGGGTAAGTAAACATTCAAGAGAAGTTTCCTAACCCTTAATTACCTTGGATAATTACTGAGCATGGGCCCCTGAGCTAAGCCTGTCAAAGTTACAAAACCTGCTTGATATCTCCGATATAATTAAGATTAATTTTTACTGAAAATATTTTATATTTGAAATCCATAAGGGAATGTTATTGAAAGTTTCCCTTCCTTGGGAAGCCTCCACAGTTGAAGACTAATCTTTCTAGGACCTTCAGTTCTATCACAAAAAAATGAATCCATTGTAAATCCAACTTAGACATTCTAATGAGTAATTAGGCTAAAAGCTCAGACGCGCCGGTCTTGTTAATTAATGTAAGAACTTTGTTCTTCTCTTCATGACTTTTCTTCTTCACACCCTGCCCTGGTCAGGATTGATCCCTCACATTAAGGATGCAGAGGTAAATTGACTTTAATATGGAAGTAGGCCCAGGCCTTATAAAGGTAGTACTGAGAAAGACCCAACTAATAATCCACAAAATGGTTAAGTGAACTTCCACTTTACTTGAAAGTGACTTCCCTTTTCTCATTTGGCTTCTCCTCCACCGCCTCCCAGTTCTCCTAAAATAGAAATTAAATCAACTATAGATTGCCATCTTCAGACTTTAACTACTGCTTCTGTATTATTAATGGGATCCCCTTTTTTATTGTTGTTCTGAGAAATACTCTGGTAATTCCTATTTCTGATCTCGATAGCATAATTGATTTTTTTGAAAATGTTCTGCCACCTGTACCTTTACAATTTTGTAAGGCACTTTCTTTCCCCCTCCCTATCCTATAGTAGGCCAAATATATCTAGCAGGCAAACTATGATTTATGACAGCTATTTGGTAAAGACAACATAGATTAAGTACTCAAAACTAGGTTGCCAGGAGACCACCTTAGGACCACAACAGACATCTGAGTTATTAGAATTGAACCTGATTCATTCATGCTATTAGTAAATACACTGTAGTTTATCAAATAAAGGTGAATAACTTTAGACAGTTTTTCCTGACTAGTATTACATCACTTGCCATTTTTTTACAAAGTCATTACAATCAAGGGAGAGAGACCAGAACATAAAATGTGCTTTTTAATGCCTGTTATTTTTTTTGGCTATCCAAAAGTTGATATTTTTTCTCATACCCACATTAAGAATTATTTACCTTGGCAGTCCCTCAGGGTACAACAATATCTACCCAACTCTGTCACCAGCTATTTACAAGAAACTAAAAGAAGCAATGAGACAAAAATGGTGGCAGGGACATCATTTTTTCAAGGTGTTTGCTAATAGCCATCCATCAACAGTTGGCAGAAAAGCACTAAGGTTGGTTCACAGACAAACTACCAACTAAAAATGGCACATCAGAATCTTAAAGTCTCCCTTATCATTCAGCTACCCTCTAAGAAATAAAGTTCTTTGGGCTTCAGGCCTTGGTCAACAAATATTCATTAGCTGCAGGTTTGAACTGCCCCACCTCTCCCCCCAAAAAAAAAAACACCTTATAAGTCATATAAACCACAGTTTTTATGGTTTAAAAACAAATAAATAAAAAAAGACAAAGATGAAAATCTATTGTCTTTATCCTCAAAGAGTTTACAATTTACAAGGAAGAATTACTTGTGTACAACATGTAAAAAGACCAAGTAGAATATGATAGGAACAAAAGAAATATCTGATTAAGTGCTTTAGGAAAATTCTGAAAAAGTAATTCTTTCCTCTTAAGTTGTCAAGGAAAACCCTGAATAATGATAATGCTCAGGTAATGCCTGAGCGGCTGGACATGATACTATTATAATCCTTGGTGCTTTGAATAGAGTAGGGCAAAAGTGCCAAACATGACAGATGAAGGGGAAGAAAGGGAAAGGAGAGGCTTTCCTCACCTCTCCCCAAGCCTAAATGAGATTAGTCAATCAATAAATATTATTAAGCATCTACTATGATTCAGTGCTGGTTATACAAAAAAGAAGCAAAAGACTTCCTCAAAGAGCTTACAAAATAAAAAGTTTAATGAATTAAAGGATTAAAATGGATTTGATAAATATATAAACTAAAATAAAAACACTAAGGATGTCTAAGTCAATATGTAAAGTTTTGTGATCTTGAGTTTGACCCTACTGGAGTAGGAAACAAGGTCAGGCATTAGATCTGTGATTTCATTACACAGGGAAATTCCAGGAGGATAGTATTTCTTTACTAAGGTTCATAGCCTCTCTGCAATTTCCAGTCTTGAAAGTTCCTGAAGCCTGAGGAAATAACATGACTTGCCCAGGGTCAAGGACTTGACCTTAGGACTCCCTGGTTCCAAGGCCAGATCTGTAGCCACTCTGCCTCTGGAGAAGACTCAACTCTTCATCTTCTATTTAGAAGTATATTCTGGTTATTAACCCTCTCCTAAAGGGCATGATGAATAGGATGTTTACCATTCTAAGCCAACACTTTAAACTGCCACTTTTCTCTATCCTTTGTTGTTCTTCCCTAGGTTCAGGTCTCATCTGGCCTTATTTTCATTCTTACACACTGATGGAGACAAGTTTTTCCAGGAATCACTCCAAAAAAGAAATAGCTGACTGTATCTGTGCTACCATATGGCTCAAATCATCCCTCTGCAAGTCATGCTAGATCATCATCTAGGCCCTACCTTCTCTGGTGATGGTGTACCCCAATACACTATTCTGTACCCCCTTCTCTTTATACTTTTCCAAGGGGTCTCATAAACAATCATGTGTTAAACTACCATCTCTATGTAGATAACTTCTAGATCTATACATCTGGTTTCTGCTGGGCTTCAGTCCCACATCACAATTGTAATGCCAGAGAAACTTAGGCGAGATGGAGATTAGAGAATTTTTAATATTTTATTTATTGGAGAGCTTAATTAATTGACTGGATCAGATTTGCAACTCAAAGTATCCAAATGTAAAATTCAAAGGATTTTTATATGGCTCTAGCGATCGGAGGGCACAAAGGCAAGGGATGGCGTCTGAACACTGGTGAGTGGGAATTTCCAGGAACTGATCATAAATCCGGTTCTGAGAGGTTGAGGGATAAATTCTTGATATCTTAGGACAACTTAGGAGTCAGGATGTCTGAAATAGATGATCTCCCCTTTATCTGAGATTAAACATTTACATTTTATGCCCCTAGTAGCCAGCTCTAAGTTATATCAGTCTTAGTAGTCAGGAAGAGAGGGTGGCAACCAGGGTGATTCAGGCAGAACAATTCAGAGAAACTGAGGAAGAACAATTAGGGAAACTGAGGTAGAACAATCAAAGGAAACTGTGGTACAACACAACAGCCTAGGGACATTACTACTCAAATGTCATATAGTCATCTCTAACTCATTTTATCCCTCCCTTAGACTTTTTCATGTACCCCACCCCCCAAGTACCTTTGACTGTTCTTTATATGGAATGGTTTCAAGTCCCTTTAATACCCCAATTACCCTTCTCTGGATACAATCCAACTTGTCAATGTCTTTTCTGAAGTGTTTTGCTAAAAGCCAAACAACTCTTTAGATATGGCCTTATAAGAGAAGAATACAGTAGCTTATAACCTCCCTCATTTCTGTTCATCCTGCTTCTGTTAATATAGTCTGAAGTCCTGGTATCAGAAGCAATATCACAGTGTTTTCTTGTATTGTTCTTATAGTATTTAAGAACCTGCAGGGATTTTTATGGAATAGCTATCTTGAGATACTGTACTATGCTGTATAATGTCCACCTGAAATTTTGTGCCAAAAATTAAAAACTCATATTTCTATAAAATATCATCTTATTAAATTCAACACATAGTTCTAGCTTTTCAAGGTCTTTCTGTATTGTGATTACATAAGCCAGCATGTTAACAACCTATTAAATTTCATAATCATATCATCTATGACCTTTTTCTGATACTGATAAAAATGCTAAACAGAAAATGGCTTAGGAGAGATTCCCTTACAACACTACAAGAACAACTCCCTCCTAGGTTGATATCTATTAATCCATTTTTTAAAAATTGATCAATTAGTTTTAACCCCACCTGGACATACTTATGTTCCTCCATTTTGCCCATAAAGCCAAAGTAAAAGATGCTGGCAAATATCTAGCAGAAATCAGAGTTCTCTTTGCCTATAGCATGAATTGTTTTTTGATGGAGCCAAGCTAGCAGGGAGTGATGACTGCTTTTGTTTTTTTTTCCCCCTCAAGTATTCACCAACCATCTTTTTAAATGAAGATTTTTTTCCAATAATGGAATTCAAAGCCCACTTATGCATACTTTGAATAATTTAATTCCTTCCCCTTTGAAAAAATAAAGACAGGATTTTCCTCTTTTCAGTACTTTGAACCCTCTCTCATGTTTGCCATACTCTTTTCAAGATCATCAAAAGCAGATGCTCACCAATTACATTTGATATTTCTTCGGTAATTGGAAGTATAATGCATTTGGGCTAGTGACCCAAAATAGTTGGTGGTCACTTTTTTCCTATCTTATCACTGGTATTTCTTGTTAACAATTTTGTATTTCCAACTTTATAAATTTTTCTTTTTAGTAAAGAAAGAAATCAAGAAAGATTTTTCTGTATCTAATATGTGCCAAGTGCTAAAGCAACATAAGAGTTGAGTAGTTCTATCTTCTCTTGAAAATAGCAATTATTTCACTATTTGTACATATATCCCCAACATCTTGTAGAGGCTTCATAAATACCTGTTGATTGATTTATTCTCTATCCCATCAATCCTAACTGCCATCCATCTCTGGCTCTCTCTCGCCTAATTTTGTTCTCTTTTCTTGATATGAAGAAAAAGGAAGAAGACTGTATAAACCTCCAAGAAGTAGTACCTCAAAGAAAACTGAATCTGAATGGCCATTCTCTCTGCTTGTGTCCAAATGACGAGAGTTTTCCACTTCAGGGAGAAAACAGTGCATAGAGGCATGGATGTTGGTTTCTTTTTAAATAGTGAAGCCAGGATGCCTCAGCAAGACTTCTCAGGAAACATACGATTTTAAATGGCTTGTTCACTCACACTGAGAGGAGGTTTCCATCTGACACACTTGATTGCTCCATTTGATTGCTCTCACATAGACAATGCAAAGATCAAAAGGGAGGGTTTCTTATTTTCAAGATAAGATTGGCTGTACTGGCTTTGACTACTAATTTCAATCCTGTAAAGGGAATAAGAAAGGAAGTCAAGAAAGGAAGTGTTGACATGGGAATTTGGATTAAGAACTGAACTGAAATGTAATAGGGCAAAGAAAGGGACAAAAAAAGGAGGCAAACACTGAATACAGCATCATCAACACAAATGAGACTTGACATCATTCCCATCTGTAGCAAACTTTAGTCTCCTTTTTGGTCCAAACTAATATTTCCTTTTTTTTCTATCTCTCATTATTTTCTTCCACTTCCAAACAGATCTGGTTGGCTTTTATGTTATTAACTTTAAACTGACTAAAGGCACATCCTTGATTTTTAAAAATCAGATCTAAATTCAATGCTATAACCATGTATTTGCTGTCTCTGTTTCACTGTATGACTTACGCAGAATCAAAATCACGTCTAGGAGAATAAATGTCTTGAAGTGAATAGTACAGTATACTTGGAATGATTTGACTGGTGTGCCATGTTTTTTCTACCTACAGAAAGGTAAATAAAACAAGAGAAATTAAGGATGGCACAGAAAGTAAAATATCAAAGGGAAAACCAAAATTAATGCAGAGAAAGAAAAAAATTTAAACTAGACTTTTTCAAAAGTAGTATTTGACATGATTTTTTTTAATGAAATGAACTGGACAAAAAACAGTTAAAGAACAGTTGTTTTCTCCCTTTTCTAGGATTGGTAAAGTAGTGATGGGGAAAGAGAAAATTGTTTTGTTTGGGATTTGTTTTTATTTTTTGTTTTTTTAAGGCAAATCATAGGCCAAATGAAAGAAAATAATGCTAGAAAATGAGACAGATTAATCAGAAAACAGTAAAAAGAAAATGGAATCATAGAGATCAGGAAAAGCATAAGATTAAAAACTGAAGTGATTCCTTATGACATGACAGAATCAAAACCATTCTATACTGCAAGAAACCTCAGCATTCATCTAATGCTATATCTGAATAGAAAATTTCCCTCTATATAATCCCAGCTGAGTACACCAACATTTCCTGGGAAAGCTTCTTCCTCCTTCCCTCACTACATACTAAGAATACACTCTCTATGCATGTTTTTTGTAGGTTAACAAAAGGAAAAAAAAACATTTTCTAAGTTCCTTCTGTGTGCTAGACACTGGAAAACCTGTTACTTTCTAGAGGCAGCCCATTCCATTTTAGTACGGCTTTAATTTTTAGGAAATGTATCCTTACACTGAGTCAAATTCTAGTTCTGCCTTTGTAGGATTAAAGAGAGTATGTCTAATGCCTCTTGCAAGTGGTAGTCTTTTAGATACTTGAAAACAGTTTTATAAGCTAAGTTTTCAGAAATAAAAACATTTGCATTAAATACACATTTGGAAGAAATTGTTTTTCTTTGTCTGATGCCAATGAGTGACTAAAAATTAGTATGTTTATTTTTGCCAGAAATGAAATTTAGCATTTTCTTTCAGCCCAAATCAAAGACAATATATATTAAATAATCATATTCACTTTACAAACTGTTATACAATGCAGGTTTTAAAAGAAGAACTTTTGAAACTAAATATTCTGATAAGAATATCAAGCTAATTATTACAAAAGGTATATGTGAATTATGACAGGATGCAGACATCTTGAGCATTTGCACAATCTAGATCAGGATTGCCACTGGCTCCATGGATGCATATCTACCCTTTCCTGATTCCAGCACCTCCTGACCCTGTATGCATGCTTGCTTCCTCACTCCCACTCTCTTATTCACATACACACACACACACACACACACATTCATGTTTCATAGTTAATCAGAGGGAATAACGTGACACCTGCCCCTATTTTCCTCACTTTGTTATAAGTAACTTCATGCCATCTAAGAGTTGTTTTGATTGTACCAGAAAAGAATATTTTGTGGTCCATTATTTGAGCATATGTAAGCAAGAACACCTAAAAATATTAAGATTCTATTTATGATCTGAATGGATTGCTTGACATTTAAGTTATGTAATTCCTTAAAGCAGTAGTTAAAAAGAAGCCTGTCCTAGAATACAGGCATTTCTAATGTTTTGCCTACTGCTTGTAGTACCCAGAGAGAGGAATGCAGAGGGGCAGGGCCAGGAAGAAAGGCTGATCCATTAATCCTCCATGAAATGGTGCCTGCTGAAAACAGAGGGTAGGGGTCTAAAAGCAGTGGGAATTTATGTCTAAATCCTAGGCTTGTGTTAGGAATGTGAGAAAAGACAAGGGTACCTTCTAATTCTTTCCTTATTACATCAACTTGAAAGAGGATAAAAGAAAACATGTATGTGTTCTGTGTCTGCATCAAGTCCCTGCCATCTGGGTAAAAAGGAAGAATTCAGACAGCCATCCAGATGTTTTGTCTACATGACACCAAATATCCATATGTTTCTAAAAGCCCACATGTTTGGTGTGGCGGGCAGCATGGTCAGCAACACAAACCACATGCTCCCCTTTTCATCCTCTTGCTTAGGGGATGTGTGGGCATGGACACAGACAAAACAGGTGGGACAGAAGCCAGTAACAGGTTAGACTAATAGCAAGAATTTTAACTGACGATCTCAGTTGCACTTTACAAAGTGCTTTCCCTACAAAGTTACTGAGAAGTATCATGTACCCATTTTACTGTGGGGATTTGCCCAGTTAAGTGACAGAGCTGGAATTTGAACCTGGGCTTTCTTACTCCCAAAACAGCATGCTTCCTCTCTAAAACAAAGATCAAAATATCAAAATAAAATAAAATAAAATGTACTAGATTCGTTCCCTTGGTAGTGAATATTTCTCACATCTATCTCCCCTAAACCTCTGTGATACTAAATCTAGGAATCTTCTGAAATCTAACCAGTTGAGTTCTGAGCAAAGGAAGCATGTATAAAGATAAAGTGGATAAGGAAAAACCAAAGAGAACTGAAAAACAAATGAAAACTGAGGGAAATGTGTGGGGAGGGGGCTGATGCAAAGAAGAAAGACAAGAAAATGAAAACAGATGGGAAAATTGTAACAATGATCAGCATTATACTTGAAAAGTTATAATGATTCATGGCAAGATAGTGAAAGAAAGAAAAAGGTGCAAAGTCAGAGAATGCAGTTTTTTGAAACATTATTTGAGAAGCATAAGAGCCAATATGAAAAACCTTTCCTGAAGCTACTAAAAGCTTTGTGCACATATGATTGGAGAACACAAGCCAGCCAACTCAATTTAATGTAGTCTGGAAACCAAATCTATATCATTTATTGCTGTATATTTTCATATTGTTTCCTTTCTTTTTATTGTAACTTCAAGGAAGTTACAATGCAGCCATTTTCTCATGCCAGGATGGAACCATGTAAAGTCCAAATAATTAACTGACTCAGAATCAAAGCAAATCAAAATCAAAGAATATTAGAGATGAAAGTTTGAACATCCTCATTAGATAGATGAGGAAGCCGAGGTCCAAATCTGTTGAGTAGTGATAGAGATAAGAGGTAAGCCTAGATTGGTTGACTCCCAATACATTATTTTTCCTATACTACCTCTTATTGATAAATATCTTAGTATTTACTATCTGATATTGTAAGGGTGATAACACAGGATACCTGCTCTCAAGTTGAAGAGATGAATTAAATAATAATAAAACATGTAAATAACAGTTCCAGACAACAATCAAAGAAGTTAATTACCAAATAAATAATAATAGTAAGAAATAATTGCTGAAGAAGCTCATAAAAGGTAGATAAATAAGTCATTTGAGTCTGGAATCAACAGTGAAGTCTTTTTTAGAGGGTAGGATTTGAGCTATATCTTTAGATATGGGACTGGACAGATGAAAATCTCCTAATTCCACCTCCAAGGCTCTGTCCCTTCTTTGTGTTCTTGTGCTGCTCAAGGAGGTTGGTGGGGTTGGTTGTTTTTTTGTTTTGTTTTTTTTTTTAATTCTCTCTGAGCACTTTGCCACCACAGCATTAAGTTCCTTCTGGACTTAAACCTTGACCATTTGGGGACAGGATGCAAAGTCAGCATTCTCTTTGAAGAGCTAGGAACTAGGAAAAGCTTCTTAAGGGGTTATTGTAGAGCAGGAATTAATGTTTAAAAAATAATAATAAGCCAAATAAAGAATATGAACAGCAACTTTAACCTGGATTTATCATCTGGTCATAGGAGGGTTCCCTCCCTATATTTTAGAGAAAACTAATAGCAAGGTCAGCTGAAGCTATTTGAAGGTATCGGCAAAAATCAAGCAAAATACACTAATATAAAGGAAACCATCTCAGACAACCAGTATATAAAACTAATATTTCCTCTTTAATTTGGATATTTTAAGCACTCTCTCTCTCTTTCTCTCTCTTTCTCTGTGTAGCACTTCATCAAAAGCATGTTCCCCATGCAATCTAGGGAAATATTCTCTATGCTGTTCAGTGACAAGGGCCAATTTTGTATGGGATTTGAAATACATTCCATAATAGGTAGCATGAGTTATGTATACAACATATGTATATGTATATAATATGTTATAACATAACTTTGGACCAGATTTGTAAGTGGGTTAAAATGCTCAGGCAGACAAGACTTGGTATTGTAGAGTTCTGAAACAGGTGTCATTTCTCCAAATTTTGTCTAAAATAAAACAAGATCATGACTTTCTAGAATGTGACTCAAAGTAATTCTTCTCTACTTTTTCCAGTAGTGATCAGCAGTAATATGGCTTCTATCTTTATTTTACTTGTAAACATCTTTACTTGTTCTACAGAGGGAAAGTTTAGTTTATCACTACCTTTTATTTACTGTCACTGTGATTAATTTCCATTTATTCAGTAATTACTTGCCCATGTTTTACACTGCTTGTGAGGCCTTGGGTAATTTAAATGGTTATTTCTATTGCATCTATGTCCTCTAAATGACATGTGCCTTTAACAAACTCTTCAGCAAATTCATTTTAGTATTTCTCTTAACCTGTTGACTAAACTTTGAGAAATTTAATTGAAAAGGTTTTGAACAAATGCCAGACTGTCTCTACATTTAATGAAACCTTTTAAAACAACTGTTAATCTAATGCCTTGTGTTTACACCAAGAAGTTGCTAAAATTAATTTACTGACAAAGGGAATTAATCATCATAAATGGTGTTTAAACAATAGTGGGGACTTTGAAGAGTAATAAGTAACTGTTATTGGAATAACATGATTTATTTTATCATCTTGTTTGTTTTATAAAAGGTTAATGGCAGAAACCTCCTTTCAGTTGACTTTGATCGAACCACAAAGACAGAAAAGATCTATGATGATCACCGTAAATTTCTGCTGAGAATTGCCTATGACACATCAGGACACCCAACCCTCTGGCTACCAAGTAGCAAGCTGATGGCTGTCAATGTTACCTATTCATCTACGGGCCAAATTGCCAGCATTCAAAGAGGAACCACAAGTGAAAAAGTAGATTATGATGGACAGGGAAGGATTGTGTCTAGGGTTTTTGCAGATGGGAAAACATGGAGTTACACATACTTAGAAAAGGTATGTACAATCTACAAACCAAAGATAAGCTGGGGACAAGGAAGGTAGGGAAAGGAATGGATGATTAATATACATCAGAGAACACCAAGGCCATTGTGGATGCAACTATGCAAAACTTCCTTTTCGTTGTTATTTATTGTTTTTTACTGTAAAACTTAAACATTAACAAACAAGCATTAATTAATGCACTTACTCTATGCCAAGAACTAAGTTAAATACTGGGGATACAAAGGCAAAAACCTGGTCCCTGATTTCAAGGATTTCACATCCTAAAAAGAGAGAAAACATATATAATATATGATATATATATATATGTACATATATATATATATATATATATATATATATATATATATATATATATAGTGTTAATGACAAATAATTGAGGGTGGGGTGGAAACAAACAAGAAAGCCCTCTGGGATTTGAGTGGAGTCTTGAAGGAAGTCAGGAAGCAGAGGTAAGGAAAGAGTATGGGGAGGAAGGAGAACAAGGAGGGGGAAAATGATTGAATAGAAACATACCAGATCTCAACACTATACTTTAGAACAGTCATCATCAAAGTTATTTAGTATTGGTTTAAAAAGACAATGACCAATAGAATAGATTTAGATAAGCTTTGTATTTGGCAAATAGTTGACCAGCACTTAAGTTCCATTGATATTTAAGGCATAGCAGTGATGAATTTCTGTATTAGTAAAGTAGCTTCTCTTTATTCGAAGTTCTGTTAAGACTTTCCAAAATGCCTGATTGTAGCAAGCCAACAAACAGAAACTCTGCCTACTTATAAAATTTTTGCATTAGAAACATTTATAAATTAGGTCCTAATCAAAGCTAGATATTAATTAGTGCAAATAATAAATCCAAAGAAGCAGTCGCTGTATTCAGATACATACAGAATGTTTCCTTTGGGCTAGCAGCAATTATGATATTTCACATAATTTTAACTTCAAATAGTATAAAACCAAATCCAAACCAAGAAAGAGAATTCATCTACAAGGTAGAGGTTAGGAGGACTTATTGTTCACACTAATAGGGACCTGAGTGCTACTTCACTTATATATAATTCTCTGCCAACTCCTGATCATTTGAGCAAGTCTCAGATAACATAGATAAACATGTCAATTTAAGACATTGTTCCTGTCAGAGCTTCAATCAAACTAAACTCCGTATGACTGGTGCAATTTCTGAGACCCAAAGTTTATATGGGAAATGAGAACTTCAAGTTTCAAGCCACTTTAAACTGGCCATGAGAGAATTACCTAGGTCCCTCCTGACAAGAGGTACAAGGTGACATAGACAAAAGAGGGTAACCATATGTCCAGGCCTGGGGCCTTTTATCCATTTCTACTGCATAATTAAAATGTAGAGTCTTAGGCTTTACCTAATCATTTCCATTCTGCCTTAGCTTTCCCCAATCTGGAGCAAAGAGACACTCAGGAAACTTTCTCAAGCATAGGAACTGTCTGTTCCTCTAATCTGGAGAGCCATCATAACACAGCTTCACTTAACCAATTTTCATGTTGGTCTAATTAAAAATTACTTTCTTAATTAAGAAAAAATGTTATGCTTAATTTAGATTATGCATAATTTTCTAATTCTTTGTTCAGTTTACCAATGTTCTATCCAATGCCTTATCATTGGAGAGGTAAAGCTGCCCAATGGCAGAGGATTTTGAGCTTTGAATCCAAAAGACTAAGGTTCACCCATGACACTTTTTCTTCATGTGTGCCTCCTTTTCTGCTCTTCAGTGCCCTTATGTGTTGAATGGGGATGATGAGCTTCTCCCCCCCCCCAGAATTGTGGAGATCAAATATCAAGGTGCTATGTAACTTCAGGTATTCTTATAACTGTTTCAGCATGAACCCTGGAAGTAAAGCTGACAGATAACCTTAAAGACTAGGATGCTTTTCTGTTCTAGAAGTAAGGAAAGGGTATCTAAGAAAAGTTAAGTGATTTGCTAGTAGATGTCCAAAGGTAAATGTCAAATCCTGGGCTTCCTGACTCTAAGCCCAGCACTTTTACCTATGAAGCTAGGGTGACCCTGGGTTTGCACCTGCCACATTTGCACAGCATAAATTCTGGCAAGGTCTACCAAATGGGTATTGTGTTGAGTAGAGATCCAAACTGACTGTAAACTTAGTTCCCAAAGATCAGCTTAGCAAAGCTTAGAGAAGTTAGTTACTACATTGGCCATAAAATGACGAAATTTTTCAGCCAGAATAACTCTCAAAGACATTCTGACAATTAATTATCAAGTATTTACTAAGAGCCTAGACGATGTGCCAGGTATTATATAAAGTGCTAAAGATACAACCATAAAGAATGTAACAGCTCTTTTTTGCAAGAGACTTACCTTCTGCAGGCAAGGTAGTTAGACATAAAGTAGTTGGGTAGGGACATCAGGAAAGGCCTCATTTAGAAAATGGTTCTTGACTGGCATCCTAAAGAAAGAGTATTCATCTGAGTCAGAGGTTAGGAGAGAGAGCGCACCAGGTACACATGGGAATAGGAGATGTAGTATATAAGCAACAAATAAAAGGCTGCTTGGCTAGATCACAGAGTGTAAGAGGGGAAATAATGTCCAGTAGGAATGGAATTTCTAAAGAAATAACTATCTGCCATGGTGCAAGGGAGTGCCCACACCAAAGGAATTGTCAAAAATTATAAGATTATTAAAATATTTACATAGTATTTATGCCATAATTTTATACTTCATAATATCTTGTGTTTGCAGAATATTTCGAGGATTTAGAAAATTTCAAAAATTGTCATCATTTTTAAGATAAGCCAATTGAACTGGAAACATCAAAAGTTTTCCTTAGGTTTGTGCAGTTGGGATAACAGAACTAAGACTCAAACCCAAACCTCTTTCTCCAAATCTCAACACCTTAGGCTCCAGGAATTCTTTCTAAAAGCACTTGAGGCAGTGGGAGAAGAACAGACAATTTAGTTATCACTCCTGCTTCAAAATTAAACCACCACCACCTCTGCCACTCTCATCAACATCATCAGAATAGGGATATGATGAATTCCTTTAATAAAGATTGGTATTGGGGCAGCTAGATGGTGCAGTGGATAGAGTACCAGCCCTGAAGTCAGGAGGACCTGATTTCAAATCTGGCCTCAGAAATTTAACACTTCCTACCTATGTGACCCTGGGCAAGTCTCTCAACTCCAATTGTCTCAGGGAAAAAAAAGAAAAGAAAGATTGGTATCTACCTCTAGCTTTAAGTCTTAGAGTTAGTGGTAAAGTGGATAAAGTTCAAGGCCAAGAATCAGGAAGACTTCCTGCATTCAAGTCTGGTCTCAGATACTCCCTAACTGTGAAGCCCTGGGCAAGTCACTTACCCATATTTGCCTCAGTTTCCTCATCTGTAAAATGAACTGGACAAAGAAATGGCAAACCACTCCAGTATTTCTGCACAAAAAAAAAAGACGCCAAATGGAGCCACAGAGTTGGACATGATTGAAAACAATTGCACCACTACCCCTCTTCCACATAGTCCATAGGTAGTATGTGACAGAGGCAGACCTTGAGTTCTTGAGCCTTCTTAGGCCAACTCTCTATCCCCTGTCATGCTGCTTCTTCCCCTGTGATTACTGATAATTTTACAAACTTTTTAACATATGATTAATATATCATACATCCCTTTTTTCTTCAAGTTGAAATACTATGTATGACTCAGGGCTGAGTCTATGAGGGTTTTCTTGGAAAAACTAAACATTTTTCCAAATACTTTGTCCCACTCTCAAATGCAGCTGGAAATATGGTTTCAATATGTCTAAAGTTGAGTATAGGGGGAAGGAGAGCATCTTGCTAAATAATTATTATGAGTAGGAACTGCATTTCCCATATGCTGTTTCCTGCTTGAAATAATGTCTTTAGAACAGCTTCTTTTCTGCCTGTCTTATGACTTACTCAAATCCATTGACAATCTGCTGTTTGGCCACAAGGGCCTGGAAAAAGAATTGCATAATCATCACAAGGGGGCATATTGTGAATCTTATGCTACTAATTGCAAAGCCTCTCACAATTAAGCATCCAAGGAAATTGGGCAAGAAAATCATTAAAACCATGTAAGGTCAAGGATAACTCAATTTAAATGAGAATTATTCTCTCAGGTGAAATGTTTCATTTTGTTCTTTGTTGTTTTCATTTTGTTATTTTTCTTCCCCTTGTGCACAGACAGGAGTCTAAAATATATTTTCTCTTTACAGTCAATGGTCCTTCTGCTTCATAGTCAGCGGCAGTACATTTTTGAATATGATTTGCTGGACCGGCTTTCTGCTATCACCATGCCTAGTGTTGCTCGTCACACCATGCAGACGATCCGCTCCATTGGCTATTATCGGAATATATATAACCCTCCTGAAAGCAATGCCTCCATCATTATGGACTACAATGAGGAAGGGCTGCTTCTGCAGACGGCTTTCCTGGGTACCAGTCGGAGGGTCTTATTTAAGTACAGGAGGCAAACAAGACTTTCAGAAATTCTGTATGATAGTACAAGAGTCAGTTTTACTTATGATGAGACAGCAGGAGTCCTAAAAACAGTGAACCTCCAGAGTGATGGCTTTATCTGCACCATTAGATACAGGCAAATTGGCCCACTGATTGATAGACAGATTTTCCGCTTTAGTGAAGATGGGATGGTAAACGCACGGTTTGACTACAGCTATGACAACAGCTTCAGAGTGACCAGCATGCAGGGTGTCATCAATGAAACTCCACTGCCTATTGATCTCTACCAATTTGATGATATTTCTGGTAAAGTCGAACAGTTTGGAAAGTTTGGAGTTATTTATTATGACATTAACCAGATCATTTCTACAGCCGTCATGACATATACCAAACACTTTGATGCTCATGGCCGCATCAAGGAAATTCAGTATGAGATTTTCCGGTCACTGATGTACTGGATTACAATCCAATATGATAACATGGGACGAGTCACTAAGAGAGAGATTAAAATTGGACCTTTTGCCAACACTACTAAATATGCCTATGAGTATGATGTTGATGGGCAACTCCAAACAGTTTATCTGAATGAGAAAATTATGTGGCGCTACAATTATGATCTGAATGGCAACCTGCATTTATTGAACCCGAGTAACAGTGCTCGCCTGACCCCTCTTCGCTATGACCTAAGGGACAGGATCACTCGGTTAGGGGATGTTCAGTACCGACTGGATGAAGATGGCTTCCTACGGCAACGAGGCACAGAGATCTTTGAATACAGTTCCAAAGGACTCCTGACTCGAGTTTACAGCAAAGGTAGTGGCTGGACTGTGATATACCGCTATGATGGCTTAGGGAGACGGGTATCAACCAAAACAAGTCTAGGACAGCATCTCCAGTTTTTTTATGCTGATCTTACTTACCCCACCAGGATTACCCATGTGTATAACCATTCCAGTTCAGAAATTACTTCTCTGTATTATGATCTTCAAGGACATCTCTTTGCCATGGAGATTAGCAGCGGGGATGAATTCTACATTGCATCAGACAATACTGGGACACCTTTGGCTGTTTTTAGTAGCAATGGGCTTATGCTGAAACAAATTCAGTACACTGCCTATGGTGAGATCTATTTTGACTCCAATCTGGATTTCCAGTTGGTGATTGGATTTCACGGAGGCCTCTATGACCCACTCACCAAATTAGTGCACTTTGGAGAAAGAGACTATGACATATTAGCAGGACGATGGACAACCCCTGATATAGAAATCTGGAAGAGGATTGGGAAGAATCCAGCTCCTTTTAATTTGTATATGTTTAGGAACAATAATCCTGCAAGTAAGATTCATGATGTTAAAGATTATATCACAGGTAATTATATTTTGTTATTTTTCAAAGATGAATTAAGTCTAATAATTGCAGATCTAAAATTTTTTGTTGATTTTTTTTTAAGTTTTCACCTTCCTTTAACATGTGGACACCCAATATTTCAATGTTGTTGTTTTCCACAGTGAGGTAGAAAACACTGGTTGATAACAACTTAATGGTAGTATATCAAGCTCAGCAAAATTTAGGGGGATATTCTATCCTACCCACATATCACTGAAATTTACTGAGTAGGGAAACACCATGCTTCCATTAGCATGGAAGTATAACTCACGTATACAATTATGGAGATCTTTGATTCCACTTTTATTCAGTAATATTCACAAGGGTACATATCTTCTACCTGGTCAGTATTAGTAAGGTTAAAACATGTCTGCCTTTGGGTACCCAATATGTTTTAGCTTATTCTCTCGTTACACTACATACACACACACACACACATACACACACACACACACACACGCACACACACACACACACACACACACACACAGCATCACCAAGATATCACTGTTCATCCTTAATGCAATACTGCTGCCCAATCTCACTTCCCAATCTCTACTTTGGACTTTCCAGCATTTTAATTAGCAGGGGAAAAGTATTATCTTCCTTCCTTCTGATGAATCACCATGCCTTTGCTCTATAAACTTTTAGTTTCTTAACTGATTTTAGCATACTTCCTAGACATATAACTAAGACTATGTGACCTTGGCAGAGGTTGCTGTCTTTATAGGGAATATAGGGAATATAGGGTCTTTGGGGAATGTCAGGTATATTGCCAAGCAAGCAAAATTTTTATATATGTATACTCATATTTCTTTGACTTTGGATAGAACAATGGAGTGGAATGGAGTAGAGAATGTGATCTCCCAGAACTGGAGTTTTACCTTTGGGGTTAGTTGCCTTATACACAGCAAAACATTCTTAAATTGCAGGGTAAGATGATGCATGTTAACAATAATATAAAAATAGTTAGTAACTGTAGCAATCTAGTGTTTGACAAACCCAAAGATCCCAACTTTTGGGATAAGAATTCACTATTTGACAAAAACTGCTGGAAAAACTGGAAATTAGCATGGCAGAAACTAGGCATTGACTCACACTTCATACCGTACACCAAGATCAGATCAAAATGGGTTCATGATTTAGGCATAAAAAACGAGATTATAAATAATAATATATAAATTAATATGTTTAAAGAAATATTATAAAGGAGCTTTAACACTTTCATTTGTACGCTCTTCAGATCTTCCATGACTTAAGGTCCATCTAACCTTTGGATTTTAGTCATTCTGTTACATAGAGGACGCTCTAGGTGCTGCCTGCCCTTGTCCTATTAGTTCAGGTACAAAGCCACAACAATATGAGACACTCACAGGTCATTCAGCACTTAACAACAGTTTACTTAGCCACAGCACATAAAGGATTCCACCAGGATACTCCAGACTTCTATGGGCAGACATGGCATCCATCTCCCTGTGGAAACACAGCTGCTTGCAGGATAGGGAGTGGTCATTTGAATTGTCTTGGAGCATCTGCCCCATCTAACGGGCCATTCCCTGCGGTGTCCACAAGCGGTAGAGGTTTAGCTTGAGTGTTAGCCCTGGGCCAGTCAAATCTCAGGATGGCTTTATCACCTGGCAATGAGTGGTCTCATTCAACCATGTAGACTAACTGAAGATCTTGCCTCCCCACTCTACATCCTCCTTCAGTATTCCTGCCCATTTTTAAAGTCAATTCCTATCAATATGGAATCATAAGATCACAGAATTGGAATATAATGGGCCTCATTTCGTTTTAGTGATGAGGAACTAAAGTCAAGAAAAAGTTCAGTAATTTGCCCAATGTCACTTAACTACAAGTAGTTGAGGTGGAATGTGAACTGCAGCAGATCTCATTTTTCACTGTGCATACTGCCCTTTGTCCACGACAACTCTGAAAATATTTTAAACTTTCTATTTGCTTTTAATATGGATGTGTCCAGGAATGGCAGGGAGAGGGTAAGGGCTGTCCTAAATTTCATGGTCACTTTTTGGGCATGTGTAGAGTGTTGCTGGGGAGAGGAAGAGTCGTGTTTTCTATAACACAAGGCTCTCTTCAATCTTTTTATGTCATCTTGAAGAAAATCACTTTGTTGCCTATGTGACAAGTTTTAAGCTTCTCCTCTAATTTAAAAGATAGTTGATATCAATGGTTTTGTACCCGAATGAACCTGGCCAAAGGAAGTGACTTCTGTCAGCATAGTGATGAGGTGAGAGTTTGTGCCTTGGAGAAGTGAATGGAAAACAAGTGGCTCTCCATCATTTTGACAAGCAGTTTACCAGTGGTTATTTAAGAGGTGTTGACAGGGTCTGACTGTAGGGCTAGAAAGCCCACAGCCCCCTGATTCATCCTCTCCTAGCAACATGAACTGCAGGGAATGCTATAGCAGCATTTTCTACAAAACATCAAAAGAGAGATGGAACAGCATAAAATATATTAGGTGAAATGCAATTTCAAATTTTCTAGCAATGTGCTTAATATCTAAAATAACCTACACCCAACTGTACTCATAAAGCTGCAGCCTGCTGAGTAGTTCAGTAACATTATAACCTCTAGAATAGAATAAAAGCCTTCTTCTGAGCTTAATGGCTTCTTGAGTCACATGGCAACATTTTAAAATACCATTTTAAAGGTTTCCAGGTTCTCTACCCAAAAGTTTGTTTCCACCTGTACCCAGCCAGCCTTTGAAGTGGCAAGTGATGGCAACCACAGCCTCTGTGCCCATGGCTCTGCCAGCTTTTAGCATTCGTCTTTGATTAAGAAACAACCCTTGATGTTAATACTCCCAATTTAGTCTTTTTATTAATAGAAAATGAATTGTGGAATTCTACATATTCTTGGGCAATCATTGTTGCAAGCTAATAACAGCACAATTCCTATTAAAGGCCATAATTTACTAACGACAAAAACAAACTTCATTTGTTTTCGCCTGACTATGTCTTTTTGGTGCTGTCATGTAATACCTATTATAGTTTTGATCATTATTAACACAGGATATTACTTACTTTGCATGCATGACATTTTATTCAGTTGGCCTAAATAAGTGGCCAAAACTCCAGATTTTATGGATATGCATTGTGTTTGGAAAAGCACTGTTCTGACATCAGGACCATCTGACCACTCTCAAAAACAAACAAAAATAGAGTGTGTTTTGAATTATGTGGCAATAAACAAGAATGTGGGCTCTTTTGCCAGGTAATTTATGTATGGGTATGACTTTTACAAGGTAAGGACCCAAATTTAAAAAGCACAAAATAAATTCTAACACCTTTCATTCTGTACATTCTTCTCCTAGATGTTAACAGCTGGCTGGTGACATTTGGCTTCCATCTACACAATGCTATTCCGGGATTCCCTGTTCCCAAGTTTGATTTAACAGAGCCTTCTTATGAACTAGTGAAGAGTCAGCAGTGGGATGATATACCAGTAAGAACCAAAACTAAAGAAATAATATGAATGGGAGAAACAGTTCTGATTTATCTCTGCTTTCTTAGCTCTGTTCACCAATCTTTTACTCAATTAGCATTAATTAGTAAAACATGTGCTGCTGCCATTTTTTTCTTCTAAAAGTGAATGTATTATAATCAGAAAAATGGGGGGAAAGGACTTTTTAAAGAGAGACTTTGGTAAGGTTTTGAGTTAGAGTCATTTCTGATGGTGGAGATCAAAACCTATAGTCACGCATATTAATAGCTAACAAAACCTGGCAACCCATTTTTGAGTTCTGAGTTTCCTAATGGAACCCTGGAAAATCAAACTGACAATGGCATTCAGAGTCCGAAGGAAATAAGAGAAATAAAAATAGGCCAGGAAATAAACACAATTATCACTGATGTACTTTCTACTGGCATCCTACAAACAATATACAAGAACAGTTTAATTTCTCCTCTTTACTATTAACTCTGATTCATGTAATGTAAAATGCAGAATCATTCCAAGTCACGCTCATTACTACAATCTAAACTTTGGGTGTTTTTGTTATATCATTGGAAGGAAAAAGACATATATATACCCACACACATGGTAACAGTTCTAAAAAATGAAAAAAAAAATAAACAATGGGAAATTGCAAGGTCAACTCTATGGTTTCCAAAAATGGTGCCTCTAATTCGGACCATTCACAGATCAAAAAGAAATGCACCACAAAATACCAGGATTTCTAGCTTAAAGCAAGAATAATTAGAGATCAAGAAATTGGGTTACCCAAAAATTATAAGGAACAGAGTTCAGAAATTTTGGGGGGTGGGGTTTAGTTTTTGAAAAATTAATTTTTCCTACTGGGCAGTTTTCTATCATTTCAGTGAATATAAGGGAAAAGGGGACAATCATAGTTAAAGGGCAAAAAAAAAAAATAAAAGATACTCTGCAGAGGTCCCTTTTTTCTGTTCTTGGTCAGAAATAATAGCTATTTTGGTTTTCCTTTAAGTAACTTTTTCTTTTAAAGATTCACCTTCTTATTTGTAAAGACTACCAAGTCTTTAAGATAGGTGGGGGGGAAGAGGGGGGAAAAGGCAAAATTTTAGAGCATAAAAACTTGGACTGGTGGTTTCATTAATATAGGATAGGAAACTCCCTCTGCCAGTGTAGCTTGGTACTCTTTGTCCCCTAACAAATCATAGGGAATTTCTTAGGTCACTGAGAAGACCCACAGTCCTTATCACAGGTGAGCTTTTTACTCAAGTCTTTCTAACTCTAAAATGAGCTTTCTAGCTAGTATGCCACATTGCCTCTCACTCACTAACATTTCTAAACTTAAAATGGATCTAAGTTGGTCAAGTGCTATGTAGACATGCCAAAGTTTTCTAACATATATGAGCCAGGGTGCATTGATGGCATATGGCATATGGCATTGCATTAATCAATCCCTTCTGAAGTAATTTAAGTCTTTGGGGTTTGCCAACTTTTCTTGTAAGCAACCATTAGGATCTGGTAAGAGTTTCCAATTAAGGAAAGAGTTCTAAGGAATCCCTGTTAAAAAACATTTGGGCACCTCCTAAAAGAAATGCTTAAGTTCAAGAAGCCATGACTAACATCAGACAAATATCTGCCTTTGTCAAATGGGTTTCCTTAAGATACTCCTATTAAAGTCCTCACTGATGAAGAAGGAAGAGCTTACCTAAAAAAATTTTAGGTCACTCCCTAAGCTTGCTGAAAATAATTGTTCTTAATAAGGTAGCAAATAATAGTTCTCTATATTCAGGCCTTCAAAGACTCCTGTGGTATGGCTCTGCTTATCGCTGTGAAATTCAGCTGAACATGTTTACCAGGAAAAGACGAGTCTACCCAAATTAAACTGCAAGAATTCCAGATCATACAAATGGGACCCAGTGTTCAAATACTTAGCATCCTCTGAGACTCTCTCACAAATCCCAGCTTTTGCCAGTCTTTCCCCTGATTCCCACTGAGAAGGTTGGAAGAATGCAAGAGCTGATTAGCCGAGTTGCACAGATCCTCAAAAAAACAACACAAATGTTTCTAGTAATTATGGAAGAAAACATAAAGCATTAGTATTGGCAAATACTATAAACATTTAAAAGCTTTGAATGGAGTTACATTTTTAAGTTGGAAACAAACTCAATAAGCATTTAAATAAACTTAAAATCGGATGAGTTTAAGAAAATCCTTCCACCTAAAAAAGTCTTTTCTCTTGGGAAGAACTGAGCTCCCCCGTGCTTTTGTCATAGTAAGGCACTGTGCCAAAGTGATAGGGGACAGAGGGGTGCCAGTAGAATTAGTTTCTTGATCAGAGGCTATGTTCTTTAAAATGTCTCTCTGTCCCTTTTCTTTCCAGCCAATTTTTGGAGTCCAACAACAAGTGGCCAGACAAGCAAAGGCTTTCCTGTCTCTAGGGAAAATGGCAGAAGTGCAGATCAGCAGACGCAAAGCAGGTGGAGAGAAATCGTGGCTATGGTTTGCAACAGTCAAATCTCTGATTGGCAAAGGTGTGATGCTTGCCGTGAGTCAGGGGAAAGTACTGACCAATGTACTCAACGTGGCCAATGAGGACTGCATCAAAGTGGCAGCTGTCTTGAATAATGCTTATTACCTGGAAAACTTGCATTTCACCATTGAGGGGAAAGATACTCACTATTTCATCAAAACCACCACTCCCGAGAGTGACCTTGGCACCCTGAGGCTAACAAGTGGGAGAAAGGCCTTGGAAAATGGGATCAATGTCACCGTTTCCCAGTCTACCACAGTGGTGAATGGCAGGACTCGCAGGTTTGCTGATGTTGAGATGCAGTATGGCGCGCTGGCACTTCACGTCCGCTATGGCATGACCCTGGATGAGGAGAAAGCGCGCATCTTGGAGCAGGCCCGACAGAGGGCCCTGGCCAACGCCTGGGCCAGAGAGCAGCAAAGGGTGCGGGACGGAGAAGAGGGAGCCAGACTCTGGACAGAGGGAGAAAAAAGGCAGCTTCTCAGTGCTGGGAAAGTACAAGGATACGATGGGTACTATGTACTCTCTGTGGAGCAATACCCAGAGCTGGCCGACAGCGCTAACAACATACAGTTTCTTAGACAAAGTGAAATAGGGAGGAGGTAACACACTGGCCAAGTCTGGGCCACCAAAGAGACAATGCACCAAAGTCTTCCGAAAAGGAGACAGAACTATCTTGCTGCATCACTACTTGAGCCTAAACTACATCTTTGCTCAGAATTTTCTGTAGCACAATTTTGATTTGGACTCTGTGAAAGAGAAGAGCCTTCCAGGAGAATGATACTGCTTTAAAACAAAACAAAAGAAAACAAAAAACCCACAAAAACAAAAGAAAACAAAAAAATTACAAAAACAAAAAAACAAAAAAAACACTTTTTTTCTGAATGACCTTAAAGGTGATCCGCTTTAAAGAATATGTTTACATATGCATATCGCTGCACTCAGTTGGACTGAAAGTATTAAAAAGAAAAGGAAGAAAAGAAAGTGGCCTAAAACTTTTACAATAGGCCTCCTGTTTCTTTGAGGCACTGTATTTAACTAAGGTAAAGATTCATACAGTGTTTCCAAATATTACTGAATTGTTGACCTTTGCTTACAAGAAGTAGTCTCTGCATAGGATGTGCTATATATCTCTGTTAATTTTAAAATGTGGGGTAAAGTTACTGTTTATAGACAACCCAACTGCTTTAATTGTGCTGCTTTATAAAAGGACACTGGCACAAGGGGACTTCTGCTACCGTGGGAATTTAATAATGGATTTTACAATGATAACATGGTTTGCCTTGGGGGAAAAAAACTGGCAAGTGGAACCCTTGTCACTGATAAGCAAAGGAGACCCTGATTTTTTTGTAAATTATGTGAGACAAGTTGTTTATGGATTTTTATATGAATTACAATTTACTGTACATCAAATATTAGTCTCAGAGGAGTTAATTTATGTAAAGTGTTTAAAAAAGTTTATACTTAAAAAATAAAATGATAAAAACATGTGAACTGTGTGATTTTTTAATAAGGATTGCACCTTTTGTTATCTGTTATAGCTATACAGTATAAATTATTATATTGTAGAGATATAACAACTTATGCCTATAATGTCCAAAAGTGTTAATATTTTTGTATTAGGTTGAGAAATTGTACATCTTTCTATCACCAACATGGATAGGATAGTGCAGTCCTTCGTGGGTGGCTATCAGAGTGCAGCTTCCTTCTCCAACTTTCTAATCATCACTCTGGTGTCCCCACCATTATTTCCCAGGGGCACAGAAGCAAACTAAGGCTCGGGGAATGGGTGGAAGCTGTAGACAACTGAAATTTTCCTGGTCCTCTCCCAAATGTAAAAATAAATGGGGATTTGTTATAATTAACCACTGGGGTTTTCTTGTTATCGTTGCATTGGTTCTGTTAATGGAGGCCGGAAGCTACATTTCAAGGTAGGAGAGCATAGTGTTGCCAGGGGCTTGGAGAATGTTAAGACTGACTCACTATAGTTTTAACCAGATCAGTCACAGTGGGTGACAAATGTGTCACTTTAAGGCACAAGGAAAGATAAAAGAAACCAAGCCTTGTGGAGAGAGTCAAAGAGACAGCTAATCTCGGTTCTTAAACCTCTGGGTCACACAAAGAAACTCACCAAGGGAGATGAGAGCTTCTTAGGTCCACATGACCAAATCTCTGAATGATGTGGCTAGGCGATAGCCTCTGCTCCAAGTCAGGGCCAGAGAAATCAGGGTGCCACAGATCAGACTTGAAGGTAATCCACAGCAGCCTGTGTGTGCTAGCTTTGTATAAGCAAGCCCAGCCCCTGTCCACAACGGGCTCGAGCCACTATTCAAATCTTGTTCAGAAGCACTAAATTTCAGCCACAAAAATATTTTTAGAAAATATTTTTCAGTTCCTTGGGATAGAGTCCACACTGTTTTTCCTCTATGTATAACGGTGATAAAATATAGCAAGTGAACAATGTCGTAAATATAAAGGTTCAAGTGATGTATTAAAAATAATTTTCTAACTGCTTTGTATGTATCACATACTCTAAATTGCACAGTAGGCGTGTTTATTAAACAGACTGGCTGGGAGAGGTTCGAAATAGCTACTGAATCGGCAGTATCAGTACTATTACTGTATTTGTGTATTTGGTAGAGCATACCGAAGTAATTAATCTTATAATGAATGCTGATATTTTACTAGAATGGAAGCACAGATTAGCATCAATATTTTTTATCCTTGAAAGTCCTTTGGCAAGTATGAAGAACCCCAGATTTAGCAAACTATGAAATTTCAAACCACATAAACATGGCACTGTTTTCCATTTTCTTTTTGAAATGTAAACTGTTAGGTATTTGCAATTCTGTTAGATGGAACCTTCAGCAGCACTGTATTTAGTTAGCATGTTGTAAGTGCTTTTGGTGAAATAGGCTCAGAGTCTAAATTCTCAGAAACGTTTCTGACCTATTAAATATGAAAAGCCTATGCCATGTGGCAGAAGTGAAATCATGGTCTATCGTCTTGACATGTACTAGTCCTTTACATTGGCACAGATAAATAACAAATTAGAGTATCTCTTGGTGCTTATTTTAGATGAAGTCAAATCAAACCAATTAGTGGTCTTGTTAGTAGGTATAATGAGCCTATTTCTTACTAAAAAGACTTGTGATCTGGACATGCTTTTACAAGAAATAGTGACCTTGGGGAATATGTAAACAAAAACCTTTTTTTTTTTTTAAGATGGGGAGGGGGGAAACCTGTATAATGAAAAGAATTAGCTTACAAAAAAATAAATTGATATTCAAAGTATTTTAGGCAAAGCCAGTCAAAAATGCTTTCATGATATTTTGAGATGTAAATTTTGTCTGATTTGTATTGTTCCTTTCATTTGCCTTCTTAACTTTATATGTGACCTGAATTTTCCATAACTTGATGACTATAGATTGCATCTAGGCATTCCAATAAAAGCCAACCCAATGTGTGTGTGTTTATATATTTTTTAAATATTGTGTTAGCCATTATAGCTCAGGTATTGCTTTTCTGTTTATAGTTGGAGATGCAAATGAAAGCACTTGTATTGCTATTGATTCATCTGCTACACAGTTGGTAATATCTTTTTTTTTTTTTGTCCATTGGCCAGACTGCTAACTCAGCAAAGTGAGTTTCACCAGGGGATCTCTCTCGTGGCCTACTTTAGAAATATGTTAAATACACCCCACAAAGCCAAGTACTATAACTGTAAAGAAGGGGGGGAACCCACTACCCATTACCCATTACTACTCAAGACCAGTCCTTTTTTTTCCTGTGATACTGCAATAAGTATACTTAATTAAAACACTTGATTAGAATAATCAGTTTGGGCCTGATAGGCTCTCTGCCTCCTGGAGATGTCTAAATCTACATATAGACAACGGACTGATTAGGACATGCTGATTCCAGCACTTCTGTGGCTGGCAGGCCAGCACTTGGATTTTAGTCTGAAAAGGCAGCCTTCATCACACTTTGTAGTGACAACCTCCACTTGATAACATGTTGATCCAACAAGAATCAGGTCACTCCACTTGGCAAACTGGC
This sequence comes from Sarcophilus harrisii, assembly GCF_902635505.1. Taxonomy (NCBI): domain Eukaryota; kingdom Metazoa; phylum Chordata; class Mammalia; order Dasyuromorphia; family Dasyuridae; genus Sarcophilus; species Sarcophilus harrisii. The sequence continues at coordinate 115,681,169 of NC_045431.1, forward strand.
CTATTTTTCCCTGCCCCTAGATATACAGCTCACACTCAGAGAGGGAGACAACTGTATTTGCATTAATTGTTTCAAAACAAAATACCAATTTACAATCCTATACTGAAAACCTGGAGTTTATAGTTGTTGGGTTTTGTTTTTTGGCTTTTGAGGGAGGGGCAGATTTTTTTTTTTTTTTGGTTTATTTTTCCTGGCATCTGAACAAATGCAAAGGCAAATGCACTGGATAAAAATTAAATCCCAGTCCAAAAAGAATCTTTTTAGGAAATGACTTCATACCCCCCTGCTGCTCTCCATGAAATAAGCATCTGTATTCATCTCTTCAATTAATAAAAGCCTGCATTTTAAGAACAGGTATTAAAATGGTCATAGCTATCTCAATATAAACATCTCAACAGAATAAAGATCCAAATATTTTTGAAGGCTAGAGGGGGGAAAAAATTACCTTTTGGTGAAATACCTATATATTGTAAGGTAGGGCTTACAGAATACACTTTTCCCCCCATTCTGTCCCAAATGAAGTGGGTTCTTTCTGTCTCTGAATAGCAGAGTAAGCAGGCTGCTTTTGGTGCCCTTCAAGTGAAGGGATGCAAAAGAGGATGTTGGAAAGGCACTACTTCACAACATGGAGGGTCTGTAGCCAGATCTCCTTGTGCGACAACAGGCTGTTATTCAGGAGTGGACCAGGTCCCTTGCATGGGAAAAAAGCCAGCACCTTCCCCATTGCTAAGGCTGGAGCCAGGACCCTGGGAAACGGCAGAGAGAAGCCCCAAGCACTGTTAGTCAAAAGAAGAAAACATCTTCCTTTGGCATATGATCCTATTCCACTTTCTTTAAGAAGCCTGATCTTCCCTCCTCCATCTCCCATCCCAAGCCATGCCACTGCAGGCGATTAATTAGGTTATGTACCTCACATCCCTCCCCTAGCCTACCATTCCCACTGGATGGTGGCTGAGCCTTTTTAAAGCTTTCTCAATTCAAAACTATGCCATTTTCACATACAAAAGGAGGCTGTTACAGTCAGGAGGGCCACATGTGCTTACTTTTCCAGCAGAGTAGCAGTGATTAATTTGCACTGATCCATCCACACCTTTTAGGATCAATTCGTGTTTGTGACTAGTAGCAAACATTTGTAAGCCAGATGAGTAGGATGGAGAGACTGGATGAAGTCTGCAGCCACAAAAGAGACCAGAGCTAATTGGCCAACAGGAAAGCCAGATGGGCCCACAGCCTTAGTACCATTAGCCCTGATTCCTAACAAATTAAGCTCATCAGCCATCTTCTTTCCAATAGACATTTCTATTTTACTCTAAAAATGTAATGAAGGTAAGGTAATTTATATCACTGGACAATGAGCCCTATTTGCTCTCTCAGTCAAACTCTGCTGCATGTCCAGGTATACACCCTGTAAGAGAAAATACAAAAACAAACAAAACCAGCTACAGAAGTTCCAGTTCCACTGGTGCTATCCATGTGATAGCACAATCATTTCTCCTCCCTAGCTCCAGTTTCCTCACCTGTTAAATGAGGGGTTTGGATGAGATGGCCTTCCAGGTCTGGACAGGTGGTTCTATGACTTTCAGAAGCTTAACCTCTCTGGGGCCCAGTTTCCTCATCTATAAAATGGATTGATGATTTCTAAGGTCTTTTACCATTCCTGCAGTTGATGTTTAAAAGGCACAACACAACTGCTGGCCCTGAAGAGTTTGCCATCTAGTTAAACTAGTTCCTCCTTTGTAGTACTTTGGAATCCTTGTGGGAAAAGATGTTCTGGACAGTCATTGTGGAAGTATGACATGACTTTAATTTTACTAAATAATAAAACCTAAGAGAACAAATGAAATTAAGGCAATTAAACATCCTTCCTAGTCCTGGCCCCTCAAAATGCCTCCCTGGGGACGTGGCATGTCTGCCTTTCATCAAAATGCCAGCATTGTTGGTGGTTATCCTCAACAATTTCCAGAAGTGCTTCAAAATGACTGACCCATGATCTGACTTTATACAAAGGACAAGCAATTCACCAAAGCAGTAAAGCCGAAATGGCTTTAAGCTGTGGTCATCTTCTCAATGCCGCATGAAATACAAGATCAGTCAGTAATGTACAGTTATAATTAGTGCTAAAAGTACTAACATGTATTCCAACCCTATTGCCTCAGTGGAAGAAGAAAGGAAGGAAACAAGCATTTATTAAGCATTTACCATGTGCCAGGCAACTCTGCTAAGCACTTTATGAATATTATCTCCTCATCACCTCACAAGAACCCTGGGAAGTAGACACTATTACCCAAATAGGTTAAGGAGATGCTATTCTTATTTTACAGTTGAAGGAACTGAGGTAGACAGAACCTAGGGTCATAGATCTAGCAAGTGTCAGAAGCAGAATTTGAAATCAGATTTGATCTTACATCAAAATCTGATCTTATTAAACTCAAATGGAAACTGTATAAAGATCCCTGCAGCAAAATATTGAGTCAAAAAATACATATTAACATTATCTATGTTCTATTGTATTATTATTTACTTTAAAAAAATATTTTCCAATTTCAGCAAAGACTTCCTGCCTGCCATCTCAGTTCTAGAACAAAAATAAAGGCTAACCACATGGGCTCAACATTGAAGCTGTAAACTCTTCAAGTAGTAAACACAGGCAATAAACTATGCAAGTAACTAGTAAGTAGACTTATATAATAGTGGTAGGAATTGATCCTTGGCCCTTACACTTCAATTTCCCTGTTTCCCCACTCTGTTGTACTTCACAAGCTATATGACCTTACTCAATGGAATAATCAGTGATTCCCAGTTCATTTTGTTGTGACTAACTAAAGTAGCAACAGGAAAGAAGTTTGCTGTTGTTCAGTCATTTCAGCCATGTCCAACTCAACTCTTTCTGACCCCATTTGTGGGATTTTTTAGCAAAAATACTGGAGTGTTCTACCATTACATTCTCCAATTTATTTTACAGATAAGGAAACAGAGACAAACAGGTTTAAGTGACTCGCCAAAGGTCACACAGCTAGTTTCTGAGGCCACATTTGAATTCAGGAAGATAGTCCTTCTGATTCTATCCCCTATGTTCCTAGCTGCTCCAAGAAAAATGGTACTGGCAAACTATTGGTTTTTTATTCCCTTCCATTATAAGACCTCTAATGAATATCCTTTCCAACTACAGATCGTATTTGCTGTTCACCAACCTCTACTGCTGTTCAGTAGTCTCTTGATATTAGTTAATTATGAACAACTTTTAGGTAAATTGAGTAAACCATTTCATTTACAGACTTGACGTAAAATTCTGCCATCAAGGAATATAAATTTCTGGAGTCCTGTGTATAGAAAAATTACTATAAACTGATTCAAAGTGTAGAGTAAGATCATTATTCAGTTTAGAGTTAATGGGCTCTACAAAGCAAGCTTAATAAATCCTTCTGGGACCTACATTGAGGAAAATTAAAATTAGAAGCATAAATTGTGAGTTCTAAGGGTAAGCACCAATCAAACCTACCTGAGTCCAGGGTGAATTGTGAGCAGTATTTTACTGCACCCTAACACAGCTACCATTGGAAACCAAAATCCGATGCATTTGTATATACAGATTTTATGGAAACAGCACTATATAATTATTTCCATGCTCATATTATTCATTATTCACTACAAAATTATGAAAAATGCAGTATTTTCAAGTAATCAGTTGGCTCAGTAAGGAAATCACCATATCCTCCAAAGTTTTCACAAATGATATGTTTCAATTTGCACATATGATAGAGTAGGAAAAGCAAAGGACTTGGAATCCAAGAATCTGAGTTCAAACATCACCTCTGATATTTACTACTATGCAACCCTAAGCAAATCAATGCATTGCAATAAGCTTCACATCTTCAAATCATAGGAGTTGAGGGAGAGGGGGGACAGAGCTAAGGAGCTAAAACAACGGGTATTTTAACATGCCTGGGACTGAAAGTGGGAGCTCTTATTGGAAGTTTCCATATGAGAGCATTAATACTATCCTCAGGGTCATAGGATTTACAGCCAGAAAGGACTTTAGAGATCATCTATTCCAACCTCTTCATGTTGCAGATAAGGAAATTCATTTTTACAACTGTATCTCCTAAGTGAAGAGGCTGCCCTCTAATTCCACTTGATAATTAATATAGCTCTAGGGCAATTCCAATATACTTTTTCTACATGAGGGTCAGTTGTCTCATCTGTAAAATTAGAGAGTTGGACTAAGGTTATTTCCAAGACCCCTTCCAGCTCTAACATTCTCTGATTTGAATCCTCTCCAGAATTATTGCTTTCCTCACTGTTAACAAGCTCCATCAACCATAGGCTCCCAGAGGATTCACCCCGGCAGGAGCTGTCTGTCTCCCATGGGTTAGCTTCTGCCACATGCCCCTTGTTAGAAAAACTGGCTATATCCCTGAATGTTCCAACTAAGTGGTTTAAAATAATTATCCCTAGCAGCTTGCTATCCAGAGCAGCACTCATGCCGGAGTTATTGACAAGACATGTTGAAAAAATAAAGACATTAAAAAAATAAAAAAAAAAACTAGTGGTCACCTCAACTGCATCTCTCTCCAAACACAATCACCCTGGGGCTTTCTTCTAAAAGTCAAGATTGATAAGGGTTGAAGTTTATGCCCCTGTTTCAAGGGGGTGACAGACAAGCCTGCAGAACTGGGGGGAAATTCCTTTGGAAAATGAATGATAATTCAGAGTTGGAGAAATGATCAGAGTTGCTCTACTCTCTAGAGGGGCAATGGGTGAAAGGTAGGAAATGAAATGAAGAAAAGGTAAGAAATGAAGGGACGGGGAGGAGAAGGAGAAAAGGAAAAAAGGAAAAGGAGGGAGAAGAAAAGAAAGATATAAAGAAAATAAAGGATGAGACAATAAACGAATATAAAGAGGAAAAAGCAAAAGAGAAGGTATAAGAGAAAGAAAAATATAAAGGAGGAATTAAGAGAGAAAAAGCAAAAAGAGGGAAGAAAAAGAATAGAAGAGGAAGGGGAAGGAAAAGAGAAGAGTAGGAAAGAAAAGAGTCAGTGGCAGGAGGAAGGAGGGAGAAAAGGAGGAAGAAGACAATACAGGAAGAGAAAAATAGGCAAAGGAGAAAGAAGAGAACAAAGGAATAGGAGGAAAAAAGAAGAAAGAGGTAGAGGATGGAAAAGAAGGGTAAAAGAAGGAGGCAACAACTGGCTTTGCAGAAAATGCTGCTGCATAGATCCCCTGGCTCAGCTGGAACATATGGGTCCCAACCCCTCCTCCTCTCCTCACCCACCCCCAGGCAACATCATGGAGCCTTTTAAAGCCTTCTAGGCGCACATGGGGAAAGCTGTTCCCTCCACCCTCCTTCCAATCTAGCTTTCTCCCATCCCCTTACCAACTCTGGCCTCCCCCTCCCCCCATACATACAGACACCAGGCCACGCCCAGGCAATGCAGGCCAGGGACTTAACTTCCTCCCCTGTTCCTGAAACCCCCAGTAGAGGCTTGGGGCCTGAAGCTCTCCTCCTGCCTCCGCTGGGTTCCTGGGACGCAAGCACTGTCACAGGCCACTAGCACCGCCTAGCGACAAGGACCTTTGGGAAGCACTGCTGGGCAGCTACGGCTCAGAAGGGAGTATCCCTGGTTCTCCAGCACCTAGAGGCAGGCAAGAGCATCCTTGGTACCCAGGTGCTGCCGGGGGGAAAAGGGGGACGGGAAACAACCACATCCCTGGTGACACATGGGGCAGGCAAATGTGGGCATATCCTGCGTTGCTGGTACCAGCACCACACTGACAACCCCTGGGCATTCCTGAACTCTCCTCTAGGGCCTATCAGACACCATTTCTTATTATCCCCCAATTTCCTCATTTAGCTCTGCCCCAAGGAGTCTCCCCCATAAAACTGTTACTTCTGCTTCATGCACCACCTCCCTGAGGCCTGGCCCTTGCAAAAATCACTCCCTTCAAGCAGAAACTTTGTCAAACAATGTTCCTCTCGCTTGGCAGATCAAAATAAGGCACTCCCCCGTAGGAATTGCCCACTGGCTCTCCAATAGCCAATTGTTCCAAAGCCCGGGTTTCTGAACTATCACATTGTTTTTCTTTTACTTTTCATGTTAACAGTCCTGTCGCTCTGCACAATTTCCCAGAAGGATGGCCTGGTTAAATTCAACATGGCATTTTGATTTCAGAGCCAGCCAGGCCAGTCACGGAGAGTGCTAGAGTGACAGCTCCAGAAGCTGAACCCCCTGCTGACTGGCACACCAGAAGTCTCAGGAATTCCCGCCTCCCGTGCTGGCCTTTTGGCTGGACATGACCTCCTCCCTGGTCGGCTAGGCCCTTTAGCCTTCTGATCCTCTAATGAATATGATGGCAGCAGAGAACTCTTCCTAGACCCTGCGTTCCGCTGCCAACTCCTTTCCAGGGTAGTCACCCTGAGATGTTTGCCGGCTAACTTAAAATAGCCATGGCACAAAAAAGGGGACCTCAGTTTGGGAGCAGCACCTTTACAGGATCACAGGTCTGCAGCTTGAAGGGACAGCACCTCAGGGGCCAGCTAGTCCAACCCTCTCTTCTTACCAATAAGGAAACAGAGGCCCATGTGGATTAATAAATCCGTGGCTCAGCTTCTGTGTAGACTCTCAGAGCTAGAGTCAGAAAAGAACTCCAGAGGAAAATGCTTTCATTTCACAGAGGAACAAACTGAGGCCCAGAGGTAAATTACTTCCCCTGCATCACACAGGTACTAAGTGTTAGGAGCCAACATTTTATTAGGAGCCAGTGCCACCTAATAAAGTCAGTTCAAAGATTATCAGTGGGAAAGGGAACATGGTATCATAAAAAGACAAGCTGGGTGACCTCAGGCTTCCTCCATACTAACACAAGGGAATTACATGAGATGTTCTCTATGAACTTTTCTAGCTCTAAAAATCAATGTTCCTAATAGTCTGTAAACTGTTTGGGTCTAAGTTGTTCTTTTTTTTTTTTTTTTTTAATCCATTAAAATAAAGGATGGCTAAAGTCCTTTCCAACTAAAAGATCCTTGATCTAGATTTAAGGGTTTGTACTATTTACTCTAAGAAGTTCATTATCTGCCCAAAAAGAGCAGATAATATAAAGCTTTATTTGTAAAGTGCTTTTACATATACTATGTCTTTTTTATCCTCATAACAACTCTGGAAAGTACTATCATTATTCCCATTTTATAGATTCTCAAAGTGAGACTCAGAGGCTAAATCATTTACCCTACAACAACCTCTAAAAGTCCTTTCCAACTAAAAGATCCTTTATCTGGGTTTAAGGGTTTGTACTATTTATTTCCATTTTAAAGATTCTCAAAGTGAGGCTCAGAGGTTAAATGATTTGCCCAAGATTTCATTACTAAGAACATGGTAGAATGTGACCTTCTCTTTCTGGTTCTGCATATAGGACACTAACCACTCTCCCATACTCCTACTCAGTTTCAGGAGCCCTGAGGGAGATGGTCATCATAGGCTCACTGATTTTTTAGAATTAGAAAGACCTTTGATATTGTCCAATTCAACCTTTTCTTTTTATGGATGAGAAAACTGAGGTCCCAGAGAGGTTGTAGGACTTCTTGCCCAAAGGTCACAAGGTACTATTAGAACAACTGAAATTCTAACTAGATTCACCAATTTCCTAATCCAGTGCTTCTTCTCCTGTAAAAATAAAAAATATAAAAATAAATTATATTATTAAAATAAGTTCTCAATAAAAAATAAAAAATATTCTAGTTTTTCACAGATAACCAAGGGCACCTTTGTTGCCACAACTGACCCAGTTCATTTGCAGCCTCTGCCAATTAAGCCTACCATACATCCTAACAAAATTTAATCAAAGGACAGAAGTTCTTTCCTTGGGGAGGCAGAGGTACAAAAGTACAAAGAACCATGATCTAAGAGTTAGGGAACTTTCTTAGTATTTCCAAATTGGCCACAACTAAGCCAAGCTGATGCATCAGTTGGTACATCAGTTTTTCCTGTCATAAAATGAGAAAGGGTTGGACTCAAGATAGCCTCTGGGAGTTTCCCAGTAGCTCTCCACCTATGCTTCTTTGATCTTAGTAAATATGCTGCAACAGCACATGGTAATGAGACTGCCAAAGGAGAAAGGATAGTGGGAAAAGGAGAACAGAGCCAAGGATGGTATTTTTAAAATCCCACAGAGTTTTACAAGCTAGGGTACACAGAACTCATACCCAATGGTCAAGAGAAAAGGCAGACTCCAGTGAGAAGTCTGGCAAGGGCAGAAGTCTATTGGTCCCCAAATCACATGTGTGGTCTCCATCCCCTCGAAGCACTGGAGCCCCACCCCGTGGCTCTATCATCAGGACAGCCCAGACCTTTAGCCTTGGTGCTCCAGCCTTCTCCATCCCTGAAGAGGAGTACTTGGCCAAGGAAGGCCCCAGTATCAAAGCCCAGGGAGTCTCACTTGCTAATCATTATATTCAAGCTTGCTGCAATTAATATGCCTGAAATAATGGCCCACTCCAAGGACCATAAAATCCAGAGCAGTAGGGGAGTGAAATGATTATAACACTTTTATCTCATCAATAACAACCACTCTGCATTTGTGCTGTTGACTAATCTTTTCATAGTAGGGGGGAAATACAGAGAGAGGAGGAACCTGGCTGCTTAGGAACAGCTGTTGTTTACTTTAAAAAAAATAATTAGCACAAGGCCTTCTCTTACCTTCTCTCTGCAGCAGCAGTAATGCACCTGTTAGGACATATATCTAGGGCAGAAAAAGTGAGAGACCCACAGGGGAGACAGACAGGTAAAGAAGGCAGGGAAACTGAGAGACCCATCGAGGCAAGAAAGGAAAGGCAAATGGATGGGGCAGGGGCAGAGGCAGGGGCAGGAGCAGGGTCTGGTCGTCTTAAGTTTGAATAATGGGGACCTTTCTTGAAAATTGCCCCAATGATGGCAGCTACTGAAGCTCATGATGCAGGAAATCTAGTGAATCTGCATTCCCTCTGCAGCCATAGAACATGGGTGTGGTCCCCAGGAAAACCAGGTGGGATTGACTGCAAGGGTTCTTCAGTGCACACCAGGCTGTGTAGCCTTGTCATTTCTACTGAGCTCCAACAAAACAGGATTCCATGCAATAAATAAAATCTACAATCTGGCCCGATATCCTCTGACTCCTATTAGCTGTGCAACCCAGCTCAGATCCCTTAGCCTTTCTGGTTATTCTTGGATATTTTATTCACACACACACACACACACACACACACACACACACAAAACACATAACTATAATAATATATATAATATGTATAATATATGCAAATATATAATTATAATAATATAATTATATGTGACATATATAATATATAAACTGGAGTACTGAACATGTAACCCCTTGGCAGTTTGTTGAAGTCTCTGGACCCTTTCTGATAAAGTTTTTTAAATGAGCAAAATGAAATACCTATCATAAAGGAAACCAAATATATTGAATTACAGCTATCAAAATACTCAAAAAAGAACAAGTTAGGACTTCTGAGTCATGTGAAGAACATGATGGTGGGCTAGACCTCTTACATATTCTGGCTCCAGTATTTCTGGAAAATATGGAAATTCAAAAAGACAAATTCAGGGGACCCTTAACATTCCTCATGACATCTCAAACTTCTCTAAAACAGAAATTATATGCCAGGTAAATCAACTTTAAATGTCCCTGTGGTCTAGGGCAGAGATACCAAGCACATGGACCACCAGCAACATTTGGTCCACAATGTGCCAAGTGCAGCCCAAATCAGATTAAAATGTAATTGGGACATATTTAATAAAATAAGTAAAACTAAAATACAACATAGACAAAACTAAAATATGTTTTTCTAATTCAATATGAAGGTCACAGGGATCCTTATGCTTGGTTTAGTGGCCCCCATTTCTATCTGAATTTGACCCCACTGATCAAATTACCAAGTGGATACTTTGTAGGTCTTAATAAAATAATTTTGAAATTCCTTTGGGAAAACAAAATGTGAAGACTATAAAGGGAAAGGTGAAAAAAATAAAGGGGGAATAGTAGGTCTAAAACTCAAACTATAAAGCAGAAGTCACCAAAACCATCTAATATTGGTTTAAAAAAAAAAGGGAGAGAGAGAAATCAATAGAACAGACTATCCAAAGGAGAATCAGAAACGGTGGAACTCAGTGTCCCAGTATTTGGCAAAGAAGGAAATAAGAATTATGTAGGGGGAAAAAAAAACTGCTGGGAAATTGATTGATTAAATTGATTAATTGATTAAAAACTGCTGGGAAAACTGGAAAGTAATTCAGTAGACATTAGACTTATACCAACATCTTACGCTATATTTCACCATATATTCTAAATAGATATGTGAACTTAATATTAAAGATCATACTATGAAAATATTAAAAGAGAAATAGATTATATACTTCTTAAAGGTAGGAGCAGGAACTAAACAAAAGATAGAGGCAATCACAAAGGAACATTTTTTCCTCCTGATAATATATATAAGTTCATGAGACAGGGAGCAACCCACCAAAAAACTTTTTTTTTTTTTTTTACTTTATATCTCAGTGTCTAGAAGACTGCCTAGCACATGGTAAGTTGTGGAATATAATGCAATATAATAGAATTAAGGGAGAGCCTGGAAGCAGCAGGAACCAGGAAAAAAGACATAGCCAACATTGAAAAGGCAAATGATATTTATAGGCATCTTCTAGGGAACCCCTGAAGATCTCAAATAAAGGAGATCTTGTTAATGAGGGAGGGAGGAAAAGTTCAAAGGGTGAAGTGGCAAGGCAAGCAGAAGAGGACCAGGAAAATCTAGGCATATTTGTAGGCAGTAAGGAAGAAATCAGAAGAGAGGAAGATTGACCATAGGAGAAAAGTGAAAAGAATAATGGGGGAATATTACTTCTAAAAGCAGCAGTCATTAAAACATCTAGTATTGGTTTAAAAAATAGACACAAATCAGTGGAACAGACTAATTACATAGGGAAAAAAGTCCTTAATTGATAAAAATTGTTGGGAAAACAAGAAAGCAATTCAGCAGACATTAGGCATAACCAACATTTCATATCCTATTCTGCCATATATTCTAAATAGATATGTGGACTTAATATAAAAGATTATACTATAACAATATTAGGAGAAAGAGGGAAAACTAAACTGGATATCAGTTGGAGTGTGTAAAGGAGTGCATGAGAGAAGGAAGGTAGCATGAAACAGAGGGAAAAAAGGACCGAACTAAAATCACAATTTCATTACAAATCACTTTGAACATGTCACTTTCTCTGGACTGCAGTTTCCTCAACAGTGAAATAATAGGGTGGAATAAATAAAACTTAAAGTCCTTTCCATCTTAAAGGGCAGCATTAATGAAGAAAAAAAGAGGAATTTGCTAGCAGTAGACAGAAGAAATAAACATGAGGAAGTTACTAAACTCAGCTCTTTTTCATTACAATGCTTATGTGAAGGAGCCCCAGCAAACCAAGTCTCCCAGGTGAAGACCCTTTCTTTGTAAATAAGGAGAATCATGGTAATTCAGGTAAGAAAATCATTTAGGAAGAAGCCTGAGAACCACTTGTAATGTAGAAACTGAGGCAAGATAGAGATTAGAGAGTTTTTGATATTTTGAGTTTCTGAGAGGGAGAGATTTTCTGGGGGGCAGATCAAAATCTATTTTTCCCCTCAGGGCTCAATTGAACTTTCATCTCAAAGAATTCATCATGGTATTTGAGATTCCAATGATTTTTATATGACTCTAGAGATCAGGGGAAAAACAAAGGCAAGGGGTGGAATCCAAACACTGGTGAGCGCTGGAATTTCCAGGAAGGGACCATCAATTCGGTTCTGACTGGTTGAGGGTAGGACTACAAATTCTGATAAATTGGGAATGAAGGTAATCACTAGAGACAGAAAGTCTAGAACAAGAGATATGTAAGTATATCTCTAAGTAACTTATCTTCCTATGGAATGCTAATGGTCAGGGCTCCCAGCCCTCATTATCTCAGTCCTAATGGTCAGGAAGGGGGGTTGCAACCAGGGGGATTGAGGCAGAAAAATTAAAGGAATTGAGGCAGGACAATTTAGGGAAACTGAAGCAGAACAATAAAAGGAAACTGTGGCACAATAAACTGAAATTTCCAATTTTCTTCTTCAAATAGAGCGCTTTGGTCTATACCTCAAAGAGATCAAAGAAAAAGAAAAAAAGATCCATATGAACAGAAGTATTTATAGCAGATCTTTTTGTGGCAGCAAGGAAATGGAAACTGAGGGAAGGTCCATCAATTGGGAAATAGCATAATAGGTTAACATGCTGAGAAAGCGCAGTTCTTGTGGATAGTGCATAGGACCTAAAGCCAGGAATAACTGTTTAAATCTAGCTTCAGACACTTGCAAGCTTGCAAGTCACTTAACTTCTCTAAGTCTCAAGGATACTAGCACCTACTTCACATGATTGCTGTGAGATTAAATGAATAAACATATGCATTTGTAAACCTAAAAAAATGCTACATAATGCTATTATTTTAAAAAAAAACAAAATCCACTCCATAGCTAAAAATTAAGGACTGCTTGCCATCTAGAGGAGGGGGTAGAAAGTGGGAGGGAAAAATCGGAACAGAAGTGAGTGCAAGGGATAATGTTGTAAAAAAATTACCCTGGCATGGGTTCTGTCAATAAATAGTTTAAAAAAATAATATTGTACTGTAAGAAATAATAAAGATGGTTTCAGAAAAACCTGTAAATACTTATAAAAACTGATGCAAAGTGAATCAAATAAAAGCACAAGAACTATGTATACAATAAAAATACCTTTATATGTAGGAACTCTAATCCACACAATGAGCAATAAAACTTAAAAGAACTTTTAATGAAGCATTATCCACCTCAGGACAGATAAGTGCTAGACTCAATTAAAGCATATTTTCTTTTTTTTTTGGGGGGGGGGGGGGGAAGGGGGGGGGGGGGGGGGGTAAGGTAGAAGGTGGGATGGGGGGGGGGTAAGGTAGAAAAAAGGGCATGACTAATTCAGGAATTTGTTTTGAACGATTATACATAATTGTAAAGTGTTTTGGTTTTCTTGCCTTCTCAATGGATGAGAGAAGGGAAGGGAAGAAAGAATTCAGAACTGAAAATAATTTTTTTTAAACAGAGCCCTTTCAATTAACTGGATGAGAGAATAAGGAGGGTCTCTGCGAAAGGTAACGGGGGAAGAAGCAGCTGGATGGTGCAGTGGATAAAGCAGCAGCCCTTAAATCAGGAGGACCAGAGTTCGAATGGGATCTCAGACACTTACCACTTCCTGGCTGTGTGACCCTGGGCAAGTCACGTAACCCCAATTGCCTCAACAAAATAAATAAAGGTAGTGGGGGAGAGTCACTCTCCTCTATCTGCCCCCTCCATGGGGCCCCTCTATATAGCCTTCCTGAGACCCACTCAACTCTGCAGACAGCAGCGGGGAAGCGGCAGAAGGAAAAGCAAATGGAATGGGGGAGGGGTTAGTGAGGGGATCTAGATTGTTCTCGCACTCGACGTCGATAGAAAGAAGACCTGGGGGGGAGGGGTGGAAGAAGAGAAGCCAGCACATGTATCTGGAGGGAGGGGGAGGGGGCTATAGTTATATATCACTCAGTGCAGGCCAACACAACAGACAGAGTCTCACAAAGAAAACGCTTAAAAAAAGAACAGTGTTTGATGTCAGTTGCAGGAGCAGCTCTAACAACCTGCACCTCTTGTTCAGTTTCAGCGTGAAGATTGAATACAGACGCAATGGCGAGTCACTGACCGCCCAACCAAAGAGAGCGCTTACTTTTCCCAAACACTGCAAGAAAATGCGGCAGGGGCACCAGAGCGCTTATCTTAGCTGGATGAGGTCCCCACAAGCTCCCGCTGGAAACACTCTCTCCCGTAGGAGGGAAGGGAGCAACTGTCGAAAAAGTTTTGCAAGACTGGTACAATTTATACTGTTCTTCCAAGAATTAGCATTCTGAGAACTGGGGGCCAATCAGGTTGCCTGAATTCTGAGTCACGCTGGAAAGCTGGGACCAATCAAGTTACTTGGTGGGAGAACGGGTAGGGCCATCTGGAAAGATGGGACCAATCAGGTGAGAGAGAAGGCTACTGGGGACCAACCAGGTTGCCTGAATTCTGAGTCACGCTAGAAAGCTGGGACCAATCAGGTTACTTGGTGGGAGAACGGGTAGGGCCATCTGGAAAGATGGGACCAATCAGGTGAGAGAGAAAGGCTACTGGGGACCAACCAGGTTGCCTGAATTCTGAGTCACGCTAGAAAGCTGGGACCCATCAGGTTACTTGGTGGGGAGAACAGGTAGGACCATCTGGAAAGATGGGACCAATCAGATGAGAGAGAAAGGCTACTGGGGACCAACCAGGTTGCCTGAATTCTGAGTCACGCTAGAAAACTGGGACCAATCAGGTTACTTGAAAGATGGGACCAATCAGGTGAGAGAGAAAGGCTACTGGGGACCAACCAGGTTGCCTGAATTCTGAGTCACGCTAGAAAGCTGGGACCAATCAGGTTACTTGGTGGGAGAACAGGTAGGGCCATCTGGAAAGATGGGACCAATCAGGTGAGAGAGAAAGGCTACTGGGGACCAACCAGGTTGCCTGAATTCTGAGTCACGCTAGAAAGCTGGGACCCATCAGGTTACTTGGTGGGAGAACGGGTAGGGCCATCTGGAAAGATGGGACCAATCAGGTGAGAGAGAAGGCTACTGGAAGCCAACCAGGTTGCCTGAATTCTGAGTCACGCTAGAAAGCTGGGACCAATCAAGTTACTTGGTGGGAGAACAGGTAGGGCCATCTGGAAAGATGGGACCAATCAGGTGAGAGAGAAGGCTACTGGGAGCCAACCAGGTTGCCTGAATTCTGAGTCACGCTAGAAAGCTGGGACCAATCAGGTTACTTGGTGGGAGAACGGGTAGGGCCATCTGGAAAGATGGGACCAATCAGGTGAGAGAGAAAGGCTACTGGGGACCAACCAGGTTGCCTGAATTCTGAGTCACGCTAGAAAGCTGGGACCAATCAGGTTACTTGGTGGGAGAACAGGTAGGACCATCTGGAAAGATGGGACCAATCAGATGAGAGAGAAAGGCTACTGGGGACCAACCAGGTTGCCTGAATTCTGAGTCACGCTAGAAAACTGGGACCAATCAGGTTACTTGATGGGAGAACAGGTAGGGCCATCAGGTGAGAGAGAAGGCTCCTGGGGGCCAACCAGGTTGCCTGGTCTCTGAGACAGGCTGGAAAGCTAAAGCCAATCAGAGTGCCTGGCAAAGCTGGGGGAGGGGAGAGTTTGGGGAGGCAAAGACCAATCTGGCTTCGAAGAGAGGGGCAAAGTAATGGCGGAAGGAAGTTACGTGATGGTTGTACCTAGCAGGAAAGTTAGTTCTGGCGTGGCTCTCTTCAGCAGTTAGTTGATTCAAAGCAATTCCACTTGTACAGTGATGAAGGTAGCCATCTAGAGAGAAGAGCATGGGAACTGAGTGTGGACCACGACAATGCATTCTTGTTCTGTAATTGTTTGCTTGCATTTTTGTTTTCCTTCTCAGGTTTTTTTCTTTTTCTTTCTAGATCCGATTTTTCTTGTGCAGCGAGATAACTATAAATATGTATACATATATTGGATTTAACATATACTTTAACATATTTAACATATATTGGACTAACTGCCATCTAGGGGAGGGGAGGAGAAAGAATGGAAAATTTGGAAGGGAAGGTTTTGCAAGGGTCAGTGTTGAAAAAATTACCCATACACATGTTTTGTAAATAAAAAGCTATAATTTAAAAAAAAAAAAAAAAAAAAAAAAAAAAAAAGGAAAGTTAGTTCTGGGAGAATGAGACTTTGAGGGCTTGGAGGTAGAACATTGGTCTTTCACAAAAGCATAATTCTAGGGTCTTCCTTCGGTTAATTATTTCCTATTTATTGCCATATTCTTTTGCATATATTTGCGTGTTGTCTCCCTCATTAAATTATAAGCTCTTTGAGGACTGTTTTTTTGTCCCAATGCTTTTGCACAATACGTGGCACTTAATAAAATGGTTTGACCGCTAAGGACTGATAGATTGATTTCTATCTGTAAACAACTGAGCTGCTGTGTGGCAAACTATTAAAAAAACAACATGGTTGGAAAATCAATGAGAGAAGTTTTCAGAGGGACATTCTTCTGTTCAAACACTGATTTTTTTTTTTTTTTTTTTTTTGCTTGTTATGTGCATATTTTGTCTAAAAGTCCTGAACTATTCATTATCTCTTAACACAGGTTGATGGCTCTTTGGGATCCCAAGGAGTACCTGGAGAAATGCAGGATGGTTCTGAGTGTCTGGAATCGCAAATTTCCCACCCATTCTCAAGCGAAACCATCATCGTTTATGAAACTGTGTCATCTCAGGGTTGAATCTGGGGACTTTTTTTCCTGTCTAAGGAATGCTTTGTGAAGCAAACAGGGAGAGTGTTGGTGGTTTTCCTTAGTCTCAGTTGCAATAAATAATTAATCCAAAATCTCAGCCAGCTGGTAAAAGTTGCAAACGTTTATTTTTCCTTACAAAATTAGCCCGGTTAGTTCAGAGACCTATCTCACTGCCTGGCTCCAAGAGATCTTGTAGTTTTGTCCTTGGCTCTTGCCTCTGCTTTCTTCAGTCTCCAGTCAGCTCCAACTCGTGGCTTCTCAATCTCCAGTCTGTGGCGAGTAGTCTTTTCTTCCAGAGTGTTCTTTCTCAGAGCCCTGTTGATGTTCCGGAGAAAATTCTCTTTCCTCCAAGAGCTTCCTTCATTTATGTGATCTCCCAAAGGTTAACTCCGCCTTCTCGAGGCAGGGATTATAGGTTATCTCCCAGAGTGCTCTCTGGTCCTAAGGGAGGTGTGAATTCAGCTCTCATACTAGCCCTGAATTCTCATGTGAACTCCATTGAGTACTTAGATACTTGAGCTCTCTAAAGGTGTGAACACAAGCATTGTTCAATCAGTTCCACCTAATACCTTGTTTCAAGTTCTGGCCCAAAATCAGATCAAATCAACTCCAATGTCTTCACACTTTGTAAAAGATTCCAACAGGAGACCATAGAGACACAATAACAAGACCAGAGAGATTTCGTTTAACCCCCTTACAGATGTGGAGAATGAATACTGGAGAGGTTAAGTGATTTACTGGAAGTCAGCACAGATAGAAAGCCCCAGAGGCAATTTTATTCTGGATTTTCCCCATTCGGGACAAATTTGTTTTGTGATGTTTTCAGCCCCCTGGTCCTCTAGACCTAGGCTAAAGGTATAACATATTTCTTTAGCCAAACAATGCATGGAGTAGTATGTTTGCTTATTTGAACAACAGCAACAAAGCCTTCCTGTGTTTTTTGCATATAAATTCTTACACTCAGTGTTTGCTGTGCCCAATAACACTCACCTCTTTGCCCTGGCCTCATTCATGTAGGGAACTGTGTGCAGCTAGAGCCTTCCAAAAATTGATTTCAAGGTGATCTGCCTTCTTTAATCAGACCCTGAGGCTTGAGAATATGCCAAGCAGTTTGGGAAAGGAAGAGATGAATTTGAAATGTTTAAAGTCCCTTCAGTGGTTCTTAGCTTTTATCCCTTATAATAGTGGCCAGCATCTAAAGGAAAAAAATGTTTCAAACATTCATTTGCCTGAGTTTGGTCAAAAATACAAGTGAAAATATGGAGGAACAGGTTCTTTGGTTATTGTTGTTCACATGTTATGTTATTCCCAATAGGACCTAAATAGACCAAAAATATAGACTTGGCACCAGAGGGGAGGGAAAAACAACAAACCCGATGTGTTATTTCAACACAATGAAATAAATGCTGGTTTCCAGAATAACTCTTGGGAAATTATGAAATGAGGCAGACCTAATCTCTCTGAGAACAAAGCTAAGCACCTTGCAAATGGCAAAAACACTGTATAAATTCGAGCTATTATTATTATTATTATGCAAAAGACAACTCCCAAATGTCTGAGTGAGTACTTTTCTGGGATAGCTAGTAAATTGACCTATACCTTTAAGCCTCTAAGGTTGCAGAGTGAATTCCTAAAACCTAAATAATTCTATATAACAGAACAGACCAAAATTTCAGAAGAAAATAAATTTCATTTCAATAATAACCTCAGAGAAAAGAAAAGAAAAGAAAAATAAGCTATTTCCAGTGCAGAAAGGCCTCTTTTAAATTACTGGAGCCACATGGTCACTTGCTGTGATGAATCAATTAATCAGCAAGCATTTATTAAGTGTCTGCAATATGCCAGGCACTGTGACCCTTAGAGACCATACAAAGCAAGAAATACAATAGGTCATTCACCACGACATCTTTCCTTTTCTCCCCCAAATCACTTATTTATCAATTTAGATTTAAAAGAACCATCCCCTTTATAGATGAGAAAACTGAAGTCTAGAGAAATTATACAGCTTAACTAAGATAAAACAAAAAGTAAGGTAAGTAGCAGAGCCGAGATTTGAACCTTAGTCCTCCAACAAAGGAAAGCTCATATTTTTTCCCAGTTACCATATTCCATATTACAACATATTCCATGATGTTGATGATTGATGATGATGATAGTGGTGGTGGTGGTGATGGTGGTGGGATGATGATGATGATCTCCTCATCACGGGATGTCTCCTTATCATAGGACCATAGATTTGGAGCTGGAAGGGACCTTCAAGGTCATCCAATCCAGCCCTTTTATTTTACAATTGAGAAAAATGAGTCTCATTATTGTTCCTTTAATTGGTCACAATATAAAATCAAAGGGGCCTTTGCAATGGTTATTGTTTCATGAATAAACTATTCCATATTCTTAATGTTAAAAAAATCAATAGAAATATTTTATGTTCTTTTGTGGGAAAAAAATATCTAAATTGAGTTAATTTTTACTTCTATTGGATCTTCAGTTGATTTTTCCCTCCATGGATTAGTGGGAATAGATGGAAAAAGGATTTTCCATTTCTAGTTTCAAGAAAGTGAAGAATGGATTACTAAGAACATTACAATGAGGGGAGACACATCAGCATTGGACAGCATTCTTAGCAGTGAGCTTTATAAAGATACACAGCACAATGTTGAAGTCAAAACAGTGTTCAATACCAAAAGAATAATAAACCTACTTTTTATGTCTCTGGAATTCAATACATCTCAGTCAATTGGTTTCTAATGTTCAGAAGTCTTTCAAAGACCCTGGTTCTCCCTCCTTTCCTTACTTCCTTCCCCTTCGTTTCCATTTCCTTAGGGAGAAATTGAGATTAGTTAAAAATAGAACTTATAAAAGAGGATAAAGTGAGTACTACCATCAACAGAAATCACTTTGTAGATTCAACCCTATCACCAGAAAACATCCTTAAAGTGCTGTGTGCCATCCTCTAGTACAATTCAGTGCAGCCAGGTTTATATCCAATGGGTCCAGATGATAATCTAGGCTGCAGGCTGCTGGCATTTTTCTGGAAAGCAGGAGAAAAGGAGCTCTTTTGCATACTGTAAGCATATGTGTGCCATCCCAACCATTCTCTGAGCCAGAAAGTATCATCCTCTGCCAAATTTTGCCCCTTCTTTGATGCAACATGCTCAAAACAAACCATTGAGTTTGGCAGACAGCCAGTTCTGGTCACTGGTCACTGAGCAAGGGACTAATTCTGTTTCTTCTTCATGATCCTCTCTGGTCCTCAGTTTATTATCTGAAAATAGAAAGGAGATCCTAAGGTCCTTTTAAGCATTAATTTTCATTCACTTACTCAACTTATTTAGAAGCTTTTTTGTATAAAACACTATGCTGAGTGCTGCAAAAAATGTCTTTTTGTAGGCAGGTTCAGAATACCAAGATCGGATCTAAGAAAAGGTAGCAGTCTCCTTTATATTTTTTATGTTAGGGGAAAAAAACCTTAGGGGTACCCAACTAGGGCAGAATCCCTAGTCTCAATCCTGGGATCAGGGAGAAGGAGGAAGGCCCTGCCATTGGGATGTGTAGTTCTTGATTCAGTCCTTTCATTCTATATTCTCTAGGATGTAGACATGACTGCTGAAATCATTAGACATGGACCTGGTGGCAGCTGATGATTCTACGGAGAAAACCGACCTGGCTGGGAGATAGAACATCAGGGTACAAAATAAAGCCCAAGACATAAAAATGAAGCAAGCATATTTACTAAAGGAAGATACTCAAATAAATAACAGGGTAGTCTAGTGAAGTTAGGTGCCCAAAAGATGAACAGAATAGGTTTTTATCTGGACCAAACAGGACCAGCCTTTGAGTATAAGGAGCAGGAAAACTCAGATTTGGAGTATAAGTCACAGTGTGGGACTGCTACAAACTCACTCTGGCTAATTTGGGTAGAGGGAGATTTTGGCTGGGAAACAGGCAGCAAGTTTTTTTTTTTTTTCATTTGAGGAGTTTGGGGCTATTACTGATGTTCATATTCTAGGATTTTCAAACTTCTTTATTTAACTATTTAGAAATAACTACTGTGTTCCTTATAGAAAGATGCAAAATTTAAGGCAGAGCCCTCAAGAAGCATCCATAGTCTAATGATGGAAAGGAGAGAAACAGACATTTATAACATAATGGGACATGATCAATACATTAAAAAAATGAAAAATAAGGAGCAGGGGTGGGTGGGACAAATGCACCTATGCAGAGATCCTGTAATGTCACACAGCCTTTGAGGCTGAGAAAACTTTATCATTAAAAACAATTCTTATTGAGAAAATTGCACTTCCTAGAAGCTTATGTCTGAGTCCCATGTTTGGCAGTACTGTCCAGCACATACCCTGATTGGATAAGCATTTTTCTAGCACATTTGAAAAGGCTGCAGGATTATTATAAGTTGGGAGGATAGAGCAAAAAGATAAAAGAGAATGAGGAAGAATGGAAGCTGAAACTAGAATAGGGCTAGTATATCAGATCTGTGCAATTGTCTCATGCAATTCAGTGTACACAGACATATCCAGTGGATCCAGATGATAATCTAAGCACTTTTCTGGAAACCAGGAGAGAAGGATCTCTTTGGCTTGCCACGACTTATATGCCTATCAAAAATATCTGCAGAGTCAAGAGAGACCAGGGCACACTAACTTATAGCCCTCCCAACATTGTTAATTTCACACTAAAAGAAGTCAACAAAGTTCTAGTTTCTAGGCCAAGAAACCAAGTGCTCCCAAGAGTCTTGCTGAGGTGAGTTTCCCTATCACTTTTCCATTAATAACTTGATATGGTTCTCTCCTGTAATATTGAAGAGACTAGGGAATTAAATAGAAGTCAGCTTTCAATACTGTTATTTCTTTTGATGATATTTATATGGCACTTTAAGGTTTGCAAAGCACTTTATATATACCTCCTTTGGTAAATGGGTGCTGAGAATAACGAATATTTGATCCCATTCCTTGAATTTATTTTGTCTTTATTACTTTGTCATTTATTTTTATTACTTTGTCATTCTGTTTATTCTGCTTTGCTTCAAACTGATGTATCATCTAGCTTGGCACAATATGGAGAGCCATATCATAGGCAACAGGGACAGGGACTAGATTTGTGATTTCATTGAGATAGTGAATGGGTAAAGAAATTCCTTCTTCTAATATAGATCAGCACCTTCTCTGTCAGTCTTAAACCAGTACCTAAAGCCCTGAGAATGTAGAGAACTTGCCCAAAGTCACATAAAGAAAAGACATGACAAATCCAGCTGCTCTAAAGTTTCTTCTAACTCCAATGATTCTTCTGAGCCAAATTTGATCATCATGGTTATATACTGTTCAGTTTTCTTTTCTTTTGTTCTTTCCATTTATATTTTTGTAATTATTATGTATAATGCTTTCTTGATTCTGCCTATTTCATTTTGCAGCAGTTCAAAAAATCATTTCATGCTTCTTAGTATTCTTCCTATTCAACACTTCTTATGGGCAAAAATTTTCTATTACATTCCTATGCAACAATTTGCTTAGCCTTTCCATAATCAATGGGCATCCATTTTTCTATAAGTTTTTATTTAGAACCTATGATTCCCATGTACTATGCTATATTTTAGAGATAAAGAGCGAGACGGTCTGTTTCCTCTAGGAACATATATTCTACTAATGGGAAAAGAAGATGAAGGAATTAATAATGGATCAATCCCGCATGCCATTAAAAACTTTACAAAGCCAGCCAATACACCTGCATCGTCAAAATAGTCAAAATAAATTAATAAATAAAATGCTACCCTGATCTTCAGGAGCAAAGTAACTTAAACCTCACCATCTGAATGAAAAAACTGTACCTGCCCAGAAAAAAATCATCCAGTCACTCCTTTGTTTCTCCATCCCTATCAAGTAAGTGTACTGAATTCATTTTCATTTCCATCCATAAAAAAAAGTCATCTCAAAATGCACCCGATCCCTTCCTGGGATTCATAAACAAGGCCTTGCGGCAGTGCCTACTACTAATATTGCTAACATTGCAGGCAAGAAATCCTCTGAACTAATAATGCACATGTGACTTCGAACCATTTAGCAAAATCGCCTCTGAAGTTTTGTAGGAGTGTTGAGCTCCTCCAGAGGAAAAGGAAATCATCTTCAAAGGGGAAAACAGCATCAAGGCCTGATTAAAGGCAGGCTTAACATGACTGCCTGAGCTGCTACTGGGTACCGCTGCATATTACATTCTGATTAAGAGTGTACCAAAGACTGAAAGGGGGGGGAAGGGTTTCCCCTCCGAATGAGTGGCTGTGAAGGTTGATGAAAGTGAAGAATTCCAAATAAGGGCTTCAACTATAAATGTCAAACAACCCCAGCAGCTTCTGTTTAGTATCCCTTCGAGCCCCTCTCCCTAGGGGCAAATTGCTTAAGAGGAGTTGTAACCGTTTCTGTCCTGCTGGGCAAATTCTCATCATCCATCCCTTACTGGAGAGCCCACTGTCAATGCTGGACAGGCAGTGTCTTTCAAATATCCTCAGCTCTTCTGCCCCCTGCCAGAGATTTAAATAAGCACCTGGAGATGCTAAGTCTCAGTTCTGGGTCCACATGGCTATTTTGCCAGGATACTCAACACTATTGGGATGTTCACTTAAAAAAAAAAAAAAAAAAAAAGTCCAAGGCTGCAACTAAATTCTAAGTATTTGCATAGCATTTTGCATGCATCTTCATTTTGAATTAAAGAAACCCTAACTTCAGGTATATAAAATAAAGAAAACAGCTCCTTAATTAATGTACCCTGCTGCATTTGTTGTCAAAATGAATATTCATGCCACAGATATAACATATTTAATGACTTGCAATCTTAGAAAAAAAAAAAAAGACTAGTTTAATGACTCTGCTGACTGTCTGGTTATCCCTTTAACACTTTTATTTTCAAAGCAACCTCCCCCGCCCCTTCTCCTGCCTGGCCCCCACCTACAGAGCCCATCCCACAGGTTCTACTTTGCTCTATATGGGATTCATGAGGATCCAAGAAAATCTCGGTAGAATATAAGTTCCCTGAGAGCAAAGGATTATTTTGCTTTTGTCTTTTTTTGGTCCTTTTCTGGTAGCTAGAATGGTACCTGGCATAGGGTAGTCATTTCATAAATGCTTGTTGAATGTGGAATGAATATTAGATGGATTTCCTTTTCTCAGTAAGATGGTGGAGTGATTGTTTTCTGTAGAGGTCTTCAACTCCTCTCTCTCCCCCATAAAAAAAAAAACCAGGAAAGATCATTAGGAATCAACTGACTCCACAATAGAAAAAGGCAGAAACACCAGGCAGAAAAACAGCATTTCATAACATCAGAAAACTTAAATGTTTAGAACTCTGAGTACCTCTAGCCCCTTGGTGTAGACTGTGAAAATAATCATTAAAACTTGGGTTTTAGGGTTGAGTTGTGGAATTCCATCATTATTATCATCAAAAAAGCTAACTTTTCTATATTGCCTACTGTGTGCCAAGTATTGTGTTTAAAAAAAAATAACTTCAGTTATTCTCTCATTTAACTTTCACAATAAAGCAAAACAAAGTAGGTGTTATTGTTATCCTTATTTTACAGATGAGGAAACTGAGTCAGACAGGTTACATAGCTTGCCCAGGGTCACACAGCTATTATGTATCTGAGGCTGGATTTGAACTCAGGTCTTCCGATTCCAAGTCTAGCACTCTATACACTGCCCCACTTAGCTTCCCAGTTTTCTTATCTCCACAAAAAAGAAAACAAAACTTAACAACCTGCTACATAAAATAAAAAATAAAAATAGACCCTGAATGAAAAAAAAAGTCAAATGGACAATAATTCAAATGGTTCCTCATCAGAGTCAACTTTGTCCTGGAATTACTTCTACAACTTGTAATTCAGTGGCAGAAGCTAGGCTTTTTCTATCTCTTCTGTGAATAAATCCTCTCTTCCTCACTTTATAGCCCAGATGCCACAAATGTTTTCATTGCTCATATTTCTCTCCAGCGTCTCCCACATTGATTGACTCTGTAGCCAGAAAACCTGAGTTCAAATTCCAAACTAACTGTAGATGCCCTATCCCTGCACCTCTTCTCTTTTTATACCAGGAAACCTTTGTTGTATCATAGACCTATTTGGAAACTTGGTGAAATCCATGGACCTCCTTCCTAAAGAACCTGTATGTGGATCAAGAAGCAACAGAACCAAAAATGGAACACCTGATGATTTCAAGAATGAGAAAGAAATATGACATGACTGAATATTGTCACGTAAATTTATTTAACTTATTTGTAGAGTATATCATGCAAAATGCCAGGCTGGATGAATCAAAAGCTGGTATTAAGTTTTCTGAGAGAAATATGAACACTCTCTGATATGCAGACACCCTTCTTTTGGCAGAAGTAAAGAAGATTAAGAATCTTCTTGATGAGGGTTAAAGGGGAGAATGTAAAATCTAACATTAAAAAAACTAAGATCATGGCATCTTGTCCTATCATTTCCTGGCAAAAGAAGGAGACTGACTGGAAGCAGCATCAGATTTTATGTTTTTGGGGCTCAAAGATCATTGTAGATGGTGAATACATCTATGAAATTAAAAGACACTTGCTCCTTAGAAGAAAAGCTGTGTCAAATCTGGACAACATACAAAAAAAAAAAAAAAAGAAAGAAAGAAAAAGCAGAGACATTACTTTAAAGGTCCCTATTATCAAAGCTTTGGTTTTTCCATAGTAATGTACAACTGTGACAGTTGGACTATCAGGAAATCTAGATACCACAAATCGATGCTTTCAAATTGTAGTGCTGGAGAAGACTTCTGAGAATCCCTCGGACAGCAAGAAGATCAAATCAGTCCATACTTAAAGAAATTAATTGAGACTATTGATTGGAAGGACAAATATTGAAGCTGAAGCTTAACTATTATGGCCACATAATGAGAAAGCAGTGCCCATTGGAAAAGACTCTGATGCTGGGAAAGATTGCATGCAAAAAGAGAAGGGGATAGTACAGAAGGAGAGGGCTAGATAGTGTTATAGAAGCAATGAACATGAACTTGGACAGACTTTGGGAGAAAGTAGAAGATAGAAGGCCCTGACATGCTATGGATCCATGAGGGAAATAAGAAACAGACAAACTGAATGACTGAATGACAACAATGGCCACTTTCTCTCAATAATGTTTTTAAATGGAAGCCAAGATGGTGGGACTTGATTGAGCATTCCCAAGTTCCTCTCCAAACAACTTTAAATAACATCTCAAAAAGAATTCTGGAGCAGCAGAACCCCACAAAAGGATCATTTCCCAGCCACGGACAATTTGGAAGGTTGGCATGAAACTCCCACCAGGTCTGAAACTTGAGACAGTGCTCCATCCACCCCAGGAGCAGAACCCCATTTCAACACAGAATTAAAGGTCAAGAAATGGACTGGGAAAATGGGCAAACAATAACAACAACAACAAAAGAACCTAAATAAGTTACTATGGTTTAATAATTTCATGTTCTGCTATGCTAAAACAAAACAAAAAAAATCTATCCTCAAACACACAGAAACATAGTTAATATGTAAAGCAGAAGTTCAATAAAAAAAAAAACCCTACTATGGTGGCAGGAAAGATCAAAACACAAATTCAAAAGAAAACAACAAAGTCAAAACTCTATATCCAAAGCCTCAAAAATATATATAAATTGTTCTCAGTCCAAAAATAATTACTGGAAGAGTTCAAAAAAAGATTTTAAAAATCAAATAAGATGGGTAAGGAAGATTGGGAAAATAAATTAGAGTAATGCAAGAAAATCATAAAAAAGTCAATAAGTTATTGTTACTGACAATAAATAACAATTGACAATAAAGGAGGCACACACAAAAATACTGAAGAAAGTAACACCTTAAAAAATAAAATAGACCAAAAGGTAAAAAGACTGACAAAAATCCCCTGAAGAAAAAAATTATTTAAAAAGTAGAATTGTTAGGAGCAGCTAGATGTTGCAGTGGATAAAGCACCAGCCCTGAAGTGAGGAGGACTCAGACACTTAACACTTCCTAGCAGGGTGACTCTGGGAAGTCACTTAACCCCAATTGCCTCAGCCAAATGGAAAAGGAAGGACAAAAGTTCATTGGACTTAAATTACTTGATACAAATTAAAATAAACAGAACCAGTATAACATTGTACACAGTAACAGCAATATCATACAATGATTAACTATCATTTCCAGCAATACAATAATACAAAACAATTCCAAAGTACTTATGATGAAAAAAATACTATTTATCTCCAAAAAAAAGAACTAATGGAGTTTGAATGAAGATCAAAGTATACTTTTTAAACTTTGTTTTTCTCAGTACTTTTTTAAGTCTATGTTTTTTTTCACATGACTAATATGAAAATATGTTTTGTATAAGTGCACATATGTAACATGTATAAATTGCCTTTTTCAATGATGGGAAAGAAGAGGGAGATTTTATTTTAAAACCCAAAATTTTAAAAAAGAAACAAATGTTAAAAATTATTTCTACATGTTGTGGGGGAAATATTAAATAAATATATTTTAATATAATGTTTTAATGCATAAAATACATTACAATTATCAACGTTATTAAAAAAAAATTAAGTTCACAGAACTCCAATTTGAGAATCCCTGTTCTCTCTCTTTCTCTCTTAGTGACTTCATCAGCTCCCATGGGTTTAATTATCTCTATTCAGATGACTAACAAATTCATGCATCTAACACAGAAGTTATCTTCTTTCCCCACTTTCTCCACATCACCACCAACCTTCTCTATTTCTAAAGCATCACCATTCTTCCAGTCTCTGAGGGTCATAGCCTTAGAGTTAATTTTCAACTCTTTACTCTACCCAACCCTTCATATCCAATCAATTGCTGAATCTTCTTGTTTCTACCTCCATGACATCTCTCTCCACTTGAACAGCTCTCATCCTAGTCCATGCCCTCATCATTTCTTGTTTACACTGTTTCAATGGCTTTCCCTGTTCATCTCCCTTCATTCAAATCCATCCTTCACACAGTTGCCACAGTTATTTTCTTTAAGTGTAGATCTGATCCTCATTCAAAAGATTCCAGTGGCTCTCTATTGCCTCTAGGATAAAATATAAATTCCTCTGTTTAGCTTTTCAAGTCCTTTGTTACCTCATCCCAGACTGAGTTTCCAGCCTCATTCTTAAATCACTCTCCTTCCTACACTCTCCTGTCCATTCAATCAGGCCTTCTCTTCATTTCTCTCACATGGCATTCTCTCTCTGTGCCATGCCCTTGTACTGGCCAGCCCTCATGACTTAAATTCACTCCCTACTTAATCTCTCCCTCACTTTCTTAAAAATGTAACTCAAGAACTATCTTTTACAAGAAACTTTTCCTGAAACCCTTCCCATAGTTACCTTTTGTTTATTTTTTATTCATTCTGTATGTAATTATGTACATAATGTTATTGATTATACAATAATTATTCTATATATAATTATGTCCTCTTCCCCAGTAGAATGTAAGATTGAGAAGAAGGACTGTTTCATATTTTGTATTTGTATTCTTAGCACCTAACACAGTGCTTGGAACTGGTAACTAGCCACTAGGTCTCCCAATGAATAGAGTACTGGAGACAGAATCAGGAAGATTTGAGTTCAAATCTTGCTTCAGATAGTTACAAGCTGTGTGACCCTGGGGAAATCTCTTACCATCTCCATACCTCAGTTTCCTTTTCTGTAAAAGAGGAATAATAATAGCACTTTATCATAGGGTTTTTGTGAGGATAAAAAATATGTAAAGTACTTTGCCAATTTTAATGTGTTATATGCATAGTAGCAATTAATACATACTTGTTGAATGATTGACCTCTGATATATTTTATCTGTTCCCTCATCTGTATAATAAGAAGGTTGTATTATAAGGCTTGAGTTTCCTTTGTGTTCTTATTCTATGATCCTATGATACCCTTACTTAGTAATATTAGTACTTCCAGAATGAGGGCCCTGACCCTAACTACTTATCTGCCCAGATCTACTGCAAAGGGCTCTGCTACCAGATAACCCAAGTCCTATGCTCTGCCTCCTTACTGCAGACCTTATCCTGATGCTGACCAACTATTTATTTGTTACCTACTACCAGCTTCCATAAAGTTTGTCCAGATCCCCTCCCATCTCTAATTCCTGGAAGGTTCCCAGATGATTTCCCCCACCCTAACTACTTCTTCTGTCTCTGAGTCCAGTCTGGAACATTTCCACTCTAGCCTATCCCTTTGCATACCAAGATTGAGTATTTATAATTCAGGGGAGGGGGGAACAGGAGGGGCAGAACCTTCCTTCCCTCTTCTCTACCTCACAAAGTTGTTGCAAGGACAGTCTTGTGCAATGTGAATCATTACCAAGTGGTACAGTGTGTAAAGGGCTGAAACTCTGAGTTGATGCACAGAGGTCAGACAACCGAGCACTTAAGGTTAACTACCGATTGGACAATATTCTATTAGCATATGCTTGGAAAATGGCCTTTCCCACGATTCTGTGCTGGTTCAATCTTTTGGTGTGTACAGAGAATTATGGGAAGGAATAGGGGGTGAAGTAAGATAAGCCAGAGTCACTTTGGCTGTGAATGGAGAGAAGGGAGGTCATGAAGAGCTTGTGTCCATCCCCTTCACTTCTCCCCCTAAAAACCAAGAATAAAGATCTATGAATTTTGCTTATCCTAACTCTGGCTGATTCTAAGGTATCCAGGGTGCTAATGCGGTCTTCATAACAGTGGATAGAGCTAGCCTTGGAGTCAAGAAGATCTGGCTTTAGTCCTACTTCCTGGCTTCCTTACTAGCCAAATGACCTTTGAGATATCACAGTTTCTCGGTGTTTCAGACAGCTTTTAAGAACACAAAATAGATGAACAGTTACTGATGTGCTTTGGAGCAGGGAATTTATTCATTGCAAGTTTCTTCTACCAATAGAATTACAGACATGGCATAAAATATCATCATTATTATTATTATTAGCATTATCAGTACTGGTCATCTCTGAGTCCAGAAAGGACTCTGGTGAAGTCTCTAAATACACCTATTTAGAATTCTGAACAGCAGTGTTAGCAGTTTAGAGACATATTACAGAAAAGAAGAGAGCTATCTGATAGCTGAGGAATTAACTTGGAGCCTCTAAGCCTTTATGGCCTTCATACGCCATACATTGAGGGGATTCAAGGAGAGTGGTCTGTGGAAAGCATCCTTATCTCCTTCATTTACTCCTTCATGTAATTTTCTAGTCTCTCTGCCTTGATCAATGAACTTGGAGGCTTCTACATCTTCCTGTTTATGTAGAATCTTAAGAATACATAAAATCTCTGCCCTCCTCCTGCCCAGCCAAAAACAGTGGGCCTTACATACCTGAAGGAATCTTCAGAGCTGCATGAATTCAAAGGCTCCAATTCTCCATTGTGTTTCTGACACAAATGGTCCTGCCTTCCCATTGAGAACATTCAAAGGGGTGCATCTTTGATTCAGTCAAGATGCTCTCATCTAGAGCACAGCCGTAGGAATGTGTCTGTCCTGGGTTCAAACACACACTGGGCAAGGATTTGTGTGTCTTTTGTAAAGTACAATGATGCTAAAATGACTTAATTAATAGGATAGTTTAATATAAAGGAGAGTAACTTATCTTTGAGTAACCCTGCTTCATACCCCCACAGGAGATTCAATGTTACATATGATTCTGTCTTATATGAATGGCATCCTTTGACTGTGGTAAAGAGAATTCTGCCTCCCAAATGGGAGAGCAAAGGCATGGAAGGACTAGGACACTCCTCTGCAATCAGTGCAGAAAGGAAAACAGAATTCTTAGGATTCTATGATCTTGTAGGATTGTAGAATAAGATGTAAAAGGTATTTTATAGGTCATCTAACATTACCTTCCCCCACCTGTCTCATTTAAAAAACAAGGAAAATGAGGTCCAGAAAGGTGGTTTTGTTTTTTAAAAAATTAATACTTAATAAAATAGAGAAGCAGAGTTGATGCAAACAAAAAGAGCCAAAAGCAGATCTGGTTATTAAGTCAATAATTCAGGCACACACATATACAAAAAAAAAAAAAAAAAAAACAAGATTGGGAGCAACCAAAACCATGGTGCCCTCAGCTAGCACTTCTTCCCCTGGAGGTCCCCAAAACATAAAGTAAACTAACAAAGACACTTGCTTGTCTATACATTTACCTGGAATTCAAATGTTCCTGATTTCTCAGCTATAACAAAGAGATTGGGTCTAGTACCATGAATTTAGTGGTTAGATGTCAGTCCTAAATAAAGTGATAAAGCAAATAGAAATGCTTCTTCCGGGTCATTTTCATTCATAAAACTTCATCCATTTCTGATATTGAATCATTTGACAGTACCAAGTACTTTGGTGGTGAAAATTGAGGAAAGAGAAAACAATAAGCTGGGGAAGATGACCTTTAGCTTTCTTCCAACACTAAATCTATGATCCTACAATCAGGAAAAATTGCTTGAAAGAGATGAGGAAGGATTTCATTCCACAAGTGGAACAGATAGCAGGCCCTTTCTATTAGAACACAGAATTTGTGAAAGAGAGTAATATGAAGTCAGTTGTAAATGCAGATTGGAGTCAAGACCTTCTATAACTCTAGCCTACTCTCCCTTTATCTCTTAATACCAAAAAAAAAAAAATTTACTAAAGGAGAATTGCATGTCAGAGATGTGTCAGCAAGTGTTTAACAACACATGCTTTTAACCTTAATCTTATAATTAATACTTTCTTAAATCTAGACAATCAACAAAATAATAAATCAAGCCATGATTTTGTGGCAATTTTTGATTTTTGAAGTGTAAATGTGAGCATTTAGCAATAGGCTCTACAAGACAGAGCTGACTCTAGCACACTCTTGCTTCATGTCTTCTGAGAATGAAAAGAATAGTCCTTTAAGACCCCTAAAAGAGAGAAGTTCAGAAAGAAGCATCCTCTGTTTATCCTTTAATGCCTTTCACTCCTTGGTTGGACCTAACTTTTTAGGCTGATTACACCTTCCTCCCCCTCCCAAGTTCTGCATCCATTTATCCATCTACTTGCTGTTTACCCATACGTAACATTCTAACTCCCATTACTACGCCCATGCACAAGCTGCTCCTCATGCCATAAATGACCACTTTCCTCACCTTTACTTCTTAAAATCCTTCATTTCTGTACAAGGAAAAGTTTGTGTGCCAACTCTTACAAAAAGCCTTTTGTGATTGTAAAACTGCCACTACCACTGCCACTGCCCTCTCTCATCATCTATTACTGTCCTTCCAAAATTGCTTTTTATTTACTCTTTATATAACTTGTATATATGTTTCCCCTCCCCCATCACTTATGATATAAGCTCATTTTACTTTTTGTTTTTTATCTCCAGTGATCAGCACATAGTAGGGGCTAATAAATGATTACTGAATGAATCAGTAAATGAGTGAGTGAGTGAACAAATACATGAAGAAATGAATGAATGAATACAAAACAAAACAAACTAATCTCAATAGGCCAATAAAAGGTAGAAGAAAAAGAGAGAAAAAAATACATGGAAGAGATTTTTGTTAGTCAGTTTTATAAAGTCCATTAAGTTCATCACTTGGAGAGGCAGCCCTCACTTTTAGCCACAATGTGTTCCTAGCAGTAATATCATAAAAAAAATTCCATAGGAAAAATGTTATAATTGGAAGTTGTGTTACTGATCAAAGACTTCATGACAAATAAATCCGAGCTATCAGATATACCAAATTGTTTTCCAAGAATCAAGTATAACAAAAATATAGCTCTATTATATAGTATCTTTGGCTGAAAGCTAATATGATGGCTGCATGTAAATAATAAAAATTCATCAACAATGATTTTGCTTGCCTTAGAATTTAGAAAGGCTTTGGGGGTAATTATTTGGATCTTTTCACACTTCTAAGATCAAGAATTTAGAGCTGGAAGAGACATTTGAGATCATCTAGTAATGTTTCATTTTATTGATGAATAAACTAAGGCCCAAAAATGTGACTTGTCTGAGATCATCAGGAGAGCATTCAGCCAAAGTCTTGATATATTTCCAGGAGTTTTTGTAGGACTATGAGTCATGGAACAATGTGGTTTCAAAAGAATTGAAAATGATGGTTCCTTAGAGGATGATGGAAAAGTGCATGGTGGATGTGAGCAGTCAGGAACATACCACAAAAAAAGCAATTGCACAGGAGAATCAATGTGAAGGAAGCCGTAAGTGAAAAGCACTTATAAAAATGATTATGAGATGGATACAAATTGGAAGAAAGGAAAAACTGATAGCAGAGTGCTTCATTAGTGTCTAGTTTATTGAGAGAATTCAAAGACTATCAGGAAAATCTGGAAAAGTCACAGAATGGACTTGTTGCAATGGCATGCTGAAATGGAATATTGCAAAGGAATAGATAGGTTGCAATTTGCATTATTGAAAGACTACCCACAATAATGAAATCACAGGTCTGGTACAGTATTGAGTATTTGCCATTTTTTATGAATCTGGAGCTAAAAGAGGACTTCTTCTAGTTCTAAATGTCTTTGATTTCTATTCCAATAACTATTAAGATAAGGACAGAGAGTGGGACTATGATTTTATAGGCACAGAGAACTCCTGGATAAGGAAATTTCCTCTACCAATGTAGAACAATACCCTCCCTGAAAATTATAGTAATTTAGTAATTTGTCTTAGTAATTGTGGTAATCTTAGTAATTTTAGTAATCTTAGTAATTTGCCAGTAATTTGCACTGAAATGTTAAATGACTTACCCAGGGTGACACATTTAATGTCAAAGGTGATCTTACTCAGAGGTAACCCAGATCTTATTGTTCTTCTTCTATTACATCATGCTGTCTTTTTCTTTTAAATAAATGAGATTTTACTCTTGGTTATATAACCCATTCTTGGTCTCCTAACCTTCCTAAAATAAGATCAGAGCCATTTAAATGACCTCATTACCATCATCTGTTTTTATTTCATAGTAAGTTTTAAAAGGACAACATAACATTAAATTATGAAAATAAAAACTGTATTAATATTAAGTATTTGAGTTCTTGGCATTTAAAGCCTTTCACTCTCTAGTTCCAGTCCATCTTTTCAGACTAATTACACATGACTCATCCTCATGTACTCAACACTCTATCCACACTGTCCTTCTTGCTGTTTCTCTAGTACATAAACTTCTATCTACCATTTTCATCCTTTAGCTATTTCCCATACTTGTATTTTCTCTTCACTTTAGCCTCCTTGAAGACATAATTTTTAGGTCACCTCTTTCACAGGGCCAGAAGGAGAGAGACATGAGCCAGGGGATTCTTTATATGAAACATGATGGAGATGAATTAGATGATCTCTAAGGTCCGTGGTAGATTTTAATCTATGATCCCATGATCTGTCTTTTATCTTTGCATCAGTAATCGATGCAGTTCGGTAGAAATAACTTCACTAAGGAAAGAAAAACTCTTTTGGGAATAGGAGAGAGGTAATCCCCTCTAGTTCCTATTATCTTCTTTCTTGATTCATTAGAATCAATGAATGAATGAAAAAGCATTTTGTGGTGGTTGTGAGGATCAAATAAGATAATATTCATAAAACATTCAGCACACTATCTAGCACATAGAAGACATATAATAAATGTTTATTACCTTCTCTTCCCCATTTATTAAGTACTTAATATACATCAATTACCATGCTAGGGGATGTAGGTACAAATACAAAAAAAGGACACCTTAGAGCTTTATATTCTAATGGAGGCACCAACACATAGAGAGGAGTAGTGGCTAAGGAGGGGAATTTTGGTCTGAGGAGTAATAGGAATAGTAAATGGAGCTGTAAGGCAGTTGAGTGACTTATTTCTAGAAGCTATGCTAATGTCAATTTAATTGCTTTTCCCAGAGGAAGAGATGGAAGCGTATCCCTCAGATAGTGAAAAGAGGGTCCAGGAAGCATGGTCAGAGATATGTGAGCACTCCCCATTAAGGTCTGTTTATTCTTGGAGCAAGAACCATCTTTGCTCCTCCAGGGACTAGATTGTAGAGAGCAATCTGAAAACTACCGCAGCAGCAAAGGTGATAGTAAAAAATAGAAATTATCTGAACAAGGTACTTTGAAAAAATACAAAAATAAGATAGTTTTGCTTCTAGTTGAGGAGACAGAACACTGATGTCACAAATGACCAAAGGGGATATTTATAGAGAGCTGCTTTAGAATTATGGATTTAAAAGCATTGGTATTTGAGCCAAAAGGTGGGTTTGCATCCTCTATCTCACTCTTTATTAGTTTTGTAAGTACGGAAAAGTTACTTACCTCTTCCAAATCTCCTAGAATCCTAACCTAGAAAACGGAGAGAATACATCCATTATCTACCTCATTGGGTTGGTGCAAAGAAAGTGTTGTGTAAATTCAGTTGGGGTGAAGTAGGGGATTTAACACAACAGACTGTTAGTCCAGATCAAAGTCTGTTGTGTTAAATCCCCTACTTCACCCCAACTGAATTTGCCCCAGACACAAGAATTCCTAGATATAACCTCACAACCAAATGCAGAAATGCAAAAATAACCAATGCATCCTTTTCAGACCATAATTCTATAGAGTTTTAAAGTTTACACAACACTCTAGGGAAAAGTATGGTCAGGGGTGAGGGAAGGAGAATTGCTTCAAGGGAAAGGACATAATCGCCCTGCTTGTATCCCTGACCTCCAAATCCCTTAGGAGCAGGCAGGAGGTGAAGAGAGAAGATTGGGGATGGATTAGATGGTTTCTAAAATCCTTTCTGGATTTTACTCTATGAACCTCTAATTCTTCTTTTACCTTTACATCATAGATCCATATGTTTCTGTTCATTTGTTTCAGTTGTCCAACTTTTTGTGACCCTACTTGGTTTCTCTTGGCAAAGATATTGTTATGGTTTCCCATTTCTTTTTCCAACTAATTTGACATATAAGAAAATTGAAACAAAACTTAAGTGACTTGCCTAGGATCACCAGCTAGTAACAGTCTGTGGCCAAATTTGAATTCGGGTCTTGTGATGGCTGGCACTCTATCCACAGCTCCACCTAGCTGCCTTTAAGGAATCCATGAAATTCACAAGAAATAATCCCCATAGGGAATGGAGAACTCCTTTAGTTTAATCAATATATTAAGAAGAGGAGAGGAATAATCTTGTCTCTATGTAATATTGATGGATGTGGGCATCCGTCTGGAAAGTACAGTTGGTCAGCAGTATTCCTTACCACCCTCTTATCCCTATTCGATTCATCTCTGGAGATTAATCAATGTGTTAAAAACAATTAGCTCTTTTTATTTAGCCCAGGGGAAATAAAAAGACTCCTCAGATTCACATGATCTCCTCCTCTGCTTCTTTAAGAAGTTTACAGTAAATAAAATATTAAGACTAAGAACACAATTGTACCCAGGCTCTAATGATGAAATTTTCTAACACTTGGGTAGAGGTTTAGTCCTCTGCCTTGATTTTAATCTCTAGTTTTCTGGCCTCTTTGTTGTTGAGCAAAATAGATTACAATGTCTATTGAAGTTCAAGTATAGGGAGGGGAAATTGAGAAAAACAGACTTTTTGTTGGAACTTTCCTCAGTTCTTGAAGTGAATCCTTCCTTATGAAAGGAATTTACTACAGTGCCTTTAGGTTGATAAAAGCAGTGGTTTCACTGGAAACTGAGTGGATGCCCATCAGATGAAGAATGGGTGAGTAATTTATGGTATATGAATATTATGGAATATTATTGTTCTATAAGAAATGATCAGCAGGATTATTTCAGAAAGGCCTGGAGAGACTTACATCATAATCTGATGCAAAGTGAAGTGAGTAAAACCAAGAGAACATTGTACACGGCAACAACAAGATTATGTGATGATCAATTCTGATGGATTTGGCTCTTTTCAACAGTGGGATAATTGGGGCCAGTTCCAATGACCTTGTGATGAAGAGAGCCATCTACATCCAGAGAGAGGACTGTGGTGAATCATAATATTGCATTTTCACTCTTTTTGTTGTTTTTTGCTTGCATTTTGTTTTTTCTCATTTTTTCCTTTTTATCTAATTTTTCCTTGTGTAACAAGATTATTGTATAAATATGTATACATATATTGGATTTAACATTTTAACATGTTTAATATATATATTGGATTATTTGCCATCTAGTGGAAGAGGAAGGGGGGAAATTTGGAACACAAAGTTTTGCAAGGGTCAGTGTTGAAAAATTATCCATGCATATGTTTTGAAAATAAAAAGCTTTAATAATTTTTTTAAAAAGCAGTGGTTTCATCTGGAGCCTACTGTTCAGACATTCCTGGAAGGCATCAGTGGTCTTACTTGATAGTTGCCTTTCTGGTCCCAGTTCAATCTTTCTTTTTTATCTATTTTTCCCAGAGCAGTTCTTGAGGTTCCTATTCCTTCTCCATGTATCCCTTGGTGTTCAACTTTCTTTTCTGCTTCCTTCTCCAGAGAGATTTAGAACTCCCTTAATGGAAAAACTCCACATGGACCTCCTGATATGATCCCATAATAGCTTCCTTTTTTCTTGAGCTAGGAAGAAATTGTCTTATTGTTGAGAAATGCGACATTCATCAGAATTGATCATCATATAATTTTGTTGTTGCCATGTACAATGATGTCCTGTTCTGTTCATTTCACTTAGTATCAGTTCCTGTAGGTCTCTCCAGGCCTCTCTGAAATCATCCTGCTGATTGTTTCTTATAGAACAATAATATTCCATAACATTCATATACCGTAACTCAGTGGTTCTCAAAATATGGTCTAGAGAATCCTGGGGATCTCTGAAACCCTTTTAGAGGGTCTACAAATTCAAAAAAAATTGGAAATTTTTATTTTCAATATGGTAAATGTCTATAAATATAACCCAGAGAAACAAAAACTCTTTGGAGAGATCCTCAATAATTTTAATAGGATAAAAATACTGAAAACAAAAGTTTGAGAACCACTGCCATAACTTATTCAGTCATTCTTCAATTGATGGGAATCCACTCAGTTTCCAGTTGAAAGAAATTATTTAATTAGATGGTTGGGGAGGGAAGGAGAGCCACGGAAAAATTATCTGTTAAATAATAATCTGATACAGTGGAAATTCACAGTCATATGTTCCTATGAATCTATGATTCACTGACATAAGAGAAAAGTTTAGAAAACAATAACAAAGATTTGAACTTGAAAACACTGGATTCTTCTTCTGCGTCTGCCAATAAATGGTTGTGTGTCCATAGGCAAAGAGTATACTAATTATAGTATATCCAGAGATATTCAGAGAAGTAGGAAAAATATATATCCAGAGAATTATCTCTGGATTTAATTTTTCTCGCTTAAAAAGTTGGAAATTTGGACAAGATCAAAGGAGCAAAAGTACTTTAGAGGGCAATCACTCTAACACCTTCATTGTACAGATGTGGAACCGAAGCAACAAAGAAATTAAATGAGATGCCCAAGTTCATATAAGTAGGAAGTGGTCTAAGGGAGATTTCTGGCTCCATGCTGCCTCCACAGATGATTTCAGGTCACTTCCAGCTAAATCACTCTAATATCTATGAGCTCAGTGACTCCAGCAACAAATCTGGGTATTTCCACTCCTTCCCTACCACTATCTGCTAAGCCATTCAGAGCAAGTCATTTGCATCCATGGGCTTTGTAAAGAATGCCACAATGACTGCCTACCTTAGGCTGTCCTGAGAAATAACTAATAAAACTATAAAAATGATTGTGAACCACTTTCCAGGCACTTATTATGAGTGCTTATTAATAATAATTTAGTGCAGATTTTACTGCATTTGTGTAACGGTGAGTACCTGGAGTCTAATTATCTGTCTTATTTTAATATTTATGGAATTAATCAAACTTTTTAATAGAAAACCCCAAAATGAAATTACCAGGGGCATGCTTCAATGAAGACAGATGCAGCATGCTGTGGGAGAAGACAGCTCGACTTTATTAGCAATACACGGGCCCTGCTATGTCACCAGTAGAGTCAGTGGGCCAGTCCGACTCGCAGGAAGCAAAGCCTGGGGCTCCGGGGCTGCTCCTACAGAATCCTAGGGAGCACCCCATCTGTGGGCTTCTGCAAGGAGGCTTGCCCACAGCCAAGTAGCCACCTGCGCTCACAGCAGAGGGTCTGACCTGCTTACCTGGGCTAAACTGTCTGCCCAGGAGGCCTGTCTAACTATGTCTTGTGGCCGGTTAGTGGTCCAGACTGGCCCAATTTCTCAACAACACAATGTCAATAAAAGCAGAACTGAGTGGGGAGTTTGTATAGGCGTAGGTCCAGGTTATTTAGCACATCAGTAAAGCAAGCTCCTTTAAACCCCTCCCCATCCCCCCCAGCTGTTCAGCCATCCACCTGGATCACTTTGCCAATGCCCCAGTGCCACCTGGAACAGCCCCCTTAGAACACCCCTCCAGAAAGCCTGGTTTGTGGGCCAGCTAATCTCCGCACTTTTGGAACACCTGCCCTGGGGCTCAGCTGTCCTGATTGGTGAACAAAGTCTGCAGCCCCATTCCTCACAAACTCACTCACCCACTGTATATCTACTTGGCCCCAGAACAGACCACGTTCCCATCCCATCCAGCTGTCCACATGGACCATTCTGCCATCTGTTCTGCCCCCTGCACTCCCCTGAGCTTCTTTCTGCCTCTCTCTCTGGGCATAGTCATCAATCAATACTATCACTGCTTTAGAAACATGCAGGAAAACCAACTGCTCTATGGAATAACTCACTATCACTGTGACTTGCTAGGTCAAAACACCCTTTCATGGCCACCATTCCCCCCTTTATGTTGTCTCACCATGGAAGGAACCCTCTCACTGACTCCATTCTCTACAAACTCCATTAGAGCAACAGTTACTCTTATCCCTTGGATGAGTTGGAAGTCACCATCTTTAATTCTTCCAGTTTGGTGAAGGACCACCAGGTCCATCTGCCCTTCCAGGTATGACAAATATGCCTACATAGTCTCAAAAACTGTGATCTGGTCTACTAAGGCATCACACCCCAAGGACCCCGAACCATTCCCCTTACGGGCTCCTGGGCCCTTCCATCTGTCCTGCAGATTAACTCTTTCCTGTGTTGTCTCCCCCAATTTGA
This sequence comes from Sarcophilus harrisii, assembly GCF_902635505.1. Taxonomy (NCBI): domain Eukaryota; kingdom Metazoa; phylum Chordata; class Mammalia; order Dasyuromorphia; family Dasyuridae; genus Sarcophilus; species Sarcophilus harrisii. The sequence continues at coordinate 115,720,669 of NC_045431.1, forward strand.
TCACAAGCTCCTTGTCTCATATTTTTAAGTATATCCTTTACCTCTGACTTAGTAATCAGGTATATAGTAAAGGCTTAATAAATGTTTTTTCATCCATTCTCATTCATTAAAATATTAATTCTAATAGAATATTAGAATATAAACTCTTTGAGAGTAAAGACTGTGTCACTTTGATATCTATTTCCAATACTGATTTTTTTTTCATTTATCCAGTTAGAATTAACTAACTAAAGAGATTCAGACACATATGACTATAATTCCTACACTAGAGATGATATAGTATGGACATCAGGTAAATTAAGTCATATATATTAAAGCATCAAGTGGATTCTGCAACTACCAGCACCCTGAACAAATTTGCAAATTAGAAGCTTGTCTTGGAGTTCTTCATACGTTCTTTTCTGTATTTCCTCCAATATTCTGGTTCTGTCCTCAAGCAGGAACAAAGGCACCTTGAATGATAAGTTGCTTTTTGTCTGTCCAAAATATCCACTTCATGTCTCACTTCAGCCTTCCTCATCCTCCACAAATAACTCCTTCTTTCCTCTTTCCTGGCTGATCTCAAGTAATAATTAAAAGGGGAAAAAAGTCTGATTTTTCTCAATATATAATTTCCTCTAAAGTGTGAATGGTTGATAGGTTCAATCCATCAAGAAGTATTTGCCTTTTCTATTTAAAAGAGAAGTTAGTTAACTCAGGAAAAGTTCAGAAGTAGCCTAATTTTTTTTTCATGATGACTTCAATAAATCTATTAAAGGATTTTTCTTCCATCTTTAGATAACCTGAATTTGGCATGGATAATTAACATGCTGGATGCTGAATCCAAAAAATAACTCCATGATCTAGATAGGAGTCAGCAAATTTATCTGCCTTGCCACTTTTTTTATATGCAGGAGAGGCAAAGCTGGTTTTTACATTTTTTTCAATAAAGCTTTATTGTATTAAAAATACAAAACCATTCTTAGCTGGGTTCAATAGCTTCTTATGTATCTCTTGATGCTAAAATATTCTGCAATTGAAATCTGTGGAAGGAATTTTTTGAAAACTGAAGAGTCTTTGCTCCTAGACTATTTGAAGCAGTGGTACTGACTCTAGCTTCCCTCTTCCTGAAAAAATCAGAAGGCAGCATCAGCAATCCCACCACTACTTCTACAGACAAACCAGTGTTCCTCCAAATCTGTCTTTTTTCAACTATTTTATCTATCTCTCTGCAATCACTTGTGGAATTAGAGGCAGAGAGCTAATTTATCAAAAACCCTGGAGGACTTTGCAAGATCACCTAAAGAAGACAAGTCAGAATTAGAGAGGTTTATCATGTTTTAAATGACCGTACAATTCAGGTTTTTCTTTCTTTCTTTTAAATTAATTTTTAAAATTATGTTAGTTCTTCCTTTTTCCCATCTTTTACCATTGAATATATTTTTTAAAAAGGAAAAACAAAGACCTTTAAATAAATTTGTATAATTCAGTGAAATAAATCCACACATTAACCATTTCTAGAAAATTATGTTTCATTGTACATCACTCATCCAACACCTCTCTGTCAGAAGCTGAGTAACACTTCATCATCATTCTCTGAAGTTGTGATTGATCACTGCATTGATAGAGTTCTTAAAATTTTCAGAGTTGTTGTTATTGTATAAATTTTTCTTCTAGTTTTCCTCACTTTACTCTGCATCAATTCATATAAGTCTTCCCAGGTTTTTCTTTAGTTGTCCCTTTTGCTATTTCTTACAGCTTAATGGCATTTCATTATAGTCATATACTATTTCTTCAGCCCTTCCCCAGTTGAAGGGTATTTTCCCCTCAGCTCTTTTCTACAACAAATAGAGTTGCTATGAACATTATTTTTATACATGGATCTTTTTTCCCCCTTCTTTTCTCTAAATGGACATAAGTCTAGTAATGGCATTACCAGTTCTAAAGATATAAACAATTTTGTAACTTTAGGGGTACAATTTAAGGTTTTCAAAAAACCTGCTAATGGTGACCTAAAAGTTGAGCTCACACAAATGTTTTGGCCTAAATAGTAGCTTTGAGCAAAAAATTTGATTTTAATCTCAAAAGGAAATGGAATAACTTGGGCACAAGCTCAGTTTGGGTAGATTCTTGGATACACCATGAATAGTAGTAAAAGAAGTACTAAACTGGTGCCCAGACTTCTGGTATTAGATTTGTAGAATCTAAAGCCAGAAAGCACCTAGTGCAATCAACTAATTTTACAGTTGAGTAAATTAAGACCAAAGAGTTAAAGTGATTTCCCTAAGATCATACTGATGATAGAGCTAGAAGGTGAACCCAAGTCTTTAGAGTCCAAATTCTGGGTGCTTTCTACTAGTTGTGTGGAAAAAATAGTGATGATGATGATGATGATGATGACAATGACGACGACAAAATTACTTGGACCTATTTCATATTCTTATTATGAGAAATATCCTTTCCAAACATTAAAACTCTATAAACTTGTGGCCTTTTGTTATTATTATGTTCAGTTTGACCCACTTAGAGTGACTACAAGAATCCTAAACATTCTGGGTTCTCCCAGAACCTTGAACCCAAATTAAGCACTGCATGTGTCTTACTAACAAGGACATGTTTATTTTCCTTTATTATAATGATTCAATACAGCACTAAATTGAATGTTACTTGATTTATTTTTGCCATGCCACTAAATTATTTTGACATCTTTCTACTCTTCCCCTCTGCTGGAATTTAGTTTTAATTAATTTTCAGTAACAAGTCAATTGTGCCTTGTTTATTTTCCTCTTCAAAACATGTTCATCACTTAGAGCAATATTAGTCATAAGTGACACTTGCAGACTCAATCAATATCCACAGAACCATAGAAATTGGAGCTACACAAGGCCAGTTAGGTCACTTAGTTCATTCCCTGGGCTGAACCAGGGTCACTGACCACACCATGCTCAGGGCCTCCAGCACCAGACCCCATTCTTTGTCTAGTCTCATTGTCATCATTTCATAGAAAGAAAGTTTCCTCCATTACTGTTTCATAAGACCTTTTCTTACTTCAATGGATTACTCAGTGGTCAGTGACCTTTTTCCACCCCAACTCTTAGTCCCATTCCTTTGGTGTTAAGCTATTACTATGGTGCAGCTGGCAAGAAGAAAGAAAAATGGGAAAGAAAAAAAAAAGAGACAATAAGATGAAGGATGGGAAGACTACAGAGTGAAAGAAGATTCTATTTTAGAAGTTAGACATTTCATTTATCCTTAAGGTTGAATAAAGTCCCTTCTTGTCGCTGAGTAAAAATAATTATAATAGCTACCATTTGCATAAGCTCTTTAAGATATATAAGCAATGTATCTAATTTATCTATCTATCCATCTATCTGTATCTATACATATACATATTATATGTATACATACATATATAATTTCACTCGTTCTTCATACCTATCCTGTGAGGCAAGGTATTATTATTATGTTCTTTTTACAATGAAGAAACTGAAGCCGATAGAGATTGAGTGACTTGTCCAGGATCACAGAACTTTTAAATTTGAGGTAATACCCAAACTGAGGTCTTCCTGATTTTAAAGCCAGAGCTGTATCCAACATCACTTCTGATGCCTTCTGAAGGCTTTAAAGTATAAATATCCTCATACTCCACATGCCATGATCTCTTTTTTGTGAATAATTTCTCCAATGAGGCTGACTGTAATTTATCCCAAACCTGCCCATTCTGTGCAATTTTAATCCATTTCTTTCCATCAATTTGCCATTCAGTGTGCTAGAAGCCTTCCTTGATATCCTGGGAATGTCGAAAGAGAAAGTGGGTGGTCCATTAGTTATCCTTCGTTCTCACCATGAAACCCACTCATATTGTTTTTAACGTATTCAAACATTTCTTTGATGATATATTCTTTATATAACTCCTCTTTCACATTCCATATTTGTGATGTGTAAACAGGCAGAAACCATATAGGAGAAAAATGAAGGGAAAATATAGTAATAAATACTATAATATTGATTGAAATAAAAAAATATGGAAAAGAAGAAAGGGAGAAGAAGGAAAAGGAAAAGTTTTTACTAATTGATCCTAGAAATAGGTAAAGTGAATATAAAAACGTAAAGGGAAAGATGATTTGGAGTCAGAAAACCTTGCTACAAGTAGATACTCCATATCTTACTCTTGTGTGGCCTTGGGCCTTGTCTCAATCCCAGGAGCATTGTGAGCCTCAATTAAGAGAGTGAAGGTAAAGTGCTTTGCAAACTTTAAAGTATATATTTAAATAAATGGCAGTTGTTATTAATTAGTCCTAATATTATTAACAAGCATTAATAATTATTGATATTAACAACCATGGGTGGTTATTAATTGCTGTTGATAATTAGTGTCATTATTAATAATTATTAATGTTGGTAATTAATAATAATTATTGCTGTTACAACAGTCACCAGGCCTCCAATCTGGTAATTTCAGGGCTTGAGCCTTAAGTAAATGTTTACATAGAAAAGAGATATAGGTATATTTTTATTTTATTTTATTTTTATTTATGGAATAAAACAAGCATTTCTATAACATACAATAATATAACAATCTATAACAATCAAAAAAGATTGTACATGAAACTGCAAATCTATTATGTACAACTTGCTATTCCTTTTAAATATTGTGTAAATTTCTTTTTTTTTTCTTTCTTTTTTTTATTCCCTCCCCTCTACCTTTCCCTGGAGATAATTACCATTAGAAACAAATAGGTATTTATATGTAAAATTATTCAACACGTATTTCTGTTTATCGCTTCTTTCTCTGGATGCAGATAGTGTCTTTCTTTAGATGTCCTTTATTTTTAATTTGTGTATTTAATAGTAGTCAAAATGACTTATTCATTCAAAATTGTTCCTAAAACAACATTGCTATTACTGTATACAATGTTCTCTTGGTTTTGCTCACTTTTAAATTTAATTTGCATTATTATCAGTTTCTTAAGTATAGGCAATCAACAAAACAATAAATTAAATCCCGGTTGTAGCATTGCCATTTCTACAATGTAAATGCTCACAGGGAAAATTTAACCATGGGCCCTAAAAGCCTGTTAGAACTGATGGCAGCATGTCTCTGCTTAACACTTCAAGTGCTGGGGATTTTTAGCCTTAAGAAGATTTAGTGAGGCCATAAAAGTTACCCTCCAGCATCTAAAGTAATGCCTCATGAAAGAATAATTAGGAATATATTCTGACAACCTTTACCCCTTCCCAAAAAATGGTCTAACTGGTCAAAGATTTTTCAAAATAACATCATATATCTAATTGCCCCAAATGGGAAGCAAACCCAAATGTCTGACAATAGATGAATGTTTAAATAAATTGTGGCACATTTGTATATGGAACAGTATAATAACAGGGTTAAAGAATATAAAGAAATCTTGAAAAGCTTTCGTGAACTAGTACATACAAATAAAAACAAACGCCCCCCAAAAAAATGTAGACCACAGTAACAACAATTAATTATATGAAGAAGAGTGAATAAGAATGAATGGGGGGGGGGGATGTTATGGTGACTTAAAGGTAAGGGATAAAAATTAATTAATTTAAATGTTAATAGTTTTGTCTGGGGTCATGATGTCTAAGAGAGAAGATCTTTCTCCTTATCTGGATCAAACATCTTAATAATTAGGAGGGAGGTGTGGTGGTGTTGCAACCAGGGGGATTGAGGCAGAACAATTCAAGGAACTGAGGCAGAACAAATCAGGGAAACTGAGGCAGAACAACTAGGGAAACTGAGTCAGGATAATAAAAGGGAACTGTAGCACAACACTGTTTGTCAAAAACTGTGTTAAACACCTTTGCCAAGTATTATCTCATATGATTCTCACAAAAATGTTGAAAGAAAAGTGCTGGTTTTGTTCCCTTTTTACCCTTGAAGAAATTAAGACAGATTTTAAGTTATTTGCCTAGGATAATACAGTTCATAACTGATATTTGAACTCAGGTCTTCCTGATTCCAGGCCCAGGACACTATTCCCTTGCACTGACTCTATGCAGCTGCCTCTGACAAATGCCCAAAACAAATACAAATAAAAAACAAAATGATCTTGGAGGAAAAAGCAACTGCAGGAATTGAGAAAGACCTTCCTTATAACACAGTTGGTGTTTAAACTATATTATGAAGTGGACCAGGGATTCCAAGAGATATAAATGAGAAGGAAGAGCATTCCAAGAATGGGGGGCATCTATCATAGAAGTCTAGAGTGTTTAAAGAACAGCAAGAAGCCCAGGATGGCTGGACCTTAGAAAGCATGGAAGGGAATAATGTATATGTAGACGGAAAAGGTAATATGGGGACAGGTTACAAAGAACTTAAATAGTAAACAGATTTTATATTTGATCCAGGTGGTAATAGGGAGCCATAGAGTGTTTATTGAGTAGGGGATTGACATAGTCAGACTTTAGGAAACACAGTTTGGCAGCTCTATAGAGAGAGGATAAATTGGAGAAAGAGAGGACTTGAGGCAAGAAAATAAAATAGGACACTATTGCAACAGTCCAGACAAAAGCTGGTGAGAACCTAGATTAAAGTGATGGCTATGCCAGTTGTGGAGAAACAGATGCAATAAAATGTGATGACTATTTGGATGTGTGGGATAAGATCAAGAAGTTCTTGTGAATGAGGAGAGCTGCCTGAGGCTCAAAGACAAAGCCAATAAATGTCACAGGGGACTTCAACTCAGCTCTTTCTTACATTAAGTCCAGCAGTCAAGACCATACAGCCTTTCTTAGTCTTAGATCACAGCTTTATTGCTCTGAGCCATTCCATCATCACAAGTAACACAGCATTAGACACAAATATTTCCTTTTTAATGTCTATCCTTTTAATTTATTTTTCTCTTTTGAAAACAACTTTAATGATATTTTTGCTTTCAAAAAATTTGCTAGGTCAGTATTCGTATGCTATAGTAAAAAGAACACTGGGTTTGGAGCCAGGGGACTGGGGTTCAATCCCTGATTTTGTCATTTCTATGTGTATGATCTTGGGAAATTAATTTCCACTCTCTGAACCTCAGTTTACTCCTCCATAAAACAATGGGGTTGGTTAAGAGAGCTTAAAGACACCTTACAACTTGAAAGCTAGCATATTTCACATCCCATCCAGTTGTTATAACATCATCTCCAAATATATCTTATCTCTTCAATTCTTTATGCAGCAAGCTATTCCTGTAACAAAAGAGAAAAAGAAGGAGAAGAAGGAGGAGGAGGAGCAGGAGCAGGAGGAGGAGGAGGAAGTGGAGGAGGGCGAAGAAGAAAAGGAAGAGGAGGGGGAAGAGAAGGAAGAGGGGGAGGAAAAAAGAGAAAAGAAGACTTAAAGGAGAAAGAGACTCCTTCCCTCTAAGAAACTCTCAATGAATGTTACTTTGACTTGGGGAAAGTCACTTTGATCAGTGTAATTATGTTTATGGTGCATTTTTTCAATGGTTAAGATGTTGTACTTCAGAACTTCTGCTAGACAACTTAGGAAAGTCCAGCATTTGGGTCCTTGAAAATCTTTTTTGTCATTTCAATGGCAAGCACCAGTGACAGACAAAAGCAGGGGGTCAGGGCAGGCTGGAGTCTGCAGGTTCTTTCCTCTCTGACTCCCCCCTCTCCCTCCCTTTTCCTTTCTCTCTCTATATGTGTGTATGTCTCTGTCTCTCTGTCTGTCTCTGTCTCTCCTCTCTCTGTGTCTCTTCTCTCTCTCTGTCTTCTTTCTGTCTCTCTTTTCTCTGTCTCCCTCTATGGCTCTTTGTCTGTTTCTGTCTTTCTGTCTCTCTCTCTCCCTTTCTCTGTCTCTCTCTGTCTCCCTCTGTCTCTCTCTGCTTCTCTTTCTGCTCTCTCTCTCTCTCTCCTTCTTCTCTCTTTCTGCTCGCTCTCTCTCTCTCTCTCTCTCTCTCCTTCTCCTTCTCTCTTTCTTCTCTCTCTCTCTCTCTCTCTCTCCCTCTCTCTCTCCTCTCTCTCTCTCTCTCTCTCTCTCTCTCTCTCTCTCCTTCTCTCTCTCTCTCTCTCTCTCTCTCTCTCTCCTCTCTCTCTCTCTCTCTCTCTCTCTCTCTTTTAAAAGCAAGGCTCTCCTTGTTAAGAATCCTTCTCACATCTCCAGATTAGCCAGTCCTCACCTCTCTTTCCCCTGGGAACATTCCCTCATGTTGCCTTCTGTTGACTAATCAGAATGCAAAATCACTGGGCAGAGACCATATTTCCCTTGCTGTTCTCACAGCACCTCTGAAGTGTGAACACTCAATAAAAATTAAACAATAATGATGAGGGTGATGAGGTTGACAGTAGATTTCAATCCACTTTGCAAGCTACAAATCCTAAAATGCAAGTACATGATCATGGCCATCATGATAGTCAGCACTTTAAGTTTTATACTTTACAAGTATTTTTCTCCTTTCATCCTCACAACAACCTTGGGAGGTAGATGCTATAAATATCCCCATGTTATGGATAAAGAAACTGAGGCAGAAAAAAGTAAAGTGACTATATATTTAATAAATGTCTAAGGCTATCTTAGAATTTGGTTTTCCTGACTTCAGGATCAGTACTCTAGACATTTAATCACCTAACTTGCTTTTTATTCTTGTTTTAAGACGCAGAGATAATGTGGTATAAAAGCCTTTGAGTCAGAAAACCTGAATTTGACTCCTGGACTTATCCTTTATTAACTAGGTCATACTGAGCAAGTCACTTACTTCTTCTGACCCTGTTTCCCCATCTGTAAAATGAGGGAATTAGACCAAAACAACTCCTCCTGAGTCTAAATCTGTGATACAACATACCTTTGAGGCGCCGAATGGCTGTCGTGGACCTGGATTTGGAGGGTGTAAGCTCAAAACTGGAACGTCTTTCATACTTTCCTTTGATTTTTAATAAAATGGTGATCAAATGGACAGTGGATACATTTGCTGATACTAGGCAGGTAGATGGAAGACTACAGATGGAATCATTGCCTCTTGATTTGGAGAAGGTCTAAGCCTACAAATTTTTCTGAGACATCTCACAACAGCAGCCATAAAACCCTAATATTCTTTTGGGCTCCAACACTCCTATACCCCAATATTTCACGGTAAAACACCAACAATAGCACTCATTAATCAATTATTAAGTTTTTATTACAGGGCACTGTGTCTTGTTCATGTTGTTGTTGTGCAGTAGTTACAGTTCCATTGGGGTTTTCTCGGCAGAGATCCTGGAATGGTTTGCCATTTCCTTCTCTAACTTATTTGATAGATGAGGAAGCTGAAGAAAATAGGGTTAAGGGACTTGCCCAAGGCCACACAGCTAATAAGTGTCTGTGATGTGTTTGCGGTTCAGCATCAAATGATGACATTTAGAAGAGCAATTGGTGTTAAATGTTAGGGTTTCGCATCAAATGTTGGGGTTCAGTCATGTGACGAATTCACAATGGCTGTTCTCATTGGCAAAAGATATGTTTTATTTATGAGAGAAGGGTACAGACAAAATGAAGAGATATAATAAACGCCAAGAATGGTAAATAAGAAATAGATTTGGGAGAGCATATAATTAACAGGAAAGTGGTTTTAACAATAAAGGAAAAACCACCTGTAGAAAGGAAATACAACATGAGGTGAGAATATTCAATTCATTGGCAGGCTAAATCCATAAGCAGTTTAGCACCTTTAAAAAGTTAATTAGCTCTAAGAAGGAAGATATCATGAGGCATGTGGAGGGGGATTTGTAGGGGGGGCTAATCCAAATGGACTCAACAAAAATGGTGTGAGCCACAAATAGATTCATGGGGGAAATTTAATCTCGAGGGTTTGACATGACTTGACTTTCTGATTAGATACAGTAAAATGGGATTATTCAGAATCTCGCTGGGAGGTATACCTGTAAGATTGAGTATATCCCCATTGAATCATTTCCTTGCTTGCCTTAGGGAATAATTTTATCTGTATTTGAGGCTTTCTCTGTCAATCCCACCTAGCTATTGTGCCATAGTTCTCTTTTATTGTCCTGACTCAGTTTCTCTAAATTGGTTCTGCCTCAGTTTCCCTAATTGGTCCTGCCTCAGTTTCCTTAATTGTTCTGCCTCAATCCCCTTAGTTGCAAACCCACCTCCCCTCTGGTTCATTAACTCAAAAAGGTGGAGGCTGCATACTAACTCAGGGCAATGGAGATAATTATATTTTCAGGGAAATAAATGCAGGGAACTGAGGTAGAACAGTTCAAGGATACTGTGGCATAACATAGTGGCCCCGGATTTCATCATTTGAGGTAGAATTTGAACTCAGAAAATCTTGACTTCCAGCCCATTGTGTTGACCACTTCACCACCTAAATCTTTAGTTCTATGTTCAAATCCCAATATGACAAAGTGACTTCAGCAAAGTCTCTCAGCCCAAGTTTCTTCATCTGTGAGATGGGACTAATAAAAACACCCACTTGATAGGATTATTGTGAGGATCAAGTAAGACAAAGTGTATGTTCTAGAATACAGATTAATGAACTCTAAATTCAGACTGAAGCACACTTTTTCACACTTTTTTTCTTGCTTTCTGTGTATGTGATTTTTTTCTTTTTATAACATGGTTAAAATATGAATATGCTTTGTATGACTTCACATGTATAATCGACATCATATTGATTACTTTCTCATTGAATGGGAGAGGGGCTGGAAGGAGGGAGAGAATTTGGCACTTAAAATTTTAAAAAATGTTAAAATGTTTGCTTACATTTAATTTAGAAAAATAAAGATGAAATGTTAATTTTTTTAAATGTTAAAAATTTTACATCATCAAGAAATATTTAATGAAATAAAACATTTTAAAGGACACCATGTATAAAGCATTTTGAAAGGTGGAATGTGCCACATAAATTTCAATTCTAATTATTATTGCAAGGCTTCTCTTCTATGTATTGTTAAAGTTGAAACATTAGAGATCATTTAATTTAGAGATCCTAAACTTAGAATCCATAGATACTCAAGAAGTTTGTAGAATTCAAGGAGTCTAATCTAGGATATGGGAAAAATCACATCTTTATTTAAAGTTAATGGGTTCCCTATGTAATCTGCTGCATTTTATTTTATGTATTTAAAAACATCATTGTAAGAAGCGATAGGGTTTATCAGACTGCCAAAGTCTAGCAGTCACAAAAAAGGTTAAGAGCCTTATATCTAGTTCCAATCTCTGCATTTTACATATGGATAAATTAAAGCCCAGAGAGAGCTCAAGGCCACACAGCTAATAAGTGGCAAAGCAAGGATTAGAACACAGGGCTGACTTCCGAGGCTGGGGCTCTATATAACTATATCACAAATGTAGCTAATAATAATAATAATAATACTTGCCTACAAGTTAGAAAATCCATGAATAGTTGTCATCTTGGAATATCAGGATGGAAGATTTAATCATTACTATTTTACTTATATCACAGCATCTTCTCCTGCACATTTATTGGGACATGCTTCTCTCTCTCCCTATTATGCTGATGCTAATGTACATTCTTTCTCTGCTTCTGTTTTCAAAAAGCATTCTAAGTCTTTGACAGGTAGGAAATTTGCATTTCCATTAGTGAAGCCTTTGTCAATTGTGATTCATAAAAGTGCCAGAAGAAGGAGGTGGGGGGAGGGAAGGGAGAGACATATTGTATTTTTAAAAGACTTTATTGCAAGGTTCAAGAGAAGGCACCAGTGGAGATAAAGGCTGTGGAATAAGGCTGGTGCTGCAGAAACTCTTACAATGAGAAGATACTTATTAATGCAGAGCTGCCATCAGCAGCCAACCACAGGGAACAGCCATCTGAATGTGACTTTACTAGCTTGCAATTTGCGATGTTTAACATTAAAATAATACACTCTTGGAAGGTGATAAGGGGGCATCTGGCGCTGCCAGCCCCAGACAAGAGTTCCTAGCTACTGCTCCATTAGCTGCAACGCTAATCTGCACATTGCAAATCTCTGCTGTTCTTCTGGGCGACTCTGATGGGGCTCAGGGCTTGATTTGTGGATGCGATTTGTCGGACTCTCTGTGGCGGGAGAGTGAAGATGCCTAAGAAAAAGAAAAAGCCAAAGAATTCCCGGCAGCGAAAGGAATCATACAAACAGTGCAGCTTCATTTGTTATCTCGTTTGCCCTTCAAACTCTGTCCCTAAACACTGCCACAGTTAAATAATTCAGTTACTACATTAAATACTATAAAAGAGCAGGCAGACGGAAAGTGATTAGGAGCCAGAGGCCAAAGGGAAATGGATATCCGCAAAGGTGATTGGGAATCAGGATTGGGGAGGAGAATGTAAAGCGGGGAGGCTGGGAGAAATAAAAAGCGAACTAATGTTAGAGTTAGGAAGCTCTGATCCAATCCCGGAGAGGTCATCAGGGCCAGTCTCCTGCTTTTGAGCAGTCAAAACTTAAATCATTTATATGAGACAGATTACTGGAGAAATGAAAGGGAAAGGAGGAGAAGAAAGGAAGGGAAGGGAGGGAGGAAAGGAGGGAGAGAGGGAGGAAGAAAGGGAGGAAAAGAGGGAGGGAGGGAAGAAGGAAAGGAGGGAGGAAGGGAGGGAGGGAGGGAGAAAGGAAGGAAGGAAGGAAGGAAGGAAGGAAGGAAGGAAGGAAGGAAGGAAGGAAGGAAGGAAGGAAGGAAGGAAGGAAGGAAGGAAAGGAGGAGGGAGGGAGGAAGGAAGGGAGGAAAGGAGGGAGGAGGGAGGAAGGAAGGGAGGAAAAGAGGGAGGGAGGGAAGAAAGAAAGGAGGGAGGAAGGGAGGGAGGGAAGGAGAAAGGAAGGAAGGAAGGAAGGAAGGAAGGAAGGAAGGAAGGAAGGAAGGAAGGAAGGAAGGAAGGAAGGAAGGAAGATGAATCCTAGAAGTACTTTGCCAAGCATGCTGGTCAAGTTGAGTAGAATCACAGCAATAGTGGCAGCATAGAGGGTAGTATGGTCTCTCTGGATAGCTGGATGGGATATGAAACAATCTAGATTTCAAGCTGGAAAGTGTCTTTGAGATGGCACATCCCCATCATTTTATACAGGAGCAAATTGAGGTCCACAAAGGGGAAATTAATTTCCCAAGCTCATACACATATAAATGGCATAGCCAGGATTTCAACCTCAGTCCTTTAACTGCAAACCCAAGGCTCTTTGCACAATACCATGCCAATACTAACCTAGCCATTTTTTTTTTATTATAGCTTTTTATTTACAAGTTATATGCATGGGTAATTTTAAGCATTAACAATTACCAAACCTTTTGTTCCAATTTTTCCACTTCTTCCCCCATCCCTTTCCCCTCCATGGCAGGTTGAGTATGTTAAAGTATAAATTAAATACAATATAAACATACATGTCCTAACAGTTATTTCGCTGTACAAAACGAATCGAACTCTGAAATATTGTACAATTAGCCTGTGAAGGAAATCAAAAATGCAGGCAGACAAACATAGAGGGATTGGGAATTCTATGTAGTGGTTCACAGTCATCTCCCAGAGTCCTTTCACTGGGTGTAGCTGGTTCAGTTCATTACTGCTCCATTGGAAATGATTTGGTTGATCTCATTGCTGAGGATGGCCAGGTCCATCAGAATTGGTCATCATATAGTATTGTTATTAAAGTATATAATGATCTTCTGGTCCTGCTCATTCCACTCAGCATCAGTTCATGTAAGTCTCTCCAGCTGGCCATTTTTTTAAAAGTCTCCAGTATTCTATCAACTTACAATCAAGACATCATTCCTGATCCCCCTTTCTTCATTTAACAATAATTACTGGATTGTGATGATGGACAATCCATCTAACCTTTCTGAGCCTCAGTTTATCAGTAAAATGGGTATTTTTAGGCACTTAATTTAGTGCCTGTTTCATTGGATTGTTGTGAGAATCCAATTAAGAGAAGTATGTAAGTACCTATGATAGGATATGTAACAGAATTCTCTCTCACAATTCCCTTCCCTCTTTTAATTTTTTTTTTCCCCTTGAACAGTCTACAAAACTGCCCCTGGATTAGCCCCAGGGAGCTAGTCAAGAGAACCTCCACTGATATAATTTCCAACTGGTCTTTGGACTTAACTTAAGAGATGGCTTCCCGGTCCCCTAAAGGCATAAAAAAGGCCAGCTTGAGGCTGAGCCCTTCAGAAGTGATAGATGTCCCTGTAGATCTATTCAGCCCTCTTCTCCTGCTGACCAGACTTGTTTCCATTTGTAGTTGGGGACATGGGAGGTAGGGAAATGGTATTGTAAACTAAACAATACAATATCCTTATTGAAAAGCCTTCCTTTGTCCCAGTTAAGTAAATCTCTTTGTTAACTATCCTACAAGTGCCTCATGTCATTCCATTACCAAATTTAAACTAACAGGGAACCAGTCTCACATATCCTGGATGACTGAGTTACCCATAAGTTTGATTCTTTTAAAACTGGTGTTTTAAGAGTTGACCAGAGGGACTCTTCAATCAGTGAGTAGCTTTGAACAATTGGAATTCCTACAAAATTTCCCAAATGGAATTAATTCAACATGCTTTCTTTCTTCCAAAACACACCATGTTCCTTCTACTGAGAATGTCCTCACCATCTCTTCCCTACTGGTAACCTAAATTCTGTCTCCTCAGCTCCAAATGGTCACCTTGGAGCAAAGATTTCCCATTACTTCCTAGATCACTTCATTGCATGTCAATGTGTCCTTACACTATCCATACCCTCAAACCAACCCCTTTTCCTTCCCCCTTTAAAGTATCATCTTGCTTCATTAGAGTGTAAGCTCCTTAAGGTAGGTACTATCTTGCTTTCTTCTATTTGTATCCTTAGACATTAGCACAATGTCTAACATAAAGCAAGGGTTTTATAAATATTTTTTCTATCTATTTCATCCTTCCATCCTTTCATCAATATGTCTTAACATATTGGTTTTTCCCTAAATCAAATCTCACTTTGATTTTTTTCATTCTCTCCCAATTGCTCCTAATTGTATCCTCTGTAAAGCAACTGTAATACCTTTTTCTTATGACATTCTTTCAAGTACTTGAAGACAGCTGTGATGTCTGCTCCATCCCATACCCCAAGTCTTCTCATCATAAACCTTCACAGTTCCCTCAACTAGTCCTTCTGTGGTATGAACTTGAGAACCTTTACTACACTGATTACCCTTCTCTGGATATTCTCCACTTTATCAATGTTCCTCCTAAGATGTAGTGCCCCAAACACAATTCTCCCAATGTGGTTTTATCAGGCCAGAGGACAGAAGGACTGCATTTCAATATACCTGGGTGTTTTATCTTTCTTAAAGCAACCTGAGCTCACATTCCCTTTTGTTGCTGCTGTACCACCAGGTGGGCTTGTACTGGACTTGCTATTTCCCCCACTCCCCAGATCTTTCTCAGATCTGTAGCTAGTTAGCCATTTATTTCTCCATCTTGTCCTTGGGAAGTTTATTTCTGGCTCCAAGTTTAAGACCTAAGTAACATTTAGCCCAATTAGATTTTATTTTATTCTATCAAGATTCAATGTTCTAGCCTGTCAAGATTTGTTTGAACCTTGACTCTTTATCTCAGCATATTTTAGCTCTCCCAGGTTTGTGTCACCTACAAATTTGATTAATATTAATAATTAATCTGCCTTTATCCAAGTCATTGATAAAAACGCAAAATAGCACAGGCCAACCGAAGATTCCCTAAAGTACTCCACTGGACACCTTTTTCCAAGTTGAAAATGGAGATTCTTGGAGTATGGCCTTTCAACCAGTTCTAAAATTCACCTAATTATAGTATGTGTATATACACACAATACAATGTACAATATATGTATATAAACACATATGAGAATTTGTATGTATATGATGTGCTTATATACATATGAATGTATAATAATGAATAATAAAGGTATACTTATACAAACGTGTCCTATGTTAAGCCTGTGACATTTCACAAAATGTGTTAATATATCATTCTAGTAATCTTTGCCAAGAAAACCCCAAATAGGGTCATGACTAAAAACAACTCAATGACAAATACACGTGTAAAATATTGCATACAATATCAGATTTTGTTAGTCTGGCTTTTTTCTATCTTTGTTTTTCATTCTTTATGACAGGACATGGCTTTCCGGATGAGGAAGGCAGAAGAAATATATTGGAAAGTGCAGGTGAAGTAAAAAACCAAAGCTGTAAATGTGTGTTTCAAAGAGTCCATTGCCAAGATGAGGTACATTTAGGCAATACTTTCAGCATAGCTGACTTAGCTCTTCCTCCTTTGTCCCTTTACTGCAAAATTCTAAGCAGACGCCATAACTTAAGGGAAATTCTGCCAATAATACCCTCCAAGCCATCACTGAAAATGAAGGACAGCAGCAGGAGTTGTAGGAAAGTAGAAAATTTGGAATTTAAATTTTTTTAATGGTTAAAAATAAATAATAGTTTTTTAAAAGCAACTTAATCTATTAAAAAATGAAAGTGAAGGAAGGAAAAACAAACGCCTTCACATGCCAAAGCCAGATGTTGAAAACCATCTATTAATTGTCTCAGTCAACCAGGATGGCTTAACTTCTGGGTTTTATCTTGAATCCTAAGGGCAGCTACTCTAGCAATCCAGAAATAAAACTAAGCAAATAAACAAACTGCCCACATTAGCTCCATCTGACTGCTTTTATAAAATACACCTGATTAAAAAACAAATCCCACTGCATTGAATTTTGCCTTTCATTAAAAAGGCACTATATCGGGGGTTCTGGACTTAGAGTCAGGATGGGTTCCCATCCCACCTTGGACATGATTGTTCAGTTGTACAACAGCAATAACTAACATTTATATAGTGACTACTCAGTTCCAGGCAATGTGCTAAGCACTTTACAATTATTAATATCATTTGATCTTCAAAAGAACTCTGAGAAGGAAGTAGTTTTTATAACCATTTTATATGATGAAACTGAAACAGACTTGCCCAAGGTCACACAGCAAGTAAATATCAGAGGCTGAATATGAACTCAGGCCTTCCTGGCTTCAGGCCCTGTGTTCTAGCCATTACACCACCCAGCCTCTCTCAGGACCCAAAACTCCTTCTAGTTCTCAGTCTTTAATCTGGTGATTCTCATATCAGTCCCAGCTGATAAAAAGTCTCCACTTTTCCTTCAGAATTTTTTAAGTCACACCCACAGACCAAGGCTCAGGGTTGGACTCCCACTCTGGATAACTCCACTGCCTATTGTGGGCCAAAGTTTCTTTATCTATTAAATGAGGGGGTTAGACTAAAATCCAGGACTTCTTAAACTTTTTCCACTCAAGACCTCTCTGGGCAAATTTCTTGGGCAAAAAATTTTTATGCAACCCCAAATATATAGGTATGTAAACAT
The DNA here is from genome assembly GCF_902635505.1 of Sarcophilus harrisii. Lineage (NCBI taxonomy): Eukaryota > Metazoa > Chordata > Mammalia > Dasyuromorphia > Dasyuridae > Sarcophilus > Sarcophilus harrisii. The sequence goes on from NC_045431.1 coordinate 115,737,951, forward strand.
GAGTATACAAATTAAACCTTTATTGATAATAAATTATAATTTCATGACCTTCATATTCAGTTACAAGACCCATAGTTTAAGAAGCTTCAGACTAGACCACTTCTAGGATTTCTTCTAGTTCTAAACCTATTTTTCTTACTAATCTCTCCATTCTGAAAAAGGGTATATTTTCACTTTTAATAATAGTTGATCACACACCAGGTATTTTGACTCATTTCTCTGAGAAGGAAGAAAAAAGAAAGTGAATATAATTATCTTTGAAACTAAAGTCAAAAAGCTATAACTCTTCTCGGAAGATTCTTCCTTCAGATTTTCTTCTATACTAAGTAAGGTAAGGAAGAGAGAAGGGAATAAGGATCTTACATAGAGCCTACAATGTGCCATGCTCTATATTATCACTTTTTTGTTTCTGAGGCAATTGGGGTTAAGTGACTTGCTTAAAGTCACTCAGCTAGTAAGTGTTAAATGTCTGAGATCAAATCTGAACTCAAATCCCCTTCCTTGACTTTAGGGCCAGTACTCTATCCCTTGCACCATCTAGTTGCCCCTATACTATCCCTTTTACAAATATTATCCCATAACATTCCTACAAGGTAAATGTTATTATTACTGGCCCCATTTTACAGTTGAGGAAACACAGACAGAACAATAGCCACCATCCCAGCCATCACCTTATCTAGCTGAGAGAGTCAAAGCTTGGGAATATCAGGGCTTAGGACCAGGGATGCTAATAGGCTTTTTCTCTCTCATAAGTTATTACTACAATTCCTAGCAAATATGTAAAGGGAGGAGTTGAGTGGTAGGTCAGACCCATGAGGGGCTGAATTTCTAGGTTTATGCACTGTGATTGTCAACTAAGCCTAAGCAGCTTGAGTAATGGAACACCTTTTTCTCTTCTCTGAAACCTGACACTGAACCTCTTAGCACTCATAGTTTTCAGGATTAATTGACAATGATTAAGTGCCTTGACAACTATTAAAAGCCAGAATAAATAACTCTCCTAATAAGAGAAGGCTGTAACTCAGGCCTTCCAGCTAAGAAGCTGTAGTCTTAATTCCAGATTCATCACTATGGTTATTGACTCTTTTTGTCCAGGTGGTCTCTTTGATGCTTCAGTTTCTCGGCTCCATAATGTGAATAAGGTGATAACCAAATGGGCAACTGTCTGCTTCTTGGGCTACAGTCCTCCCCACCCTGGCTCCAATCAATTCATTCAGTTTACTCTGTGAAAAGCACTAGATTACAAGATCTGAACTAGAGGAGGAAACTATCTTCCCTCACTTTAATGACTGTGCCTAGAAAACTGCAGAATTACAAGGAGGACCAGCTTGGGGGCAGCTAGATGATGCAGTGGATAGCTCACTGAGCCTGGAGGACCTAATTCAAATCCAACCTCAGACACTTGGCACTTACTTTCTGGGTGACCCCCTTGCAAGTCACTCAATTGCCTTTCAAAAAAAAAATAGTACCATCATTTATCAAACAACTTGTTGCAGTTATGACAATAATAACTCCTGTATAGCACTCTGAAGTTTGCAAATGATTTATAAATGGTATTTTCCTTGATCTTTACAACAACTTTGGGAGGAAGGTGTTATTACTATCTCCATTTTACAGATAAGGAAACCAAGGTTAAAAAAAAATGCTAAGTGACTTGGTCAGGAATTATTCAGCTAGCCCCAGCATTCTAGCCACTATTTTATATGTAGCTTATTTGCTTTTCCCAACAGCCCTGTAGATGTCATAGGTTTTACTATCCTCACTGTGCAGAAAAGAAAATAGGCTCAAGAGAATCATAGACCTAGACCTGAATTTTAGAGACTATCTTCCCTCATTCTATAGTTCTACTCTTTCATTTTATAGACAAGGAAATTGAGACCCAGAGAAGTTATTTAACTGATTCGCTCATAGACATTTTGTTATTATTATTGAGTTCTTTTTCAGTTTCAATCAAGTCTGATTCTTCTTGATTCTAATTGGGGTTTCCTTGGCAAAGATACTAGATTAGTTTGCCATTTTTTCCTCCAACTCATTTTATTGATGGGGAAACTGAGGCAAAGAGGGTTACACAGTTAGTAAGTGTTTGAGGGTGGATTTGATAGCCTCTGACCTCAAAGGGCTGACATTCAAGTGAGAGAGACACTATTTCAATAATCATTACATGTAATATTAAAATATATATATATTTGTATATTGGGCTACTTGCTATCTAGGGGAAGGGGTGGTGGAAGAGGGAAAAAATTAGAACACAAGGTTTTGCAAGAGTTAATGTTGAAGAATTGTTCATGCATATGTTTTGAAAATAAAAAGCTTTAATAAAAAATGTATATATATTTTTATGTATACACACATGCATGCATATATTATCTATAACTATATCCAAAATACTGAATTTAGAGTCAGTAAGATCTGAATTTTGATCCCACCTTGGATTTGAAAATTTTGTGGGTGTTTGTATGTGTGTACATATGTATATGTATGATAGATGCTTTCTCTCTATATATGTATATGTCTGCATATATGTTATATGAGAGTGTGTGAAATAAGTGGAAGTTAATGTCACTAGCGTTTAGAGGAAAAAAGAAAGCCCTTTATAGAAGATGAGATTTGAATTAAGTCCTGAAGGAAAGTACGGAAACTAAAGTGAAAAGAATGAAGGTTTTTATTAGGCATGGGGGAGGGACAATCATTCAAAGGTTAGGGTTCAGGAGATGGAATATTGTGCCTGAGAAATAGCCAATAGACCAATATAACTAGATCCTAGAGTGTGAGGAGGGGCATTAAATGAAAAACTCAAAAGCTAGGAAGAAGTCAGGTTGTGAAGGACTTTAAATATCTAACAGAGGGATATTTGATTCTAGAGGTACTAAGGAGCCACTGAAGTTCACTGAGTAGGAGTTGGCATTATGCCATAAGGTTTTACAGTATTCTGACCACTAAAGCATGTTGCATTTTATTGGTGAGATAGAAGTAGATGGAGGATAAAATCAAAGCAGAAGAATCTCAAAGAATTCAGTTATAAAATCAAAGAATTTTTGAGATAGAAAAGACACTGGAAATCATGAAGTCCAATCCTTCTTACTTTACCTGTTGAGAAATTGAGGTACAAATTAGTTTTGTGACTTGCCCAAGGTCATTATAGAAAACTAATTACAGAGACAGGACAAGAATCCTTTCCTTCTGGTCCAGGGGTCTGGTGCTCTATACCTTCTTCCTTTTAATGAAGGGGGGGAAAGGAATAAGCATTTATACAGTCTTACTATGTGCTTTACAATTTATACCTCATTTGAGCCACATAACAACCCTATGAGGTAGGAGCTATTGTTATCTTTGTTTTACAGATGAGGAAACTGAGCCAAACAGCAGTTAAGTGACTTGTCCAACAACGCACAGCTAGTAAGTATCTCAGGCTGGATTTGAAAGGTCTTTCTGATTCTATATCCACAATCCATCCACTATACCATCTAGCTGCCTCTTCTTTGAATCTCTAATGAGAATTATTTCTATTGAATAACAAAAGAATAACCTTTCACATGCTCAGAAAGAAGAACAAAAAGGATGCTTTCTTATGTCCCTAAATTCCTTCAGCCTAAGTGGCTACTGATGTTGCATATCACAATCCTAACTTTCTTAAGGGTTCTGGTTTGTATCTAATTCAAAGCTTACTGCTAAAGTGGTATATAATATTTTAGTACAAAGCATCCTTGACTATGGGTGCAAAGATGCTGGTCCTGACTGGCATAAATTTACTGCATAATCTTTAAAATAAATACATAAAAGAACGTCTTGTTTATATTTTCAGAAAAGATTTATAAGTGGAGATTTGGCTGAAAGGAGGAGAAAAAAAAGGGGACAAGATGGGGTGTTAAGCATTGTGGCATGAGGATATAGGGTGAGATAGAGAGTGACAAAATGTTGGGAACAATGAGCAGAGTAAAAATATACCAGAAATACAACAGGTAATGACATTTTTGTCCAAGAAACACTTGGGAGAAAATGGTTTAAGCCCTTTCTTGAAAAAAACAAACAAACAAACAAACAAACAAAAAACCTCAAAAAAGACCTACTATAACAAAGGTTAAAAATAGTAGCTAAGGAAAATAGCAGGAAAATGGTACTATGCTGTTTCACAAATATAATGACCATATTATCCTTTCTACCACTAGTTCTAATTTGAATATTTTTCTTATACTTGGATAGGTGATTGTAGAGCTAGAATGGACAGCAGAATGGACTAAATTATTGCAATGTGTTCTAGAGTCTAGTATTTAAAGCCTAGAAATTTGAGGAATAAAAGCTTATTATTCTTCAGTAGTTTGAGTCATGTCTAATTCTTCATAGCTCCATTTGAGATTTTCTTGGCAAAATATTGGAATGTTGTGCCATTTCCCTCTCCAGTTCATTTTCCAAATGAAGAAACTGAGAAAAACAGGGTTAAGTGATTTATCCAAGGCCACATACAACCAATAAGTGTCTGAAACTGGATTTGAATATGGGAAGATGAGTCTTCCTGACTCTGGATCGGGTTCTAACTATTGTGCCATTTAACTGCTCCCAACAACTAAAAGAGCTTCTAGCAAAAAAGAATGATGAGACACCAGAAATGAACTGAATGTTCTCTGCTTTTTTTCAGTAATATATATGTGGAACTCATCAATGAAAGAAGTGCTTCTTTTTATCTTTCCTTCAGTGTTTGAAAATTCTGCCCCTTAGATCCCACCCAGTGTGCTATTTCTTCTATAAGGCCTTAATACTAGATGGAGAAAAAGTCTCTTCCCTTTGGTTTTTCCAATAAGAAAAAGCCCTTTGTTGTTGTTTTATTCCTGTAGAATCAAAAATAATTTTCAGAAATTATGATTTCAAAAATTGTCAAATTCAGGTGGCAATTAATGCTTTTCATCGGATATATCACTTAGAAATTTAGCAAGAATTTGTGTTAGCCTGAAGAGAAATTTTATCCTATCAGTTTATACATATAATATCCTGTTACAATCCTTACTTCAGCACTGCCCCTCCCTCAATTAATTTGCAGAGCTTTCCCTAGGGAAAGCTATCCCTAGTTCAAGATAAAAGGTGGGTCTAACAAAGTACCTAGCACACAGTAGTTGCTTAATTAATACACCTTAATTATTTATTAGATCTGTCCTCAAAAGCATCATTTGGAAGTATTTTTCTCTTTTCTAATTGTAATGATACAATGAAATAAGAAACAACAAAACATTTGCTCCATGTGGTGGGAACATACACATGGAAGAATAACTTGCACCACTTCTGCTGAGAGACTGTCAGTCTTCTATTGATATAGTTGAGCTGCTCAAACAGGAGCTGCTTCCCACTGGTCTCCCATAGAAATACTGCCATTTCAGTGAAAAAGCCTTGACAGTATGTTTCAATGATCTAGGATTTGGGTTTTATTTTAAAACCAAGAATTTACATGCCTATTATCCTAGGAGATGATTTTATGAGTTTTATGAGTTTTGTGACCAAAATATTAATTTTCTGGTACCTACTCTTCTATCTCCCCCTGCAACTATTTCTCCAACCTGCACTGAGTTAGGCTTGCCTTCTGATGACAGATATTTGGCTGCTCACCATATCCTTTCTTTGGAACTTTTTCAGCTTGGTGGAACCTGACAGAATTTCCAGTCCCAAGGCAAAGTCCTTAAGAACCCAGGACCATTTCCATGGGGAAGAAACATTGGAGGACAGTTTCACTTGCTATCACAATTACTTATCGTGCCAACAGAAAACAGAGGAAGGCAGAATCATAGCTTAGTCATAAAATATTCACATTTTTGGATACTCATTAAAAATCAATGGGCTTTGAATGGACTTACAAATCACAGGTAGATGGAAAAACTCATTTTCAATGGGGAACTATTACAGTCAGTGATTCTGAACTTTGGGTGTATGGATTCTTTATGACTTCCTACAATATATAGCATGTAAGTTATGATGTGGCCTCCAGAACAGGTAGCATTCTAAATAATTCTAGGAATAAAGAAATATTCGCCAAGGATGACTAAGGTGCAGACATCCCTTAAATAAGGATAAAGATAAGGAACTTTTTGCCCAGGGACAAATTTTCTAAAACTGATTGTTGACTCCTGGTGAAATCATTTAATACAATTGTACACATTTGAAAGAGAGTCTCTATGTAAATGCTACAGACTTGAAATATTATAGATCTTAATATGTTTATTTCCTAAGATAATAGGCACACAAACACATATGTGTTTATAATATACACACACATAGTAGTCCAATAGTTATTAAAGCTGATTTTTGGAATAGTGTGTGTGTATGTGTGTGTACACAGTTATACAGACAGGTGTGTATGTGTATATATATATATATATATATATATCCACACATACACATAGGTGTATATATATATTCCTATATATAAAATATATATACACATACATACACATACACAAGTGTACATACAGGTATATGTGTATAGGAATATGTATCATACACATACATGTATTCATATATTTAGAGATAAGATGTGGCCATATATTATTTGTAATTATACAGATAACTATAAACATACATATATCCATTGTATATATACATAAATCACCACATATGTGTATTTTCATGTATACACACATCCATGTACTTGCCCATATATGCACATATTACATGTATACATAAGTCCAGACCTGGCTTTTTCATCAGTGTAGGAAAGCCCTTACCGATTCTAGGAACTCACAGGTAACTTAAATGTTGAGAGTTGCCTGGGCCAGTGAGATGCTAAGTAACTTGCCAGGGCTCACACAGATGACATGTGTCAAAGGGAAACCTGAATCCAAGTTTTCCCCCTAGATTCTAAAGTTGGCTACCATTACCTCTCAATACAGTTTTCAAAATCATACAAATATGATATTTTTCTATGTAATAAATAGTTGTTATACTAAAGTCTTTGATTGAAAGCCTTTGGAGAGGTTCATCTTTCTTGAAACTGGTCCCAGCCTTCCATGCAGGGCGGTTTCCAGTGTCAGCAGTACCATTTTGCTCCTGAAATCTGCCAAAGGACGGTTTTCTTCTGAGGCATTTTGTGATGTTATGGGATGTGTGTACCACTGAAGGAGAAAAGGGGGGGAGGAGAGGGCAGTATAGATCAGAAAGCTCCTGAGAATTCTCCATTTTCTCCTCACTTAGTAATGTTATCCCTCATGCTCCGTGTTACTTGACTCCAAGATGTAATCTTGGCCTCTATTTCTGAGTGAATCCCAGTTTCCGTTTTAGACACTTTCAGCTCCAAGATGGATGTTGACAGAAAACTGAATGTCTTTGCCCTTCTAACAAGGTAAGGAATTTGATATCTCCCTTCCTCTTTCTGCTCCCTACCCCCCTTCCCTCCCCCTCAAAGGTGATAGTAAAAGAAGTTTCCCTGATTGCTTTTGATCACAGATACCGTTTTCTCAGAGAGTTATTTCGTCAGATTGCAGTCCAATCCTTACCCCTTCCTGGTATGGAGGCAGGGCTTCTCAGCAATACCACTGGTGAACAATATCCCCTTCTTCTGGAGTTTGCAGTCCGCTGCCCACTGAACTCCAGCTGTGAACCAATAGCATCATCAAAGGAGGTATCTGTTTCATCAACAGACAAAACTGCATTATTTTGAGACTGTTCTCACCCCTCCAACCCCCCATCCCCATTTTCCCTTGTTGGGCCATTTCTCTGCATTGACACACATTCTCTGCTCTCTGACCTTTTCCTGCACATGCCCTGGTTCCTCAGAGTCAGCACATTTTCTTTCTGCTACTGCATGATATCTTCTCATCATAGCACTTTTTTCCCTGCCCATTTGTCCTGGACATTGGTCTAAGTTCAAGAATGATGGGAAAGGGCAGTATGGCTATAGGGTCTAAGAAGACTGATCTGGCCTATTGCAGAATTTAAATTTGGTTTTAAGTCATAAAAGGGCTATAAAAACCTTACACTAAATAAGTAAAACTATCCCATTCAGGGGGCCTAATCCCTAGCCCGTTCTGCTCTGCTTATCACCCTCATTATACTTGTATAATACACTATGGTTTCTATTGGGCATTTCCTTCCTGTTTTTACACTTATTCTTGCTTCACTGACTTTATTATCGGCAGAATTTTGCCGCATTTTTTTTCCACCCAGCCATAAATACTATTCAATTCAACAAATGCATACAAATGGTTTCCATTAGAATTTTAATCTACTCTCAAAATGAAAGAAAAGCTTAATATAAATCTTTTTAAATTACCAGAACATAAATTCAGACAGGGACATCTCCACCTAGACTAAGCACAAGAGTTCACATTCTGCTGGCCCTGCTCATAAATTAATTGAGGTCTCTTGCAGCTGTAAACGAACAGCGCATCCTAGAAAAGATCATATCTGTCAAGATCACAGATTGGTTTCTCCCAGACTTTGTAAAAGTCACAGCTTACAATATCTTCATTATGCCAATGAGAATGGCTTGTCTCCCCAACTGGAAAGAAATAGGTGTTTTGTTCTGTTGGGCCAAGATTTACAGAAAGCAATTTTCCTCGGTGCAGGAGATATGACAACCCTCCCGAAGGAAAGGGGAGGGGGAAGAAAAAAGTCATTTCATAACTTCTTTCATTCCATCACCTTTTGGACTGCCAGATGTAGATTCTCTCCATATGTGGACTTGCGGCGACAGTGACATTTACTAGCCAAGGAAGGTTAATCACAGATGAGGTCTAGGTTAGAGATGGCATTTCTCTAGCACATCTCCAACCTCAAATAGGGTGATCTGGTAAGAGCACTCAGTCCTCTCGGCCGTTTTTCAGGACCCACCAAAAGAACAAAATGAAAAACTGAGACCCTCATTTTTTCCTTGATTGGAGATACTTATCATAGGATGGTTGTTTTGCAAATAATTGAAGTTGGTTCACCCTCAGTTTTCATCTTAGTCAAATGAATACATGTACAGGAAGCCTTTTTGCCCTTGCCCAAATGCAGAACACATTCATAGGAGGACAAGTGAAGGGCAGAGTTGAGGCTGAGATTATCTTGTGGGTGTTTTATGTTGTTTTTTTTTTTTTCCTTTCCCTTTCATTTCTTCAGGTCATAACCTAATGTTACACTAACAGAGTCTCTGCATATTAAATCGCCTTTTAACAATTTGGAAGGGGATGGAGTGGTCCAGGGAAAAAAGGCCCTCATACAAATGTATGAGTGCTGACACTACCCCAAGGAATAGAAAAGGGGAAGGTTAACCCCTAGACCCAAGGTCATCCAACACTGAGAAACGTCACTCTTAACAGTGACTTTTCTGTCCTTGAATCAAGAGCTTGGTTGATGGGTCATGGGGCACTTCAACTGCCAGCATCTCTTTGAATGTCACACAGGCAGCTAAAAGGGAAAGAAGTCTAGGTCGCAGGTGAGGACTTCCCCAATCCATCACAGAGGAGGACTGTTTCCCCTGCAATAGTTGCCAAGGACGCCAATCCTACATCTGATGCTTTGTTTCTCTAGAAACATTCTCATTAGAGAGGGGAAAGAAAGGGTCAGGGGAGTCAAAAGTTTAGAAAATGTTTAAATATTTCATTTAAAATTTCCTTAGATGTTGAGAAAGAATTAAAAAACAAAGACAGCCGTTTTATTCCATGGTTCTCTATATTTAACTGAGAGGTTGGATGGCATAATGGATTGGTGAGCTAGTCTTAGAGTAAGGAAAATCTAGGTTTAAATCTTGATTTAGACTCAGGCAGGTCACTGAAGCTCCAGATATCCCAGTGGACCCTGTTAAAGACATGGATGCAAATCTATAAAGAATGGAAGCTCCTTGAGGGAAGAGATGATTTAGTTTTTTGTCCTTTTATCACTGAAAATATAATAGGTATTTTATATATAAATTTATATATATAATACAAAAGTGAATTGAACTTTACACATAAACCCAACATCAGATCATCAAACATCAAAGGGAGGACTCACACCAGCAAAATCATAGATTTCTCCAAGTATCAATTTAAGGTCTAGAAGGGCAACTTAGATGAATATAGCATAGTTCATCCACTCATTACTTCAAAAAAAAATTTATGGCAAGTAGCATGTGAGAAAGACATTTAATCAAGGAAAAGAGCATGTACTCTAAACTTAGGTTGATAGGACTTAGAACTAAAAAGAAAGAAACAAGCATATTTATTAAGCACCTATTATATACCAGGCATAGTACTGAGCCTTTTACAAATATTATCTTATTTGTTCCTTACAGGTACTATTAGTATGCCAGTTGTACATTTGATGAAAGAAGACACAATGGATAGAGCACCACATCTAAAGGCAGGAAGACCTGAATTCAAATCAGACACTTATTAGCTGTGTGACCCTATTTGTCTCAGCTTCCTTATCTGTAAAGTGAACTGGAGAAGGGAATGGCAAACCATTCTGGTAGCTTTGAGAAGAAAACCTCATATGGGAACATGAAGAGTTGGACATGAATGAAATGACTAAACAACCACAAACGTTGAGTGAACTACTGAGATTAAATGATTTGCCCAGAGTCACAAGTAACTAAGGTCAGATTTGAATTCGGTCTTTTGGACTTAAGACCTAGTGTTCTAATCAATGAAATACATAGCTTTCTTGGAGTTCATGAAGTTCAACTCTCTCATTTTATATGCTTACTTACTTTTTTCAAGGTACCATGATAAGGACTTTACAATTATTGTCTTATTTTATCCTTGCAACAACCTTGGATTGCAGCTGCTATTATTATCTCTCTTTTACAGTTGAAGAAACTGAGGCAATCAGATTAATTGGCTTGTCTAGGGTCACACAATTGAAAGTGAGACTGGATTTGAACTGAGGTTTTCTGGCTCCAGGGTCAGTATTCTATCCTCTGCACCTTCAAGAGTACGTCGAAGAAAAACAAAAAGAAACCCAAAATGTGATGAAAACAGAGCAATTTTGTTATTGCCTTATGAAATTTAATAGATACTTTAAAAAACAAACTATAAAGTTCAACATTTCTTCTAAAAGTCTCTCTTTGTTATACATTGAACTGTCTCTATTCATTTTTATTAAACTCATAAAGGAAAAGAAAAAACATAATTTAAACTTGCACTATTTCTCACCAGTCTTTAGAAAAATGTAAACAAGAGGCCTAATGAAGGGCTCTTGTGGTCAGGGCTGACATATATAATCAAAAGTCAAGGGTTTTTTTTGCTTTTTACTTCAAATTAGCACTTAAAGATCTTCCCCATAGGAGACACAACTCGGCAGAGTATAGAGACAGCTCTGGGCTCAAAGGCTGGAAGACATAAGTTCAAGTGCTAATACTGACACATATTTGTGGCATATAAGTCTCTGGATAAGAGACTTAAATCTCTCATTGCCCTACATAATTTTCAAAGAGGAGAAGATGTAGACCTGCAGTGATAGAAAGAGATGCCTCTGGAATGAATAAATCACAACTCTGGTTTTAATTAATACAAAAAAGTGAAGAAAGGAAGGAAAAAAAAGAAGGGAAGGAAGGAAGCAAGGAAAGAAGGAAGGAAGGAAGGAAGGAAGGAAGGAAGGAAGGAAGGAAGGAAGGAAGGAAGGAAGGAAGGAAGGAAGGAAGGAAGGAAGGAAGGAAGGAAGGAAGGAAGGAGACAAGTATTTGTTAAATGTCTGCTTTATATACTGAATACTTCAGAACTTCTCTTTGTCGTTATCCATCCTTGTCTGGCTCTGAACAAGTAATGATGCTCCTCTCGGCCAATGCTAACTCTTCTATTGATCCACTTAAGCTCAATTCATTCACTTATCTATTCAATAAGCATTTATGAAAAATGTCTGCTCTGGGCAAGAAATTATGCTAAGTGCTGGGGCCCTCAAGGAGCTCACATTCTAATAAGGGGTTATAACACATGTAGGAAAATGGCAACCAGTGAGGGAAATTTTGGTCTAGGGAGTCACAGAGATTGTGAGTGGAGCTATAAGGCAGTAGATTGCTCCATCTTTACTAATAGCAATAGCATTGCTATGACTGATTAGATTATTGAATGAATGACAGTTATAATTGCTTGCATTTGTATAGTACTTACAAAGGCTTACAAAGTACATTCCTCACAATGACCTCACAATGAATGAATGATACTTTGAAGCCAAGAACTACTTGAGGCTCCATTTAATTCAAAGAAATAATGGATGAAATTAATAGAGAAAAATGGATGCTGAGATCTTCCACTGCAGGGCTCTCTTCTGCTCCATTGGAGAATGGAAACCTGCCATCCCGTTGCAATGAAATACTAACAACTCACTTGGCCAGCAAGCAATGTCATGGCAGTGCCCAAGAGCGAAAGAGGAGGATAAGGCAGAAGTTAACAGGCAGGATGCCCATTTGAACAATGAATTTTTTTCCCCTCTTGTCTTGACTAAGCAGGAGTCTAAAATGAAATATCATCCCAGTTCAGCAGAGTGATTGCATTAAAGCAAGTTGGCAAAACATCAGACAGCAGGTATTATGGCTGCTGGTAGGAGCTCCAATTGATTTGCTAATTGGGGAAAAGCACCTCAAGTGTTCAGAAGCACCAAGTTCACTTATCATCACCAGTGGCTAAAGGAACTAATTCTTTGATCCATTTAACTTGTGTTTTGTTTTGTTTTTTGTTTTTTCCCAGAAAACGTTCTTTTTTTTCCTGTCTTGGAGGGAATGAGTTTTGCATGCATGACCTCTGCTTGCATTAGGACTTAAAACTAGTCCAGGAAACTAATGCTATTTTACAGCTTACATACACACACAAACACACAGACACACACACACACCCCTTCATCGACATGCATACACCTGCAGATTTACATTCATAATTTGCACTGATTACTCATTTTGCTCCTCACCCCCCAAGAGTAGTGGGGAAATTAATGAAATATTTTTGTAGAGATAACTTTTGATATGGGATATATCTCTATCCACAGCTCATTCTTCTTGTGTTTGAGTGTTATTCAATAATAAAATATGTGTAGCATATGTTTAAAATACATATTGCATATGCATATGAGAAGATAGAGATTGGATCTGTAATTTCATTGATAAGGGGAATTCTGGATGAGAAAACTCTATCAATGCATATTGGCACCTTTTCTACAACTTAGGGTTTTAGAGAGCTGCCACAGTAGAAGTATCAAACATATGCCAGAGGCCATGTATAGTCCACAACCCTCCTGTGTGAAGTCCAAATCAGATTAAAATTTAATGGGAAAATATTTTGCAAAATAAATAAATAACAACTAAAAGTAATATATAAACAAGTTAATATGTAGTCCAAAAATATTCATGTATGGTTTAATGGCTGCTGTTTCTATTTGAGTTTAGCCTAGAGCACAGACCCAGGATGTGTAAGTTCAGTTTAATCATGTCCAATTCTTCGTGATCCCATTTGGGGTTTTCTTGGAGAAAATACTAGAATGGGTTACCATTTCCTTCTCCTTCCTTCTTTCTAGCTTACAAATGAGGTAACTGAGGCAAACAAGGTCAAGTGACTTGCCCAGGTCACATAGCTAGTAAGTGTCTGAGGTCACGGCAATGAATCCTCCTGCCAGCATCTATAGAGGTGAGACTTGAATTTAGGTCTTTCTGGCTCTGAGGCAAGCTCTCCAACCACTATACACATTGTCTCTCTATATATGCATGCATAGATAATTATTTATTATTTATGACCCAGATATTATATATGATATAACACATATAAAATCTATGTTTTCTAGACTCACTGTCCCAACTACCAAGCACCCTGGAAGACTAGGTCTTTAGAGGCTTCTAGGAATAACTTTAAGAGGTAACATTGCTGTTCACAAGCCCCATATACTATGCTCCATATCAATTAGTAGAGCTCTTAGAAACTGTAAAGCTTTTAGAAAAGGGAGTAAAAACAGTAGTTACAAAATAATAGAGACCCCAAAGGGAGACCTCACTTTTCCCTTGCACACACACACAAAAACCCTAGGAAAATGGATTTAAACTTAAATTATGAAGGATGGGGGCAGACAGCCAGAGAAAGTGACTGGAGCCTATTCATGGAACAACTAAGAGGCCATGTCACTAAATTGGAAGATATGTGGAGGAGAGAAAGGTGGAAGAAGGATGGAAAGGTAAGCAGAGACTAGGTTTCGAAGAGCTTTGAATGCTAAACAGAGGTTTTGTGTGATACTGCAGGCAATGGGGAGCCATTGAAGTTTATTGAATAAGGCATAGAGGGTGGAGGGAGTAACATGATCCTATCTGTACTTTGGTGGCTGAATCACTTTGATGGACAAATTGGAGTGGGGAGAAGTTTGAGCCACGCAGATGTTAACATTTAACATACTTGAACAATATTTGGGACCAAAGGGTACCTTCTGACTCCTGGCTCTGAAAGTTCTTTTTTTCCAGCTCTATGCAGAGCTCTAAAGACTGGTGTCTTTTAAGAATACATAGCAAGCATTTCTTTCTCTCAAGAGAGGACATGATCCCTGAAGTCGACATTGTTCCTATGACATCAGTTAAAACCATTCTAGTAGTTTTTGCCACCAGTTCCAGTTACCCAAGGGACGTCTGATGGCTCTCACAGATCTTCTCATTACAAAGTCAGTCAGTCAGTCAGTCAATAAATATTTGATGAAGCACTACCATGTGCCAGGAATTGTGCTAAGCATTGAGAACATAAAAAAAGGCAAAAGACTATCCCTGATCTCAAAGAGTTCTCAGTTTAATGGGGTAGACAACAAGCAAATAAATATGTGCAAACAAGCTAGATACAGGATAAATAAGAAATCACTAAAAGGGGAAAGGTCCTAGAATTAAGAGGAAGTTTTAAAAAAAATCATGTGTTGGTCATCCTTCTGAGAAGGCTTCTTCTCTCTTGTTAGTTATTGTTTTTCAGTCATGTTCAGTCAAGTTTGACTCTTCATGATCATATTTGAAACTTTCTTGACAAAGATACTAGAGTAGTTCATTATTTCCTTTTCCATCTAATTTGGCAGATGAGAAATTTGAGGCAAACAAGGTGAAGTGACTTGCCCAAAGGTCAAACAGCTGGCACTCTATTCTCTGCACCACCTCCCTGCCCTTTGATAATAATATTAATCTAGCACTTATTATGTGCTATAACCAACTCATCATCAGAGTAATAATGATAACCAACATTTATATGCACTGTATGCTATAACTGTAACTCATAATAATAATTAATATTTATATAACACTTACTATGTGCTATAACTAACTCATCATCATCATCATCATAACTAACATTTATATAGCACTTAATATATCCTAGACACTGTGAACTTTACAATTACCATCTCTTTTGATCTCTATAATAATCTTAGATGGCAGATACTATTATTATCCTCATTTTATAGATGAGGAAATTGAAGCAAACAGAGGGTAAATTATTTAAGTGGGTTAGAAGTGTGGATGTGGAATATCTGAAAATGTCTATGATATAAATAGCAAAAGATACCAATGACATATTGAATTTTTTAACAAAGAAAGAGATCACCTTTAATTAATAAGATTTATAATAATATAATAACTTTAATAAGATTTATAATAAATAAATAAGAAAATTAATAATAATCACAATAACAATGATAACTGTTTATATAATGCTTAATATATAGTGTTATAGCTAACTAATAATAATAATATTTATATATCACTTACTATGTACTATAATTCATAGTAATAATAATAAAAATGATAACTAACATTTATGTAGCACTTACTACCAGTAAGTACTACTTACACTGTGCTAAGCACTTCACAAATATTTCATTGGATCCTCACCACAATGCTGGTGCAATTGTTATTCATATTTTATACATGAGGGAACTGAGGCAAAGAAAGTAAAGTGACTTGTTTGCTAGTAGTTGTTTGACGCTGCATGAGAACGCAGATCTTGTCTCCCAACCCAATAGTTTATTCACCAGTCCACCTAAATGCATGGATGTCTGGAAAGAAATTTTCTCCTTGAGGGGAAGAGGAGTTATGTGACTTGCCCACAGCTACACAGTGGCTCGAGGCAGGATCTTTACCCCATTCATTCTGACCCTAAATTGAGTGCCCCATTTTTCATGAGAATAATGAATCGTTAAGGTAGTACTTTGAGTGAAAAGGCATATGCAATGGAAAGAACATGGAACTGGGATTAAGGAGGTGGGTTCCAACTCCAACTCTGCCATTAACAAATTTTGTTTCCTGAAAAGAATCTAGAAAAGTCAAAAGATTCTATAACAGGGTCTAGTCTCTAGGAAAATCTCCTTTTCCTTATCTATAAAATCTTAAAATTTGACTAGATGGCTCTAAGGTTCCTTACATTTCTGATACTCTCTAATGCTAATCTCACTTAACCCTTCCTCACTTCTTCACTTTCCCCCCCTGAGGCCAGTGATAGTTATTTGAGAAAAGTCTGACCAGGAGTAGGGATTCAGAGGAAAAGCCAGATGGTTTGGCCCTCTGTGTTTGGTTACGGTCCCCTTGAAAATTTAGGAAGCATGACTGATAATCTATGGGATCAAGGCCATGACCCTGGTCTCATTAGTGCTATTCTCTAACCAGGAGGGACGATCAGGCACTGACAGGTATTGTTCCTACAGATATCTTTACTGCTTATCTCACCCCCTAGTCCAGACACAGATAATTAAAAAGCTCTAATTCTACAACGAAGATGACCAGTCAGACTCCTGGCCTTAGAAGGTACTATTTTCTTCAAACACAGATAAGGAAACAGAACTGATGACCAGGGTCACCCAGTGTGGACATGAATAGAACTAAACTAGGAATTTTTGAGGCTGGGACAAATCCAATTGAAGGCCACAGCATGATGGGAGAGGGGAGATATAACAATGCAGTCCTGGGGATAGTCACCTAGGGAAAGAACCTAGCAGGCTATTATTATAAGGAGGAAGAATGCCCTCCCGGTATGCCCAATTTTCTTCTTGAGAGTTACTACTTTAGGTGTCAGTAAGTCATTAAAAGAATTATTAAAATTCAGAACCCAAATTTTCAGTCCTTTGTCTTGGCCACTGATGTAGTGTGGCTGGATACACCATGGTCTCAGAATAGATGTGACTATTCAATTTGCCATAATTCACTAGGGAAAATCTCTGATGCTTTCATTTATAAAAACCAGTAACAGTCTTACTTCTTTCTTAGCTACATCAAAATTAGTTTGGTATTTATCAGAGTTTACTCATTTCTTTTTTCTTTTCATGAAGTCTGAGTCCTGAAGTATTACACAAAGGGCAAAGCTGTGGGTAAAAAGGAAATGATCAATCTTAGGAAATAACCATTAAATTTTTAGGCAAAATCACTCTTTCAACAAAGGAAAGGAAATATAGGCCTTGTGATAGAGGAACAGAACTGAAGATGGCAAAGCTTATTTCTAAATTGCTTCGCAGCTCCAAACATGATATCAGCTAAGTGGGAAAAACTATTTTTGATTCTACAGAGAAGCAAGATGCCTTCATGGTCAAAGGAGCAATTCATGCCAAGCTGGCTGTTAATATTTAAACCTTTCTTTGGTTTTCTTCTTGGCTTTTATATTCTCTAACTCTGGCCATTTGGCCATTTTTTTTTTAAAGATGATGTTTTGCTTTCCTTGATGGCTCATGACTTTTTCAAGGTCAATAACCAAATCTCCTCTAATTTTTTTAACTTAAAAAAAACAAAAACAATTTCCCATCATAGTGTCAGGCACAAAATGCTGAATCAATGTTTCTTTAATGGATGAATTTGAACATTAAAAGTGGCACCAGGTATCACCTTTTTTTGTTTCTGGAAGGATGTTCAGAGCTGAAGACAGCAAAGTATTGATGACAATTGGATTGCATTTAATTGCAGAATGCTTTGTGGCTGAGAGAATCTGTTTCTCTCTGCTATAAGCTTCATAGCTTATGTCTGTGACCCACACTAAAAATCTGGAAATCAAACTCATGTAAGATCTTGCATTTGAGCTCCACATGGAAATTGAAAAGTCAAGTGCCAAGGAAAAAGTCACCAGTTCCATGGATGGTTAATAAGGATGACATTAAAAACCCACCTACTTATTGTTTTCTGTGATTTTTTTTCAAGAAACATAAACTACGATATTCAATGATTGCAATGCAAAGATGGACATTATTGAAAATGGGCAAGTAGCATGGAAAATATGGTTCAAATTTAAATAATGAAAAAGGAAAATGGCCATTAATCAGAAACTTCAAACCTATATATTATAAATATTTTCTTCCAGAAAGTCAGAAGACACTGAACATTACTGAAGGATATCATGCAAAAAAAAAAAAAAAAAGAAAAGAAATTGACTGTATGAAATATGTGAAAATACTTTGCAACTGCTGTAACTATCCTGTCAAAACCAGTTGTTAGTGTTTATTTAGATAATTACGGAGAACAGAAGCCCCAAATCCATAACTACCTAGGTGGCAAGTCAGCAAGCATTTATTGAGCAGTTACCACTGGCTTAAAGGTTGAGAATACAAATATTAAGAAAAAAGGAGAAAAGAAAGAAAGAAAGACATAATCTTTTGTCATTTTTTGAAAAGAATGGCTTTAGAGAAACCTGAGAAGATTCATATGAACTGATGCAACATGAAGGGAACAGAACCAAAACAATTTATATAAAATAGCATTGTAAAAACAAACTTTGAAAGACTAGGAATTCTAATCAATACAATGATCAATCAGAATTCCAGAGGACAACAAACTAGTCATCTTCAGATAGAGATGTGATAGACTTGGAATGTAGACACACAGACATACACACACACACACACACACACACACACAATTTTTGTCAATATGGAAATTTGTTTTGCTTGACTCTGCATGTTTATAATGGTTTTTGTTTTTTCTTGCTTTCTCAATGGGAGGGGGAATATGAAAGGAAAGAATGATGACCTCAAAAAAAATTGAATAAAAAAAATTAAAAGAAGTGAGATTGTTTGATCAGCCTGCAAAAAACTATTTAATCCATAATGTAATTGAACTAAACTCCTGGTTGGTTGTTGTCTTTCATTCTCAAAGAGGACCAAAATGACATACAAGGTGTTTGACTGTGGCTGATCAGACCGATACAAGCTTGGAATACTCTTCTGCCACAAAGTCAGAATATTTGGAGTGGCTTCTTGAGTTTCTTCTAAGCTAATTCAATTCTGCTTTGTTCCTAAAGCACAGCATCTTCTCTGATGAGGGCATGTTGGGTGGTCCTATGCAATCAATTCTAAAGTCCTTTTTTTTTGTTCTGTTTTGTTTTTGTTTTTTGCTGAGAAAATTGGGGTTAAGTGACTTGCCCAGGGTCACACAGCTAGGAAGTATTAAGTGTCTGAGGCCAGATTTGAACTCATGTCCTCCTGACTTCAGGGCTGGTGCTTTAACCACTGAGCAACCCAGCTGCCCCCTAAAGTTTTTAAGAGAGACCTTGAGAGTGTCCTTGTATGACTTTTTCTGAGCACTTTATGAGCATTTGCCCTGTGTGAGTTCTCCATAGAACAATCCTTTTGGCAAGTGTACATTTGCCATTCGAACAATGTGGCCAGCCCATGGGAGTTGTGCTCTCTGCAGTTGAATTAGAATCCTTGGGCAGTTTAATTTGAGAAGGACCTCAGTGTCTGGTACCTTCTCCTGCCAGGGGATCTTCAGAACTTCCTAAGACAATTCAAATGAAAGTGATTCATTTTCCTGGCATGGCGCTGCTCTACTGTCTAAGTTAATACAACAAAGAGATCAACAAAGAGATAGACAGCTTGGTAGCCAGTCTAATATCACTTTCTCTCAGCATTTCCCAAACACTGAACTAGCCCTGGCAATGGTTGCCAGCCTCATTATCAATGTGTGCATCCCTGGAAATGAGGAAGTAGAAGAGAATATCCACAACATTCAAAACTTCTCCGTTTGCTGTAATTTTATTCCTAATAATAGCTAACTCCACAAAAGTAAGGATTTATATTTTATCTGACCTTTGTACCTCACCTAAAGCTAGCACAGAGTCCTATATACAGTAGCATTTAATAAATGCTTGTTTTGAAAAACATTTCAAAGCTAATAAATGTATGAGGCAGGATTTGAAGTCAAGTCTTCTGGACTAGAAATCCAGCATTCTTTAAATTGTGCCACTAAACTGCTTTTTCTAAACAATCCATTTTCATCATTAGAAATAGAGAACCCATCTATCTCATTTGGACTTTGACAACTCAGATCCTGATGTGTTAAATGAGGAGGTAGAAGAGAATATTAACAAAATGAAATTGATGATCTGAGAAACCGGGTGAGTGTGACCATGTTTGATTTTATCTGCTTTTCATGTGAATGAAATAAAATGTATCAATAAAAAAAGAAAGAAAAGTTGAATGTCACTGAGTTCTTATTAGAGACATGACCTTCACTATTATAACTTGTTTAGTTGTTATTGTTTCTCTTGGGGTTGTTTGTTTGGGGAGGGGGTTGGTTTTGTTTTGTTTTTAAGTATCCTTTATTAACCAACAGGATTGGGACCATTGGTAAATATGGAATCCATTATTATGTATCCCTTAGGAAAATAATAAAAAATTGAAATTATCCATCATGTCCCTTCTATAGCAAGAACAGAATGAAGAAATAAGCCATGAGATTCTGACATTGTAGATTCTTCTATACTACGCTATCTGCATTATAGTTATATTAACCATTAAAAGACTAAAGAAATTGAAAGACCAGTAGAACCTTCACTTTATCAAGCATCTACAGCACATAATCCATCATTAATGACTTAATTTATGGAAATAAAAAAAATCTGAAGGACCAGTTGTAACCTAGTAAGCATCCTCCACACCAAGAATTCTGTATGAAAAGCAATGAATCTTGAAAGTTTTAAGGGATTTAAATATATCTATGTATGCAAAGAAGGAAAGATAAAAGATTCCAAAATAATGGAAAATATAATGGGCAATATGATTACTCAAAAAAAGATAATCAAAAAGAAATCAATGACTTCTAACTTATCTGTTTATTTCTGAAGATTTAAAAATCTTTATGAGAATGATTTATATATATCTCAAGGATAAAATTGGTAAAAATATGAAAAGAAAACAAACTTTTGCAAGTGCCAATAAACTTATTAAGAACCTACTATGTGCAAGAATGTGCTACATGCTGGGAATAAAAATATGAAAAAGAAAGATAGTTTCTGTTCTTAGGGAGCTTAGGATCTAATAAGGGAAAACAATATACAAAAAAGATGCTGAAAGAAGGGGAAGAGAAGTAGCTGGCACAAGTACCTGAAGAAATGCAGAGGAAGCATGGAGGTAAAAAATGATGAAATGGCTAGCCTGTTTCATCTCACTCCACCACCTCAATTGTTCTTGAATGGAGGTTCTGGGAAGAGCTCTCAGGGGCAGTTGTGAGCTCCAGGAATGAAGTGATTTTGCAGGATGAAAAGGTTGCTGGGGCACATTGGAAAAGTTCTAAGATTGGATAGAAAATATATTGAAAGGTACAGAGCATACAAAATCCTACTGGGTCTCTGTAGATTGCAAAAGAACATTTGTTTTAATAGAACAGTGGTTATCAAAGTGTCATCCTGGCTGGATTCCAGAGACTCTTTCAAGTCCTCAAGGTCAAAACTATCTTCATAATAATACTAAGATGTTTTGTTTTTCATAAGAAAAATATTGAAAATATAACCACAATTCCCCCCTACAAAGAAAGCTCTTGGGGGAAATCATCAATCATTTTTAAAAATGTAAATAGTCCACTTGATAAAAAAAAAAAATGCTATGTACCTCCAAGAGGGAACTGATGAACTCTGAGTGCAAATTGAACATACTTTTTTCATTTTCTTGCTTATTTTTGCAACACAGCTAATATGGAAATATGTTTTGTATAACTTCATATGTATAACTGATATTTTGCTTTTCTCTCCAGTGGGTAGAGGAGAAAATTTGGAATTTGGAATATTAAAAACAGAATGTTAAAAATATATAAATAAATAATTATGGAGATGGAGAAGGAATGGAGTCTTGAGACTAAAAGTTTTTAGAACCTCTGCATTAGATCAAAATGCTTTCTTAAAGTCTGTCTTCCAGGGGGCATCTTTCAAGCATCTATTAAATTTCAACAAAATTCCCTAATAAATGCTACCACAAAGAAAATTGTTTAATAACAATAATAATTGTTTAATAAAACAGAGATATATGCTTGACAATGATCTTGTTCCATCATCAGGATGGATAGGCTGTACAGGAGACAAAGACAAGAAGAATGCCATATAAATGGTTGGATCTTCCACATGCTTCTGTTCACCCTGTTGTGCCACAGTTTCCTTTTATTGTCCTGCCTCAGTTTCCCTAAATTGTTCTGCCTCAATTCTTTG
Organism: Sarcophilus harrisii; assembly: GCF_902635505.1. Classification (NCBI taxonomy): domain Eukaryota; kingdom Metazoa; phylum Chordata; class Mammalia; order Dasyuromorphia; family Dasyuridae; genus Sarcophilus; species Sarcophilus harrisii. The sequence goes on from NC_045431.1 coordinate 115,760,279, forward strand.
AATTGTTCTGCCTCAATCCCCCTGGTTGCAACCCCTCCTTTCCTGTTCATTAAGACTGAGATAATTAGGGCTGTGGAGGTCTAGCCATTCTGGCATTCCAAAAGAATCATAAACTGTAAATGTATAATCTCAGATAAAGGGGTTCAAACATCCTGCCTCCTAAATCCTCCTAAATTATCAAGAATTTATGGTCCTCACCCCCTACTCTGTCAGAACCGGATTGATGCTCCATCCCTGGAAATTCCTGCATTTACCAGTGTTTGGACTCCACCTCTTTCTCTCCCCGATCTTAGAGCCACATATATAATTCATTGAAATCTCACATTTGATGCCGATGCTGATACTGAATGCTTTAAGACATCAGCCCTGGGACCAAAATGGATCCTTTGGTCCCAGAAAATCTCTCCCTCTCATAAATCCAGATAAAATATAAAAAAAATTCTTTAATCTCTATCTTGCCTCAGTTTCTCCAGCATTACAACCTAAGTTATGCTGACTGTTTCAAAACCCAGAGCATAACCTGGCCTCCTCAATTAACTACAGTCTATAAACCTGTTAAGTACTTACTAAGTGCAGGTACTGTACTAAGTGTTGGGAATAAAAATATGAAAAAGAAAATAGTCCTTGTTCCGAGGCAGCTTATAATCTAATAGGGGGATATGATTGACAAAAAGAAGCTAAAAAAATAGGGAAGGGGAAGTGCCTGGCATGAAGGCATGTTAGAAAAATCCAGAGCTGGGTGGAAAATGAAAAATTGGCTGGCTGAGGGCCCCTCCTTAAACAGAACTTAACTATATATAGCCTAACCATGTACAAGAAAATCTAAGTGGGTGAAAAATGTTTATGTCCCAGATTATGGCAGGAAGGTGAGTCATAAATCCAATGAGTACATATTTTGAGGTTAGAAACTTCAGATAAAGAATATATTGAGCTCAGAATTAAGTAAGGAAAAGAATGGACTGGATTGATTGCAAATAGGAAATTTTACCTTATATTTAAGGATCCCAAGCTGTTCCCTTTTTACAAAACAATTTTTTTAAAAAATAAAACCGTTCTCCCAACAACATGAAAATGTTTGCAAATGATGGAATAATGCAATATCCAGAGAATTAAACTTCAGGTGACACAACTGTCAGTAGAGAGGTATGAGTTGAACTAAAGTTGGCTACAATAGATTTCCCACAATCACCTACATACAGAAAGCAGTGAAGGATATTGTCAGATAAATGTATGACCAGAAAAGGAAGCAGTATAAAACTATCATCTCAACTATGATAGACTTAGTTCTTCTCAGCAATTCAAGGCAATTCCGAAAAATTTTTTATTTACTATTTTTATCCTTTTGAAAGGCAATTGAGGTTAAGTGACTTGCCCAGGGTAACACAGCTTGGAAGTGTTAAGTGTCTAAGAGTGAATTTGAACTTTGCTCCCTCCTGACTCCAGGGTTGGTGCTCTATCCACTGTGCCTTCTAGCTGCCTCTTTCTAAAAAACTTTAGATGGAAAATGCCAATCACAGTCAGAGAAAGAGCTATGGAGATTGAATGCAGAAAGTATACTATTTTCACCTTTTTTTCTTTTCTTTTGCTTTTTTCTTTCTTGTGGTTTTTTCTTTTTGTTCTGATTTCCCCTCCCTCCCAATATAACTCATATGGAAACATGTTTAAAATGAACATACACATATAACCTAAAAAATTTAAGTAAAAATTTAAAATATAATATCATCATCACCATTTTCATCATATGACTATCATTTAAACAGTGCTTTAAAGAGATATTATTATTCCCATTTTACAAATGAGGAAAATGAAGCAAACAGAAATCATACAACTACTAAGTGTGTGACATAATTTGAACTCATGCCTTCCTAGCTTCAGGCCCAGCTCTCTATCTAGTCTACATAATCATACAATAATCATATAGTTGAGGAACTACAGAGGGATAACTAAGAATTGCCATGGTATCCATGAAAAATAAAAACATGTTCTTGGGTAGATCCTATGTGAAAGATCTATTGGACTTAAAAATTGTTTTTACATGTAATTAGAAAAAAAAATTAAGACCTATGAGAAATGTGCATAAGGATCACATAAGATGAGAAAGTATAAATGAGTTCTGATCTAGATTAATGTTAAAAAGACACTGTGATGAGATTGTGGCTGTATTAGAGTCTATGTATGTTTAAGTCATATGCATAAAGACAGATAAGAAGGCTGAGTCAGCCACCTTAGATATCGTCTCTCAATATAAATACACATTTAAAACCTGACCCAAAGAATATGTGAGCCTTATCAATAGTTTAATGACTTCCTTTAATAAAATTTAAAATAAAGGATTTACATTATGGTAAGCATTCCAAAGTGATTTAAGACTTGTTAAGGTCAAGACATTCTCTCATCACATTGGTTTAAATGGGGACACCAACTCCCAGTGTTCAGCCAAGAGTGCTGTATTATTGCCAAATGCCTGATTAAAAACCATATTCGATGAGGCTTTAACTGAAACCCAGAAGTTTTAAAGCAGATGTTTAAATTGCAATCGTTCTTCTTTCTTGAAGATATATGTGCCCATTAACCCTTGGATGCTACAGAAAAGATTTCTTTCCCTTTGACAAATTTTTCAAGCTGTTCATAAGAAAATGATTTAGGTGATTGGCTTGTGAGTGGGCACTTTCCTGCTTTCAATTGCCACAAGCGCAGCTATATCTTAAAGTATACTCATCATTTTAACCTGGAGGTAATTCATAAGTACTTGACATACTCAGCTAGCACCACCATATATGTAAGCATGGAAGCTTATTTTTTCTTCTTGAGATATAGTTCTTTTTAAAAAATGTTTTTTTTTTTATTTTTATAATACTTAGCTGTCCTTTTTTTTCTTACAATTTGATATAGGTTATACATACACAATCATATTAAACATATTTCCACATTAATCATGTTGTGAAAGAAGAATCATGAGAAAGAGAAAACCAAAAAAAGTGAAGATAATATGCTTTGATCTATATTCAGACTCCATAGTTCTTTCTCGGGATGCGAATAGCATTTTCCATCATGAATATTTGGGAATTGTCTTAAATCACTGTATTGCTGAGAAGAGCAAAGTCTATCAAAGTTGATTACAATGTTGTCATGACTGTGTAGAATGCTCTCCCAGTTCTGCACACTTCACTCAGCATCAGTTCATGTTAAGTCTTAGCATGGAAGCTTATGTATAAAGTCATTATTACTGTGTCAGAAATAGAATTTACTTTCCAAAAGTACTAAATGGGCCACTGGATCAGGAAATCTAGGGCTCAAGGTTTTTCACCTTTCTAACCTTCACTAAACCATGGGATAAAAGATTTGGCCTAAATTATCTCTAAGAAAGGAATTCTTAGCCTTTTTCATCATGTACCCCTTGTTAGAATAATGTTTTTTAAATGCATAAAAGGAAATTGAATATATCCAAATATGACCATAAGTTTATTTTTTTTTAAGTCCATAAACCCCAAATTAAGGTTTCTTTGAATTCTGACATTTAATGAAGCCATCTTGGCTGCCCTAACAGATACAGATTTAAGACTTGTTAAGGTCAAGACATCCTCTCAACACATTGGTTTAAATGGGAGCTAGGAGTGAAGCTAGGAAGGCCTGAGTTCAAATTATGTCACATACTTACAGATCAATCAACAGTCAATAAACATTTATTAATTACCTAGTAAATGCATTAAGCACTGGACAGCCTCGTTGTCATAAACCTATTTCAGCAAGAACCTGAAATTTGTACCATACTCAATGATAATCAAGAAAAACAATGAGAAATCATACTAAATTACCTTTTCTATTCCTCAAAAATCATTCAGAAGCCTTTGGGCAATAGGAAAGGGGGATACTGGCAAAATCAGAGCCAGCATAGGCAAACAGATTCATTACTGTAGTTAATACAACAGTCCTATAAGCCAAAAATACTTGGAGATTAAACTGAAGAAGCAAAAGTGAAAAGTCCCTCAGCTTCAGGATGGTAAGAAATTCCATGAATGGGAACCATGGAAGCTCTGTAGAGCAGAAGTAACCAGAGAGATATGGTTGTGCTCAAACAAGGACGAGAACCCAAAGCTCTAAAGTCCTTAACATTCCATCCTATAAGGATAGAGAGCTTTGAAGATCTAACACTCTTAACTTCAAATATTCAAAAATACCTAAAATCTGGAGTTGGAAAGTAATAGAAAGAATCCATGTAACTCCTAGGGGATATCAGGCAGGTCTGACCACTCCACTTAAAATTACAATTATGTCTCCACATAGCTTGGCCCTAGCACAAAGTCCCAATTCAGAAGCATTAGCTGAAGAGATGAGTTAAAAAAAAATACTTACCACTGTTCTTGGGGTTTGTTTGTTTGTTTGTTTGTTTTTTAGTTATTTTAGATGAAGAATCCTCCACAAAAGGAGGATTAACTCCATAAGAGCCAAAAGCAATTAAGTAGAAGAGAAAAAATGGACTTGTCACAAAGTCTACATGAAGACCTAAAGAAAATGAAGCAAGAGGTTAAAGTTCTAGAGGAAAGAATTAGGAGAACAGATTGAAAATAAAAAGCAATAATCCTTATCCAAGTAACTGATTCCCTAAAAACTAAAATAGAATTAACAGAAATCACTAATGTCATGAGATAAGAAAAAACAGAACAAAATCAAAAGATCAAAAAAAGTAAAAGAAAATGTAAGATATCTGATGCCAAAACAATTGATCTGGAAAACAGATCAAAAAGAGACTCTCCGAAAAACATGACTTTCAATGAAGCCTAGATACTAGATTTCAACAAACCATAAATAAAAACTACCTATATCTACTAGAATTAAAAGACAAAGTGAAAACAGAAAGAATCCACAAATCATCTACTAAAAGAAGCTACAGAAGAAAAAGCCTCAAAAATATGAGCCAAAATTTAGAGATTTTATTCCCTCTTCCTCACTCCCACCAAATACTATTAGAAAGAAGCAGTTCAAATATGAAGAATCACAGCCAGAATCACACAAGTTCTGACAGCTTCTTCCATAAAAGAAAGGAAATTATGGCACACAATATTCCTAAAGATAAAAGATACACATTTACAACTAAAAAATAATGTACCTTTAAAGCTGAGTATAATTTTACAGATAATATGTGAAGTGTTAAGGGATTAGAGGAATTTCAAGCATTTCTGTTGAGAAGACCAAAAGATGGTTAAAAACTTTGAAATAAAAATACAAGAGTCTAGAAAAGCCTTTTAAAAAAGTAAATTTACGTAAGCAACTGGAAAGAATGATAAGATGACAAAGTACTGATATTCTAATAGTGTGAGAAGAAACAAATTCCCTTTCAGAACCTTAATGTTTTCTAAGTGTGTTAAAGAAGTTTAAAAAGACAAAAGTAATGAAGGTGGATTACATCTGTTCTGAGAGAGAAAAAAGAACAAGAAAGAACTACACTAGTGTAGAAGTGAAAAGGTGTTATTTGTTATTTGTCATAATTGAGGAAAGAAGAAAAGAAACAAGCATTTATTAATGCCTGATGTGGGCCAATCACTGTGCAAAATGATTTTTAAATATTTGAGCTTCACAACAACTCAGGGAGGTAAGTGTAACTATGATCCCCATTTTAGAGTCAAAGATACTAAAACAGCAAAAGCTAAGTGATTTGTCCAGAATTAATTATGTATATGGGCCACATTTGAACTCATGGTCTTCCTAATTTTAGGCCTTTCACTTAACATATAAAAACATAGAAAAAAAGGTAGTGGAAGTAATCATGGGTTAATCTCACTTTTACTTGAAATGGAAAAAAAGAGGACTAAATAAACACAATTCTATCTATAGAGATAGAATACCATTTCTGAAGAGGGGAAAGGAGAACGGGAGGGAGAAAAATTTGAAACCCAAATCTTGTAAAAATAAATGCTAAAAATTGTCTTGACATGTAATTGGAGGAATAATTAAATGCAATTAAAATTTAAAAAATTAAAAAGATTAAAAATTTAAAAAAAGAAAATATAGTAAGTATAGGGGAGTGTTGCTAATAGGGAGAATGAAAATAAATGAACTTCTAGTCCTAAAGGAAGGATTAAAGGAATTGAGGGAAAAAGCAAATAACTAAAATCCTCTGAGGTATCAATAAATTGGGCAATGACTGAATATTAATGAAGGAGCAGAGGGGCATTGGATTAGATGGCCAAAGAAGTCCCTTCCAGCTGTACTTTCCTTTTGATCCGGATTATACTACAATTTGTGTTGCTTTACTATATTTTTTATTGCAAAGATGCTTTAAAATACTTTTCCTCTATTTTTGTTTGGCAGAAAGGGCTGGAATGAATGGTAAGGAACAGTGATGTTCAAAAAAGAGGTACATTAATTTTTTTTTTTTTTTTACTATGCAGAAGAGAGCACAGATAAACAAGACAGTTTTGAAATAACAGGTGTAATTTTTTAAAGTAAGTTGCATGGAATGAAGAGTTATAGTATGTGTGTGTGCATGTGTGTGTGTGTATGTGTGTATACACACACTATAATATCAGACCAATATAATATGTGAATCTTGCAGGATGTCAAAGATCTTTATGAAAGTTTTCATAAAAAAAAAAAAGCAAAAAAACTATAACCCCAAGTGCAGAGAAATGAAGTTTCTATCATTTTCATTCACATATTTTCTCTTTTTAAATACAGTCCTTCTGCCTAAAAATTCAGAAAGACTTTTTCCTTATTGCCACTTATTATCTATGACAGGCAGCAACACTCCTGGAAAATAGATTCTCACTTCAGCACAATTATCCAGGAATGCCTTACAGGCAAAAGGCTGCTCCACACTCCTTCCTTCTGGGATACTTTCCCCAAAGGCAGCCAGTTCAAAGCAAACCTCTCTTAACTGGAACACTGACATCCATGGGAACTTTCTAATCAGGAAAATCCCCCTTCTCCTGTTGGGGCGGTAACAACAGACATAAAGACGAAAACTCCAATCATGTTGAATTCACGTTCAGCATTTTTTAACAAGTTTGGATAAGGGTAATGGGTAGAGGGTGTGCTTCTAAAAAAAATCATCTTCGTTATTGAACAGCATAGTTGGATCCCTAGAGATTACCAAGAGATGCTGCTTTTGTCAGATATAGGAACAATCTTCCCCGACTAATGATGTCATCCAGAATGGGGAAATTAATTTACTATGAACCTAGACAAAAAAAAAAAAAAAAAAAAAAAAAAGATGGATGGGAATTTTAATAGATAGATTATTATATACCTCCATATCTTCTTGGTCCTTCATATATCTACAAGTATAACAGTTCAGGGGCTCCCTGATAATATGACTTAGAACCTAAAACTGGCAAAAAACAAACAAATAAATAAATAAAATGGTTAGAATGTTTTTTTTTCCTCTTTAAGGTATTTTTTACTTTCTTTCTTCTCTATTTCTTTTGATTCTCATATTTTGAGGGGGAAAGGGTATGAGAAGAAAATTAGTAAAATTAAAAGAAGGAAATAGGGAAAGATTATACAATCAAGGAATGACAGAACTAAGAGGAACCTTAGCAAACAGGCTAACTCTTTCATTTTACAGATGAAGAAACTAAATCCAGAGAAATCTGTACTTTCAATTTGAAAACACCCAGATTTAATCCAATTCAACAACCACTATACTGGCTTATAGAGGAAACACATGATAAATGTTTGTTGAATTGGATACTAGATAAGCAAAAGGCTATTCACATTCTAGGTCAATTTTATGGTGTGATCAATTCTGTGGTATGACCAATATTTATCAGGTTTCCTCCCTTCTATCTAACTTACTCCAAAACATGGGTTAAGTTAATTTTTTTTTAAAGGTATAAGGCCAGGACTTGATTGGCCTGCTATTCTGCCCCTGAAGAAGCATCCTGGTAGCCTCTGGGTATGTTGACAGAGCTCCTTGTAATGTATTGGCATAAAAGGTACAGTGCTTGCCTAAGAGCCTTTTGTATGTTATGTTCACACAAAATCCCTCCTACCAACCTCAATTTTTATTGTCACTTTTGAACTTATTCCTGAGGCCCATTTGGCACTGACAACTCACTACCTCAGTAGTTCTGGACCTCCGAATATCCTTGCAGCTTTAGGGCTTGTCAACCCTTGGTTAAATAAATGGAAGAATGAGTGAAATCAGGTGGGAGGAGTTGGGGAAAAGCCCAGCTAAATCATCCAGCTCTTCTGGGTTGGCCTGAATCCTGGGAAAAGGCAGCAGAAGCCACCCCATTTCTTGTCCTTCCCCTCTTTCAGATGTCATTTTATTCATTCCTTTTTTTATTTAAATGAAATTTCATGAGTCCTAAAGTTAGAGCTGCAAGGATATTGAGCGTCTAGGAGATATAACCAGGACTAGCTTATTGGTAAGCTGCTTTATCTCTTTGAGGGTTAACACTTTTATTAGGACTTCATTTTTATGATAATGGTCATGGATGTTGCCTACTAGCAGACAGGACAACCTGTCCTATAGGATCTAGTATTAGACTTCCAAAATGATTGGACCAGTTCACAGCTCCCCCAGTAGTGCATTAAATGTACCTGTTTCCCCATAGCCCCTACAATATGAAGACTTGTTTGTATAAACTGGATAAAAATGAAGTGAGTAGAGCTAAGAAAACAATTTATATAAGAACAATAATAATAATGTAAAGACAAGTTAGAAAGACTAGTGATTCATACAATGGAACTAACCACAGTTCCAGAGGATTCATGATGAAATTTGCTATCTACTTCAAAGAAAGCTGATGAGCAAAGAGTACAGATTGAAGTATATACATACATATATATATATATATATGCATATTTATGTGAATATATATATATATACACATACACATATTACATATGTTGGACATGGTTAATGCAGGAATTTGTTTTGTTTGATTATACATATTTATAATTTTAAAAAGAGGAAATTAATTCTATTAATTTCTATTAATCCATAAGATCAGGGAGGTGAGGATGAACAGGTAGACCCCTGAATCCACTGAACCAACATCCCATCCTCTCTCCCTCTCTCCTCTCTCTTCTACCTTCCATTGCTATCTGCCTTCTATTCTGCACTCTTTCACTCACTAGCCAGTAGTGGGGAAGAAGAAGAAAACACAAAATAGGTAAGAAGGGGTTTTTAGAGTCAGGCCTAGTTATCTCTAGGAAAGAATTCTTAGTTGCTCTCAGCCAGGCCTGGAAGGCAGAGCAGTAAAGCCAATGGCAGAAGCTTCAGCCTCTGGGAACTTTCTCAGGACTGAGCAAAAGGAGAAAAAAAGTGAGGGGTCTTCTGGAAGTGACTGCTGCTGAAGTCCCCAGATTGCAGACCAATGTGCTGGGTGATCCAGGGTGGCTCAGCTCAGTTTGCCTCTGCTGCCAAATGTATCTCATGGCCAAGACAAAAGTCTAAAATCAGGTGTTAGTGTTAAACTTTTTAAAAAGAGGCTTACTCAGCAGTTTAAGAAGTTCAGAATTTTAATCTATCTTGAGATGACCTTGAGCTCTTCACACCACTCTCTTCATTTCACTTTTTAAAATCAGTTCATATAAGTCTTCCCAGATTTTTTGAAAACCATTCCCTTCATCATTTCTTATATCATATCCATATACTATAACTTGTTCATCCATTACTCAGTTGATGGGCACCTCTTCAATTTCCAGTCCTTTGCCCCACAATGAAAAGATGCTTTTGGATATTTGGTCCTTTTCCTCTTTATATGATATCTCTGGGGTACAGACCTAAGAGTAATATTGCTGGGTCAAAGATTATGCAGTTTAGTAGCTTTGAAGCCATAATTCCAAGTTGCTTTCCAGAATGGCAGGTTCAGATCACAAATCTATTAATGTACCAGTGTTGTGCCAAAGTTCCCTTTTTAATGTCGTGACCCAGTTTCTCCAATTGTCCTATTTAGTTATTCTGCCTCAGGTTATAACCTTTCCCTCTTAATGTTTGAGATAAAGTTTTTATAGACATTCCTTCTTAATGTTTGAGAAGATAAAGGTTTATCCATTTTAGATGTCATTAGAATATCAGTAACCTCCCTCCATTAGGTTATCCCCACTTAGGTACCTCCATTATGTCATTGTTCTTGTTATTCTATAAAAAGCTTGCTGTCCCCATACTCGGGGCTAGACTCTTTGAGATGATAGTCTCATCTAGCCCTGGGATCAACCATGGACCCATTGGTCCCAGTATTTCTCTCCATTTAATAAACTATTGAATTGGTCTCTAATCTCTTGTCTTGCTTAGTTTCTTTGGCATTACACTACAGTATTTGTCATTTTTCTTTTTTTTTTTGGGGGGGGGAGTTGATTTTGCTAATCTGATGTTTGTGAGCCTTTATCTTACAGATGTTTTAATTAGCAGATGGCATAGTGGATAAAGCACAGGGTTTGGAGTCAGGAAGTTCCAGGTTGAAATCTGGTTTCAGACATTTACTAGCTGGTGATCCTGGGCGACTATTTGCCTTAGTTTTTTTCATCTATAAAATGGTCTGGAAAAAGGAATGGCAAACTACTCCAGTATCTTCGCCATGAAAACCCCAAATGGGGCCATGAAGAGTCAAACACAATTGAAATGACTAAATAACCACAAACTCACTATTAGTGATTTAGAACATTTTTTAATATGAATCTTTTTTTACATCTTGGATTTCTTCCTCTGAGAATTGTTAATTCGTATCCTTTGACTATCAATTAAAAATGGCTCTTATTAATAAATAGGCTTCTTTATGGAAACAAGGGGTCTGGACCCCAACACTGAACCAGAACTAAGTGGGTACTGATGTCAACATCTGGGTTACAAAGTTATTGATCCTTTAGAACTATAATTTACAAAATAAGCTCTCTTCCCCAACCATGATCATGGACTATGCAAAAAATAATTAAGATGAATAATGCAATAGAAAGCAAACATGTTCTGTTTTTTCCTCTTTAGATTACTAATTATTTTGAACAGCCCATTTGAAAGCATTGTCCTATTTGTTTTTCCCCAAACTTAGCACAGCACCAACTTTGCACAGGCTTACTCCTCCATGCTAATGCACTTCCCTCACCATCCAGCTCAATGGTTTTCCTCCCTCTCCTCTTCCAAGAAATACATTTCCTGACCATTTGGCACAGCTCTTGCCTTCCTCCTATACTTAACCTGTTTACATGTAGTATCATACCAACATATTGAGGGGCAGAGATTGCTTTTAGTTTTGTCTCTAACTCCCACATCTTCAACAGTTGTTTGTTTTTTGCCATTATTGTTTTATTCATGTCCAACCCTTCATGACTCCATTTGGGGTTTTCTTGGCAAAAATACTAGTGGTTTACCATTTCCTTCTCCAGATCATTTTACAGATGAAGAAACTGAGGCAAGTGGGATAAAGTGACTTTCCCAGGATCACACAGATAGTAAGTATTTGAAATCAATTTGAACTCAGGTGGATGAGTTTTTCTGAATCCAGGCCCAGCATTCTGTTCACCGCACCACTGACCTGCCCTTCAAAAGAGGAACTCTTCATTTAAATGCTTGTTAGATTGAATTGGTTCCATTTATATTTCCAACACAGACAATTCTGATATACACAAAAAAAGCATCTCCCAAAAGCATGGAGCTGTGCAAAAATCTCTTTTTGGAAACCACAGGGCTTAAGGCAAAAATGAGGTTAGAAATACTACATTCAAAAACTTTGTCAGTGACACATCAAAAAAATAAGATAGAAACATAATTCTAAAAATCAGGGGCACAGTTTTTATCCATGTAGGCAGCTTAGAAGGAACTACTGCAATAAATAGTGGCAGGCATCTGAGGCTTCTAGCAGGCAAAGTATCAGGCAAGTAGGGCAGGTTGCAGTTCTGGGCTTCAGAGGTTGGAGGTCATGGAGGAGGGAAATTGGGGTGCTGACCAGCCCCTCTTCATCCACAGCATCCATCAGAAGCTAGACACCTATGGCACATCACCTTAGCAAAGTCCTATAGTTTCTTGTGAAAGTGGTCATCCAAAGGCTTGCAGCTTGTACATTATTGTGAAGTGCATTTTTCTTCATTCTTGCTGTTTCTGACAGATGAAACTGAGCATAAGTAAACTCAATGGAATTACGCTCAAATCCTTCCCTACTACATCAACTGTGTTGGAACAAATTAGAGTTTTCAAAATAAGCTTATGGCCAAACTGACATATTCTCCACCTGCTTCTACTACCAGATGTGGATCCAAACCATGCCCTGGAGACTTAACCCTTTCATTTCCAGAGCGTGGGCTTTGGTCCTTCGGTTCTAATTGGTGAAGGCTTCCCCAGGTTCTCTATTTCAGATGGATCTCCTGGGAGGTTTCAGCAATCAAAGCAGACCACCTACAGGTCAAGGTTTGATATCCTATTGATGTGGACTTTGGAATGAGCTTACTTTCTTCTCTCATCAGGAAGAAGCCCTTCTGGCTTTTACCAATTCCTAGCCTGTCTGGTTTGATTAGAGTGATGGGAGGATGGAACTCTTTATCAGTCTCCAAGGTCTGTCCTGGCAACCTAGGAGCATCTTTTGAGATATTGATTAGCATATCTTTAGACAGGTCTGGGACCTGGTCAGTCAGGTGAATTGCACTGTCTCCTCCTTGATCCCTCCCTCTTGAGCTACCAAACATCCCTAGTATTTCCCCCGCTATCCTGAAGTTATATTTCCCCTATAAATCTGCCTATACGAGACAAAATCCCTTTTGGGTTAGCCCACCACAGGGTTCTCCCTTGTGGGGTCTTTCCTCTCATTCCCCCACCATGCCTTATGGTATCTTTCTCTTTGTGAAAGCTAACTCTTTTGGAGTGCTAAACTCTTCTATGGATTTAGCCTGCCAGTTAATAGCGTACTCACACTTCATGGCATATTCCTTTAATGGCTTCTTTCAAACTCCTTTCCTTGATAACCCTATTGCTCTCTCAAAGCTGTTTCATATTTACCACTTCTGGTGCCTATTTTACCTCTTAATTTTGTCTGTAACCTCTTCTCCTAAATAAATGTAAAGAAAGGAAGGAAGGAAGGAAGGAAGGAAGGAAGGAAGGAAGGAAGGAAGGAAGGAAGGAAGGAAGGGAAGGAGAGAGGGAGAGGAGGGAGGGAGGGAAGAAAGAAGGGAGGGAAGGAAGGAAGGAGGGAGGGAAGGAAGGAGGGAGGGAGGGAAGGAAGGAGGGAGGGAGGGAAGGAAGGAGGGAGGAAGGGAAGGAAGGAGGGAGCCTAATTGGTCATTGTTTGACCCGTGATTGACTCAGTTAACATAAATAGCAATTGTTTTTGTTTTGGCTAGAAATCCTAAGGATCTTCCTCTCCCAGGTTAGATTTTTTTTTTTAAATTAAATAAAAGAGGCAATTCTTTGCCTCAATTCTCACCTGGCCTTAATCGCTAAATAGACATTGCCTTGGTGACTAAGAGGTCACTAAGTTTGAGGGCAGGGGTCCTCAAACTACGGCCAGCGGCCAGATGCAGCAGCTGAGGATGTTTATCCTCCTCACCCAAGGCTATGAAGTTTCTTTATTTAAAGGCCCACAAAACAAAGTTTTTGTTTTTACTATAGTCTGGCCCTCCAACAGTCTGAGGGACAGTGAACTGGCCCCCTATTTAAAAAGTTTGAGGACCCCTGGAATAGAGTATTGGGCCTAGAGTCAGGAACAACTGAGTTCAAATCCAGCCTCTGATATTTCCTATTTGCATGATCTTGGGCAATTTACTTAATCTTGATTTGCCCCAAGAAAAAGGATTTGTTAAGTCTTAAAAAACAAATATAAAAACAAGGTTGACTTTCTTCAGAAAACTCACTTTCTAATGAGGAAAAACAAGAGAGGAGTGGTGGCCAACTAGGTGTTTTAACGTTTTGGAATTGATGAGGGGAGCCATAAGGATTAGACTGACATACCGTTCCCTGGAGTCAAGGCAGCATTGATTTGATTATGGTTCCAGAACTGGTAAGGGGAGGTGTAAAGGGCTGAAACTCTGAGTTGATGCACTGAGCTTGGACAACCGAGCACTTAAGGCTAATTAGATTGGACAATACTTGGTTAGCATATGCTTGGAAACTTTCCACTATCCTGTGCTGGTTCAATCTTTTGATGTATACAGAGAATTGTGGGAAGGATTAGGGGGTGGAGTAAGACAAGCCAAGGTCACTTTGGCGGTAGACAAGGAAAAAGGAGGTTGTGGAGATCCTGTGTCCATCCCCTTCACTTCTACTCCTAAAGACCAAGAATAAAGACCAAGGACTTTTGCTTATCCTGATTCCGGCTGATTCTAAGGTATTCAGGGTGCTAACTTGGTCTTCACAGGGAGGGAGGGGGGTTAGAAAAAATTTTCAGAACATGAGTTCTGGTTCTAGGGGCTAGGTAGCTACTGATGGCCAGGGAGTAAAGGAAATATGTCTGGTGCCTGTCTGAAATTGTATATTCTTCATTCTCAAAGGGGACCATGATGCCAGGGAAGTGATGCTATGACATGCAAGTGAAATGGATTTAAGTGAGGGTGGCTGTGCAAGGTCACCCTCCTCATTCTCTCTTCTAGAGTCTTTGGGGTCCACCAGGACAATTGGAGATGGCCCTGGATGCTGTGGGAGACCTTGGCTTTTTTTAAACTAAGGTCTTTAACAGGTCAGTTTGACTAGCAGGGGTCTTCAAACTTTTTAAATAGGGGGCCAATTTACTGTCCCTCAGACTGTTGGAGGGCCGGACTATAGTAAAAACAAAAACTTTGTTTTGTGGGCCTTTAAATAAAGAAACTTCACAGCCCTGGGTGAGGAGGATAACTGTCCTCAGCTGCTGCATCTGGCCCGTGGGCCATAGTTTGAGGACCCCTGCATCTATTCAATGTGCTACCAGCTGTCTGCTGGAGAATTATAAAAAAGGGGTGTGAAGAAGAAATAGTCTTTCAGGCTAACTCCTTTTAGGAACTTAGCCTGCTTATTAAGCATCACCAATAGCTAGTTCATTAGGAACTCAGCTCACATCTTTCCCCTTGTTGATCGCTAACTCTATTTTGGAACTTAGCTGGCCGGCAGTGTAATAAAATCTTTACCTCTTGATTTGGGAAGGAAAAAATAGACTTTCAAATTCTGTAAAACAAGGGGATCAGATTTATCAAGGTGATCTAGAATGTCCTCTCCAATTTATTAGCTCCAAAAGTCTGCTTCTAAATTTCTAATTATAGTCACTCCATCTTATCTCTTTTAAGTTAACTCCCAAATCTCTCAAAATTTCTTAATAGAGAAAATACTGATTTATTATCAACTGCCAACAATAACATTCAAATTTCAGTAAGTTAGGGCATGGCCAGAAGCATCAAAAAGAGGCCCAGAAGTGGCTACATTTCTCTAGTGGCAGAAATCAAAATGCTTTGGAAGTACTTATGTTAAGCATTTGTGGTGTTATTAGCAGTATTTTTCATTCTGAAGCCTCATTCTGGCACAAAAAATAAACTTGGGTTGTTGATAGCTACATCTCCATAAAGCAATATCTGATGAAAGAGTCCCATCACAAGTAAAGACTGCATTCACTGTCCAGGAACCCAGCTAGGTACAGCAATGATCACTGCCAGTAGAAGGACTACTAGGTCATAAAGTCTTTCACCTCAGAGACCATGAAAAACAGAAAAAAACTCCAAACAGCTCTTAGTCCCACACAGCACCCTCCCAGTTTGGGTGCTGGTATGATAGAAAATGGGGCAAAAGATAGAGTTTTCAGATCATAAATATTCATCTAACTCTAAGTGCCCTAAATTTCCACAACTGAATAGATGCCTAGTAGAGGAAAGAAATCATATCCAATAATGATATTGTTCATTTAATTAAACCAGAGAATGTGGGGAAGATGCAACTAAATGGAAGAACAGTTCAGAGTTTGCTTTTTGCAAGACAATAAGGGTTAAGTGACTTGCCCAGGATCACACAACTAGTGTCAAATATCTGAGGTCGGATTTGAATTGGGATCCTCCTGATTCCAGGGTTAGTACTCTATGCCACCTAGAGGTTCTCTTTTGAGACAGATAAAACAATTGAACAAGAGAGTTTAGCAACTACCTCAGTCAGCAAACATTTGAGAGCCTTGCTTAAAGGAAAGATTCATGAGATTATGAATTTTAAAAGTTTCAAACCTTCATGACAGATAGTATAAGATTATTAGTAGCATCCTCTCATAAAATAGTAAGAAAAAAAGAAAAAAAGTTTACAGAAAATCAGGTGTGAGATCCAATAAAACAAGATCATCTGAGTTAGTCCATTTGAAAATTGAAAAGACTCAAAATTTCTATAACAAATTATTCAGTTCGTCAATAAGAACCATGTTTAGACACAAAGATCATACTTGTTATTACACTAACAAAGAAGCAGAAATAGCCTTAAAGAGGACAAAAGTGGGAATTGCCACTAGATTGGACTAAGTCTACACAGAGGCTATCCATGTTGAAAGTGGCATTCAAGGATTAATCTCAAGATACCTGGAAGAAGAGAAGAAACTCAAATATTAGGGGAAATCAGACAATATTACTACCAAAAAGGGTGACTGAGTGAACCATATATCTACTTTTTTACCTTTACAAATTTTTAGTAACTGATCTATAACTATATCAAGGGCACCCTTAATGAAAGTATGAGACTGGAGCATGAAAGTTTATACACAGTCCAGCTTTTCACAATTGACTGAAAGGTATAGAGAATATAACATCCACTGGTGTGTTGTTGTTGTTGTTGATTAAAAAAATATATTTGATTCAGAAGAGCAAAATTTGACTCCAAAGGTTCTCCTCCAATAAGATATTATGCTTATCTTGGAACAAGAGGTTTGGCAATTGTTAATGCTGTAAAATTACCCATGTATATATCATGTAAATAAAAGGCTATTAAATTAAAAAAAAAAAAAGATATTATGCTTATCTTAAGTTCATATAAGATTTTTCATCAGTTCAACAAAGAAAATTATCTTCAATGATCCTTAATATAAAGTGAGGCATAAAGCAGGTAAATTTGCCAAAGGCATTGCCATCATCAGAGAAGGCTGTCCAGTGAAGAGCCCAAATAAAAGAGTCCTTTTAGATGACTAGGTTCTCCCAATAGATGTTGCAGTTTGTAGATAACCTTGGAACGATGGCATCAAGCTCTGGATCGCTGAAGAGTTCTTAATGAAATCCATAATCATTCAAAAGTATTCAACCTCATAACTCACAAAAGAAAGGCCTGAAGAATACTTATAATCCATGCAGTGATAAATAACTAGATTAAAAGATCATCAGAATAGTTATCAATATATACCTATGGATCTCTTTTCATATATATGGGTGTATATATATATATATATATATATATACATACACATAGACATTTATAGACATCCATATTGATATCTATTGATAAGAATATATTGAGATATATATCAAAATCTAGATCTATCTATAGTTGTAGCCTATATATTATGTACTAAGACCTAGATATAGATCTATCAATCTATCTATAGATGATCTAATCTATTAAGACATCAATATATCTAGATCTAAATATATAAGATATATAGGTTCACTATATTTGTAGTTATCTTATTCATATGTATAGGATCTAAATGTTAATAGATCTATATTTGTTTATAAATAGATATAAATAAATATGCGCATTTATATTTCTATCTAGGATAGATAGAGGGTAGATAACAAGTTGGGCCTAGATATTTATAGATATAAATAAATATGAATATTTATATTTCTACCTAGGATAGATACAGAAGGTATACAATAAGCTCGGCTTAGAATTAAATACAAGAAAGTGGGATAGATTAGTTTGGAAAGCTACATAGTGTAGCAATCTTTTGCTTGCCTCTGAACCAAAATCTATTTCTTTTAACACCAATATTCTTCCATTGATCCTGAAGGCTGTGAATCATGGAACATCACAATCTCTGAAGAGTTAAAATTCGAAGTCCCCCAAAGGGAGACATATAAACAGATTGCAAGACAAAGAGATCATAGAAAAGGTAGCATGCCCTAACGAATAGAATAGTCTCAGAGTTGGAAAGATTTGGTTCCAGTCTTACTTCTGAGGTACATTATCTACATGACCCTGGGCAAGCCATAAGTTCTGAGTGCCTCAAAGATAGAAGTTACATATTTCCATATGGAGACGTGAGGTAAGGGGAAACACTGGGAAAGGGGAGACACTGAGTATCAATATATCTTTGATGTATATTCTAGCTATTTTAGGACAAAGTAAACCTCCTTTTGTTAACTGTTTAATGATCTATAAGTTCCTTATTTCTACTTAACATAGAAACTTAATGGGATTAAAGTGTCAGGACTATCCCTAATCATGGATATTATGAGATACTGAAAATAACCTTTTCCTATTTTAAATAGTGTTGTATTATACACAGCAGTGGAATTGTTAGGTGCCAATTTTTTCCTCTTACACAAGAAAGACAAGTTCCAGGTGTGGTGGATAATTGATAATTGAGGAAATAATTTGAGCATTACAATTAATTAGCAAAATAGGCATAATAAACAGGTCAATGGACTCCCGAGTCAGTCCAAAGACCCTGTATACAAAGCAAAACAGATTTTTAAGTATTTAAAAACAATCAAATAGAGCCAATTAAATAAAAGAAAGCAATTAACAGAATGCAAAATTAGGTAACCTGATTTCTAATTGGAGGAAAGATTAAGAGCTTTCCAAGTTGAGGGGGGAGACAATAATTTTAGGTTAAGTTGGGAGGGGGCTGAGGTCTTTTCTTTCCCAGAATGGAGAGATGCTGATTAATTGCATCCACCTGCATTTATGAAACAAGAGATGGCTTATATCATCCAGTTGATTTGCATGGATGATTTAGAGAAAAACAACAAGATGGAGGATAATACATGTGGGAGCACAAGATGGAGTCAGTGTTCATGAGATAGGATTCTAATTAATTCTCTGATTCCCACACCAAACCAACCCCATTTTGTAACTAGTCTTGGTTTCATTTTGTCATAGGCAGGCAAACTTCCCATCTCAGTGAGATAGTTGAACATATGAAAATAGAAAAAAAGCGTCCCATTAAGACTTCCAGTAAAGATGGAGCTCCCATCGTTTTTCAAATGGTCACTAAAGACATCCTAAGTGCCTAAATTTAGGGCCAGAAAGGACCTTAAAAGCCATGGTATTCAACTCCATCATTTTACAGATAAGGAAACTGAGACCCAGTAAGAGAAATTTGTTATTTATACAGCTACATTTTAAAAAAATAACAATAGCTTATTATTTTTCAAAATAGATGCAATGATAGTTTTCAACATTCACCCTTGCAAAGCCTTGTGTTCCAAATTTTTCTCTCTCCCTCCCCCTTTTCCCCTCCCCTAGACAGCAAGTAATCTAATATAGGTTAAACACGTGCAGTTCTTTTAAACATATTTCCCCATTTATCATGCTGTACAAGAAAAATCAGATCAAAAGGGGAAAAAATGAGGAAAAAAAAAAGCAAATAACAGTAAGGGTGGAAATATTATGTTGTAATCCACTTTCAGTACCATAGTCCTTTCTCTGGATGCAGATAGCTCTCTCCATCACAAGTCAATGGGAATTGGTCTGAATCTCCTCATTGTTGAAAAGAGCCACGTCCATCAGAGCTGATTCTCACATAATCTTGTTGCTGTGTACAATGTTCTCTCGGTTCTACTCATTTCACTTGGCATCAGTTCATGTAAGTCTCTCCAGGTCTGTACACAGCTATGAACAGCAGGAGTGGGACTAAAATCCAAACCTCCTTGATTTCAAAGCCACAATTCTATCCAGACCACACTGCCTCAGGAATGTGTTTGTCCTGGGCCAAGTTCTCGGCTTTCATGCAATTATGGACTGCCTAAGAAACCCTACAGATTATTTTGTGATTTCTAAATCAAAGCAAAAGAAATGGTTAAATCCCTGGGTCTCAGTTGCCTAGAAGGAACAACACATTCCATCTAGACAAGACAACACCCAGGCCTTCAAAGAACACATAAGGCAGAGTTCTCTAGGGGTAGGATTTCTCACTCTCCCTCCTTCAGAGGTCTATAATCATTGATGGATTAAACCCACAAGAGGAGTAGTAAAAACGGAGCTTTTCCAGTTAACAAGCATTTATTTCCTTTTTTCAACTCCAACTCATCCCTAAAAAGGAAGAAAAATATAACCTTTCTAACAAATCTATCTAGTCAAACCAAACAAATTCCCATATTAGTTGCTTCTTAAAGAAAAAAATAAAAGGTTTCATTGTGCTTACTCATTGCCTCTCTCTGTCAGGAGGTGGATTTTTCATCATTGGTCCTCCGGTCACCGCTGATAACTATGTTGAGTGGGGTTCTTGGGTCTTTCAGCCATCCATTTTTGCACTGTTATTATCCTTGTGTAATTTGTTCTCCCCCTTTACTCTTTGGATGGCTGGAGAAGTGTTTTACAGAGAAAAAGGAAAAAGGAAGCACTGTCCAACTTTCTCCATTTCTTTCCTTCCAATCCTGGCTTATAGGAGTACAATGCATAAGATCAATTTCCCCTCTCCTGAGTCCTCTGTCATCAATTATCCTTTTTCCAGTAGTTCTGGGGAACAGATCCAAGCCCTAATCTTCTTATAGTTGATTAAGTCTCCTTATACCTCACTCCCTTCAGGATATGTAGGTCTCCTGATTCTGCATTTTCAATGACCACCACCCATGTTGGATATTTTCTCCCTCTTCCACTCTGCCTCCTGGCATTCTTATGTCTCACCTAAGGTCCCAGCTTCTGTAAGAATCCTATGCAGGTGCTCCTTAATAGTAGGTCCTTCCATCTAAGATCATCTCCAATGAATTTCATCAGTAATATAGTCCACGTAGTGTTTGTATGTTGTTTCCTCCATTAATTTTTTTGTATCCCACTTAATGCAGAGCCAGCCACAGGGCTTGTTAGGGTACAGTCCCAGAGGGAAGAAGTGTGCCTTTAGTGTCTTTACCTCTAGTTGCTGAGCTAGAACACTTTTCTGCCTCAAACTGGAGAATTCAAGCTGGCTTGGTTTCTGCTAAGCCTGGTGACCTTGAGACCACATATAGTGTCCCCTGGAAAAATTGTCAGTCTTCCTTGTTTAACCCTATATACCCCAACCTTCGTTCTTGCCCATGTGGGACATTTGAAGACATGGCCCATAGTGGTCTAGTGCCTCACACATAGTTAAGAGCTTAATAATACTATTACTGAATTGGAGTCTTTTTCTGTTTTCTTTTTTCTGTTTCACTGTGATTTGGTTCCCCTTTTATTTCACTGGAGTCCCATCCCCAAAGGCAAGTCCAATTTGATGGGTGATCTTCCCCTTCCAGGGGTAGGGCTCTGAGTTCTACCCTAAAGACCACATACAGTGTCCCCTGGAAAAATTAAGTCAATCTTCCTTCTTTAATCCTACATACTCCAACCTCGTGGAAGATTTATTTATATATTTATTTTAAATCTCCAGATTTTCCCAGGAGAAAATCTACAATGTTAGTAGCTTGAATGAATGGCATCTTAGAAGCCTGAATAGCAGTGTCTGTTTCATGCTCCAGGCACCACTAACAAGCATGGCAGGAACTGTAGAATTAAGCATACAATATGATAATATAATGATGAGCATACTTCAGTTAGTAGATTTTAATAAGATTTTAATAATACTGGTAAAACGCCAAATTGCATAATGACTGAAAATATGGAGTACAAAAACCTTGGAGACGAGATAAAAGTTCAGCAAAATATAATGCTTTATTTTATTTTTTTAAAAGACAGAGCAAGTAATGCTCTCTAGGAGGAAAGTCATTTCTAAACAAAGGTACTAAACATAGCTAATAAAAAATTAAATTAGATAAAAGACAAGGTGCACTGACATGCATTCCCAAACCTCGTGCTGATTAGTGAGGCTGTTTGGTTAAGCAATATTTTTGAAGACAAAGGCAATGAGCCAGCTTGATTAAATACGCCCAAGTCACCACTCTAGCTAGAACAGGCTGCCTCCAAGTGGGCTCAGTGTTTTTATTTTAAATTCGATCTCATGTTAGTAACCCAGGTTATGAACAAAGGTGGTCTTCAAGAGGACAGACAGAACCCAGGATTGATATGGAGACATGGTTTCTAGCAGACAAGAAGGGGAAGGTGAAAGAACAACGGGTTTGGAGTTATGGGTCAGAATGTCAACTCTAATACTTGTTTCCTGGGTTTCCCTTCTTATTGCCTCAGTTGCCTCATCTGTTAAATGAAGGGTGCACTAATTTTTATCTGAAAATCCCTTGAAACATGAAATCCTGTGAATCCTTGACCTTAAACCTATATTGTTTTTAGGATTGGAAATAGATTATTCCATAAAATTGACAATATATGGAACTATAAAGAACAAGCTGAATTAAATGCAGGATCTGACAGAAAAGCATAAAATAATTCACAAAAAAAAAAAAACAGCTGTTTTTGCTTAGATCTCATGACTAAGGTAACTAACTGCCTGGATCATTCAAGTAAGCACTCAGTCCATATTTACTGATATAGTGCTTGCCCCTCGGTCAGAATCTGACAGGACAAGCTAGCAATCATAAATATGTGATCACCACCTTTTAGTGACCTATGCCTAGCGCTATGTTGAAACTACTGCAATTTGAGCCTCTGTTTTTAACAAGGGCACTTCCATGTTCTACTTCATTGAGACCAGATGTTCAACCCAGTGTGTCTGCTCTTTCCTGCTAAGAAGACAACAACAATTATTTATCTGTTCTTTTAGCACAAGTAAGCATACTGTGTTTAGTGAAAGACTAAACCAAAATAATAAGATGGTGTGGTCTACCTAAGTAATCCCAACCAGCTCCAATGATTAGGTACCAAGCTAGGTAAGGCATTCTTAAAATAGAGCCCCAGACCATGGACCTGTTATTTTTACAGATGAAAAAATCAAAGGCAACAAATTGTCATTTGCCCAATTTATAGTATGACAGAATTCGAACCCAGCTTCTCCCACTCCAAATCTGATTCCTTTCACTGTGTTGTGTTTCTTCTAGAGGAGGAAGAATCCCTCCTACCCCAGCCTTGTCCAAGCTATACATGTTTCTCCATTTCAAATCTCAAATCAATAGTTTAAATACATGTAGATTCCATGTGACCAGAGAGACAGTAAGGAAGATTTGAGGCTTTATATTCTTTAGATGTCTACTTTTGCTGTACTGGCTATTAAAAAGTTATGGGTAACTTCAAGATGAAAGGCATTAGCAGCTTCTTAAGAAGAGGATAATCCCAATCTTCTAGAGTTTTAATGAGATGTAACTCACTAAGGCTTTTGACTCGGTCTGCTGTTAATTGAATCAAAGTCAATGACAATCTTGCTGTACTTGGGCGTGAATTTCCTAAACAAAAAAAAAAAAAAAGTATAAAAATTTTATATTGTTGAGTAGTTTAAAATAATTTATTTGCTCTGGTTTAACCAACATTTTCTGTAAGGAAAAAACACACCCTATTTTTGCATGAAATTTTATCAGAGCCAATTAGGATGCACCATGCTGAGAGAAACATGGACAAAAAAGACAAAAGACAAAAAGACACATGGGGTTGCTTCAATTGTGTGTTTTTTAGCTTTTGGAGTTCATGAATTATCAGGGAGTCAAAGGATTTCTAACAAGTAAGCTGCAGGACATTATATTACATTTACTGGCTCCCCCCCCCCAGCAATTTATTCCCCCCCAATATTGGCTTATTTTCTAGGTAAATTTAGAAAGTGAACTTCTAGCAGCTTGAGTTTTACGTTTTATTTCACCTCGTGCATAGGGGCAGACAAATCAATAAACTTTAATAGAAAGCCATTTAAAAATTATATTTGCAAGTATAAAATTAAAACGAGCCCTGAACACTTTAATAAAACAACAACATTAGCAGGTCTTCCCCAGTAATTAAAAAAAAGACAACATTTGGGAACTAAATACATTTCTTTGTATCAACCAGCAAACAAAGGATTATGCAAATATTGCGGAGTTAAAGTCTCAAAAGGCAGAACACTTTGTTTAATTCAAGAGATTCATTAAGCACAGCCCATATCCTTACCACCATTAACATAATGGGCAAAGACCTTAAGCCATTATCTTAAACTCACTGTTGATCAAGCTGCTGACCGTTATAAACCATCCAGACCCACTTTGCAACCTTAAAAAGACTCAACTAAGTTTTCCCCAGGAATCCAGGTGACTGATCTAGTTTGCAAGTAAAACATCTTATATTCCTCTTTTGCCTAGCCAAGATGATGATCAAAATCTAAATAGCTTTTGAAGGCAAGAAATAACTGAATAACTTCAAACCTCAATTTAAAATACTGCTGTAGGAATTCCTGGGCGTCTCAACCTAGCAGGCTGCTTTCATCCTAAATTTTCTATGCCACATTTGTTATATTTGCAAAATTTAAGAAGGTCTTATGTTAATATTGTAAAACCCTGTGAATTTTTAAATCCCCCCCCTCCTAGAATAATTAGTCAAAGCCTTAGAAAGTTACTGGAATTGAAGTCTGTTAAACAGATTGCCTTCAGATGCTCCTGTCATAGCTTTTAAAAATCTATTCTTTGGATGACATTGTTCGGATTCTTATTACGCTGACAGTGTTTCTATCATTTCAAAAGCCCCAATAAAGCAAAGAAAGTCAGGTATCCCAGAGAGGAATTAGTGGGCATACTCCAATGTTGATTTAAGTCAAATACACTTCTTCATTAGGAATAGAGATTTTCAGAACTCAAACAAACAAAATAAAAGCCTGACATCAATCAAAAGTTTATCCTTTTTACCTGAATTTAATCCCAGCCAAGTCAAACATGAGTCTTGCAGCTGTGGTTTCATCACTATCGTGGTATTTATCAGACATATAAATAACTTCTTTTATACCTTTAGAGATAATGTAGAAAAGTCCATTAAGAAATGCAGATACAGATAATATATAAGACTACAGAAACAGATGGAGTCCTTGTAGTGTCTGATTAATTACACTTTAGGTGAGCTTATAGACAATTCCAATTCTCACTAGGAAAGAAATCCCTATTTTTTATTTTCTGACATACAAAAGGACAGTTAGTACATAATTTGCCCAATAACCAAATTAGATTCCCACTCTCACTTCCCTAGGGTGAAATGGAAAATTACAAACATTTAAGGCCTAATTAAAAATTATGATAGAATTTTAGTTATATAGAATTGAAGATTTCCAGCTGGAAGGGACCTCAGAAATCAGCTTTGGTCCAACTCCCTCATTTTATGGATGAGAAAACTGAGATCTGACACAAGTAGACACACTCTAAATTCACTCAGGAAGGACCAGGGCTGACATGAAGAAATTAAGATAGTATAAAGTCTACCTAGGAAATCCCAACCAGCACCAAAGGGCAGTTACCAGGGTTACACTAAAGTGACTTGCAATAAGTTGTTTAGCCAGAATTTGAATTAAGTTGGTTCCAACTCTAGGTTGTCAACGGCATGGTCAACAGGTGTCTGGTGGAAGTCAGGAAGAGCAAGTTTTAAATCATACCATCAATTTTGTTGTTTGTCCTTTATTTTCAAAAAGGACCAATGACATCTCAGGTGATGACTTGTGAGTGAGTTGGATTTTAAGTATGGCAGAGTTAAATAAAGTCATCAGCCTCACTCTTTCTTCCAGAGTCACTGAGATCCAATGGTGAGACAGTGAGACAACTAGTGATGGCTGAGGATGCAGTGGATGACCCTGGCATCTGGTGTCTGACCATGTTTTAAGGACCTGCTTCATCGAGCTTCCTGGACACTGGAACAAACTGTTCCCATAGGGAAGGCTTCACATTCTGGGGTAGACATCCCCCAACTCACCAATGGGTTTGAGGCCCATCAGTTACCCTTAACTTGGATTTACCCAAGAGCTGAGATGATTTACTGGAGTGTGGCCATTGCAAAGCTACAGGATGCCAGGTGGACACCAAAAATGGAAAGCATCTCTGAGAAGGGATCGGCAGCCCTCACAGCACAGGTGCTAGGCCTCCCCATCCGCCTCTGCCTTACCTCACCCCATCTCTGTGACGCTAGCAAATCACTTAATATCTTTATGTCTCAGTTTCCTAATTGTAAAGTGAGGAGAATGGACTCAATGGCCTCTATGATCTAAATTTATAAACTCTACATTCACAGATCATAACTCAAGATGCTAATTTGGGAAAAGGAGTGGAGAAGATCTGGAAAATTAAGAGTTTTTAATATGAAATCCATGAACTCCAAGTTAAAATTTCTTTGATAATTTCAATATCTAGTTTTCTTTGCAATTCTATGTATTTTATCTTATGCTGTTAAAAACATTATTCTGTGGACTCTGTAAGCATCATCAGAGAAGTCTATGACCTAAAGAGTCTCTGATGTAGAAATAAGTACCAAAATACTTCCAATTCTAATGTTTTTATAGTTTGAGAGGTATGGATGTATTTATTTCAAACTAGTTCTTTGGGAGCAAAGTCAGAATGTACTTGTTCTCATCTCCTTCTGACAATGTATCAAGTAGGAAAGGTACCCTACCTGTGCTGACGGGCTCTCCCTTTTTCCCCTGCTCTTGCCTACCCACACAAAAACAAGGCTGTGCTTTTTGTGATTTTTGCTTCTCCTTCATTGTTCTCTTTGGAAAATACAATACGGGAAAATAAACCCAAGCGAGAACACAAAAAGGGGCTGATAAAAAGTATTTTTATAAGAACCCTTCAACAAGAGGCTTTTGATTTCAATACCCCCACACTTGATCTGTTCAGAACCGCATGGAGGCACATGATAAACGGGCCCTTTAAGCCACACATCTGGCCAACATGATAAGTGTTTAGGACTCAAGCCGAGAGTTTTATGGAGATAAAGTATACTGTATTTAGCTCAATATTTGGATCTCATAGTCTGAAGAAGGAGAAACATTCTGAGCAGGACCCTTGCTGCAAGAACACAGATTTATAGCAACTGTAATAAGAGGAAAAATTAAAGGAGGATCATGTAAGTCTTCTGACATTTCTGAACAAAGATATTTTAAAATCTTCAAATATCTACCCTATATTACATACAAATTAAAATTTCATAGAGAAGCTCCCAACTGACCTTGTTTCAGACAGAAGTTCATTTCCCCCCCTAATCTATGCATAATATGTCAGAGTACAGTAAATTGACAGTAATTATATTCAATGCTGGTGTTGTTCTTTGGCAGTTCGGCGGTTTAAGAAGTTGCAAACCTAAATTAAAAACATGCTAAGAATCACAGAGGATACAATTAGTCTTAGAATACCTGGCACCATTCAAACACAAAACATGGGAAATCTCCTGCAAAGTTGATAGTGCAATTAATTTAGATCTAAACAACAGCAATTTAAAATCAAATACATCCGTGATGAGGTACTCAGGAACAGACAGCAATGCAAATGTGACAAATCAACCTGGCACCAGCTCTTACCTGCCTGGATGATGAGTTTAGCACATTCATTACACGGGAATAAGGCGACATACATGGTACAACCCTTCACATCGGCTGAGTTTTTGTTCATAATGGCATTCAATTCAGCATGGCACACTGCAGGATGAAAGGAGAAAATATTTTAGGTCATAAAGAATACATGGCTATTGAGGAAGTTCTTTTAATTGTATTCTATAAAGATCAATCACCTGAATTTTTAAAAATCAATCAGAGGCATTCCAAGATCACCAAATGAAGACCAAGTGGTCTGATCAGTTTGGTAATTAGCAACAAAATCATTGCCAGTGTGATATTGCTTAGTTTTAAGTAATTACAGCAGATACTATAGCCCAAGATCAAATACCTTTACCTAAGTGTTTAATAACCCATGGCTTCACAACACCCAAAGTCTGTAGAAAATAGCTCATTTGTGCATTTACAAGCATATGTAAGAACATCAAGAGTAAGAAATTTTGTTTTGTTTTTTAAAAAAACAATAGAACTGGGAAGTAAAGCTAAGCCGTTATCTCTTGAGGGACTGGATTCACCTCTCAGGTCACATCCCCAAAACACCTCCAAATGCCCAAGAATCATAGGAATGGACAACAAACAGTTCAGATGTTTTCTCAAAAAGAAAAAGATGAAAGAAGAATAGAATAAAAGACCTAAAAGAAAAAAATAAAAGGGAGAAACATAAGGGGAGAGACTGTTCTACACAAAGACTACACTTTTATTTAAAATGAACTTATGTAACACCTGGGTGGGATACAGCTGGTATGATTTTTTAGTTTATATCTTTATTTTTTTTTCCTTTCAAAAGAGTTTCTCTTTTAAGGGCCTATATCCAAGAAAAATTCAATGAAAAATTGACAATGAAAAAAAAAAAAATTTTTTTTTTAAGGACTGAATAGCCCTTGAAGATTGCAAAACTAGGGTCTATCTTACTAATTTTTGACTTTCCCCATTAAATTGTGAGCTCCTCAAAGGCAGGGACTGCCTTTCCTAGCACTTAGTAGAGGGCCTGGTACATACTAGACACTTAAGTGTTCTTTAATTAATTATCTGGCATTTCTGGCAGTGGCTTGACCAGATCTAATTCATCTTTCAAAGTCTAACTCAAGTCCAACTTTTCTTCCCCTTCTCTGAAGCCATAGCATTTCTGTCCATAAGATTCACTTGGCAATTATTCACTCCTCTGTTTAAGTTAAAGAAAAATTAAAGTTAAAATATATCAAGTTAAAATTTCTTAACCTAATAATTACTGATTTAATTCATATTACCCTTACAGAACTATTCTTTATTGAAAAAAAATTTTTTTTTTTTAAAAAAGCACTTCAGCAAAGCTAATTAAACAATTCCAACAAAATAAAGTATTCCACACCAATAGCTCTCCATCTATGCTAAGGAGGAAGATACATACTCATATCTCTTCTTTGGGGCCAAGTTTGGTTATTATAGTTACACATGTAATGAATAAGCTGACTTTAGAAAGGCCCAGAAAGACTTACATGAACTGATGCTGAGCGAAACAAGCAGAACTAAGAGTACATTATGGTACACAGTAACAGTGAGAATGTGTGATGCTCAACTATGGAAGACTTGGTTCTTCTCAGTGGTTCAGTGATCCAAAGCAATCCCAACAGACTTTGGACAGAAAATGCCACCTGCATCCAGAAAAAGAACTATGGAGACCGAATATAAATCAGCATATGCTATTTTGCTTCTTTTTAAATCTCTCCCATGTTTTTTCCCTTTTGCTCTGATTTTTCTCTCCCAATATGATTCATAAAGCAATGTATATTAAAAAAATAAATTTTTAAAAAATAGTTACACATTATAGTTCTTTTTATTTGTTGACATTTACATTGTTGTAATCAATGTGTATAATGTTTTCTAAGTTCTGCTTACTTATTCCTTATCAATTCAGGTCTTTTTCTTTATCCTTCATATTTATCATTTCTTAGGACATAGTAATATTCTACTGCATTAAGATTCCACAATTTCTTTAGCTACTCCTCAAATGATGAGCATCTGATTGATTTACAGAGGGGTTTTTGCCCTACAAAAAGTGCTACCATAAATATTTTGATGTAGGTGGGACCCCCTATTTCTGATCTATTGGCGTATACAACACTCCATCTTATGAGGTGTATAACAACTATCTTTAATACTTTATTCATCTATATTCTGTCTCTTTGAACAAAAAGCATCTATTGCTATTCCTTTCTATATTCCTCACCTAGCTTAGCACAGGTTTATAGATAAGGAAAGCAATAAATAAAGATGTGTTGCATGAAGAAGTGTGCCTCTTTCCCTAAAAAGAAACAAAACTTGACCTGAGAGTCCTAAGGCTGTGGGCTAATTTTAGGCTATGACTAAGCCAAACACCTTTTGCTAATTGTTGAAAATGGGCTGACTTATAACAGAATCCTTTTGCCTTCAAAATTATGCCCAAGAACCAACTTCTACTCGAAGCCTTCTTAATTCTTCCAGAAGTTGAATGAGGATATAGATTTACAAATATGTGACTGTCCTAACTTAGTAGCTTTTTAATGACTATCCTTCACACAAGGAATGCTTTCACTCTTTACCTCCAGGCTTTCTGGACCTCATTCAAGATTTCCACTTTCTACAGGAGATCCCTGACCATCCCTCCATATCCCTTTCAGAGATTACCCTCCATTTACACAATGGATGTCTTACATAAACACTAGTTATTTGTACATCTTCTTCCCCATTAGATGTTTTCCCCCCTGAGGCAATTGGGGTTAAGGGACTTGCCCAGGGTCACACAACTGGAAAGTGTTACGTGTCTGAGGCCATATTTGAGCTCAGATCCTCCTGACTTCAGGGCTGGTGCCCTATCCACTGCACCAACTAGCTGCCCCTCCCTCATTAGACTGTAAGCTCCCTGAGGGCAAAGTCTATATTTTTGCCTTTCTTTGCAGCCCCAGAACTCTACAATAGAGTGCCTGGCACACAATTTCACAAATGCACAGACTGCCTGCCTGCCTGCCCGATGTACTGAAAAAAAGCTTACTCCCCAGAAGAGTCTGAAAAAAAGATGTAAAGGTTTTATTTCCAATAAGAAAGGGGAGTTCAATCCCTGCATGCCCTCCTCCAGAGAAATGCCCAGAGCACAATCATCTCCCATCCCACAAGGCCAAGAAGTTTTGTGCAGGGACAACCCATTGCTTGTAGTTAGAAACAATTAAATGTAATTGTCTCTTTTATGCCCCCCTGGAGGGCAGAGCCCTGTCTGCACAGCTCTTAGGAACTCCCTCGGAGCCTAATGCAATGCTATCAACACAATGGGTGTTAAATATTTATTGAATGAATAAGGAAAGAACTACGGTTCCCAATTATTGATGGTGAAAGTATGGAAATATATATTGGTTCCCTCCTAAATCCAAATGTCAAAATAATGTTACCTACCCCAACTAGCAAAATACATTTTGGGTGATGATATTTCAATTCAGAACATTAAATAGGTTGTGGACACAATTATATTCTCTTGTTTTGAATCACCAGAAGAAATTGTCACACTGACTACAACAGTCTTCCCTTAATTCACAGGAGGCAGTTTAGGGCAAAATTTAACATTTCTATGTCTTGACTCATTAATAGAAATTACCATATGAAACAGATCCTCCCAGCTCAAGCAGCATTTTACAAGTCTGTATAGAAAGAAAGGGCGGTTTATTGGCAATAACACAGAGAATTATAAACAGGCTTCCTTTCACTTAGCCACAAAATAACTGGAGTTAAAATGTAAAACCCTCCCTATAGAGAACATGGTCTGCTGGGCAAAGTGAAAACCTTGAAATCGGTGTGATCCTCAGAAATATGTGAAACTACCTTAGTGGGACGGGAAGCCTCCCAGCTGTCTAAGTGAACACCAAATCTGGAAAATGGTGAAAAAGCTATCTTAATAAAGAGGTACAGCACATGTTTCATTCCAGAGTTGAGTCCACAGCATGTGAATCCCTCAAATCATTACTAGTCATTTCCTCTGTAATCTCTCGTGGGTTCAAAATACCCCTGTAAAGAGAAAACACAACCCTGTTCTTTCCATGACAGGATTGGGGGTGGGAGTGTATAGGCCCAGATGCACCCACTTTGCAGTTGCTTGTACTTTTTTCCTTTTATTTTTCTTTGTTACCATGGGACAATAAAGGATAAGGGTTCTTTAGTTAGAACTGTAACCTTGAAAACAAAAAACATCAATAAAACATTAGTTTTTAAAGAAATGTTAGGTACATCCTCCCAACCTAAGAGAAATTTCCTTCTTCACAGTTCCATCTTACTAAAGAGTTTACATTCCCCAATAGATAAAAGATCAAAAGATATGAACTAAGCCCAAAGGGCTATAAAATCTTGCAGGTCCTTTGACCTAACAATACCACTACTAGCCATGAATCACAAAAGAGATTTTTTAAAAAGGAAAAGTACAAAAAGAATTCTAGTAGACTTTTCTCAGGACAAAGAATTGAAAACTGAAGAGATGCCCATCAATTGGAGAATGGCTGAATAAATTGTGATATATGATTATGATGGAATTGTCTATGGGAAATGAAGAACAGGATGCTCTCAGAAAAATCTGGAAAGACTTCCATAAGCTCATGCAAAGTGAAATGCACTGTGTACAAAAGCAATAGCAATGCTATGGGATAATCATCTGTGAATGACTTTCCTTTTCTTAGTAATACATGATTCAAGACTTCTCTGAAGGACTTATGATAAAATTTTTTTTTTCCCTATCCATAGCTAAAGAAAGAACTAATTGTGTCTAAATACAGATTGAATCATACTTTTATCTTTATTTTTCTTGAGGGTTTTTTGAGGAGGGGGGTGGGGGAAATGTTTTCTTTCACAACATGGCTTTTATGAAAAAACTTCTAACTTCCTTGTTTCCTAACTTCACTTGTGCCTTATCAATGGGGAGAAGAGAAGAGGAGGGAAGGAGAGAATCTGGAACTCAAAGTTTTAAAAACAAATGTAAAAAATTGTTTTACATGTAACTGGGGAAAAAAATAAATAAATAAATAAAGGGCTCAGTCCAAACTCCCTGGGTTACTTCCATTATGCACAAACATTAACAGAATATAAGTTCTCTGAAGGTAGGAACTATGTTATTTTTCATTTTTGTATTTCTGGTGCCTTAAACAGAATAGGTAGTTAACAAATATTAGTTGAATTGAAATGAATTCCTGTAGTTATGCAACTGAGTTCTGTTGTAGCTAAAAGGCCGTCTCTGCTGATTAAAGAACACAAAAGGTCTGGAGTCAGGAAGAGCCAAGTTCAAATCCAGCCTAGGCACTTCATCCATTTTGCCTCAGTTTCCTCAATCAGTAAAATGAGTTGGAGAAGGAAATGGCAAACCACTCCAGTGTCTTTATAGAGAAAATCCCAAATGAGGTCACCAAGAGTTGGTGACTGAAACAACAGATAGCAACAAGCTGATCAGATGAACATGGTAAGTGACAAAACTGCACTGGGCCGAGAAGAGACAAGGGGGGCTGTTCTTGGTATCCCTAGTGACTAATGCATACTGCCTTGCACACAACTGGAGCTTAATAAGTACTTTTAGGATTAGAAGGGAGAACTCCCAAAGCTATATGTCCAATCCTCTTCCTTTCTCGAACCCCATTCCTTTATTGCTGATTGCCCACTGGACAATCCAGTAGCCCACTCAAGCCATCCAGATGACCCATTAGCACCAAGGACTCAGCATGTCTGAAACAGAATTTATGACTTTTCCTCCTAAAACCAGTCTTGCCTCAGAATGGCTTTATGAATGGGAGATCCCATCTCCCTCATCAACCAGGTTGTGACCATCTATCTTCCTGTTCCTCCCCCATGGTATACTATCTCCCTATGACTCAGGTTGGTTTCCTGGCTTTCTTCAAAACTGATCAAGTCTTGTGATAGGAGAAAGGACCCACATGTATACAAATGTTTGTAACAGCTCTTTTTGTGGTAGCAAAGAATTGGAAAATTAGTGGATGTTCATGAATTGGGCAATGGCTGAACAATTTATAGTATATGAAAGGAATAGTATTGTTCTATAAGAAATGATGAGCGGGCTGATTTCAGAAAAGCCTGGAAAGACTTACATGAACTGATGCTGAATGAAGTGAGCAGAATTGGGAAAACATTGTACATAGCAACAAGATTGTGTTTTGATCAACTATGATAACTAAATCTCAGCATGTTAGTGATCCAAGGCACTTCTAATAAAATTTGGATGGAAAATGCCATCTGCATCCAGAGAGAACTACGGAGAGACTGAATGCATACTATTTTCATCTTTTTTTTTCTCTTTTCTTTCTTTCATGTCACACTTAGTAGGTATTTAATAAATGTTTCCTGAATTGCAGCACTTAGTAGATATTTAATAAATGTATCCTGAATTGTCTCACTTAGTAGGTATTTAATAGATGTTTCCTGAATTGTCTCACTTAGTAGGTATTTAATAAATGTATCCTGAATTGTCTCACTTAGTAGGTATTTAATAAATGTATCCTTAATTGTCACACTTAGTAGGTATTTAATAAATGTGTCCTGAATTGTGGCACTTAGTAGAAATTTAATAAATGTTGCCTGAACTGCAGCACTTAATGGATATTTAATAAATGTATCCCAAATAGTAGAGATTTAATAAATGTTTCCTAAATCGCATCTGTCTCCTCTTGTGACACATTGCCCCACATCCAAATTTTCTTACATCCACAGCAGATGTCACATGTGTCCATTCTATCTATCTATATAGCCATAATCCTAGCACAGACCCTAATAATGGTTTCATGACCCTAATGCAAAAGCCTCCCAATTGAGCTCTGTTTCCATTCTCTCCTCACCTTCCTAATCAATCCTCTGCTTAGCTGCCAACATAACTTTGCTAAGGCAAAGCCAGTACATGTCAACATATCAGAAACAGAATTCATGACCTTTCCCTCTCAAAACCAGCCTTACCCCAAGATAGCTTTATTCCACTGAGGATGATACCATCTTCCCCCAACACTCTGGGACCATCCATCTTGCTGTTCTTCCCTCAAATCCTCAGTGGTTTCTTTATAATAAAAGGCCAGCCTCTTGACCCTCAAAGGCTTTCATCCCTCTTTCTGGCTAGTTTTCACTTATACTGGTTATTCCAGCTAAAGTGGATTCCTGCCATTGCCCAGATTCCACATACCATCTCCCAACCCGGAGCATCTGCCCAAATCTTCCACCAAGGCTGGAATGTGCTGCATGTATTCCTCAATTCTGTGTCTCACTCCTTATTTTGGTTCTACACAGAGCTCAGATATTATCTCATATCTGGGAAATCTTCCCTGAAACCTACAGGCAATAAGGTTCTCCCTTCAAATTATCCCATAATTCCTTATCTCTCTCCATGTTGTATCTCTACCTACCTCCTATCCTCAGAATCTAAGTTTCTGGTGGCAGACACAGAAAGTGCTGAATAAATGCTTTGGCTTTTTTTTTTTTTTAAATCTTATATTCAAATCCATCCATGGCACAGTAGTGGATGGGCTTAAATTTGCAAAGTCTTGAGTTCAAATGCAGTCTCAGACTGTGAGACCCTGGTCTAGTCACGCCACCCTTGGCTCAGTTTCTACATAAAATGGGGAAAATTATAATAGTACCTACCTTCCAACTTTACTGTAAGAATTAAATGAATATATATATATATATATATATATATATATATATATATATATGTATGTATAACCTATATCAGGTTGCTTGCAAGCATGGGAAGAGGAGAAATAAAGAAGAAAAGGAGGGTGGAAAAAAAAAATTTGGAACCCAAAATCTTACAAAAATTAATTTTGAAAATCATCTTTACATATAATTGGGGAAATAATATACTATTAAAATAAAATTGAAAAACCCAACTCTGCTTAAATACTGGCTTTTTAAAAAGTAATTAACATGGTTCTTGGTACATACTAGACATTATGTATATTCTTTCCCCCTGAATCCAGTAATACTTTCTCTTCTCATCCTTCTAAACATCTGTTACTTTTATTCTTGGTGACTGGTCTCCATTTTTACTCTTTCTTGTGTCAAGAATGGAGCAGGTGGACAGGCAGAGTGGCGGACATGGAGTCAGGAAGACCTGAATCCAAATTTGTCCTCAGACATTTACAGCTGTGTGATCCTAGGCAAGTCACTTTTACCTTGTGTGCCTCAGTTTCCTCATCTGTAAAATGAGCTGGAGAAGGAAGTGGCAAACCACTCCAACATCTTTGCCAAGAAAATCCCAAATGGGGTCACAAAGAGTTGGGGTACAACTAACATGACTGCTATTGTTACAATAAGAATCAAGAATACCATACTTTCTTAGCTTTCCTCCCATTTCTCCAACCACTCTCCTATGTCTTCTGTGTCCCTTCTCCCTTCCCTTTGCGGGGATTTCCCAATGCACAAGCCTAAATTTTAACACATTTCTCCCCCTCTACTCATCAGCTTGAACAATTGGCCTCCTCAGAGATGATACTCAAGACTTTCAAATCTCTATCCCTCACCCCAGTCCCTTCTTCATAAATGGCCACCAGAAAATCCACATCTTGGCGCTACTCCAGTGAAATCTGACAAATATAAATATCACCCTCCCCAAAGTTAAGAAGTTAAGAAACAAACTTATTTTCCCATTTTTCTAGCAACCTTAATTCTCTGTTGGAATTCCCAAGTATCGCTGTAGTAAGTATTGTAAACAAGCCTGATGACAAAAATCAGGCAGATGAAAGTGACTTTCCTAGTGATCTTAAGAAAAATGCAGCCTTTTTGTATCCTCAGGAGGTATGCTGGTCAAGTGTACCAAAGAAGACACAACATCTTTGCAATATTCATGAGTTGAGTTAAATCTGCAAAAAATATGACCAATTACTAAAGCATTTTAGCTGCAATTCTTCAGAAATGGCTAAGCGTTAATGCCCAAATGAAACTAATACTTGATGCTTATTTGATAAGAACAGAGAATAATATAAAACCATTCAATTATTTCCCTAAATTATCTAAAAGGAAAGAAATTAGATGCCAAAAATATCAGATTAATACTTTTAATAGCTCATGATTGCCAGAAGGAAAATCTTCTTTTCAGGTAATTATAAGACAATTCATATACTTGGGTCTCTTTTCTTGTTACTGACTCTCAGAATTTAGCTCTGCATTAACCCCAGTCCACTGTGAAGAGATTGTATAATTAGAAAAATATATTTTTCAAAAGTCTCCTTTGCTTGATTAATCCTTACTGTCTTGTGTAGGCGGTTCACCTAGAAAGCTGACAAATTAACAGGATATATTCTATCCCTAGTTAGATTTAAAAGATTCTGGGTCTTCATAATTTTGGAGATTTGACTTTTATCTCATTTGATATAAGATAAAGATCTGTTTCTGACAATGGCATTATTAAGATTACTCACAGAGGTGACAAGGTAAGAAAAAAAATGAAGTAAAGACACTGTCAAGTTAAAAAAAAAAAAA
Source organism: Sarcophilus harrisii (assembly GCF_902635505.1). Taxonomy (NCBI): domain Eukaryota; kingdom Metazoa; phylum Chordata; class Mammalia; order Dasyuromorphia; family Dasyuridae; genus Sarcophilus; species Sarcophilus harrisii. Next base: position 115,797,160 of record NC_045431.1, read on the forward strand.
AAAAAAACCTAATGCTCCTCCAATAATTTAGCAGTAATGCGACTTCAGTACAGCCGATTGATCTGAAGAGAGGACGCAAGGATGACAGGTAATAATGACGCTTAGCAAAATATGGCAGCATTCAGTTTTTACTCCCATTAAAGAGGAGAAGAGTTCTGCAGATTGCCTGAAAGCCTTCATTTTTCAGAGAGCAGGCATTTTTCTTTTAAGAAATGTTTTCCAGCCCAGAGAAGCCATCTTGACCCAAACTAACCTTAGAAATTAGGTTGCTTGACATGGTGGCAAATGCTAGGGCAAGGGGCTTATAGCCAGGTACAAGTGACATGAGACCACTTAGCAACAGCCCACACTAATCTCTGCAAAATAGCACCAGGGCTCTATTTTACGTTTCTCTGGGGAACCAATTCCCTGAACCAAGTTGATGACTCTGAAGGTTCTGGGACTTTGAGGGCCACCTATGTTCAAAACGTAGACAGTTCAGTTCATTGACAAGACAGGGTCAAATTGTAAGAACAAGAGAATCTTACTGTGTTAGTCCTTCTGAAGTTTTCTAAGGGTAAAATGTGCCCTCTCCCCAATGCCTCCCTGCTATCCAATTAACAACTGAGATGAGATTGACCATATAGTTCAATGTTGGCTTATTTGTGACTATCATAATTCCCTGTTAATTTTCACCATAAACTCCAGCTATATTCTGGTAACTGAGTTTTATGGCTGACCTGAGTCAGAGAACCTTGAGTGAAATGTTCACTATCCAATTAACAACTAAGACAAAAAGGGAGACCCAAATCTAATATTGGTGTTCTCATAATTTTTTATTAATTTCTACCATAAACTCTACCTATATTCCAGTAACTGAATTTTGTGATTAATTTGAATCAAAGAACTGTGTGTTAGAATCCCCACTCTACCATTAATTCTGTGCAGTCTTGATTTCCTCATCTGTAAAAAAGAGGGTTTAGGCTTAAAGATCTCTAAGGTCTCCCAGTTTTAATAAAATGAGATTCAAAGTTTTTTGTTTGTTCTTTTAATTTTAATTATCAAATGTTCCTGTAAAAAAAGGAAGAACATTCCTTAGTTGTTACCTGTTCTAACTTCCCATTTGACACTCAATGATGGCCCCCCTTACAACACTGCTGACAGGTTGGTCATTCAGTCACAGTTTGAGTACTTCCTGTGATGGAAACTCAATTGTTCTCCTTTCTGTAAAAATCAATTTACAGAATTATTCAGCTGCTTCTTGAGTTAAAATGGATTTTCACTATTCATTTTCCAGTTACTGAAAGACATCCTGTCAGGGCCTTCGTATTTCAATACTGCTCTTTGAAGTACCTACCGTTTGGGTCAACAATTTAACAATTTAATATTCTCTAATCTAAGTCCTTTCCCCTAAAAAAGGACAGGAAATATTTCCTATAGTCATTGCTACATGAAGCAAACATTTTAGGTTAGAATCCTCTATCTGAATGAACATCTTCCAATTTAAAGACCATTCCATTTCAAAAGCCACCTCCCACCCTCACCCCCACTAGCTGTTATCAGAAGCTCTATTATTGGATTCTTCCCTTTCCCATTTACCATTTACATCATGGTAGAAAAGAGAATCAAATCTCTAAGCCATATTATGGTGCCCCTAGCCTAGGTCAGAGGCTGAAGACTTTGGTGAAGGATGAAATCTTCTTCCTGTATTTAAAGATCTTCCAGCCCAAATGCCTCTATTTTAATACAAGAGGAAAAAGATGCAAATTAAGTGAATTTCCCAAAGTCACACAAGTAGTGAACAGAACCTCTGATTCCCAGTACAATTTTAAATCTCGAGTCTGATATTTACTACCTATATGGCCTAGCTTCCGCATGCAGGTAATGGGAAGGAAGGAAAGAAAAGGGCATTTATCAATCACTTACCAAGTGTTAAGTGCTAAGGATATAAAGATATAAGCAAAAAGTAAGTCAATCTTTGCCCTTAAAGAACTTACATTCTAATGGATAAAGACAAAATATAAAAAGGAGTGGAAAAGAGCCCTGGAGAGGCATGTGAGGGTACTAAACTCCAGGGCATGGTTTTGAATTCTGGAAACCAGGTACAGGGAAGGGAGTGAAATGAAGATCAGGTAAGTTCCCTCTATATAAAGGCAGTTCCAGGAGGAACTCATTAATGGGAGAAGGGAGAGCCTTACAGAAGGGGGAGAAAGGATGTTCCAAGTTAAGAAGACCAGAAGAGTGGTTAGATATTTCAGGAGGAGAAGGTCCCAGGCACTGAGGGAAGTTTCAGGATGAGACTTCATTAATAATGATTCTAATTATACACAGAGTACCCTACTATCACCACCATGTTAGTTCCAAAAGAGCTATCAGAAGCAAATGAAGGAAAGGAAAAAGAACTGCACCAATCCTCCTCTTCCCCAAACTTTAAGTCCCCAGAGCTTCCTCCACAGTGTTTCTAGCTCCAACTAATCCCATTCTTAACCCCAATGTCTTCTCTTCTTCCTGCTCAATTCTTTACTCCATTGGGAAAGAGTGCTGTACCTGGAATTAGAGGCTCTAGGTTGAAATCCCAGCTGTGCTGTTAACTACTTGTGTGACTTTGGAAAAATCAATTAACTGTGTCTTTTAATTAATTAGTTGATTAATTAATTAATTAATTGGTCTGTATCTTTTTCCTTTTGTATAAAATGAGGCAGCTGGGCTAAAAGATCTCTAAGTACACAAAGAAAAATCCCTTCTATAATTTCATCCTGACCCCCACTAAAGTGACCTAGACCAGAGGCACCATTGCTATGGCTTAGAGGTAGAAAAAGGTCTCCATTCCCAAGGAAAGGCAAGGAAGAAAATAAGAATTAGTGGGAGAGGTCCAGGGCTTAGAGGAAATGGACTATGTTCCTGGCAATTCAAATGGTTATCCTCAATGCATTTTCTGTTGGTATCATTTTACAAATGGTGATTTGTTTCTATAGTACTATTAGTCCCACAATGCTATAGCTCACAATTGTGTGTCAGCTAAATGTCTCACACCAGAATTTTCCTCAGCACCTGAGGTCTCCTCACCCTGGAACCTCCAAAAACCCCTCTTCAGCCTTCTCACACTGGAATATCCCTCTACCAGGCCCAATGGTAAATTTCCTGGAGTATCTATTTTGTGGAAAGGCCCAGGGCAAGCAACCTTCATTCTCCTCCCAAAATCTGCTGGACACTTCAAACTTAAAAACTATGTCCTGGCTTTAGGCATTTTCATCTCCATACTACTTCAATTCATTTTATATGTTTTCTTTCCCCCATTAGAACAGAAGCTCCAAGAGGGTAGAACCATTCTTTCCTTTGATTTGCATTTGTATCCCCAACACAACACAGTGCCGACTCATAATAAGAACTTCCTACTCTCCTTTCTTTCTTTCCCTTCTCCCTCTTTTTTTCCTTCCCCCCTTCCCCTCCTCTCTCTGCCCCCTCTCCTTTTCTTCCTTCCTAAAACAATTCTAGTAGATAGCATAAGGTTAACTCAAATATTATTATTAACACTTGACAGAGAGCTGGGCCTTGGAACACCAAGTCTGGTACTGTTTCCACGATAAGATGGAAGACACAAAAAAATACTATTTGACATGGAAGAGAACATGTGCCAGGAGGAACAGATTAGGGTCTAAGGATATTGGGCTCTGTCACTAACTGCTATGTGAATAGACATGTCCCAAGAGAATAGAAGCCCTTGTGAGAAGGAACCGCTTCTTTTTTGGGTCCCCAGCTTTTAGGGCAGGACCTGATACAGAGGTTGACTGTTTGTTGGTCTAGCTACCTATAACCATTAACATCAATTCTCTTGGAAAATATTTGCAGAAGAGGGAGCAGTACTTCCTCCTTTTGGCAGAAGTGGGAGTCTATGGGCATCTAATATCATATAAGACATGTTCCACCTCTTGTTTTTTGTTTTTAAACAACTTTTTGAAAAGGGAGAATTTCATGAAAAAAGGGTAAGGATATTAGGAAGTATCTGTAGAATATATATATATATATATATATATATATATATATACAACAAAAGGCATTAGTAAAATTTAAAAAGAATAAAGAATATATGTCCAGGCATAACTTTTTTTATATTTGGAGGCTACCCCCCTCATCAAAAATGATAAAGATTTTGCTTAGTGTTTTTTTTCTCTTTTTCTGCAGAGTTTCCAGTAAATCCATCAATTCTTCCCTTCCATCCTTCACTCTACACCAGTGCTCTAGCCACTTTACCACCTAGTTGTTCTCTGACAGTAGAGTTTAGGTAGGATAGTCTTATATTCCTTTTCCAAGTAACCAGCTTAAAATAAAATTGCAGTCATGATGGAAATAGCATTAGTCTTGAGCTAACTGAACTTGGGCAGCCAGATGGTACAATGGATAGAGCACTGGACTTGGAACCAGAAGACCCATCTTCAGGAGTTCAAATCCATCCTTAGACATTTACTAGTTGTGTGATCTTGCAAATCACTCAATCCTGTTTGCCTCAGTTCCTCATTTGTAAAGTGAGCTGGAAAAGGAAATGCCAAACTACTTCAGAATCTCTGGCAAGAAAACCCCAAATGGGATCATGGACTGAAACAAACAATTTAACAACAAAAAGCTGAGCTAAGTTTGTTTAGGATCAATATAATACTGCCCCATGACCCATGATGTACAGTAGGGATGTCAAACTCAAATAGAGATGGGGCCCACTAATCCACACAAAATTATCCTTGTGAGCCAATAACTCAGAAAATCACATATTAAAATCTATTTTTATAATCAATACAATGTTTTATAATAAACTATAATAATTTTATAATAAAATGATTTATTTTGTTACATATTTTCATTATATATCTTAATTTGCTTTGGGGAGCACTCACTTAGGAGAGTTCCTAGTCATGTCTAACATCTCTGATTTACCATTTACTCTCTATGTATGCTATTTTCTATTATAAAGAAATAGTTTTAATAAGTTCTAATTTTTAATAAGCAAGGTTCCCTTGACTCCAGAAGCACTTAGTTTATAATGGCACCAATTTCTCTGCTTGAAATTCAAGTGAAAAAATCAACAGATCAGGATCAAAAGACACTGACACCATCAGAAAAGCAAGCAGGCAAGCAAAAGAAGTCTAGATCCTCTCAGAAGCCCTTTCCATAGCAATTTTCCTCACTAGGAGGGCTGCAGTCACTTGGAAAATGAATCTTCATCTATTCAAGCAAGCAACATCTGACAGGTTCTGAACCATGTGGTTAGAAAGATGGCAGAAACCCAGCTGACGTTTAGTCTGGTCCAGCAAAGACAACCCTTCCAAAGCAAAAGCAGGTCTGAGAATGCAAAGGGATTGCCAACAGCTCACACCATCCAGAGGAGATCTAAGGGGATGTCCTTGATCACCATTCAGTCACTTTAAAGCCCTCTCTCCTAGCTCAATGAAGAGAAATCAATATTGTGTCCAACTTCTCCTCTATCTCTCATCAGTCCAGAAACCCTACACCACATCCCTCTCTCCACCCAACTCATTCACATCGACCCTAAAGCCAGAGAAATGAACACTGAAGCTCTACAGGTTCTAGTACATCCTCTCAGTGTCTCTAAGACCTTCAAGACAGGGGTTCTTAACCTAGGATTTTTTAAAAAAATATTTCAATAACTACATTCCAATATTATTTATTTCTTTTGTAATCCTATAAATCTGATTTAATGCATCTAAAAATATTATTCTGGATAAAAATAATAAGCTTCATCAAACTGTAGAAAGGATGCAACAAGGAGACTGAGAGCCCTGTAGAAAGGATGCAACAAGGAGACTGAGAGCATTGTCTGAGTTGCATTGTCTGACCTCTCTCCTCTTCCCTCTGCCTCCAATTAATCTCATTCCCCATCCACAATCAACACCTGTGTCAGCAAAGGCTGCCCTGCAACACCTTCCGATGTTATGATCCACAGCTGTGGAGGCTCCAAGAGAATTGACCTGTCCCTTAACAACACTTACTAGCTGTGTGACCATGGATAAGTCATCAGCTTACTAAGCCTCAGTTTCCTGGCCTATAAAGCCGAGTTAATAATGCCTTTAGTACTTCCCAGTTGGGTTTTCTGGAGGGGAAAGGGGAACTTATTAAATGAGACAATGGATGCAAAATGCTTTGCAAACTTTAAAGTGCCTATGTATCAGTAACCATGCAAGTGCTGCTAGGGCAACTGAATAAATGAAACAGATAAATGTCTGAATAAAATGAGAACTTTTTAGTGACTGACTTCAGGACTGACTGCCCAACTGAGCTCTACTTATCTATTTCTTCCAAATATCTAAATAGCACCCTTTAGAGAGGTAGAAAGAACTGAAAATGTTCCATATTTGCAACGTCCTGTAGACAGAGAGGCTTAAAAACAAAATAAAACCAAACAACAACAAAACACAACAGAAGGTGTTCAGAGAAACACTCAAAGAACTATACTGATTGACACAGACTGAAATAAGCAGAACAATACACCTAAGAACATCAATGAAAAAGAAAAAAAGGAAACCAACCCGAACGACTGAAAACAAAACAAAAAACAAAAACCTAACCCCAGAGAACAGAAAATGGAACGTTATCAGCCTTTTGGCAGAGAGGTGAGGTACTATGGGGGCAGAACAATGCCTACCTTCTCAATGGGGTCACCATACTGAGTTGTTTTCTGTTTAACTAGCTTTATACACACACACACACACACACACACATATGGAAAGGTTCCACTCCAGGGGTAACAACAGGAAAGGGGAATAAACATATTTAACAATGATATAAAAACAAAGGAATCAATAAAAGTTATTGGGAGAAAATTATTTCCCCGCCCCAAATCTTCCTGATTTCTATAAAACTACAGGAGACTTGATAAGATAAACTAATATTCCTCCATTCACATTCATTGTTATTTATAAACATCCCCTTAACACTTGAACCTGAAATAGGTTTTGTCAGCAACAGAACTCTCCTATCAGGCTTCATGCAGTGCATTTTTTAAATTGTAGAGTTAAGAGTGATGGGGCTACTCTTTGTGTAGACTCTTTAAATATAAATGAAGACTCTAAATCCTTAGGGAGGGGCAACAGGAGGGAGAAATTTAGAAAAAAAAAAATTCAGCATGGATCAAACCAACCATGGCAGAATCCATTAAAAATAATTTCCCTAAAGTCTTTATCTTATTTTAATTGATAAGCACTTACTGAGTATATTTTGTCAACGTTACTGACTTTTAATTTTCAAACAAATAAGGCAAGTTTGCTTTAAAAAAGAAAAAAAAAGAAGTACACGTTAAGCTCATCTCTTTTTTATTTTGTTGCACTTGGTACCTGTGGTAATTGCTGGTGGGCTATAACCAGTGTGCCAAGAGCAGAGTTGATTTATGAATCAACAAATCAATCAACATTTATTAAGAACCTACTATGTGCCAGGAGCTATGCTAAGTGCTGGGATATAAAAAGAGATAAAAGATAGTCCCTGTCCTCAAAGAACTTACAATCTATTGGGAAGAGATGACATGCAAACTAATATATACAAAGCACTGATATTAAGAGAGAAGGTCTCCTATAGAAGATGATATTTTATTTGGGACTAATGGAAAATAGTAACCTAAGCCTTTTCTGTTCTATATTATCTCACCCAAAGTAGAAGTCACTCAGGATATGGGTTGTCTCTTACTTTTGTAGGTGGCACAAAACAGATAGCATGCTAGAGTGAGTTAGACTCTCGTTCAAATTTGACCTCAAATATTTACTAGTTCAAGTTAAGTCCCTTAACCTCTGTCTATCTCAGTTTCTTCATCTGCAAAATGGGAATTATCATTGCATCTACCTCCCAGGGTTATAAGGAACAAATGAGATATCTGTAAAAGTGCTTAGTATACTGCCTGGAACACAGTTGGTGCTCAATATATGCTTGTTTCCTTCCCAGTTTCCAGCACATTTTGTTGTTGTTATTCAGAGATTTCAGTTGTTTAATTCTTCGTAAGCTCATTTGGGATTTGTTAGTCAAATTGGGTGACATGTACAGTCACATGGACAATAAGTAAAATGGCTGAGATTTGAACCCACTCTGTCCAGGATTCATTAATCTAAATCATAGCACCTATACAAAGCCAAGTTTTAGCAGAATATTAATGATGATGATAATTATTTTAACTGCATTTATAAAATGATTCAAAATTTGCTTTCCGTAGCTCACTGATTATACCTTATTGATCCCAACAATAACCCTGTGATATTCTCAAATTATTATTAATATCCCAAATTTACAGAAGAAGAAAATAAGATCTAGAGAAGGGTAATGGATTTGCCCAAGGTAATAGACCTAATAAATGCAGAAGCAGAACCTGAATTCTGATTTGGGGTGGAGGCTCTCTTAATTCAAAGTCTAAAGGTTTATCTACTACAACAAGCTGTGGTTTTGTGGCAAAGATAAAGAAGTTTGTCATTTTCTTCCCTAGTTCATTTGACAGATGAGGAAACTGAGGCAAATAGGGTCCCATAACTAGTGTCTAACGCCAGATTTGAACTCAGGAAGATGAGTCTTTCTGACTACAGGCTCAGCACTCTATCCACTGTACCACCTAGCTGCCCACTTACAACAAATATCTTCTCACAGTAAAATAAGTCTAATATCCTACATTTGCTGAAAAATTAAAATGAGGAAAAATGGTCAAAAGAGTTCCAATTTTACTGTAGTCACCTAAATTCAAAATTAATGGTGTCTTGAACAAAGTCCTTTAATTGCAGAATTTAAAAATTCATGCTCAATTATCATATTCAATATTTTAAGCTCACTGTGGTATCTATCATTTGGGTAGGAAGGAGCAGTGAGAAATAGTTTATGCCTCTACTAATTGGGAGGTACAGAGCCACCAGAATGGATGAGGATGAAAATAAATGTCTTTCTCTTCCAAGCCTATACATAAGCCTACACCAGCTTTCTGCCCTCAGGACTGAGACTACACCATGCTGGGCACATAGCCCGCATTCAATAAAACACTTTACTGATTCACTGATTTAAAATGGATTTCCAAAGCCAGTGCTTTCTACTTTGGAACAATTTTCCCTCCTCAGCAAACATCTTCTGACCACCTCAAAGGGCAAAGTATCAGGCTAGTTACTGGAGATAAAGGTTCAGTTTTCTTGGTGGGTTGGTGCCTCTTAGGTTCCATCCGCCCTGCTTTTCATAATACTAAAAAACATTCTTTTCTCTCAAAGAACTCATAGCTTAGTATAGGAGATAGAACATGTGTTTACCAAATTAAATGTCAATTATCTACTGGGTAAGTAGCATTATAAGGAAAGGGGGTGAAGGAGAGAGGCAGGGAAACCAAGAGGGAGAAAGAAAAAGGGGGAGAGGAAAGAGGAGAAAAGGGAGAGGAAGAAAGAAAGATAAGTAAGGGAGGGAGAGAAGGGAAAGGGAGAGAGATAAGGGAAAGAGAGAACAGAGGCAAGAGAAGGGGAAAAGGGGAGGAAAGGATAAAGAAAGGGGCAAGCAGGGGAGAGAGAGAAAGAAGAATAAGAAGATGATGATGAAGAAGAAGGAAAAAGAAAAAGAAGAAGGAGAAGGAGGAGGAAGAGGAGGGAGGGAGGGAGGGAGATAAATATCCTGATTTTCTGGCTTCTATCTTTAAAAGAAAAGAAAGACCGTCAATTTTTTTCAGATTCCTAACAGGAAAGAAAAACTATGGGAAGAAGCTGACAATTCGATCATGTCCCCATCCCTTAGCTACACTTGAAACTTCTCTTGAGTGAAATGTGGGACTTTCTTTGTCTTGGTTGAACTGAGATATCTTACTCCCAATGGGAGAAACTGAGACACCTCATTTATATACTTTCTCTGGTTTCTATTTGTTATCTGTTTGGATAAATGGGTTTGTTTGCTATTTACTATGTATATTCTTTGTTGAACAGCCTTGGTGGGAAGGGAATCAAGCCTTGAATGTATAACTTTGAGCACTTCTTACCAGTTAAAAGGAGAGAGATCAAGAGCACAACTTGAACCTAAAAATTATTTCCCACATAACAATATTACAAGGGGATGGATAGATGTAACCCTAGCCCAGTACCTTTCTCTGAAGATAAAGTCTCCTACCTCTAGCACTAATCTCGATTTCCCATCTGGCAGGAATCAAAATCTCCCTTGGAGAAGAATGGTCAGAGTAGAGAGATCTCTCCCTGGGAGCCAAATCTAAACACTCATGTGGACACCCACATAACCTATATAGCAAACATTGCACACATGCAACCTTTACATTAAGAAAGCGCTCTATGAGTAGAGTCTAAAAATAAAATCAACTTCTCTTGTTGGAGAAGTTAAAAAAAGCTAAATTGTCCTCCCTTAGGGGAAGATAAAAGTTTCTGGTATGGGAAAATTGGGGCTAGATGACCTATAATTCAAGATGCCTTCCAGCTCTCAGATTCTTACTTCTTATTAATCAAACCACATATACAGTATTATGATGGGACACAGTCTTTGAGGAAGGATGCTGGCAAAAAAAGAAGTTATATCTACAGCAGGGTGATCAGAGTGTGGATGCCATGCAAAGATGAGTTAGTAGGATCAGGGTTGTTAAGTCTAAAAAAGAAAAGGCCCACGAAGGATACAATTTCTACCTTCAAGTATCTAAAAAAATATTAGATTTCTTCAGCTCAGCCCCAAATGGCAAAAGTAGGAGCAAAAGGATTTAAGATGCAGACAGGCAGATTTAGATACTTGTAAGGAAAATGTCCTAACAACCACTTTTGTGTCTGGCAGTCTAATGAAGTCTATGGACAAACTCCTCCTCAGAATAAATTCAGGAATGTTCATATTATGAAATATTCTTAAATGCAGAAAATAAAATACATAGGATTGCAAAAGAAACCAAATATATTGAAATATAGTTATCAAAATATATTTTTTTAAATGACCAAGTTCACAGACCCTGGGTTAAGAACATCTGTATTAAAGCTTTTCAAAAGCAGAATGGGCTGCCTTGGGGGGAACAGTGTGTTCCTCATCAATAAAAGTCTAAGTTGACAAGGATGTGGTGGACTACATTCCTGGGAATGACTGAGGTCCTTTACAACTCTGAGATTCTGAGCTAACTGGAATTTGTCTTCTTGAATTGCCATCTTTTCTAGAAATACCAGATCTGGAGTATGCAGGAGGACCTAAACAGGTCAAGAATAAAGCCCTACTCTGAGCTGCTACAATTTCTTGTTTGTATTTCAAGGGGGATTCCCTGTGTGTTCTTAGGAGTCAAGACAGACACCAGTCAGTCTGCACCAGACTGAGAAATTGTTTTGTGCAGCTGGGACCCTGGGAGATAAGGAGACCATTCTATCTAATGATCTAGCAGTTCCCAAGGAAAAAAGAATTCGACTACTATCATTGCCTTCCTACTCCCCTTCAGGAGAGGATTAGTCCTTTTCCCCTCCCTTATGACTTTCTAGTAACTTAAATATCAAGGCTTACCCTGAACTGCTGGGCTTCTTAGGATAAATGGGGAGTTCCCACATGCACGTGACTTTCTCTTAAAATAAATCCAGTTGCAATGCATGTCTCTTGGATTTGTGATACTGTTTCAGTTTATAATAAATAGGCAGACAATAAACAAATATAAATATATATGATACATACACACATATTGATGCACATAGACATGTATGTACACACACATTTTACTTCCCTCTCCACAAAATCATAAGATCCTTTTCCTTTATAGTGTTTTTCCAACTTACCCATTTCCTCCATGTTTCCTGTTCCTTCACCTTAAGGGAGAAGGAAAGGGAGGAGAATGGGAAGGACAGATATTTTTACACCTTTTTTTTTAAAAATAGCTTTTTAAATACAAAACACATGCATGGGTAATTTTTCAACATTGACCCTAGCAAAAACTTCCGTTTCAATTTTTCCCCTCTTTCCCTCCACTCCCTCCCCTAGATGGCAGGTAGTCCCATACATGTTAAATAATGTTAAAGTTTAACATCCCTTTTAGCCACCAAACAGATCTTAGGAAGTCTGAAAACTTCATGAGATGAGATGTGGCTCATTTTCATCAATGCAACCCATGACTTCTACCACCAAACATTGTTTACAACTTCCCCTGACATTTTCTGAAATAATTTAACAACTCTTGAGTTGGTTGAAAAACAACATTTGCTCAGATTTGAAAAATCACTATCCCAATGCTAATAATTAGTTTATCTAACTTAAAAAAAATTGATTCACCAGACCTTGAAGATTATTTATTATTCTACCACCTCACTCTAAAGATGAAGAAACTGAGGCACAGAAAGGTAGAGACTTATCATTCCTACATATGTTTGTGTGTTGAGTTGTTCACAATGATATAGGGAGTATTAGAGATTGGGACCCAAGTTTCTTGGTTCCCAAAACAGGTCTCTTTTAACTCAAATTTTTCAAATGCTATTAGGAAAAATATATAACAATAGTTCATATTTTATAAACTATATATTTTATAATTTTTGGTCTAGACTTATGATTTCATTAGTGTAGGGAGGAGCTCCAAGTGAGAACATTCCCTCCAATAATCTAGATCAGCAACAGTTTTGCTCTTAGGATGTTGCTTAGGGACACAGCTTTAATATATATTTGCAAAATACTCACAGACTTGGAAACAGAAGTGACTTTAATGCCAGCTCGTCCAGTCCTCTCATTTTATAAATAAAGAAAAAGGGACCAAGAGAGGCAAAGTAACCCAACCCACCAGTGTCACTCAAGAAAGTAAAATGGCAGAGCTGGGATTTCATAAGATTTTCACAGAATCATAGGTGGACCTTAAGAGCACTTCCTACTGCATCATAATGCTGTAAGAGCCTCACAATAACCCTAGGAGGCAAGGAGTATAAATATTTCCGAGTCTCTTTTACAAATGAACTTAGGAAGTGACTTTCCCAAGGTCATACATTTGTAAAACTGTACAGCTGAGATAGGAAAGCTGGGTTAACTCCAAGCCCATCATTTGTATTGTCACTGTGATTTTTTTGGGGGGGAAGGGGAGAGAATAAAGGGGGAAAGTGCAGGTTATACCATATAATAATATCTATAATATAGCTAATTAAATATTCTCACTCAAATTTATGCTAGAAGATTGCAGGGACATCAAAGCAAAGTACAATATAAATAAATCCAGAAATTAGTAAGAAATAATTTTGGTTCTTATGCATGGGTTCAAACAATGCCTCAGAATTCCACTCCAAAATTATACACAAATAAATCCTGTAAACTAGAGATCCTCCAGGGGGGGAAAAAAACCTCATGATGAAGTTAAACCTCACTAATTCAGCCTGATAATAGGGGGAGGCCAGAGTGGATTAGTACAATATCTTATTTACAGACTATTTTAAAGAATTTAAAGAATTGAAGTCTCATTATTTTCAAAGCCTGGATAAGAACCCCAACTGCTAACAAAGTATTTCCAAGCAGAAAGCTCATCAACCTTAATGAATAGATAGAATACATTTATAATTAGCAACATCATTTGCATATCAACAATTAATGTTCTAAAGTACTTAAAACAAAATCACAGAATGTGCCCCCAAAGCCTTATTTAGATTGTTAATTTCTTAGCCAACTCTTTTATCTGGGACAATGCAGAGATAAACAGATAAACCGGGATACAAATGTGGAATACTTACTTGAAACTGACACTTTATGATTATTAATAGTAAAAAAAATTTTTTTTGAACTTAGACACAGTTTATGATATCAGCTCCTGATTCCATTACTTAGTTAATAGGGGCATTGACTCGGTCTCTGGGACTCAAATTTCTTCTTCTGTAATATAAAAGGCTACTTCCTTCTTTAATGACCTCTGAGGTCTTTTCCAGTTTGAATTCTATGCTCTAATAGAGTGGTTCTCAAAGTATGGTCTAGAGAATCCTGGGGATCTCTGAAACCCTTTTAAAGGATCTACAAATTCAAAAATAGTTTTTATTTCCAATATGGTAAATGTTTATAAATATAATCCTGAAAAACAAAAACGCTTTGGAGAGATCCTCAATCATTTTTAATAGGATAAAGATACTGAAAACAAAAGTTTGAGAACCACTGCTCTAATATATCTCCATGAGATGCAAATGCTAACAAACCCTGCATTCTAGTAATAGATCTCTATCAGGTTCTCTGAAGACTGGGCATCCTAGGTTTCCCAGCCTGAGAAAAGAATGTATCCTGCTCTACTTCTCATTTTATAGTTCCATTCTCCGGCATGGTTCCAATAATTCAACTCTTGTAATCACAGATTAAAATGCACATCCCCCCATTAAAGCAAATTAGCAAAAAATCATTACTTAAATGCTCTTTTCTCGAGACTGTTTACAAACAGTTATGTGTTCAGGCAAACCCACTTCCTTTATAAAGTCAGAGAGGGATGGTTATGAACGGCTGCATCCACAGGCGGCCTTTATTTATCTATAAACAAATTTGATGAACTCGTTCCCCACCTTCAATATTTAGAGGTGATCTGCTGGATTTTCTGTAAAAATCCCTCAAAGGTTTTCCCCGTCAGATACACTAGTTGTTTTGTGCAAAAATCTCTAATTAGGCTGGCTGTCAGCCTGGGCTCTTCCGAGATTACCCTGCAGATGGAGAATGAAGGGAACCAGGCAGCGCATGCAAAGACACAATATGTTAAAACAAGCATTTTGCTTGTACTTTAAGCTCTAATTGAAATTTAAATTCTGCAGTAAAAAAAGACACAGTAAATCATCAAATCTATGGATCAGCCTCACAAAACCAGAGGGCATTCCATTTCAACTGACTGCAAGAACAAATTTGATCTTAATTACTAGGAAGCTCTTACAAGTTACGAAGGAAGTCACAGCTTAAAGAGGATCAGCCTCCTAACTTCTTGATAAATTAGTTTCTCCAGACTAACCTTTTGGATGCCAAAGAAATATATCACACGCATGGCAGTGAGGAAAATGTCAGTGATCAAAGAGGGGTGAAGTAAATGGCTAAGTAATCACTAAAATGACATGTATGCATGCTTAACAATATGCTAAATATGGGAAATAAAGATTAAAATTTAAATATAAAATTCGAACAACCACTGCCACACACTGGCAGCATTTTTAAAATGTGCTTTCCTTGGACCTTAATACAAAATTTTGAGGTTTTCTAGCCTTTCCCCAATCCGGGTTTCTTTCTTTTGAGGTCCTTCTATAGAAATGAGGAAACCAGATCTGATTCTTTTCTCCTACCCATTTTACTCAAAGATGCCACAGTTCCTTATTAGGAAGATGAGGATTGTCAATTTCATGGTGATAGGATAGAGTGCAACCATCAAAAGGGATGGTGACAACCTAGATCGAATCAGACAGAAAGAGAAGGACCAGCTGAAAAGCTCCCGTTTACAATTGACTACTTTCTACACAGCTATCAGAAATGATCCTGATGGCTTAATGAGGTCTGAGAAAGCATCTATTTAAATGTACCCAAGTGTAACAAGAGTCTGGAAGAAGTTCCCTTTTTGCCCCTTTTCTTGGTCAGGAACCTACCTGCAAGATCACCTAACCCCCTGGGGAGAGAAAACCCCAAGGAAATGGGAGTGACTTTTCTTTTTAATAGCAACATGCTTTCTTACCTGTGCTTTATTGAATCTTTATTTTGGTGGTGTGTGTTTTCATCAGATTTTTGCTATGATAGATTTGCCAGTGGGGAAGAAAATCAGCAGGAGAAAAGAATGCTTTCCTTTTTCACAAGGGAAAAGTCTGCATTTTGGGTTTGGTCCTGCTTTTGTTCAATATATAGTTCCATATTGCTGTTGTTTTAAAGTCTCCTTTTAATGCTGGAAATTTGGACCTGCTGCTGATTTTGTGTGTTCTGAAAAGTGTAGATGGGGAAGGAAGGGAGAAGGCAAGGAAGAGAAGGAAAGTGGAAGGAGAGGAGGGAAAGAAAAAGAAAGAAAAGGGAAATGGAGGGAAAGAAGGAAGAGGAAAGTATTTATTTAAATGCCTACTGTGTGCCAGGCACTGTGATAAGCAATTTACAAATACTTTCTCATTTGATTATTTGTTCCAACATCCAAAAATAAGAATCAAAAAGAAAAACAATTGTACATGTGCATATATTTATATATGTGTGTGCATAAGTTCATGAATCCCAGTTTAAGAACTGCTAATTTAGTCCAATACACATCTAAACTTAAATCCATTCCAAAACATTCCCTCTCTCAAATACATTCACTGATGAGGAACCTACTACCAAGGTGGAATGGAGGAAATCACACTATTTTCCAGATTGTAAATGTTTAGTGCTTTTCCATGACCTCTAGAATAAAACAAAGGTTCCTCAGCCCATAATTTAAGCTTCTTATCATCTTGTTCCAATTGATTTTTCTAGACTTATTTTATTCTACTTCCCTTCACGGATGCTACATTTTGACCAAAGTGAACTACTTGTGGTTCTCTTGAATGCAATGTTCCATCTCTTAACCTCCACACATTTTGTATAGGCCATTCCTAATACATGGAATGCATTCCTTCCTCATCACCTCCATGAAAAACCTTTGCTTCATGTGTCTTAGTGCAAGGAGCTACCTGACTGATAAAATTCTTCTCGACCCTCCCTACCTTAGTACATCCTTTTAACAGCCTTCATTTCTTTTATTTATGTACTTACTTGTACTGATGCTATATAGCCTCTTTGTCCCCTGCCCCCCAACAAAAGAACATAAATTCTCATAGGCAAAGATGGTTGGCTATATCACTGTATTTGCTATGGATTATCTAACACAAGGTTTTGCACACAGTAAGTGCTTAATTAATGCCTATGATTTGCCTGCTACCATTTTTATAATGATTATTTTTAAAAGCAATGATAGGACCACTGGGTAGGGATGTCATCTGATGTATTACAAGGAAGCAGAAGAGATACTAAAAATAATAGAAGTCCAAAAGAAAGGTTGGATCTGGAGGGGAAAGCATTTAGAGGAAATCCACATGGGAAGCTGTATCATTTTGAAGGTTCTAGGTATCCATTGTCAAGCTATCTCAAAGGATAGATTCCATTAGAATGGAAAATTTTAATATTAGCAACTAAGAAAAAAATAGAAACAACTCAACATTTCTGCATAGCATTTTAAGATGTGCAAAGTAGTTTTTTTCACAAAAACCTATAGCTCAGAAAGATTTAGGGACGGTCACATGGATGGTAAATGATGACCTTAAGAGACTATGATGTCTCTAATCATGTGTCACAATCTTGAATAACTAAAGTTACACTAGAAAGATGTCTCCTCTAAGGAGTATTCAAGGTCGAATTTTATTCTACAATCAAAAGATCTTTGAAAATCAGATAGTAGTGGAACCAGTAGGATCCTGTTCTTTTTTCTGTGGCTGTAGAGATGTGATCTCCAATAGATAACGGCTTAGAAGCCAACTTTTTATGTTTCCATCAACATCTTTAATGCTTGCACATATTATTACAATATACGCTCTCTAAAAGAGGTAGATTGTGGGATCATTGAGCTAAAGCTGGAAGGGACTTGAGAGGTCAGAATCAAGGGAACCTGGCATTATAAACTGCCTCTTTTATCCCTGGGGAACTAAAAGTCCTTAGAGAACACAGACATTAGGAGGAAAAAACCTAATTTGTAGCATTGCATTCAGCATTATTTAAAGTTTTAACATATCTTTATGTGTATTATGAAGAAATTTTTCTTCATAATACTTCATAAGTGTTTTTTAAAAGCCATTTAATACACTCTTACACTTTTATAGCAGCACATCAATAGCTAGAGAAAACTGCAGATTCTAAGTCACTAGGTAGAAATTGAATAATTAATAAGTGACAGAAGAGAGCTTTGAAAGCCTAGAAGAGTTACACAGATGTGGAAAAATAACAGTTAATCATGCCTCAAAATTCAACAACTAGGCAAAAAAAAAAAAAAAAAAACCAACACCCCACAAAAAAAAAAAAAAAACAACTTTACAAAACACTGAAAAACTGCGGAGCCAGACAGATGCCTATATTTATATTTTTTCTTCTACTCTTTCTACAGAAGATAGCTCGTAAGTATTCTCACAAAGCATGTTGTCAACATGTACAAAGGCAGTGTCTTAACATAGACAAAATAAGCTATTTTCAAGGTTGGGAAGGTGCCGGCAGTCCAGGAGACTAGAGGACCACTAATGGGATGCAAAGCTTTAGCTTCTGGGTGACTGCTACCAGTCTGCCCCAGGCTCATTGTGATTGAAGAAGGCAGAGGGTCCCACCGGTGGAGTTCCTCAGTAACCAATGGGAAATGAGCAGGTGGACAGGTGCCTGTGACACACAAAATCTCCTTTCTATTTGGTAACAATTGCTACTTTACTGCCATTGGCATGCCAGAGGCCCAAGAGGGAATTAGGACTGAGGTCTTCTTGCTATTCCAAAGAATCCCAAAGCAGGGTTCAGGCACAGGAATGAATAAACTACCTCCAGGCAAGATTCTATCTGCTTGATGAATAAATAATGACTTTGGTAGCCACATATTTTGACCCAGAATTTTTAAACAGTGACCTTTTTATTCTAAAATGTACATAGGGGACAAGTCTATATTATATACAGTTTGTGTATGTAAATACATAGTACTAATCTCTTCCCTTCTTTGTCTCTAACATCAAGAACTTAAAAAAAACTCAATACAAAATCTTTACATAATTTTTAATATTTTTTTGCTTATCATAATTAGAATTAAGTGAAGAAGATTACTTTATGCCATTATAATTTCTATCTTTTTTCACTGCTAGCCAGAGCTGTTAAACTAGTCCATTAGCAAGCAAATTCCTCTAAACAGAAAATTGATATAGTTTAAAAATACTGGCCATATTCTATAGAGATCTTTCCCATATCTGCCCTCAGTGAGTTCCAAGTTACATGGCAGTGACTGGCAGATTAATTAGGATCAAAATAACTATATTCCTATTATCTAAAAAAACTTACAAAGGGATGACTGCACAATGAGAAAAACAGATTTGATACTCTCTGCCATATACTACCTATGTGATCTTGGATAGCTTACTTCTCCTTTGTTTTCTCATCTGTAAAATGAAATAACAAATGTAAAGTGTTTTTGCAAACCTTAAAACATCATATAAAAGCAAGCTCATGCTAGCTATTACTGGCTCTTATTTAAGCCTAAAAGCTTACAATGGCAATAAGACTTTTGGGGAAACCCATATTATTATTGTTATTGTTTTTATTATTTGTATGAGTATTAAAATAAAGGAATTATATACAATAGCCTTTAAAGGACCTGTTCCAGCTTTAGGATCCTAGAATGGTAATGACCTTTGACGTGGCACAGGTTATACCCGAGTTCCAACTCGGGTTGGCTCAGATACTTACTAGCTGTGTGAACTTGGACAAGCAACAAAATAAATCTCAATTTACCATCTATAAAGTGAAGATGAGAATAATGTTTACTTCACATCATTATTGTTAGGATCAAGCAAGTCAATATACATAAAGTGCTTTGCAGATCTTAAAATGAGATTATATACACACACACTGTTGTAAAGTAATTTGTGACACAAGTGGTTTGCCATTTTCTTGTCTAGTCCATTTTACAGATAAGGAAACTGAGGCAAACAGGGATTAAATGACTTGTACACGATCACACAGCTAAGTAAATGTCTGAGGCCAGATTTGAATTCAGAGCTTCCTAACTCCAGGTCCAGTGCTCTATTATACTACCTAGATGTTATATAAATGCTAGCTAGAATCATTATTAATTATTATTATTATTACTACTGTTATCCTGCAAATGGGAGAGAGAGCTTAGAACTGGAGGTAGATAAGCACTGTGAGATTTCCAAGAAACACAAGTCTTCAAACAAAAGGCCAGTGAGCTTGATGACGATTTCTGGCACAATTCCAGAATGCATTGTTAAAGTGGTAGTTTGTGAGAACTCGGGGAGGGAAGCAGAGATCATTATAAGTCAGCATGGGTTCATTAAGAGCAAGTCAATGCCAGACTAATCACATTTTCATAGTGGATGGGTTACAAGCCTGGCAGATCAAAGGACCGTTGTACATGCTCTATGATATACCTGGATATCGACAAAGTTTCTCATGCTTCCCCTGTGGAAGGGACAGGTAGGTTAGGTAGGTGGATTTGGAGCTGACTAAATGACCAAATGGGAAGAAGAGTGATTAAACGGATCAATGTCACCTGAGAGGGAAGCCTCTAGTGGAGTACTCCCCCCACCCCCAGATCTATTCTTGGTCCTTTGGCCTTAACATTTTTGTTAATGACTTAGAGAAAGATAGATATGGCATAGTTAGCTAAAGTTAGAAATGAAAGGTAGCTTGGAAGGGTAGCAAACCCACTGAGTGACAGAATTGGGATTCAGAATGATCTTAAAAGGCTACAACTGTGGACCAAATGTAATAAGATGAAATCTAATAGGGATAAATGTTTAAAAAAAAATCCTTGATCTTGGGTTCAAAAAAATCAACTTCATAGTATGGAAGAGATGTAGACAACAGTTCCTGTAAAAAGGACCACAGAAGGTTACTGAACTACAGATATGTGATGATGACAACCAAAAAAGCAAAGATAATTTTAGGGCACAACAAAAGTACAGTCATACAGGGCAAGAGTAGTAATTTTCCTTAAGTGTAGAATTGACCCATATGATGTCTCTACTCCATCAACTCTAGGGAACAAGAGATAAACTGTAGTTTTTTAAGCATTTCCCTACCCGTTTTTCCAAACTCATTGGATATGACTCTCCCTCTCACATTGTCAACCAGCCAAATGACTTCCCACTTCGTATTTATTTTTCATCTCTGTGCCTTTGCAAGAACCATCTCTCATGTATGAAATACATTCCTCCCTTAGGTTCACCTCAAAAAGGTTCTATCTTCTTTCAAGATTGTTGTTATCCAAGATATGTGATGATCAACTGTGATGGCTTTGGCTCTTTTCAAGAATGAGATGATTCAAGGCAATTCCAATAGACTTGTGAAGGAAAGAGAAAATCCAGAGAGAACTATGGAGACTAAATGTGAATCAAAGCATAGTATTTTCACTTTTTGTTGTTGCTGTTTGTTTTTTCTCTCATTTTTTTCCTTTTGATCCAATTTTTCTTGCACAGCATGATGACTATGTAAATGTTTAAAAGAAATGCACATGTTTAATCTATATTGACTGTCTGGGGGAGGGAGGAGGTAAGAAGAGAGGGAGAAAAATTTGGCACACAACGCTTTGCAAAGGTGAATGTTGAAAACTATCTTTGTATATATTTAGAAAAATAAAAACTACTGATTTTTTAAAAAAAGATTGTTGTTTTATATATATTATATGTATATATATGTTGTTTGCCTTTTTCGATGGTAGGGAGGTAGGGAGAGAAAAAGAGAATTTTTTACTTAAAATTTTATGAATTAATGTTAAAAATTGTTTTACTTGTAATTGAGAGAAAATAAAATACTAAAATAATTTTAAAAGATAAAATCATCAGGATATAAAAAAAGATTGTTGTTGTTCAGTTGTTTTTTAGTCATGTCTGACTCTTCATGACCCCCCCATTTGGGTTTTCTTGGCAAAGAGATGTATTTGCCATTTTCTTCTCTAGCTCACTTGAGGAAACTGAGGAAAACAAAGTGATTTGCCCAGGGTCAAAAAGTAGTGTCTGAGGCAGATTTGACCTTATGAAGATAAGTTTCCTGATTCTAAGCTCTATCCATCCTGCCACCTAGCTGCCCTTCCTTTAAGATAGGTTTCACATATATATTTAATGATATATTGCCTATCTGGGAAGAGGCTGGAAAGACATTGGGAGAGAGAAAGAAAGAGAGAGAGAGAGAAAATCTGAAACTCAAAATTCAAAAATAAGAAAAGAATGTTAAAAATAAATTTAAATCTAAAAAGATGCAGTTCAAGTATCTTCTTCTTAACATCTCTCCAAACTCAATCCTAGTACCATCTCTCCAAAACTATCTTGTTTTTAACTACTTTTCATATATTTTATTTTCTATTGTTTTATGTTTTATTTCTTATTTTAAATCTTCCTATTCACTTTATATTTATG
Source organism: Sarcophilus harrisii (assembly GCF_902635505.1). Taxonomy (NCBI): domain Eukaryota; kingdom Metazoa; phylum Chordata; class Mammalia; order Dasyuromorphia; family Dasyuridae; genus Sarcophilus; species Sarcophilus harrisii. The sequence continues at coordinate 115,819,185 of NC_045431.1, forward strand.
TTGACTATACTTAGACACATACATTCTTTTCTTTCCCATTAGAACATTAAGTTCCTTGAGACTAGAGATTGCTTTAGTTTTTATATTCTGTCTTCAGTACTTATATTCCCAAACACAAAGCTTACACTTAGTACTTAAATCCTTTCTATGTGATCAATAGACATACTATGCTTTGGCCTAGATGGAGCATGTCTTGAGTATTCTGAGAGCCATTTTAGAAGAACATTGACAAGCTGAAAAATATTAAAAGGAAGGTGACTGAGGACACCAAGGAAACTCAAAGTCATGTCATCAGAAGGATAGTTTGAAGAAGAAAAGACTATTAAGGATGGTGACAGCTAATTTCATACATCTTCCAGACTGTCAAGTAGAAGGATTAAGTTCTTCTTGGCCCCAGGAGGTGGGATTAGGAGCAATGAATGGAAGGAATCAAAGAAGCAGATACTACCAAGGAAAACGGAGGGTTTGGAACCAGTTGTTTTTGTTATTCAGTCGGGTCTGACTCTGTGGTTCATTTGGAGTTTTCTTGACAAAGATACTGAAGTGGTCTGCTATTTACTTCTCCAGGTAATCTGACAGATGAGGAAACTGAGGCAAAGGGTTATAAGTGATTTGATCACAGCTAGACAATGGGTGAGGTCACATCTAAACTCAGGTTTTTCTGGTCTGGTGCTCTAACCACTGTACCACCTAAAATAGCAGGTGAGTCACTTAACACCTGAATGATCACAGACAAGTCACTTACCTTTTCTGTGAAGCAAGTTCCTTGTTTGTAAAAGGAAAGCAGGGGGCTGTATTCAATGGACTCTAAGGTTTTTTTCTTCATACTCCTTCTCTGTGGTCTTATAAACTTTCTTGAATGGTTCTATTACCTACTAAATAAGGTCCAAGCTCTAACCTGGCATTCAAGGCCTTCCAGTCTGATAGCTCCTTACTCATCTCATATTCTTTACTTGTTCAATCCTAGAGAAGCCAAGGGGCAAAAGTCACACCTTGATAGGGTGCAGTTTACCATTATGGAATAGCACAAGATACATGCATACTACACATAATAGCGATTTACTTTCTCCACATTCCTCTGTTATTTTACCCCTAGGGATGAGCTGGCATCAGCTGATTTTTAAAGCTCCCCATCTGAGAAGAATTCTGACTAAGAGGTTACTTTCTCCCTTTGCTCAGCATTTCCAGTGGTACCGAAGTAGAGCAAAGAGTCACAGTGAACTTTCTTCCATCATTTCTGAATGTCTATGTCATTCTGGTTCTCTGCAGACAAACTCAGTGTCCTTGGGTCTGTCTGTACTGCCCTTCGAGCATCAGTCCGTCAGTCAATGAAATCTGCCAAGGGCCCACTTGTGTACAGCAGAGCCCCAGGTGCAGAGATCCTCCTGTTTCTCCATCTATTGGACCCCTGTGGAACTTGAGGGGTAGGTAGGTCAAGAGAGCCAAGTATTTTAATAGGCTGCTGATGACTAAAAAGAGAGAGATTTCTGACTGGCTTTGCTATTTAATAACAAACAGATCTGAGGAAAAACACATTTGTCACAGAGATCAGGTAATGTTCCATACCGTAAGGATATTTTGTGTCCAGTTTACTATCAGCTGTTCTCCTCCAGGGAAGCAAGTCATCACTACACCCATTGGGCATCCCATTGTAGCCGATTCCAACAATTTTGTTTTCTGCGTTGATGATGCAAGCCCCAACCTAAGTAGGAAAAAAAAGTCCAAATGGTTTCAATTTGAGAACTAGACTTAGAATTAGGGGTTCAAATCTTACGTCTGATATTTATTCAGTCACCTGTGTGACCTTACGCTCTTCAAGTCTCAGTTTCTTCATCAACAAAATGGGGATATCTATTGTAATTACCTCAAAGATTAGTTATGAGTTTCAAATATCATATATATGTGTGTATATATATATAATTGTTTGCAAATGTTCAAGTGCTATATTAATATTTTTATGATGATTATTATTACTACCTCATAAAAGTGCTGTGAGAAACAAACAGTTGCCAGCCCAATAAGAGCTCTTAAAAATATTAGCCCTGGATTAACAACAGTAACTAATAAAAAAATTTTTTTTGGTTGCTGAAGCAATTGGGGTTAACTAACTTGCCCAGGGTTACACAGCCAGAAACTAATAAAAATTTTTAAACAATAACAATAGTTAACATTTATATAGGCCTTATTATGTGCCAGGTACAGCATTAAGTACTTTACAGTGATCTTATTTGATCTTCCCAACAACTTAAGAAGTAGATACAGTTATTATCCCCATTTTACAAATGAGGAAACTAAAGCAAAGGTTTAAGTGATTTGCCTATGTTACATAGCTAGTTAAATGTCTGGAGTTGGATTTGATCTCAGGTCTTCCTGACTCTAGATGTAGCATTCTATCTACTGCAAAAAGGATTCAGAGATGAGTAAGTCATGGTTTCTACTGTTAAGTAAGCAGTTTACAATTCAGTGAGAGGATAATAGAAAGATATAGCTAATAAAGATACAGAAAGTCATAACAGTCTATAGATCAGGCCTCTGAGTCAAGAACTGGTAGTCCTGCCTTGGGCATATGCTAGTACATGAGAAATAGAAAGTATTGTGATAATCCACAAGAGAGCACTTGATTTAGCATTATTATTACAAGCAGAAAAATTTAATGAAACCAGAAATACGATTAGGTCCAAAGCCACTGAAATGGAAGACGTTGCAGGGTACCTTATCTCATTAGAATGAAATTTTTCTATTCTCTTGTATTGGCATCTATATCCCCAGTCCCTAGCAAAGCACTTTACACACAGCAAGGGCTTAATAAATGTTTCTTGATTGATTGATCAATAGAATGATTAGCCATTTCTCAATCCTGCCCCAACAATCTATCACAATCTTTCAACAAATTCCTGCAGCAATGAGGCAGTTAACTAAACAGCCTAACAATGTACTCAAGCAGCAGACTGTAAGAGAAGAAATAAAACCAGAAACACGGAGATAGCAGATTTATCCTAAATCTTAAAATTAATGGTTAGTCTACTAAGTTTTCCCTTTTCGGCCATTAATGCATTTATGTGCATCTCTGAGTATGAGTGAATTACAGTCTGCGAAATGGTCTCACCTGGGAATTTGGATCTTTGCTCCTCTGAGCAGATAAAAAGGCCACAGCCATGAAGTATTCGGGCCATTCCAAATAATCATCCCGTTTTTTAGTTGTTTCACTGTGGCTCGAGCTGTAGAGACAACAAAAGCAATGTGATGATGATGAAGAAGAGGAAAGGAGTCAGAGGAGGAGAAAAAGAAATTTAAAAGCCCAACATTTGAGAAAAGCTAGCTGAAGAATATATATTTCTATGGGAAATGAAATGATTATTATACTGCTGGCAATAAAATTAAGAGCTTCCCTCATAGCACAGTGCCTGGTACCACAGTAAGGGTTTAATAAATGCTTGTTGACTGACAGTAGCTGAAGTTAATGAAAGGAGACCGAGTACATCAGTTCATGGAAGGTCATCGAGGAAAAAAGTCGACATCTCACTAGAACACCCTGAAATCTGCTGGGCTCAAGTACCAGGCTTGGCAGAGAAGTCATGTGGAAACCACACAGTTGAGGTCTGGGGTGGGGGAGGGAAGGGAGGAGAGGAACTTGATAAAAGTTTTGTTTGAGGATCCACTTTTGAAAAATATAACCAAATGAATGGTAGGAAGTTCTGGACTGAAAGTTCAATTCCACTAAGTTTTATTAAACTTAGTGAGTTGAGGTAAGTCACTTAAAATTGAATCTGTTTCCTCTGTTGTAAAGTGGATATATAATATTGCTACAACTACTTCATAGTACTATTTTGAAGTTGAAATGAGTTAAATCGAGGTAAAGCTCTTTGCAAACATTTAAGTGCTATATAAATCTGTCACTATCACTATTATTATTGTTTCATGAATCTGTGGTGAAAAAGGAAATTTGCCAGTATTCAGCCAAGCAAGGACACTTAAAATGGTAGCTTAGAAAAACTAACTCCTCCTGAAAAGAGGTCAAGGCACATTTTCCAACATAATGGAACCCGGCAACTGTTTCCTTTCTGTCTCTGTAGCTATAACACTTAGCATAGTGGCACACAGCAGGCATTTAATATATGCTTGTTTTTTGGACTGATTTTCCATATACTAAAAGAGAAGTGCTTTCCATTAAGTCTCTCTCCCCAGAGAATCTCATCTACTGAGTGGAATTAGGACGGAAAAGGTAATAGGAAAATTTCTATGAATTCAGATCAGATTCCTAAAAGGTTACTTTTTCCTTTTTATGCTTTTACAAGAGACATACCAATATTATATATAGTTTTTCTATCCCAAGGCTTCTCTTGATATAATGAATCGTCTGCTCTGGACTTAAAATATAAGTATTTGTGTTGAAATCTTAGTCTTTTACTAGTTTTGTTAGCCTGGACCTATCACTGAGGCTCTATTTCCTCAATTGTATAGTGGGAATGACAGCAGCTACCTTCTCAAATGAGAAAAAAACACTTTACAAATGTTAACTCTGCTCTTAAAAAAAAATGCAATCGATTATTATGAAGGTGTTTTGCAAACCAGATTAGCGATCGTGATTATTGTTGATATTATTAATAGGGTAGTTTGAGGCGGAGGAACTTTAAAGTTAGGTTTCCATTAATTAATTCAAGGGTTCATACTTATTAGTAGAGTATTTCAGTGGGTTTGGGGACAGGTAGGCTAAACACGTTGCAGTTTGAAAATTGCAAAGCCCGCAGCGCCTTCCCCCCCGCCGGGAGTCGGAAAGCGAACTTGACAATGACAATGACCCCCCACGTGGGAACCCCCCACGTGGGGCCCCCCCGCAGGGCACCTGGCAGCCGAGCGCCAAGCAGGGACCGGGACTGCGGGCTTGTCACTTTCCCACCTCCACCCCCGCGCAGGATGCGCCACCGGGGTGGGGGGGGGGGGAAGAGGAGCAGGGCAGGAGGAGGAGGGAGAAGGAGGAAGAGACGGACTAGGAATTAGAGAAAGGAGGGGGGAGGGGAGGGAGGAGGAAGAAAAGGAATGAGGAGAGCCAGAAGAGGGGGGAGGAAGAGGAAGAGGAGGAGGAGGAGGAGGAGGAAGGAGGAATGAGAAGGAAGGAGGGGGAGGTAAGGAAAGGAGGAAGAGGAGAAAGAGGAAGAGGAGGAGGAGAAAGAGTAAGAGGAGGAGGAGGAGAAGGAGGGAGGGGGAGGTAAGAAGAGGAGGAAGAGGAGAAAGAGTAAGAGGAGGAGGAGAAAGAATAAGAGGAGGAGGAAGGAGGGGGAGGTAAGGAGAGGAGGAAGAGGAGAAAGAGTAAGAGGAGGAGAAGGAGGGGAGCAGAGCGTACCCTGCAAGCTGGTCCCGGCTCATCTCGCCGCAGCTGCAGCCGCCTTCCCGCCTCCACGCGCTGCCAACAAAAGCGGGAAGAGGAGGAGCCGGAGGCGGGACCGGTGCTCGCTGAAGCTCTCCGGGCCACAGAGGAGGCAGCCTCGCCACCTGCTGCGGCCCCTGACCCGCCTCCTAGAGCGAGCCCTGCTCCTCCTTGCCCCACCTCCTCCTTGCCCCACCTCCTCCTTCCCCCACCTCCTCCTTCCCGCCCTCTCTCCGCCTCCGTCTCCCGATGCCCAAGCGCCACCTCGGAGAACGAAACTGCACAAAAGTCTCGCTAACGCGCGCGTTCCGCTGGTCTCTAACCTCGGGCGAAATGCCATCCTTGCATATGGCGTCTTCACCTCTTGTGCATTTGCGCGGGCTCCGGCTTTGCCCGGGCTTCTGCGCCGCGGGGCTGGGCACGCGCGCATTCCGGCTTCCCTCCCCGCCACCTCCCAGGACTCTGGTCTCCAGCTCTGCGCCTCCTCATTCCCAGCTGCGTTCTTTTTCTGAGCGGGGAGAGTTTTAAGTGAGATTGCAGATTTCTAGAGTGTTGATCTTTTTTTTTTTTTTATTTTTAAAATGTACTTTCAGGGCACATTGCTTTTTGAATCATTTTGGGAGAGGAGGGTGACGGGGTATTGCTGCTTATAAACAATGAGCAGGGATCAGAGACCCCCCTTACACCACCTCCCTCTATCCTGGAAGCCCAGCCACCACAGAACGGCACACCGGCGCCTGACAGCCCGTTGTCCGCAGAACCACAGGGCCACTGTCCCATCATTCCCACCTCAAGCAGCCCGGACCCAGAGTCATGACTCCAGGCTGACAAGGGGCGCAGAGCTGGCCCTGCCCAGTGGGGTCCGGACTGAAGGGAGACAAGGGACTTGCAGGCAGCAATGTCAGAGTCAGGTCTCAGGCGCTTTCAGATTAACCAAAGGCTTGATTTCATGGCCTGGAGTCTGGAAGAAATCTCTCTCACAAGCAGATTAAAAATGCAAGGACTAAATATGAGCAAAAGAAAAAGAATAAACAAAAGTGGGATTAATGTGGAGGTGACTAGGGATAGTGACCAGAAACCCTACCCAGAGGAAGACTGGGGAGAGGGGGAAATGAATGTCTCTCATCTTCTTAGAATACCAAAGAATGTTTTCCCCAAATTCCTGCTTATGTTTCCTCAAAGAAGTAGGAGCAATGGGCAAAACATCGTGGCCTTAAGTGAGTATGATCTCCTTTAGCAAAAACTAGAGCCTTTTTAACAGTTCTTTCAGAATTTACTTGTCTGGGAGCTATATAAGGGAATGCAGAAGTCAGGAGATGGGAGATTAAAGGTGCCGTGGAAAGGAGCAAATAGGGGCTGTTTTCCTTGGACTGAAGTGAATCCCCCTTCCTTTATGAAACATAACAGAAACCTCCTAGGTCCATGGATGGCTTCCAGTTATTGCTCCCCTGCATGCTTAATGGGGGAGTGTTTGGCTGTCAAAAATTCCTTTTCTTTCCTCATAACCCCATGCAAAATATGAAAAATATGTTTGAAGTCAGTATAGATATTCATTCTCTTTTCTTTCCCCAATTCTAAAGCTCTGATATAGGCACATATGCTCCAAACCTGATGGGGAACCAGAATCTCCAACAATTGACCCAGAATGAGCTTAGGGGCTTCCTCAATTAGAAGGGGTATGACAGCTAGCTCTAAGGCAGGAGGGTCACCCCAAAGGCACCAAATTTCTTGATAGGCAAGGGGTCTAGGATAGGTTCCAGAGATTGAGTGGAGACTCCTAGGCCTGGCCCTGCCTTCCATCAATGTACGGTGTAAAAGGTAGGGCTAAGGCAGGGAAGAGATCAGTTTAGCTTTCAAAGTCTTAAAAACTTTGGCCTGATCAGGTTATGATAAGATTATCTGCTTCTTCTCTCAGTGAGTAAAAGGGAGGTGGGAGGTGGGAGGTGGCTCAAATACTTAGGCAAAAGTGGGCCTTTAGACAAAAGCAGGGACATGATTATAATATAATGTAATCAATCAAAACCGATTCTTCAGAGCCTCAATCTAAGAACACATATATGACCAGATAAAGCATCCTTAGTTCTGATAACCAATCACACAGTAACAATTCTATCTCATAGCCAAACTCAGGAATAATCAGGTGGGAAGCAAAAAAAAAAACCAGAACTGGGAAACTGAGTCAGACAGATTCCACCGTAAGCACAGGCTAAGGTTGTCCTCCTAGCTCTTACCCAGATAAGACATCCACCCGTAAGACATCCTTCTGAGTAACTTATGGCATTTCTCTGGAATGGTGGATTTGCCATCAGACAATCGTATCCAAATTCGAAATTCAAAATACTATTAATTACAGTGCCAAAAGATTTCATCTCAATAGCAAGTTTTACCAATCAGAGGTATATATTACAAACCATTGTGCATAACCTATGAAATGCTCCTGCAAGACAGTAAAAATTAGTGTAGGGATATCAGTTTGAAATTCTGCTCTGGATCCTTCAAGCATATTTATTATCATATTCACTAAACAATGAGAACATTATGCACTTAAATAAAATATTAGATAATTTGCTGAATGGGTTTTGAAATAACCACTTTCAGAGAATTTGCAGTTAATCAGAAACCTAACAAATTTCTCTTAGAAATTCCTTGCATTGCTAAATGGTAGAACCTTTGACATAGCATCACAAATGACTTTGGCTTGAAACAACCATAGACTTGAAAAATAAAAACAAACATTCAGCTATTAACACCACGTAAATGTAAGCTACCCCTTTAAACAATAAAAGCAATTAATGTTAAAGTAATTTCATTTTAGGGAGGGGGAGTTGCAGAAGTTGAAGGGTCTAGCTCCAGTGAATGGATTTCTTCTCTCACTTCTAGGAAGCAGCCACATCCAGTGGAGAAAGGATGGGCTAAATCTTCTTCCCAAGTCAACAGATCTTTCCCTTTCCCCTTCCTCCACTAACTTTACCATGTTTCCTGACCCCCTTCTCTTTATAGCTAACTCATTTAGGATGTCAAGTCCCCTCCCCAGGACCTAGCCTGCCAGCCAAGAACATGCCCTAACCTCATGGGGTGGACTTTTTGAGAAATCTTCACTTGGTCCCCTTTCATTCCCTGGAGTAAAAGAAAGCCAGAATGAATGCTGAATTCAAGGCCTTCTACAGAGTGAGGGAGTGGGGGATAACTACTAGAAATGGACTATTATCCTGTGAAGTTTTGATTTTCATCACTCATTCCCCAAATCTCAAAAGAATTAGTCCTCCAATAATTGATCCCCTAAATCTGGTGTATTGGATTTATCTATTGAAGGGCTCATGTCCTCTATTACCCCAATAAGCCCAGAAAGACAATGTCTTACCAAGGTTTATTATTCCTTCAGTGCCTAGTGCCATGCTTTGCACAGAGTAACACTTAATAAATGTCTGCCAAGTTGAATTAAATTGAACATTGGCATAGGCACAATAAAATGACAAAAGAATTCCTTTCCCTCCTGTGCCGGGTGAGTGCACTGTCAGCAATCAATAAGTAATAAATACTGTAATAATCATGAGCCCTGATCTGTGCATCACACGTGTGAGCTACTAATCCAAACAAAAGCTTGTTAACTATATTAATTTAGTTCAACAGAAGAAGAATGATGGGGATGAGCAGTTGGCTGCTATCTCATTTCTCACAACAGCAGACACATCATTCTTTCTCTCCATGGTCCAGCCTATGGATTCAGTAATTAAATTATATACTGCTCTTGATAGATGCTGGGAAAGCAAAAGAAAAAGGACTTCTTTAAATATAGATTTTATTTTTTATTCCCTTGATAAAAACTCAGGCTCAAATGAACAGCATAAGTATATTTGACTATTTCCCATGTCAACTATGAGCTCTCTTAGACAAATGTCTACTTTTATATGTCATTGCAACCACAATTTTTTGTGAAAGATGTTGAATTCTTAGCCTGCTCACTCATTTCCCAAACTTCCATTGTGGTCTTATTAAAAGTCTGGGGTCTTCTTAGATTCATTCCTTTTCTCCCAACCACACCAAATACCCTGATAATATCACCAATTCCCAGAATTATAACTAGGAACTCAAGACACCTGGGGTAGTTTCAGTTGAGTGGGGGGTAGGGTTCATCCAAGGCAGAAATCCTTAACCATTTTTTTGTATGGCAAACTTAGCCATCTAGTAAAGCTTACATAAAAACTCCTTTTCAAAATAATGTCTTCAAATGCATAAAATACATAGGATTACAAGAAAATACTAATGATAAGAAATTCAATTATTAAAAAAATTTAATTCATGAACTCCGGCTTGTAAACATTGATCTAAGAAATGATCACTCTGTTTGATGCAAAGGTAGGCTAGTGACATGTCACAAAAGTTGGAAAGGTTAAAAAGAAAGGAAGAAGAGAAAAAAGGTGGAAGTAAAGTAGAAAAAAGAAAAGAAGTTGAGAAGGTTAAGGAGGTCAGATTGTTTAGAAAGGACAGGTTTGAGAATAAAGATGAAGGCTTTGAGCTAAGCGTTCATCCTGTTTAGGAGAATGTAAAAAGACCTGAAGTCACTAGAGAAGGTCTGAATGGGATGGGGTTCATTTAATTGAACCTCAGTGATGGTGAAAGGAGCATCTAAAAGTCTGGGAACCAAGGAGAACGACAGCTTATTTCTCTTCCTAGCCCTGGGTGTCAGGAAAAGCAGCCAAACTTGGAGAAAGTATCAATTGATTAGAGATTAGAGCTGGAAGAGATTTCAATGGCCATCCCAGATCAAATTTTCACCTCATAGATGAGGGAACTGAGTATATTGAAGTTAAATGACTTTTCTCAGTCATAGCTTTCTGAGATGGAATTTGAACCCACCCTTTCGCACTCCATAAGACAGCATGCTATCTAGCAGCATATGATATCTTTAGAAAAATATGTTTAACTGATATCCAAGATATGGAAAGAATAAGAAAAGATATTTTAGATGATAGTTTTAGAACTGGAAGGGACTTTACTTTAAAACTGAGGAACTCAAGGTTCAGAAAGCTGAAGTTATGTATTCAAGGTCACATTATAGGTGACAGTACTAGGATTCAAATTCAAGTCCCCTAATAAAAATCCACGTCACCACAAAATATAGAGGAAGAGAACATAGTGGAAAGGGAGGCAAGAAGGACTAAGGCTAAGTTTAGTGCTGAGGGGTTACCAGGAACAGGAGTCCCAGGACACCTTGGTGAGGCTGGTTTCCAAGCTAAGCAGTGTTTTGGAAGTAGGTTCATTCTATTGTGAGAGAAGAGTCATGGGAGACTGGCTACCATCCAGAAACACCTAAGGGTTGATAACCCAGGTATCTGGGCAAGAACAAGATGGTCTCCTCTCCTTTTATCACCATATACACAAACATATGTTCAGTCATATCCAACTCTTTATGACCCCATATAGGGTTTTCTGGGGAAAGATGCTGGAATGATGTGCCATTTTCTCTTCCACCTCATTTTACAGATAAGGAAACTGAGATAAGTAGGTTAAGTGACTTGCTCAGGATCACACAACTAGCAAATTTTTAAGGCTAGATTTGAACTCACAAAGATGAATTTTCCTGACTCCTGGCCTGGCACTGTACCACCTATCTTTCAATAAAATCATTTTTCACTCCCCCAAAAGTATTACCATTCTCTTGTTGCAAACACTGTCGTTGCCCTGAGAATCCCCAAATCTCCTTAAAAGCAAACAAAAAAAAAAAAATTCCAATGTATCCCTTCCCTTTCAAAAGAGCCATCCTCTAAAACAAAGAAGAGAAAAATGAAATAGGCTATCAAAACTAAACAATATTATGAGAAATTCTAATGTCGTAAGCAGTGCTTCATACCCATAGTCCCTTACCTCTGCAAAGAAGCAGAAATACAAGAGCAAACTTGCTTATGTGTGGCAATAAATGAAACCTTTCAGGGAAATACTTTAAGCAAATCTCAAAGGCCAATTGTGTTCAGGCATCAGTGATGAGGCTACCTGACTAGAATAATAGATGTACATAAGGAGGCTAGAGTCTGGTACAATTAACAAATACTTACTGATTGATGGATTTTGTGGTAGAGTTTGTTTATATGTAAAATGATTTATCTATAAGCTTGGTTGGACATAATGAATAAATATTGTTTCTAAAAGATCTGATCGCTAAATAATACCGAATGATTCCAATTTATTTGTTTTAACATCTCTAATAAATTGTATCTTTTCCACTTGGACTCCTAATTGCATCCTGGCTCCATCTTTCTGAATTTTGATTGTGATATGCAATGTACTAACTATTCCCCCTAGCTTTGTGTCATTTGCAAATGTTATAAGCATTCTCTTTGGGCATCTAGGTAGTACAATGGAGAGAGAGAGCCAGATCTAAAGTTGGGAAGACCTGAGTTCAAATATGGTCTCAAATACCTACTAGCTATCTGACCTTGGACAAGTCACTTTATTTTGTTTGTCTCAGTTTCCTTATCTGTAAAATAAACTGGAGAAGGAAATGGCAAATCACTTCAGTATTTTTCTCTAGAAAAATGAGTTTTGGGGTCACAATAAGTTGGACTTAAAGAACTTTACAAACACTTGATAAACAACAAACATCTCATCTATAACTTTGTCTGATTCTTAATTGTTGATAAAGGACTGAACAAAATAAGGTGGAAAAGAAAACCTGAAGCTCATCACTAGAAATCTCCCTATCCTATGATCAACACAGATCTTGGAGAATTATTTAACCAGCCTAATTGTAACATCAAAAAGCCCATATTTTCCCCTTTGTCCACAAAGATGTCATGAGAGGCTGTCAAATACCTCGTGGAAAAGCAAGTGTAGGAGATCTACAGCATTTCCTTGATCCACCAGTCATTGTCAGAAAAGGAAATGAGGAAATTTTGCTATTAATTTTTTACATTTTTTGTTGGGCAAAATGACAGTCTTACAAAGAAAAGATAAATGTCTATGTCATTAGAAAACATCCTCTGATTCTATGATATATGTTTGGTGTCAATTTAACTTTTTAAAAGCACATTATGGTAAGAATTACTCTGCAAATGCAGGCTATTTTTAATAAAATACTAAATGTTCACAATTTACTATTGATTAGCATAGTATAAACAAGCTGATGAGAAGTAATAATCACATACATGACTAGATTGTAAACTCCTGAGGGAAAGGATACTGTCTTATTTTTTCTCTTTAGTATTATGCGTATAACAGGAGTTGAATGAATATTTATTGATGGGTTGATTCATTAGAAGTAATCACATCTATGCAAAAACAAAATATGAATTTACAATCCTTAATGGCATCTTAATTTAGATCTACCCATTCTCTTTAGTTCAAGAGCAACCCATTTTTAAACTTCTATTTTCAAAATCTCTAAATTAATGTTCTGGATCCAAAGTGTTTTCTCTATCCTTGCCAACCTCCTGTTATTACTTTGAAACACAAATCAACCTTGTATTTAGCCCTTAGGTTGTAGTGAGGTGATTCACAAAGATAAGAAGTAATTGATGCATTTCTCAACAAAACTAGAGATTTCATTATTTTATAGTGGCCATCATCCCTGTGAACCGGATTTTTAAGTGCAAAAGAGAGACTATTTATGTTGGCCAAGATGTCTGGCAAACTACCTTCATGGGGATTGGAAAGAGGTCTGGATGATCTTGGAATCAGAAGAATCCTGGATTAGAACCAATTTCTGCTTCACCAGCTGAGCCTCCTCATTGATAAAATGGGAATACTAACATTTATAGCATCTACCTCACCTCAAAGTCTTTTGTGACAGTCTAAATAAGTGGATGCACAAATTAATAAATGAATGAATGGATGGATGGATGGATGGAAAAACATTATTAGATGCTTTTTATGTTCAAAGCACTATACTAAATGCTAGGAATACAAATAGGAAAGTGGAGACAGTTGCATATCTCAAAGAACTCGCATTTTAATGATGGAAGACAATTAACATAAAAGGTTTCCATTGCAAGTCAGATGGAAAGATCCTTAGAGCACAGCAGTAATGTAAATAATACTGCTGCTTCTACTTATGCAGAGTTAAAGTGATTGCCCAGGGTTACACAGCTAGTAAGTGTATAAGGCTGCATTTGGACTCAGGTCTTCTTGACTCCAGAGCTAGTGTTTTGTCCACTCTACCACGTAGCATCCAGTAATAAAATCATATCTATGATGTTGTACCATTTGACACTGCCAAGGGAAATCCCTTTTGGGGGCCCTCATTAACTAGGGTCACGGAAGAATTGGGCCTTCCTGCATCCACAGAAGTCCTTTTAAGTTATCAGTCATCTCCATAAAAGTGGCTTCCTTGGGATGATGACAACAAAATCTGGGGTGGTGGAAGCCATGAGAGCATGGCCATTCCTGGGGCTCTTGGGCTCATCTAGAAGTAGAAGTTGGTCAGTGTTTGGTTTTAGTGGTAGTGAGGAGGATGGGCACCTTCTTCACAAGGATTGCTTTCTTCAGTGATGATATAGAGGTAGTGGGTGTGCTGAGAGATGTGCTATTCCCAGAGCCCTTTAATTTAAGCTCCTGGGCTCTCTCCATCAGTGTCTGGAGATGATAGCCATGATGTTGACAGTACTTTCTAAAAATTCATAAGACCATGGAAGGATATTGAAGGGCATCTAGTTAAACACCTCATTTCATAGATAAGCCAGTTGGGACCCAGAAAAGTTAAATACATGTCCAAGGTCACACAGGCTATTAGTAGGAAAGTCAGGTTTTAAATCCAAGTTTTCTGGATTCAGGTGTAAAACCAATATACTTTTCATTACACCATGTTCCTTCTCATGTCAACTTATGTAAAATATTTACATTATCCCCAACTTCTCAGGAAAGTCTGCTGCATAAAGCAAGACCAGTTTATGTATGTATAAACAAAATCTGGTTTATCTTTTGGTCATGTAATTAGGGAATGACACTTTAAAATCCTGGCTCAGTTTTGTATCTCTTTGTTCTTTCCCTCAGCAAATCTATCAAGATATGATCATTAAGATATCAGTGCTTGTAGGACTGAGTTTCAAATATGGAGATTAGAAAAAAAAAAAAAAAAAAAAAAACCTTTGTCAGAAACATTTGTCACCACCTTCAATTCTTCTCCCATGCCAGAAAATAGCCCAGTTGGCTTTGTATATTACATGCTAAGTTTTTGCTCTACAGAACTGAACTTGTAGCCTTTTTCATCCATGAGTCTGATTGACTCTCATGGAAATTACACATGTAGGATCAAACCTAAAAGAAAAAAAGTCCTGTAAAATGTAAATCTAAAAAAAAGGGCAATTTTCTTGTGCCATTTTCTATTTCCGTGTAAGTTACTGGGTGCCAATCATTCTTCCTTTTTAAAATTCAGATTTGTCAAGCAGCGTGTAAGCTTTCAATGTCGTACAAGAAAAGATAATGCCTCATGTGGAACAGTCACTCATGTTGGTCCTATGAAAATGTCTACCCAATGTGAATTTATCAGATTGCTAGCTTTATAGAAATATTAACTCTTTCATTAAATTATGTACTATATACATTGGGGAATCTACAGAAAGATAATCAACAAGGTATTAAAGTTCTAGATAGGCATTCTTTATTGATACGGAATCACTAAATATTTTTCATGATGTATTTTAACTGATCTAGCAATGTGACTGCCCAAGAAATCACTATAAATGAAAGCAGCTGTTAAATTGGTGCTAACAGATATCATAACCTGCTTGACATGTCCTGCAGGCCATCAACTAACTGGTGGGCTCCTTGCTGCTGATTTCTGGTATGTGGAATGAAGAATCAAAAGAAGCATTTTGGTTACAGTGTATAGTGTGTATTCAAGCTCAATAACCTGCTATTATTATCATTAAGGAGAAAGTAAATATTTTTGTGTCTTCCCCAAAGGGATCCTGGCTCTGGATTCACATAGTCATTCTAGTGGTGGATCTGGCCTCTAAAAATTGGAACACATGCCTTTTTTTTCATATTCCTTGGATTAATATTATGCTGTCCCAAGTTATTTCAGGAAAACATTTTTTTTCAATTAAGAGTCTTTTATTTTCTTCAATTACTTATAAAGGTAATTTTCAAAATTCATTTTTTTGGAAGATTTTGAGTTCCACATTTTTCTCTCTCCCCTCCTTCTCTAAAATGGCAAGCATTCTGATAGAGGTTATGTATGTGTAATCATACAAAACATATTTCCACATTAATCAAATTGCAAAAGAAAAAATAGAACCAAAGTAAAAACTACCTTTCCCTCCCAAAAGTGAAAATAGTATGTTTTGATCTGCTTCCAGACTCCATCATTTCTTTCTCTAGATGAGGATAGTATTTTTCATCATTAGTCTTTTGGAATTACCTTGGATCTAAGCTAAGTCTATCAAAATTGATTTTTGCACAGTGTTGCTGTTATTATGTACAATGTTCTTCTGGTTCTGCTCACTTCTCTCAACATCAGTTCATCTAAGTTTTTTCAGGGTTTTCTGAAACCTGCCTATTCATTTCTTATAGCACAGTAGTATTCTAATACATTTGAATACCACAACTTGTTCAGCCATTCCCTAATTGATAGATATCCCCTCAATTTCCAATACTTTGCTCCATAAAAAATTGCTATAAATATTTTTGTATATGTATTTTTGTATAAATATTTTGAATATGTGTTTATTATGGTCTCTTTAGAATACGGACCTAGTAGTGGTATTGTCGGATCAAAGAATATTAGGTTTGATTGCCCTTTGGTCATAGTCCAGAAAAACATTCTTAATTAAGTTTCAGATTGCTCATGTCTGAGTCTCCTAAAAAGCAATTAACAGAGCCCCATCTTGAAAAATTACACATGGTACAAAGTGGTAGTTATCAAGTACAGGACAGCCATTTATTTGTTCGAACACAAAAGAAAGACTTAAAATCAAAAGATTTAAGATTGCATTGACAAATACATAAAATATGAAACAATAACCCTAACAAAAACTCATAGGAAATCATAACTAGATACAGAAAATACATTATGTACTCAAAGGACTTATAGAAGCCCATTTCCTCCACTATACTCTCTCAGGTAAAACTCAAAGGAAACTTATAAGATTGCTAAACAGATTTCATTTTCACACTGTCCAAGAAGCAACTCCCCAAACCTATGGGTTTTGGCCAGCCAGGCATTCATGACTCATCTTCCTCAAGGTAGTCATCTTTTCCAAGAAAAGATCCCATCTCTTAATGGGTAATCAGTCCCTAGACTTTGCAAGCTCACATCAAAGTTTCCAAGCCTTGGAACAGCCATCTCAGGATTATTGTTGGGTCATCCATACTCTAGAATAAGCAAAAGAAAAAAACCCAAAACCAAAGCAGAATAGGAAGCTAGGAACTTGATGAAAGATAAAAGATAAATATATGTTTCCCTGATGTGGTAGCGATCCAGTGAGGAACTTGGAGATTTCAGACACAGTTGAAAGAGAAAACAGAGTTATTTCTCCTTCTAAGCCTGCTTAGTGGACAGTTGCTCCAGGATTATTTGCCAAACCTCTTGCCAACACCACTGTTGAAATGCCCAATGGACCAAAACACCAATAGACTGACCAGAAGCATCTGGTTCTCTGAGCTCTTTAACAAGGAACCAGAATACATGGATCACGAGACTTGGCTTGAGCACAGGTTCAACTCCTGCATTCCTGGTACCCGGGAAAGAAAAAGGCAATATAATGTATTGAAGAAAGTTCTGGCTTCAGAATAAGAGGATTTGTGTTCAGATCTTGGCTCTGCTGCTTACCATCTGTTAGACCTTGGGAGAGCAAATCACACTGAGCCTCTTTCAACTTCTTCAATGGTAAAATGAAGAGTATGGACTAAATGGCCTCTCATATTCTTTCTAACTCTATACCTACTATACTGCTCTGTGTATAAGTCCTACTTTTGTCCCAAATCTGGATTATTTAAGTCCTGAGCCTAGTCAACAATGAATATCATCATTCAGGGACTACTTCTCCATCTGTCTCTGTGTATGTTGTATATACGTATAGGTGTATAAAAATTAGAGATCTTTGAAAAGAAAATAATATGTTGTTATTTTCTTTTCAAAGAACTCTCATTTTTGTTAATATGTTCCTATATTTGGGTACAGCCTATATTTAGACCAATATTTAAGAGATTTTTGATGGAGACCCCTGATTTCATCAGTTGGAGGAACTCTAGAGCAAAACTTAGCTCTTCTGTTGGAGATCTCCAAGTTATCCCTAATTTATTAATTCAGGGCATTAAAGAGTTAAGTAGTCATGATAAAAATATTAGCATATGTCAGGGAAAGTTCTTGAATTTTGTCATATAAGTCCCCAGAAATGGTCCCTGAATGGAAAGGATAAAAGTGCTTACTCAACTCCGTTGAAAATGCTCCAGCTAGAACAGGTAGTAAATAAGAGATGGTGGGGGGGTGGGTTCTTTGTATTGCTCCCCCAAAGGAAATTGCTAAAAACTGACAAAGTAAGGATCAAAATCTCTTATAGCCATTACCCCCCAAAAAAGAAACTCCAACCCAAACAGTATCAGCTGGAGTAGTCTCTAGGCAACTCAGGAAAGAAGAAAAGGAGTGAATATTTAGCTATGAAATATTTGGTGATACTTTGATCCAAGTGATTTTTCCTCCAAAATAAACTTGGATTGAATTAAATAACAGTCACAGGTGGTAGACTTGAAATTCTGAAATCATTCCAGGGAAGGAAAAATGTAAGAGTTTGGTAATTAGAATAACTACTATTTCCTTTCCCCTACCCCTACCCCCGCCAAAAAAAAAAAAAAAATCAATATCTTCAAAATATGAGAATCATTCTAAGATTTGCTGGAACTAAGCCATTTTACAAGAGAATCATTATGGTAGAAGATCAGAATATGACTCTTTTCATCTGGGAACTGAAGATAACAGTACTTTCCCCCCAATCCTACCTGTTTTTAGAGTCATACAATTTTAAGGCTAGAAAAGATTTTAGTTGAATTCCTTAGGTTTAAAGACAAGTAAATGAGGTTCCCAGAAGCAACCAATAGGTTCCTCTCCTAACTCTCCTCCCAGACTTTCTCTACCATGCCATAATGCCTTCTTATGGAATTTCACTCTACCCCTGGATTTTGCACTTTCTGATACCCTTCACTCCTCTCAACCCTTCTCTTACTTGGCTAGCTCCTCTTAGAACTTCCATTTTAAGGGGGTGGGGAGGAATACCCAACTCAGCCATGTTTTCATTCTTACTTCTCAGAGCTTTCTCTATCATGTCCCTAATACAGTCTGTTCCCTGAACCCCCACTTGCAGGTTTCTTTTATATATTGTCTTTCCCCCATTAGAATGCAAGCTCTGAATGAAAGATCTATCTTAACCTGACTTGAGCTACTCAAACTATCATTAATCTTCCTGCCAACTAAGTCATTACCTGTTTTTTGTTTTCTTCTATTTGAATAGCAGTCCAGATTCCCATTTCTTTCCTGATCAATAGCTTAATTGGGTATAGTGAAAAATAAAATGTACATTCATTTGTTTCCATAGCAGCCATCTCAAATTCATCTGTTCTCTGATACAGATGATCTTCATTTCAAGAGAACTTGTCTTCTTTTCAGCTACAACTATTTCAGTATAAGTAGACACAGTACTTTATTGAATTTTCAGCATAATTTGTTGTTCGGTCATGTCCAGCTCTTTGTGACTCCATTTGAGGTTTTCGTGGCAAAAATAATGGATAATGGATAATTCCATTTCCTTCTCCAGCTCATTTTATAGATGAGGAAACTGAGGCAAACAGTTTAAGTGCCTTGTCTAGGCTCACACAGCTAGTAAAATGTCTGAGGCCAGATTTGAACTCAAGAAGATAATGAATCTTCCTGATTTCAGTCTCAGTACTCTATCCATTGTGATAACTAGCTACCTGTATAATTCTTATTTTACAGTATTTTTACCTTATGCATAGATTTCAGAACTAGCATCTTGAAGTAACAGAGTAATTGGTACTGTTATATAATCTGTTATATAATCTCTATGCAGATGCTCTGTATTACCAAGTGAATTTTTCATTCGTTCAATCCTTGAACTTGAAACGTTCATCACCAACTGGGTATGTCGTGAACATTTCAAGTTTAATGAATCCAAAATGGAACTCATTATCTTTTCCTCTAAAACCCATCCCTCTTTCAATGATCACTGAAAGTTTTTAGATGGTTCTTAGAGTTTGGAACCAGATTTTTTTTCTTCCCTACTTATTTATTTTAGCCTTTAAAAAAAAATTGTGACAATTAGCTCTTGTCTCATATAGTTTGCATTTAGGACCTACTGAAAGATAGCTCTGAAAAACCAGGTTTGGACAAAGCCCATTGGGATTCAAATAGAGCTGCTTGACAATGCCTTTAAACTCAAATTACTCTGGCTCTCATTGATTGACCAATAATAGATCCAAGCCCATGCCTCATTCATTGTTTGGGTTCGCAGAGTAAATGTAAATAACAATTGTTTCTGGTGTGGCCAGAAACTCTAAGGGTCTTCCCCTCCTAGTTTGATTCTTTTGTGAAGGCAAACTAGGCCATCTTTTACCTCAATTCTTATCTAGCTTTTAACTACTGAAGTGATATTGCCTCAGACAAATTGTGACTTGGGAAAGACCTTAAAAAAGCCAAGGACTCCCAAATGGGGCCATAGTCTGTTATCCTGAACTTTATCTTGCCCCTGGGCCCCAGTGACTGGAGGGGAAAGTAAAACTGATGATTTTGCACAGCTCTACCTCATTTAAATCCAATTCATTTGGATGTCAAGATATTGCTCTCCTGATGTCACTGGTTCTCTTTTAGAACAAAAGACAAACAATAGCAACAATAAGATATTTGGATTGGATATGATAGGAAGTGACTTACCTAAGGAACACAGATAGTTAAGGCTAAAACTTGGATCTCTTGACTCCTAGTCAAATATTCTTTTCATTAAGCCATGTTCCTCATGAACAATATGAAAAAAATCTTCAACAAATATTTATTGAACAAAGTATACATGTATTAGACTGCTTGAGGAGCAGTGAGGTGATGCAGTGGATAGAGCAGCAGACCTGAAGTCAGGAGGACCTGAGTTCAAATCTGGTCTCAGACCCTTAACACTTTCTAGCTGTGTGACCCTGGGCAAGTCACTTAATCTAAATTGTCTCAGAAAAAAAAAAGAAAGAAAAAAAGACTGCTGGATATATTCAGACATACTATTTTCAGTGATCGTCTGAATAGCAATGTCGGGCAAGGCATATTAGACAGAGACACATGCCCACCAAAGATATTGTCCAGGGTCATTAAGTATTTCTGGTGCAAAGGCTACAGAAGGGAAGAAGAATTTTTTATTCAATGGCTAGGGTTCTCCAGATGGCCTTATAGGATCATGTGATTACAGATTTAGAGCTAGAAGGAATCTCAGATGCTGGTTCATACAGCCAATAAGTGCCAAGTCATTTAGTCAACAAGCATTTATTAAATGCTCATTTTATGCTGGGTACCATGTTAAGGACTGATGATACAAAGAAAGGTAAAAGACAAATCCTGTTCTCGAGAAGTTTGCAGCATATTGGAAGAGAAAAGATGCAGCAACTATGTATAAACAAGATATATGCAAAAAAAATTGGAGATAATCAACAGAGGAAAACTTCTTACAGAAGGTGAAATTTTATCCATTATATGTCATTGATTTTGTTGTTGATGATGATAACATTGTACTGATACTAGCACTTAGCATAGTACCAGGCACATAGTAAAAGCCTAATAAATGCTTATTGACTTGACCATCAAACCCCAAAACACTAAAGGGCTTCCTTAATGAGGTCCACAACCACTCAAGAGAGACAAATCTAGTAATATACCCAGAAAATGCCAGTTAGATGAAGAATATATTTTGCCCTCATTGGGACATATAGTTAGGTGGTCAGTCCCCCAGAACACAGATACCCTGGACAGGTGTGACAGAGGGACAACAATCTGGCTCCAAGTGTGAATTATAAAACAGACTGGATCGCACCTTGGAAATTGCATTGCTTTTGGAATGTCTCCAAGCTGCTCTCTCCCATAAAAGTTCAGCAATATTCTCTCAAAGAAGCCCAGCTAACAATCATGGAAATACTGTAACGTTAGAAGAACAGAAAATCCAGGTTGTTGAAAAGACATTAGAAAGAAGCTTGGTAGGCAACAGCATGTCATCCATGGGAGCTTGTGCACAGAGCTTGATATCAACATTATCATTGAGAACATGCTTTCTTGTAAAAGGTGGTGGTAAGCTGTGTGGTAAGAATAAAGGGTAACCATCTCATACCTATCCTATTGGTTAAGATGACAGAAAAAGATAATGAAAAATGTTGGAGGGGATATGGGAAAACTAGGTCATTAGTCCATTATTGGTGGAATTGTGAATTGATCTAGCCATTCTGGCAGAGAGAATGGGTAAATAAGCTGTGGTATATGATTATAATGGAATACTATTGTTCTATAAGAAATGATGAGCAGACTGATTTTAGAAAAGCATGAAATGACTTACATGAACTGATATTGAGACTTTTTCAACAAGACTATACAATAATCAATTCTGATGGACATGGATCTCTTCAACAATAAGATGATTCAAAATTCCAATTGTTTAGTTATGAAGAGAGCCATCTACACCCAAAGAGAGGACTGTGGGAGCTGAGTGGATCACAACATAGCATTCTCACTCTTTTTATTGTTGTTTGCTTGCATTTTCTTTTCTTTCCCAGTTTTTTTCCCTTCTTGATCTGATTTTTCTTGTGCAGAAGATAACTGTATAAATATGTATACATATATTGGATTTAATATATTTAACATGTATTGGAGTACCTACCATCTAGGGAAGGGGGTGGAGGGAAGGAGGGGATAATTTGGAACAAAAGGCTTTGCAAGGATCAATACTGAAAAATTATCCATATATATATATTGTAAATAAAAAAAAAAGAAAGACACAGAAAAAGAAAATACTCTCAAAAAATCCCTCACATTTAATTTGGAGGAAAAAAACCCAAAATGCAAATTTAAATAATAATATTAGTTTACAGTAATATTACTAGAGCCTTTTTGCAGATTTTGTGTGTATGCATGTATGTGTGTTTCATAATGTCCAATTTATATTAATATTCCTTTTTTAGTTTCAGTCCTTATATGCACGTAACACTGAGATTTAAGGAACATCACTGTAGCCTGGCATACTTCATGGCTTCAGTGTTTTAATGGCTCTATGATCTAATAACCCTTCTTCCAACAATAAATATAGCAGCCTATCCATGCCTTCCTAACCTAAGTCTTGTCTGTGCCTTACTATAAATCTTTCATAGAATGCTTATTCAGTAAGTTGGGTGCCATCTTCTGCATTTTTGGGTACCACTACAGTATTTGCGTTGATCTTTGATCATCCTTCACTCCCTTTAGATGATCTGCTCATTGCCTTTCCCCATCACTTCTTTCCTGGGATGATACCCTTTTTCCTACTTTTTGTGTACAAATTACCATTGTTAATATGCATGGAGTTATTTGGGTAAAAAAAAAGGATTTCCCCCGCTCCCCCTATGGATGATCTGAATTTTGCCTTTTGAATTCTGGTTGAGACCAGGTTAGATATTTAGGAAGAGAAAAATACTTTTTTTTTTTTTTGAAGTTGTTATCCAAATGTCCTTAGCACAGGTAAATGTCAGGTAAAAGAAAATATCTTTCTGCCTTTCTGCTTTGTAGTATTCAAAGCAGAATCCCCAAAAAGCCTATCCCCAAAAGCCTAGGGACCATCCTAAATCATTTGGTTTCTATCATCTTCTTATCATCACAAAAAGCATTACAGAAAATAAATAGATGAAAGTATGTAAAACATATCTATTGTGGTCCTGGATTGGAGATGAGGATGACTAAATATGGTTTGTAGTCTGATAACTAAAACCTAGCTCTGAATGCTGAAATTCAGCATTATATAGACACAATATATGCCCAAGTATAAATTCCTTATCTCACCTCCCACTCTTTTTTGTTTCTTCATTTACAGCTCCCAGGGAAACCCAAGGGAATGGATTTCCCGAAAGTGTCCTGCTGCTCTTATGTCACATCACAAATGGTTTATATTGGTGAGACGTGAGATAGCCAGTTTACATTTGATAGTATAAATTCGTTAGAGAGCAATCCATTTTGTTCCTAACAGTCTGATGTTGTGATACCAGGTCCTAAAAGAGTGACCTCCCTAGGTCAAGCATTCATATTGCCAAAAGATTTTCTTTCCATAAAAAAAGTCGCAAATTCTATTAGTGGTTTTGAATGGTGCATTAAGCAAGTTATTATTAGACAGAAGTGACATTTCACATGCTTTAACATTCTTTACTTAAAAGCCAAGAGGCAGTCAAAAGGTGAAGAAATAATTTAGGATTAAAAAAAATCAAAGAAATTCCCTGCAAACAGAAAGTCCTCCTTTTCATATTGACACAAGGCTCAAATCAATTCCTTTGATTTCTCTTTGATGCAGATTCAATAATACCAAAATGGAATGGCTTTGGGGAACCGTAATGAGCAGCAGTCAACAGAGCAGAACCTTTTGATATAGCCAGAGCCAGGCCAGAGGATGACTCAAGTAAAGTCCAGATAAAATATGCCATTTATTCATTCCCAGTTCAGTCCACAAAGTAGCTGTCTCTTGGCTCGGCCAAATATCCCCCTCCTCCAGCACAGACCGATATGGCAGCAGCCACCGAGAAGCTTAAAAGATTTTTCATGTGTATGACTTTGAGGGACACATTTTGCTCAGCAGCAGCTAAACATTTTTAACTTAACAGTAAGAAATAGTCCAGAAATCATCAAAGCTTTATAGTTTTTTAGAAATCTCGATGGTTTTGCTGGTACAACTCCCTATGATATGGTTGTTCAGCTGTAACAGCAATGGAGAGTGTATTGATGAAACATTGGAAAAGAAAAGAAACAACAACAAAACTTATAAGCAAGGGTCTTTTAAACAGATTTAAGAACACTGGCTCTTCATCTTGGAAAATCTCTCCAAGATTTTAAACAGTGCTTTGGATGAGCTGCAGAGTGAGAACCTGAAATTATCTGGTATCCTGGAATCAATATTGAGCAATATTTTCTCTTTGAAAGAAATTCGACCTGACAGGACAGAGTAAAGGCAATAAGGAAACTGGGACCCTGGCTAAGATGTTTTCTATAGAAAATCCCTGAAAAGCAGGACAAATTAGGTGATGTCACTCGAGGCAGAAAACCGTGGTGACAGACAGTCAAGCCCTGTGGAGGCTTCAGAATACTTCATTATCACTGTCACAGGTCACTTGGCTTCATGAAATGCATCCATCAATGCCGGGAACAATTCACCGACCTCGACCGCTAGGTGGTGCAGGCATGTCAGGAATGGGCTCCCAGCATGGGAAAACCAGGGTTCAAGCCAGGGTTTGGCTCATCTCACCTGGCTGGGCAGCCACATATAAAGTTGCCAGGTGATTGGGGAATCTGCTCAGGAGGACACCCAGGTGAAGTGTCACTGGGGAAAGGACAGCAAACAATGTCACAGATTCCCCCAGAAACATATGCTTTATTCATACTGATAGATTTAGAACTAGAGGAACCTTAGGAGTTATTATGTATAATCCATTCAATGAGTCAACCAGCCTTTCTTTCTTTCATTTCTTCCTCCCTTCTTGGACTTGAAAAAAGGAAGGAAGGAAGGAAGGAAGGAAGGAAGGAAGGAAGGAAGGAAGGGAGGGAGGAAGGAAGGAAGGAAGGAAGGAAAGGAGGAAGGAAGGAAGGAAAGGAGGGAGGAAAGGAGGGAGAGCAGATGGAGGGAGAGAAGGAGAGAGGAAGGAGGGAGGGAGGAAGAAGGGAAGAAAGTAGAAAGAAATGAAGTGAAATACTAATAATCTTTTCATTAACAATTAGATGTCCTTTTTTTTTGGTCTCAATTTTGTTAAATATATATTGATACCCCTTATTTTTATATCTCTTTCATTTTCAACTATATCTTTCCTCCTCCCCTCACAGAGAGCCATCTCTTATAATAACAAATACAGAGGCAGAGTCCAGGTTGAGGGTAGTGGGGAGGACAGTTCAGCAAAACTAATAATATATTAAATGAGTCTAATAGTTTACAATATTCCACATCCATAATGCCCTACCTCTGCAAAAAGGGAAAGGAGTATATTTTGGCCTCTAAATGAATTGATAGGTAGAAGGTTCAGGGCTAGAGTCAGGAAAACCTGAGTTTAAATCTAACTTCAGGCCCTTGCTAGTTGTGTGACCCTGGGCAAGTCAATTAACCTTTATTTGTTCCCTTGGTTATAAAATAATAGCACTCATCTCTCAGGGTTGTTGTGAGGATCAAATGAGATAATATTTGTTTTTTTGTTTGTTTGTTTGTTTGTTTTTTTAAATAGCTTTTTATTTACAAGTTATATGCATAGGTAATTTTACAGCATTGACAATTGCCAAACCTTTTGTTCCCATTTTTCCCCTCCCCTAGATGGCAGGATGACCAGTAGATGTCAAATATATTAAAGTATAAATTAAATACACAATAAGTATACATGACCAAACTGTTATTTTGCTGTACAA
The DNA here is from genome assembly GCF_902635505.1 of Sarcophilus harrisii. NCBI lineage: Eukaryota > Metazoa > Chordata > Mammalia > Dasyuromorphia > Dasyuridae > Sarcophilus > Sarcophilus harrisii. The sequence continues at coordinate 115,845,134 of NC_045431.1, forward strand.
AAAGAATTGGACTCTGAAATATTGTACAATTAGCCTGTGTAGGAAATCCAAAATGCCGGCAGGCAAAAATATAGGTATTGGGATTCCAATGTAATGGTTTTTAGTCGTGAGATAATATTTGTAAAGTACACAACAGTGACTGGTACATAGTAGATGTTTAATAAATGTTTCTTTTTTCCCTTCCTCCTTTTCCTTCCCTTCCTTCCCTTTTCCTTTCCCTTCCCTTCCTTTCCTTTTCCTTTTTCTCCCTTTCCTTCCCTTCTGTTCTTTCTCTTCCCTTTTCTTCATCCTTCCCCTCTCTTCCTTCCATTTTCTTTCTTTCCCATCCAAGTTTGATCATTGTAATTGCATAGCATTCAACTCTTTTCCTTTTTAACTCTACTAGACTGTAAACCAGAAACTCCCATTGAAAAGCAAGGTGTTTTTTGGGGGGGTTTTTTTTTTTTGGTTTAGTTTGGTTTAATTTGTTAGTGTTACTTTATACTAGTAAGTTGAAAAGTCCATTCACTACCTTGGAAAACAAATATTGTGCCACCCCCCACCTCTAACTCCCTTAGCAAATTCCTAGGGATGGTTTAAAATTTAATTGATTTTTGTAAAGTTTTAGAAAACGCATTTTTTTTTTTAAAGCAGAGCTCTATAGAAGGGTCCAGGCTTTTGATCTAAGCCCATCCATCTGTTTATGCAGATGTTTCTCAAAACCGCTTTTGAAGCAAAAGCCATTGTTTTGAAGGGTTTCTGATTTCTAGTTTTCTATTGACTTGGATAAATGGGTTTCTTTGCAATTTGCTATGTCTGTTCATTGTGCAATTGGCTATTTGGTAGAGAAAGAGTCATGGATTGGATATAAAACTTAGGTTCCTCCTTTCTATAAGAAATAGCAATCAGAATTTTAACTTGAAACCAAGAATTATATCCTCTTGACTAACAATATTTAAGGGAGCAGATAGAAATAATTCTAGCCCAGTACCTCCTCTCTTTTGAGGAGAGCAGAATGGCCAGCTGCTCTTGAAGTAGCTTGGAGCCCTTGGAGAAAGATCAGGGGAGGAGATGCTAGAAATGTTTCTATACTTGCCTTTCTTAGAGCCACAGCAATATTACATGTGCAACTCAAAAGAGCTCATTGATTTTAGTTAAGTGTAAGTAATATTATACAAGTTTCTTTGAAAAGTGCTGAAATAAATAGAATCTGTAGATCCTGCTTTCAGAGAATCTAAAAACTAATGGGAGACAGGGGAAAAAACTATAAATTCATAGAAACACTGATATTCAAATACTGTGAGGACTGAAATTATTTAACCTCCAATAAAAGAGACTAAGATAGAGCTCTGATTCATGTCCCTTTTAATGAAATGGCCTCAGATCTTCCTCACAATCTGAGATCCCCCTTCCAGGGTCCTGTTTTTATAGGGCCAGATGTCCAGTCATTCCAAATATAGATTAACTTCATTGATTGACATGTGACCCATAATCTAAAATAAGATGTCATCAGGGTCATCAGCTGGGTAAAGTAAAGAACAACTCCACACAAGATGGACAAGCTTCTTAGGTTGAGCAGGAGGAAATGCCTATCACAGTCAGTGACTTAAGTAGTCATAAGGCTGTCATCTGTTCCTATTGGACAGGAATGGGTCTGGAGGTACAAAAATATTTTGGAAAACTTTTCATGTAATTGTGATTTCTGCCATATTGGGCTTGGTCACTATGACAAGGAAAAACAAGGGTAGAAGGCCTTTAATTAGCTTCCTATAGTTAAGCAAATAAACTTAGAATTCAGCTAAGCAGCTCACATCCCTGGACCTTTTATACAGAATTTTGGTGTGATTCTATCAAATTGATTAATAATGATTGGAATAGAGGAGGGGTCCAAATGAATTGCTTCTCACAATATAGAACCATTCTTTATAAAATAGAAAGATACATAAGCAGGGTCAAAGAGGAAGCTACTGAGACGAAGCTCCAGAAGGCCCCTTAGTCTGAACCACATATCATCACCATCCATGTCTGCTACCTGCCACAGTGAGATTTTAGAGAGGACTGGTCACAGGAAAGGAGAGGGTGGTGGAGCAGGAAGCAGCATCAGGATCAGATCCAGAAGGCACCAGGAGATGCAATTCTTGGGACAGGCAAAGTGTTATATACTATGCCCTGTCATGGGGCAGTCCTGAAAAAAAGGACTATATACATTGTTGATGTAAAGATGGGAGAGACCTTGGAGATCATCAGGTTTATCTTTCTTATTTTTTAATCTTTCTTATTTTATAGATGAGAAAACTGAGGCCCCAGAAGCTTATTCATCATATATTCATCAGAGATAGGATTTGCATTTCTGACTACTGAGTCAGGGATCTTTCCATTGTACTATGAGTGTGAAATGTGAAAGGACAGATCAACCAAAAAGATGATTCTACAACTTTTTGCCAAGGACCTATATCACAAAAGTTTGTTTAGTAAAGAGGAAGAAAAATACTAGGGTCAGAAAGATCATAGGAGTCTATTCAAGAGTCAAGGAAAGAGTTAATGAGGTCCTGAACTGGAGGATTCAATGTGAATAAAAAGGATGATATAGATTTAAATCTAAATCCCTACTCCCAAACTCAGCCCTCCTACAAAGTACTATTCAGTAATGTTTCAGGCAAATAATATAGTGAAAGAGTGAAAGAGAAGCATCATCTCCCTTCAGTTAGGTGAGTTTCACAGCAGTGGATACGGTTGGTTAGTTGGTGGCAATTCTGCTTTTTCAATTTCTTATTCTTTAGTACTACTTTTGATGACTATAATTCATTATTCTCAGTCAAGTCTTGCCTTTCATTCCTTCTTGCTGTTTATATTTCTGAAATATGGATGTAAGAATAAAGAGATATAATAAAGGAACTATTTTTTATTTTTGTATGAAAAGACAAGAGTGACTTATTTAAGAGACTCCTTTTATTAAGCATGATGCAGAAGACAAAATGGCCAAGATTTGTGCATCTTCAAAAGAATTTGAATTATACATTTAAATTCAGACTTGGGCATCAATGAAGATAATTACCAAAAATACATTAGGATTTTTCTCAGGCAACAGCAGACTTTGTATTAAGTTTGTCAGTTTTAAGTCATCAAATAAAAGGTTATATCTGGGAAAAAAAAAAAAATGGGTTTAGAGATTACATGAAAACTACTACGGCTTATGTTATGCTTTTTAGAATAAAAGCCCAGAACCCTAATCAGTTGGCTAACAGAGGGCTGTGTTGTCAGAAAACTGGTTGGTACAATGATTATCCTCCATCTGGTTTAACTGTAGAAGGAAAGCAGCTGGGTATTTCATTATTTTAGAGGTACTCAAATGCTGAATCACATGTGACTGAAACACTCAAAGAATATATATGTGCACTATCCTACCTCTCCTGTACAGAAACATATAAAACAAGATTATAAAAGCCAAGAAACTGAATGGAGGCAGGAATGATTATGTAATCAATCTCTTCCTTTTCTTTTTCATGATTCCATAACAAGAAGACAAAGAATATTCTGAGTTTTCATTTGCTTTTCCCAGAGGTTTTATCTTGCTTGTATGTTCCAGCTTCTGAGAAACTGCTGATGAGACTTTAGGTTAGATGATGGGAGCCTAATTCTCCCCACTGAATGAAAGTCAGGGTCAGCAAAGCAATCAGCCAGAGGTTGATTCAGTCAGTTTCAGATTTCATGTGCTCATCTTTTCTTTCCAACTGTCTATTGGATACCTCCACCTAAATGACTTGTTGTCATTACAAACTCAATGTGTACAAAACCCAAACTCTTTATTTTCTTCCTAAAACCTATCCTTGCATTAACACCTCTATTTCTATCAATGGCACCATTATTTTCTTAATCACCCACCTTGAAATTTCAGTCATTCCTGGCTCTTCCTTCTTCTCCAACCCTTATAATGATTTGCCAAATCCTGTCAAACCTCTGAAATTTCTTTCCCATTTATCCTCTCCTTCCTATGATGCCCCTGATTCTTTTTTATCTAATCCTTCTTTCACACCATTGTCAAAGAACTCTCCTTAATGGATAGCATAGTGTTTGGCACCTAGTAATAGTGAATACGTATTTCCTTCCTTCATCACCTCTTTTACTGATCCTTCTTTCTCTCCCTTCACTTTTCTTTCCTTCCTTCCTTCCTTCCTTCCTTCCTTCCTTCCTTCCTTCCTTTCTTCTTTCCTACCTTCCTTCCTTTCTTCCTTCTTTCTTTCCTTCCTTCCTTCCTTCCTTCCTTCCTTCCTTCCTTCCTTCCTTCCTTCCTTCCTTCCTTCTTTCCTTCCTTCCTTCTTTCCTTCCTTTCCTTTTTCCTTCCTTCCTTCCTTCCTTCCTTCCTTCCTTCCTTCCTTCCTTCCTTCTTTCCTTCCTTCCTTCCTTCCTTCCTTCCTTCCTTCCTTCCTTCCTTCCTTCCTTCCTTCCTTTCTTCTTTCCTACCTTCCTTCCTTTCTTCCTTCTTTCTTTCCTTCCTTCCTTCCTTCCTTCCTTCCTTCCTTCCTTCCTTCCTTCTTTCTTTCCTTTCTTCCTCGCTTCCATCTTTCCTTCCTTCCCACCCTTCTTCCTTCCTTTTTCTATTCAAAAGTCTTCTCTTATTCTTCCTTCCTTCCTTTCTTCAAGCCCAACCCAAAGGCTACTCCTGAGTTAATGATGACTCCCCCCCCCAAAAAAAAAATGATGACCTCCCCCTTCCAATCGCCCACGCACTTCTGTAATATTAGGCAGTAGAGATATCTGTCTCATACCATTTCTTGACAGGATTCTTTCTGTGATCTTTTCGAGGATATATCTGTAACATGAAATCACAGTGCTTCACACTAGGGGATCTTGGGAAGGTTGATTTTACTTAGATTTCAGACTTGGTTTCTAGCAGAATCCAAAACAGTGCCCCTGGCAGTAGAGGAAGAAAAAGTGCTTCCTGGCATGCTTGGGATTGTCAAGTGTAATGTGTAAATAAATATCAATCTTTGTGTTAAAGCTCAGTTTAATAACTCAATCAGTAAAAGACATTCCGAGGGAATAAGTAAGATAAAGAGGCACAGTATATATTATTAACTTAGCTTTAAGAAGGCTTTCAGTGGAACTATGTATTTAAGTCTAATGTGCAATGCTAAGGTCTAGTATTAATGGTGATATACACAAATGAATATACATTTTCCTTAGTACCCTAGGGGGCAGAGATTATAGAGTGGATAAAATTCAGTTCACTTTTCCTTCTCCTTCTCCAGGCTACCTCTAGAACCTAGGGGAGTACCTGGAAGCCCCCTTTTGGAGCTGGCCCCTTCCTGCCTCCTTTCCCCAGGCTTTCCAGGACATATCCTCCACCTCTTGCCACTGCTCCCTTCTCCTTTCTCCTTCTGGTAGTAATGACACCTCCATTCCAACCCCTGCTGGAGGAAACTTAGAATTCGTATTAGAATTCTGCCCCTTTTTCACCCCTAATCACTGATAGCAATCTGTCCCCTCAGACTCCTATCCCAACCAGCCCTGGAGGGTTTGCTTCAGTTTCCTCATCTGTTAAATGAGCTGGAGAAGGAAATGGCAAACTGATTTGATATCTTTGCCAAGAAAACCCCAAATAGGATCACAAAGAGTTAGAAAAATGACTAAAAATAACAACAGTGGCAAAAGGAAGAATCCTGTCAATGAAGGGAGATGATGTGGTTTGGAGAGAGAGACTGGAAAGGCTTTGGTAGAACCAAGAGATGGAGGGTTCTGTACAAGAAACAGGTTTGCACTACATAGAATTCCCAATCCCTCTAATTTTTGTCCGCCTGCATTTTTGATTTCCTTCACAGGCTAATTGTACACTATTTCAAAGTACACTATTTTGACTCTTTTTGTACAGCAAAATAACTGTTTGGACATGTATACATATATTGTATTTAACTTATACTTTAATATATTTAACATGTATTGGTCAACCTGCCATCTGGGGGAAGGGGTAGGAGGAAGGAGGGAAAAAGTTGGAACAAAAGGATTTGTAACTGTCAATGCTGAAAAATTACCCATGCATATAACTTGTAAATAAAAAACTATTAAAAAAAAAAAAAAAAGAAAGAAAGAAACATAGATTCAGAGCTGGAAAGAACCTGAGAGGCCATCTAGTTCAATTATCTTATTTTTTAAGAAACTGAAGCCCAATAGCACTAAATGATTTATCCAGGGTCACAAAGGCAGTAGTTCTTGAACTCCAAACTTCTGACTCTAAATGTGGTCTGTCTTCCCCCTACCCCACAAAGTACCTGCTGTTTTTCCAACACCCAGTTGTTTGGGGACTTTTTTTTTTTTTTACTTTTTTGGAGGCAATTGGGGTTTAAGTGACTTGCCCAGAGTTTGAGTTCTTCTAACCAGTCAGTATTAGAAAGAGAAAATACTATTCCCTTTTCTCTAACCAAGGTTTCATCTCGACAGCCTAGAGGTCCACCCCGAAAACTATGTCCTGGAGGGGTTCCCATTCAAATGATTGGTGACTACTTATCTTTCCAGGAACACTATCTCAGCAAAGTTCCAGCCCATGTATCACCACTCCTCTCTCTCTTTTCGCTTCATCCATATCTTCCAGCTGACTACATTGAGTTCCCTTTCCTGAGCCATCCCTTCTCCCCTCCACTTCTGGAACCCTTTCTGCTCACTCCAGGCCCCTCAAACAGTTTCTCTTACATAATGTTTTCTGGAAATTAGAAGTTTGATTTCTCTTTTAGGCAATAAAGGTAACTTGGAGGTGCATTGCTTAGCTTGTGCAAAAGATTTAAAAGAATAATCACTGCTATGATTTATATGATGAGAATCAGGTTATTAAATTTATAGTAAATTTATTAACAGTCAAAAAAAGTCTACAACAAAAGACTAACACAATGCTCACTCTACTAGAGGAAGTAGCCACAGATTGTCAATTATCATTTTTTTGAGCTTTATTCAGAAGAAAAGAGGCAAACGGAAACCCTGAAATTCAAGAACATATGGAATCCACAAAAGAGGCACCCGACAAACTGTTCATCTCTAGAAAATGGAAAATGAAGATGCTGCTGCTGTTGTTAGAACCATATGTTCTAGGTACGAGGACAGGTTTTGTGTTCATGCTGACATTTGTTATGTGGCATTTCTATCGATCTGATGGGAACATGTACTTAGCAATAAATTCCAATTAGCAAAGATAATTTTAAAAATGGGCACCAAAAAAAGAAAGGATGAAAAAGGCAAGAGAGACTTTTTGAAGCCCTCTACGTCTGATCTTTATGGTATTAGGTATAGCTAGCCCCAGGATATCTGAGCATATTTAATAACTCTAGGTATGAACATTCAAGCTTTAAAAGAAATTTATTCAAAAAGCTAAAACCTGTAATTTAGAGGTGCTGCCACCAAGTGGCAGCATATCTGCTTGGATATGGGATCCTAGGATTTAGAATCAGCAAAGATGTAGATATTATAGGATCATAGGAGAATGAGAAGGGACCTCAGAGGCCATCTAGAGAAGAAAGAACAGGAAAAAAAAAATGATAAACATTTATTAAGAACCTGTGCCAGGCAATGTGCTAAGCACTTTAGAAATATTCTGTAATTTGGTCCACTAACAACCTGGAACTGTAGTTGCTAGGCAACAATTTTCAACTTTCTGATCTCAGGACAACTTTAAATTAATAAAATTCTTGAAAACCCCTTCTTCACCTTCTACCCCTGTAACGTACACATGCGCATTTAGTTCATGTGGGTCATATAGATTGATATATTATATTATATTAGAAATTTAAATGTCTTAATATTATTATGAAAATAATTTTTTCCTCTCAACCCCCATGTAAAATAGGGACTTCCAAGGATTCCTGAACTATCCCTTTAAAAATACTGATGTAGTGGATAGGACACTTGAGTTGGAATCAGGAAAATCTTCATTCAAATCCTACTGCATATACTAGCTGTATGACTTTGGACTAGTCACTAACTACAACTTTTTAATTTAATTTTTGTTGAGTCTTGGTTTCCTCATTTGTGAAATAAGGGATTTTTGTCTTAATATGGTGGATGGATAGATGGATGGATGGAATAGTGGATAGAATGCTGAACTTGAAATCAAGAAGACCTGAATTTGAAACCTGTCTCAAACCTTTTATGTGTCTTGAAAAAGTTATTTAACTTTTTAAGGTTTGGTTTCCTCATCTGTAAAATGGGAGATAATAATATCCTACCTCACAGGGTTGTTGCGAAAATTAAAAAGATATTGTAAGTAAAGTATCTTTGAAATTTTAAACTATTATGAAAATGCTAGATATTATTATGATTACCAATTGCAACCTCTCTATAATTTATTAGTTGTATTTCCAAAGTTTATATGAAGTGATATAAAATGAAATGAGCAGAACCAGGAGATTTTATATAGTAGCAACAACATAGTGTGATGATCACCTATAAATGACTTAGCTATTCTCAGCAATATAGTAATCCAAGACAATTCCATGGGACTCATGATAAGAAATACTATCCACTTCCAGAGAAAGAACTGATGAGAGTCTGAATGCAGACCAAAACATAATATATTCATTTTCTATATTTTTTCATGCTTCTTTTCTTTTGATTTGTTTTTTTCACACCATGACGATAATGGAAATATGTTTTAACATAATTGCACCTTCATAACCTATATTAAAATGTTAACTATCTTAGGAAGAGGGGTGGTGAATGAAATAATTTAGAACTCAACTTTTTTCTTAATTTAATATTAAAAATTGTCTTTATTTTGCTTATCTCAGTGGTACCATCATCCATGACTACTCTGAAGGACTTATGATAAAAAATCTTATCCATACCCAGAGAAGGAACTGATTGTGTCTGAATACAGAGAGAAGCATTCTTTCTCTCTCTCTCTCTCTCTCTCTCTCTCTCTTTTTTCTTAAACTTAATTTTTCTTCAGGATTTCTATTTTTATTAGGGTGGGAGATCTATGTTTTCTTTCACAACTTGACTTTTATGGAAATGTTTTGCAGAACTTCACATGTGATTTCTTAATTGTGAATGGGAATAAGGGCGAGTATTTAGAACTCAAAAATTTTAAAAACATTTTAAAAAATTGTTTTTGTTTTGAATGTAACTAGGGAAAAAATAAATAAAAATAATGCAATAAAAATCATCTTTAAATGTAACTGGGAAAAAATTTTTAAAAATAGATGCACTTTCAAACTTGTTATGGGCTAAAATTTCATTATTCTGTAGTCATTTTTGTGATATGCCTCTTTCTACTTAATCTGATCTTTGGCTAACAGTCCCATAGATCCTTTCTAGCTTGGAGGATCTGACACAGCTTGTTCTTTGTTTCCATATTCTTCAAGAAGCCAAGGTCCTCTCCATGTCACAATATGGCAATTTCAGTAGCCAGAAAATCCAGTGTCAGCAAACCATTCCCAATTCTTCCAAAACAATAACACTTATTTGGGGAAGAGAAGATAGCAAGAAATAGGCAAGTACCATTTGTTTTGGGAAGCAAAGAGTGACCTTTGGGACCCTTTCAAAACAACAATACTGCAGTAGCTAATACGATTACTCATCCAGCAAAGATGGTGTTTTGGACATGAACTTCATGGAATTAATGTAACACAGGAACATCATGATCTAAGTTGAGTCTGTCCCAGTTTCCCTGTCCAGAGACCAAGGTGTAGGGGAAAGTAAGCTAAGAAGGTGCTGGAGAGAAAAGATTGTAGATTATCTTTACTATATCCTTGAAGGAAATATCCATATGTAAAAGCTAATTCATATTTGTAGTAAAACTGGCTCTAGAAATCAGACTCTGGAACCGGAGCGCACTACAGTGCCCTCTTGATCTTTCAAACTCTCTAGGTCAGAGACTCCAATCTCGTTCATTTAAAAGGGAAAAGAACACATTGATTGAAGCCATTTTGTAAGCCATCTGGTCCCAGAAAAGAGAAGACCACTCCACCCTGCTCCCAGACTCTCCCTAGTGCCATTATACTTCACTGGGCTCCAGAATGGAGATTAGAGGCGTTACCCAGTAAGGTCAAATGGAATTAGCTAAAATTTATAGGCTTCCCCTATTCCAACAGAACCAGTTACAGAATGTCCCCCCTATACTTTAAGGTTTCTCCAAGGTGCTTCCAATCCATGTCAGTGCAGCTCTCCTAGATGCAAACTCCCTCACCTCCTCCACATGGAGAGATGCAACCTAAGACAATGCACATATGTGCCAGACTCCCATTTACACAAATAAGGGCAATAGCAACCAAGCCAATCACTAATCACTACTCCCTCAGAGAGCCATAGCCCTCAAAGGGACACCCCACTCCCCACTATTGTCATCTAACGCTTCCCCCAATAGACACACACACACACACACGTATGCACTTTTCTCCTTATATTTATCATGACCTGCTGCATGACCTACTGCCCTGTGCTCAGTAATTCCTTCTGGGACAATTAGAAATAAGTTAATTTTTCTCTAAGCAAAGCCTGGTCTTTGCTAAGTAAATATTGGTCCTAGCTCTCAGCATGCCCCTAATTTTACCTCTCCTAAAGTCAGGGACAGGTTTGGACTCCAGCCACCGGTCCGGCATCAAACAGGCTGGTCAGATTCCCAGGATTCCAAAGTACCTGGCCCGTTTCCAGGGCCAGCAGATTCCAGCTGTTCCTTCCCAGGTCCTAGAAAATCAGGACTCTAGGTTCAGCCATAGACCACCTGGCAAATGTCCAGTTGTCCCTTGTGGCAGCCTGACCCCGGACAAGGGTCAGTGTCGCTTAAAGCCCTGTGCCTGGAAGTTCAGGGCTATTAAAGCTGTATGGATTCTTACACCTAGCTGGTTCCCGGGATTGCCAAAATCATTTCCGAGACCTGCAATACTCTTGATTTGTTTGCAGTCAGAACAGGCTTCAGCTGTCCCAAACCATTGCAAAGCCACCTACGACAATATTTCCTGTTCTTAATATGCTGTGAAATAAGAGGACATTAGCGAAGGATCAGTTCCTTCTAGACACATGATTTTCCATAAACACAAACTGTCTCCTTCAGTTGCACAGCAGAGCTGGCTCATCACAAATCAAAGCTACAAGTAAGATCCATCTTGCCTCCTCTGCTCTTCCTGTCTGTCCTAAACGTACAGTCACCTTGAATCATTATTCCATTACTCCAGACAATAGAATTCCATTATGTTCTGCCCTGCTGCCTCTGAGTCAGAACGGCGATGGCCAAAACAAATTCTCAGCTCACTCATTGCATGCAATAAACCACAGACACAAGTGTGGCCCTAACTCGGTGAGCAGAATAAAGATTCTAGGCTAATCCATCCTCATACCCAGATCGAGAGGAGATCCACTCTAGCCTGCTTCAATATTTGGGTGTTTGAGTCTGAAACAGATAAGTAATGGAGGCTGTCAATGAAGCCAAAATATTCATCTTTCCTCCATCCTGAAAGGAAAGCCTGGGGACTGACTCTCAGAAGAAAAATTCTTGCAGAGAAGGGAAGGGAAGCAGAAAAATATATATCCGTATATATCTATAAATACAGTTGTATCTCCCTATATCCATTGTGTACATGTGGTAGGTTATATCACACCCGGGGCTTTTTAAGAGGTGATTTTTCACTTTCATAGAAATTTAAAACAAGATGCTTTCTGTACCCAATAAGTTACCAGCCTTTGAGAGCTATAAGAGAAATTCTGCATGGACAATCTTTTTGCAGAAAAGATATGAAAGAACACAGCCAAACAATAATTTTATGAATTGTCTATTCTGTATAGCAGTCAATAAATCTAACCTCTGCCTTCCTCTCCACCCCACCTTAACCAATTAGATGTTAGTCAACTTAAGTGTAATCTATCTTACACGGGCTATATTCTGCATATTCTTCTCAGCTAAAGACCAGATCTAGTCAATGTCACTGGCATAAGAAAAAATAATTAATAAATTCATGCATTTTATCCCTTTTTTAACAAGTGAAGTTAAATCATTAATCATTTAATTAAATCATTCATTGGTTCTCTGTTTCCTCTAGTCCCCTGATTTCTTTTCAAGGACACTTAGCATATCAGGCAACACACTGGGAAGAAGTAGCCTGGGAAAAAGATATTTCAGAGTTGCAGTCCTAGGAGATCACAACTACTCTTTGAGTTCTACTTGATCATTGTTTGGCTTCTGATTGACTCAGAGTGAATGTAAACAGCAATTGTTTTCATTTTGGCCAGAAAACCTGAGGGTCTACCCCTCCCAGTTACACACACACACAGTCACATGTATGTGAATATACATATTTGGCTAAGTAAGACTCTTATTTTCTACCTTATTTCTTAACCACTGAATGGGCATTGCTTCAGTGAAACAGACCTGTTAAAGACCTTATCCCTCTGCATCCAGGGCCATCTCCAGTCATCCTGTTCTGTATCTTGTCATGGGACCCAGATGGCTCCCAAGGAGAAGGTGAGACCGCTGACTTTGTACAGTCTTCCCTTGCTTAAATCCAACTCACTAGCATGTCATGACATCATCTACCAGATTTCATGGTCCTCTTTGAGAAAGAAGGACCAACAGCAACTCTTTGAACCTCAGGGCAAAAATTCAAGAGCCCAATGGAGGAGCTAAGCAATCGAATTCAGAGAATAGTTAATAAAAGTAAGAGACAGTGTAGTTTGGTGGAAAGGGCTCCAGCCTTATAGTCTGAGAAATGTGGGTTCAAGTTTTGTCTCTGTGTCCTCCTGGAGCAAGTAAGTCCTTAAACTCTTAGTGTCCCAGATACTTGGTAAGATTATATTTTAGGCAAGTTGCCTATTTTCATCAATGGAGAATGCCTCTCTGTTGGGAGTTCTCTAAACAAATGAAATCATAGATGTGGAACTATAGATATAGCTACACATACATATGACATACATATTATATAGTATATCTTTAGCATATTTATAGCACATTAAACATAATATGAGAGAGAGCACACTATGCAAAATGGAAAACATGATTCCTTCCCTCTGGAAGATCAAAGTATAATGAGAGATATGATATCAGATACAATGCAATAGCAGCAAAGGAGAAAGGAAGAAAGGAAGGAATAAGCATTTATATATCACCTACAATGTGACAGGTACAGTAACAAGCACTTTTTTATGGATACTATCTCATTTGATCTTCTCTACAACTCTGCAAGATAGATGCTATTATTATACCCATTTTACAGTTGAGGAAATTGAGACTAGAAGAATTTGAGTGACTTGGTCTCAAAGTCAATACAACTAGTAAGTGTCTGAAGTCAATAGCTCAATAGATAGTATGCTGAATGTGAAATCAGGAAGCCTGACTTCAAATCCAGCCTCAGATATATGGAACCTGGACAAGTCATTTAAATACTCTTTGCCTTAATCCACTGGAGAAGGAAATGACACCATTCCAGAATCCTTTGCCAAGAAAACCCCAGGGATCTTATTGGCTTGCCCATGGAGTCACAAAGAATTGAACATGACAACAAACTCCCTGACTCCACATCCAGCATTCTATCCAATGCACCAACAATTGCTCTGGAGAACTAGGCAAAGGGCTATGAGAAATTCAGTCCTGAGAGATCGTTTTCACCTGAAAGAATCAGAGAATGTTTCCTGGAAACAGAGGTATCTGAACTGAGTTCTGAAGTAAGAACTTCCATAGATGGAGATGAGAATAAAGGGAATTATATTCCAAACACTGGAGATGGGACATCTTGAATAAAAGCTGTATTATATGTCTCACTTCCCAAACACCAGAGTCAATTCCTGATTCAATTATCTCCTCTAAGTTACTCTCTTTGATTAAACATAGCAAGAATGCAAAATCCTCTACTGAAATCCACCATTTTTTGGAAAAACTGCTAGGTTGGGTAGCACAGGTCATGTCAGCGAACCTAGGATTTCATTACTTCTTATCATGATATCAAGAGGCCTGGTACTAGTAAGCCCCTTTCACCCAAGCCAGTGGAATGTTGCAATGAAAACATTGTTATCAAGTTCTCAGGGCCAAAGGACCCTAACGAATTTTCTCCCAATGTTTGTTGTCCAGCTTTGATGTATGACTCCTGTCAGCCAGCCCCGCCATATGTCTATGTAATCTCACTGGCCTGTTCTAACCTGTAGGTTGACTTGGTCAGCTGGTGCCTTCTTGCCGAGGGAAAGAATATGGTTAACTTGTCCAATCTTCCTCCTTTTATCTACTTTCACCTATTGTGATAGGTCTGTCCTTTGCTGTCTTCTCTGAGGTATCAAAAGCCCAGTTAGAAGGGAGAAGAAGTAACTAAGTGCTCAATGCCCTCTTCAAGAAATCCAATTATCAATGGTCACTGGAGACATTTTCCTTTAAGTGTGTTAGGAAGTGACCTAAATATGTGGTTTTCTTTCTCTCATAGCTAGAGTCTTTATTACAACCTACATTTTCTTTTTTTCTTTTTTAAATGCATGTTTGTTGTAAGTTTTTTTTTATTTTTGTAAAGCTTTTTATTTTTAAAACATATGCATAGATAACTTTCACCCTTACAAGACCATGTATTCCAAATTTTCTCCCTTCCATCCCTCTACCTCCTCATCTAGATGGCAAGTAATCCAATATATGTTAAGCATTCTTCTATACATATTTCCACAATTATCATGCTGCACAAGAAAAATCAGATTAAAAAGGAAAAAAATGAGAAAGAAAACAAAGTGCAAGCAAACAACAACAAAAAAAGTGAAAATACTTTGTCAAGATCCACATTCAGTCTCCATAGTCCTCTCTCTGTATGCAGAGAGCTCTCTCCATCACAAGGAACTTTCATTGGAACTGAGCTGAATCACCTCACTTACAACCTACATTTTCTTTTTTTTATTATAGCTTTTTCTTTAACAAAACATATGCATGGGTAATTTTTCAACACTGACCCTTGCAAAACCTTCTGTTCCAACTTTTTCCCTCCTTCCACAACTTACATTTTCAAAACTGAGTTACTACTGCCTACATTTTCAAAACTCCCCCTCTGTTCTTAGCTGCTAGATCATATATTTTGAATTAGAAGTGACCTTGAATTCTACTTAAGTCATTGTAAATGAGGAAACTGAGGCACAGAAAGTTTAAATGATGTCAAGTATTTGTAGTAGGATTTGAACCCCAAGTCTTCTTGACTGTAGGTCCACTGTCCATTCCAACATAATATATTCCCTCTCCTTCAGGGAAATTTTAAAAATGATGAAGAAACACAAGTAAGGAGTTGGAGAATATCCTCTATTTTCACTCCAAACCACATTGTTGTCATGTCCAACTCTTTATGATCCCATTTCGGGTTTTCTTGGCAAAGATATTAGTGTGGTTTGCCATCTCTTTCTCCAGTTCATCTTACAGATAAGGAAACTGAGGCAAACAGTGTGCCCTGGATCAACTAGCTAATAAATGTCTGAGGCTAAATTTGAACATAGGAAAATGCGATTTTCTGACTTCAGGCCAGGTGCTCTATCAACTGTGCCACCTGCTACATAATAGATATCTAATAAATGCTTGCTGATTAATTGAATGACTGAAAGTTCAAACGATCCGTGATTTCACCAGTGTCAATGGTCCCTCCCCTCATGCATAGTGTAACCTCTCCAACACCTTGGTAATCAGCTTAATGAAGGTGCTGTGGCCAGAAAATTAATCATAAATTACAATAAAGCTTCCAGTGATGAGTCTCTCTAAATTCATTCTGGCTGGATCTCAGAGGTACCATCGCTAGCTTGATTCACCTTCAAAACTTTTCCTAACAGGATGCAGAATTTCCATTCCTTTGATATAATTTATGAATGAATGAAGAGACTTTATTAAACACTTAATTGGTATCCAACACTGTGCTGAGTGCTAGAAATACAAATACAAAAGTGACATAATCTTGCCCTCACGGTGCTTACACTCTTATATATGTATAGAAGTGGTAGGAAATAGGTAGGAAGTGGTATTTAAGGAAGGAAACTGTGATCAGGAAAATCACATATTTAATGTGTCGATCAAGAGGTCAGTCCACTGACATCCTTTCCAGGGTCAGTGGTAGTGTTGATTTGATTATAGTTCTCTGGGCTAGAGATGGAAAAGAGAGGAAGGAATATACCTGGGGGCAGATCAGAAAATGGTCAATTGGAACAGACATTGCATGCTAATAAGGAACAGGGTTAAGGGTTTTGAAGCACTTTACATATGCTATTTGATGTGATCCTTATAGACTTGGAAAAGATCTTAGTTTCTGTACCTGGGGCCATTACCAGTCTTCTTGACCTGTGTCTTCCCACTGAACTCTGATGACTCTAGAAGAAAGAGTAATACTGCTGATTTTGCACAAATTTGCCTCATTTAAAGCCAATTCACTTGCAAGTCAAGCTATCACCCTGCTGTCATTGGTCCTTCAAGAACAAAGGATGATGATCTTTCTTGTGCAACAAGCTAACTGTATAAATATGTCTACATGTATTGTATTTAACATATACCATATTTAACATGTATGGGACTACCTGCCATCTGGAGGAGGGGGTGGAAGGAAGGAGGGGAAAAATTGAAACAGAAGTTTTTGCAAGGGTTAATGTTGAAAAATTACCCATGCATATGCTTTGTATGTAAAAAGCTATAATAATAAATGAATGAATAAATAAAAGAACAAAGAATGAACAACAACAATCAACCTAGGAAGTAGGTGTTTTTGTTATTCCTGTTTTACAGAGGGGAAAACTGAGACACAGAGCAGTTAAGTAACTTGCCCATCATTACACTGGAGGGGAGATTGAGATTCAACACTTGCTAGGACCATGCAACTGTTGTTATTCAGTTGTATCCAACTCTTTGTGACCTCATTTGGGTAGCAAAGATATTGGAGTGGTTTGCCATTTCCTTCTCCAGCTCATTTGACAGATGGGGACACTGAGGAAACAGGGTTAAGTGATTTCTCTAGAGTCATACAGCTACTGTGTCTGAAGTCAAATTTGAATTTAGGTCAGCACTCTCTCCCTTGTGTCACCTAGCTGCCTGGTGCTAGCAAAATACCATTTGTGACAAAAACATTGAGGATTTCGCAATGGAAAGAACTTTAATAGGGAATCTCTTCTATTTGGATTCTGTGCAGGACCTCTTCTATTTAATCATTCATAAAGGGAAAAAATAGATTTACAACAAAGCAAAAAAAAACTGAAAACTAGGTATATTAAATGGAAATGGAAATTACAAAGTGATGAAAAAGGCATGAATAAGATCTTAGAATACAAAGATATCCAATTGAAAGGAAATAAAAGTAAGGTAGAAAATAGGAAAATATAAAATTCATACTTTAAGAAATTGAGTGTGTCATCCAATCTTCTCCGCTAAAGCCCTGCTTCCAATGGATATATCAAATAATATCTAAAAGTGTCCCTCCTACATTCTCTGGCTCCATATGTGTTGCACTGCTCCTTCTCTTCCTCCTTCCTCCCCACATATGTATATGTATACTCTTTTACCTAGCAATACTGCTACTAGCTCTGTATCCCCAAAGAGATGAAAAACAAAAAGAAAAGGACCTATTGGTACAAAAATATTTACAGCAGCTCTTTTCTGAAGGGAAAGGATTGAAAATTGAGGGGATGCCCATCGATTGAGGAATGGCTGAATAAATTGGGGTATGTAATTATGAGGGGATACTATTGTGATATGAGAAATAATTAGCATGATGCTCATGAGCATGGCTTTTATGAGCTGAAGCAAAGAGAAATGCACTGTGTACAAAGTGACAGCAATATTGTAAGATGATCTGCTGTGAATGGCATAACTATTCTCAGCAATACAATAATCCAATACACTTCTGAAGGACTTAAGATGAAAAATGCTTCCACACTGAGAGAAAGAACTATGATGTTTGAATATACATTGAAGCCTACTTTGTTTTTTACTTTATTTTTCTGGAATGTTTTTTTGGGAGGGTCTATGTTTTCTTTCACAACATGAATATCATTTAAATGTTTTGCATATGTTGAATTGCTTGCATTCTCATGGGGGAGGGGAGTGGAAGAGAAGAAGGCAAAGAATTTGAACCAAACTTTTTTTAAAATTAAAGCTTTTTATTTTTCAAAACATATGCATGGATAATTCTTTGACATTAACCCTTTCAAAACCTTATTTTCCAATTCCTCCCCACACACACTTCTTTTACCCTCTCCGTTAGATGGCAAGTAGTCCAATATACGTTAAATATGGTAGAAACATATGTTAAACCAATACCATACATCTTTATATAATTATTTTGTTGCATATGAAAAATCAAATCAAACTGGAAAAAATGAGAAAAAATAAAATACAAGCATATAACAACAAAAAGAGTGAAAATGCTATGTTGTGACCCACACTCAGTTCTCAAAGTCCTCTCTGATGGCTCTCTTCATCACAAGATCATTGGAACTGGTCTGAATCATCTCACTGTTGAAGAGAGCCCATCTAATAAAATTTATCATCATATAATCTTCTTGTTGCCATGTACAATGATCTCCTGTGAATCAAACTTTTAAAAAAATTTTATAGTATTTTATTTTTCCAAATAGTTGCAAAGAGTTTTCAACATTCATCTTTGCAAAATCTTCTGTGGAACTCAACTTTTAAAAAATGAATGCTAAAAAATGTTTTTATATGTCACTGGGGAAAAATAAAATACTATATAAATTTAAAAAAAGAATTTAAAAAATAATAGCACCCATTTCATAGGTTTGGAGAATCAAGTTAACATATGTAAAATACTTTCCAAACCTTAAAACAATATAAATGTTATTATTATTATTATTCCCCAAATCATAAGAGGCACAAGTATAGTAATTTCTTTTAATATTTAATTCAAGGGCCAGCTATGTGGCACAGTGGACAGAGCACCAGCCCTGAAGTCAGGAGGACCTGAGTTCAAATGGGACCTCAGACACTTAACACTTCTTAGCTGTGTGATCCTGGGCAAGTCACTTAAGTCCAATTGACTCAGCAAAACAAAACAACAAAACAAACAACAACAAAAAAAAAAAACCTTAACTCAGATGCTATGTTCTGGGTGTTTCCTGTTCTTTCTAGTGCTTTTCTATTTCCACCCAACCTGTATATTTATCATATGTCTATTTAAATTCTCTCTCCTCCATTAGAAGAAAAGCTCCATGAGACTTACATGAACTGATGCTGAGTGAAACGAGCAAGGCCAAGAGATCATTATATACTTCAACAACAATACTATATGATGACCAATTCTGATGGACCTGGCCATCTTCAGCAATGAGATGAACCAAATCAGTTCCAATGGAGCAGTAATGAACTGAACCAGCTACTCCCAGAGAAAGAACTCTGGGAAATGAGTGTGAACCACTACATAGAAATCCCAATCCCTATATTTTTGCCCACCTGCATTTTGGATTTCCTTCACAGGCTAATTGTACAATATTTCAGAGTCTGATTCTTTTTGTACAGCAAAATAACGGTTTGGTCATGTATACTTATTGTGTATCTGATTTATATTTTAATATATTAAACATCTACTGGTCATCCTGCCATCTGGGGGAGGGGGTGGGGGGAAGGAGGGGAAAAATGGGAACAAAAGGTTTGGCAATTGTCAATGCTGTAAAATTACCCATGCATATAACTTGTAAATAAAAACCTATTTAAAAAAAGAAGAAGAAGAATAAAAGCTCCATGAAGGCAGGAACTGTTTTTGCTTTTTCCTTGCCCACTGCTATAGTGCCTGACATAAAATGGGTATTTATAAATGCTTGAAAAAGCACCTGTTTCAGAGTCATAGGATCTGGATTCAAATTTTGCCTCTGAGATTTACCACCTGAGTGAACTTTAACACAGCTTCCCCAGTAAAAATGAGTTTGGACTACTTGGTCTCTTGGTCCCTTCTAGTCTTTCAGTTATGATCCTATAATCATGAGTAGATTTGGATGGAACAGACAGCATGGTCAGAACAGGGGGATCTGAGTCTCCCTACCCATCTCAGAAAGCAAAATAGTGTTGGGACCCAGCAGCGCTGAGGAATTCAGACAGGCAATAAGCATTCACTCAGTGCCTACTATGTATCAGATGAAGACCACACAAAGAAAGGCCAAAGACAGTTCCTGATCTCAAAGAGCTCCTGTCTGATGGAGGAGACATCATGCAGGCAACTATGAACAAGCAGGATATATGAAGGATAAGTTCAAGATAATTATAAGGATAGGACATGATCACTGAAGCATATTAGGAAAGGCTTCTTGTACAAGAGAGGATGCAAGCTAAGCCTTGAAGGAAGCAGAGATGAGGAAGGAGGGAACACAAAGCCTGGGGGACAGTCAGTGGCAAGAAATTGGAAATTGAATCGATGCCCATCAAGTTGGGGAATGGCTGAATAAGATATGGCATATGAATGTAATGGAATATTATTGTTCTATAAGAAATCGTGAACAGGCTGAATTCAGAAAAGCTTGGAAAGATTTATATGCACTGATGCTGAGTGAAGTGAGCAGAACCAGGAGAACATTGCACACAATAACAGCAAGATTGTGTGATGATCAGCAATGATAGATTTAGCTCTTCTCAGCAGTGTAGTGATCCAAGACAATTCCAATGGATTTGAAATAGAAAATGCCATCTGCACCCAGAGAATGTGGAAACTGAATGTGGATGGAAGCAGATTATTCTCATCTTTTCATTTGTTTGTTTCTTTCTCTTGTTGTTTCTTCTCTCCCTTTTGTTCTGATTTTTCTTTCCCAACATGATTAATATGGAAATACATAAAAAATGATTGTACATGTATAATCTGTATCAGATTGCTTGCTGTCTTGGGGAAGGGGAGATAAGGAAAGGAAGGATAAAAAATTTGGAACTCAAAAATCTTACAAAAGTGAATGGTGAAAACATTGAAAAAATAAGATACTATTAAATTTTTAAAAAAGAAAAGAAAATATCCAGAATTGGGGGTGGAGTAGGGGAGGGGATGTGCTAGAGAGGATGACAGTTCTCAGGAGAAATAAAGGGGATATATATATGAAAGATTTATGAAGAAAAAAAATCAACAGGACATTGCCCGAGACTGAATAGGGTGGGGAGGAAAAGGAGAATAGATTAAATGTGACACTTGGGAAAATGAGTCTGGGTGCCTGGCAGGAGGAGCTGCTAGGATTTTATATAGATTCCTTCCTCCTCAGGTTCTGCCAACTGTATACCTGTGGTTACAACTTTCCTTCTTCTTTTAGACCCATTGAAAGCTAGTCTGGGCTTTAGTGACAGAAACAAACAGTGGTGGAGAATGCATCTTCTTATTGATTCTAAGTTTCACTTAAAAGATTATAATTATTTTAATGGTTCTAGTTAAGTCTTTATTTAAGCAACTAGGAGGTGCAAGGGATAAAGCACTAGGCCCGGAGTCAAAAAGACCTGAGTTCAAAATTTGCCTCAAATACATACGAGCTGTGTGACCCAGGCAAGTCATTTAATAGTTTGCCTCAGTTTATTCATCTGTAAAATGAGCTGGAGAAGAAAATGGTATCTCTAGTATCTTTCCTAAAAAAAAAAAAAAAAGTCCTAAAATATTCACAGAGTCAGACATAATTGAAACAAATGAAGAACAAGAAAATAATTCTTTATGTGCCTTAGTCCTTGGAGATAAACTAAGCTATTAAGATGACAAAATGAATAAAAACAAAATATTAATGTAATATCTTGGAGGCTCTCTCAGTTCTCAGAGCAGGTCCCTAGATAATGCTGCCATGAGTTCAAGATATTTTTTGGGTCTTCTGATGTGTTTACCTTTAATGGTTAGCCAGAGGACACAATAACTTCAAACAAAAGCATTGAGTATGATGGAGTAAGAAAAAAAGCTGAACAAACAATAGTCAAATCTTTTATAAACCTAGGGCATATCGTTCCACAAATATGTGCATCATTGGGGGAACATGGGGAATATGCATGAAGGAGCATATTCCTAAAGACAGCTCACACTTCTGATGTTAAAGAATTGCTGATACTTTCTCATATCATTGCACGATTTTCATCAGACTGGTTTCCCACTGATCACTCCTGAACAGTCCCTTTGACCACTGTTTTCCTGGACAAATAGTCTTTCTATTGAATGATACTCAGCTGAACATGTGGTTGTGAAGTCCCTCTCTGATTCCAGCTTCTGATTCAGCTGAAGTGCTTAATTGTTTATTTCTCATAAGAAAAACGTCCTTTATGATGCTTTAAATTATAAGAAAAACAAAACAGAAAAAAATAGCTCTTTTAGATAAGCAGTCACCCTTAACCACAGAACCAGAAAAGGGAGGAAAAGGAAGGAAGGTGATACTTTTCTTTTTTTAAAATAAATTTTTATTGATTTTTTTTTTTTGCTTTTCACATCAACATAGTTTCCGCTAAGACCTCACTCCTTCACAGAGAACTATTTGATTTAATAAATAGTATTTTTAAGGCAAAAAAGGAAAATCCAGTACAACTGATCAATTCATCAAAAAAGTCTAATATTTGTGCAGTGTTTCACATTTGTAAAACTTCCTACCTCTATAAAAGAGAGGGTTGGAACTATTTTGTCACATTTCTTCTTTCAAAATATGCTAGTGGGTTTTTTTAAAAAATAATTTTACAACTTTTCTTTTTAATTTTTTGGTGGGTAGTTCTTTCTATTTACATTTATGCAATCTTTGTATATATTATATTCTTGGCTCTGCTTACTTCATTCCATGTCACTTTAGGTAGATCTTTCTATACTTTTCTGTATTCATTATAATAATCATTTCTTCTAGCACAATAATGTACCATTATATTCATGTGCTACAATTTCTTTAGCCATTTTCCAATCAATTGTTATCTATTTTGTTTCCAATTACAAAAAGTGCTGCTGTAAACATTTTGTTGTATTTGAGGACTTTCTTTTTATCAATAGCTTCCTTGGGTAGGAGCAGGGGAAGATAAGACAAATAATGAACTCTCTTGGTCACAGGTTATGGACATTTTAGTCATTTTATTTTATGTAATTGCAAACTGCTTTCCAAAATAGACCAATTTACAACCCTACCAACAATGTGCCATTGTCTCTATCTTCCCGCAACCCATCTGACATTGACCATTGCCATTCTTTGTCATCTTTGCCAGTTTGAAGGATGTGTGATAAAACCTCAAGTTTTTTTTTATTTTCATGTCGCATATGCTATTTGAAGCATTCTTTCATATGGTTAATATTTGCAATTCTTCTTTTGAAAACTGTTTCTTCACTGAGTGGATGCCCATCAGTTGGAGAATAGTTGAATAAGTTATGGTTTATGAGTATTATGGAATATTATTGTTCTGTAAGAAACAATCAGCAGGATGAATACAGAGACACCTGGAGAGACTTAAATGAACTGATACTAAGTGAAGTGTGTAGAACCAAGAGAACATTGTACATAGCTACAAGAAGATTATATAACGATCAATTCTGATGGATGTGATTCTTTCCAACAATGAAATGATTCAGAGCAGTTCCAATGATCTTGTGATGAAGAGAGCCATCTACACCCAGAGAGAGGATTGTGGGAACTGACTGTGGGTCACAAC
The DNA here is from genome assembly GCF_902635505.1 of Sarcophilus harrisii. Taxonomy (NCBI): domain Eukaryota; kingdom Metazoa; phylum Chordata; class Mammalia; order Dasyuromorphia; family Dasyuridae; genus Sarcophilus; species Sarcophilus harrisii. The sequence continues at coordinate 115,868,637 of NC_045431.1, forward strand.
ATAACCTTCTCACTTTTTTTGTTGTTATTCATTTGCATTTTGTTTTCTTACCCACTTTTTTTTTTCCTTTTTGATCTGATTTTTCTTAAGCAGCAAGATAATTGTATAAATACGTTTATATATGTTGGATTGAATGTATATCTTATCATGTATAACATATATTGGATTGCTTGACATCTAGGGGAGAGGGTGGAGGAAAGGAAGGGAAAATTTGAAACACAAGGCTATGCAAGGGCCAATGTTGAAAAATTATCTGTGCACATGTTTTGAAAATAAAAAGCTTTAATAAAAAAATAAAATAAAAGGGAAAGAACCATTTTTTCTTTTTTTCCTTTTATTATTATTATTATAGCTTTTTATTTACAAGATATATGCATGGGTAATTTTTCAGCATTGACAGTTGAAAATCCTTTTGTTCCAACTTTTTCCCTCCTTCCCCCCACCCCTTCCCCCAGATGGCAGGTTGACCAATACATGTTAAATATATTAAGATATAAGTTAAATACAATATAAGCATACATGTCCAAACAGTTATTTTGCTGGATAAAAAGAGTTGAACTTTGAAATAGTGTACAATTAACCTGTGAAGGAAATCAAAAATGCAGGTGGACAAAAATAGAGGGTTTGGGAATTCAATGTAATGGTTCACAGTCATCTCCCAGAGTTGAAAGAACCATTTTTTCAAGTCCTTTGACTTTTTATATATTGGAGAATGACCATTATAAACATGTGTGTGTATAAAATACACACATGTGTGACTAACCAATCCATTTTAAAAATACATAAATACTCAGTTATGCCTCAGTTTCCTTAATATAAATGAGGATCTTAATAGCATCTACCTCACAGGGTTGTTGTGAGGATCAAATAAAGTGCTTACTACAATGCCTAGCACATAATATAAATAAATATAAATCAAATATGTATAATATATAGACACATATTATAATTGTCAATTCTTTATATATCTTGAATGTTCATCACTTGGGCAACGGCTGAATAATAATGTAATGGAATATTGTTATTCTATAAGAAATGATGAGCACACTGATTTCAGAAAAGCATGGAAAGACTTAAATGAACTGATGCTGAGCGAAGTGAGCAGAACCAGGAGATTGTACACAGCAACAAGAAGATTATATGATGATCAACTGTGATAGACTTGGCTCTTCTCAGCAATGCAGTGATTCTAGACAATTTCAATAGACTTGGATTAGAAAAGGCCATCCGCAATCAGAGTGAGAACTATGGAGACTGAACATGGATAGAAGTATAGTATTTTACTTTTTTTGCTTGCTTTTTCTTTCTTATGAGTTTACTCTTCTGCTCTGAATTTTCTTTCATACTATGAAAAAATGGAAATATTTTTTAAATGATTGTATATGTATAACCTATATCAGATTGCTAGCTGTCCTGAGGAGGAGGGGGAAAATTTGCAACTCAAAATCTTACAAAAATGAATGTTGAAAACTACCTTTACATGTAATTGAAAAAAATACTATTGAAAAGAAAAAAAAAGAATACATCTTTTAAGAAGGTGGAGTATAAGGAGACAATAGAATGAGTTCCCTTCCACAAATACCTTCAAAGATATATATATTTTTAAATGCATCAAAATAAATCCTGATGAAGAATTTCAGAAAAGGCCATAGTGACTTACGTGTGGAGCCTAGCTCCACAAAGGGTGACAAACCTAGTACAGACACTGGAGAGAGGTTGGGAGGAGCAGGAGCATGCTGGTCAGGGCACTCCAATGCCATGTGCAAGAAGCATGGGGCCCACTAGATTTATAATGGAGCACTGTGAGGGGCACAGGGGTGAACGAATTGACAGCTTTGCTTTGTCATCCACTCCCCTGCTCCAGGTCACAGATGCAAGACAGATGGAAGAGGCTAGCAGCAGCCTCTGTGTTGCTCAGATCTCAAGCATGGAGCAGGAGTTTCATTTCCAGCATCTAGTCTAGCCTGCAGAGTACTATAACAAGTGTAGAAATCCCAAACCAAAGGGAGCCTATGCTTTTTCACTCTGAACCAATAAGCTTTCTAGTTGGTTGATAGGAGGTGAGTCCAACAACATTCTATTCTTGCTCAGACCAAAACCCAGGTCAGGAATTTGCAGACAACTCAGACCAAGAGGTAGCAAACCGATTTTTCCTGGATTAGACCACTTTCATGTGAGAATTGAGCAAAAGACACTCACTCCATCTTGTGATTCAATTCAGGATCTAGCTCAGTTCCTTTACAATTCAATTATGGTTTAGTACAATCTGTCCTGTGAAAAAAACTTTATTAAATTATGGAAATTGTAAGAAAACTTGATTGCATTGTTTGAACCTAGCCCTAGGTTCCTGGGAAGAGGGACCAGCTCTAGAGACATTTAAATAAGGATGCAGATTATGATGACCAGAAACCCAGCCAGATCCAAAGGGTGATGCAAGAAATTTTCTCACCATTATACATCCTAAGCAACTTATATGTATTATCTGAAAACTGGCCTCATACTGATCAATCAGTTTCTGTTTCCTTGTTCTTTTGATTGAATATAGACACTTGGAGGTGAATGGACAATTCTTTTTCAGATTTCAGGGAGTCATACCTGTTCACTACTTAGGGAATTGATGGGATGAGTTGGAAAGAGTATTGGATTGGTTGTCAAAGAAACTGAGTTCAAATCCCAGTCCTGCCACTTATTATTGTACTTCTGTGATTTTGAACAAGTCACATCATCACTATGAGCCTCAGTTTCCTTATTTGTAAAAATAAAGGAGTTGGACAAGATGTCTGTTTTTCCTCACTTTAGAACCATTAAAATGATGGATTTCTGAACAATAGCAGTGATCTCTCCACAGTGACTCTGATTCCTTCATGTTTTTTGTTCTTTACAAAAGAACTATAGAGAAGATAGCCATCTTTTCTACCCACAAATTGGAAAATGTAGCCAGAATCTGATATAGGTTGAGTTGGGGCAGGATGGAGATTGATAGTTATGACATACTTTTGAATAAGGGCTCTGTTCCCAGTATAAATGGGGTAGAAATCAACCCTGTTTTGGGGGAAGATCAGTTAGATTACCTGACTGAGTCATTTTATCCCTTTCAGCCTCATTTCTTCATCCATAAAATGGGAATTATAATAGCCCACACTTCAGAGCATTGCTGAAATTGTGTGTGTGTGTGTGTGTGTGTGTGTGTGTGTGTGTATGTGTGTGTAGTTTAGGGAGCAACTATATGGTTTAGTGGATAGAAGCCTGCTTAATATCAGGAAGACTCATATTTCTAAGTTCAAAACCAGCCTCAGACACTTCCTAGCTGTGTAACACCGGACAAGTCATTTAACCCTGTTTACCTCAGTTTCCCCATCTGTAAAATGACCTGGAGAAGGAAATGACAAAACTCCCAGTTTGATATCCAGATAGATAGCCAAGAAAACCCAAAGGTCATTATGGTTTATGTAGTCACAAAGAGTTAGATATGAATGAACAATATACACACACATATAAATATGCATACACATATATATGCATATACTATCATTCAGCTGTGTTTTCTTGGCAAAGATACTAGAGTGGTTTGCTATTTCATTCTCCAACTAATTTTACAGATGAGGAAACTGAGGTAAACCAGATTAAGTGACTTGCCCTGGGTCACACACTGGTAAATATCTGAGGCTGGATTTAAATTCAGGTCTTCCTGACTTCAAGGCCTTCACTGTACCCACTGAGTCAGCTAGCTGCCTCCTATATCTGTATGTAGTGCTTTACAAATCTTATATAAGAGTCAGCATAATATCATGATGATAACCATGGTATCATGGCAGATTTATATCTGTAAACAGGAATATATGGGAGTCAGTTCTCATCATTATTAAAATTTTAGTTAAGCATTTACATTTCAGAAGTCAAAGCTTTATTGATTGTTTTGTTGCTTGTCTACACTTAAGAATAAGATGAAGAAAATATTAATAATGCAGATTAAACTTAAAAGTGTGCCTTACATTTCCCCTCATGGTGAGCAAGTTGTTAAATATTTATTAGCACATCCCTAGCTGGAAGGGACCAGTTATTTTTATTTTACTTTTTAGGAGGAAACAGAGTTAAGTGACTTATCCAGTATCTGAGGCCAAATTTGAACTCAGGTCCTCCTAACTCCAGGACTGGCATTCTATCCACTATACCACCTGGCTGCTCCTCCCTCTAGTTCATTTTAAAGACAAAGAACGGAGACCCAGCGGAGCTAATTGATTTGCCCAATGTTACATTTTCACATAGGTACCCATAACCAGAAACTGAATTTTATTTATGGTAATGACACTTGGCTTTCATAACCTAAGAGTAAATAGAATCATGGTTCACAAATGTGTTAACAGTCCTTACATGAAAGAGATGCTAACAAGAATTTAAGGTAATACAAACATTATCACTGTTTTATAGGTGAAGTAACTGAGACCTAGACAGGTAAAATGATTATGCTCAGATACCTGATAAATGGCAAGGGCAGAGATTCAAACCTGTGACTTCTGATGTCAAGTTCAGAGTCTGTTTCACCACATTATAAGACTCTCCCAGCCACAAAGTGATTTTCAAGCAGATCACAAACTATTTGGCTGAATTATTTCCTTCTACAACCTTTCAATGATTTTTTTTTTTTGGCATACAGAAATTATGAAACAGAAATAAGAAGTTTTAATCAATAGTGGTTCTCTGCAGTCCTACAGATTGTGCTGTAATATCATCAATTATGTATGTCTCCCAGGGGATGGCATGTTTCAGGGGAGTGGAAATTGAATATCAAGGCTTTGCTACTCATTTTCAGTCCAATCCTTTCCCAGCACTTTCCACTCCTTTCCTTCTCCACTATGCCTTAGCAACACAGACCATCGATGTGAAATGAGTCAGTGGTTTCCCTCCAGTTCCCAGGAAATAGTGTTCCTATTTTAATAGCTAGGTTGACCTAAAATAACTACCCACTTCCTTAAGGTCTATCCATACTGTACAACTTCACTAAAGGAAGGACTTGCAAATTAAACTTTTCTTCCTTTTTAAAGATTGCTTGCCAGTTGAGCTGCCAGATATATTCATGATCCAGCTCCCAAGCCACGTGAAAAGGAGAAACTAGACAATTACCACATTGGTCCCAATATAGGCTGCTCTTGATTGTTGGCTGTATCCTTACGGTGAGAAGAAAAAGACTAGCCAGGTGTGTCTGTGTGTGTAGGAGTGTGTATATGTAATAGAACTCCAATCATAGGCCATTTTCTGTGCATAAAATAATCCAGATTTGGTGGGACAGGAGAGGGGGGCAGGGATGACTATTTTTGGAACAATACGTGAAAAAAAATTTCCCCATCACAAATGCTGCTGGGAATTGTTGCAGGGAATTGTTATAGGAATTGTGCTCCATTATTCTGGTACCATTAATTTAGGTACCTTCATAGATCTGTGTTCAAATGATACCTAAAAATGATCTATCAGGGGTCCTCAAACTTTTAAAATAGGGGGCCAGTTCACTGTTCCTCAGACTGTTGGAGGGCCAGACTATAGTAAAAACACTTTGTTTTGTGGGCCTTTAAATAAAGAAACTTCATAGCCCTGGGTGAGGGGGATAATCGTCCTCAGCTGCCGCATCTGGCCTGCGGGCTGTAGTTTGAGGACCCCTGACATTGACCAAATGAGATATAACTGTAAAAAAGTACTTAGCACAGTGTCTAGCACATAGTGGCTCTGGAAATGCATATTCCAGTCTCTTTCCCTTAGATACTTTGGACTTCACTGTTAACATCTCTAAAATAATGGAGTTGTATTCACTAGATGAGGGTCAGGTAGTTGGTACAATAGCTTAGAGCCTCAGGCTTGGAGTCAAGAAGATCTGAGTTCAAATGTGCCTTCAGATATTTCCTAGCTGCCATGACCCTGTTTGTCTCAGTTTCTTCATTTATAAAATAAGACGGAGAAGGAAATGGCAAACCATTCCAGTATCTTTGCCAAGTTGGACCCAGTTGAATTAATCATAAATTAACTAGATGATTTCTGAGGAGGTCCATTTCAGTCAAGGATGTGTTGGGAGAATGTTCAAAAATCTGCTTTCTTATGGGGGGAAAATGTATATGGAACACATTTTTTTTTATCTTGTTTTGTTTTGTTCTTATTCAATATTCAAAAAATTCAAAACAATTTCCATTTTATCTTTTCCAATTACAAGTAAAGATAGTTTATTTGGTAAGATTTTGAGTTTCAATTTTTTTTCTTCCTCCGTCTCTTACCTTCCCCCTCCCCGAGACAGCAAGTGATGTGATATAAATTATACAACACACTTTTAAATTTAAACTTGCATTTTGGACATTTCCTCCACCAGACAATCAACAAAACAATAAAACAAACCCTGATTTGTAACGTTTGCTGATTTCTGGAGTATAAACGCTCAACTGGAATTTAACAACCAGTTCTTGAGAACCAGCTCAAGTTGACTCCAGAGCTTCCCTGCTTGCAACTCTAAATCTGCCATCCTCCTACCTGCAGGTTGTCTTGCAGACAAATTAGCTTTAATTGAATCTATTTGCAGTGCTAACTCTGTCCTTTAGGTGGCAGACTAAGTGTAGCTAACTATAACAATAAAGTAGCCTGAAAATGATGAGAACCTTTCCCAAAGGTGGATCAAGAGAGTGAAGCAGGTCAAAATTATTCAAAGAAAAAGGAGGGGAGGGGTACCAAATAAGGTACCAAATTTAAATGAGGACGTGATAGCACGGAGACAAGAAGAGAGAGAAAAAAAGAGAATGAACAGTGAAATCCAATTCTTCCCAGTTTACCAGTGAACAACAAACTTATTGATTGGGTACAGATTCTAATTTTTGTCTCATCACAATTTTTTAAAAAGTGTCTCATTTCTAAGATTTATATTTTAAAGTAGAGTTTAATTAACTTTTCAATATTAGGGTTAGTCAGATTTTGATTAATTTGATGAATATAAATAATATTTTTTATGATTAACAATAAATAATTGCCTCCAAAAAATTCCATGAATGCTCTCCCTAATGAAACGTGTCCCATTGGTTGAACTCTTGAAAACTTGATTGAACTCGGAACTTCGGAGCTGAAAGTTGCAGCCTCTTCATTTCATAGAAGAGAAAAATGAAACTCAGAGACCAAGTGACTCCAACAAATATTTATTAAGCATGTATTAATGCTAGACACAGAAACAGTTCTTGCCTTTAAGGAACTCCATAGAATCACAGCCTGGGATTTGGGGCGTGAATTCAAAGGTATTCCCAAAGCAAAGATGGAAAGCAGACATGGGCTTCCTGAGTTTTCATCCCGGTAGTTTATTGTAGTTTTGAGCAGTGATGTCAGTCTCAAGTAGAAATAGGGGCTTATTCACACATAAGGATCCCTGACAGTTTGAAGAGATGTAATAAATATTATCTATATTTTATTGTAATTTTATTTGTTAAATGTTTTTATTTTATGTATTTATTTGCTAAATGTTTCCCAATTTTCAGCGAGTTCAGACCACACTCTGGAGAGTGATGGGCTGCATGCGATGCAAACCCCAAGTTTGACATGTCTGAAAGATTTGAAGTAAAGGTTTATCATTTACTATTCAAGTGACTTTGAGCAAACTACATGATCTCTCTAAACCTCAGCTTTTTCAACTGTAAAATGGGGGTAACAGTATTTGCATTATTTCATTTCACAGGATTATTATGGGGCGTTAAGTGATGTTTTTCTGTATGACACTTTGAATACTGTAAAAATATTATACAAATGTGTGTTTTTTCTGTTGTTATAACAAAAAAAAAAAATAAAAAAGGAGGGGAAGAAGACAGGATTTTCATAAGCACCCAACCTAAAGGATGCAAGAAGCTAAAAGCTGTTCTAATTTTTCTTTCCCCACATGAAAAATATGGAAATATGTTTAAAATAATTGTACATGTACAATCTATATCAGATTGCTTGCTGTCTTGGAAAAGGGGGGGAAGGAACGGAAAGAGGGAGAAAAAATTGGAACTCAAAATCTTACAAAAATAAATCTTAAAAACTATCTTTGCATGTAATTTGAAAAACAAATTATTATTGAAGGGGGTAAAGGAAACTAAAAGCTTTGGATACAGGGATAAGATCAGAAAAAAAGAGGTGTCAGACAAGGAGTAGGGATGGGTCTGGAAAAAATAAGGCCTAATTTCCAATATGACTGTCTTTGAGAATAGTCTTGAAGGCTATATTTTATTCTACAAAGTCAATTTTTTTATCAAAAAAAAAAGAAAAGTGGACAAACTATAATTCTCTATACTTTAGAGTCAATTGTGACTGCTGAGATATAATCTGCTAGAAAAAATGTATTATCATCAATGCTTTTAGTGCATAAATAGACCATTCTCCAATCCAATGCAAAAAAAAAAATGCTTTTTAAATACTTTTGACATGCCAGACATTATGTTAAATGCTGGAGAGATAATTAATAAATAAAAAAAGAAAGTCCTTGCTCAACAACCTTACAATCTAATGGAGGAAGACATAAAAAGAGACAAGAAAGTATGTGGGGGGTAGACAACATGGAATATGCTGTATGTGGGAATTTTGTTCTGTGGAATTGAAATCGGGAAGGATGGGAGGTGAAAAGTAGAGAGAATTGAATTCAGTTTTTGCCCTTTATAAAGGAAGGCAAGGGCAGCTAGGTGGAACAGTGGATAGATTAACCATTTCTAGGGTCAGGAGGACCTGAGTTCAGACATGGATTCAGAGAGGACACTTACAAGCTATGTGGCTCTGAGAAATCACTTAACCCCAATTGCCTTACCAAAAGGAAAGCATTGGGAGGAGTTTAGTACACTATCTTCCAATCCTCCAAACAGAGGGGAGAGAAAGCTGAGGAAGGTAAAGTCAATCTAGTCTTGAATTAGCAGCATGGTGGTAAGTTAAGAAGTGATTATCTTATTTGTACAAATATGTATACATATATTGTATTTAACAGATGCTTTAACATATTTAACATGAATGGGACTACCTGCCATTTAGGGGAGGGGATGGAGGGAAGGAGGGGAAAAGTTGAAACAGAAGTTTTTGCAAGGGTCAGTGTTGAAAAATTACCCATGCATATGCTTTGTATAATAAAAGCTATAATAAAAAAAAAAAGAAGAAGAAATGATGATCTTATTCTAGAAACATCATGTTCTGGTAGAGTTGAAATCAGGCACAGCAGCAGATGCAAAATGGAATAACAATTTTATCAAAAGTAGATAAGTGGATAGTTTTCTTTTTTTTTTCCCTCAATGGCATTTTATGTTTTCAATTACATATAAAGATAGTTTCCAACATTCATTTTTGTAAGATTTTGTGTTACAATTTTTTTCTCCCTTACCTTTCTCTCCCCAAGACAGTAAACAATCTGATATAGGTTACACATGTACAATCATTCTAAATATATTTCCAAAGTTTTTATTTTGTGAAAGAAAAATCAGAACAAAGATAAGAAAAGATAAAGCAAGCAAACAGAAAGGTGAAAATAGAATGCTTCCATCTGCATTCAGACATGGATAGGCATTTTCTAACATTTTCTGAATCATCATGTTTTGTATGTTCTTTTAAAGTACCAACCATAATATTTTTCGTTCTTGTAGAATTTCCCTTTCTTTGAAATGTCTTTAAAATTAATGCATTCCATTACTGTTCTGTAAGAAATGACCAACAGGATGATTTCAGAAAGGCCTGGAGAGACTTACACGAACTGATGCTGAGTGAAATGAGCAGGACCAGGATCATTAATACTTAACAAACAGATGATGACCAGTTCTGATGGATCAGGCCATCCTCAGCAACAGATCAACCAAACATTTCTAATGGAGCAGTAATGAACTAACTAGCTTACCCAGAAAAAGAACCTAGATGACTAAAACCATTACATTGAATTCCCAACCCTATTTTATACACCTATTTTGATTTTTCACAAGCAATTTACAATAATTCAGAGTCTGATTTCTTTTTGTACAGCAAAATAATGTTTTGGTCATGTATATTATTGTGTATCTGTTATATTTTAATATATTTAACATCTACTGGTCATCCTGCCATTTAGGGGGGGGGGGGGGTAAGAGGTGAAAAAATTGGAACAAGAGGTTTGGCAATTGTTAATGCTGTAAAGTTACCCATGTATATATCCTGTAAATAAAAGGCTATTAAAAAAATTTTTTTTTTTGCCAATAAAAGCAGGCATTTCTTAAAGCCTTAATTAAAAAAAATAAATAAATAAAAATAAAATAAAATAAAATTAATGCATTCCTTTAAAGTTAAATGTTTGGTCAACTCCTCCAACTACTCTTTCTGACTTTTTAAGTACTCTTTTTATTTCCTCATGTACTAGGTTGGGTTCTGAGGTGGTAGAGGTCAAACTCAAGCACCAAGTCTAAGAAAATATTATCTTTGAAAAGCCAACAGATCTGTTCCAATTCATGGTGTAATGTATAGACTTGGTATCAGAAAGAGTTTGGATCCTTATTTAGATACTTTACAGTTGTGTGAACTTTGACAGATTACTCAGTCTTATTATGTGTAACATGTAAATAATAATAGTATCTCTCTCACAGGGTTTTATGAAGATCAAATGAGATAATATACATAAAATACTTTGCAAATCTCAAAGAGCTATATCAATATGAGTTATTGTTAATTTCTTGTACAAATGCTTTAGTTTGTCATTTGCACTAGTGGAGGAATAGCTGTACTTGAAAGATATATCCATTAAATTATTGACATAAGACCTATGACTACTTCTTTTTAAGAAAGTTTTGGTAGCTTTTTTTTATTGCAATTATTTTCCAATTATACCATTTTTAAGTTCTCTCCTGTTTAGAAAAAAGAAAGAAAGAAAGAAAGAAAGAAAGAAAGAAAGAAAGAAAGAAGAAGGAAAGGAAGGAAGGAAGGAAGAAAGAAAGAAAGAAAGAAGAAGGAAAGGAAGGAAGGAAGGAAGAAAGAAAGAAAGAAAGAAAGAAAGAAAGAAAGAAAGAAAGAAAGAAAGAAAGAAAGAAAGAAAGAAAGAAAGAAAGAGGGAGGGAGGGAGAAAGGGAAGAAGGGAGGGAGGAAGGGAAGGAGGGAAAGAAGGAGGGAGGGAGGAAGGGAAGAAGGGAGGGAAGGAGGGAGAGATGGAGGGAAGAAGGGAGGAGGGAAAGAGGGAGGGAGGAAAGGAGAGGGGGAGGGAGGAAGGGAGAGAGAGATGGAGGGAGGGAGAAAGGGAAGAAGGGAGAGAGGGAAAGAGGGAGGGAAGAAAAGAGAGAGGAAGGGAAGGAGGAAGGGAGAAAGGAAGGGAGAAAGGGAGGAAGGGAGGGAGGGAGGAAGGAAGGAAGGGAGAAAGGGAGGGAAGGAAGAAAGGAGGGAAGGAGGAAGGGAGAGAGGGAGGAAGGAAGGAAGAAAAGCCAACTAGATGGCACAGTGGATAGAGTACCTACCCTGAAGTCAAGAGAACCTGAGTCCAAATCCAGCCTCAGCCACTTAATACCTACTATGCTGTGTGACCCTAGACAACTCACTTATTAAAAAAAAAAGAAAAAAGAAAAAAAAAAGAAAGGAAAGAAGGAAGTAAGTCATCAAAATCCACCGGCAAAGGACCATGTCCGATAGTATATACCATAGTCTGTGCCTATGGCTCCATTAAATAGGGTGATGTGCTTCATCATTATTTCTCATCCTCTGTTTCTGATCAACTTGTAGTTCTATGATTTTTCTCTCTCTTTCTCTGTCTCTTTCTCTCTATCTCTCTTGGTCATCATTCTATTCTACTCACTTATAGATAGTTTCCTTTAGTATATGGGAAATTTTTAAAAAAGTTTTTAAGTTTAAGTTTTAAGATGACTTGTAATTTCTCTTATTGATTGATTGATTTAGCCAGCTGCAAATGGAGAATCCAAGAAATAGAGAAAAATTAATTAGCAGGGCACCAAAATTCTGCATTGAATGGAGGAAAAAGAGGGATATTTACAGGGTAGATGAGAGTCATGGCGCCTTGACTTAGTTTTCCCATATTATAAGTGTGCAAATTTAATTTAGAATTGCTATGATGAGTAAGGCAAATTAATCATAACACACCACTATTGCTAGAATTCAATTCATGATACATCTGTTCACTGGGCTCTATGAACCTTCAGAAAAAAAGGAGAATTAAATTAATTTCAATAATTTTATATTTTTCTAATTATATAAACATTCATTTTTGTAAGATTCTGAGTTCCAAATTTTTTCCCACTTCCTCCCTTACCTCCACCCTTCCCAAGGCAGCAAACAATCTGATATAAGTCATACTTTTACAATTATTTTGAACAATCATATTTCCATTAGTCATGTTGCAAAAGAAAAGTCAGAACAAAAGGAAAAAACCATGAGGAAAAAGAAAAGCAAACAAAAAAAAAAGTAAAAATAGCATGCTTTGATCCTTATTCAGTCTCCATTAGTTCTCTCTTTGTTTGTGGATAGCAATTGTCTATTGGATTTTATTGCATCACTCTATTGCTGAGAAGAGCTAAGTCTTATCATAGTTAATTGTCACACAATGCTGCTGTTTATAGAATGTTCTCCTAGTTTTTCTTACTTTACTCAGTATCAGTTCATGTAGGTCTTTCCAGATATTTCTGAAATCAGGTTGCTCCTCATTTCCTATAGAACAATAATATTCCATTACTTTCATATAAGATAACTTAGCCATTCCCCAACTGATGGGCATCCACTCAGTTTCCAATTCCTTGTCACCACAAAAAGAGCTACTACCATCATTTTTGCTCATGTGAGTCCTTTTCCATCTTTTATGATCTCTTTGGGATATGGACCCAGTAGTGACACTGTGAACCAAAGGGTATTTTTGATATTTTGATAGCCATTTGGCCATAGTTCCAAATTGCTCTCCAGAACGCCTGAATCAGTTCACGATTCCACCAAAAATGTCTTAGTGTCCCAGTTTCATTTTTTGAAACATTTTGCACGGATAATCAAGTCTATTCTCTTTGGACAGAATAGGACTTAAGAAAAATGGAAATAAATGATCACCAACTTCCTTCTGTTCTCTTTAGAGGTCTAAGAGAACACTGATGATATCTTTGCAGACCTTCATGCCTGAGGTATGGTAAAAATCATGTTGGGCCCTGGAAAATCTCTGCTTGATGTTGGATTGCATATTTTCTAGCTGAGTGACCTTGGACAAGTGACTTGAACTCTCCAAGCCTCAGTTTCTTCATTAGTAAAATGAAGTAGTTTTATTCGGTAACCTCTATAGTCCCTTCCGAAGCTCTCCCCGGGAGCTGGAGTACAGGTGCTTTGAACTGGCATTCATTCCACCAATATTTCCCTAGTACCTACTCTGGGTTCCACTAATAGCTGTTCTGCTTGGAAAGCCAAAGGTGACAAGCCTGCCACCATTTTTCTTCTTCTAATGGGTAAGACGTCCAGGAGTAGCTTTGAAAATCATCTCACGAGGAACAAGGAGCGAGACTGCCTAACCCAAAGAAGTTTTTTCATGGTTAGGATCAGAACGCATTAATGCTAATGAAAACAGAAAGCAGACCTCTTCTGACATATTTTATACTGTTTAAAGATAAACATTTGTGCACCGCATGCCGCCAATGGATTTAAACTCCAACGAGGACTTTATAAGCCATCTGCTAGTCTCCTAATGAGGCTAGTAACTACCATTGTTTACAGTCAGGCACCAGGGGTCATGGGTATTTGTTGGAATGCATCATTGCAGAAAGTAAAAGAGCCTTTTCTTCACAAAGGCTAATTACATCTACAATAAAACAACGCATCTCTGAAAAAAAAAATCCCTTGAAGTCCACAGAGGAGCTTAAACTTGGCGCAGCAATCACCAGTAGTAGTGCCCAGTCTGTTTTCATTTAGTGAATCTGGATTACAGAAACCAATCATATTTAACGGTTAACAATACGAGCAGCCACCGATGATGCCTTTGTTTCTGATCACTTAATCACAAGATGCTTCTCCCTGCCATCTGGATCTCTAGGATGCTGGGTAGGAGACTGTTCACATTCCTGCTCCAACTCTTGGCAAGGCTACAAATGGGTGGCAGTGGCAGCTTTTTTTAATAAGGTTAACGCTTGCCCTCCATAATGATCAAAACTAAACCAGGGGAGACTGTCATAGCAGAAGTAGAAAATCTACAGAAAAGAGCCAGAGCCAATGGTCCAGGCTATGGGAAATGGTCCAGACATATAATCAGAGATTTAGAGACATAAGATACCTTGAAAGCTACTTAGCCCAGCCCCTTCTTTCCCTATATGAGAAATCAGAAGTAAGCCATGTGACTATATACCTAGGTAGCACCAGTCAGGTCCTCGTTGAAAACTAGTGCTCTTTCCATTGCTCCAGGTTGTCTATTGTTTATCTATCAAGTGCACTGTTAAAAGGACAACCAGAAAAACAGCAGCAATGCTGATAGAGACAGTGTAGTCCAGTGGAAAGAATACTGATGGTTCAGTATTCTTTCAAGTCAATCCAACCCTGACCAAAGCACTCTCTGCATTCTCACATGCTCTTCCTTATGTCCAGCGCTCTCTTCCTGGTCCCCTCTGCTTCTTGCTTTCCCTGGCTTACTTCAAGTATCAGCTAAAATGGACCTTTGTAAGAAGCCATCCCCTGTCTCCTTAATGCTAGAGCCTCGACTCTAATATTTTGTCCAATTTATCCTGTATATATCATCTACGTACATAGTTGTTTGCATATTGTTTTCCTCGTTAGTATGTGAGCTTTGAGGATAAGAATGGTTTTTGCCTTTATACACCCAGAACTTAGCACAGTAACTGGCACATAATAATAGACGCAATAAATGGTTGTTGAATTAATGATTTAAATCCTCTGAATTGATATTATACACTGCTTTAAATTTCCCACAGAGGTTCACACCTATTATTTTATTGAAGCTTTTCAATGACCTGGTGAGGCATAAACTAGATTTGTCATAATCCCATTTTGAAGATGGGGACACTGAGATCCTGAGAAGTAAGACAACTAATATAGGGTCCCACAGCTATTAAGTATATGACAGTATTCAAAGCCAGGGTTTTTGAAAGGATTACAACAAGGCCCATCATCTTGAAGGGGATAAACTTTCTCTTTTTTGAGTCATGGGGGTCCATGAACCTCCACATAATTTTTTTAAAGAGTCTGCCTTGATTATCTGGTGGATAATTCCTGGACCATTTCTAACAATAAATTAGTATTTTTAAAATAGTATTCTAACCTCTTAATCCTTCTAATCCTTCCTCCAACTAATCCAGCATTCAGCATGTATTTATTAAGCATCCATTCTGTGCCTGGTGCTGTACTAAAATCTGGAGATAGAATAAAAGGCAAAAACAGTCCCTGCCATCAATGAGCTTACTTTCTAATGGGGGGAAATATCATTTGCATAAGTAGGTATACAGCATGTCCTAAAAATCTCAACGGAATTTTAAGCCTTAATACTTTTATATATTTTAATTCTTTTAAAGCTTAAAGTCACAATAAAATTTTGGGGATTCCCTGTATACAAACAAGTATATACAGAGTAAAAGGAAAATAATGTTAGAGGTGAAAATATTAGTAGTACCCAGGATCAGTGGAAGAGGTGCCCTGCAGAAGGAAGCATTTGGACTGGATCTTGAAGTAAGTCAGGGATTCTAAGAGGCAGTTTTACATCAGGAGGACATTTCAGGCAAGGAGGGATACACAAAAGGGAGAGTCAAGAGATGGAGTGTTCTGGTGAGGATAAGCCAGGAAACATATGAAAGAGAAGAATGTGTAAAAAACTGAGTTGTAAATAAAAGTGTGCTTGTAAGTAGTTATAGCTTTCTGGGGGGAAAACAGACCCATGACACACTTTTAATTTTACTCTAGAAAATTAACATTTTCTCCATCACTTTCTTAGATCTAGACAATCAGCAAAACAATAAATCAAGCCTTGATTTTTAGATTGTCTATTTGTTATGGGCCAGGACTTGAAACAAGGTGCTAAGTCAGTGGAATTGATAGAAACAATGGTTATTTAGCATGGTGCTTAACATGTACTTAGTACTTAGTATAGTTCTACAAGATTCACACTTTGATTAGAGAGGATATAAGCCTGAACAAACTCAGCCAGAAGGAGAATGAGGGAAGACAGTGAAGTGGTGGCAGGCTCTCCTCCTTCGCTTCTCCACTAAAACCAAGCTCTGGAAGGCCTCCAGAAAAACTAGTCAAGCCCCAGGAAGGAGATAAAGGATTTGGACAATAAGAAAGCTAACAGGGCTCCAGGAAAGGAGACAAGACTTTGAAGGAGACAATAAAGGATTTGAACTTAAACTCCTGGCTGTACTCATGTGGTGATTACTGAACTGAAAGGAAGGCTGCCAACAGAGGCCCCAAGAAAACCTCAACAGAGAATATTACATTTTAAAGAGAATATTACAGTCTATTCCAAATTATAAATGTTTGCAATGGAAATTTAGCAGTTAGCTCTTGTGAGCCAGTTTGAGTTAGCTCTAGGACCACTCCCCCTCCCCACAACTCTGATGGCAAATGTTAAACAGAGATCACATTTGATTCTAGGTTTAATGTGGAGACATTGGAATTTATCTGAGCAGAAGAGTGATACAGTCACATCCATCTTTTAGAAAGATCACTTTGGCAGTTTTGTAGAGGGCGGATGGATACCTCCAATTAGGAGGCTATAGTTCAGGCGAGAGGAGATGAGAAATGATTTAAGCTAGTGGCCAGTGAATGAAAAGAAGTGGAGGCATATGAGAGATGTTATGGAGAGAGAAATGACAAAATTCTGTACCTGATTGGATATATGGGATGAATGAGAGAGAGAAGTCAGGGATGAGACCAAGGTTACATATTGATGCCAAGTTTTATCTGGATTCCATTGACCTTCCTTGGCAAAGACTCCAACTTTAGGCTTTGCTGACACTATACCCACTCTATCACATATTTGTCCATGATCAAGCAAATAAAAAAAATTAGAGAAAAATGAGCTATTAAAAAAAAAAATTAGAGGGGCAGCTAGGTGGTGCAGTGGATAGAGCATCAGCCCTGAAGTCAGGAGGTCCTGGGTTCAAATCTGATCTCAGGCACTTAACACTTCCTAGCTGTGTGACCCTGAGCAAGTCACTTAACCTCAATTGCCTCAGGAAAAAAAATTAGAGAAAAATGAGCTATTAAAAAAAAGTCTGTCATTCCTAGTTTTCTCCAATAGCATTTTAGTTTGCAAAAGAGTTTTTATATATTGTTTCATTTGATCCTCAGAACAACCCTGTAAGGTTGTTATCTATATCATTTTACAGTTATTTTCACCATTTTTACCATTTTACAGTTAAGGAAACTGAAGCAAATAGAGGTTATGTGACTTGCCAGGGTCATACAGCTAAAAAGTGAGTGTCTGAGACCAGTATGCAATTAATAGGCTCATGGGAATTGGTGCCTAGTGCTCAGTGTTCCATACATACCACCTCAACCTTGAATTATTCCCCTGGGACACCTGGCTGATACCTTATCTTACTGGAACTTTATCTTGCCTGGAAACAGAATTCTAAGCCACTTCCAGGCCATTTTCCCTCCCCTTCCCCCATCTCCTGTTTAGCCTTTTTTTATGTATTGATTTTTCTCATTGAGGGCTGAGATTCTAGCAAGTTTGTACTTATATCCCCAGTATTTAAGCCCAGTGTTTAGCATATTAATAATTACTCAATAATACTTTATATATCTATTTCTGCCTCTCTCTCTATGTTATACCTTTCATCATGAAGTCTAATAATTCCACAAATCTACATATACAGAGTTAAGGATTAATCCCCATAGTAGATATAGTGATTCTTCCAACCCTGACTCCCAAACCTTTGTTTCTTGTGGCTTCATGGCTGCAAGAAACCAGCTGTCAATGTGTTAATTATTCAAAAAGGGAATTCATTGAGGTGGGTATGATATTTGAATTGTTCTCCAGGAGGCACCCTGCTTGAGCTACTAGCTCTGGGTTTCTCTGGGTTTCTCTGACCAAGAGAAGCCTGGATACACAAGAAATCACCTTTCTGCCTTCTTCCTCCATCCCCAAACAAGTCCATATTTTGGTGGGAGCATCCCTAATGTGGATTAATACTCTCTTTGGTAAAAACCCTGATTGGACATGAAATTAATCTAGAGCTAAAAATATGAAGGGTGTATATTAGTTGGCCCAAAACACAGAGTATGAGGCCTGGAGTTAGGAATTCAAATGTGACCTCAGATGCTTATTTTAAAAATTACATAAAATTATTGCTTCCAAATCATTTATATTTTATATTATATGAGTGACACAGATGAAATTTACAACAGTATATGCTATGATCCCATTTTCACCATGTTACTATTTAGTTTTCCCAATAGTTTAATTGACAAGTAATTTCTTTACCTAATATTTTACAATCTTTTATTTAATGAACACTAGTCTATGATTTACCTTTTGATCTAATTCTGAATTATCTATCCTATTCTGTTGTTCTGCTCTTCTGTTTGTTATCCAGTATTAAATAGTTTTGATAATTTCTTTAGAAAAAAATTTAGAAAATTTAGAAAAACTTGGCATTCTCCAAGTTTTTTTCTTTTTATAAATCCTCTTGATATCTATTCTTGTCTGATCTTCGACATAAATGTGATTCTCACTTTACCTAATTCTGATAACAATGGTATTTTGGTTGGAATTGCATTAAAGATATAAATTAATTGGGGTATTATTCACATATTCATATATTGGCTTGCCTGAAACATGTGCATATCTTCTCTCTCCAATTATTTAATCCTTTCTATATTTGCATCAAAATTGTTTCCTATGTATTCTAATAAAAATTCGCGCTCATATGTGTTCTGGTAGATTAATGTTCAAGTATTTTTTTTATCATTATTGTGTTATCAAACTTTGAAATATCAGTTTGTTTGGAAGTGAAGTGGCCTGATGAAGAACTTCTCCCCAAGTTCGGTCCCTTTAAACATGAGAGGTGGAGAGGACTGAATAATATTTAAGGGGATGAGTGAGCACACTGTAGTGCAAAGAGGGAAGATCAGGACAACAGGGTACAATAGCTAAGACAAGACAGATGTGGCAGTTGGTGTCATCTTATTTGATATTTTTGCCTGGATATTCATTCATTAATGCTTCCATTTAAGTTCTATACCAGTGACTCATTGTTGTGTAGAAGTAACCAAGATTCTTGACTTCTAAGCCAGAATAGTATAAAGTCTTTTCAAATAAGAAAAGCTTAGTGTATGGCTGAGTATGTCTGTCATCTGAGGAGTAATCAAACACCTGCAGAATAATGAATTTTTTTTAGTCTTATTTGCTCTTAAAGATTATCAACTAAATCATAAATGGGATGCAATTTTATCAGCACCACCCATCTCCCACTCTCACCTCCCCCAAAAATCATGAATCCATGAAGTATAGAATTATTCATTCATTTTATTGTCAAAATTTTTTTCTTCTGCCTTATCTTTGCCAGATTTGGAGATCAAAAGGTAATGAATCTGTGGGAACTGGTAGAGGAGTCTTTAAGCATCAAAGACCAGGGACTAGAGCTGAAATTGAGAAAATCAGAGAAACTACAAAGTAAAAACTGAATGTAGTTCAGGGCAATTAGAGATGATTTAAGGACTAATTTTACAAGATAAGCCTGAGAAATCTTCTCCCTTCCATAACATAGCAGCAGTGATGATACAAATGTGCCATAGCCTAGCAATCTGAGATACCTGGCCTAGCTTCCTTTTTATCCTAGACTGAATAAAAACACAATAAGGAATTGGGACTGTGGCTTTTTAAACCACAGAGTGACTATTGAGGATTAAGATAAGATATTTATATTCTGATGTATATCAAGTAATTGATGCAATGGAAAGAATTGTGTACTTGATATCAGAAGACCTGGGAATCAGTTCTCACCCTGTTGCTAATCATATGATCTTGGGCAAATCAATTCACTACCCTGAAACCTTAGTTTCCCCATTTGTGAAATGGGAATAATAATACTTGCATTAATAACATTGCAGGGGTACTGGGAAGGGGGGAAAGGTATTTAAAATACCTTGCAAATTGTAAATTTTTATGAAAATGCAAACTATTATCATTATGGACTATTTCTAGGATTTGCTTGTTTTTTCCCTCAACCATAACAAATAAAGCAACTATGAGTAATTTGTAATACAAAGATGTCTTTCAAAAAGGGACTTTCTGAAACTTGGTAGTGTGGGTAAAGTTTTTTAGTGCACTTGTAGTGGCCTGGTATAATGACAATAGGAAAAACAAGCTGCTTCAGAGTCCAGGAAAGATCAGAGGGTATTCCAGACATCATATATATATATATAATTTTATTTCAGTTTAATTCAATATTCATTAGCTATTAAATGTATGTCACTGTGCTAGGTACCAAAGATGTAAAACTGAAAAACAACCCAGCCCCAACCCTTAAGGAATGTAACTGAAGAGAGGATAATAAGAAATAGTTCTTCCACCCTGGGATTCTTCTTCACACTTCACACTTCTGCTAATGGTACCAAAGTACATTCAATCACTCAGGCCTCTCTTCCCTTCATAACTCTTCTCATCCAGTAAGATACCAAGCCCCATCAATTTTACCTCCAAAATATCTATTTAGTTTTAACATCAGATATTGGAAGGATCTTTGAATTCTTCCGGTCCAAACCCTTATTTTATTTATAAGGTAGAACGTAAAGAATTGAAATGGCAATAGGAACAAAATAGATTTCCTTCCAATTCTGCAACTGATTGGCTATGTGGGGTGAGGAAGAGTGAGGAGATAAGGATATCCCCAAACCTGGCACTGCTTTTAGCAGAAATAGGAACACTTTGGAAAGTGATGAGTTTTTGGGAGAAGATAATGAGTCTGATTTGGACACATTGGGTTTGAGATGGCTCTGGGACATCCACTTTTAAATGTCCAAAGGAGGCAACTGCTTTAGGGAAAATTGATACTCAGGGGATAGACTGGGTATGTAGATCTGAGATGGTAATTAAACCCACAGGAGCTGATCAGATCATAAAGAGTAGATAAAGCAAGAGTTTTAAACCTTTTTTGTATCATAGAAGCCTTTGGCAGTGTGGTGAAGCCTAGAGGACCCTTCTTTGGATATTTATAAATGCATAAAATAAAGCACAAAAGAAATTAATTACATGGAAAAACAGCTATCAAAATGTTTTTTTAAAGCTTACTAACACTATTTTTGGAATCTATGATAGAAAAAAGAATGGAGGGTCTAGGATAGAGCCTTAAGGAATACCCACATTTAGGAGCCAATATATGAATGATAACCCAGCAAATGAACCTAAGGAGTGGATAGACAGGAGGAGAACCAAAAGAGAAAGAACATCCTTGAAGAAAGTGTGGTCACCAGTGTCAAATGAAGCAGATAAGTTAAGAAAGACAAAAGACTGAAAAAAAAAGACTATCAGATTTGGGAGATCTTTAGCAATTTTGGGATCAGTCCAGGGATGAAGTCAAAAGTTGGATTCAGAGACAGAAAGAAAAATTTGTTAAGCACTTACTATGTGCCCAAAGAGCTGAGGAGTGAATAAAATGGGAAGTGGAGGCAATGATTATAGATATTTTTTCTTTAGAACATTACTGAGAAAGGTGGGAAATATAAGATAATAGTTTGAGGAAGATGGTAATATATTGAATGAAATTTTTTAAGGATAGAGGAGGAAAGAAGCATTTATTAAGTATCTATTTTGACCAGGCACTATGCTAAGTGCTTTATAAATATTACCTCATTTGGGAAAGAATGACATATATTTGAAGACTCTGGTCTTTCCTATCAATATAATATATAAGCCTGAGCAGACTATATTTTTGTCCCTCAGCTTCAGAAGGATGGAGGATTGAAGAGAGGGAAAGCTTGTGGGGTAGAAGCAATATTTTAAGGTTCTGTTCTATACAAGCTAGGCTAACTTTTTTTTCCTTAAAAGGTATCACACTGAGACGCCATAGACTTAGAAAACTGTCTCAGACTATTGCTGAGATATATTTCCTGATGGTTTCCATTGGTTGAATGGGAATAATAATATTTAGACTATCTAGGCTAAAAAGTGGCTATGTTTGGTTTGTGCCACACAACAAAAACATCTTGTATTTCCTACATTTTCTAATGTCAGTTTCCAGTTATTGCAATTCTATCTATCCTTCAGGATAGCATTAGAATGTTATTTCCACCATGAGGTTTTCCTTAATCCCAACCTCAATTGAAGTCAGTAACCTCATCATTCTCTCTGAATTTACTCAGTATTTTCTTTGTATTGCTTATAAGTCTGACCTCTTATGTTGCTTGGTACTGGAGGCATTTACATTTCCATATCCTTTATGCTTTTAAGTTACTAGAGATTAGCGACAGAATCCCTATACCTGAATAAGAGTATCAGTAAAGTCCTTCATTCTCTGGCACCTACCAGATCATATTATTTAATTTACATTCTTGCCTCAACTATTCATTGATCTCTAGATTGCTTTCTCATCTTCCTCAATGATGTCAATTCTTGATTCATCCTAATCCCTACCAATTTCCCTTGAGGACTCTGCTAAAATCTGGCCTGCAACTTCATCAATATCCACCATTCCCCGTCATTTTCATCTCACAAAGTTATAATTTAGTCTTCACTATTGAGCCACTCTAAGATAATGAATTCAGAAATAAAAACACATAATTATAAACTCTTATCTTTCCACTTCTCCCACTGCCACCTAAAAATTGCTTATTGTGGCTTTTATTGAGCAACTTGATCCCTTTCCAAGCTTCCATTTCACAATTCCCACTTAGACTTCATTCCTTCTCCCCCTGGCCCTTCCAGGGCTTTCATCCTATACTTAACCAGTTCAACATGGCCTTGGTCCTCCAGTCTGGAATCTTTTACTCCCTTGTATTTCCAAGGTTTCCTCTCTCCAGCCCACATCTACACCTGTAATACTGTCAGTGATCCTAATTCCAAGTCACAGAGCACTGGTACAGGAAGTCATCAAATCATGATAATTTAATCCACTATCAATTTTTGGTGGGCCTTCACTACCCTATTGCATTTCTTTGATTCATCTCTGACTAACTAACTCCTTATCACACTCCCTCCAACAGTTGTTCCGAGCTGTAGTAGACCAGGCTTAACTCAGGTTCAGGTTCAAGATCGGAACAAAATGAGACACTTATAGTTCATCTAACAGTTATCAAAAAGGGATACTATTGTGCCCTAAGAAATAATGAAGGGTATGAGTTCAGAGAAACTTTAAGAGATTATTTGGATGAACTTGCTTGGATACCTAGCCACAATAGGAAAAGGATATTCAGCAAAGTTTGATTCATTGGATGCAGCTTCCGCAGTTCAGTTGTTGCCCATGTTGATCAGCTAGTCAGAAGTCTGAGGGAATTGCTGCTAAGAACTCAGATCTTGGTCTTTTTGTGATTAGGCCATCAGGAAATATATCTCAGCAATACCTGAGACAGTTCTCTAAGTCGATGGAGTCTCAATGTGATACCTTTTAAGGAAAAAAAGTTAGCCTAGCTTGTATAGAACAAAACCTTAAAATATTGCTTCTACCCCACAAGCTTTCCCTCTCTTCACTCCTCCATCCTTCTTTCTCTTAGCAGATGACTTTTTAAGAAGATTGAGCCCATCTGTCATGAGGTCTCTTCTGATGACCTCTCCACCTCAAAATCTCCCTTTGTCCTTCTTTGTTTTGGTATTAGGGGATGAGGTGACCCTAATCCTTGCAGAGTCTAACCTTGCCTCATACTTCCCTGATTCCATTCCCTCCTGTCTCTTCAGCTCCATCAATCATTCCCTTTTTTCACTCTCCCTTCTTCAATCTTTTTAAAGGTTCCTGCTCAGCTATTTTCAAGGTCAGATAATCCCTAATAACCAACAATGGTTATACAAAACTTTCCTTCCTTTTAAGCCATTATTATAATATTACATAATATGTTAAGCTATTATTAAACATAATTAATAAAAAATCTTAATGCACAGATCTGATCATGTCATTTTCCTGCTCAAAAAATTCATTACTTCACTATAAACGTATAGCTGGGAGGGATCTTAGAAAACATCTAACCCAAACCTCTCATTTTATTAATGAAGAAACTGAGGTCTAGGGAAATTAATGAATTATTCATGCTCCCTCAGATATTAACAAGCAAAGGTGAAATTTGAACCAATTCTTCTAACCTCGGAATTCCTAGTTTTTCATCCATACTATACTGGTAGGGAAATCCATACTTCTTACACTGTTGGTTGTATAGGTTCTACAATCTGACTCCAATATGTCTGCCTAGACTGCTATCTTTTTAAATTTTATTTCATTTTTTTCAATTAGTATAAACTTATTTTGTTTTCCCTTTGCCTCTCCTCCCCACAAACAAAAATTAAAAAAAACCCCACAAAACTTTTATAACAAATATAAATAATCAAATAAATTTCTTCATTGGTCATGTCCTCCCCCTCCCACCAAAGTCTGTACCCTAAATTCACCACCTCAATGTTAAGAATGAGTATCATACTTTATAATGAGTCTTTTGGAATCATTATTGATCATTGCATTGATCAGAGTTAAGTTGTCCAAAGTTAAAACTTGTCTTTATGATACTGCTTTTAATGTGTAAATTGTTTTCCTGCTTCTGCTCTACTGACTACATCAGTTCATTTAAGTCTTTCCTGAAGGTTTCTCTAAAATCGTCCCTTTTATTGTTTCTTAGAGCAACATAGTATTCCATGACATTCATAGTTTTCAGTTCTTTGACCCTTGCACATGGGCCTATCCTGTACCTACATACCTAGGATACATCCTTTTCATCTCTGCCTCTGTAATAGCCTTTTCTTCCATAAAGTTATAGAGAAAGAGTCTCTTTCTTCTGCTAAATCCTTTCCTTTCTCTTCATCAAGGTAATATAGTAGAGAGAGCTCTAGATTTGGAATCAATCTGAATTCCAATCTGAATTAAAGATCTGAATTCCAATTCTGTCTCAGGACTTTACTAACTGGGTAATTTATATTTACTCGGCCTCAGAGTGAAATGCAAATAAAAATAGCATCTATTTCACAGGGTTGTTGCGAGGATAAACTTGGATAACTACATAAATACTAGTTCTTGTTCTTCTTTTTCTCTTTATCCTTTTTTTTTTTCCTTTTACCCTTCTCCTCCTCTTCTTCTTCCTCCTTTATAATCCAGCTCATGTATCACCTTTCTCATGAAAACTTTGCTGATCCATTTCTTCACCTCCACTTCCCCAATCCTGAAAATAATCTCTCCCTGACCTCAAACTTCCCTTAAATTTTTAGCATTTAACTAACATAGTGGATTGAATCCTGAGCCTGGAGACATAAGGTCCTGAATTCAAATCTAGCCTCTGGTACTTACTAGTTATATGACCATGGGTAAGTCACTTAACCACTAATCTGCCTCAATTTTCTAAACTGTAAATTAGGGATAATAACAGTACCAACTTTCTAGGGTTGCTAAGAGGATCAAATGAGATGAAATTTGTAAAGCAATTTAGCAGAGTGCCTGGCACATATTAGGCATTGAATAAATGCTTATTCCTTTACCCCAGAACCTTTTGTTTAGATTTCTCCTTTACCAACCTTGCATAATATTTTTTGTGTGTTTGTCATAGCCCCTCTAATAAACTGAGAGGAGAAATTGCGTTTTCATCTTTGTTTCTCCAGCTCTTAGTCCAAAACTTTGAATATAGTAAGGACTTAATAAGTGAGTTTTTTTTTAACTAAATTGAATTGCATCACCCATATTAATAACTTTTAAAGCCCCTAGCACAATGTTCTACTCATGATTGGTACTCAGTAAGTAGTTGTTATTGATAAATAAAAGAATCATGAATAAATGAATGAAGCATGAATGAATGCCTGTATCTATACTGCATGGAATCAGACTAGGAAATAGCTCAGCATAACTAAATGAATCCTCTATATACAAAGGACCCCGGTTCAAATCCTTCTTCTGACACTTCATGCCTTATTGGCTTTTAGTTAACTTTTTTTTAAAATGAGGGCTTGGACCAAATAGTCTCTAAGGTCCCTTCCAGCTCTGAAGCTACATCCCTGGGTTACTTTACTTCTGTTACCTATCATCCGTGTGCTCCGAAGCACTTATCTCTCTGAGCATCCATTTTTTTTTTTCACCTGTAAAAAGAGAGTGTAAGATTACGATTGCCAAATTTTCTCCCAGTTCAAAATTATATGAAATTTCCAAATGAATGACTGAATGAACAAACAACAATGACTCTGAACCAAGTACAGAGAAATTGGTCCTGACTTGAAAGTCACTCAGTGTCCTCCCAAGCTTTTATATCAGTTTTCTAATCAGCCAGCCACAGGGCAAATCAGGCCAGATATGTGTTTGACTTTCACTATGCCCAAGTACAATGCTGAATTACAGGGCTCTGGAAATGAACTAAAAGTAGCAAAATAAATCAATATGGACATGGGTGCAACAAACAAGATAAATGATTAAAAAGGGGTCAGAGGAGGAGAAAGATCCCTGTCATTAGCTCTTTGTCCACTTTTACCTTTTTTCTTCCAACCCTCCCCTCCACAAATAGCCTTGCCCTTTCCACTTCTACAGCTCCATTATCATTCTTCCAATCAAGAAAACTTAAAACTCTGACACTATCATCAACTTTCTTTCATCCTCATTTCTATTTCCCTACTGCTAAACCAGGCAATTTCTAAATCCTGGAGGTTTTTTCCCTTCCAAATTTTTCTGAGGTCCCTCCATTTTTTCTACACCTCCTTCCATTTTGAAGGGGTTTGGAGCCAGTGCCCCTGCAATCTGGAAATCAGTGTAAACTTTTTGGCCTTCTATTTTACCAGAGAAAAGAAATTGTGTATATTTGTGATTTTAAAAGATAAAATTTTGATATTGCATAATACTATACATGTATTTTACGTACTTCTGAGTTTCTAAATTTTTTTTGCCATCAATTGGCCTTAGTATATCCTGTGATTTCCACAAAATTCCCCTTTAAATACCTATTTAATTTCTTATGCCAATTTGTAATGGGGAAAGTAGTGATGTAGAAGGAATAATTGTACTTTCAATGCAGATTTTCATCTACTCAAGATAGATAATGACCACAAACCCATAACTGACTTTTTCAACTAAATTCTAACCTCTAGTCTAGAGATGTCAAACACACAGCCCCCTACACTCTGGAGTACCTCAGAACCAGAATAAAGTTAGTGAGTAATACTTAATAAAATGAAAAAAAAAAACACAGATAACATTACATTATAATACTGTTAATAGACAGTCTGCAAGTATCCTTAAATTTAGATTATTTGTCCTTGCTTCTATTTGAATTTGACAGGATTACTCTAGTCTATACTAAAAATAACTGATGTACAAAGCACTTTCTTCTCAGCTGTCCTATGAAGGAGGTCGGGGAAATAATATTATCTCCATTTTGCAGATGAGGAAACAAACCTGGAATATAGACTAATTGACTTCCCCAGACATGCAAAAGGCATTAAAATTGAGGCAAACTGGGAAAGACTTCCTGTAGAAGTAAGATCTTAGTTGAGATATGAAGGAAGTCATGGATGCTAAGAGACAGAGATGAGGAAAGATAGCAAGCTGAGCAGTGGAGAGAAACAGTGAAAATCCCCAGAGCTGAGACATAGAGTGTTTTGTTTGAGGAACAGCTAGGAGGCTGGTGTTACTTGATAGAAGAGGACATTGTGCAAGGAGAGAAGGTGGGGAAAAGGCTCAGAGGGTATTGTCAAGGATGGAGCTATTAATCACTTTGTGACAGAATCTCACTGCCCAATCTCTTTGGCATATACTGTGCCTTAAAACCTCCAATATCTTGCAGTGGAACAATCATACACACACACACACACACACACACACACACACACACACACCATAGCAGAATGTAAATCTAGTCAAAATGAGGACCATCCACATCATCAGATTCCCTGGAGTTGTGCTTCATGTAGATCTCACCTGGCTCTTTTGTCCTTGCTGCCAACACAACCAACTCCATAGCACAAAGACTCATCTAGAAAACAACCTGAGCTTCCTCTAGTTTTACACCTTGCCTCCAAACAGCTTCAGAAAGAGAGAGGTTATTACCTCAATTAAGGCTATGATTAATAGCAGCTGCTGGCTTCTTTTTCCAAAGATCAATTGCCCTGCCTTCCAAATCATGCTAACATCTCATAATCAGACCCAACTTTATTTCCCACTATTCTCCAAAATCCATCCTTTGCCCCACGTAAGCCTGTCCTCTCAAATTTTCCATACACACACACTATACTAATTTTCCCACCTAGTAATCCTTTTATCTAAAATTTACTCTTTGCTAGAAGACTCTCTGTCTATTCATGTCCTCCAGTCCCTCATTGGCCCACCCAAGCCTCACTTCTTCCATTAAGTCTTTTCTGATTATCCTAGTTCTCATCCCATTCTGAAGTCCCATAGCATTTGTAGTCTACCACACAACTTGGCACCTAATTATATGAAACAGAACCAGAGAGACAAGTGGTATAATGGGACAAGCGCTGGACCTGCCATGTGATTCTATGTGATTCTGAGCAAGTTACTTAACCTCTCTCAGCATTCGTTTTCTCATTTATAAAATAGATATAATCATAGCATCTATATCATAGGGTTATTATAAAACACAAATGAGACAAAGTGTAAATTTCAAAGTGTTATATAAATAGTAGCTATTATTATTTTTAAATATTTGCTGTGGATTTAGAGAAGTATTCTCTCTTTAATACTTTTTTTTTTCCCCAACAGAAATAGTTACATAAGTTAAATTTTCAGCGTGAGCCTTATACCTCAGCAATCAACAATCTCTAGGGCTTGATTTATTATTTTGTTGATTGTCTAGACTTAAGAAAGTGTTGATAATGCAGATTAAATTTAACAGTGTATGCCCAGGCATCCCTTCCTTTGTTAAACTTTTACCAGCACACTCCCTGTATTGCTCTATAAACACTGCTTGAGCTCAGCAGGTCAATAGTAGACTCAGAGAATGAAGTCATCACCAGATTGGAGGCTAATTAATAATAATAATGTAATTTTTATAATTACTTAGATATGTGTTTATAATAGTGTCATTATTAGTGTCTTAAGGTTTACAAAGTGCTTTACCTCTTTCATCTCATCTCTGAACCAAAAATCCCTCCTATGACATATCCTACCTGTTCGACCCTGGATGAATCAATTAACCTGCTTGGACCTCATTTTCATCATCTGAAAAATGATGAAGTTAAATTAAATGGCCTCTAATGCCATCTCTAGAACTATGATTCTATGATCAAAGGGTTCCCTAAAGATGGTCACTTTTAGCCTCAGGCTAACTGGTTAATGAAAGCACAGGTTGAGCTATCCTATATGTGAAATTGGGCCCTTGAATGCTATGCCCATATACTACATTAATTTTCAGATATCTATTAATTATTCTCTTTACATTTATTCTGTATATATATATATATATATATACTTATATATGTACTTATTTTCCCCATTATAATGTATGCTCTTTAAGACTAAAAATTGTTTCATTCTTTGTACTTATATCCTTAGCATATAGCAAGATATCTGGCACGTAGGAAGCATCTAATATATTCTTGTTGATCATTACTGGACAAAAATAGAAAAGCATGTTGATTCAAAATAAATGCATCTGATTAAAAAGGAAAGCATAATATATAGGAAATCTCCCCATTACCTTCTGCCCTCTCCCATACAGAGTGTCACATTCATTCTCTAACAGATTTCCCATGCTATCAATGGAAAGAAAAGAAAGAAAAGAAAAATGTTTCTGATGGGAGGAAAAATACACTTATCATAGACAACTCATGGTCCTGAGTGATGAGGTAGTCATCCTGGCCTGTGTCTTGCCACTGGTCTCTCATGTTTGGAAAAGAAAATGAAACTGATTACTTTGAACAACTCTGCCTCGTTTAAATCCAATTCACTTGCAAGTCAAGGTACCATTCTCCCAATGTTATTGGTCCTTTTGCTGAACAAAAAATGAACATGCTCCTACTTCAGTATCCCAGCTGAAATACCTCTCTGCCTTTAAAACTGATGCTATTTCCCAATAGATCACTGATGTTATCTGCTGGGCTATTTTTTCCACTGTGCTGCTTTTTGCTAGTTGTCCAATTAATTTCTGCTGCTCTGCAAATGCTTTTTGGCAAGATAGTATTAATAGCTCTTTGGGGAGTCTAGTCCATAGCCTTAAGGCTATTTCAACTCTTTTGTGAGTCAGTCCCACAGATACATGTAGTCAGTGAGGTATTGGGTTTTGTTTTTTTTTTTTAATTCTCTTCTACCTCTTCAGCACCAGGTCCTTTGGGTCTCCTAATATTTCAGTGAGGAGAATGTGTATATCCATATATATTCATATCATATATATCCATATTTTATATATATAATCTTAGCACCGGAGCTAGGCAGAGTTTTGCTTAGGAAACTCAAAAAGGACATAATAAAATTTGTCATCTTGGTCGTATAATTCTGCAAGGTTACTCAAATTCCTACTCTTCCTACTTTTTTTTACAAATGTTATTTATGTAACAACAAAAACATTTATGGTTTATGTAACAACAAAAACATTTATGAACTGATTTAAAAAAAAACTGAACAAGGAAACAAGTGTTATTGAAGTACCTACTATGTACCAGGCACTACAGTAAATGCTTTAAAAATAGTTCCTTTGATCTTCACAATCACACAGACAATGATCCTCATTTTGCAGTTGAAAAAACAGAGGCAGATGGAAGTAAAGTGATTTGCCTAGCATCAAATAGAAAGTATTAGAAGGAAAATTTGAACTCAGTTCTTCATAATATGGCTAGATGGTACAGAGGAAAGAGAGTTGGCTCTAGAATAAGGAAAACTTATCTTTTCTTAGTTCAAATTTGATTTGATTCTTACTAGCTTTGTGACCTTGGGCAAGTCACTTAACTTTGCCTTTCTCTGTTTCCTCATTGTTTCCTCATCTGTAAAATGAGCTGGAGAAGAAAACAGCAAACCATTTCAGTATCTTTGCCAAAAAAAACCCAAATAGGGTCACGAAGAGTTGAATGAACAACAACAGAAATGTTTGCTGAATTGAATAGAACTTTAGATTGCAAATCAGTAAGACTTAGAATGATGGATGGATATGTAGGACTAAATTCATCATGGTTGTATGTAATGCGTTTTAAATAATGATAATAATAATATAAATATAACTTAGGTACTGCAGTTTTAAATATGAACCATCTGTGTGCTGAGGATTTTCAAGTAGAATATAATTGATAAGGAAAAATATATGGTGTGTTTACAATAAAAGAAAAGCCGGATGCTTGGAATTTTAAATTTATGGGAATAATTTCCTTTCTAAATGAGAGAGGGGATTAGTAACAGAGTCAAAAGATTCTGAATAATCAATTCAGAACTGCAGTATGGTGTCCAGAATCCCAGTAAATGTATATTAAATTTAATTTCTATATTTAGAAGAGAGAAGCCCATATGGTGAGAATATCTCTATTTGTAATGTGACAGATTTCTATAAATATTAAAATTCTGCAATGATCAGCAACGTTATTTAGTATAGGCATGCAAGCAAGGTATGCTGGTACACCTTGAGGGTATATTCCCATTGACCCATTCCCTTTCCTACAAGTCAAGTTCCAGTAGGAATGTTCCTTTCTTCCCCCATCTTTCTCATAGTGTCTTGACTGACTACCCCATGTTCTCTGGACAACAATGCTCTTTAGTCATTTGTTTTTGAATCTTAAAATAGAAATATTATTCACCAATAATGTTCACAAGTTTAAAAAGTGCCATTCATAGAATGAATCAAGTCTTGTCTATGGAAGAGAAGCTATAACAAATGAATAAACCTTAAAGCTAATGCTCTATATTTAATAATTATATCATCAGGAAAACCTTCACCATTTTTAAAGATACTTCCATGGGATGGGTATTGCAAAATATATTTTAATTTGGGCTTAAATAGAAAAAAAAAACATGCAATTCTTTATTTAAAAAATTATTTATTTATTTGTTTGGACAAAGGCAGTGTGGGTATAATGGAAAGGATTCCACTTCTGCTACTAATTTGTTTTATGATCATTGAATAAATTATTGGACCTTTCCAGACATCAATTTCCTCCTATCTAAAGAGGAGACTGAATTACACAATAGGCCAGAACTGAAAGGATCATAGCAGACACTTAACAAATGCTTGTTGACTAATTTGTTGGTTGATCAATAGAAGGTCTCTTTAGTCCAATCCTTTCGTTTTATGGAGGAGGAAAGAAAAATATAGAGATTCAAAGTGACTTGCCCATATTTGCATGAATAGGAAAACACAGAACTAGGATTATATATTGTATTCCCCAGTAGTTTACAAACTCCATAAAGTCAGGTAGTATTTCATTCTTTTCTTTGTATCCTTAACATATAGACTAATAATGAGGTCCTGGATAACTGCGTGGGTTTGGCACAAAAAAAAAAAGCCCAAAGTACAGACAAGATTATAATACTCCTTAAGGCAAGAAGGGAAATTGCACTGATGATCCTGTAATCCAATCAGAGAGCCAAGTTATGATAAATCCTTAAGGTTAAATTTCCCCTATAAAAATGTCCACAACCTACACCATCTTTGCTGTATCCCTTTTGGATCACCCCATCATAGCTCTGCCTCGTGGTGTCTTCCCCTCCCCTCCCCTGTACCTCATGGTATCGTTCGCCATGTTACAGCTAATTAACTCTTTCAGGGTGCTAAATCCTTTTTAGGATTTAGCTTGCCAGTCAATGGTACTATCACAGCATGGCAGTATTCCCTTTCTCCTAGTTAATTGTGAGTTCCACTGGGGAACTTGTCTTTTCCATAGTTAATTGTTAAAACCTCTTTTATTTCCCAAATATATTTCATATTTACTACTTCTAGTATCTATTTCACCTCTTCATTTTGTCTGTGACCTCTTCTCATAAATAAAAGTACCTTTTGTCAAGAAAAAGGCCCTTGTGAATTCTTCACATGTAAATTGTTACCAAACCTCATCATGTGGTGCCTATTGCTCTTCTCAAAGACAACATTTGGTGCCAAATCCCAGATCACCGTACTCAATAACATAATTAATATCTTTAGTACTTCAATAAATGTGGGGTTTTTTGTTGAATTGATTCAAAATCAAGTCTTATGATGACAAATTCAGTCCTTTTTTGTTGTTGTTGTTATTCCATAAAACCTAAATAATCCCTGAAGTCCTTTTTAATGATCCTATCTCACTTTCAAGGACCTGGACAGAAATTATGCAAATAGTGAGAAAGTGGTTTATCTTCCTTTGCTTTGTTTCTTCTTGGATTGGAAATATTTGTCTTATTTAAAAAAAAAAAAACCTATCTCTATTTTTGAGAATTATTTTTGTAGCACAGTCATTACTTAATTATTTTTTACATGTCTGATATTATTCACTTATAAATTTACCTGGCCTGGGCATTTTTTTTTCTTTTAGCAGTTCATTTGTGGTTCATTTAATTTATTTGGCTGAGATTGGGTTATTTGCTATTCCTATTTCTTATTTTATTAATTAGGCTACCTTATATTTCTGCAGAGATTTGCAACATTTCTCTAAATTCTCAGTTTCCCTAGTTCATAATTGTGTATAGTAATTTCTTATAACTGCATTTCCTCTCTGTTTTTTACAAATTTATTTATTTGGTTTTTACTTGGAAAATTTTTCTTCTCTTGTTCTTAATCATATAGCTAATGGCTTATCAATTTTTTTTAGTTTAAGAAAACCTGTTAGCTGGAAATATATTTTTCGTAATTGTACATTTATAGCCTAAATAAATTGCTTGCCTTCTCAATGAGGGGAGGATGGAAGGAATGAAGGAAGAGAATTTGGAACTCAAAAAACCCCCTAAAACTAAGGATTATTTTTGCATATAATTTTGGGGGAAATAAAATAGTAGATTAAAATTTTAAACTGTTAGTTTAATCAATTCTATAGTTTTTTAATTAAAGTTTCTCTATTTCTCCTTTAATTATAAAATTCTCATATTTGATTTAAAGTTGTTAATTTTTTAGCCTTTTAGTAAAAATTTACATTTATAGAACCTGGATCCCCCCTTTTTCTATGTTGTTAGTATAATGTTTTCATAAATATAAATTTTTCTCTGAGAACTGTTTTAGTTGTGTCCCATAGATATTTATATTATCATTGTCATCATCATTGCTATAATTTATGCATCTTTTTGAGGTTTGCAAAGTATTTTACATATGTCATTTTATTTGATCCTCGCAGGAACACTAAGATACTGACACTATTATTATTCCTATTTCCTAGTCAAAAAAACTGAGGTTGAAGAGAAGGCAGGTGACTTTCTCAGAATTATCCATCAAGTAAATGATTAAGGCATCTTTAAACTAGTCTTAACTCCAACTCTAGTTGTTCTTTTGTTTTTCATTTCTTTCAATTATATCCAATTCTTTGTGACTCTATTCGGTTTTCCTGGCAAAGATACAAGAATGGTTTGCCATTTTCTTCTTCAGCTCATTTTATAGATGAGGAAACTGAGACAACTAGGGTTAAGTGACTTACCTAGAGTCACACAGTCAGTAAGTGTCAAAGTCTGGAATTTAGCTCAGGTCTTCCTAAGTCCAGGCCTCATACCTTATTCCCTGGCCACCTAGTTGCTTCCTTAAACATAACTTTATTTTTTTGATGATTTGTTATTTAACACATTCATTATTAATGATATCTTTGCTTTATCTCCATTTGATCACATGTTCTTTATTCATTTCTATTTGTTTATGATCCAGAAAGGATGTATTCATTATTTTAACATTTTAAAATGAGTTTGTAATTCCTTTTTACACTACCTCATGATCAATTTTTTGAGGATACTATGCAACATTGATATATATATATTCTGAATATACATTCAAAAATTTCCATAGTTCAGATGTCAAATGTAATTTGTTTTAAAAAATTTTATTCAGTTCAATATTTCCCTATTTGTTTATTTTCCAGTTGGATTTAATCTCTTCTAAGAGGAGAATTTTTAAATTCTATTAGTGACTTTTTTTGATTTGCCAAGATTATCCTTTCAAGAAGGGAGCCACATTCAATGTATTACATAATAACATCCATTTCCAAGAACTGTTGTCATTTAATTCTCTTTTTTACTCTCTCTCATCTATTCATATGAATGTCAATTTTTGATAGATGAGGCAGAGTTCAGAGAGATGTTTTCTGTTCTAGCCTGAAGGATTCTTTGCCTTTTGCCTTATTGACTCTTCCTTTTGATTTCATGCTTACTGTCCCTTTGAACCTATGACCCAATGTTCAACCCTCTCTGAACTGTGCCTTCTATCCTTGGGATCGTGACCATTTCTTCCTTTCAGGAAGAATTAATAGCAACCAGGGAATCAATCCACAAATATTTAATAAGTGCCTTCTATGTGCTAATTACCAGGTATACAAAAATGGGCAAAAATAGCACTTTCAAGGAGTTCACAGTCTAAAGATAAAGGCAACATTCAAACATCGCTTGTGTTCAGTTATGTCCAACTTTTCATGACTCTGTGAACCATTATTGACTGTCTATGAGGTTTTCTTTTCTTTTTTAAAATTGTCTTTTTTTATTTTTATACATATTTATTTGTGAATCATGTTGAGAGAGAAAAGTCAGAACAAAAAGAGAAAAATCAGGAGAGAGGAGAAAATAAACAGAAAAAAGAAGTTAACACAACATATGTTGATTTACATTCAATCTCGACATGGTTCTCTTTCTGGGTGCAGATGGTATTTTCTATCCAAAGTTTTTTAGGTTCAACTTGGATCACTGAACCACTGAGAAGAATTAAGGGTTGATCATTGCCATGGAGTTTTCTTGACAAAGATATTGGAATGATTTGCTATTTTCTTCTCTAGTGTGTTGACAGAGGTTGCACAAAATTATACCATTAGAGCCTGAAGCTACATTTGAACTCAGATCTTCCTGACAAGAGGTCTGATATGCTATATGCTATTCTGCCTAACTGCCTTGAGAAGACAATTACATACAAATAAAATATATACAGGATATATTAAAATTTAAGTAGTCAATAGAAAAAATGTGGAATTAAGGTACATCAGAAAAAGGGTTCCTCTAGAAAGAAGGATTTTATTTGGAACTTGAAGAAAGCCAAGAGGAAAACCGGGAGATTGAGATGAGGAAAGAAAGCATTTCAGACATGGGGACAACCAGGGAAAATGTCTAGATTTAGGAGATGTTGTTTGAGGAAAGACAAGTTAGGGGTCACAAAGTAGGAAATAGAAAGGTACTCAAGGTTTAATGTCATTCAGGTATAGAATAAGTATTTCCTTTAGACAAAAGATGTGTATTAAACACACAAGTGCACATTGACAAAAACCCTAATAAGCAGTGGCAATAACATAATCATTTTTATATTCTCTTAAGAGGTTGATACTTAAAATGTCAAGACATGATGCAGTTTGTGGAACTAGAGAATAAAAATTTTATATTTCATCTCAGTTTTGCCCCCTTTAAATAGTTTCCTGCAGATCCATGTCTTTTAGCAAGCCTGGTCAAGATTTAGAGCTTATTATCATACTGGTGATCATCTTTTCTTAGAAGTATGTATCATCTGCACCTAAATAAAGAATCAGGTTCTTCAGGGTTCTCAGACTCATAAGGTAGCCCCCACAATTGAATAAATTCATCTCAGGATTACTATTCAATCACCCATACTTAAGAAAGAAATAAAACCAAAGAGAGATGCAAGAGCAGGTTTGCCTAAGCCCAAATATATGCCTGTGGTTAACCATTTCTCCCAATGGTCTTCTACTCTTTAAAGGATGGGTTTGTAAAACATCTGCAGACAAGATCTTAAGGTCCACTTAAGTGGATTTTCCTGTTCAGCAATTAATAAGGGAATTTCTTCATTGTCCCAAAATACTCAAGCCTTTCAGCATTGAGCTGCTTCCCCAGAAGTGGCAAGGGGCCCAGACTCAGCAGCCCATGAAATATACTCCAATCCAAACCCTACTACACTCCAACAATCTGTAATTTCAGTGTTCTCATTTTGTTGAATTCTTATATCTTCATATAATCTTGGGTTGTGTTGTGTTTGGGTTTGTTTTGATCCATTAACTTCCTTCTGCCTTCTGAATTTTTGCATTCCAATTTTGTTACTCTCTTTTTCAGACAATCCAATGATAAAGTATGTTTTTCTTTTCTTCCAAATGTTTTCATCTCTTAGTAGAATTGGGTGTGGTTTTTTTTTTTTCCCTAAAAAGTTCTCATTTCTACCCTTGTATTGTTGATTTAATATTCATGCATACTGGACATTCTTGAAGTTGTTCCATCTTTATTTCGGGTGGTCTTGCAAAAATAATAATGACGCAGTGGATAGAGCACTAGCCCTGAAGTCAGGAAAACCTGAGTTCAAATCAGACACTTAAACACGTCTTAGCTGTGTGACCCTGGGCAAGTCACTTAAGCCCAATTGCCTCAGCAAAGAAAGAAAGAAGGCATGATGCCATTATTCTCTCAAGGAATTCTCATTTGATTTTCTTTGTAAAATAAATTTTCATTTAGATAGGTCTTTCTTTGAATATACATTTTTCCTCATAATTCTTTTATCAGTCTATCAATTATTCTGCAAATTTTTCTATGGCATCCTTGCTGCCAATATGTTCTAAAGACCCAATACCACTGTACCCAACTTCCAGCCCTTTCTCAGTCTTTTCTCTCTTCAGTTAGATAAAGATTGGGTGAGTTTTGGGGGCAAAGGGTAAGAATGCTCAATCAGAGCACTGCTGCAAGGAAATTCCCAGAAGCCACCATAGTTGAGATTCTTTTCCAGCTTTTCCAAGCCTAGACTTCTAGACTCTTTTATCTCTGAGATTAGTTTTATTTGGTCTCTAAAGTGATCTTGTTACTGGGGTTGAGGGGTGGGGCAAGAGTCCACCAAGACTTTATTGAGGAAAACCCCTAGGTGCTCCATTTGTCTTTGAGTCTAGCTATTTAGCCAGTTCTAAATCTATCAGAGATGCTTAGTAACTGAATTCTCCCGAGTTATTCCTCAAATTAAAACCTTCCTGTTCTATGTCCTATTTTGTTAAAAACAAGTTAGATCACATATAAACTAATTATACTATGGTCTTTAGGAATAAGTTTTTTTTTATAATAACATATTTTAGTCTTTATTGTCCAACATTCTCCTCCATGGCTTCATGAGAAGCCTTTCCTCTCTTGAGAAACTTCCATCCTAAAGTCTCTTCTAATTAATCCTAATCCTAATCAAATGCAAATTCTGTAAAGTCAGGGTTTAGCTTTTTGTATACAATCACATCATTCTAGCCTTTCATTTACCCTCTAATTATATTATATAGGCAGCTGCATATTCCTCCTACATATTATAGATTATCCTATTGTGGTTAGCTGTCTTCTAATCATAAGATTGGTCTCTTGGACAGATCTGCCTTGAGAAATATAGAGTAGCTTCCTATTCCTCATTGTCACACAGAAAAATCCCCAAAGGGAAGAATTATGCTTCATGACAAATGTGTCACACACTTCTACTGGGTTTTTTTAATTTATAAAATGTTTTCCTCATAATAATCCTTTTGTCCTGGGCTCGGCTTAACTCAGTTCAGTCACTTAGTAATTTAGATTTGATATTGAAATGAAATGACACATTCTTAAGTCTGCAAGAGTTAACAAAAGGAGATTTACTTAATCATGAAGGAAAAAAAAATTCAACAATAATATGCATTGGGAACACCCAAAGTTGCTTCTCTTGAACAAAGCCAGGTGTCACAATAAATAGAGTGCAGGGCCTGGAGTGAAGAAGATTTGATTTCAAATTTGGCCTTAAACACTTACTAGTTGTGTGAAATCACAACTTTTATCTACTTCAATTTCTTCAACTATAAAAGAGTTATAATAATAGCATCTGCCTCCCAAGGTTATTATTATAATCAAACAAGGTAATATTTGTAAATAGCACTTAGCATAATGCCTGGAAGATAGTAGGCAGTTTAAAAAAATGCTTATTTTCTTCTTTTTCCCCCAAATCCTTTGCCTGAGTTGCCCTTTGTAATCCACTAGCCAAGAATCAAAAAAAGTATCTGAAGCTACATTGTGTAATGTCCATAGTCTTCTCTGTGCTTGTGTCTAGGACTGAGCTCGAGCACACTCTCACTCAAGTCTCTCTCAAGTCTGCTTATTTCAAGTCCTCTCAACCCTTATATACCTTAGTACAATTACATCGCTACAGCATAATGAGCATGTACCAACTGTAGAACCATTACATCACCATACTAAGTACTAAGTATATGTGAACTAGAGAACCATTGTCTCATAAAACACACTGAGTGAACACCCTGCTGTAAGTATCTGAGCTTCACGTATACTTTTCTCAAAGTTCCCCAATATCTGCTGTCCTCTACAGTTTTGTACTTAGGGGACTAGGAAGTGATATCAACAGCTGAAGTCTTTGGTCCCATGAGCCAATAAAGTCTTAGAGTGGTTTTAATACCTTTAAAAGAAAAACTAGCCTTACCTACATGGGATCAGAGGTTAGGATATCACTTCTCTCTCTCCTCTGAAAGGTTATAATCTGTTTCTTAAATGAAAAAACTAGAATATAAAGAGGTTAAAAAAAAAAAATGTTTGAGCTCAGATACAAATCCATATCTCCTCATCTTAAGTTGAGTATTCTTTCTATGATACTGAGTTGCATTCATTCTATTTAATTGTATTCCAATTTTCCTTGGCTCTCTGTAGAGGGCTGAAACTCTTGAGTTGTTCCACTAACTTAGTGTATAGATGCTCAAGAAGTGATGTCAAGATTTTATTTCATCTTTGCAGATGATATGATGATATACTTAGAGAACCCCAGAGATTCTACTAAAAAGCTATTAGAAATAATCCATAACTTTAGCAAAGTTGCAGGTTATAAAATAAATCCCCATAAATCCTCAGCATTTTTATACATCACCAACAAAATCCAACAGCAAGACATACAAAGAGTTAGCTTCTTTCCCAGATGATAAGCTTTTATCAAGACTTGTGTTGTACTGGCATCAGCAATGAGAATACAGAACAATATCACAGCACAATGAATTCAATTCCGTTCAACAAACATCTAATATATGATTATTATCATATGATAATATGATACACTGAAAGTGTACATGAGGTATACACTGAAATTGGAAAAAATTATAGAACAATATTTGCCCTTGTTAAGTCTCTATTCTTCTTGAAGGAAACATCGGAGCAGATTGTCAGATATTTATGTGGATAGATTGAGCATTTATCAATCATTTACTATATGCAGAAGAGTGAGTAGAAATGTGATGTGATATGATATTCTTAATGTCTAAATTTTACTCTTTCATTCCTGATATTATTTCTATTTTCTATGTCAAATAATGGAGAAGAGGCAGAAATGAAGGGAATTTGGAACTCAAAATTTTAAAAAGGAATGTTAAAGTTGTGCATATTGTTTAAAGAAATGCAAATTAAGATAACTCTGGGGTACCACTACACACCTCTCAGAATGACTAAGATGACAAAAAAAGATAATGATAAATGTTGGAAGGGATGTGGAAAAACTGGGACACTAATACATTGGTGGAGTTGTGAACTGATCCAACCATTCTGGAGAGCAATTTGGAACTATGCTCAAAAGGCTATCAAACTGTATCTTCCCTTTGATCCATCAGTGTTTCTATTGGGCCTATATCCCAAAGAGATCATAAAAAAAAGGGAAAAGGACCCACTTGTCAAAAATGTTTGTGGCAGCCTTTTTTGTAATGGCAAGGAACTGGAAACTGAGTGGATGCCCATCAGTTGGGGAACGGCTGAATAAGTTATGGTATATCAATGGAATGAGATATTATTGTTCTATAAGAAATGATCAGCAGGATGATTTCTGAAAGACCTAAAGAGACTTACATAAATTGATCATAAGTGAAGTGAATAGAACCAGGAGTACATTGTACACAGCAACAAGAAAATCGTTTAACATGTATTGGATTACTTGCTGACTAGGTAAGAGGATGGGGGAAAGTGAGGGAAAAAACAATTTGAAACATAAGGTTTTGCAAGAGTGAATGTTAAAAATTGTCTTTGCATATATTTTGAAAATAAAAAGCTATTATTTTGAAAATGTGCATCTAATTGGGAAAAAGCATAATATTAAATCAATTTGATAGCTTGTTTTTCAAGATCCTATTCAAATCTTTTTCTTAACTTTGTCATTTCAATTTTCATTTACTATGTCAAGTTTTGAAGTATTTTCTTATGGCAAATCTATTTTCCCTTGGTTATTTGATATACTATCTTGTTTAAGTGAACATATGAGATGGATAGCACTAAATATGGGATAAAAAAGCTAACTTATGGATACAGCAAGCTTCTACCCTCAAGGAGTTTACATTCTAATAGGGAAAGACAATTTCCCAAGGTGAGCTGGAAATGGGAAAAGGAAAAGTGGGTTGGTTTATAGATGCTCAAGAAGTGATGTCAAGATTTGATTTCAGACAATGGAACACAAAAGTTC
This sequence comes from Sarcophilus harrisii, assembly GCF_902635505.1. Lineage (NCBI taxonomy): Eukaryota > Metazoa > Chordata > Mammalia > Dasyuromorphia > Dasyuridae > Sarcophilus > Sarcophilus harrisii. The sequence goes on from NC_045431.1 coordinate 115,910,214, forward strand.
ACCTATCAGAGCCCAGCATCCTAGTGCAAAATCTAATGTTGCAGCAGAGAAGGAAATAGAGATGACTGGAGTGGAGGAAGTATAATGTAGAGAGCAGTTTCATAAGAGTCATCATTCACCTCTCTTGAAGATAGATTTCTTTTTACAGCTTTCTACAACTAAAACATGATGCTTTTTTTTTTTTTTTCACTTTTCACGTGGCAAAATTTTATTAAATCACTTGGTGTCAGTATGAACAGGTCACCTTCTACTTCCCAATAACACATTTGGAACTAAGCCTAACCTCTGTAATAAAACTGCATACTCTTTTTTCTTCAGAAAAGACTATTTTTTCTTTTCAAATAGACATCTATGCAATTCCCAGGACCTCTGCACACATGGGATTCTAGAAAGTTACCTCATGTTTGAGGTACTTTCTGAATCAGCATACACTCAAATCTTAGCTCATGAACCCCTATCACTATGTTTCATCCATTAGATCAAACATAGGATTTGATAGTTGAAAGCAAAAGATACTTCATGAAATGGAAGAGAAAAATAAGTAACAAGAAATATCATCCCATACACACAGGAATATACGATCAAGACAAATATATAGGGAAAATGTGTAGCAAAAGAACACATATGGAAAGGCACATATGAAGGGAACAGGTATACACATAGCCAGAGACAAAGCTTAACTTGAATGCTACAGAGACATAAATATTTTGTAATGATGTCATCACACTTTTTTTTTGCTTTCCTGATTTTTGCTTGCTTTCCATTTGTTTTTATTCTTAACTCTTTTTTTTTTTTTTTTTTTGATGAGGCAATTGGGATTAAGTGACTATCTCAGAATCACATAGTAAGCATTAAGTGTATGAGGCCAGATTTGAACTCAAGTCTTTCTGACTCCGGAGCTAGCGCTCTATTCACTGTGCTTTCTAGCTGCTCCCACATTTCTTTCTGTAACTTGTCACTATAGAACTGCTTTCTCTGCTACCTTCTTCTAATCTTCAGTTATAGTGCTGTCAGAGTAACTTTCCTTAAACACTGTTTTTTTTTTTTTTTTTTTTTTTTTTTTCCATAACCTGTCTCATTAAAGCAACTCCAGTTGCTGCTAAGATAAAATTCTAACTTCTTCTGTGTGGGACAAGACCATTGGCTCAAATTAATTAAGGAGATTTCTCAAGGTAAAGGCAGAAAGAAATTTTATTACGATCTCATAAGAAAAGGACTTCTCCCTCCCAAGAAGCAGTCAAACAAGGAGAGATGAGGCCCAGTAAGCAGATAAGAATTATATATGGGTCTGGGCTAAGACTCCCTATAGGCTGGATCTTTGCCCTTATTAGGACAAATGAGCTCACATTCTAAGCCATAAATGAGGAAAAACTTCTAATCCAACCATATCTTTAGGATTACTAAATTACTTTACATTTGAGTTTCAATCCCAAAGTGGTCCCAATTTAGTCTCAAAAAGAAAAGGGCTATATGGTCCCATTCCTTGTAAACCACGTGATCTCTAGAGAAAGAAACCTGGCCTTGGGGCACAGGCAACAATTCATTCAGTCTTTAGAACACTATCTCCATCTTGTGAGACAGCTTTCACAGTTCACTCCATTCAATTCCCCCTTCTCTTTCATCAGTTGAAAGCTTCTCATACCAAAGTTTATGCATTTCTTCAACTTCCTGATTGACTTCATTTTCAAGATTTGACATCCTCCAAATTCCAGTTTTCTTATCTCTTGAGCATCATCAATCACACCGATCCCATGGCTGTACCTTTCTATCTTAATGATTTTGGACAGTTTTCTGAACCACATTGGTAATAAGGTGCATCATATGGGGAGACATAACTCCACTGGGGCTATCAGGAGAAACCATAAAGCCTGTCTCCTCCAAACAGGCTCCTCCAAACCAAGACCACCAAAAAGGGAGGTCCAAGTTTGAATCAGAACATGTGCTAATTTTCTGATATCTTTGGTAATATCTTTTGCTAGGCAATAATCAGTATTTTCTCCTGGAAACAGTCTTTTCTCATGAGAATATTAATTATGAAATCACCCACACAGTTTCTTCCCTTCCTTGTCCTTCATTTTAATCATCTGAGATAATACAGCTTGGAAACAGGAGGACCCTACCAAGTGGTATGAGTATAGCCTTCCACAGACATCTTCTTTTTGATTGAAGTTTTCTTCTTGGGCTCTGGTAGCAGGGCCACCTATCATCCCAACCAGTTATGTCCCCCATGATTGGAGTAAGTAACCTTTCACAAATAAAGATGCCTTTCACAAAAGTCATTTATAACAGAAATGCTAAAATAAATATACAATTATATGAATCTAGCAAGAGATAGATGACTAGGCCAAATATTCACTTACCTACTTTAGGATATAATAATCCCCTCCTCCCTTTTTTTTTTTTTTGAATTGTGCTCATGGCTTCTACTGATCATTTGCTCTGATTATAAAAACTTGCCATAAGAGAAAAAAAAGTAGGGATATGATTATAATAGCATCAAAACAGGTCCTTCAGGCCTTAGCCTGAAAGCACATATATGATAGTAATTTTCCACCTTACACTAGACTCAGGAATAATTAGATGGCTTCTTATTCAAAAGAACACCAGTGGGAAACTGAGTCAGAAGGATCTTACCTTAAGCAGAGGCCAAAGCTGTCCTCACAATTCATGCCCAGATACAAACTTTCACCTCTTAACAATTTAGGATCACATTCTTCTGAGTAACTTGTGGCATATTTCTTTCAGATGGTGGATCACTGGTTTTATGGTCTATCAGACAGTCATACCTGAATTTAAAATTCCAAATAATATCAGCTTTAATCCCAAGAGATTTTATCTCCATTAGCAAATCTCATCAATCAAAGCTTCAGATGAATTTAGCTCTCAAGAATCACATATCCTAAATAGGTATTAACTATGACCTTATATTATATCAGTAAGAGATTTATCCTAAAAGGTTCACAGCTTATCTTTCATATCTAAGTAAATGGTGTTAAGTTCAACATTACATAAATCATTTTGCTTTTAAATCGCTCAATACACAGAAAAATTCTAAATTGCATATTGAATATAATAGAAACATGTTCAAAGGGACAAAGGCAAAAATTATTATTCTCAGAATCCCTTTAAATAATGGGTACAAATTTAAGATGATTCAATACAACCAATTAAAGCATACAGAATATAGAATATCCTAATTTTACATAAAAGAACCTTATTAGAATTAACATTAATGATTTCTTCATTCTTAATTCAATTTCTTCCAATTGAGGAGTACCTTTAAACGTTTTTGAAAGTATAAATAACAGGTACAACACTAATATTGTTAAAATTCCTGTAAACACAAACATTCACATCTCCCACCAAAATATTACTAATTACAAAGTCAATTTTAGAGATTATAAATTGTCCTTAATAGTCCATTATTGAGGTCCTTCACAAGTCCTGTAAGCCTGGTGTTCTTCAGCCTCCAGGCTGCAGTCTCAGTCATCTGTAAGGTCTGGTAAGATCCTCCCTACTCTGCTTCTTCTAGGATTTAATAAGTGCCCACTCTCCTGCAAACTGCAAACTCCAAAAGTGTTATCTGGGTCAGCAATCCTTCTTTCTAAGGGCTAAAAAGGGACAAGGACACTGCCAGTATATAATTCCTTAAAAACTTATCCTTTGTTTCAAAAGAGGGTCTTTCTCTTTCTCTTCCCAAATACAATAAACCAATTTCATATGAGGAAAGTCTCAGGTCACTTCTGGGAACTGTTCTAATTCTTTAACAAAGCAATAAGCAAACATTTGGTCCAAGGCAATTTAGTCTCTAACATCAATTTAGTAATCAGTTTCTTAAGAATCTGATTCATTCTTTCTACTCTTCAAAATGAGGACAGATGCCCAGGTGTATAGAATTGCCACTCAACTTTCAATCCTTTCCCAATATTTCTTATAAAACCTTAAAAGTAAAATATGTTCCTTTATCAGAATCATTAATCTCTACCAATCCATACTTAGGTACTTGTTCCAATGTTATTTCACTAACCCCTCTTGAAGAAGCAGAGCTCAGAGGAAAGCTTCAACCCATTCCCCTATATCTCAGTTTCCCCACTGGTGACATTTCATTAAAACTAAACCTAGATATTTTGGAGCCAGCCTCCCTCCCTGTGGAGAGACACCTCCTTACTACCTTCCTATTTATCATTAAAAATGTTACACACCTTCTAGATACAATTTGTTCTGTAATTACACACATCCCCATATGCAAGATTTTCTTGCTTTTACTCCTTTATTAAAGGGAGAAAGCAAGACAAATCTTAAGATTAATATTCTAAATAGCTTTGGATCAAATTTCACAAAATTTATGCTACATATCCATCTGGGCCGACAAAATGTTAAAGCACAGCTCATACAATTTTTACAAATTACCCAATATATAATTTAGCAAGCAACATAGTAGCTTAAATGTATTTCATCTAAATAGGAGATATAAATATGTGACCTCTTTAGGTAAGTTACCAGAAAACCAAAATTTTTAACTTAAAATTAAAGACCTAAATTTCTAAGTAACAATACTTCAATATCAATGCACACATTTCTAAACTCTTATACCAGGATAAAGAAGTTCACAATTTTAGCATGCATGAGTTAATAGTAATTATCTATCCCATACAATTTCAGGATCAGAATTCCAGTGTAGACACATACAACTCCAAAACTTAAGATAGCAGAAAACTGCCCTTTCATGTCTGACCAGAGGACTTTTAGAAATTGACAGACTCTAAGACCCTCGGGGAAGAGGGTCAGAGAAATTTGGACCCAGCTGTCTGGTTACAGGTCTGTGGCCTAGTAACTGTCTCACTTTCTATGCCAGAAATGTTGGAGAGGGGCCCATGTCAAAGATGTTGGGGTACCAGTGTAAACCCCAGAAGAATTCAGGTCAGCCAGGAGCACCTTCCTAGCGAAGATAGCTTCCACAAACCTGAAAAGCTTGGAAAAATCCAGATAAAGCAGAGAAATCTCCTTGATTTATTTGAGCTAGTCTTTGTCCCACACAAGGGTTGACTCAAAGGTCTCACAGGACACTTACCTTTTGGTGTCCCATGCATGAAAGATGCCTTGATTGACTGCCATCTGATCCCTACCACTTGGGTTTTGCCTCAGATTTACTGACTTTGGTTTTGCCCTGAGTCTCTCCATTTGACCTTGGAAGCAGTGAATGTCTCTGAAGTTTGAAGGCTGCCTAAAGCAAGGCAGGGCAGTAGCTTGAGACCCCACCCACTCATCAGGTCATGTGATCCCGGACGTTCCCCATAAACTGTGTGGGGCAAGACCACCGGCTCAAATAAACCAAATTAATTTATTTGGTTAATATCTCCTTAATTTAGGAGATTTCTCAAGGTAAAAGCAAAAATGAATTTTATTACAATCTCATGAGAAAAGGCGTCTCCCTCCCTACAAGCAGTCAAACAAAGAGAGGTGAGGCCCCATAAGCAAACAAGAATTAAATAAGGGTCTGGGGTAATACTCCCTATAGGCTGTATCTTTGCCCTGATTAGCCAGGACAAATGAATTCACATTCTAAATCATAAATGAGGAAAAACTTTGAGCCCAACCTTCTCTTTAGGATTACAAATTATCTTATATGGGAGTTTCAATGCCAAGGTGGCCCCAACTTAGTCTCACAAAGAAAAGGATTCTGTGATCCCTTTCTTTGTATATCCCGTATTCTCTGAAGAAAGAAACCTGGCTCTAGGGCACAACCAACCTTCACTCAATTTTTAGAACGCTGTCTCTATCTTGTGAGACAGCTTTCACAGCACTTCATTCACCGGGCCAGCTTTCGGCTTGTCCAAGATTTAAAAAGCAAAAGACCTGAACCTTTTCATTGGATAGACTTAAGGGACGTAACCATCCTTGACCAATGGTCACCAATGTTGTCTGCTTCCTGTGGATGTACTTGGATCACTTCCTGTAACATCACTAACTTTCTGCATCCCAGGGTTCAAGGCTGGGTATGGGGATCATGTGGCAGTCTCAACACTGAGAAATACTTCATCCCATCAGTTCCATTCAGTTCCCCCCCACCTCCCTTTTTCATCTGTTTGAAGATTTCTCACCCCAGTCCTGATATATATTTCTTTCACTAGGCAGTGGTTCTCAAAGTCTGGTCCAGAGCATCCTGGGAATCTCTGAAATCCTTTCATAATTAGTTTTTATTTTTAATGTGATCAATATCTATAACTATAAACCACATAAACAAAACCTCTTTGGACAGATCCTCCATCATTTTTAATAGGATAAAGATATTGAGAACAAAAGTTTGAGGACCACTGTACAAGGGCATCTTTCTGACCTGGGCCTTCAGGCTGCTCCCTCTTCAGTGCTAACTGTAATCTTCCCTCTACCATTTAGAACCTACACCTGCCCATCAGTGGCTAAATCTCAAACTACTCTAATGATTAAGTGCATAAGCAAGTGGGTGACAGGGTATTGCTGCTTAAAACAATGAGCAGGAATCAGACCTGCTTCCACCAACTCCTACTATCTGCCTTAGAAACCCTCTCATCACAGAACAGATTGGCATCTGGCAGCCAGAACTCCAGCACTGTGGAGGCTCAGGAGCCTCAGGGCCATTGTCACATCTTTCCCACCTCAAGCAATCTGGACCCAGAATCATTTGGGACAAAGGGAGGAAGGTCTCATCTTCTGGAACTGCTTCAGGCTGACAAGGGGATATAGCTGGTCCTGCCCAGTGGGGTCCAGGCTGAAAAGGGGAGACAAGTGACTTGTAGGCGGTAGCAGCAGCATTGGGTGCTTAATGTCAGAATCAGGTCTCAGGTGATTTCAGGTTGACCAAGTGGTTGGAGTTTCATGGCTCAGAGTCTGGAAGAAGCAACTCTCAAAAGTATATTAAAAATACAGGGACTTCAGCAGAAAGAGACCATTTTTGTTTATTTTATATATATATATATATATATATATATATATATATATATATATATATCTTATATCTCTTCATTCCTGGATACTAACTTCCACCTGTAACAACTTCTTCTGAGTAGCTTATGGCATGTTCCTTTCAGATGGTGGATCACTGGCTTGATGATCTATCAGACAGTCATACCTACAAAGTCCAGCAATAAGAGATAGAAAGAGAAATTCCATTTAAAATAGTGTAGGGGACAGCTAAGTGGTGCAGTGGATAGAGCACCAGCCCTGAAGTCAGGAAGACCTCTTCCCCAGACTTATCTTGCAAGCATTTTTGAGACAATCTCAACTGTCTCATTACAGATCTAGATTCCACCTTTATTTCCTCCTCCTCCTCCCTTGGAGCTATTAAAAGCCTCTCCCCCAAAAAAGCATGTTGCTTAATGAGGTATGATTCTGCCTTACCTGGTCATATTTGGTTAAGTCTGTGAATTATTTCAAGTAATAAATGACAAATCTTTGTAACCTGTGATAAATGTCTGACCTAATTGTTTCATGTCCATTGAACCATTATGCTCCCTTTCATGTTTCTACTTCATACTGATGTGTTTGGGGTTTAGTACCAAATGTAGGCACCAATGTTAGGGATCAGTCATGTGAAGAATTCACAATGGCCATTCTCTTTGCCAAAAGACATAAAGAGATACAATATACGCCAGAAGTGGATAAATATGAAATAAATCTGGGAGATCATATAGTTAGCAAGGAAAGGGGTTTCAACAATTAACAATGAAAGACAAGTTCCCTAATGGAACTCACAATTAACCAGGAGAAAAAAAAATATTCCATGAGGTGGGAGTATACCATTAACTGACAGGCTAAATCCTAAAAGGAATTTATCACCACAAAAGAGTTAGGTAGCTGTAAGAAGGAGAAAATTATTATGAGGCATGGAGTGGTGGGGAAGGTTTAAAAGGAAAAACTCCATAAAGCATGGGGGAGGGATGAAAAGGAAAGGCACCAACAAGGCAAACCCCCATAGGTTTCAGCCAAGATGTTGTGGGCCATGGACAGATTTACAGGGGAAATTTAAATTCAGGGGTTTGATATATAACTTGGATTTCTGATTGGACACAGTAAGGTGGGGCACAAGATCCACAGAGGGTGGGACAATAAGGTTGAACTCATCCCCATCCTTACCCTTCCCTCCTTGCCTCAGGGAGTAATCTTATCAGTACTTCTGTCTTTCTCTGTCAACTCATCAATATTTCTAAATTAGTAGATATTAATGAAATAAGTGTTTGATTGACTGAGTTGGTCATATCCAAAAATTTGTCTCATTCTGCATCTCGAGCCTATAACCTTTCTCTCAGCAGGTGGGTACCATGTTTTATCAAGAGTCTTCTGGAATCACAGTCATTTATGTGGATCTGCGTTCCTAAACCTTTCAAAGTTCTTTGTCTTTACAATGTTGTTGTTTTTTATATAATTTTCTCTCCTTGTCCTGTTTCCTTTAGCTCAGACAAGTCTTCCCAAGTTTCCTTGAAACCATTCCTTTCATCATTTCTCAAAAAAAATGTTCTTTTGAAATATAGATTTGATATCATAACATTTAGAGGGGAGTAAAAAATGTCTCAGAGAAACTACACTAAATAGGCATGCTGTGGGTTATCTTATAGATTCTGATAAGTCCCTTTCCTGAAAACTTTGTAATCTTGTTATCACCAGTGTAGAATATAAATTACATACTCCTGAATACAATGGAGGTAGAAATTGTTTTCCAGAAGATCTGTATTTTTATAATAAGTTATCTATCAGAGCAGTCTCTAAGAGTGCTAATTTCACCCATTCACATGTCAAGAAGAAATATTTTGCTTGAAATAGTGGGAGTGAGAGGGAATGGAAAATTGCACTGGGCTCATTTCTCCTCTTCTGGCTCAAGAGGGCACAATAGCTCACCCTCTTTAGCCACAGACAGATTCCCCTATCCATTTATAACTGTCATGTTTTAGAAGTAAATAGCTGCACTTAGGAGCGTCTAGGGGAATCTCAGGAACCCAATGGCAAAATCAGTATAGTTATACACTCCCTAACTTCAGTCTCACCATTATGCCCCCAAATAGGTGTAAGTAGTTAGTTAAAGTCACTTGACCTGCTCTGCCCACAATGAGACACTTTCTCCCTTCTGGGTAAACTGAGGGACATTTTATGACAAATTTTCCCCCCTTCCAAGTTCAGAATACTCTATTTTTGCCAAAATCTAGCTCATTAAATGATATGGAGTATATCACAAGATATCCTAGCACCCAAGCTATTCATGAATATTATTTATGTTTTTCTTATGTTCTGGGTATACATTGAATTTTCTTGGTTACCAACTGACAATGGTCAAAGATTATTTCTTTCACCTGACCTCAGAGTCCTAATTGCAGGGCAAGTTAGCTGTTGGGTAAGCAGAAGATGATGAAAGATGACTGAAGAGAGTCATCAAACACCACTAGTGAACCAATCTACATTTGTGAACTTTTTGTCCCGCTTTTTTTTCTGAAAGGTTGTAGAATTTCTGGGAATTACACACATATAATATCATTTTTTATTTATTTATTTTGCTGGGGTAATGGAGTTAAGTGATTTTCTCAGAGTCACACAGTCAGGAAGTGTTAAGTGTCTGAGGTCAGATTTGAACTCAGGTCCTCTTGATTTCAGAGCTAGTGCTTTATCCACTGCACCACCTAGCAGCCCCTTAATATCATTATTGTAGTAATAAAATGATCCCATTTGGACTTTGTATAGAATATCTGTGACACCATTAGTAGTCATAGGAAGACTGAAACCTTTGAGGTCAGCTAATCAAATTATTCCCAAGACTATTCAAATTGTGAGCATCACAGAGAGGGGCATTTTGGGTAACTAATTTCAAATCATGGATCCACATATGAGAATAGTTTAAGTCCTAGATCCTTGGTTTTCAGATGGTTTTCAGTTTTGACATCACCCAAGATGACAGACAGTGCACAATTAGAAATATACAAATTTCTCTTAGAAAAGGAAAATCAAATTAGAACAAGAAATTAAGAAGTCATTTAATTAATTCTAAAATTGGATGGAGATTATATGCTCTATTTTTAATTGAGAAGCAGTCTGGTATATAGCTAGACCAGCAGGCTGGAGTTAAGCAAGAAAGATCTGCATAAAAATCCTCATCTGACACTAACTGTATGACCCTGGATAAGTCAATTCTCTCCAAGTCTCAATTTCCTTATTTATAAAATAGATTTAATAATACCTGTAATATTTATCTTAAAGGGATTTTGTAAAGATCAAATAAAATAATGCAAAAAAAATTTTTTTTGCAAATCTTAACAGTGCTACACAAATTTCAGTTATTATTAGTCAGACAATCTCTATTTTGGGAAACAAAAATATTCAAATGTACAACATAGGTTCATAGAGCTGAAGGAGACCTTGGACATCATAAAATCAAACCTTTCATTTACAGAAGAAACTAAGACTCAGAGACAAACGTACTTCTACCTAATATCATTTAGCCAGGTAGCACAGTGCATAGAACAATTGACTTGAAATCAGTAAAATGTTTAAATACTGCTCAGATATTAACTGTGTGACCCTGAACAAGTCACTTGACTACTTAGTTTTCTCCTCTGTAAAATGAAGCTTTCCATCTAAAGGAAAACTTATTTATATAATGATTATATTAAGACTAACATTTCCTACCTCACACTGTAAGGATCAAATGCAATAATATATGGGAAGGACTTTTCAGACCTTAATGCATTATAAAATTATAAATTACTAAGTAATTAGAGTTCTAATTACTCTAATTGGATCCCATTTGGAAGTTTTGTAGGATGTCCTTCATACTAGGCACACATATATACAGAAAGAGATATAGAAATCCATACATATGATACATCATTCATCATATATATATACATATACATACATATGAACATTTTTGTATGTGTGCAAAAGTGAATACATTTGTGCGTCTAACGGAGAAAATGTGCGTGTGTGTATATATATTATATATATATATATATATGTGGTGTGTGTGTGTGTATATATGTCTGTAGTAGGGCTAATACTCAATTTAAGACTTTTGTCTCCAAGTCAAGTGTTCTTTCACTCTGCATATTAAACACTTCCTGGATTCTGAGAAGTCATAATTTTATATATTTAGACCTGGAAAGGGACCTGAGAGGCCATCCGATCAAACTTTCTCCTTTTGCAAATAAGGAAACAGATTCAGAGATGTAAATAATAATTTACAATTGGATACAATTGGATTGTATACTTGGATACAATTTACAATACAATATTACAATGGATATTACTTGGATATGTTCGCTAACATATAGTGTTTACTATGTGACAGATATAAGTGCTTTACAATTATCATTGCATTAGATTGTCACAACAATCTTGGGAGGTAAGTATTATTACTATCCCCATTTTGGAGATGGAGAAATTAGGCAAACAGAGGCTTATGGACTTAGCCACGATCATACAGTCAGCGAGTATCTGAGGCTGGATTTGAATTCATGTATTCCTGATTCCAAGCCCTACCACTCTATACTAGCTATCTTGCCTAGTATCACATAGATAGTAAAAGTCAGAGGTAGGATTAAAAACTAATTTTGCTATCCCCAATGCAAGTGCTGTTGCCACTCTACCTTGTTGTTTTGGGAAGTTTTACTTCTTGAGTATGATTAGGTGGATTTATGCACCCCAAGTATAGGACATTGTTTTACCAGCAGTAATAGATACTAACTTTGATGCATCAGTGGATCAGCACTTATCAACCAGCCTGGGTGCTCCTTCCATTGCTCCTAATCACGATCCCTTTATTCTGTCTTATCTTGATTCTTGCCTGTGTCCTCTTACAAATATTCCATCAAAAACAAAACAAAACAAAACAAAACTCTACCTTCTCCCAGATGTTTTTAATATTGCACGGATACTATTATAACCTTCTGAAAGGCACACCTATTCTTGATTTTGTCTTGTGTCACATCATTGGTAATTGATCAATGGCTTTCTTACAATCACATGGAGCCTTTCGGCAACCTTTGCAATTTTTATTATTTTAAGATCATAATGTTTTCTGAGTTTTGTCTGCATATTCAATAACCATGAGAAGGTCACCATTTCAAACTTGAGCTTTTGCAGCAGGGAGCACCAGTGGGGCCACAGAAAGCACTATTCAGTTTCTTAAATATGTTCAGTTTCTTCTATTGAACTCTGGGTCCAATTCTATTTCTTTTCATATCTGTCCAAAATATACATACTGATCTAACTGCTTGTCATAATTTAAGCAATATATACTTTTTATCCAATAGATTTTCTTTGTGTGAACTGCACTAGTCTCTTAATCGCTTTTGAGTTTCAGGTATCATGAATTTCTTTGAAGGTCAGGCCCCAGGCTTAATATAATCAGCATACTGTCTTCCAAAAAATAGGAAAGAACCTTATGATCTAAAGGAAAACTGTCATCTATTTAATGGCTATAGTAAGACTCCCACTACCTATCTCACAGTTATTAGAATCAAGTGGAATAGTAATATGAAGGATTTTACAAGCTTTAATACAAGGTAGTAAGAATAATAAAAGTATTCTGTGAACTTTGTATAAAGTGTTTTTCATGATGTTGTAAGCAAATTTAGGAAGCTAAAATGTTGAGATCATCTTGTCAGATTCCTTCCTTTACAAATGAAGTAACTTGCCCAAGAGAATTCATTAAATTGGTCATATCCTTTGATCCAGAAATGTAACTAATTGGCAGGTACCCCAAGGAAGCAAAAAAAAAGGCCCTGAATATACCAAAAATACTCATAACACCACTTTTGGGGTAGCAAAAAATTAGAAATGAGAAGGATATTCAAAATTGGAGACTAGTACATATGAATATAATGGAATATTATTGTGCCATGAGAAATCATGAATATGAGGAATTCATAGAAACATTTGAAGACTTATACAAATTGATGCAGACTGAGGAAAACTGATCCAAGAAACACTGTATGTCATGACTATAAGAATATCAATGGAAACAACATCAAAATGCAAGTGAGATTCAAATTAAATGCAATATTAGTTCTAGGAGGCAAATGAAGAAACATACTTTCCTCCTGTTAGTACAGAAGATAGAGGGGATAGGAAGATAGAGACTTAATGCTTAATATCACTTATGCAGATAGGCTTGGTCATTGATTTTGCTTTAGTGTTTTCCTTTGTTGCAAGGTAGAATTCTGTGGAGTGGGGGGTGAGATATTCCTGGAAATTTTTATGTAAAAAAAAAAAAAAAAAAGACATTGATAAAACTTTAAAACACAAATAAACTTCTACTCTGATGTCATGTGATCAAAGGTGACCCTGGGTTCTCTGTTTCTATCTTTGCATCCCTTATCTCTCTTTCCCTCCCTCTCCCTCTCTCTCTCTCTCTCTCTTATTTGTGAACCCCAACCCTTCAAAAAAAATCCCATAGAATTTCTTTGTCTCCAGAGTGTACAAATTCTGGTTTTTTTAAGCTTTTTATTTTTAAAATATATGCATGGATAATTTTTCAACATTGACCCTTGCAAAACCTTGTGTTTCAAAATTTCCCTCTCTCCTCGTAGATGGCAAATAATCCAATATATGTTAAACATGTTAAAATGTTAAATATAATATATGTATACATATTTATATAATTATCTTGCTGCACAAGAAAATCAGATCAAAAAGGAAAAAAAAAATGAGAGAAAACAAAATGCAAGCAAACAACAACAAAAAGAGTGAAAATGTTATGCTGTGATCCACACTCAGTTTCCACAATTCTCTCTCTGGGTGTAGATGGCTCTCTGCCACAAGATCATTGGAACTAACCTCAATCATCTCACTGTTGGAAAGAGTCACGTCCATCAGAATTGATTGTTGTATAATCTTGTTGCCATGTACAATGATCTCCTGGTTCTCCTCATTTCACTTAGCATCAGTTCATATAAGTCTCTCCAGGCCTTTCTGAAATCATCCCATTGATCTTTTCTTATAGAACAATAATATTCCATAACATTGATATACTATAATTTATTCAGCCATTCTCCAAATGAGGGGCACCCATTCAGTTTCCAGTTTCTTGCCACTATGAAAAGGGCTGCCACAAACATTTTTGCACATGGGGGTCCTCTCAAGTTCTGTTTTCTAAGAGAGAGGGAAAGTGCTACCAGGGAAGCAGAAATCCATTGCTTTCTGCACCATTAGGCATCACAAACACATGGCAGGTTGCAAATAAGAGAGAAGTAAAGGGAGTTAGAGAAAGAAAGGGAATTTCTATAGTATCAACTATATACTAGACACTGTGCTCAGCCTTTTTAAAAATATTCTTTCGTTTGATCCTCATGGCAACCCTTGATACAGATGCTCTTATGATATTAATATAAATAAGCCAGTAGAATATAAGACCCTTTCTCAATTGGATTTCTATAGCACGCCGAGGAGAAGGGTTTTGGAGACTATATATTCCCAAGGATGCTCTCAAGTAATAAGCAAATTGTTCCTCTAGCTGGTGTGCTGAATTTAATTTTGCTCTCCCTGGGTCTCATAACTGTTAACCACCAGTCCTCATTTTTATTCCAAAGTAATATGTAACCCTGGATTCTCAGAGGCTATATGACAACAGAGTACAGGCTTTGGTAGATTTTATCAGTCTAGAAAGACTTATATATGAACCCAATGAGCTATTGTTTGTTTCATCTATAAATACTAATCTAGAAAAGTTTGTTGATGAGTCTTGAAGACTACCTTCCCAATTACAGAAACCTTTTAAGAAAGATCTGCTGGAAATAACGGTTTGGTCATGTATACTTATTGTGTATCTAATTTATATTTTAATATATTTAACATCTACTGGTCATCCTGCCATCTGGGGGAGGGGGTGGGAGGTAAGAGGTGAAAAATTGGAATAAGAGGTTTGGCAATTGTTAATGCTGTAAAGTTACCCATACATATAACCTGTAAATAAAAGATTATTTAAAAAAAAAAAAGAATGAAAAAATAGAAAAAAAGAAAAAAAAAACCTGAAAAGAAAAGAAAGATCTGCTGGAATTAACTCCTGAGAGCCAATTATTAAATTTGTATTGTGCATTTACACCTCAGACATAGGCAATCTACCAATCAGGACTTGTTTTGTTGATTGTTTGGCTTTAAGCACATGTAATAATTTGAATTAAACTTACAAGTATTTTTTTTCTCTATAAAGCCCAATTGTTAAACATTTACTAGCAGTCCCTTGTATTCTTCTATAAACATTGCTTGAGTTTAGCAGGAGTGCAAGGAAGGTTTAAAGAATGAAGTCATCTATAGATGGGAGGTCTGTGACTGGAGGCTATCAATAATCATAATCATAATAACAACAATAATAAAAACAACAATAACTCACATTTATATGGTGCTCTAAGGTTTGCAAAGTGCTTGCTTTATGGCATGATCTCATTTGAACCTCAACCCTCCAAACATTTACCTCTCTACCCTCCCCATTCCCAGAATTATAATATGTTTCTATGAAAGGAAGGTCCCTACTTAATGAAAACACAGATCCTTAAAATACTGAAAGGTAGCAGCTTTAGTATGAATTAATCAGGATTCTATTAATAGATTTTTAAAACTGTAAGGGACCTTAGAGAGAACCTAGTCCAACTAATTCCCTTATTTTACAGATGAGGAAATTCAGGAACAGACTAGCCCAAGATTACACAGCTGGTTAATGGTCAAATTCAGGTCTCCTGACACCTAATCTGTGCTTTTTAAAAACCAATTTAAAACCAATTTATCAGTTTGGCAAGTGCAAAAAAATCTTCAGTATCTAGAGAGATGGTGTTCCAAAAGTTCACTTGTAAGTAGAATGTAAGCTTTGTAAAGGAAAAGAATAAGCACTCATATAGCTCCCATGTCCCAGGCAGTATACCAAGTAAGCACTTTTTACAAATAAGACCTCATTTGATCTTTACAACAACCCTGGGAAGAAAGTGCTATTATTATCTCCATTTTAAAGTTGAGGAAACTGAGGCAGACATATTAAGTGACTTGAACAAGGTCATATAGCTCGTCATTATCTGGAGTTGAATTTGAACTCATCCTCCTGACTCTAGGCTTACTGTTCTATTCACTGTGCCACCAGTTCTCTCTATATCCTTAAGGTGATGAACTGTTTCAGTTTTCCAATTCCTAGCTGGGGGCTAGGACGTTTAAATGTTTAAATGTTGAACTGATTGGAGCTCAATTCTTTCCCCCAGAGAAATGGTGTTATCAGTGGCGGTAAGGTTGCCAGGCTAGGCCACAAAAATCTATATAAGACATAGCATAGCTGAAATGCCATAAATCTATGAGAGAAATATTACTGGAGAAGGAAATGGCAAACCACTTTAGTGTCTTTGCCAAGAAAAACTCCAAATGGAGTCAAGAAAAGTCAGACACAACTAAAGAGCAGCATATACTATTATGCACTAGTAATTAAATAAAACAGTAAAATTGAAATATTTTAAAATACTTGAAAAATCAGGAGGTTTTATTAAAAGACTGAGATATAGGTAACCACTTTTGAGGGGATACAGCAGCTGGAGTACCCACCTCTCATAGATGGATACCCAGAAAATCTACCACAGCTTCAAGGAATTCTGGACATGCAATAATTAAAAACTCACAAGCTCTTACTAATCAGTTTACTTTTGCTAATTACTGATATTTTCTTTTACTAGTTAGCCAGAGGGCCCAATTAATTCAAAGTAAAGGTATTTAATGAAATACCATAAGAAGCACAACAGAATATCTCCCTTAAATAGGTGCCATAAATAGACACTTCATCATTGAGAAGAGAGAACATACAGAGGGATCACACATCAGGACATGAGAGGAAAGGAACTATGTTATTGGGTCATAGGAATAGACTTCCAGGCTGCCATTGTCTTCAGGTCTTATGTCTGGTGCCTCTAACTGCCTCTCTTCTGGGTTTCTCCACTTTCCTCTGTGACCACCAATCTCGCATTGTACCTAGTGGATGTTGCTTCCTACTGCTAACTTCTGAGTTCTTATCTTAGTAACTTATCTATTCAAGACTAACTACCAGCCATCACTGTTCTTGGCTACTTGGGTTCAGTGAAAAGAAAGCTTCTCTTTGATCAGAACTGGCTCTCAGTTCTTTCATCATATCTGGAGAAGAAATAAAAACAACAATAAAACTTCATAATGTAGATCAATGTAATGACTGATTTTGAATCCACAGAATTAATAAAAAAACGTATTTTTCAACTAATGGTATAGATGTGGAATAAGGCATTTGTCTCAGATGTGGTCAATTGTCAATTTGCTTTCTAAACCTGTACTTTATTAAAAGGAAGGATTTTAAGAAAAGGAAGAAACAGGGTAAGGAATGATCAGTGTCTGGGGTGGAGGTGGGATGAAGGATTTTTTTTTAAGTGTTTATGTGTGAGAAAGACATTGCCTAGGATGGAATTAATTATAAGCCCTGAGAAAGAAGAGGGGTACAGTTAGGGGGAGGTATAAGAATACTGGAAGATTAATCCATTCACAGTTTACTGGAGAGAAAAGTAGACCAGTGGTGGAAGAGAGATCAGGTAGTATTGTTTAAAGCCCTTCCCTCTCCAGGACAGTCCTGGGGAGATGGGTGAGAAGAAAGGGAAGACAGGTGTTAGTTTACCATTCCCTCATATGCCACTGAGGTAAATGGTGAAGTGGATAAAGCGCTGGATTTGGAGTCTCCAATTCTCTTACCCTCAGTTTCTTCATCTGTAGCCTTTATCTCACCGGATTATTGTTTTATACAGGTAAAACTCTTTGCAAATCAAAAAAAAATTAGCTTTTATTATGATCATTATATGAATCAAGTGTTTCAAATTTGGGTGTTCATTCATACCTTGGAAAATGTTTGGATGGGTTTTTTTTAGAATCCAACTGGGCATACCTGTTGTATTCTTTCTCATGTGTTTTGCTTTGAAATCAAAAAAATCATCAGAAAAAGTGTTTTGATTTCAAAAATCATTATTCCCAATTGTTAATGAAAAATGGAACAAGTGACATTCCCACAATTTTGGTGACAGCCTTTCTGAAAGAAATATTAGTAACAGATGGTACTTTTTAATAGTAGCCGTGAGAGATGGCCTATTTCCCAAAGAAACCATTGTTCTATATGTTGCTATTTCAGGTCTGTTCACATATGAATATTCCTCCAGGTATTATTGAAATAAAAACCAAGTGAAACAGATTAAAAACTATATTTAATGGTCCCAGAAGATACTCTTTCTGGTTCGTTTTCTCTGTTTAAGCAGGGAAATACTGGTCTATTAGGCAAACATGACCTGGAACTCTAGAGTAACAAAAAATTAAATAAAATAAAAATATCTTCAGGAAATGCTAATGAAGAATTAGGTGATGACATAGTGAAACATAATTGTAAAGTATGATAGTTTCTAATGTCCTTTGATAGCTTTTTATTCCTCATGAGGCACAATCTAATCTCAAGTGCATAAAGGCTCAAGTAGTGTAAGTGATGCTGAGATTTAAAATAGTGATTAGATGGTTGGTAGAGCTATAAATTGGCTCAACTATTTAGAAAGCAATTTGGAATTATGAGGGGGAAAGGGCTATATTGTTTATGCTCTTTAATCCCACTATTGGGCAAGAAGTCTCTCTTTGTATAGCAAGGAAGTCAAAGACAGAATGGTACAATATATATATCAAAATATTCATAGATGAATAATAATTTTTTAAATTAAGAATAGATAACACAAAACTCTTTTTTTTTCTTTTTTTTTTTGGGGGGGGGGCCAACAGATTCGTCGATATAAGGAAAAGTACTGAAAAAGAAAATACTTCTTCCAATGTAGACCAGCCCCTGCTCTGCCATTTATAGTCTTAAAAGGTTGCTTGAGACACTGAGATTTAAATGATTTGCCCAGAGTCAGAATGTATCAATGGTAGGAGGTTGTGGAATCAATATTCTAATGATGGTCCCTGTGCAAGTTAAGCTACCTTTTCCTTAAAAGATATTGAAGCCATCCTTAAGGTTTGATTAGTTCAGGAGACTTAGTTCCTGAGCCACTGACATCACTTCCTGATTACTAAAGATCTCCAGGTGCTGTCTAATACTTGGCTAGCAATGGACAACAGAGAGGCTGGGGAGCTTAAAAACAATCAGGTTGTCCCTTGTGCATACATATCTATGTTGAATAAGCTTCTACTGTTATGCCTAAATTATTCTTTTGTAAATTATTGAATGTTGAATGACCTAAGTGTGTCTCATTTTGTTCTAATATGCACACAAAGTACCAAGGGACCAGCTTGAATTAGCCCCAACCTAGAAGAATTGGGATAGTTTTAAAGGACTGGAATAATGATTTTATTGAGGTTAGAAAGGGCAGTTGAGGGGGATGTGGTTCAAGGTTATCCTCCATGGTTCTGTGATGCATCTATAGAGATGATGGTTGCTTACCAGGAGGCACCCCTTTTGTCCCTGGGAAGATGAGAGAGTAAACTCTATGTGATCTGTGTGAATATCCTCGATATTATTATGAATTGTACTCTGAAGAAAACTACAGCAAAATGATAGTCGAATTAATATAATTTCTTGTATGAGGAGGTGATAGATCTCCAGGCCTGCTAGCTAATAGACCTATGCATGGGCCTAAGCAGTAGCCTATTTCCCCTATCACCCAGACTATAATTTTGGGATAATCTGAAAAAGGGTGCTGAATGAACAGCTTGGTACTTTTTAGCATTTGGATGGCCTTTGGGAATCAAGTCACATGGACTCAGGAGCTCAGGGGCCTTTCCGGAACTGGGAATATGGAAAAATATACTCATTATACTCCTGTTGATTTACTGAGAACATGGAGTGCTACTTCAGTTTAAAAAGAGAGGCAGCTTCCATTTTCACTACTAAAGTATGAATGAACATTCTGTCTGTCTGTTTTTCCCCCACGCCCCTCCTTAACATGGCAGATAGAATATGGGTTGGCCCGGAAAAGTCCCTGAATTTTTGTTATTATTGTTGCTTTGGGTCTCTTTAAGAGCATGTGTGGGAAGTCTTGAGCTGATGTAATTATTCTTGTGAATCAAGTTGTCCAGAGTTTCTGAGTCTATCAGTTGGGGCAAACTGGAAACAGGAGTCATTTGCCCCATTGGAAAGAATGACCATTGGCAGGAAGAAGAAACTAAGCCTCGGATGGTCAGCCAGAATCCTGTAGCAGTTGCTTGAGCCATCCCATGTCAAAGTTCCTGACCTTAACCACCATATTGGATGAGCCAGAATCTGCAGCCTCAATCACGCAACCCAGGAGAGGTGGCAGTCAGACTCCCATCCCAGAACAGGACATTAGAATCCAGTCCCTCAAGTCCTGTTGATTAATTTGGCACACTACGGTGGGTAATTCAGAGGCGGAGCAGCTTCATTCGGCTTAGTGAACTCAAGATATCCTCTTCTACATCCCTGTTGAATATCCTTCTCTTGCTAGAGCTAAGTAAATCTCCTTTTGTAAACTATTGAATGACCCTTAGCAAGTCACTTAACTGCTCCTCACCTTTAAACACTATCTCTTAATGTTGTTGTGAGGATCAAATGAGATAATCATTATAAAGCTCTTAGCAGAGTATCTGGCTTATAATAAGCACTATATAAATGTTTATTATTATTATTATTACTGTTTTAGGATCAAATATAAATTGTCATAGAACTGCTCTGAAACGGGACTTAAACATAGACCTTCCTGAAGCTTTGCCTCTTAAATCATGTTTTAAGAATATACTTCACCGTCTTTCATTTTTTAAATAGTACTTTGTTTTCCCCAATACATACAAAGATAGTTTTCAATATTCACCTTTGCAAAACCTTGTGTTTCAAAATTTTCTCCCTCTTTCTCCCTCTCTCCTCTCCCTAAAATAGCAAGCAATCCTATATAGATTAAACATTACATCTTTCAGTGGGCAATTATGGAGGGTGTAAGAAATTGTGTGCAAATTTGTGTGCAAAAAAGGTATGCAAGAAACAAACAAAAAATTACAGATGGGAAAGGGAGGAGATAATGTGGAAAAGACTGAAAATCTTTGTTGCTGTTCAGTTGCTTTCAGTCATAAAGATATGGGAGTGGTTTGCCATTTCCTCCTCCAGCTCATTTTTACAGATGAGAAAACTGAGGCAAACAGGATTAGGTTACTTGAGATACAGAGAAAGAATTTTAAAAGGAGATAGGCATACAAAAAAAGGAAGAGAAAGTGGGAGAAATTAAGGTAGAAAGAGGAAGAGAAAGAAACTAGATAAACTGAGAGAAGAAATTTAGTCAGATTGGAAATATAAACTAATAGTCTAGTCAGAGTAACCCGTTTATCACTAAGCTTTGAAATGCTAATTAGCTAATTAACCACTTTCACAATTCTAAAATTGTCCTTTATCCTTTAGCCTTTAAAGGAGCCCAGCTCAGTCGGATAATCACAGCAGTCCATTTAAGGAAAAGTTATTCTCTGAGCTGTAGCCCTAGCTCCAGCAATGGTCCCCTGTTCTGATAAAATGAAGCCTAAGGCTGGATCTGGTAAGGAAACTAGTGGTTCCCAGACCTGTATCCTGCCGGGAGAAGTTTTTTTCCCAATACTTTTCAAAAGTATGATCTCTGCCCAAAGGAATAACCTTCTGTCTGTTTGCATAATGTCCCTTACAAAGCTGATTTCACTATGCCTTTTGCATGAAGTAGCTGGGGCAGAGCACAAAATGGATTAAATCTTCTATAACTAACTGACCTATAAGTAGGCCTGGACCAAATAATTAATTGCCAACAGTGATCTGATGACTTTAATTTTAAGCCACATACTAAAAACTGGAAACTGAATGGATGTCCATCAGTTGGAGAATGGCTGAATAAATTGTGGTATATGAAAATTATGGAATATTACTGTTCTGTAAGAAATGACCAACAGGATAATTTCAGAAAGGCCTGGAGAGACTTACACGAACTGATGCTGAGTGAAATGAGCAGGACCAGGAGATCATTATATACTTCAACAACAATACTAGATGATGACCAGTTCTGATGGACCAGGCCATCCTCAGCAACGAGATCAACCAAATCATTTCTAATGGAGCAGTAATGAACTGAACTAGCTATGCCCAGAAAAAGAACTCTGGGAGATGACTAAAAACCATTACATTGAATTCCCAATCCCTATATTTATGCACACCTGCATTTTTGATTTCCTTCACAAGCTAATTGTACAATATTTCAGAGTCTGATTCTTTTTGTACAGCAAAATAACGTTTTGGTCAGTATACTTATTGTGTATCTAATTTATATTTTAATATATTTAACATCTACTGGTCATCCTGCCATCTAGGGGAGGGGGTGGGGGGGGGGTAAGAGGTGAAAAATTGGAACAAGAGGTTTGGCAATTGTTAATGCTGTAAAGTTACCCATGTATATATCCTGTAAATAAAAGGCTATTAAATAAAAAAAATAATAAATTTTAAAAAAAAATTTTAAGCCACATATGGCTCTATGTATCTGTATACACATGTCCATATTAGATTGTGCATGGTCACATACAAAATCATTTCAACATGGGAAACCATATTTCAGCTCCAGATGAATCAGTCCATACCACTGAGAGGCTTTCCTCTGCCAAATTATTACCTTGCCTGCGTTATAAAGAAATTTATCAAATCCATCAGCTAATCTTCCAGATTTAGAGAAAGTATTTAAGTCAACAGAAGGCTCAAAATGCAGTTGGCTGATTCTCTGGGCAGTGAGCCCAAGTAAGTCTGAGTACATTTTTCTCCCATATTTATTTTAAATGGATGTTTTAAAAATTATGATTCTATCATTAATTATGTAGGCACTGGTGAGTCAATATATATTTTTTTATAAATGAAAGAGCATATGGCTAGGTAGCTCACAGTCATTCTATCAAGAGAATGTACTTTTTCATGCTGGTGACAAAATACCAGAATTGTCAGTAAAATGTTCTGGCCTTAATGATAGGTCCGAATCCATCTGTTTCATCTGCTACTTGACAATCTGAATGGTTGAACTGAATTTTTTCCACAATGCAAGGAAAGTCTTCAGTACAACAAAAAATAAAATCTTTCCCTCTAAGCAGTCTTCATAAAGGCATTGCATTTTGTATTTAAATGAGCCACTTTCCTAAATAACACACATTTTAGGCCTTTGATATTTAATATTGTCTTGATTTGGGGAATTCTACTTAATAAACATGAATTTTACAGCCATTATTAGTTTGCAGTGTATAGCACCTAGTGCTTTGCATGCAATAAATATCAGTAAATAGGTATTGACTGATAATTTGATATAAAGAACACAGCAAACTTTTTAAAATGTTATTCTATACTAAAACACCAAAAAAGAACATTTCCATAAGTGTAGCAGCAGAGAACTGAAACAAATGAACAAAAACAAAAAGCAGAATACAATCTCCATTTCATCTTGCCTTTTTTTAAAGAATATGATAAAATATAAAGCATTATAAAATTATTCTATTTATCTGTATTTCTGCTGACCTTCCTTTTGTTCATAGTACCTGACACATAATAAGGTTCACTAAATGTCTATTGCCTATTTTGTGAGGTTTTTTTTTTTTAATGTAACAATAGTTCTCCTTTTGGGGAGCATCTTCCTTCTCTTTTAGTCACCCCTTAATTAAAAAAGAACTTGTAAGACATAAGCATAGTCAAAACTAATCTACACATTACCCAAGTCCAAAAATGCTCCTTAAATCTTAACATTTTGTCAGGAGATGGGGAATATGCTTTATTGTAGATCTTTGGAAACAGAGTTGGTCATTGCCTTGATCAGAATTTTTAAATCTTTCAAAGTTGTTTTTTTTTTCCTTTTACGATGTTGCTATGTTTGTATCAATTGTTCTCTTAGTATTTATTCTATCAGTCAATTCATGCAACTCAGTTTTTTCTGAAATCTTCTTTCATCATTTCTTATACTTCAATAATATTTCATATGTTCTTATACTACAATCTACTCAGCCAATCCCAGTTGTTTAAAAAGCATTCTAAGGCAATCCCCTAGATCCTAGTCCTTCATTTTCCCCTCCCTCCCCCTTTTCAGTCATTTCTCCAGGATCAGGAAGTTTGTTTTGCTGTCTAGATTCCCTCCTTTGTATTATCCTCACTTAACAGCCTTCCTCCTCCTTTCTCTGTTGAGTTTGATGTATTTCTACATCAAACTGCATGTGTTTGTGTATGTGTTCAACTTGACTTGATCCATTCCAGATAAGTGAAGTTTATCTGATGGCTTGCTCCTCCCACTCTTTCCTCTATGTTTGTTTTTCTTCTTCCAGTTATGACACATAACAAATTTCCACCTCTTTCTTAGTAGATGCTTAATACATACTTCTTGACTTAACTTGGTTTCTTCCTTTTTTCTATAATAATTTATTCTTTTTAACCTCCTTTCTATTTGTCATCTTCAAACTGGCTGATTCCCTGTGGTCTACAGATACACTCATGTCTGCTCCATCCTTATAAATTTTCATTTGATCCATCTATCCCTTCTAGCTATTAGCTTGTATTTCTCTTCCCTTAACTTCTTGAGAAAGCCATCTATAATTGGTACCTCCACTTCATTTTTTTCTCATTTTCTTCTTAACTCTCAGAAGTCTGACTTTTGACTTCACTTCATCTTTCAGCTGAAACTACCTTTTCTAATAATCTCCTAATTGCCAAGTGTATGGTCTTTTCTCAGTTCTCATCTTTCTTGATCTTTCTGCAACCTTTGATACTGTCCATAGCTCTTTTCGTCCATAGCTCTTCTCATTTGTGATTTTTTTTTCCTCTAGGTTTTTTGTAACATTGAAGCTCTATCCTGAGCCCTCTTCTCCCTCTATACCTTAGCACTTGTTGATCTCAACAACTCTCATTGATTCAATTATCATCTCTATGCAAATGTTTCTCAGTCTGCTTAACCAGTCCAACCTTTCTTCTGCCCTCCAGCCTTGCAAGACCATTGCCATCTTGAAATGGATATGCTGCTGACTTATTAAATTCAACAGTCTAAAATGGAACTCATTATCTTTCTCCCTCACCTCTTTCTGTTTATCTTAATTTCTCTTCTATTGTCAAAATCACGACCATCCTTCCAGTTATTTAGGCTAACAATGGAGGTATCATTCTAAACTTCTTACTCTCTATTTACTAAACTATTTCCAAGCCTTGTCTGTTTTACTTTTCTAACATCTCTTGAATATGCTCCCTTTTCTCCTCTAACACTTCTACCACTCTGGTACAAGCTCTTACCTGTTAAAGACCTTAGCTTCAAAATGCCAAGGTCTCCCACTGGGCCATCTCCAATTATCCTGATCTATATCTTGCCATTAGACCCAGGTAACTCTGGAGGGAAAGTGATGATGGTGACCTTGCACAGTTCTCCTTCACTTAAACTTGCATGTCATGACATCATTTCCTTGATGTCATGGATCTCTTCAGGAACAAAGAATGAAATGATAAGTTTTCATCACTTCATACCTGGACTATGGCAATAGCCTGCTGGTTGGTCTCCCTACGTCAAGTCCCTCCACATCCCAGTCCATCTTCAATTCACCTATCAAAAGGATTTTCCTAATTTGCAGGTCTAACCATGTCACTAATCTTATTCAATAAATTTAAATAGCTTCCTATTACCTTTAGGACCAAATTTTAATAATCCTCTGTTTGGCTTTTTAAACTTTTTATAATTTGTCTCCTTGGCTACATTTTGTGTCTTTACTCTCCTGCACATACTCTACTACCCACTGATACTGATTTTTTTGCTCTTCTATGCCCCAAACACTCTCTTTTCTGACTTTATTCCTTTTATATGCATTTTTCCCATGATCTCAATGTTTTTCCTTCTCAGTCCCACTTCCTGTCCTCCTTCCTGTCTTCTCCTAGTATTAGCTACTAGTCTTTCTGTGTTTCATTTAATGTCTTTTCTCTGTTAAATATTTCCAATAATCCTGTATATATCTTATACATATGTAGTTATTAGCATGTTATTTCTCCTTTTAGAAGCTGAACTCCTTGAGGACAAGGATCTTGTTCTTGCCTTTATTTATGTTCCCAGCTCTAGTATAATGCCCACCACATATTTGTTGTCTTGTCTTGTTGAACAGAACTAATCTAACCAAAGATCTGTTTGTTTTTTAACTCCATCAGTATTTTTTGACTAAACTTTTTAAAAATAACTAACACTATTCAAGTTTTGTTTATTTTGATTTTCTTAAATCTCCATAATATTTAACTGACACCAAAAATAGTATTTCTTTGCAATTTTTTGTAGTTTAGTTAATGCAGAACTAAAATTAAGATTTCTTGTGTCAGGGGCACATTCAGGTGAAAAAGGATGGGGGTAAAGCACTCTACAGCAGCAACAGAGGGAGTAGTCACACTTCTGTTGCATTATCCCCCAAAGAAGTTGCCCTCTAAGAAACTGGGGGAGAAGGCAGGACCCTGAAAGCAATAGCTTTAAGGAAGTTGTACCACATGGATGTGTGGGGGTGACAAAGGACTATTAAGCAAAGTATGAAAAATAGTTGTTGTGAGGAAAAAGTACATCCATCCTGACTAGGATTGTATTATGGAGAAAGTATTTTGTCTGTACCAGTTATGGTTCTTGTTATATATGCTATATTAAGTTTAGAATTATTAGGTAAAAGGCTGTTACCATGAAATATTCAGTGAGATAAATCTCTTTACTCATCATCTTGGATCATTAAACACACCATTACCATATGTCCCATGAACACTCAATAAATATTAATTAAATGAAATTGAATTCTTGTAGACTTAGAATTGCAGAACTCAACAAGAAGGGCAAGGATATTGAGATATCTAATAGTCAAGCCCCCCTGCCATTGGGCTAATCAACTTGCAAATCAGCTAAGGCATTCATTGTTTAAAGATCAGCAAATGGAAATGCCCCAACTTCACCAGGCCACTTGTTTCAACACTTACTATCCTTAGTCAAGAACTTCTTATACTTTTTCTCAAATTGTGTGATTTCTGCAATGTGAATCAAAGTACTGTGGAGTATAATCTGTGGAGATTGAAAAAAAAAAGTTCAATGTACCTTATAATAACTCTTCAAAATCAGTATTTGAAAATATTAATTATTGCTTAACCGTTTTTTTCTTCAAACTACATGTCATTAACTCTTTTAGCCCTTCTCTATGAGATTTCCTTTCAGGTTCTTTAATTATTATTAGAAAGGCATCAAGAGATGTGAGAAGACCAGATTTGAAGAAAGGAAGACAAATTTAAATCCAATTCTGCTCATACTGGATGACTAATCATGAACTGATCACTTAATTGTCAGAAGCCTCAAGGGACTTTTAATACTTTTTAATCAATCAGCAAGCACTAATTAAGTGCTTACCATATGCCAGATGCTATGCTTAATATTAAAGACAAGTCTCAATTTATATCTGTGGAGGGAATTTTCATACTAAAACTTTCTCATGTTGATGAAATCAGAGGTCAAGATAAAAAAAAAAAAATGTGTTGTTTTTCTTTGGAAAACCACTCTATCCACTGTGCCATTTGGTTGTTTCTTGTGAGATCTCTTTGCATATAGTTGAAGCACACAAAGCAAAACTTCTTATCTTCTATAAGATGGGGAGCCTTTTCCCATAAAAGTAAATTTCCTATCTAATGGTATACAGTTGTCTTCTACATTGAGACTTTCCATATCAAGGTTTTAATATATGTGGACTGAAGAAAATAAGAAATTAAATAGGAATTTATTTTTGGAGTTTTTTGAAACCTACAAATACCATGCAAAGGCCAGCAGACAACATGGAGCCTATGACCAAATAGTTAAATCCAGATTTCACACTAAATTTCACATAAAAGAAAAAAGAAAAAGTTCAGACTTCTTCTCTAGTATAAAGGGAGGAGCAAAAAAATTTTATATGTATTTTCCAGATTATGGAAGGGATAACTGTATATTGCTTTTGGTTGGAAGTGGGTACATTCCAAACAGATGTTTGCCCAGACATCAGACAGAGCAAAAATTTCTTAAATTCTAGGGTGTGGTGGAATGCTCAGATACTTGTGTGTATCTATTTGTATATATGCAGAGGCACACAGTGCATATAGTAAGTGACACAGTAGATAGAATGCCCAATTTGGAATCGTGAGACTCAACTTCCTGAGTTCAAATCTGGCCTTAGACATTTATTAGCTGTGTAACTCTGGGTTAGTCACTTAATCTTGTTTGCCTCAGTTTCCACATCTGTTAAACCAGTTGGAAAAGGAAATGGCAGGTATCTTTACCAAGAAAACCTTAAATAGGGTCAGACATGACTGAAATGGCTCTACACAACAACAACAAATATGCACATAGCATATATGTGCTATGTTTAAAACTATTTGGTACATAAAAGAACCATGTAACATAGTTCCTATTTTCAGGGAACTCCCAAAGAAGTTATATAGACAAAATACATAAATGAAGAATTTGTTTCAATTCGATTGAATGAGAATTTATTAAATGCCTGTTATGTACATGCATATATGTGTGGACACAAACACATTATATTTTTATATATGTGTGTATCTATGTACACACACACACATATAGATAGATAGATACTTTTGCATGAAGGAAGGAAGAAAACATTTATTGAGCCCTTGTTATATGCAAAACACTATGAACTAGGAGTACAGGTAGAAAATAAAATCCTCTGTCTTCAAGGAATTCACATTCTAAGAGAGGTTTCTGCTTCAAGTCAAATATGCATATGTACAAATATATGTATATGTAGCCCAATGAAAGGGACTTACTCCTCCAAGGCTGATAGCCCCAAGACAGTTGTTCACATCTTCTGTTCCAGAAAACAGACTGACTCCATCTGCTGCTCAGCTCAACACTTATATAAGCCCACCAAAACAACTTGTTTTGGGTGGACGCTGGTCCCTACATCCCAAACTTCTGCTGGAAATCTCCCAGAGTCCTACTCCTTTGTGACCTTTGGATCCATTATCCTCTTGGTTGAGTACCCCAACTAGACCCCAATATCTTATGATGAGACTTTGATTTCTGCCATGGTACTTTCCCTGTTAGAGACTTCGCCTTTCCATCTGTCATGACCTAACCATGAATATGATCCATTGGGGGCGGGGGGGGACTGCCTTCTCAGATTAGGGCTGCTTGAGAGCAGAGGCTGTTGTTGCTTAGCTTATAATAAACGCCTATTAAATACTTTAAATTTCTATATCAATGTAGTGACCAGATTTATGATTTCATTAATCTGGGGTGCTTTCAGCCTGGAGAATTGCATTCTAATAGCTGCTAAATGACTTCCAACATAAGAGGAGAGGTTAAGTGACTTGTCCAGACACAGAATCTATAAATGGCAGAGGTAAGACTCCCAGGCATATGGCCTCTATGTATGTAAGTTTTTGTTGCTGTTGTTGTTGTACAGGGATGGCCGACTCCTTCTGACCCCATTTGGGGTTTTCTTGGCAGAGATACAGGACTGGTTTGCCATTTCCTTCCCCAGATCATTTGATAAAAGAGAAAACTGGGACAAACAGGGTTAAATGAATCACACAGCTAGTAAGTGTCTAAGGCCAGATTTGGACTTAGGAAGATGAGTCCTCCTGACTGTAGGTCCAGCATTCTATGCACTGTAGCACTCCTTAACTGCTCTCACCTACTAGTATAAAAATCCTAAAGTGGGAATTTCTTGAAGAAAAGAGTTCCTTTGTAGTGACAGTGAATTACATAAATCTGTTGTGACTGTAAGCCAATCTTAATCACCTTAATCAGTCATCTCAAGTGTAGTATCTTGCTCTCATTATTTTTGAGAAAAATTGGCTCATAATAAAACAATAGTTCTTCTATAGCTAGGTAGAAACATGGCACTATAGATACAATGCTGGGCTGTATTTAGATCCAGGTAGAACTGGGGTCAAATTCCCACCCACTATGATTGTGACTCAGGAAAAACTTTTCTACTCCTCAGTTTCCTTAAGTGCACAGTGACAGAATTAGATGAGATGTTTTCTGAGGATACTTCTAATTCTAAATCTATTAATTTTACAGCTGGAGGGAACTTTAGGGATCATCCAATTCCATTTCTTCATTTTTTTTAAATAAGTAAATTGAGAACCAGAAAGGTTGTTTGACTTTTTCATCCATTCAACAAATTAATCTATTATTTGGCATGGAAAATGCTATTTATATCCAGAGAGAGAACTATGGAGAGTGAATATGGATTGAAGCATAGTATTTTCACTTTATTTGTTTTTTCTTTCTCGTCATTTTTTTCTTTTGGTCTCATTTTTCTTACACAATATGACAAATATGGAAATATATTTAAAAGGATTGCATATGCTTAACCTATATCACAATAATTGCTGTCACGGAAAGAGGGGAGGTAAGGGAGGAAAGGAGGAAAAATGTGGAACAAAAAATCTTACAAAAACAAATGTTAAAAACTATCTTTACATGTATTTGGAAAAAATAAAATACTTTTGAGAACCCCACTCCAACAAATTAACCTATTGAATATTCATTAAATTCCAATATATATATTGTATAAGTATATAAATATGTGTGTATACACATACACATATATATTTTCTGACTTCAAAATGATTTTGAAGGAGTTAAGTAGGCAAAACACATCCATACTCCTGAAGAGTTCAACTTAATTCAATTTAACAAGCATTTCTTAAATGCCTCTTGTATGCTAGGCACTGGAGATACAAAGATAAAAAAAAAGCATTCCCTGAGACCCTAGATGTCTATATTTCACTAGGGAGTCTAACATGTAAATAGATGGAGGAGAAATGGAGAAGAAAGCATCAAACCAGAAAGAAAAGAAATGGCTAAGTTGTGAAAGGTTTTAAAAACCAAAGAGAGGATTTTATATTTGATCCTGATGGTAACAGAGAGCAAATAGAGCTTATTGTGGAGTGCAATAGATCAGATGTTAGTGAAGAAAAGGGAGCATACACATATATGTATATTGAATTTTCAAATAATTCAAAATTAGAAAGGACAGCAAACATAATGAATGACAGACAATGTAAAGACTGGAATTGACTTAATTCTATTCCAGATTACATTTTACAGGGGTAAATGTGAAGCCCTTTATTTCTCCAAAACTCAACCTCACAAATAGAGAATGGGGATGTGTGACTAGATATAAGATATATGAAAAAAATCCAGGTTTTGGTAGGCTACAATTTCAATATGATTATATTGTGACAAAACAACCTCCCAAAACACTAAAGGATCATTCATAGACTGCATTAAGAATCGTATTTAGCTAACATTTATAATAGATTTGCAAAAGCCTTTGTCAATATTACCCCAATCATCCTCACATAATCTTGGAAGATAAGTAATGTTTTTTTTTTTACATTTTTAAAAATATTTTTACATTTTACATATGAGAAAACTGAGGCAGGCAGAGATTTGTAACTTGACCTATGTTTTATTGCTAGAAAGTATCTGACGTAGGACTGGAACTCAGGTCTTCTTGACTCCAAGTCAAGCACTCTTACTGTACCATTTAACCTGACTCCCACAATATCTATACATAATTTATAGAATGAGGAATGTTGCAGAAAAATTAAGCAAGCTCTTCAGTTGAATTAGATGACTTCTGACATTTTTTCCAACAATAAGATTCTATAATTCTTCCTTTAAATATCATTTTGGGTGCCCCCTCCTTCATGACACCTTCTTTGATTTCCATTGCTCACTCCATATCACCATACCTCAGCTGAAAGTGTCTTTCTCTGTCTCAGATTTCCCAAGAGTATCTTTTCTAGTTCTTGTCTCTGTCCATAGGCAAGCATAGCTTGTGCCCTGCTAAGGAAACATTCCTATGGGCCATTGCTCTAAGAGGAAGGAGAAGGAGAAGGGTCGATGGGAATGCACCCTCTAGGGTGCACACATTTTGTTATTGTTCACTTGTTTCAGACATGTTTGCCTCTTTGGATGTCATTTAATTTTGGGGTTTATTTGTTTTTTGATACTGGAGTGGTTTGCCATTTCCTTCTCCATCTCATTTTATAGATGTTACTAGTTGACTTGCTAGTCACACAGCTAGTGTGAGGCTAGATTTGAACTCATTTTCCTGACTTTACATTGTGATACTTAACTTCCTCTTGCTCTATGAATGTCTATATCTTTGGCCATCTACCAGCACATTCTACCTTTATGTCCTCACTGATAAATTGTTACTCATTGTTTTAATGGAATAACTCTTAGTTTGGGGAAATGGAGGTGGTATAAAAACAAAAAATATCAATAAAAATAAAATATGCTATTATTCAGGCTTTTCGTTAATGCATGTTGACTGCACTCTAAATTGTGGGTAAATGGGTGACTTTTTTTTCATCCTTTTCTAAATAAAAAAATTTTTTAATTTTCAAAAGATATGCATGGATAATTTTTCTACATTAAACCCTATAAACCCTTTGTGTTCCAAATTTTCCCCCTTCACCCCCTCTCCTCAGAAGAAATCCTCCAATATTTATTAAACATGGTAAAAATATATGTTAAATCCAATATATACAAACATATTTATACAACGATCTTGCTGCATAAGAAAAATGAAATCAAAAAGGAAAAAAATGAGAAGGAAATAAAATGCAAGCAAATAACAACAAAAAGTAAAAATGCTATGTTGTGATCCATACTCATTTCCCATAATCCTCTCTCTGGGTGCAAATCTCTCTTTCTCATCATTACAAGATCATTAGAACTGACCTCAATCATCTCACTGTTGAAAAAGAGCCATGTCTATCAAAATTGATTAATCTTGTTGCTGCTGTGTATAGTTTTCTCCTGGTTGTGCTCATTTCACTTAGCATCAGTTCATGTAGTCTCTCCAGGCTTCTCTGAAATCATCCTGCTGATCCTGTTTTATAGAATAATAATATTCCATAACATTCATATACCATAACTTATTCAGCCATTCTCCAACTGATGGGCATCTATTCAATTTCCAGTTTCTTGCTACCACAAAAAGGGCTGCTACAAATGTTCTTGCACATGTGGGTCCTTCTCCCTCTTCCAAGATCTCTTTGGGATATTAAATGGGTGATATTTTGTTAAATAAATGAGTGGGAAAGAAAATTAATCATGAGGAAAGCAGGAACCAAAAGAGCTCAAAGAGTCATGGGCATGGACATAAAAACAGAAAGGAAAGAGAAGTAAGTGGGGAAGAGATGCCACGATAAAAGGCAGAAAGGGGGAGAAGAAAACCCAAATGGAAGGGAGGTAAAAAATGAAACAATTTTATTGGCTAGATATTAGAGCAGAGTTTCAGTCTTTGGAGATCTCTGTAATTAATTGCTAGGTTTTCAAATCAAAATTGCAATGGTTAAGAAAACAACTAGAACTGAATAGCAAGTATTGGAAAGATAAATGTAGTGAACACTTAGGTGTATCAAGAAGTAGCCCTAAGATTGCACATTAACATAAACATGATATCTGAGTCCCTGTTTCACTCACTAACCATAAAAAAAGACACAAAGATTTTAGGTATCTTTTTAGCTTCCACGATTGTGCTCAGCTTGGCTCTTTTATCAGCAGTTAGGTAAAGCCTAATCTGTTTGAAGTTGCTTATTATAGAATTGGAATGATTGTTTTTGCCTGAGGTGTTGGTGTAATAATTAACTTGAGGGGAAGTGGTTATGATAATTGAGGTTTCTAGCTTGACCTAGCTTTGGGAATTTTATTTTTTTTTTAAGATCACATGTCTGCCTTCTTAGGGACTGTCTAGACATGGAAATTCTGGAATTGTGGATAGTGTCTACTTCTTCCCAGTAATTAACAACCTTATTTATTCTAACCCTTTCTATTTCAAAAACCATGAAAATTAATTTCAATGAGATGCAGAAAAATAGGAAGCACCTTTTTAAACTTTCCTCCAATCTCCTTAATGAAATACAAATGGTATTTAAAATATTGAAAACCAGTTTATCCTGTCTCACATATGAAATTATTCACTAACTTAACAATAAAAGGTTATAACAATGTCATTCAGAAATGATTTACTAACTTGCAACTAATACATGTAAACTCTGGAATATGTAAATATATATTTATATAGGGAGGAGGGAGAGAGAGAGAGACAGAGACACAGAGAGACATATATATCCTGAAAATTAGATGGTTTACAAAGAAATAAATTAAATCCCAAACAATTTGGTCAAATCTGAAGTAGCATTATAGCTATCTTTTTAATTCTTTTTGATGTCAGGAACATTTCTTTTTTGTTTGATTAAATTAAATTTCCATTTTATTGGGAACTTAAACACAAACATTTCATTATACAAAAAGAACAAGAAGTTATTTAATTATTTAAGAAATTAGGAACTTGTTACATGTGTGTTATTTTATAGAAATATAAATGTGTGGATACATATATGTATAGAAAAAGACAAAGATAGAGCAAAGTGATTATATTTGTTTAAAATTCATGTATAATAATATGTTATACATAAAATATATTATTTAATGTATTATATAATTTATAAAATAGCATCAAACATATATTAATGATATACATTACATTTTATATATTACATTGTAGTATATATTATATTAGAATGTAACAAGTAGTAACACAATTTCTATATATTTTTCATTTATAATATATAGATCATGTAGCATATAATATAAATATACATTATGTCATTTGTACATATGTATTATGATACATAAAAATTATTAGATAGCTTTAAAATTGTTCTTTTTCTCTCTATATAATTTAACAGGATATTAAGAAAATTGTTCTATTTCTGTTTTCTCTCATATTTCCCTCCACAAAGCTTTTTAAAAATGTTTTATTAATGTTATTTTTTTCTGTGTGTATCTATCCTCATTTACTGATTATCTCCTAATCTCTCTTCTGCCCTTCATGGCAGAATCTCAGTTCTCTGTGGCCAGCATGATACAAGTGGAAAGAACTATAAAATTTAGAGACAAAAGACCTGAATTCCTTTCCCACCTCAGCATTTAATACTTTTGTGACTTTTGGCAAATCACTTGAGTCTTAGTTTCTTCATTTGTAAAATGAGAAAAGTTGGAACAGATGTCTCTGTTGAGGTCCCTTCCAGCTTTAGATCTATCTACCTATAAGTCTGTGACTTATAGAAATATACTTAGAAATATGAACTCTTAATTGCTCCAGCCATCATCGATACTTTGAGCTCAAACTTTATAACTCGAATTTGCTTATTTAGTATGTGTTACATCTTACTGTTATTTTTCTTTTTAATATTATATGTTCTGTGTTCTCAACTAGCACAGAGACAGTGATTTTACATCTTCATATCTCTAGCACTTAGCATAGAACCCTGCACATTTGAGTTCCGTTATTCAGTCCTGTCTGTGACCCTTCAGCACCATAACTTGCCAGTGCTGTCTGTGGGATGTTTCTTGACAAAAATACTGGAGTGGTTTGGCATTATCTTCCAATGGATTAAGGCAAACAGCAGTTAAGTGATTTGCCCAGGGTCACACAGCTGTAAGTGTCTAAGGCTAGATTTGAAGTCAGGTCATCCTGATTCCAGATCCAGTGTTCTATCTACTGAACCACATGCTTCAGTAGGTAATTAAGAAATGCTTGCTGATGATATACAGGAGGAACAGGAGATTTCTTATTATTGCTAGTGGATACAAAAACAGAATAGAAATTAGAGAAACATTTTTTGAGTCAGAAGACAGAGAAAACTAAAAAACTTTCTCAGGGAATGGAATTATAAAAATATAGAGGCAGAAGGCACATTAGAAATCATCTTGTCTAATTTTTTTTTAATTGATGAAGAAATTGAGAATGAGCTCAGGGGAGAAAAGGTCAATAACAGATGGGCAGAAATTGTGAAAGAAAAAGGAGGGAATGCACAGTAAATACAGATACAGAGGCAATCTTTCTGTAATAGTGCTGTCTGTATTTGTGTCTTCTGCCCTCACAGGTCTACAAAATCTGTATATCTCTCAAATTCTAGCAATTTTGTATAGAATTTTCAGTTCTCTGTGGCCAGCATGATACAAGTGGAAAGAGCAATAATATTTAGAGTCAAAAGACACAAATAAAACACTATTGCAGAAAGATTGCCTTCATATCTGTGTATTATTTTTTATATCGCTGGCAATACTTAGTAGTTTTACGTACCCATCAGAAATTTAACAAATGTCTGTTGAATGAATATATATATATAAAATCTGACTTCTGTAGATGATGACAGACTTTTTTTGCTGATGATAAATGTAAAGGTAAATAACTATGGAAGAGTAATTTATCCAATCTGGGCTCTGACATTGACCAGTTGGGGTCCTGATCAAATTTAAATAACTTCATTTGACAGGAACAATGCAATAGCCCTCTCCCCCCATGTAGATTGGGTTATTTTTTTCCTCTCAAGGATTATATTGCTGTTGGAGGGATTTGGTTGATCCAGAGAGTTAAGGTTCAACCTTTGCCATCCTGGATAGTTTGCCACTTAAGGACATAATAAGGCCTACTCACAAGGGGATAGAGCCCTTCAGACTTGGCTAGATGCCCTTAAGGCCTCTGGAGACACCAGATGAGTATCCATGTAGAAGAAGCCATGTCTCTCCAAGCTAAGTATAGGAGAATACTTGTTAAATATCTTTTCTGTGCTATGATTAAGTAAACCTCCATTTGTCACTTTAGTTCCAAAATCAAACCTCAACTAATAGGGAATAGCTTGAGTTAAGCCTGCACTTAATATCTTGTAGTTGTTCAGTTGATTCAGTCATGTCTGACTCTTCACAACTCCATGAATGACCCTGTTCTGGAGTTTTTCTTTGCAGAGATAACAGAATGGCTTGCCATTTCTTTTTCCAGTGGAATAAGGCAAACAAGAGATTAAGTGACTTGCCCAACATCATCTGAGCCATCTAACTGCCCCAACTCAATACCTGCCTTGCCTCATTTCATATATCTGTGTAATGAGGAGTATTTTTGACCTTGCTACCTTAAAAGTATGTTTACATAAATGGAACTTCATTGTTATCAACAACATGAATTCTGAAAAGATAAGAACCTATATTTTCTGGCCAAAACTTGATTGAAACAAGAACAAAAGGCAGCTTTAAACAAGATTGCTAGAATTTGATCATTAACTGTTCCTGGTTAAATTTCCAAAGTCACCATAATAGATAATCAGACATTCTAAAACAAAAGATAATTATTCATCTTGACCCAAAAGAAGTCAGGACTGGTTGATATTTGCCTTGCCAGGCTATTGGTACACATAATGACATTTGGAAGTTCAACACTGAGACAATTGCTCCCTTTATCCCATCATCTCTGGAATTCCATTCCAGTTTATTAGAGCTTGTCCTGGAGATTCGTTATTCAGTACCAAGATTCAGGGTCAATCGCTGAGTTTGATCAAATGAATTGGGGGGGGGGGTACTCTAGATAATAGTTTAGCTCAGTAGAACAAGCATTACCTTGGGAGTAAATTACCTTTCTTTGACTCTTACTTGGATAGTCATACAATCTTTCCAAAGCATCAAACCAGGGACTATCCCATTGGAGCTTTCTCTAAGCACTGTTATAACTGCTTACCTGAATATACTTAACTGAAGATAGGTCTCGAGACTTGGATTCTATTTATATTCTTCACCATTCCTCAGCTGTGTAATGCTAGATAGAAAAAAGATTAAAAACAAACAAACTGAAATGCTTACTATTGGTACTTGCAGTACCAAATACTGTGTTAGGCACTGGGAATATAAATTTAAGCAAAAAGAAAGATGGTCCTTATCCTCAATAGTACCTGAAAAGGAGATGAAAGTAGGGAAGGAGAGTAGAAAATCCAAGAGTCTTCAGAAGACCTTGGAGATGTCTTGATAGTGCTAGGCAAATCACCAGTCATACTGGAGTCTTAGTATTCTGACAGGGAATAGAGAAGTGGCTAGTTGGCACTGTGGACAGCAAGTCAGGAAGCCTGGATCTAAATCTTGCCTGAGACACTTAACTATGTGACCCCAAGCACTTCACTTCATCTGTACTTTAGTTTCCTCATCTGTCAAATAAGAATAATAATAGCATCCACCTCTCGGGGTTGCTGTGAGAATAAAATGAGATTATACTTATGTTATTAGGACTGTTTCCCACATAATATGTAACTTGTAGGTGGGCAGAAAAGAAATCTTCAGCCTCTTCTCTTTCCACTCTTCTTTTTCTAAGAGAGACTTTATTTCCCACCAGGATGTTAGAGGCCAAAAGTTTAGCCACTATTCTTCCCAGAGAGAGGGGGTACTGAGCTATAGAATTACATCTGTCTGTTCTCTAAAATATAATCTAAGGGGTAGGGTTCAAGCTGACTTTTAGTATCTATTTTATTATGTAAGTAGCACCTAGACCCAAGCTTCATATCCAAATCTTGATCCTTCTCCCCACTGAACACCAGTTCCACAATGAACACACATAGAAATTATCAAAGAAGTCCATATATAATGTTCTCTGGTTTGGATTTCTTGGGGTCTCTGGGAGCAGCTTTCTTTTCAGTTCAGTAATTACCACAAGAACAGCCAGGAGTTAAAGTCCAAAGTCCAAATCCTTTATTATCTCTTTCCTGAGGCTGGGCAGCTTTCTGGAGAGCCTTTCAGACTGGCCTTGATCTCAGTGGGGAAATGCAGGAGGAGAGTCTGCCACCAGGAGCTTGACTGAAGATGGAATTGAAATTCTCTCCTTAGCTCTGAGAGCATCTAGTGCGCCTATCCTCTGTGGCTCTCAGTCCTTGCTGATATGCTCCATACTGAGTATAAATCAATTATTATATCACTAGGAAACTATTATTTGTTGTAAGATTAAATCAATCATACTGAACCATGCTAAACTAGATAACCATTGTCTCTATCAATTCCATTGATTTAGCACCTTGTAAGAATCCTTTGTTTCAAGTTCAGAATTCTGGCTCATAACATCTCCTGCTTTCTTTTGTTTTTAGAACATAGGTGGTCACTCTTCCTGACTTCTCAAGGAGGTGAGAACCCAAAAAAGGGAGGTGATCACACCTTCCCTGACTGCTCAAAAAAAGGGTGAAAACACCATAAAAGGAGGAGATCACGCCCTCCCTGACGTCTCAGAAAGGGAGATGAAAACACCAAAGGAAATGGGGAATCAAATCAGATTAGTGGGTTTCTGAAGGGTCTCACTTGAAACAGGTATACATAACTTCATCAGCATGGGAGGTATTACACATAATTACATAAGCATATAGCCATATAACACAGGCTAGTAGTGATGTAATAAATAATGTGAATCAACATGAAGAATTATACATGTCCATAAGTCCTAGAAATAGCCCAAAACCAATCTATTGTCCATTACTTCATGTGCCAGGAATGCAATGATTCCTGCAAGTTTTGAAATCCTGCAATAGTCTCATCATGTGTTAGAGAATCCAATAATTCCTGCAGATTTTGAAGTCTTGCATCAGTCTTATTATGTCTCAGAGAATCCAATGATTCCTGATGGTTTTAAAGTTCTGCAACAGTCTTATCAACAATTTTTTGATTTTTGAGAATCCAATGATTCTTGATGGTTCTGAAGTTCTGTAACAGTCTTATGAACAATTTTTTTATCTCAGGAAATCCAATGATTCCTGCGGGATTTGAATCTCTGTAAAAGTCTTATCAACAATTTTTCATCTCAGGGAATCCAGTGAACGATTCCTGCTGGTTTTGAAGTTCTGTAACAGTCTCATTATCAGCCATGTTCTTTCAGTGTCAGGTGTTTCTTAGATCTTCTTTCTTTCTAGGTTTTTCTCTTTTTCTCTCTCTCTCCAGGTGCTGGTTGGCATCCATCTGATTCCTTCTCCATCTGTCGAGATACAAGCAAACCCTTTCTCCCAAGCAGTTAACTATCTAGTTCCTTCTATTTACCACTTTCTAAATCTGGCAATTACATTGGAGCTGCTTGCACTGGACACTGTCATTCTGTCAGGTTAAACAAGCATATATTCTCTCCAATTGTAATCCCTCTCTGCCATCTGATTGCTTTTTGGCTGATTGATCATGTAATCCCTTTCTTCTATCAGATTGTTTCTCTGCTGATTGATCATATCAGAGTCCTGAAGTTCTAATGACTCTCTGGGTGTAATCTCTGCTGCCATAAAACCTGTTTTTTGTTTGAGGTCTTTGAGTTGGGCCTTACCTCTCATTTCCCTGGGTTAATCTACATTCTGAGGCCCAGTGGGAACCTTGGTTGCATTTTGGACATAGGGTTTTGGGTCTTCTCTCACCCTGTCTTCTCATTCTATCTCTATGCCTACATTGGGCTTTCAGATGTCCTATTTTTCCACATTGAAAGGATTGATGAATCTCTCTAGAAGTCTCTTGCCAAGAGGGACCTTGTCTTCCCATGTTCATTATAGTCTGAGTATAATAAGCATTTGTGCCCACTCTGGTATAGCATCTTATGATCTCCTCTAAAGGAGTATCCTTGTATAGTCCCTATATAATTCTTCTGCAAACCTCATTAGCATTTTCTTAGACAGTTGTCTAATCATTATTCTTGTAGCTGCATTTTCTCCAATGATTCTTGTGACAGCTGTTTGAAAATGTCCCACGAGATCAACAAAGGGTTCTTTTGCACCTTGCTCTATTTTTGTGAAGGCTTCATCTCCATCTTTTTCTGGGAGGGAGCCCCATGTTTTTATAGCAGCAGCAGCAATTTGCTCATATGCTATCATAAGGTAATTAATCTGTGCTAAAGAGTCTTCATACTGACCTTTACCTTCTAGTAGGTCAAAGGTGATTTGTATATTAACTCCAGTTTAGCTATTTTGTTGGGCTACATAGTTCACTATACTCTGCTATAGATTTCCAATCACTAGGGGTTAAGATTTCATAAGCCAAATTCTCTAGTATCATCTTAACATAAGATCATATAGCCCCATAGAGTGCAACCCTTTTTCAAATCCTTGATTTTTTCTAGATCAAAGGCATCTATCTTCTCCTTTGTTGACCTGATGAATCAAGCTCTTCAATCACAGGATATGCATTTATCAAATCAGATATATCCTGTCCTTCTTTTTTGCTTTAACTAGTGCCTTTTGTAATGACACCACTCTCCTTAATTTCATCAGAATTGTACTTAACTCCATTCTTATCTGATTCTTTATCCTTTTCACCTAATTTGTCTGTATCCTCTCTCTCCTGCTCTTTCTTCTTTTTCCTTATTCTATAACTTCCTAAAGCCAGTTGTATTAAGTTATATGTATAAAGTGTTTCTTTAGAAATTGAGTCAGGTCTATTATCATTGTAGTATTCACATAGTATCACATTCTCCTACTAATTTCCACTCATCTGGATCTAATTCTTTTTCCTTAGAGAACCAAGGAGACATGTTCTGTACTGTTTCTAAAAGTTTAATGATCTGCTCCCAAGTTACAATCAAACCTTGGTTTTTCATAAGTCTGACAATGCTCTCTACACATTTTCCTTGAATTGGAAAAGGCTCCTTTCTAAAACATTTGTCCCATTTCAGCTGAAGCACTACTTTAGCCCTTTATAAAGTTTCCTTCTTGTACTTACCCTAATTTCACAGATGTAGATTCTTGGTCCCACATTCAGGAGCCAAAATGTAATGTTTTCTGGTTTAGTTTTCTTGGGGTCTCTGGGAGCAGCCTTCTTTTCAGTTTAGTAATCACCACAAGAACAGCCAGGAGTTAAAGTCCAAAGTCCAAATTCTCTTTCCTGGGGCTGAGTAGCTTTCTGGAGAGCCTTTCAGACTGGCCTTGATCTCAATGGGAAAATGCAGAGGACAGCCTGCCACCAGGAGCTTGACTGAAGGTGGAATTGAAATTCTCTCCTTGGCTCTGAGAGCTTCTAGTGGGCTTTTCCTCTGTGGCTCTCAGTCCCTGCTTATATGCTCCACACTGAGTATAAATCAATCATTATATCATTAGGAAACCATTATTTGTTGTAGGATTAAATCAGTCATACTAAACCATGCTAAACTAGATAATCATTGTCTCTATCAGTTCCACTGACTTAGCACCTTGTAAGAATCCTTTGTTTCAAGTTCAGAGTTCTGGCCCATAACACCCATATATTCAATTAGATAGAAAACAAAATTCAGAGGAAAAAATACACATGAAAATATATATCAGACAATACATAGTGAAGGAGTTCTTCCATTGGAAATAAAGTAACCCAGTTTAATCAGAACAGTCTTAGTATTCACCTAAGGGGAAATTACCCGAAATCTCTTATATAGCAGATTGGGACATGACAGAGACTGCTTGCATGTCAGCTTCTTTCGATGCTCTTTCCCTCTAGCACACTTAAGGAAGATTTGTTTCTTCCATATTCTTTCTGGAAGAGAGAAGCTGGAAGCCAGAAGCACCTGAAAAGAAAGAGAATTGGAGTTCTCCTCTGTCCTGTATTCCCCAAGTGCCCCCTAACACTCTTACCCACGCCAAAGACACAGATTGATCTCACTGAGAAAGTCCTATACTAGGCTTTAGGATGGGGGAAGAGGGGATGGAGGGATGGGGGGTATATATTTATAAAGTACATATAAATGCTATGGATTATTGTTTGCAAAATAAAGGAGTCAATTTCATTTCCAAATCTTTTCTTCAGGTAAGAGATAGACAGGGAAGGAAGATTTTCTCAAGTGGATTTAGCATTAATATTGAGTCGAAGAAAGGAAGTTTGTTTTCTACAAATGAAATGAGCTCCCCCTAAATATGGAAAGTCAGATCCCTCTATAGGAAGGGGACTCATTTTTTTTTGGACTGAAAAAGATTGTCCTATTCCCTTTGCCATTCCCTTACACATTATCTCTTCCCTTCTTTATCCCAGACACTACTGGGAAAAATTATTTTTCCCCTCTCTCCCTCCACCCCCTCCCGTAGATGCCAAGCAGTCCGATACATGTTAAATATGTCACAGTATATCCTAGATACAATATATGTGTGCAGAACCGAACAGTTCTCTTGTTGCACAGGAAGAATTGGATTCAGAAAGTAAAAATAACCTGGGAAGAAAAGCAAAAATGCAAACAGTTTACATTCATTTGCCAGTGTTCTTTCTTTGGGTGTAGCTGCTTCTGTCCATCATTGATTAAATGAAACTGAGTTAGATCTTCTCTTTGTTGGAGAAATCCACTTCCATCAGAATACATCCTCATACAGTATTGTTGTTGAGGTATATAATGATCTCCTGGTTCTGC
Organism: Sarcophilus harrisii; assembly: GCF_902635505.1. Lineage (NCBI taxonomy): Eukaryota > Metazoa > Chordata > Mammalia > Dasyuromorphia > Dasyuridae > Sarcophilus > Sarcophilus harrisii. The sequence continues at coordinate 115,953,378 of NC_045431.1, forward strand.
TCATTTCACTCAGCAGTTCATGTAAGTCTCTCCAAGCCTCTCTGTATTCCTCCTGCTGGTCATTTCTTACAGAACAATAATATTCCATAACATTCATATACCACAATTTACCCAACCATTCTCCAATTGATGGGCATCCATTCATTTTCCAGCTTCTGGCCACTACAAAGAGGGCTGCCACAAACATTTTGGCACATACAGATCCCTTTCCCTTCTTTAAGATCTCTTTGGGATATAAGCACAGTAGTAGCACTAGTGGATCAAAGGTATGCACAGTGATGACAAAAAGTCATCACTTTTTGAGCATAGTTCCAAATTGCTCTCCAGAATGGCTGGATGTATTCACAATCCCACCAACAATGTATCAGTGTCCCAGTTTTCCCACATCCCCTCCAACATTCTGCATTATCTTTTCCTGTCATTCTAGCCAGTCTGACAGGTGTGTAGTGGTATCTCAGAGTTGTCTTAATTTGCATTTCTCTGATTAATAAGAACTTGGAGCATCTTTTCATATGGCTAGAAATAGTTTCAATTTCTTCATCTGAGAATTGTCTCTTCATATCCTTTGACCATTTATCAATTGGAAAATGGCTTGATTTCTTATAAATTAGAGTCAATTCTCTATATATTTTGGAAATGAGGCCTTTATCAGAACCTTTGACTGTAAAAAATGTTTTCCCAGTTTATTGCTTCCCTTCTAATCTTGTCTGCATTAGTTTTGTTTGTACAAAACCTATGCAATTTGATATAATCAAAATTTTCTATTTTGTGATCAGTAATGTCTCTAGTTCTTCTTTGGTCATAAATTCCTTCCTCTTCCACAGGTCTGAGAGGAAACTATCCTATGCTCTTCCAATTTATTTGTAATCTCATTCTTTATGCTTAGGTCATGAACCCATTTTGACCTTATCTTGGTGTATGGTGTTAAGTGTGGGTCAGTGCCTAGTTTCTGGAAGGCATGTATTTTTAATGTTACCAAATTTGCTCTTCATAACATGTTTATATAAACCAGGTCACATGTATAACAGTTATGACTCAAAAGCTCCAGTCATAAGCAGCATACTTTCCTGGAAACACAAAAATGAAGGAAAATAGACTTTTAAGTATTGTTTTTGCTTTTGAATGTTTCCCATAGAAATCAGACAATATAATGATTTCTATAAATTATACTTTATGTGTGCATTGAAAAAAATAATTAATAATAGCATTTATATAGCATTATATTGTTTATACAAAGTTTTACCTATGTTATTTCATTTGATTCTAACAACTCCATGATTAGGTGGGTTGTATTATGATCTTCATTTTACCGATGAAGAAATTGAAGCTGAGAGAGATTAAATGTAAATACCCAAAGCAAGATTTAAAATCAAGTTTTCCTTACTTCATATGCAATATATTTGCCAACAAACTGTTTCAGGCCCACTTAAGTGAGTGGTTTATATGGTCCAATAAAGACAAAATAATCTTGACACCATATTTTGAATGTTATATGGAAGTACTTTAATTTTGATTATGTACTCAATAGCTTTATTGTCATTTAAGCCAGAAAACTTGCCTAAAATGTTGTCCCTCTTACAAATGAACAATTAGGTTTGTTGAAAGGTTCAGGGTTATTGTTGTTGTTGTTGTTGTTGTTGTTTTTAAACACTTTTGTATGGAAAACTGACAATCAGCTTGTGAAGAAAATTTCTCAGATAAATATTTGAGAAGAGATATCAATTATTCTGAGGACCAAAAAGAGAACGGTCACTCAGCTGAAAGCAAAGCACTGGCTGCCGGGCATTGTGTTCCATCAGCTTATTTACATGTGACTATTTTTAGAGTTTTGAAGTTTATAACTGAAGAATCATAAATCAAATAACTGTGGGATGCAAGAAGATTATATAAGGACTGTTGGGTTCATAGATCAGGACTTTTTAAACTTTTCCCCCTTGTGACCCCTTTTCACCTAAAAACTTTTACAGGACCTCAAATATATAGGAATATAAAAGAGACACAAATCAAACATTTACTGATAATAGATCATAATTTTGCCACCTCCACATTCAATTGTTCAACCCACAGTTTAAGAAGCTTTGTCATAGATTACAAAAGGTAAATTCTTGGAGTTTTGCCTCAAAAAGTTATAGATATATCATTGAAATCCAGGAAGTTCTAATTTGAAGTCAGCAGCAGGAGAAGCAATAAGAAAAGCTACAAAGAGGAAGAAGTAGCTAATAATAGGTAATGTTTATGTGGCACTGTATGTCAGTCACTTTGTAATTATTATCTCATTTGATCCTCACAATAACCCTGGGAGGTAGATGCTATTATTCTCCCCATTTTACATATGAGGAAATTAAGGCAAAAAGCAGTAAAGTGATTTGTACAGTGATTTAAGTATCTGAGGCTGGATTTGAACTAGGATCTTCCTGATTTCAGCCCTGGCATTCTATCTGCTGTACCACCTAGTAAACTGAGCTCAGGAAGAATTTCAAGAAGGCAATGAGAAAGATTGTTTGCAGAAGATAGAATATAAAATCTGGCAAGAATTAAGGTGACAAGATTTTGTAGCTGCTTTGCTGGGAGCCTGCTGATTGGAAGAGAAAGATTTCTTTCATCATTAACTAGAGAAAGGATGGGTTAAGTGAGAGCTCTTTAGCTGCTCTGCTATTTGGAGGAGAGTTGAATCCTGCTGAAGTATGCAGAGCTATTAGAGCTTAATTTGCTTTCCAGTTCCTTCTACTACCTGAGACATCAAGGAGGTGATGTCATGACATGCAAGTGAATTGGATTTAAGTGAGGAAGGGCTATGCAAGGTCATCTGCCTTATTTTCCCCTCCAGAGCCATCTGTGTTTGGTGGCAAGATATAAATCAAGATGATTGGAGCTGGTCCTGAACGAAATGGGAAACTTTGGTCTTTTTAAACTAAAGTCTTATTTTGACTGGGTTACCACTCATTCAGTGATTAAGGCTATGTAGTAATTGAGGCAAAGAATCTCCTTTCACTTAATCCAAAAAAAAATCTAAATAAATAAATGAATGAAAGAATCTGGGAGGGGAAGATCCTCAGGGTTTCTGGCCAAAACAGAAATGACTGCTATTTACATTCAATCTAAGTTAATCTGGACCCAAACATAGAAGTCTGAATTCCTGTAAAAGAAGGTAGGATTTTAGCTGGGACCTGGAAAAATCCAGTGAAGTCAGAAAGCAGAGATAAGGACTAAGAGTTTTCCAAGCTAATAGTAAAACATCTGGAGTCAAGACATTAAAAATTTCTTGTTGAGGGAACAACAAGAAAGTCAGTGTTACTGGATCAAAGCTATTTGGGGGTTGTGGTGGGGGTGGGAAGGTGGGATATTAGGTGTAAAAAAACTGGGAAAGTAACTAGCAGTTTATGAAGGGCTTTGAACAGTAGAGGATTATTGCTATTATTATAAATATGGCTTTTGCTTTGAATTAACAATGTTGTGGTGACTGATTTCATTTGAATGAGAAGCCTATCAGGAGCTATAGTGGTAAGTAGTAGAAGTATTTCCCTGTTAGGATCCTGTGAAGGAATAGTTGTAGCAATACAGTTTTAGGTTTTTCCTGGCTTGATACCGTCCATATTTCACAGGCATACAACAATGAGGTCAGCACAAAGGCTCTGTAAGACCTTCACTTTTGTTAGCCAGTTTAATACCTCTCCTCCCCCACACCTTCCTTCAGAGCCTCCCAAACATTGAATGGCAATGTGTGTGTCGATCTCATTAGGCATGTGGACATCCCTGGAAAGTAAATGAACTTATCGACAGCATTCAGAACTTCACCATTTGCTGTAACTGATGGCTTCACATATGGATGGTGCGGTGCTGGCTAATGGAATAATTATTTTCTTGGGTGCTAATTGTTAGGCCAAAATTAGCACAAGCAGCAGATACTGCATCTCCATGCAAGCGGGTCCATACTTTGTTGCATCTCAGCTTTGGAGGATGCATTGAGCGTACAATGATCTGCAAACAAAAATCATGCACCAACACTTCTCCTCCACTTTAGCTTTGGCTTGTAGCTTTTTCAAGTTGAAGAATTTACCCCCAGTACAGTAGCTGACTTTGATTCCATCTTTGTCTTCATTGAAGGCGTTTGGCAATATGGCGGAAAACATTATGCTAAGAAACATGGGAGCAAGCACAAAGCTTGTCTTAGGGAGATTCTGAAGATCACCTGACAGGATAAGATATCAGACACTGAGGTTCTTTCTCAAACTAAACAGCCGAGCATTCCAGCTCTGCTGCAGAGAGCACAACTCCGCTGGGCTGGCCACATTGTTAGAATGCCAAAAAGACTGTTTTATGGAGAACTCACAGAAGGCAAGAGCTCACAAGGTGCTCAGCAAAAGCAATACAAGGACACTCTCAAGGTCTCTCTTAAGAACTTTAGAATTGATTGCACAACATGGGAGACACTGGCACAGGACCTCCCGACATGACATGCCCTGATTAGACAAGGTGCTATGTTCTATAAGCAAAGCAGAATTGAATTAGCACAGAAGAGACACGAGAAGCATAAAGTCATTGAGTCCTGCCTAAATGTTCAGAGGGACTCTTTGTGTCTGACCTGTGGCAGAGCTTTCCAAGCTCGCCTTGGTCTGATCAGCTACAATAAGTAACTCAACTCTAACATAATGATGCCATTTTGGTCCTCTTCGAGAAGGAAGGACAACTACTAACCAACCAAGAGACGTTTTCAGCTCCACTGAGGAAGAACAAAACAGAACCCAGCCTGACAGGAGGAGGTCAGACTGGGGCTAAGTCCCCACAGAGAAGAGGGAGATGGGGTACAAGTCAGGTGCCATGCTTAGGCTACCTTTGTAATCACTATTCAAGTCCCTACACATTAATAACTATCATTTTTGTAGTGTTGTTACTGCTACCCCTTTAGATTGAAATAACTTTTTTCTTTTAATAGGTGTTCATATTTTCTTTAGATAAGGGGGGAAATGTAATTTCCCAGTATTCCCTAGGAACCACTAATGTCTTGGCTATCTTTGGAAAGTATATTTAGACCATGTTTAACTTCCATGGAAAAACCAGTTCTGTCAGGTTGCTCAGGAGTTTTCAAGGGACCTTCTAGTTCATCCTCTCCCTCCCTTCTTCTTAGCTCTCTCCAAAAATGTTCTTCTGATTATAGAACCTGCATGGATTCTATGTAACCTGGAACAGTAGAAACAGCATTAAATTTGAAATTCAAAAAACTGAGTTCAAATCCTTTCTTTGTCATTTACTACTTATATTATTCCAGGGAAATTACTTGATTTCTCTGGGCTTCAGTTTCCTTACCTAAAGTGAGTAGATTGAACTATTTGGGCTCTTAGGTAAATTCTTGGCTCCAGATCTATGATTCCATTTGAGTAGGCTATTTCTTCTAGGATAGTGATAGGTGGCACTGTGCAAAGAACACTGGGCCTGTGTCAGGAAGACTGGAGTTCAAATTTGACTTGTCATTTACTAGTGACCCTGAGCAAATCACTTAACCCTACTTGCCTCAGTTTCCTCATCTGTCAAATGAGCAGAAGAAGGAGATAGCAGATCACTCTGCTACCCTTACCAAGAAAATCTCACAAGGAGTCAGAAAGGACTGCATATCAGCTTATTAAATATCTTGTTTCCTCCTTTAAGGTCTTTAGTAGTAGGGATTCTTTCATTCACTGTATTATATCTCCTCCCCCAGCACAGTCTCTGGGATATAAATACTTGTAGATTGAATGATGAAGGAATAATTTATTCCTTCTTCCTTATTCCGATCCTCCTTGCCGTCATATCTAAGGATTAGATAAATAAATCTAAGGATTAGAATCAGAGAATTTTGGAGCTGGAAGAGACTTTTTTATCTTTCCTTTTTTTTTTTTTATTATAACTTTTTATTGACAGAGCCCATGCCTGGGTAGTTTTTTTTTTTTTTTTTTTTTTTTTACAACATTATCCCTTGCACTCACTTCTGTTCCGACTTTTCCTCTCCCTCCCTTCACTCCCTCCCCCATATGACAAGCAGTCTTATACAAGTTAAATATGTCACAGTATATCCTAGATCAATATATGTGTGCAGAACCAAACAGTTCACTTGTTGCACAGGAAGAATTGGATTCAGAAGGTAGAAATAACCTGGGAAGAAAGGCAAAAATGCAAGCAGTTTACACTCATTTCCCAGTGTTCTTTCTTTGGGTGTAGCTGCTTCTGTCCATCCTTGATCAATTGAAAACTGAATTAGATCTTCTCTTTGTCAAAGAAATCCACTTCCATCAGAATACATCCTCATACAATATTGTTGGTGAGGTATATAATGATCTCCTGGTTCTACTCATTTCACTTAGCATCAGTTCATGTAAGTCTTGCCAGTCCTCTCTGTATTCATCCTGCTGGTCATTTCTTACAGAACAATAATATTCCATGACATTCATATACCACAATTTACCCAACCATTCTCCAATTGATGGGCATCCACTCAGTTTCCAGTTTCTAGACACTACAAAGAGACCTGCCACAAACATTCGTGCACATACAGGTCCCTTTCCCTTCTTTAGTATTTCTTTGGGATATAAGCCCAGTAGTAGCACTGCTGGGTCAAAGGGTATGCACAGTTTGATACCTTTTTGAGCATAATTCCAGATTGCTTGGAAGAGACTTTTAAGATCATCCAAGGCATCCAAGTCATCTATCTAGGCCAGCCCCTTTATTTTAGAGTTGAAGTAATGAGATCTAGAGATTTACCCAAGATGACTGTTTCTTAATTATTCCAATGCTCATTGATTTTCCTCTTCTCTCAATTATCAAAACACTTTTATTATTTTTACCACAAAATTTAATTAATCTTTGTCTCATCAGTTTTAATGTGTTGCTTTCTTAAGTTAAATTGTAAACTCCGTGAGGAAAGGTCTAAGGGCCTTATAACTTACTCAACTCATGCTGGGTGCCTGATAAATTTCTATTCAAAAATTGATTTAAAAAACTTTTGTTTCATCTAAGATGAGAGAACCAGGAGTCTCATAAAGTTTGCTGAGCTCCAAGGTCACATCAGCCCAGGGTGGATGGACTTCATGAATCTAATCGCTCCCTGCTGCCTCCCTGCCCACCCCGTGGTCTCCTAAGGGGTCTCTATGGACTACATACATAACGCAGGGCCTGAATGATCATTATAGCTGGAACAGAATCGCCCTAGAATGAAAGCATGAGGCGATCTTTCGGCTTTTGCCACCTGGTTAACAATGAGAACATTCACAGCAGAGCAGGAATTTTCTGTTGCATTTGACCTCATCAACCTGCCCGATTTCCCAGAAACTGAAGAGATCGGAGTGTGAGAGTGTCATCCGGCATCTGACCTGCCACGCTCCTCTCCCTGGCACCAATGGGGAGGGTGTATTGTGCAACGAGTTTCCAAATCCTGGCTTACTCTGCCCTTTCCAGGGGATTAAACCCGAACCCATCAACGGACAGGGGAGAGGCGGTGCAGGACTCAGCCTTTACCTGTTCCATTCCCAGATCTTGTTTCCCCTGCCCTAAGAAACACCTTTCCAGAAGTGGACTGAGACCAGAGGGTCGCATGGAGGGAAGCCATGAGCAGGAACCTCTTAAATCATAGCCACGCAAGGGCCGCGGGTCTTAATCAGGCTGGGGACCTCAGAAACCCTCCCCGCCCTCAGCGAGCCAGGGCACCCAGCTCCCTACTTTCCCAAAGGACTGATTATACACCCCAAAATCGGATGCCCCCAAAGGGGGCAACTGGTCGGGGGCTCGGAGGGAGTTTTGGTGGGACACCATTTTCATATCCAAAAGGGGGATTCCCCTTCCTACGCTTTTGTATCCAGAATCCTGTTCTTTCTCCAGGATCAGAAGGGAGGTTGCGAGACGCGGGTTAGAGAGAGGGAGGAAACGCAATAGTTTCCTTTTTGCAATTTCTCCCATTTCAAATCTTGGGGGAAAAAGAGGCGTTTTAAGTTTTTGTGAGAGCAGGAGGGAGGAGAGGAGCTAACTGGCTTGAAGAATTCTTTCTTTTTCTCCCACCCAGCCTCACCCTGCCTTTCCCTGACCCCCTAGCTAGGGCAGGGACAGCCCCGGGGCTGCAGAGGGTCGCGGGAGCCGCAGGGTTAAGCCGGAGGAATGCGGCGGCGAGGAATGTGCATGCAGATGAGCCGAGGGGAGGACAGGGGGCGGGGCTGCGGCCGGGAGGGGCGGGGCGCGATGCTAATCACATGCAAATGAGCAGGAGCCTCTGCCCCCGCCGCCGCGAAGACGCGGCTTTTCCCGGATCCTAGCCCAGACGGCGGCGAGTCGGGCCGCCCGCGGGGGGAGTGGGAGGAGGAGGAGGAAGAGGCGGAGGCAGGGGTGGGGAGGAGGGGGTATAATCCTAATCGGTCTCCTGCTCCGAAGGAGACATGGTGGACTGATCCCAAGCAGGGCAGGGAGCAGGATTTCCTGAACGCCGACTCCCCCCCCCGCCCCCCCCCCGTGTCGGGGTGCTCCCCCCCCGTGCCCCCGCCCCTCCCGCGCACCCCGCCCCCCGGCCCCTCCCCGTGCCGTGCGGTGCCTTGCGGTGCCCTGCCCGCTGCCCGCGGGCTCCGGGGCCGGGCTGTGGCTGTTCCCGCCCGGTGCCCCTGCCCGGTCCCTATGGCGGAGCTGTGCCCCGGGGGGGCCGCCGACCACCATGCCTAGGAAAGCCGGGAATGGGCAGCTGCCGCTCCCCCAGGGCTGGGAGGAGGCCCGGGACTACGACGGCAAGGTCTTCTACATCGACCACAACACCAAGAAGACCAGCTGGATCGACCCCCGGGACAGGTGGGGGCGCGAGGGGCCGGGCTGGGGCGGGGGGCGGGGAACCCCGACCATCCGGCCGGTGAGGGGCGGGGGGCGTCCGAGTGGTCAGCCTCGGGCCGGGGCGGCGGCGGCGGCGCTCGTTGTCCGGGAGACCGGGGAGCGCTGCCCTGCGCGGAGGGACCCGCCGAGAGCCGGCGCGGGGATCCTCGGGCATCCTCGCGCGGGGCGCGCCCTCCTCCCTCTCCCGTCTGGCCGCGGGCGGAGAGCTCGCAGGCCGTCCTGGACGGGCAGCCTCCCGCTTAACCTGCCTCCTCTCGGACCGCAGCTTCTCCGCGCGCGCCGGGGGAGCTGTCAGGCGGGGGCGGCCGCCCTCCTCCGTCCGCCCTCCTCCGTCCGCCCCACTGCCACAAAGAGATGGAGAGCCGGGGGGAGGCGGGGGGGGGGGACAGAAGGCCGTTTCAGCGGAGGCTCTGCTGCAAAACAAAAGGCTTGGAATGGGGGAGACGGGGAGCTGAGTTACCCAGGTTACCTGCAGACATTTCTGTCCGGAATACTTCCTAACCCCCAGCCTCTTTCCTCAGAGCCCGTCCCTCAGAAGCCAGACTTTGGCAGAGAATCTCTGCAGGAAAGATGAAGCATCTTTATGCATGTGTGCCAGCTTCCAAGAGGACTTAATTCTATGTCCACTCCCATAGCCGGCTTGACTTCTACTTTACCATTCTTAGAAACGTAGACTTTACGCTTCATTACCTTAGAGTAAGTAGCCTTTGCTGGGAGATCGTGAACTGGCAGTTTCCTTATCTTCCACATCTTGAAATTATCCTTGAGCCAAAGTGGCTGGAGGGGACCTGTTGGTCTCATATGGAGAGCTGATAGAACATCTTTTAGCTCAAAGATTGCTGACCTTAGGCGAGCTTCTGTTTTTTCCTTGCCTGTAAATGTAAAAGAGGAAAAAAAATTATAAGTATATGTGTGTGTGTATCTACATAGCTAAGCTATTTTGAAACGCTTTTAAATTAAATAGTTGCTGTTCATATTTTATATCTCCATCCCTTTCTCACTTTTTTTTTCTTTTTTAAGAGTAAGTTGGTTATTATTAGTTATAAGTGGGTGAATTTTACGAGTTGTAATGGTAATAATAAAATAGTAATCAAGAATAAGTCAGCCCTTTTGGACTTTTACCTCTTTCTGAAATTTCTTCAGTTATTTATGGAATGTGGTCAGAGAAGTTAATAACCAGACTCTTTGAATTGCTTCCCCTTCAAAAGTTCCTTCTTTAAGATCTGAAGTGGAAACAGCCCTGGAATATAGTTGCTTTTATCCTTTATGCCATAATTTGGCTCTGCCTCTCATATATTACTAGCGAAGACTATTAAAGAGAGTTATAAGAAAGTTATAAATGACATTATAAATTCATGGAACAATCCTTGTTAAATTATCCATGAAGGTATCAGCTTAGGTTTCCCCACTGAAAATTAGAAAAGGTACCTGTGCAGGACCTTTTGTCTTGTCAGAATTCCCCTCACCTCTTGCAGAGTGAAAGTCTTGACAAACATCACACTTTCCACAGGTCTCTCCAGGCATATTAGGTATTGCCATAAACTTAACACTGTAAATGTGTTATTTGACTTACTCCATTGCACTTTGAAACTACTTAACAGATAGTAAATGTTAGCTCTAATGTTATGCATGGAACTTCGTCATTGATGCACCTGTTTAAATATTTACCTTTGACATTTGTAGGGTAGTTATTGCATTTCTAATACTTGTAATTGTAAGTTATTGAAATTTCAATAAATTCTCAAAATATTTGGATGTTTTAAGCCCTATTGGGCTTCAGCTTGCCCTTTAGATTTTATCTTTCTTTTTCTATTTACCAAAAAAACTACTAGAAAATGTAAATGCCTCAGGAAAGCAAATAGAAAGTGAAATATAATTATATGGCCAGGCTTATCTTTATCAATGTTTCTTAAACAAGTCAGATGTGTGTTATTTTAAATTGTTTTTGGATCAGCAATTCTTCTGAATTTTATTGTCAGGAAAATAACTAAGCAATATATCTTTTTATCTGATGTGACTAAAAGCCAAAAAAAGCTAGTCCATATTACTTTAGTATCATGATGTTCTGGGGATGCTGGACAGATGTGACAACTTTTGAAGAGTACTTTTTGCTCTAGGTATTAGTTGCCTTTTTTTTTTCCTTTTTAAAGTTTTTCTCTGAGGTGAGAACAACGTGCAGAGAACTTTAATTTCTGGTTTGATCGCGTTTCTTTTTTAGGGTAATTAATGAAGTGTTTGTTAAACAGTGTGAGGGGTGAGAGTTGGCATAGCTATTAACTTTTGTCAATGCTGTTAAACAGCAAGCATTTTTAAAGTGCCTACTATACTCCAGGCACTGTACTAGGTCTTAGGTGTAAAAATCATGAAAATGAGACAGTTCTTCAGAGAGTTAATGTTCTGCTGGGGTTAGGATAGTAAATAAGTAGAATATATATATATATAAAAATAATCAGTACATGTCAGGGAGGGGGGGACTAACCACTGGTTCCTGGAAGGGGACTATTGTACATAATATTTGGGGGCAGCTAAGTGGCACAAGAAATAGAGCACTGGCCTGGAGTCAGGAGTTCAAATATGACTTCAGATACTTACTAGCTGTGGCATCTTGGCCAAGCCACTTAACTCAGTTTCCTCATCTATAAAATGAGCTGGAGAAGAAAATGGAAAACCATTCCAGCATCTTTGCCAAGAAAACCCCAAATGAGGTCATGAAGAGTTTGATTCAACTGAATACAACTGAACATTACATTTAAATGACTAACATACTTCTAAATATCTTTAGCCATTTAAAGAGTGATGATTTTTCAGTTAGCTTGACTATACACAATCAAAAAGCACTTTATAACTATTGTGACTTTTTGTTGTTGTGAGCAACAACCTTTAGAGGTAGATACTACTATCATCCCCATTTTACAGATGAGGAAACTGAAGAAAACAGACTAAGTGACTTCCTTGGTCACAGAATTACTAAATATCTAAAGTTGGATTTGAACTATTGCCAGGTCTGGTACTACATTTACTATATCATTACTTAACCCTCTGATACCTACAACATCTTTTCTCTTCTATTCTCTTTCCCAACCTTTCTTCCTTGAAATTCCAGTGGATATGGCTATAAGTACTTAATAAATGTTTGTTGACTAAGTTTTTGTTCGCCACCAGTTCTAATTGGTGTTCCACAGTGAGTCTTGAAACATATGGAAGAGTCTAGGCTGTTTTGAGTGTTATGGGAGAATGATAAAACTGACTTTAACATTTCTAGGTAAGGAGTGTATTGGAAGAATGTTAAGAAATAATGGGACAGTCTTTTTTTTTTTAATTATTATTCATATTGAAGTCATAGCTTTCTCTGATTTACCTTCAACTTAAGCATTACTAAGTGACAACAATTCTGCCGATTGTAAAATCAGCTCTATAGTACAGAAAATGACTTCACACTGATGCTGATATATGCTCTAATATTTGATTTTCTGATTCTATCTGTGACTTGTGGATAGAGGTTTAAATATTGAGAAAATCCATTTACTAACCTATTGTGGTGAGGGGTTATGTCATCATGGTGAGGCTTGGGTGAATCAGGAACCAAGAGCTATGTATGAGTAGCAGAGGGAAGAGATTGGTTGTTATAAACACTTCTTGGTATTACCAGACAGTGAACTCCACCATGTGTTTAATAGCGTTTTATTAGGCGAGGTAGATGAGGCAAGGATGGGCCCAATATTTCTAGTTAATTTGGAAAACATTTATGAAGTATCTGTTATGTTGAAGGCACTATTTGCTAATATATATACATATTTTATGTGTGTGTGTGTGTGTATGTGTGTGTGTGTGTATGTATGTATGTATGTAAATACAAAAAGTATTTAGGTCTTTGAAAAACTTCTACCCATTGGCTATTGCCAATTTATTTCCTTCTACCTTTTCATTCTATTTCCTAACCCTTTTTCAACTCCTGAATATCCTGATATCCTCATATTGGAATATGTCTATTTTTTGAATATGTCTACTTAATCCAACAAGCATTTGATGTTTTGCTTTTTATTTTTAATAGATTTTTGTTGATATTTTATTTTTATTTGTTGATATTTATTTGGGAGTCTCTCCCAAAAAGACACTTCTTAGTAACCCTGGCCAAATCACTTCACTCTGTTTGCCTCAGTTTTCTCATCTCTAAAATGAAATGGAGAAGAAAATGGCAAAGCAATTCAGTATCTTTGCCAAGAAAGCCCCAAATGAGGTCATAAAGAATCGGACACAATTGAAACAACAGAACAAATGGCATAAGATGTTGTTCTTCGAAGCTTAATTTCTGCAGGACTACTTTCTTTCAGTTTTCTTTAACAATTCTTATCAAATAGGGAGCTCTTTTCTAAGTGATTTGTGTTTTCTAGTATATTGAATACGGAGATTGAATTCCATTTTTTCTGATTCTTTCTTGTTCATTTCCCTTATTTATTCAGTGTTGTAATGTTCCACTTTTATTTTTAAATCAGTACGATTTTGGATGAAAACAGCTTTATAATATAGTTGAGTCAGAAAGTGTTATTCCTCATTCATTTGTACCCATTTATATTATTTTCTTTGTTCTGCAAAACATCCCTTGATAGTTTGATTGGCATAGCATAAAAATGCTATTGACATAGCAATAACTTTGGTGATATATAAATGATGATCCTGAGCACTAAATATTACTCCATCTATTTATGGTCTTCATTTCTTAAAGGAATGTTTTATGACTTAATCTATGCACATATTGAATTTGCGTTGATAGATTGGCCCTAAATATTTTATGCAATTTTCAATTATTTTGAAGGGGATTTCCCTTTTTATTATTGCCTTTTACATTTTGTTATTACATAGGAATGCTGGTGACTTTTTATTTTCTGGGTTTATTTTGAAATCTGTTACTTTGTCAAAGTTATTACTAGGATTTATTTTTAGGGAATTTGTCATCAGCAAATAGGAGTAGTTTTGTCTCCTCTTTGATTTTCATAGCACTTTTAATGTTTTAGTCTTGTCGTTTTTGCTAGTATTTCTAAAAGTATGTCAAATAATGACACAGAATAAACATCCTTGCTTTACTCCTGTATTTGTTGAAGACGTTTCTAGTATATTATTATTGCATATATATATATATTTTGATATTGTAGTCATTTGAGCACATTGTTCTTAATTGAATTCTATTTAAATAAGAAAAAGAATTAAACCAAATGACTGGTGAAATGGACTGTTACTGATAGAATATGTAATATTTTATGCTCATTATTCCCTACCTCCCTACAGAGAAGTTCTTTTATTGTTTTCAATTACTTTGTTGCAGTTGTATATTGCTTTCCTGCTTCTAACTTTTTTTGTTCTGTATCAATTCACACATCTTAATGTTTCTTTGGATTTCTTATATTCAATATAATTTATTGTGCAGTACTATTTCATTATACTCGTATGTTTCATTCGTGTGTGTGTATGTAAAATTCATAATGGTTTTTCAGCTATTCCTCAACTGATGACAGTCTATTTTGTTTCTAGTGTTTTTGTTATAATAAAAAATTATATTATTGGGGTCCTAGGCTTTGTATCAAATACTTACAGTATGCAAGAAGGGCATTTTGTCTATATTTACCCATAATCTTACTGATTTTACATTTTCTAAAATCACTATTTTAGTAAAAGGTTTAATTCAACTCTTAGCAGTATTATGACAATAATCACCTTGCATCAAGTTTCTATGCTGACCATCCCTCCAATACTCTACTGTAAATGTAATCTTAAAAGCACAAATCTTGTCTTAGCTCTTAACTCCTTCCTTAATAGTGCCTCCCCACCCCCACCCCCCCATTGCTTGAAAAATGAAATTTTATTTTTTTTACCTGACACTTAGGGTTCTCTAATGATGAATGGATAAATGAAAAAAGCATTTATGTTAATAGAAAATTACCAAGAAGCTGACATCCTAATTGGGAGAGACCACAAATTAAAAAAAAAAATAAGATATTTTCCCCAAATCATATTTTAACATGTATTTTAAAAAATTTTGGGTTCCAAAGTCTTGTCCTCTCTCCCTTCCCCCCATTAAGGCAAGCAATTCAATATAGATTGTACGTGTGCAATTATGCAAAACATATTTTCATATTAGTCATGTTGTAAAAGAAAACACAGATCAAAAAAAACCTCCTGAAAGAAAATTAAGAATAGTATGTTTCAATCTGAATTCAGACCTCATCGGTTCTTTCTTTGGATGTGGATACCATTATTCATCATGAGGCCTTTGGAATCGAAACCACATACACAAGTAGTTTCAGTCACAAGTCAAATGGTAACGTCCTGTAGCATTTTCTTGAAGTAAACCTGATCTGTTTTTGATATTCAACCATTTGATGGTACCCAGGACTTTTGTGTCAAGCACTTTCCTGTTTGGATCTTCAGTAGCTCACGAAGATCTATAGAACTTGCAGGGGAAATTGCCAGATTGCATTTCTGTACAGCATGTTTTCCTAGACTGTGGTGGCTAGGGTTAAGCTAGAAACAAGGCTAGTCGTTTGAAGCTTGATGCTATTTGCAGGATTCTTAGGCTTGCTTCCCTGGTAGTGCCAATGGGTGGACATCCAAAAAATTGGTGATACTTGGAATAGTGAGTCCTTACTCACAAAGGTTATTTCCTTGGAGTCTCTGCCTTTAAGGAGGTTAGTCTGGAAGCAAAGCTTGTGATTTGGAGGACTTTCTTCAGGATCCTGATAATTCAGCTCTAACCTCACTTGGCAGTCTCATCTCTCACTATGTCCCATGCAAGCTTTATGTACTTTGCTGGCCTTAGCTTCTATTCTTCTCCAATGTCCTTCTTTTCTACTAATCTCATCTCTACCTATCTCTTACTTTTATTTAAAGGCCCTAATCAAATCCCGTCTCCTCCATAAAGCTTTAGCATAACTTTTAGTACCCTTCACACTCTGAATCCACCCTACATTTCTAGAATTAATTCACATTATTCCCCTTCACTGATTCTTTGTTCCAACAGAATGGGATTTCTGGCTATTCCTGACTCCACAGAACATCCTTTGACTTGGAATGTAGTCCTTTCTTAACTTTCTATCTTCGGCCCAGTTCAGTTTTTACCTTTCTTCTGGAACCAGCTAGAGTATTGGGCTTGGAATTAGAAAGACTTCTTCCTGAGTTCAAATCTGACCTCAGACACTTACTGTGTGATCCTGGGCAAGTCAGTTTAACCCTATTTGCTTTAGCTTTCTCATCTGCAAAATGAGCTAAAGAAAGAAATAGCAAACTACTTTAGTATCTTTGCCAAGAAAACCAATAAATAGGGCCTTGAAAAGTCCTGATATAACTGAAAAACAAATGAGCAACAAAAAAAAGTTTCAGTTCAAGGGCTGCCTCTTTTTGGAAACCTCTGAAGAGATCCTAGAGGATTTTTCTGCCAGTCATTAGGTTATTTTTCCTTTTCAGATTTCCTTGTATCTACATTTAAACATTATATGCACACAAATATAGAAATATGTAGTACATACACATACATGCATTTATATATACACACATATACACATGTATATATTTAAAACACAGAGTTTTGTTTAGTATTGTTAAGGGCAAGAGCTGTTTTGGTTGTGTTTCTTCAGCATCTAGAATTGTACCTTAAGAAGGGGTTTGGACTAGGAGTATGGATCTATGATTTCATTGATGGAGGATTTTATAGATGCTTCCTCTGTAAAGGATGGTCTGTAATTGCTCTCTAATTTGGCAAAGTCTTTGTATAGCCGTGGCCACTCAAACATTAAGCATATATTATCAAAACCTAGGAACCTGAATTTATGTCTTTCTGACTCAGAGATAGCTCCTACCCCAATATATTAGACTAGGCTTAAATTTTTAAAAATTGAATTGTGTTTACTTTATTTTGCCTTGCATCATTTATTTATGCACGTGTCTTATCTCCCCTACTGTAGTGTGAACTCCTTATCCATTCTGAAGGGAGAACCTGTCACAGAGTAAATCCTACCAAATGTTTATCAGTTAGATTCATGCTTTCATAAATTGCCTTGTTTACTAGCATCGGCTTGTATCTTCTGACTTTATGATAATATCATCCACTTAGGTGATTCAATTTTGAAGGAACACAACAAGGTAATAAGATACATAGCTTTTTATGTTTTATGCATGCAAGCAGAAGTCTACCTGAGAAGGAGGGCTTATGACTTAAGGCAGGGATAGGGTTTTTAAGCATGAAAACCACAAAAAAGGCAGGACCCAACACAATCATTCTTAGGTCTTGAGTAAGCAGTTCCCATAGGAGGTCCATAGATGCAGATACTTTGGGCACAATACAAGAGATCTTGGGTCCTGTAGGAACAGCCTCGGAGTTATTAGAATCAGTGAACCTTAATGTCCCAAGTGTTAAGGGTCATTGGGTCTTGTGATCATTCAGCAGGATCCAGAGCCAGAGTTAGCATGGCAGGAACAGAAGTACAGAACTTGGTTCTGTTCACTTAGTGATTACAAGCTCAGGAATTGTTCAGAGTTTTAGTAGATATGATTAACCACTTTGTCGATTACAGTTCCAGTTCTCAGGCCAGGATCTCCCTGGGAAAGAGGGAAATCATAAATCCTAATTCTGAGGTTTTGCTATGACTAAGATTATCCAGAGGGTGAACACAAAGAATTGTTATGTCAAGCTCAGGGAACAGCATGTTGCTGGGCCTTAGCTGTGGAAAACAGGGTGTCTCTTAATATCTTGACAGTACCAATATTCAATTAAGTCATTTTTATAACTTCTACCTGAAAAATGAGGTAATATTTATAAAGCACTTATTAACATTAACATATGCTTTCTGCATAGTAGGTGCTTAATAAATATTTGTTCATTTCTTCTCGCATGAGGGTCCCATCTTGAAGTCTAAGAACTCTCTTCCTCAACAAGTCTGTTCACAAGAAGACAAATCTCACTTTGAAGTAAAACTTCTGTTTGATTCCTGACTCTCCTGTTTTCTGGCCTGCTTTGTTGGGTTCCAGTGACCCACAGTTTAGAGACAAGTTCTGGTTTGTTGACAGTATTTTACAGTTTTAAAGTTGGTGAGAGTATTTGGAGAGGATTAGTAAAAAAAAAAAAAATTCTTATCTTAATTGAATATTGTGCTTTACAAATTTTTGAAGTTCATGAGAGCATTTAGACAGGATCAGTCAAAAATTCTTTATCTTTTTCACTGGGTGCTTTCTTAAAGAGCTATTGTAAAATTACTGGCCTATTTACATTTAAAGAGTTTTTTCTTTTTATCATTGAGCTCCCAAAATGCTCTTATGCATAGATGTGGTTTGTGGCATGATATTACTTGAGGAAGTAGTTTCTTTTTTAAATAAGTGAAAACTCAAAATGAAAGTAAGAATAATGATCTGTCTTTGACATGCCATCTTGAATAAAGCTGATCTTAAAAAATAATTTGAATCTGACCTATATGGGAGACTTCCTAGAAATATAGCATAGTAGTAGTGTGAAAGGAGTGTTGGTTTTGGAGTCAGAGGAACTGGGTTCAAATAACTGTCTGCTTCTTAGAACCTGTGATTTATAGGATAAGTCACTAAATCTTCAACCTCTACATCCTTATCTGTAAAATAGGGGAGTTAGACTAGATGGCCCTTGAGGTCCCTTTCAACTTTAGATTTAGAATCTAATGTTTTCTTCCAGAAGTCATTTTAAGTAGTTCTGGGTCTTGATTTGATACTTAAATATTTAAATAATTACTGAAGTTTTTAACTCTTTTAACAGGGACCACAATATAGCTATTTGTTAAAATTAAAGAATATTTTTTTTCCTCCAAATTAAATTTTTTGTAGTTGTTATATGTCAGAGAAAAGATGTTAGAATTCATAAAATGGGCAATTTCCCCGTTTTTCTTCCTCCAAATCACTAAACTAATCTTGGTATACTTATGAGATACTTTGAGGGATTGCTTCCTCTTGAGATGCCGTGGAATGTTTGAGTTTGAATTGAGGTCACACTTGAAAAAAATATGTACCTTTTATGTTTGTGTTAAAAAAAAAAAACCCTCCATTAACTTATAATAAATTTGAGATTATTGGAATCAGGAAAAAATATTGTTCTCTGAAATATATTTCCATGAATATTGTGAGTAGCATCCATGATGATAACAAGGAAGCAAGTGAAATTGAAAGAATGATTTTCTGAATCTAGGAAGCATGTCAGTGTTCTAATTAATAGCACTAAAAAATTTGTAGTGTAGCTCAGGTTGACAAAGACATTGGGATTTTAGCTAATCCCAAAGACATCCAAATATTTGGGTATGAATTTGTTTTTTGTTTGGAGAAGGGTCTTAGATTATAAGGAAATTTTGATAGAGATAAAATTTTAGGCTTTAAAAATAATTATTTTATATATCTTATTTTTGTTTTTTTAAGTTGAGGGTAATGTGTGGAGGGAGAGAAAATAAATGCTAATAACCTGAAGAATAAAGTAGAATGAAAGATTTTTTTTTTTAATTGCCCATGGCATTTTTATAGAAATGAAAAACAAAAAAAAAAATTTTTTTTGGGGGGGGATAGAAAGATACTATTTAATCTGGTTTCTTTTTTGTCTCCCTTCCTCCCACTCTCCCACTTCCAGTGGCTATGGAACTGCTAGACTTTAATTCTTGAACATTAGTTGTAACTTAAGTAAAATATGTTGAGTTAGAATGTGGCTAGAGTAATATGTGCCATGAATTCCTGTTAAAAATTCTTTTTTTATAATATATTATAGAATGTCATATATTTGACATTTTTCTGGTGTGGGCAAAAGGATTTTATTAAAATGGCACAGAAATCCAGTAGATTTACAAAATGCTATATTAAGTTTTATTGAATTACTTTACTGGTATATAGTTTCATTTAAAGTACAACTTTAATCCCCTCAGTTCCTCCTCTATTTTTAATAGAGATATAGGTAAAAATCTCAATTTTTTCTTACTCTAATTATAAAAATAAAGGCCTCTACATCTTTGCTGTATGTTGTCACTTGACTACAATGTGAGTTTGGGTTAACTTGTTCATTTAAGCAACTTTTTTGATGTTTCAGTAGTTCTAGGTGACTATGAGTTTGCTTTGCTTTTTCCTCATGCCAGCTATTCCTAGTTGTCATCCTATCTCTTTGGAAGAAATAGATTATTTGTTTTATCCTTTCCTTCTCTTTTCCCCCTTCCCCCTCCCCTTTTGCTTAGTGATACAGCAAATCTCATAGGATTGTACTTTTATGAACAATATTTAACTTGGCTAAATGTTTAACAAAACAAGTAAAGGCCTAGTTTGCAGTTGTAGACCCACAGATGACAAAGTTAACTTGGTTGTTTAAAGTCCCTTTTACTATCTCCTTAATTCTTTTTCACAAGGAAAAGATTTGACATCCAAAATTAACTCCTCATTGCTCATATTGTACATTGGATTCCTCTCTCAACCTCCTTATTGTTGTTGAAGACACCTCCATATTCCCCATAAGAATAGCTTGTACTCCTTTACACTTTAGTTGGTAGGTGCTATATAAAGGCTATACTAACGTCCCATAATTAGAGATACATAGTTCTGTGTTCAGTATCACACCCAATTCATCAACATCCTGAATTTTCATGAACTCTACAACATTCCTTCCATCAATTCCATGTCTCCATTCACTTAGCCACCACCCTAACTGAAACTCTCTTCACCTTTCACCTAACTACTATAGTATAGTGATCTTCTATTTTGATATAATTGCCTCCAGGCTTTTCCTTCTACAAATAATCTGCTCAGCTGCTAAATTTATATTCCTAGACATACGTATGACTATGTCATTTCTTCTGCTCATTTGAAGCCCTGCACAGTTCAGCTCCAGTGCCTACAGTCCCATGCTTATTGTATGTTTCTCTTTCTTTCAGTCAAACTTGCCTAGGTGCTATTCCCTGTGTAGTCCATCTCCTCACCTTACTTCACAGGCAGCATACTTATGCCCTTCAGAAGATACTCTTTCCTCAGCTCTGCTTCTTAGAATTCCTAACTTTCTCTAAGATTGAATTCAAGTGCAACATCCAATGGGAGGCCTGTCCTGATTCCCTGTCCCCGACTTGGTAGTATCTTTTCCCATACTCTGTATTGTATATTATCTATAATATATTCTTATTCATTTATCTGTATATATGTATGTATATTTTTACATATGTACGTGTTATTTCTCCCCAATAGAATGTAAGTTATTTGAAGGCAGAGATTTTTTGTTTTTACCTTTGTGCCTTTTCCCAAAAACTGCTGCCTCATAGAACATGCCTCCTGAACAATAGATGATACTTTACATTATCTCATTTGATTCTCTTAAGTACTCTTTGGTGCTGTTATCTTCATTTTATAGATGAGGCATGTAGAGACTAAGTGACTTACTCAGCTGGTAAATATGAAGCAGAATTTGAATTCTGGGCTTCCTGACCCCACTTAGTCGCCTAAATGATTTCTTCTTATTCATTCAATAAACACTTAAAAAACACCTGACATGTGTCAGGCACTGTTTTGAACACTAGAAATATAAAGACATGCAATATGCATGATACTCTTCTGTTGGAGAGTAGCATATGAAGAGAAAATTAAATATAGTACATACAGAGAAATTAAATACAAAATGTATACAAGATGATTTCCCAGTAGGAAGACTTCTAGCAGCTGGGGGAATAAATTATAATGTTTGAATAAATTATAATATTGAAGGAAAGCTCAGAGGTGGAGGAGAGGAGGGATGGGATGTGCATCCCATGTTTGGGAGACAAGTGTTTAAAGCCATGACAATAGGAGTTAGATTGTCATAGAAGATAAGCAAATAGACTACTGTGATTGGAGAAGGAAAGTAGCATGTAATAATAAGCTTGAACAAGTAGTCAGAATAGGCGACTTTAAGAGCTAAACCAAGGAGTCTGTATTTTATCCTAGAAGCAAGAGAGGGAACCATCGGAATTCCTTGCATGGGGGAGGATTGGTTGAGTGGGGCCAGATTGGAAGCAGAGAGACTAGAAGAAAGGCTAAAAGGTGATGAGTGAAATCTGAGGGGTGAATTTGATTCATAATGTGGTAGTACAGTGAACACTTATAAATAAGTGGACATGAGAGATGAAGAAGAGAGAAGAATGATTGAGATAATTAAACCTGGATCCCTTTGACAGAAATAGGAAAGTTAGGAAGAAGAGAGGCTCTAGAGGTATAGATGAGTTCTTACCTTGAACAGTAGTCAGTGGCTATTTTCTCTGATATACCTGGAATGTTCTCTCTGCTCATCCCTTATTTGTACATAGTTGCTTGTTGTCTTTCCAGCTGAACTGTGTACTCTCTGAAGTCTGAGATTGTCTTTTGCCTTTTTTTGTAATTCTAGCTCTTAGCACAGTGCCTGGCTTGCAGTAGGCTCTTAATAAATGCTTATTTACTTACTATTCACTGAGCTCTAGTTCTTTAATCCTGCTTCTTATTTAGGAATGCTTCATATCCTGCTAATCTAGGCTCCTAATCTAGGTTCCTAGATTACCCACATCAGGCAATTTCCCCCCTACTTCCAAGCTCCTTTATTTACTTAACCTCAACCAGATCTTTTTGATTTTTCCAGAGAGACTCCCTCTCACTGTCCCTGAAGCATCTAATCTGTCAGTTTTTTCCCCCTAAGGCTCCAATTATTACCCCCCTACTTTTTTTTTTTTTTTTTTTTTTTTACTCAGTTACACAGCTAGTAAGTGGTAAGATTCTGAAGTCAGGGTTTGAACTCAAGTCCTCCTGATTTCAGGACTGGTGCTCTATTCACTGCACCAATTTAGCTGCTCCCATTCCCCTCTTCTCAGCAGATGACCTCAACTATTAACTTTATTGAGAAGTTTATGGCTATTCTTTGACTCTTGTCAGCTTCAGTTTCAGCAACCACTTATTAAATGCTTACTGTATTCTAGGCAGGAGGGATACAAAGATATCTCATACTTAAAACTCTTTTAAATCATCTGTTAGATTGATAGGATTATGCATAGATTATAAGGGACCTTAGAAGTCTTCTAGTCTATCTTTCTTATTTTATAATTAAGGTTTAGTTATTACCTCTCTGCAGATGAGTCCCAAGTTTTTATGAGCATACTCTTCTTTCCTTTTATCTCTTGGCTGGATGCCTTTATCTAAATGGCTTACCAGATCTTCAGATTTAACTTATCAAAATTAACTCCTCATTTCTCATACTATAATGTATGCTTCTCTCACCCTTGTTGTCAAAGGTACACCCATCTTCCTTATAGTAATGGCTGGCATTTATACATATCTCTTAAAGTTGTGTAAAATAATACATATATGCTATATTAATTATTCTTCACAACAGCCCTTTGGAGTTGGTTCTGCAGGTGTTCATATTTGTACAAGGCTTAGCGAGGCTATGATCACAGAGTAGTTAAATATCAGAGGTAGCATTTGAACCCAGAACTCTGAAGTATTAAAGCCCAACAATCTACTATACTGTGTATTGTTTCTTGTTACTCAAGCTTGAAATAGCCTTTTCTTCGTTAGGAGGAAGGAGTCAGGAGTCAATCTGGTGACAAATCTTATTGATTTTCCATTAACATCTAATATGTGCCCTTCCCCCCCTCCCTAATTCATGGACCAGGCTCTCATCATTTCTTGCCTAGAGCATTGAGGTGACCTTTTAAGTGGCCTTTTTCCCAGTTTCTTTCCTCTCTCTAATCCATTCTTCATACAACTGCTAAAATAATACTTTTCAAGTACAGGCCCTTCTTCTACTCCAAACTCCCTATTTATTTTTCCAGAAGATTAAATATAAACTTCTTAGTCTGGAAATTCAGGGCTTCTGTAATCTCTTTTTAAAAACTTTGTGTATCTTTTTTCACAATACTTACTTTTAAGTCGTTTGTATTTTAGTCAGGCTGTTGAGCCTGATCTTGAGCCACTATCACATTCATTCATTTATTCATTCCAATAGTATTTATTGACCTTGCATATGTCTCTTTGCTTTTGTTCATTGGTGCCCCTAACTCGTTTTGCTAATTCTATTCTTCCTGTAAGACACAGCTTTTTTTCCCCCTGACTGTTGCAATCCTCCAAGAGATTTTTCCCTCTGAACTCCTGTAGCATAATGCTTGAAAAATTCTGATATCTTTACATTTCACATTTTTTAAACTTATCCCCAACTAGATTATAAGCCCTTTGAGAACTGGGTTTAGATTTCTACCAGTTTGTATCACAGTCTATTAAATAACTTTACATACATATATATATATATGTATATATGTATGTATACACATACACACTTAAACATAGGTTTTGTATATTCAGAAGTCAAATAATATATAATGTTCAGTAAATGTGGTTGCTACTTGCACTTGTAAAAATCTTACATATTTGGATTTGAGATTCCAGGGAACATTCCTACCTGTCACAGCAATCTAAAAGTACTTTTGAGAATGGGACAGTTATTCTCCACTCAAATGCTGTAGTACTCCCCACCCATCTTGTCCTAGTACTTGCTAATAAAAGAGATAGAGGGATCAGGGTGTAAATGAAAGCATTTAGATGATGCTTTAGAACTTCTAAGAGTCTTTAGAGATCATCCGATCCAATCCTCCCAGTTAACACTGAAATCCATGGTTAAATGGTTAAATGACATGTCCAAAATCACAGTAATATAGATGGGATTTGAACTCATCCAACTGTATAAATAATACTTTATCAGCCTACTTTTCCAGACAACTCCCAGATTATTTGAAAAAAGAAACTTAAAAAAATATAATTGATTTTAAGGAGTGTAGAATATAGTCTATTTTATGAATGATTACTTGTAAATTTTTTTTTTTTTTTTTTTTTTTTGGCCAAGATGCTTAAACTAAACAGATTATAATTTGGAGGGATATCTTCATTTCCCCTTTTTCTTTCTAAGAAGCTGGAGATAGAAGAGGTTGGATTATATCAATTTAGCATTGATAAGTTGGTATAGCCATTTGTTTAAGAGACTGGTTCTATAAATTGCCTAAATTGTCCTCACTAAACAGTTTTTCATCTCCAAAAGGGAAGCTCACTTATTTTGCTTAGTTTTATTTGTTCTGTGATCTGAAGCTAGTCAGTAACCAATATGATACTTTTCACAGGGATTTGTAGATACCCAAAGTGCTGTTAAATAGGCATTCTGCAATTTGAGCATTTTTTTCTCCTCACATGTTATTCCTTCTTTTTTCCTCCTTTGTGGTAGCCTCATAAACATGATGTGTATTTTCCATGTGGGATTGGTATTAAACATTTTTTTTTTTTACTTTGGACTTTTAGAACCAGGTTTGGTGTGTGAATTTTAATTAAATGCTTCGATTATGCATGCGAGAAATATTTTCTTTTGTTCCTGTGTTGTTGCCATGAGCAACAATTGTGAAAGTTAACTCTGAATTTTCAAGGAAATATGAACAAAGATATGAATTTAACAGGTAAAAATAGCCTGTCTTTCAATGGTGAGAATAGAGGTATGATAAAAAGAAACTTAATACAGCTATAATTGTTAAAAATGTAAGAAAGAATGCAGGAGAAATGAATAATCATCCAACACATTGACAAAACATTCCTAAAATACTATTCAAATGAGGAAAGACATTATGAGATGCAGCCGGGTAGTCAAGCGTTGAGGCCTTTTAGTCACTAGTTTGACGGGTAGAGAAGAAACAACATTGTAGCTCCCATAGAAAGCTTGTGACTTAACCTTAGTTTCTCAAGCTTGTTAGTTTTTCCCCTTTCCCGGACTTTCTTCCTCCCCTTTGTAACAAGTTATCTCATTTCTAAAGACTTCTTTTGTCCCCATGTTTGTTTCCCTGCTTCCCACCCTACCCTAGCTGGAGTTTTACTGATTCTTGGTCTCTGTATTGTGTAATTTTGATTATACTCTTTTGTGCTCTCTAAATTGGCAGTATGTACCTCCACTAGAGATGATTGCAAAGTACACAAATTGCTCCATTTGTAAGAAAATTTAAGTACTGCAGCTCCACCAAAAAGCTGGGATTCTGTAGTATTATTCCTCTTTTCCAATGGGGAACTCCTGACTAGCTCTTTTTCCATGAATTTAAAATGATCATAGACAACATTCTAGCAGGGCTTTATCCTTTTCCCCCTGCCTCGACCCTCCTTTCTTGACTTATTCACTGGGAAATTTGGTTGAGTAAGGAAGCTTCCCAGTTAAAGGCATGGAGTCTGGGAACTAGCCAATACACAGGGATTTATAGTGATAATGAACTCTAATTCTCTCTTCTAGAATCCAGGACTACCATGAAAAGAAAAATCTCTCTTTGTCCCTTTTCTGCATTCTTCCAGTCATCCAGACTTACTCTTGGAGTATAAGCCCTGAAGTCATCAGTCTCCTACAAAGCTGCCAGAGAGAAACATAACTGCCCACTCTGTTTACATTTTTGAAGAGATCAGGGACTCTTTTCCCACTCCCATTCCCCTTTTAGTTAGAAGGTTGTACTTTGTCTACATATAAGAGGGCAAAGCAGTGGAGAATTTAAAACTCTTATCTTTTCTACTTTGCTCTTGGATGCATAGGTTTATATTAGCATTGCTGGATTTATCTTCCTATTTTCACACCATTGGCCTCTCTGAATTCATGACATCATAGATTTTAGAGCTCTCTTACGATTTGGCTTCTGACCTCATCATTCAGCTTAAACTGCCCTCTTAAATTGCCAAATTTAATAGTCATTTTCAATCCTCATCCCTCTTTACCTCTATGTCATTCTTGATTCTTCACTCTTATCAGCATATCCAGTCCTTTGCCAGATCTCTTTATTTCTATCTTTGTTCTTATCTTCATTACATCTTGCCTAGTATTCTTCAGTATCCTTCTAACTAGTCTCTCCCCACTCCAACCATCTTCTTGCTACTCAACTAGGTGCTAATATGATTTTTAAAGTATGGTTCTAATCATATACATCTTTCCTTCTCAAAGAAGTTGCAGGGGATCCCTGTATTTGATAGTTGAAATTCTTCATAATCTGGCCCTGTCTTAGCTTTTTAGCCTTCTTACTTACACTTTACTGTACCTGTTATGTTCTTCCTTCTCTACCCCAATTGACCTTCATGGTTTCCTTCAGATCCTTACTAAAATTCTAAAAGCTTCCCCAACTCTTATTAATTTTAGTGCCTTTCCTCTGTTAATTGTTTCTTCTTTATCCTGTATGTAGATTTGTTTACATGTTGTCTTCCTTATTAGATTGTAAGTTCCTTGAGACCAAGGACTGTTTTTTTTGCTTTTTGTATCCCCAAAACAAAATACACAGTACCTGGAACATAGTAGGCACTTAAGTGTTTATTGATGGATCTTTTTGTGGAACTAATTGTTATTAAGTGGGGCATGCTTATTTTTTCTAGGGACAGATAAGATAGTTCTTGAGTGGTTGTTTAAACTCATGTTTTGGAGATAGTATGAAGCAGTGGAGAATGCTTATTTGGAGTCAGAGGATCTTGGTTAGAATCGCATCCCTGCCACTTAATACCTCTGCATCCTTGGGCAAGTCATATCCATACTCTGTGCCTCAATTTCCTTACCTCTAAAATTGAGATAATTGAAGTAGATGATCTTTAGGGTCTCTTCCAACTTTGAATCTATGAATTTAACAGCAAAACTAGATTGTTAGCTACTTGAAGGGAAGGAATACATTTATCTTTCACTTAGTACCTCTCTGACAGCTAGGCAGTTCAGTGGATAGAATACTAGGCCTGCAGTCAAGAAGAGTTTTCTTCCTGAGTTCAAATCTGGCCTCAGACAATCACTAACTGTGTAACCCTGGGCAAGTCATTTAATCCTGTTTACCTCAGTTTCCTTATCTGTCCCAAATGAGCTGGAGAAGAAAATGGCAAAGGACTCTAGTATCTTTGCCAAAAAATTCCCAAATGGAGTCATGAAAAGTGGGAACTGATTGGACTCAATAACCAAAGCAATTAGCCTGTTAGCATTGGGGACATAAATAAATAGTTGTTAAATGAACTAATTTATTTTCCCTAAGCACTAGTCTGCTTTGGTTTCTAACTGAGCACATGGGATACCAGAAAAAAAAAAAAAAAAAGTCATTCTAATTGACTTCTGCTAAGTTTAAAGCACATATGGATAACAGAACATGGAAGATAATTGATAAGCTCTCTTTCTTTTTCCCACTTCCCTTTCCTTGACCTTCATATAGGCATTCATTCACATTCTTCTTTGTTTATTGGTCTACAATATCCTACAGTATTCAACCCACAACAGTACTGTACTCCTCCTCTATCCTTCATCATTACTCACCCATACAAATCAAAGTGATACTTTGGAATAGGGATGTTGTTATTGTGTTGTTTCATTTGTGATCAATTCTTCATGGCCCTATTTGGAGTTTTCTCGATAAAGAGTGATTTGGCATTTCCTTCTCTTAACTCATTTTACAGGTGAACAACTGAGGTTAAGTGACTTGCTCAGGATCACACAACTAGTAAGTGTCTGAGGTCATATTTGAACTAAGGAAAAGGAGTCTTCCTAATTCCAGATCTAGTGGTCCATTCACTGAACCATTTAGCTGTCCTGGAAAGTGAGGTAGACTAGATCATTGAATCATTGAAGATCCATAATGACTTCTTCAAATTATCCATTCTAGACAGTAGTTTCTATTGTTTTCCTAACTAGCTTTTTTTTTTTTTTACAAGAAATGTTAATATAAAAAATTGATGTATGAATGTAAACAGTATTTTCCCATCATTTTTTTTTTTTTAACCCATCCAATTTTTTGAGAAATGTGCTAAGAATGTAATGAATAGGCAGCATGAGGGCTGTAGGCTTTAATAGACTGCCAAGGGGTCCACAACAAATAGTCCAAGTACCCTTTGCTTTATCTACCTTAAAAGTATTTGTTTATCTTTAGCTGCTTCCTAGGCTCTTGGGAGGTACTGGTTCCTCCTCATTTTCTCTCTCTCTCTCTTTTCTCTCTCTCTCCCTCCCCTACTCCCCACCCTGTTAATAATAGTCAATAAGAAGCTCCCAAATTCCTGACCCAGGAACCATGGAAGGTTGCTCAGACTGCCTGTTTGATATAGATATCTCCTGGGTCCCAGAGTACTGGCAGATGGTGCAGAATGTCCAGGTGTCTATTCTCATGTGTTTCCACAGAAATTAATCAATTAGATGAAGAATTGCTGTTTGTGGACATCTGTCACCTTGGAGCTATCAAGGTATCTTCTTTCCTTAAAGATAACTTTTAGCCATTGATGGCCTTAACTGGATTTAGAACTTTAACTAGATTGGAATTAGAATTAGATGAAAAGATCTTTCTATGATTAGAGCTATCTATGGATCTCGAGGCAGTCAGACCTGAGGCACTTATTTCCTGAGTGACCCTGGGCAGGTCACTTACTCTGTATTTTCTTAGTTTTATCATCTGTAAAATAAGAATAATAATGAATAGTCCTTATTTCACAGGGTCATTGTGAGGCTAAAATGTGATAACATTTGTAAAACACTTCGCAAATCTTTATTATTATTTAGTGTTTTTCAGTCATGTTCAGCTCTTGCATCTGTCTCTCAGGGTTGTGATGAACAAATGAGATTTATCAGTAAAGTGCTTAGCATAGTGCCTAGAACATAATAAGTGCTTAATACTTGTTTCCTTTCCAGTGCTTAGCAAATTTTTTCTGTTGTTAATCAGTCATTTCAGTCATATCTAACTCTTCATGACCCTCTTTGAGATGTTTTTGACAAAGATATTGGAGTAATTTGTCATTTCCTTTTCTAGCTCATCTGACAGATGGGGAACTGAAGCAAACAAGGTTAGGTGACTTGCCCCGGGACATGCAGGGATTAAATATCTGAGGCCACTTTTGAACTCCTGAGTCCTCCTGACTACAGGCCTAGCACTCTGTCCACTGTGCCACCTAGCTGCAAACTTTAATACACTCTATAAATGCTAGCTATTATTTTATTAATTAACTTCTTTAATGATCAGGCCTCTCTGGAAATAGACTTTCAGTCAAAATTAGATTTTCTGTGCTGAGGATAACATGATATAACTGTGAAGCTTCCATGCAGTGAATTCCAAGGTAAAAATCCTTTTTGGATGTTGTAGGAGGTAGTGAAGTGCATCCTTGGTAATTTAAATAAGATCAATTAGGGTTGCTTAAAGTGTCAGATATCTGTGGTTTGGCATCCATAGATGTGACTGCATTGATCTCAATGACAGAAACATGTGCCTATGAAATTTAATTCTTCACAAGCTGACACTTAAGTCTGCCCAGATTAAAGTGGTATATCTACTTAATTATTGAATCGAAATTGAAAAACCTTAAGTGCAATATTCTCCTAAAAAGTAATTCAAAAAGTTAATGTAGTTTTGAAATATTTGGGATTAGGTATTAGGAAGAATTTTGTATGAGGCATTTTCTTTTAGATTTTACTGGTTTGTATTAAGCTGTATTTCCAGTAATTTTCTCTATAAGGGATAAAGGATAAAGTTGTGAGTGTGTGTGCAAGTATTTGATTATAAAGCTAAATAGAATTTAGAAGTGAAAGGGACTTTAGAAATCATAGTCTAGTTCCTTCATTTTACTGAAAGGGAAACAGACATAGAGAACTTCATTGAGTTATGGAAGACCAAAGTACAGCGTAGTTTATATTTTGTATTGTACCAGAAATATTTTCTATACATAGACTCTTAAGAGCTTGCTTGAAAACTTCTCACAGAGATATAGGTACAGAAAGTGGTTCATAAAAGTATTGAAAACTGAAAGCTTAGTAGTGGGCAAAACATTTAGATTAAGGTTTGTGAAGTGCTTTATCTGACAACCTTATTAAGTAGATAATAATAACAATAATAAATGATAACAGCTAGCATTTTTATAGCAATCTATGGTTTACAAATATTATTATGCTCATTTTACAGATAAAGAAACCATTGACTCAGGGTCACACAGATAGGAAATGTTTCTGGCAAAATTTGAATCTAGGTCATCCTGATTTCACTTCCTGTAATTTCTATACCATATACCTTGGGAGACCTAAAATTAAAAAAAAAGTTTCATATCCTCTAATGATCAAAGGAGACCTTGAGACTCAAATTTACAAGTCAAGTATTGGAGGAATTGTGACTTTTACTTCTTGAGAGAGACCCGCCAAACCCAGTATATTAACTGAATTCTAAATTCTTAATCTGGCATTCCAATCCTTAAATTATATTACCTGCTAGCTTCAGATGACTTTTCTTTCAGAAAAGCTGAAAACTTATATTTCCTCTCATTGGAAGCATGTAAATACAGTAGACACTCAGTCTACTCCACTGTACAAGAAGTTCATAGAACAGGTACAATGAGATCTTGTGGGAATAGTTTTTAAGACAAATGTGGTTAGACCTGTCTAGTAAAGTTGCTCTCACTAAATTGAATCCATTTCCTTATTATCTTAGAGTTCTTGCCATATTTCTAAAATAAATACAGTATTGTGCTACCATAAGTTTCTTCCATGACTTGGGGGGAAAACCTGTGATTTCATTAGCTTTTTAACTTACATTGTCAGTCATTTCTGATTTAGTTAAACAAAGTGATGCATAGTTTTGAAAAGCTTGGGTTTTTTTTGGTTACTTATATATATATATATATAAATATATATAATATATATATATATTTTAATAATTTTTTTTTTTTTTTGCTAAGGCAATTGGGGTTAAGTGACTTGTTCAGGGTCACATAGCTAGAAAGTGCTAAGTGTCTGAGACTAGATTTGAACTCAGGTCCTCCGGACTTCAGGACTGGTGCTCTATCCACTATGCCCCCTAGCTGCCCCTAGTTGCTTTATTTTTAAAAAGTTGTTTATTTTCCTCCAGGAATTTAATTTGATTACTAAATAATGATATGGTATAATACGGATTATTTGGTATTTATTAGATTTAGGATCCTCTTCAAATTTACCTAGTTCTCACAAAATTTATTTTTTTCCTTACATTGTCAGACTTCATGAGTGAAGAGGTTACATTTTATGTTTATTTCTTCTGAACACCCCACCACTCACCTTGTTTCAGTACCACTTTGCTAAAAACCAACTGTGTCAGAAGGATAATCATTTCTCCTTTGGTCAATTCAGTGACCTGATTTTGGTTTTTATTCTTTGACTAATACTGCTTTTAATATTAACTACTCCCACTGTATTTGAAACTATTCTCCCTTAAATTTGTGACTTCTATGACACATTACAGTACTATTTTTGCTCCACCCCTACTCCCCGGTCCTTTTCCATTTTGTTCTTCAATCCCCAAATAAGAGATATTTTTCTGGGCCTAATCTTTTGCTCTCTTGCCTTTGGCAAGTTCCTCATTCTCACAGTCTCAGGATCTTTTCCATATCGACGACTTCTAAATCCTTGGTCAAACCTGTAGTGTTTTTTCACCTTTAATTCACACTTTTAAAAACCCAACCAACTATCTTTCCTGTTGTGACTCAGTTTATCAAACTTACTTTCCCTTTGATGTCCTATCAATTCTTCCATTGAAAAATGCTTTTTGTGTATCTTTTGCTTTCTGCTCTAATTGCAACCAATCTTCTCTTTGCTCTGGGGTTGAATGTTGCTGCTCCAATCCATCCTGCATATTATTATCACATTCAACTTCTCTGTCCCTAAATCTTTAGACTTGATAGAGATAGAAAACTGGGATCTGTTAAAGTCCTATCCCTCATTTTTGTATCCTTGATTGCACCCTTATTAATCCAATCTTTTTTTTTCTTGCTATTCTCACTAGGTATCCTTCCCTTTTCTTAGAAAACACTGCATGCCTTTGCTTTTATTGCACTTATAGCTCAGCCTCTCTTTACTTTATTCCAATCCTTTATCTTTTTTGAGCTTCAGCTCTAGTCTTTAAAAGTTTTTAACTTCCTCTGTTACTTACCCTCATTGATTTCTCTCTTGTTATTCATTGAACTCCTATAACACTTAGTCCATAGGATGCAATTTAGCAGTTAAATATAATCTCATGAGGTAGTTACTAAATGTGTCAGGCTTGTCCCTGCCTCCTCCCTGGGCATCCAATCCATCATTAGGTTGTGTTGATTTTTCGTTTTTGGTATAGTAGTGAAAACAGCATTGAATTTGCAGTCTGGCAATTTTGGTTTGAGGCCCATCATGCCAGTTACCAGCTATGTGTGTCTTTGGGCAAACTTCTTAAGCCTTCACTGTAAAATTGGGACTAATATTTACACAAGGTTGTTATGAGGAAAGTGCTGTGTAAACCTCTAAGTGCATGCCCCACAAATGTAAATTCTCTCTGCAATTAGCCCCTTCCGATTAGCTCCTCCTGTCATCACTCTACTTACTGTGTTAATAGAAGCAGAGTGTCCACAATTAGAAAGCATATATATAATCCTTGTCAGCGAACAGGTAATAATTTTTTTTTTTTTAATGTGAATTTAAATAGCACTTTAAGGTTTGTGAAATGCTTTTTAATTCCTCACAGGAATTCTGGGGGGGCATTGCTGTGGAATATTATATTGAATCTCATGCTTGGACTAATTGCTCTTTTTGCCTTTAGTTTCTCTCTTTCTTGTGCTAGCAACAGGACAATTGTCCTAAGGCTTATGTAACATGGCCCTCTCCCAGTGATTTACTTATTGCTTGCAAGATAATTTGCAGACTCTTTAAATGTGTAGCCTTCTAGGCCTTCCATAATCTGGCCCCTAACCACCTTTGTAATCTTGACTTTTTTTTTATTCCAGTCAAATTAGTTTGCTTATTCATTTACCTTTGAATCCAAAAGGTCATTGGCTCAATTTATACCTGAACAAGGAATCCCTTAGATAATATCCTTGACAAATAGTCATCAAGCCTCCTCCCTGAAGACTGTCCCGACCAAGGCTGCCATATCCCTTTTACGCACTTGTAATTGTTAGAAAGTTTTTTTCTTTTGGGATCTGTCATTCTCTTACTCCCAAGTCTTTGCCATCCAGCTGAAGCAGCCTTTTGTGGCTGCTATTACACAGATGACTCATTGAACTTGGCAGTTCCCTAAAATTGACAATCCTGTACACAGAAAGGAAGGACAACTATGATCTTTGAAAGGTAATAGAGACTGGAGGACTCCTCAACCTAGAGACATATTCCACTTTTCAAAAAAGAGAAGAAAGTAGATTTTGAAAACTTTGGGCTAGCAAGTTGGAATTATCTCTGGCAAAATCCTACACCTATCTTTTTAAAAATGTGAGCCTTTAGAAAAGGAAGCAACAATTCCCCCAAATCAGGATCAAAATCAGCTTTATTCATCAAGAATGGCTCATGCCCAGGGAAATTTAAGTTACTTTAAATCTATTTTATAGATTCTTTTTGTCTCTTCATCATTGTTATTTCCCAGCCCATCTTTTCTTCCATATTGAAAACTCTCTTAGAACATTGAAAACGACTAAGTTGGCTATTGGCTACCTAGTCCATATCTGATACTACAGATAGCATTATGCTATTGTGGTCCTCTTTGTTTTGCTATGAGGGAGATGTCTTTGATCATCAGTTTCATGGGATGTTCATGTTTTCTTCTTCTTCTAAAAAAAAAAAAGGTTTAGTAATATTTTTTGATTTTGTAATCAAATCATTTCTTACTCAGTTCCCTCCAGATTGAACCTTCTTTCACAACAAAGGAAAACAAGTACAAATAGTTTGCCTTCCTTCCTCAGGATCCCGCTTTCACCGACTGTCCTTCCTTTCCTCCTCATCTTTGCCAGTTTACATGGAGTAAGGTGAAACCCCTGAATTGTTTTAATTTACATTTCTCTTATTATTAGTGTTTTGAAACAGGTTATATGGTCGTTTGTTGCTGGAAAATTTTTTGAAGACTTTTTTTGAAAAGAAATCTTTTTTCTTTTTATTCAAAATTGAGCCAGAAATAGGGATATGCTTCAATCTTGCCACCAAGAACCAATAAGGATGAAGTTTCTTACCAAATGATGAGGTTGGGGTTAGTAATTCTTAGTTTGAAAACAAGGCACATGGTGCAGATGAAGAATTCAAAATAATGTTCCCTTTGCCAAGGAAAAAGTTTTGGACAAAATGTTTGTTTACAGGAAAAGGTGAAGGGCAAAATAAAGAGGTAAAAGAGACACCAGGAGTAGTAAATATGAATAGACTCAGTAAAGCATATAGTTAGCTAGGAAAAGAGTTTTTAACAATTAACAAGGGGAAAGAGAAGTTCTCAAGAGAAATGAAATACTGCCATGAGATGGGAGGATGCCTTTGACTGACAAGCAGAGAAAGACATGGAGAAAGACATGGCAAGATATGGGATGAAGGGGTGAGAAAAAAAGACACCACAAGGCAAAACTGCTGTAGCCGGCTAACCCTAAAAGGGATTCAGCAAAGATGGTATATGACAGATTTATAAGGGAAGTTTAACATTGAGGGATTTGACATCATAACTTGACTTTCTGATTGGACACAGTAAGATGGGATTTCACAAGACCTTCCCAGGAGTGGGACTGTAAGGCTGAGTTGATCCTCTTCAGTGTCCTTCCTTGCCTGGCTCAGGGAGTATATCTTATCAGTATTTCAGGCTTTCTCTGCCAACTCTACCTAATTACTCAGAGTTTTATCAATTAATATTTTTTCAGACTTATTTGAATGCATCACTTTGCATTGTTTTACTTGGTTGGATGGTGGTAAGAGGAAAATGCTATCCAGAATTGATGCATTCTGAATGCAGATTGAAGCATATATTTTTTTTTTATTCACTTTATTCTTTCTTGTGTTTTTTACCCCTTTTGATCTGTTAATTTTACAAATGTGACTAATATGAAAATTTGTTTTATAAGATAGCATATGTATAAATTATATCAAACTGCCTTCCATCTTCAGAAGAGGGAAAGGGAGGAAAAATTTGGAATTCAAAAAATCTTGTAAAAATGAATGCTAAAAATTTTCTTGACATATAACTAGGGGAAAATAAAATAATATAAAAAAAGAATCTTTAAAGAATTTCAACCCCTGTCCTTTTAGAGTCCAGAGGAGTGATCATTTCTGTTTTCTTGTTCTTGACCTTTTCAAATCTTGCACTATTATCAAGTTAATGTAATGTTTTTTACACATTTGTCCTTTGCTTTTTGTTACAAGCCGGGCATGTGGCATGACTTTTATGGTTTACTTATGACAAAAGATAGGAGAGAGACACACCATCTCTAATTTCCTGGTGAGGAATTTTCTCTACCAAATCCAGGTGGCTACATTCTTTTCAACATATATTCTTAAAGAGTTGCCTAGATCATTGATAAATTAAGTGACTTAGAGCTGGGATTTGAACCTAAGTTTTTCTGGCTCTGAGAGCAGTTCTTCTGTCATGCCCTAGTATTTTGCTATGCATGCTGGTTCTCTATCTCTATCTCACACATACATACACATACAAATGTACATTATGGTTTAGATTGTGACTGGATTCTGTATGGCAAATGTTCTGTTCCCTGGATGCTAATCCATACAAGTATGCTATCCTCTCTTTTGTCTGTTGAATCTCCTGGTATTTCTCCTCTACTTTGCAGATTTTGCTCAAGCTTGGCCTTTGTAGACATCAATATCTATTTGGAGGTATCTATTCCTTTTGTTTGATAATTCAACCAATCACAGCATATCCAATATAATCCTCAGATCTAGCTCTTAGCTATTTCCTTGTTGCAAGGGTCGTTCTTTGAGGTTGCTTTGTTTCTCTTCTACTTTGGGTTTGGAAGACTAGTCCAAGCATTGGAGAACCTTTCTTTCTCTCTTAAGGAAAAAAAATACCCATAGATTCTTTCCTATACAATAGGAGTAATTCTCTGAATTTTTTTCTAGTCACCCAAAATCTGCCTGTTCTCTCAAGTTTTGCTACTCCTTCCTCACTGAGAACAAAAGAGAAATAGAACCTCACTTACAGATATTTATCATCAAACAAAATAAATTTCTGCATTGGTCATGTCCAAAAATAGGTATTTTTCCTTCATTTTAGTTCTTTATCTCAATATCAGGAGAGGATAACATGTTACATCATTGACTAGTCCTCTGGAATTGTGGTTGGTCATTTTATTGAGCAGTTTCTAATTCCTTCTGGGTTGTTTTCACCAAATTGACAGTATTGTATAAATTATTCTCCTGGTTCTGGTCATTCCATTCTGTGTCAGTTCATTCAAGTTTTCTCAGATTTCTTTGAAATCATCCTCTTTATCATTTTTTTTTACAACACAATTGTATTCCATCACATTTATATACCATAACTTGTTCAGGTATTCCCTGTATATGGACTCCCTCTCAAATTTCTTTCTTTTTTTTTTTTTTTTGGGCCACATCAAAAAGAGCTATAAATATTTTTGCATATGCTTAGAGTTTGTTTTGCTCAGGACTAATCCTTCCCTTACTGGTCTTCCCTTTGATTTTCCTTTTGCCCCTTCTTACATTTCCTTCCATTTCCCATTTGAGTTGAAATGTCCTTCTCTATCTCTCACTCTGTGTGTTCAACCAATTAAAAGAAAGTGAGTTCAAATGTCAATTGCTCCCTTCATCTCCTCCTCCTTGTTTGTAGAAGTGTCAATTTATTTACCTTGATTATTTGAGATACATTTTCACTAGCCTTCCTTTCTCTTACCTCGATCCCACTCATTGTATTCCTCTTCCTTTCTTTTTCCATTCTTAAGACCATTAAGACATAACAGAACCACTCCTAGACCTTGTCTAGTAGACTTTCCTATGACTTCTGATGATAATCTGGTTCAGAGGGGCCACATGTATCACCTCCCCATATAAGTAGTTTATCCTTCTTTAGTCCTTTATCACTGAGTTTTTTGGCTGCTTACATTTTTATGTCTTAATGCCTGTGTTTGAACCTCAGAATTTCTATAGAAAACTGTTGTTAGTAGTAGCGTTTGGAAGTCCTGTTTTGTTAAAGATATGGTTCCTCCCCTTCCCCTCCAGTAGAGTTATATTAAGTTTTTTGGACTAAGTTATACATGGCTGTGAGTCTGTATCCTTTGCCTTTTGTATAATTTACCTTCTGCTAGTGATTGCTGAGTTGTAGGTGATCCTGACAGTATCACTCTAGTACCTGAATTTTTTTCTTTCTGGTTGCTTGCAGTATTTTACTCCAATCTGGCAGCTCTGGGTTTTGGCTGAATTATTCCTAGGAATTTTTATTTTGAAATTTCTTTGGAGTTGGATAGTGGATTCTGTTTATTTGTACTTTGCCCTTTGGTTTTTAGATCTCTTTTTTGTCTCATGGAGTCATTGGCTTCAATTTGATTATTTCAGGAACGCTGAGACAGTTCAGTTTGGGATACTACAAGGTTTCAGTGCTTTCGTGGTGGTTCAGAGCAAAGTCTGATCGCCGTCCTCCTGGTCTGAGTTCTGCAAATTACCGACCATGGTTTGGTTAGAAGCTGGAACTGAAACCCAGCTCTGTTCCTGGGATCTGAGCCTATACAGCTGCTGCTTGCTTTTGAATTTGCTCTCTCTCTCAATGCAGCATTGTCTATTGGAATGTCATCCCAGTGCATGTCCCCTCCTCCTTCCACCCTGGATCTATGATCTGAAATTGGGTAGTAGATGGCAAAGCTGTCAGTTGGTCATTGTTCCACTCGGTGTATACTGATGTGTGGGTCTTGCTCTGGGGCTTAATGCAGTCCTCTATAGGTGACATTCTTGGCCATCTATCATGCCCTGGTATCTACAGATCTCTCACTTTAACTTTTTTTTTTTTTTTTAGATTTCTCCATCAAGATTCAATTTGATGCATTTCCTGTCCTGCTGGACAGTAGACTTGCTTTTATCCAATTGGCCTTTTCTGTATAGTTGGTTTGTGCAAAGTTGTAACTGATTATGGATCTTTTCCAAGAATCTCTGTGAACTCTTTCAGGCCATCTGTTGCCTTTATTTGTTATCTTTATTGCTTAACACAGTGCCTGGCACATAGTAGGTGCTTAATAAATGTTTATTCCTTATTGACTAGATGATGGGCAGGATGAATGGGTCCTTAGTAGCATCATTGGAAGGAACAACCACTTCAGTAAGATAACAGACTTTATAATACTGTCTGGGAAAGAAATGTTGAACCTGAAAGTGATGATGAAAGTATGAATGGACAGTTTGTCAGGGAGGGATTGTAGAAAAAAGTTGGATAGCCTGCCCTGGTAGTGATTTTGTTCAGTTATTTTTAGTCATGTCTGACTCTTTGTGACCTCACTTGGGGTTTCTTGGAAAAGATATTGGAGTTTTCCATTTCCTTCCCCAGCTCATTTTACAGATGAGGAAACTGAGGACTTAACAATTACTAAAACACATGCTACTGACGAGCACACAGAAGTGCTTATTAAGTGACTTATTGACTTGAGGTTTAATTTACAGAGAGAGAGGGGAGGAGAAGAAAGGCATTTTATGTCAATTTGTGCCAGCTGGCTTACCATCTCTGCCCAACTTTTAGGGTAGCAGCCGTTGGGGAAAAATAGGTTTTTCTGCTACATTTACTGCTTATTGTTTAAACTAGAACTTTGCCCACTAACTGCTAGTTATCACTCAGGTTTGCCAGAGGCTTGAGCCAGAAAGGGGAAGCAGAGGTGGCAGAAATACAAGTTTTGCTTTTGGAACTTCTCTGACAAAGAAACATTTGAATTTGCATGTATTTCCAAGAAAATGGAACTTCCTTCTCCATGATGGCTATTTTA
Source organism: Sarcophilus harrisii (assembly GCF_902635505.1). NCBI lineage: Eukaryota > Metazoa > Chordata > Mammalia > Dasyuromorphia > Dasyuridae > Sarcophilus > Sarcophilus harrisii. The sequence goes on from NC_045431.1 coordinate 115,992,882, forward strand.
TGCCACCATTGTATAACATTTGATTCAGAAGCAGAAAGGTAGATTTTAATTGTCTTAGAAGTTGTCTGCTGGTTTTGATGGGTTTGTGTGTGTGTGTGTTTTGTTTTGTTTTTTTTAAATCCCAGGATGAAAGATCACACATTCAGGGCCAGTTTTATTGTTACATGATATGAGTGACAGTGAAATTTTAGGTAAAACAGTTATTATAGAGTATCATTTGGGAATTAAGCCAAAGTACCAAGGTGATAATGAAATGAACCATTATATATATTGTGAGTGTCTCTACACACATACATACTATATATATATATATATATATATATATATATATATATATATATATATAGTATGTAATGTGTAAATTATATGCATCATATACTTTGGTAGAAATATGTTATTAGGGGCAGCTAGTTGGTATAGTGGATAAAGTCAGAAGGACTTGAATTCAAATCTGCCTCAGATACTAAATACTTCCTGTCTATGTGACCCTGGGCAAGTCACTTAACCCCATTGGTACATTGTGTGTGTGTAAATTTAGTTCATTGGTGCATAATGAATCCTATGTGGTATACTCATTGGTGTATTCTGTAAGATGATTGTAATAATGTCAGTGTGCCTACTAAGTGTGTATAGCAAACTACTAGGCTCTGTAAAGAAAAATTTAAAAAAATAGTCTGTATGGATAGTTCTCATTTTATGACCTACAGTCAACTCTATATGAAGACTTTGAAGTTTGTAAAGTGTCTTGTTTCATTTGAGCCTTTTGGAAATAGATTAGGTAGGTAGTAATGTTAACCTCAGTTTACAGATAAACAGATTTAGAATGATGTAGTGATTTGTCTATAGCTATTAAGTGTCTAAGGCATCATTTGAACTCAGATCTTATTGACTACAAGTCCATTGGTTTTCCAACTTTGCCACCTAGATGCTGTCTTTAATTCTCTTTCCCCCTCCTTTCCCCAAACATCCATTTTTTACATGTTTGAAAAAAATAAAAAGACTTTTAGATGATCTTTAGGTTAGGAAGGGGGAAAAAAGAAAAAAGGAAAAACAGGAATAGCTTGAGACAGCTTGTGCCCCCTCTCCCCCACTTCTTTTCAGGAAAGGCAAGCCTGTCTGCTTTCTTTGGAAAATTCATTTCACACTACTGATGTTTTGGTGTGCTGTCAAAATTCTACCAAATAGGGGCAGCTAAGTGGTACAGTAAATAGAGCACCAACCCTGAAGTCAGGAGGACCTGAGTTCAAATCTAGTCTCAGACACGTAACACTTCCTATCTGTGTGACCCTGGGCAGGTCATTTAACCCCAAGTGCTTCAGCCAAAAAAAAAAAATCTACCAAATAGATTCATTTGAATCACTAATATATACTCTTTGAAAACATTGAGCACAACTTGGAATAGTATAGTGAAAAGAGGCTAGGATTTGAAGCCTTGAGTATTGCTCTCCTTTCCCTCTTAGTGCCTGTGTAACCTTGCCAAATCATTCTTTGTGCCTCAGTTTCCTTGTCTGTATAAAATGAGGAGTTTGAAATAGATGACCAAGTTTCCCAGTTTTATGGGCTGGTTTATTTTACTTATGGACTGCTTAAGGTGCTATCAGGCATACATTCGTAGCTATTCACAAAATAGCTATGAGTTATTTGTCCTTTGTTCTCAAAGAGAACCAGTGACATCAGGAAGTGATATCTTGACTTGTAAGTAAATTGGATTTGAGTGGGGCAGAGATGTGCACAGTCATCAGCCTCACTCTTCCAGGATCATCTTGAGACCAGTGGCAAAATCTAGTTCAGGACAACTGGCAATGGCCCTGGGTGCAGTTTTAATCCAAGTTCTTTCCCAGGTCTCAGTTTGTCTGAGGTAATACTTTTCAAAAGCGCAGAGGTAAGAAAGGAGTGCTCCCCAGGTACGGGAGACAGCTGTGTAAAAACCCACGTATAGCAGCTAGATTGTTGCATATGGCGAATAATTTAAGTAGCCCATTTTTCTGGATTGTATATTGATTAAGAAGAAAGGGGTAATGGAGCCCATTGAAAGGAATTTGAAAGCCAGAAAAATTTGTATTTTATTATAGAAACAATAGATTAATTGGAATCTTTTGAGTAGAAGAGTGACTCAGTCAAGCTTATGCTGTCCAGGAATTTCCCCCACAAGCCTCCAAGAAAACTTCCAACCTTTACTTGCAGATTTTTATTTAGTGGAATCTCATTACCACTTGAGGCAGCCTATTCTACTTTTGGATAGCGCTAGTGAAGGTTTCCTTATATTAAAAAAATTAATATACAAATCTGCTTCTCTGAAGTTTTGATCCATTTTTCTTAATTTTCTCCCCACTTCTCATAGGGCCAAGTAGGAAAAGGCTGATCCTTCTTAATGCCTTCAGATGCTTGAAAATCATTTTTCCTTTCTCTGGGTTCAACATCCTTAGTTTTCCTCAATTGATCCAGTTGGATTACTTTACTTCTTGGTTGTTTTTCTGGGCCTATTTTCTTTCTTTCTTTTTTTTTTTAATAGCCTTTTATTTACAGTTTATATGTATGGGTAACTTTACAGCATTAACAATTGCCAAACCTCTTGTTCCAATTTTTCACCTCTTACCCCTCCACCCCCTCCCCCAGATGGCAGGATGACCAGTAGATGTTAAGTACATTAAAATATAAATTAGATACACAATAAGTATACATGACCAAACCATTATTTTGCTGTACAAAAAGAATCAGACTCTGAAATATTATTAGCTTGTGAAGGAAATCAAAAATGCAGGTGGGCATAAACATAGGGATTGGGAGTTCAGTGTAATGGTTTTAGTCATCACCTAGAGTTCTTTCTCTGGGCGTAGCTGGTTCAGTTCATTACTGCTCCATTGGAAATGATTTGGTTGATCTCGCTGCTGAGGATGGCCAGGCCCATCAGAACTGGTCATCAGTATTGTTGTTGAAGTATATAATGATCTCCTGGTCCTGCTCATTTCACTCAGCATCAGTTCGTGTAAGTCTCTCCAGGCCTCTTCTTACAGAACAATAATATTCCATAATATTCATATACCACAATTTATTCAGCCATTCTCCAACTGATGGGCATCCATTCAGTTTCCAGTTTCTGGCCACTACAAAAAGGGCTGCCACAAACATTCGTGCACATACAGGTCCCTTTCCCTTCTTTATAATCTCTTTGGGATATAATCCCAGTAGTAACACTGCTGGATCAAAGGGTATGCACAGTTTGATAACTTTTTGAGCATAGTTCCAAACTACTCTCCAGAATGGTTGGATTCGTTCACAACTCCACCAACAATGCATCAATGTCCCAGTTTTCCCACATCCCCTCCAACAATCATCATTATTTTTTTCCTGTCATCTTAGCCAATCTGACAGGTGTGTAGTGGTAGCTTAGAGTTGTCTTAATTTGCATTTCTCTGATTAATAATGACTTGGAGCATCTTTTCATATGACTAGAAATAGTTTCAATTTCTTCATCTGAGAATTGTCTGTTCATATCCTTTGACCATTTTTCAATTGGAGAATGGCTTGATTTTTTATAAATTAGAGTTAATTCTCTATATATTTTGGAAATGAGGCCTTTATCAGAACCTTTGACTGTAAAAATATTTTCCCAGTTTATTGCTTCTCTGGGTCTGTTTTCTAACTTGCTGTTAGACTTTTTTTTTTTTTTAAGGTTTTTCAAAAAAATTTTGCAATTAAATATAAAATTTGTTTACATTAAAAAATTTTTTTTGAGTTTCAAATTCTCACTCTTTTTCCCTACCCTTCCCCTTATTGAGAAGGCAAGTAAGTAAGTAATTTGATATTTTATATGTGCATATATGTATGTGTGTGTGTACATATAAAATGTTTATTATGTGAAAGAAAACAACAAAAAAAAAAACAGCAGCAACAATGACTACAAACCCAACCCAAGGAAAAAAAAAAGAAAAGTTAAAAAAGTATGTTTCAGTTTATATACAGACTTTATCAGTTCTTTCTCTGGGGATGGATGGCATTTTTCATCATGAATTCTTTGGAGTTGTTTGGGATCATTGTGTTGCTGAGAATAGCTAAATCTTTGTATAATATTTCTGATTTTTCTCACTTCCTTTACTTTGCGTCAGTTCATGTAAATCTTTCCAGATTTTTCCTGCTTGTCATTTCTTATAGCATAATATTGTATTCTGTCAAAATCATATACCACAATGTTCAGCCGTTCCTCAGTTGATGAGAATCTGAGTTTCCAATTCCTTATTTTTATTTTTTAAAATTTATTTTATTTTTAATTTATGGAATAAAACAAACATTTCATAATATAATGAAAAAGATGATTGCACATAAAACTTCAACTCTATTATGTACATATAACTTGCTATTTTAGATATACATCAAAGTTATGTAAATTTCTTTGTGTATATATATCCACATGTGTGTATATTTAGAAAACTACACATGTGTGTACATGTACACACCCCCTTATATGTATATGGTTTGTATATGTAATAGTGTTTACATATATATGTACACTCATGGGTGTGTATAATACACATACATGTGTATATGTGTATGTGTGTACAGGCAGCTAGGTGGTACAGTGGATAGAGTGCTAGACCTAGGTCAGAAAGACTAATTTGTGAGTTCAAATCTGGCCTCAAATACTTGTGACTCTGGGCAAATAATTTCACCTTGTTTGCCTCAGTTTCTGCATCTGTAAAATGAGTTGGAGAAGAAAATGACAAATATCTTCAATGTTTTTGCCAAGAAAATGCCAAATGGGATCACAAAGAGTCAGAAATTACTAAAATGAATGAATAACAACAATATTTTTTTTTTTTTAATGTGGACTGGGGCTTAGGAAGTTGAAACATTTTAAAAAATGAGAACAGAGGGAAATTCAAAACAAAGCACAGACAAACAGGATTTTTAATTTTTATTTTCTGGGGGACGTGACATAATTTATTATGTACTTTAAAAAAACAAGCAGTATAAAATGAAAATTCTTTGTTTTATATACTGTTATTTTTGCATGTTTTATATTGTATATATATAAGTGCTCTATCTTTTTGGTATATCAGCTGAGAATAAAATGTTTTTTAAAAGTACATTGAAGGTTTAAAAATGCATTCAACAGGGAATCCTATATAAATAGTTTTCGGAATCAAAGTTTCATTTTTGGATAAAACAAGATAGAATGTTCCTACAATATATTGGCAAGGATGAAGATAGAACCTCTTTGACATCATTTGTTCTATTCCTAAGAACATAATTACAATTGTACATTTTCCAATTTAGGATAAATTTATTAAAAATAGTGTATTTTAGAGAGAACTTTCTTTGAGCCATTGGAGAGACAAAGACTTAGCTGCTGAAATCCTGTCCTCATGGAGCACCTAATCTTGTGGAATAGATTGCCCAAATATCCAGAACATATAATAGGTTATAAAAGCGTGAACTATATTTTCCAGGTTCTTTTAGCAGGAAGTTGAAATCAAGAAGAATTTATATGAAAATTTAAGAATTTTTGGAAGAAGAAACGATATATTTGAGTGTAGTATTGCTGAATGAACTCAGGACTCAGATTTAGAACTGTGCTTTTGTTGTTGTTTTGCCTCTCTCTATGGGGGCTGGGAGGTTTTGTAACTGTGGGCAAGGAACTTGCCCTCCCTATGCCTGTTTCATTAAATGAAAGATTTAGATTTTAAATATAAGTAATCTTTAAGGCAGCTTCTAGCTCTAATGTAATATGACTTGCATAGAACTGAAATTGAGTGTAATGATAATAATTTGTTATACCCCAAACAAGGAGATTTGGAAAGTATGGATTTGGCAGTGCTCATGATATTAAAATTAAAATATCTTTATAGGTTAGATTCTGGTTTTCTGTGTGTAGCTGGATGGGATGAAGCTTGGTTTGGGGATCTGGGAATGTTTAGATATAGAGGGATGAAGTTGAGGACTAATTCAAATTCTTGTACTGTTAGCTTTATCCAAGGATAGTTCCCAATGTATTTCTGGGGATTAGAGCACTAGCAAAGGCGAGGATCAGGTTAGACCATTTTATGCAAGAAGTACTAATTGATTAGGTTCACTTTTAGGTACTTGAGCCATAATGAACTCAAATCATCTTGACTTTAGGTCTGACCCTCTATTCACCTGGCACACTTAATTGGAGCAAATTGTCCCTTGCTTATGCTTATATAGTTCACAATATGTTTACCATGTAGTTCTTTTTTTATAATATGCAGCAACCTGCTTATGCATACCATCATTTGTTAAAGCATTAAAAAGTTGCTATAAAATAACTATATAGATCTGGACTATATACTACTTTTCTCCATCAGCATTCCTAACTTTGAGCTTTGAAAAACATAATTATTTTCATTATCTTAAACAAAGGCATACCCTGTGGTACCTATAGTCTAACTATGTTTAGAAGGGGGTTCCTCTGAAAATTATTCTAATGGAGTTTTGGTACTTAAAATTATGCCACTGAGTCACTGATAATCATTTTATCATTAACTTATCCCAAGTTGTTCACCTTAAGTAATGATTGTATTAAATCCTAAGCGTTACATATTCTGAAACAAAGGACGTTGGAAATTACAATAAAAAGTACATATTAAGAACACTGAAGACTTTTATTCTTCAAAGATTGGAATTTTTACATTAGGGCAGCCAGGTAGTGCAATGGATAGAACACTGGGTCTGGAGTTAGGAAGACCTTAGAGTTAATGCAGCCCCTGATACCTGCTAGGTGTGTGACCTGGGCAAGTCACTTCACCCAGTTTGCCTCCGTTTCCTCATCTATCATGATCTAGAGAAGGATATGGAAGACCACTCCAGTGTCTTGCCAAGAAAGCCCCACGTGGGATCACAAAGAGTCACACACAAACGAAATGAGTGAACAACAATCTCTTTTTATGTGGCTTATATGTGAATTGCTATTCCTAAGCAAAATTATACCAAGTGAATATAAACCCTTGCCCATTTAGTTGCCAAGTGTGCTTGATTTTTCATAGCATATTAGTTCCAGTATTTATCAGCTCTTGCTCATAGCAGTAACTTTTTCTTGATTTCCCAGTTCTGTCCTTCCTGCAAATTGATTGTCCTAAAATGCAAGTCTTATTTTGTCACTATCCTGCTCAAATTCCAGTGATTCTGGCTATCTCCTCTAGGATCAAATACAAAACTCCTCTGGCATGAAAGCCTTTTATACTTGAGTTCCAGCCTGTTCTTCCAGCATCTTTATTCACCATTCTCCTTCCTGTATTCTATGCTCCATCTCGCCTGGCTTTTTTTGCCAGTCTTCTCTAAAACATTCCGTCTCCCATCTCCTCCATTCTTGGAATGCATTCCTGCTGTACTCCTGTCTCTTAGAGTTTCTAGGTACTTTCAATAGTCAGTTCAAGGTACATCTTTTACATGAGACCTTGATGTCTCTCCATACCCTACTAACTACAATCTCCCCTTAAACATCACCTTGCATTTTTCTCTCTCTCCTTGTCACATAGAAGCTTCTTGAGGATATGGACTATTTCACTTAGATCTTTATAGTTCCATCCCTTTCACAGATGTCCTTGTTGATTAATATCCTTGGGTTTTGTGGGGGTAGTGTGAACTCCAAATTAAATATTTTTCTTATGTGAATTTAAGTAAATGTAATAAAATTGAGGCTAACGGGCCAAGTCTGTGAGTTGTCCTATATTTAGCATAGTCAAAAAACTGTTCTAAGGCCATATTCTGTAGCCCAATCAAATCAGATGCCACATTTAAAAAAGCAGAGCAACAAAGACATGCAAGAAAACAACCAAGAGCATAAGGTCCACAAACATTAGTAAGTATTTGAAACATTTTTATGCAAAGAATAGTATGTATGTATGCTGTTGAGCTATAAAAGTGCATATGAAGAATTACCATTTTAAATCAGATTCATATTACAAGTTGATAAGTTTTTACCATATTCTAATGCAATATAGAGAACTAGTTTCTTTTCTTTGGAAAGAAGGCATCAGGAAGGTGATGTCTTAACCTGCAAGTGAATTGGATTTAAGTGAGGGAGGGCTGTGCAAAATCATCAGACTCATTCTCTCTTCCAGAATCATCAAGAGACCAGTTACAATATACAGATCAAGATGACTGGAGATGGCCCTAGTGCAGCAGGGTGCCTTGACCTTTTTAGCCTGTGGTCTTCCCCAGCTGTGTTTGTCTGAGCCCATTCAATAATTAAAAGCTAGATAAGAATTGGGGTAAAAGATGGCCTTGGTTGCTTTCATAAAAGAATCAATTTGAGAGTGAAAGATGCTCAGTGTTTCTGACCATAACAGAAACATTTGCTATTTACACTCATTCTGAGCCAGGTGTTTCTTATAGCTAATAATACTGCCTTAATAATGATTTTTGTATTCTAATGGATCTGCTAGATTATTGATGAGGGCGTTTCTTTCAAAAATACAAATCAATTAGCCAATCAACAAGCAATGCAAAATATCTACTCTATAGGAGACATTGTTGTAGGACCTGGAGATAACAAAGATGAATGAAATGATACTTGCCTTTAAGGAGATTATATTCTATTGGGAAATCATCATGTATATATTTGCATGTATACAAAATATCTTCAATGCCTTCCCATGCAGTGTAGTTCTTGTTCATGACCCTCCATAAATTTGCCCTGGGAGCATTCCTCAGTTTCTCTTGAGATCATGTTGGCTTTCTGTTAAATTATCCCCTGTTCTCGCTACTTGTACAGCTTGTCTTCTTTTGTTGATTGTTCATTTTTCGGATAGTGTACTTTGCAGTGTACTACTAATTTTTCTTAAATCCTTGTTTGTAATGTGTGGTGGACTGCTTTATGTGCCACCATAAGCTTTTTCATTGGTTTTTAGTTGGTCCTTAACTTCAGTTTATTGGGTATGCTTGTGTTCTATGATTTTGGATCAAAGGAGAATTAGAATACTGAAAAATTGAGCTTTAAATTTCACCTTAATAAAAAAAATAGATGAAATAACTCCTATTGTACCCTCCCCTTGTCAGGACATTGTGGTGGGTATTTGGAGTTATTGAGAACTTGAATGTCTTTGCTGACGGTAAACCCTTTCTAAACGAAAGGGACAAATTATCGGGGAAATAATACAAGATTTAGGAACATGGAAAAGAGGAAATGTATTTGTTAAAAGTTATTAAAAAGTTGTTAAGGTACAAATCTCTAAATTTTTCAAGAATATTTAAACAGTTGTTATAGTAGGCTAGTACTTGAAAATAATAACATTAAATTTCTATAAAATATTATAGAAGTTATTAGACATTACTTTAGGCTGCTCTCATCACTGTTTCAAATGACTTGGGATTTAAAGAGTGTGTGTGTGTGTGTGTGTGTGTGTGTGTGTGTGTGTGTGTGTAAAGAAGTCCTAGACTGGTATAATTTTTTTTTTTAATTAAGATGCTCATTTTTAAGAATTTAAACCTGAGATTTGCATTGCGATCTCCTTCATGAGTAAAACTTGTATACTATATGTTATTATTTGATTAACATTGCAGATAAATAAATTATGAATTGTTTGAGTGTTAAATATTGAATGAATTAAAAGTTAGACACTATTTTGTCAATTTTGTGAGGAGCAAAGAAAAATTGCAAGATGTTCATTTTATAATTGGGGGAAACAGATAAATCAGGCTTTTGAAGTTTCTCATTAATTATATGCCAAGATTAACTAGTTGTGCTGCCAATACTAATTGGAATATTAAGCATTTAACTTTGTCAAGAGGATGCATATGCTCCCTAATGTCAATACCCATTGTATATCTGCTCTATAATATGTGATTTGCTCTGGTTTTAATGACTCAGGGTGATTTTTTGGTAGAATAATGTGTCTAATGGTGTTGCCTGTGAATGATCATTATTAATCTTTGTTAAAAAACATTTCATCGATTATCATTTTAGATTGTACTTTTTTTTTGCCTTAAATATATTCCTCCAAAACAACATTTTAAAATGTGTGTATGATGTCTCCTTAGCACTTCTGTCCCATCTGTCTCTTCTCTTAAACAGCCAAATACTTGAAAAAGGGATTTAACTGCTTTCACTTCTTAACAACTCTTCAGTCTACAAGTTGACTTATTTTGCTATGACTGTGTGACTTTGAGTCAATCTTTTAACATCTTTGACATTCAGCTTTCTCATCTGTAAACTTGAAGAATTTGAACTAGATCATTTTTCTAGATATTTCAAAAGATGGGGGGAAGCAGGAAAAGTAAGGTTGTAGATGCAAAAGCTTTTGTGGAGATGGAGTCAGAACTTGATTACTCATCAGATATGAGAGATGAGAATCAAAAGATAAAGCCAGACCTATGCACATGGGATATTTAATATGTAGTGGTGTGAAGGAGGAGCAGGTTTAGTGGGAAATGTGAGACATTGAGGTGGATTTATCCTGTAGACAGTTTAAAAGGTGGGCCTGGATGTCACATCTAGATAAAGATTTCATAGTCATTTTGGCGCAGAGGTAGTAGTGAAAGCTCTAGGACTGAATTAGATGTCAAAGCACAGAGTGTAATGTGCGTTCTTGGAGAACATCTGCAGTTAAGGGGGTAGGAAGAAGATGATTCAGAGAATTGTTTAGAAAGGGAGAAAAGCCTGGAGTGCTTAGCATCCCTAAAGCCAAGGAAGGACAGTATCAAGCAAACTGTGCTGAGTTGCAGAGACATTAAGGGGGATAAAATCTGAGAAAAGATCATTGGATATAGTGATCAGGAGGTCACTGGTGACCTTTTAAGAAAGCAGTTTCATTAGAAGAAAGAGACATAGGTAGTAAGAAAATGACTACATCATATTTATATAAATGTCTATTAATAACTGAAAGATGACTTAGAGAAATAAAGGAGGTAGGAGGATTAAAGGGAGATTTTTTTGGAGGGGGTCTTTTGCTATTTAATATTTGATTTGTAATAAAACATAGACAAAATCTTTATCAAATTTGTAGATGACAGGCCTGGGAGAGATAGTTAACACATAGATTTAAAAAGATACTGACAAGCTAGGACATTAGGTTGAATCTAATAGGATGAAATTTGGATTTAAAAAATCAGTTTCAAAAGTACATGGTTAGAGTGCAGCTTCTCTGATCTGGAAATTTAAGTGGGCTTTAAGCTGAGTTAACTGTGAGATGTAGAAGCCAGGAAAGCTATTATAATCTTAAGGTGCATTGAGAGACACACTATTTGTTAATTAACAATATGGTCATGATGCTCCTGTTGCCAGAGCACATGTGGTGTTTCTGTTTAGTTTTGGGTACCACTTTTTCTTTTTCTTTTTTTTTTTTTTTGGTTAGAATATTTATAAGCTGGAGAGGCAGAGGAAGACAGCAAGGATAAAAGGACTCAAGCTTAGGCCAGATGAGGATCAATAAAGGAAAATGAGGATTTTTATTCTGGAGAAGAGAGAGGAGTTTGATAGTTGTTAAGTATTTGAAAGGTTGTTGAGCAAGAGAGGGATTTTCTGCTTGCTTCAGAGAGACCCACTGGGTTGAATAGGCTCTCCTATGAAGAGTTATCCAAAAGCACAATAGGCTAGGTTGGGAGTTAAAGTTCCTCCTTACTTGGAGCCCCCAGACATCCCCAGATATATTATAGAGCAAATTCCCTTTTACTGAACCCTGAAAATCCCTCCAGTTTATCTTTCCAGCTTAATAAGCATCACTCCCCTTTATATGCTTTATGGTCTATCTAAACTAGACTCGTTGCTGTTTCACACATTTCACCCACAACATTTCATTTTTTGTCACCATAGCTTTGCTCCAGTTAATTCTCCATGTCAGAATGAACTTGCCTTTGCCTCTACCTTTTAGAAACCATAGTTTCCCTCACTCATTTCCCAAATCTTCAAATTCTGTTGTTGTTATTCAGCTGTTTTTGTGACACTCTTTGTTGTTGTTGTTGTTTTTTTTTTAAACAAAGATACTGGAGTGCTTTGCCATTTCCTTCTACAGCTCATTTGGCAGATAAGAGAACTGAGGCAAATAGGATCATATAGCTAGTAAGTGGCTAAGACTGGATTTGAACTCAGGTCTTCCTGAGTCTAAACCTAGTGTTCTATTTACTGTGCTAACTTAACTGCCCTAAACCTTACTTTACCTTTTATGTATTTTTCATGTACATATCTATATCTCTACATTCATTTATGTGCACATGTTGTTTCTGCTGTTAAAATGTAAATTCCTTGAGGCAAGGACTATTTCATGGGTCTTTTTAATCTCTATTGTCTGGCACAATGCCCAGTTTATTGGGTACACAATAGGTATTTAATAAATGATTGCTGACTGATTCTTCTTGTTCAGGTATGGATTGGCCTAGATGGTCCCTGCCAACTCTAAGATTCCATTAGGACTAGGAATATTTGAGCATGCAATAAAACAATAACAAGGTAGATATTAAAGATGCATGTGAGAGACTTGGTAAAAGCCAAGAATGCAGATAGAGGACGAGTCTGGATAAATAGTTGAGAAATTCATAATCTGACCAGAGATAATGGAAGAGGAAAAAATGAGGGCATTTCCTTCAGATGGCCTCACTCCTCAGTGAAAGAGGGGGCTCAGCTGCTTTAAAGGTAGAGTTTTGAGGTACAGTTTGCTAAATAACATTTAGTTGCTCCATATTTGTTTATTTGTTTCTTTTTTTCTTTTTCTTTTTCTTTTTCTTTTTCTTTTTGACCCAGGCCTGTTCTTTCATTAATGTAGAGAACTTCTGATGGGAAATTGACTGAATGGCTTAGTGGAGCTTCTTCCATTCTTGCAGATTAGTTACATGCTCATAACTTTGTCTTAGAGACTTGTCTTGGCGGGGTGAGTGAAATGACTTGCCTGATCAATAATAGGCTTCAGAGGCAGAACTAGAACTTTGTTCATCTCCAATTTCAAAGTAACCTCTTGTCTTATATCTATTTGTTAAATTGGGTGCTTCATGAAGTAGGGATTGTTTGGTTGGCAGATACTGAATAAATGGAGGTTGAATGAATGAATTATATATGAATAAGAGAATTTCTTCTCCTAAAGTATCCTTGTGAAGCCCTTTGCAAACCTTAAAACTTTGTAGAAATACTAGCTACCATCATTATTATTACAATTAGGCATAATATGTATTTAATGATACCAGTCAAATTCAAGGAATGCCTTGACAAATTCATGATAATGAAAAAATTGAAGTAGAAAAATGGAATTCACAATTATTGAAAAAAGGAAGAAAAATTTGCTTAAATTCCTCTTCAGAGATATGCTGTACCTAAAAAAATTTTTTCCTCCGACCCTGAGAAGTGACAAGACCCTAGTTTTACAAAGATTTAGAAAAGCTGCCACCCCTTCCAGATGCATATACTATATGAGGAAGAGTCCTACTATTCTGCCCCCATCTTGAGGGTCTGGGGGCCTTCTTGCCGGTCTTTTCTAAGTATTTCACATTCTTGGGCTTGTTTAGCTGATGAAGTCTGAAAAGATTGTAGCCCTAGGTAGGATGGCTATAGGCCAAATATAACATCAACTATGATTTATGAGGATAATGGAGTAGGTTCCAGTCCACTATATGTTGCAAAGATGTAGTAAATTTTGCGGCAACCATTAAAATGTCATTTCCCAGCCATATACATTTGAAACTATTAAATAGGCATGTATTAAAAATAATTTGGTTATGTATGAAGAACTTTTTTTCTTTAATAAACTTGGTTGTGAATATTTCATGATTGTTTCCAGACTGTGCCCACTGCCATATTTGGAATCAGTTATAATATGATTCCTAGTCCAGCAAAATTGTATTTTTTGGAGGTCCTGAGCTGGGGCTTTTAAAGTGTGCCTTCCCGGCTCCTTCCTTTTTTTACTCACTATGCCAAGAAACAATTCACAGGTTTTTTTGGGGTTATTCTGACTAGCATAAATCCAAAAGCAATTTTAGATAAAGGGATGTTACTGTCTGGAGAAAGAGACACTGACAATTTCCATCATCTCTCAACTCTGCCTTGATAATGATAAAAGTAATTTATAGTTATACTGGGCATTCTTTTATGGTGTAGATAAGATTTACTGATTACTGAGGGTCATTTCATGATTTAAATTGGAAAATTTTGAATTTAGCAGCTAATTTGCCAGAATAATTCCATCTACTAAGAAAAACTTTTGTTATAGTTTCCAAGCATAAAAAGTTTATTATTTCATTTAATTACTAAACCAATTCTGAAATACTCACTGCATTGTGTCTCTTTTTGATTTGACAGTTACAGAATATCTGACCAGAATGCTTTTCAGTTGACAGAAACTTAAGCAGTTCCTAGTGAGTGACAGGAACTATAAGTGTTAGAATTACAATTACTAGGAAAATATGGTACTAATTAGTGATTGGTGATTGGGGAGTTTGGGCCTAGGTCATCCCGTGAATTATGAGTGGAGGCACACAGCTGTATATTAACATGACCTTTCTAGTAAAAAAAAAAAAAAAAAATGATACTAGTTAGACTATTGTTCCCAGAGCAAGAGGGAAAATAAGTAGCAGAACAGATGGCAAGATGCTGGGTTGGCAAGGCACTGATATCCTAGTTAAGGGCTGAATGGGAAGAAGCGTAGTTTAGGGCCAGCTAATATGGAGTGGGGGTGGGGGAGCTGATGTTTTCTGATTATAATAATTTTCTGATAATTATAATAAGTTTTTCAAGTAAGACTAGGGATGATCAGAGAAATTTAACTATGACATATATAGATATAAGCAATATGATCTTACCACCCAGAATTTGCTGAGTAGCAATTTTTAATAACCTGATATTCACAAAGCATTTGGACTTTAAAATGTATATTTTTGTGTGTGGAATCTTCAGAGACAATATTTGAAAAATTGGAAGACCTTTATGCCAAAAAATAAAAGTACTTAAAGCAATTTGTACTTCTCAAATTATCTAGGAGTTTTGGAGTGGTTAAGTTTTGGTTAAGCTATTAAATGTTTTAGAATAGTGTTTTCAGATTAATTTAAAAAAAAAAGAATAAGGGAGAAAGTGTTGTTAGAAAATAAAACTTTAAGGGGAAAAGGATCTATTTATACAAAAAGTATTTATAGCAGCTCTTTTTGTGATAAAAAAAAGAATTGGAAATTGAGGCGATGTCTGTCAGTTGAGGAATGACTGAATAAGTTGTAGTATATGATTGTGATGAAATATGATTGTAATAAAAGACATGATAAACAGATAGATTTCAGAAAAACCTGAAAATACTTACATAAACTGATGCTGAGTGAAGTCAACAGAACCAGCAGAAAATTGTACACAATAATGGAAACATTGTAAGATGAAGAATTGTTAATGACTTAGCTGTTCTTATCAATATAGTGATCCAAAACAGTACAAAAAGACTCATGATAAAATTACTATCTGCCTCCAGAGAAAGAATTGATGACTGAAACATGTTTCCCTCACTCACTCCCTCTCTTTCTTCCTCCCTTCCTACCTCCCATCCTTTCTTCCTTTCTTCCTTCATTTCTCCCTCCTTTCTTCCCTCCCTCCCTTCCACAAAAGAACCAATATGGAAATGTTTTACATGATTGCACACATATAACCTATATCAAATTGTTTACTATCTCAAGAATAGAGGAGGTGAGGTAGGGATAGAATTTGGAACTCAACACTTTAAAAAATATTAAAATTTGTTTATGACATATAATTGGGGAAAGATAAAATATTATTTAAAAAAGAAAACAGGTCTTTATTCTTAGGTTTTTTCATTTCTCTGTGCCTTCTCTCCCCCCTCTCCTCCCCCCTCCCCCCGGGAATTTGAGAAACCTAATTTCTTTACAACTTTGCAATCCATTATTTTGATTGGAATCTTCTCTCTTGTACCATATGATTAGTGTTCATTTCTGAACAAAAAAATGTGATTGACTACTATAAATTTTAACATCTTATTAGGAGAGATGAACCTTAACAAGAATATTAAAGATCCAGCCTAGAAACTTCTGTGGTTGATGTTATAAGATAGGGGTCAGCAAACTATAGGCCAAGGACCAAATATGACCTGCTGACTTTTTATATCCTGTCTCTTTTTCCCAGTTAAAAATGTTTTTTTTTTTTTAATTTTTAAATACAATAAAACTTTATTAAAAAATTTGAAAACAATTCTTAGTTTACTTGCCAAAATAGGCTAATAGCTGGCATTTGGTTTTTGGGCCACAGTTTAAAGACTTAGTTTAGAAATAATTTGTTTTTGTTTTATTTGATTTAATTTAATAATAGTAACAATTAGAAAAAGAAATGTTAGGCAGAGGAAAGATGGCAGAGTATAGACAAATTACTTTGCTGAGTTCTTGCAATATTCCCCTTCAAAAATCTTTAAAACAACAATTTAAATCAAATTTTGGAGCAACAGAGTCAACAAATAGTCAAAGAGAAACATTTTTTCTAGTCTAAGACAACTTAAGAGGTTGCTAAGGGAGATGATGGCAGCAACACCAGCAGTAGTAGGCCTTAGAAGTGGCCACAGCAGCAATAGAGCTTCATGAGCTTTCAGCTCAGAGATAGTAAAAAGAAACAGTCAGTTGGTCAGAAAGAAATTACTGGTCCCTTTTGCTAGGACTGGGTATAGCTGCTGTTGATTGAAAATTCTGTTGCTCATATGTAGTTCACCCAGGTCTCCAAAGCAGAGTAATTGTTATTGGTCATGAGGGAGGAGCAGGTGCCCTTTCTGGGTACAAACCGCAGGATAGATGAGGAGAGCAGGAAACTCTCTCTGCTTGGATCACACCATCTTGGAATCACCCAAAATTATGGACCTAGTTCTGAAAACAGTAGCACAAAAAAAGCTTAAAGCTTGGGACAATGATTTTCCACAGTTCTCTGGGTAAATAGAACCCAACTTTAACATTAAACAAAAATTTCAAAATCAAAAAATAGGCTGGAAAACAAGCACAGAACAACAAGAAAATAAATTGATGATAAAAAAGTATTATGGTGGCAAGGAAGACTAAGACATAAATTTTAAAAAGATGATAACAATATGGAAAAAAACTACAAGCAAAACCTCAAAGAAAAATATTAATTGGACCAACATCCAACAAGATTGCAGAAGGAGAAATAGGAAAAGACATGAGAGTGATGCAAGAAAATTATGAAAAGAAATTGGTAAAAAGCTTGGGAAAAAGAGATACAAAAAATGTTGAAGAAAATAATGGCCAAATGGTAAAAAGGCACAAAAATTAACTCCTTAAAAAGCAGAGTTGGAAAAATGAAAATAGAAAAAGAAGCACAAAAGCTCTCTGAAAAGAAAATTCTTTAAAGATTAGGATTGGGCAAGTAGAAGCTTATGATTCTGAGACATCAAGAAATAATATATAAAGTCTTGACACATTCCCAATAATATCAAAGGTGAAACAAGGATGCCTATTATCACCACTATTATTCAACATTGTACTAGAAATGTTGGCTTTAGCAAAAAGAAAAGAAAAAGAAATTAAAGGAATTAGAATAGGCAATGAGAAAATAAACTACCACTTCTTAACTTAGAGAATCTGAGAAAATCATCCAAAAACCTACTGCTTTTTGCTTTAGCAAACTTGTGTATAAATCATCAGCATTTCTATATATTACTGATAGAGTCCAGCAGTAAAAGAGAGAAAGAGAAATTCCATTTAAAATTAGTGCAGACAAAATAAAATATTTGGGGGTCTACCTGCCTAGACAAATCCAAGAACTATATAAACACAATTATAAAACACTTCTCACACAAATAAAATCGGATTTAAACAATTGGAAAACTATTAATTGTTCATGGCTAGGCCAAGCTAATATAATAAAAGTGACACTTCTGCCTAAATTGATGTACTTATTCAGTACCATACCAATCAAACTACCAAAACATTATTTTATAGAACTAGAAAAGACAATAACAAAATTCATCTGGAAGGACAAAAGGTCAAGAATGTTAAGGAAATTAATGAAAAAAATATACAAAGGATGGTGGCTTAGCAGTACCAAACCTAAAACTATTTTATAAAGCAGTAGTCATCAATACCATTTGGTGCTGGCTAAGAAATAAAGTGGTGGATCAGTGGAATAGATTAGATATCTGGGACACAATAGTCAAGGCTTACAGCAATCTAATATTTGATAAATCCCCAAACACTAGCTTCTGGAATAAGAACTCACTATTTGACAAAAATTGCTGGGAAAACTAGAAAATTGGCATAGACCTACATCTCACATCTCATACCAAAATAAGGTCAGAATATATAGATGATTCGTGCACAAAAAATGATACCATAAACAAATTAGGACAAGGAATAATTTACTTATCAGATTTTTGAAGAAAGGAGAAATTCATGACCAAAGAAGAATCAGAGAACATTATAAAAGACAAAATGGACAACTTTGATTACATTAAATTAAAAAAAGTTTTTGCACAAACAAAACCAACAGAAATGAGATTAAAAGGGAAGTTCAAAGCTGGAAAGATAATCTTTACAGATAGTATTTCTGATAAAGGTCTCATTTCTAAAATATATAGAGAACTGTGTCAAATTTATAAGAGTACAAGTCATTCCCCAATTGGTAAATGGTCAAAGGACATGAACAGACAATTTTCAGATGATGAAATTAAAGCTATTTATAGTTATATGAAAAAAATGCCCTAAATCACTATTGATTAGAGAAATGCAAATTAAAACAACTCTGAGGTACCACCTCACATCTCTTCAGATTGGCTCAGATGACAGGAAAAGATAATGGTAAATGTTGAAGGGGATGTGGGAAAACTGGAACACTAATGCATATTTGGTGGAGAAATGTGTGTAACGATCCAACAATTCTGGAGAGCAATCTGGAACTATGCCCAAAGGGCTATAAAACTGTGCATACCCTTTGATCCAGCAGTGTTACTACTGGGTCTGTATACCAAGGAAATCATAAAGAAGGGAATGCAAAATTGCACGTGTGCAAAATTGTTTATAGCAGCTCTTTTTGTGATAGCAAAGAATTGGAAAAGGGATGGATGCTTATCACTTGGGGAATAGTTGAACAAGCTGTGATACATGAAGGTAATGGAATATTATTGTTCTATAAAAAATGAACAAGTTGATATAGAAAGGTCTAGAAAGATTTACATGAACTGATGCTGAACGAAACAAATAGAACCAGAAATACATTGTACACAATAAGAACAAGAATGTGTGATGATCAACCATGAAAGGCTTAGATTTCTCAGTGTTTGAGTGTTCTGAAGCAATTCCAATAGATTTTGGACGAAAAATGCCATCCAGAAACAGATCTAAGGAGATTGAATGTAAACCAACACATGCTATGTTCACTACTATTTTTTTTTTGTCTCTCCCATGGTTTTTCCCTTTTGCTCTTATTTTTCTCTCCCAACATAATTCCTAAAGCAATGTGTATTAAAAATAAATAAACTTAATACAATTTTAAAAAATAAAAAGAAAAGAAAAGAAAAAAATAATGAAGTCAGAAGAATGAAAAAATAGAAGAAAATATGAAATAACTTATTGAGAAAACTACTGACCTGGAAAATAGATTGAAGAGAGGCAGTTTAAGATTTATTGAATTGACTGAAAGCCAAGATAAAAAAAATTAGCCTAGATATCACATTTCAAGAAATTATTAGGGAAAAATTCCCTGATATTCTAGAACCAGAGATTTAAAGGATACACAAATCATTTCCTGAAAGAGATCCTAAATGAAAAGTAGCAGGAATGTCATAGCCAAATTCCAGAGTTCCCAACATAGGGAGAAATACTTCTAGCAAAACAAATAATTCAAATATCATAGATCCATACTAAGAATCACAAAAGAATTAGCAACTTCCACATTAAAGGAGTGGAAGGCTTGGAATATGGTATTCCAGAAGACAAAGGAGGTAGGATTGGAATCAAGAATACTCTACCAATCAAAAGTGAATTAAAATTCTTCAGAGAAAAAAAATGGATTTTTAATGAAATAGAGGACCTTAAAGCATTCCTGATGAAAAGACCAGAATTGAATAGAAGATTTGACATTCAAACAGAAGGCTCAAGAGCAGGATAAAAAGGTATATATATATATATATATATATATATATTTTATATATATATATATATATATATACACACATACACACACATACATACATACATACATATATACCCATATGTATTTATAAACAATGTAGTAAGAAAACTGCTCCATTTGTGTATTTTGCATTTTTTTTTCTTCTGTATAGTTTTCTTATTTAAAAAAATTCTGAACTCAAAAATACCAGTTAATTGAGCACTTCCGGTTTTGTGATAGAATAGGGAGAATTGGGCATGACACTATGACACTACTTGGCCAGATATAATCATTGAGAAGACAAAAGAATGAGAAAATTAAGAAAAAGGATTAGTTTGTAAGATTATAACTTCATAATATAGCTTGAAATCTAGAAATGGCAAACCTCTGGGTTTTGGTTTATTTATTTGCTTTCATTATTTGAACTGTTTTTATTTTATTCTTTTTTTTTTTTTTTATTTAATAGCCTTTTATTTACAGGATATATACAGGGGTAACTTTACAGCATTAACAATTGCCAAACTTCTTGTTCCAATTTTTCACCTCTTACCCCCCACCCCTCCCCCAGATGGAAGGATGACCAGTAGATGTTAAATATATTAAAATATAACTTAGATACACAATAAGTATACATGACCAAAACATTATTTTGCTGTACAAAAAGAATCAGACTCTGAATTATTGTACAATTAGCTTGTGAAGGAAATCAAAAATGCAGGTGTGCATAAATATAGGGATTGGGAATTCAATGTAATGGTTTTTAGTCATCTCCCAGAGTTCTTTTTCTGGGCATAGCTAGTTCAGTTCATTACTGCTCCATTAGAAATGATTTGGTTGATCTCGTTGCTGAGGATGGCCTGATCCATCAGAACTGGTCATCATCTAGTATTGTTGTTGAAGTATATAATGATCTCCTGGTCCTGCTCATTTCACTCAGCATCAGTTCGTGTAAGTCTCTCCAGGCCTTTCTGAAATCATCCTGTTGGTCATTTCTTACAGAACAGTAATATTCCATAATTTTCATATACCACAATTTATTCAGCCATTCTCCAACTGATGGACATCCATTCAGTTTCCAGATTCTAGCCACTACAAAAAGGGCTGCCACAAACATTCGTGCACATACAGGTCCCTTTCCCTTCTTTATAATCTCTTTGGGATATAATCCCAGTAGTAACACTGCTGGATCAAAGGGTATAGCATATTACTTTCACAGCTACTTAGCTTATCTGGAAGACTCATTTTCCCAAATTCAAATCTGGCTTCAGACACTTACTAGCAGTGTGAGCCTGTGCAAGTCACTTAATCCTGTCTGCCTTAGTTTCTTCATCTGTCAAATGAGCTGGGGAAGGAAATGGCAAAGCACTCCAATATCTTAACCAAGAAAGCCTCAAATGGGGTCATGAAGAGTCAGATACAACTGGAAAATGATTAAACAGTAGAGCGGGCTGTTTTAAGAAAGTAGTGAGTTTCCCTTCTCATTGAAAGTCTTCAAGGTAAAAAAAAAAGTCTTCAGATTGAGTAATCGAAGGGATTCTTGGCTATGTCATAGAAGGGACTCTTTTTTTTTTTTTTTGGTTAGAAGTTAAGCTGGGTGATCTCTGAGATAGGTCCCTTTCTGAAAGTTTGTAATGTAGATAGGATTGTTAAAATTTTTTTTGGATTTCAAAGAATGCTTTTTAAAAACAAAGATGTTTTCTTTAAATGAAACTTAAAATGTTGAAAAAGAAAAATGCAAAGGAACTGTCAAAATTTCGGCTATATTTTAAAGTGCCTTTAGGATTTTAGTTACAAGCTTTTTCACTAGAGATAAGGCATTTTCTGAGATCAATGATAACATGAAGCATTGTGGAGGTAATTTATTTCAGGTAGGCTTTTTGTTTTGAAACATGTCATAAAAATCAAAACATGCTGTCTGGCTCACTGAGGTAAATATAAGAACAGCAAACAAAAGATTTTCTATTCAAGGAGATTTATGTATACACTAATACTTTTTCTGTTTTGTGACTGAAAATGAATGGGAATAGCCTTTATAAACCAAATGCTTAGAGTAGCTTGATCATATAATCCTTTTGTTTTGAGTAGTTAAAAAAAAAAAGTAGGTTATAAGAAATTCTAGAAGTCTGTGAAATTGCAGCACTGCAGTCAGCTGATCTTGTTCAAACCATCCTTAAACTCTGTTTTACCTTCTTGAGTACAAAAGATATATGAGATTATTAGGCAGGCAGGCATTTTTCCCTTGTAGAAAAATAGCTCTCTTTGAAAAAGAGATTATATTTTGTAATCAGTGCTACTATCATATGTAAAAGGTAAAATCTGGTTTCAAGGAATAGCCTAGTACAGTGTTTTCAAAATGTGGCCCATTTTCCCCCTCTCCTTATCTTCCAGATCCTTTCAGAAGGTCTGTGAAGTCAAAACTATTTTCCTAATAATATGTTATTTTCCTTTTAAAATACTCCTCCCTTTTTTAACCACATGACTTATGTGAGACAAAATTTTTTTCATGTATTTCACCCAAAACAGTATCACATATTAAAGGCAACAATAGAGAGGAGAATCCAGTTATTTTCTGTTAAGTCAGACATTAAAGACATTCCTTAAAAAAAAAAAATTCCATTATCACTATTTTTTTTTGTTTTGGAAAATATAGTTCCTTATAAAAGTATATTTTTATGATATGTAATAAATTTAGTGTTATATTTAAAATGATTAATACATTTACAATTTTATCAGCTTTACTTTTAAAAATATTAATAGCTTTCTATTTTTCAAAATACATGCAAAGATAGTTTTCAACATTTACTTTATAGATTTTTCTCCCTCCTCCCTTCCTTAGACAACAAGAAATCCAAAATAAGTTAAATATATGCAATTCCTTTAAACATATTTATACATTTTGTTATATTGCTCAGAAAAAATCAGATCAAAAAGGAAAAAAAAACATGAGAAAGAAAAAAAAATCAAGCAAACAATCATAAAAACAACAAAAAAAAAGGTGAAAATACTTAGCTTTTATCCACATTCAGTCTCCATAGTTTTCTCTCTGGATGCACATGGTTCTTTCCATCACAAATCTATTGGGATTGCTTGAATCATCTCATTGTTAAAAAGAGCCAAGTCCATCACATTTGACCATCACTTATCTTTTTGTTGCTGTGTGCAATGTTCTACTCATTTCACTTAGTATCAGTTCATGTAAGCCTTTCCAGGCTTTTCTGAAATCATCTTGCTCATCATTTCTTACAGAACAATAATATTCCTTTACATTCATATATCATAATTTGTTCAGCCATTCTCCAGTTGATGGGCATCCATTCAACTTCCAGTTCTTTGCCACTACAAAAAGAGCTGCTACAAACATTTGCACATGTAGGTTTTTTTTCCCTTTTTTATGATCTTTTTAGGTTACAAACCCAATAGGCACACTGCAGAATCAAAGGATAGGCACAGTTTGATAGCCCTTTGGTTGTAGTTCCAAATTGTTCTCCAGAACGGTTAGACCAGTTTACAACTACATTAATAGTGTATTAGTGCCTTTACTTTCTAATATGGTTAATGTCAACAAATATAACCCATATAAGCACAAGCTTTTTGGGGCTCTTAAAAATATTTAAGCTTATAAAGGAATCCCGAGACCAAAAGTTTAAGAAAAATTGGCCCAGTGAATGGTGTTAAGTGTTTCATATTTGTGTTCATTGATAGTATTGCTTATTTAATAAATGTGGAACATAGATACTTTATTAAAAACAATAAGACCTGGCATAAGGAGCTCAGGCTCATCATTTTATTGCATTTTCACTATGCCAGGTGCTGGAGGTATCTAAGAATTAGATAAAATATAAGCTTTTGTAGAGCAGGATTAACAGGGGATCCAGCATGTAAAAATATATAAAAGATTTCATGTCCCAGAAGTCCTCATGCAGTTCGTTTTTCTTTGCAACTCTACATCATATCTTCCTTTGCCAGGAAACTCATTGAGAAAAATCATTATCCAGCAAGAATGAATCTGCTCATTCACATCTCATTAGGATCCTCCTGCCTTTGTGTTTGGATCTTCTGACGGAGAGCAGAGCCATGGGCTTCTGGGTAAAGAAGGAACTCCGCACAAATTGTCTCACCAGCTAAACTACCTTTGGTCATCTCTTTCTTTCTAACAGGTTCCCTTCTTTACCTTCCTTTTCAGCTTCTTTTTGAGTATTTTCTCAATTAGATTGTAAAGTTCTTAAGGGCAGGGACTGTCTTTATTTGTATTTGTATCCCTACTGCTTATCAAAGTGCCTAGCATATAGTAGGCAATTAATACATGTTTACAAACTGAATAGCTGACTGTCATTTTAAGCTCTCAAGCTCTTAAAGCTTGAAACAGCACTAAGATTTTTGGGATACTTGGTGTATAGAAAAGAAATGCATTCCTGAGAATACCCATTTTCTTTGAATTGTCACTAAGGCACATTCTTCTCCATCAAGTCTTTGATTCCTTGAACTGCTCTTCCCCAAACTTCTTTGTATTTAACTATTTTCTATGTATTTGTTTTTATTAATTTTTAACAGTATATAATACTTTTAGATGTACTTCTTGTACCTCTATTAAAATGTTAGCTTCTCCTGAGTAGAAATCGGGATTGTTTTATTGTTCTTGGATCTCTAGTACAGTGTTTGGTACATATTAAGTAGGTGCTTAATAAATATTCATTGTTTGATTTTGAGAGGAAGAGTGCAAATTGCTACTGGATTCTGTATGGTACCATTGACCAGCCTTTCTTTAAGATGGCTCGTTAGGTCTTCTATCCCAGACAAAATAATCTCTCTACATCTTTATGGAATGATCATGAATAAGTGAATTATATTTTGTGGGCTGCTCCTCAGGTATCCCATGTTCTACATTCTGTATGAGGTCATGTCCATTCTTATACTGAGCTTTTACCTCACCTGATACCCTATATTCTTTTGGTTCTGGGGATTCACCAAATACATTAGGATCCACTAGGAATCAGTGTTCCTGTGGGCTTCACTGTCCCTGTTGATTCTGATCTCTTGTAGGCTTGTGTACTAGCGGCATGTATGGTCAAAAATATGTAAGTATTGAATCCAAACTAACTGCTTGATCAGTTTCTCTTCCTGTCTTCTCTTTCTTTCATTAAGAGCCTTACCA
The DNA here is from genome assembly GCF_902635505.1 of Sarcophilus harrisii. Classification (NCBI taxonomy): domain Eukaryota; kingdom Metazoa; phylum Chordata; class Mammalia; order Dasyuromorphia; family Dasyuridae; genus Sarcophilus; species Sarcophilus harrisii. The sequence continues at coordinate 116,018,066 of NC_045431.1, forward strand.
CACCTTCATATTCTTGCTTTTAAAGCCTCTCTCTAGATCTGTCCTCCTTACTTAGTTTGTTTTGCTTCAGCCTTCCCTTTATTTCCATTCCCCTTCCCTTTTTCCTTCCTGTTTCTTGAGTCAGGGTGCTTTTGCACTCAACTCTGTATGAAGTTCCAGTGTTACCTGCTTCCCCTTCCTCATTACTTGTATATAATGACTACTACTTGCACATCCCAATTATGTGAAATAATTTCCCCCAGTTTTCTTCTGTTTTCTTCCACTTCTCAATGTATTCCTATTCTCTTCTTTTCCATTCTTCTTTTAAGATCATCAAACTGTAACAGAATGATTCCCAGATCCTCTGTCTAATTAGATTCCCCTATGATCCTGGATGATGATAGGGTTTTGAGGGATTCATGTATCATCTTTTCATTAATAGAATGTAAGCAGTTTGTTCTTGTCCATATGAATATTAATTCATGATTTTTTTTTCTGTTTCTCTTGACGTCTGTGTTTATATTTCAGAGTTCCTACACAGCTGTGGTCTTTTAATCAGAAATTGGGAGTCTTTTATTTCATTAAATATCTTTTTTTTTTTCCCTGTGTAAGATTACACTCAGTTTTGCAGGATATGTTATTCTTGGTTGTAAGTCTCTTTTTGTGTCTTTATAGTAGTATCTACTAGATCCTGTCAGTGACATTTCAGTATTCAAATGTTTACTTTTGTAATTCTTGCAGTATTTTTCTAATACCTGGAAGCTCTAGATCTTGACCATAATATTTCTATGCATTTTTTACTTGGGGATTTCTTTTAGAAAATGACCAGTGAATTCTGTTTTCCAGATTGGCTTCTGGTTCTGAGACAGCTGAGCAGTTTTCTAATGTGATTTCTTGAAATGAGATGTCTAAGCCCTTTTTTTTTTCCTGTCATGACTTTAAGGCAGTTTAGTGATTCTTAAATTTTATCTCTTTCTTTTCCCCAGGTCAGTTGTTTTTGTTATGGCATCTCTTCTATTTCTTCTATTTATTTTCATCTGACTTTATTTGATCTTCTGTTTGGTCTATTACAGTTTTCATGGAGTTTGTTGCTTGGGTAAATTATGCCAAATTGATAATTCCCTTTTCAACTTAAAAAAAAAATAATGTAAGTATAATAATATAGGTTATAAACCCTAGAAATCCAAGTTCTATGGATCACCAATTGGTACATTCTGAGAAAGCATCAGTGTAAGCATTTTCATCTCCATAGCAATGCGGGCATTAGAGGTAGACACATTTTTTAAGAAAAATAGAATTCATCTAGAAGAATGAGATTAATTGCTTCTTTCAGCAGATGGAAGAAAAGGTATTGAAAATGTTGTTTAATGTCAGATTATTTTATTAATAGTTTCTATATCTTGTTTTGATGGTTATAAAGCTCTTTCCTCAAAACAGCCTTGGGAGGTAGGTGAGACAATCATATACTCAAATCAACATCAATACAACAGGCTACAGGTATCTACTAGATTTTATTAAGCAGGGAAATAATAGTTGGGATCTTTTGGCACTGGGAACATTATTTGGCAGCAGGGTGGAGGGTAGATTGAAGTGAGGAGTGACTCGAGACAGGGAGATGTTAGAAGTGTATCATATACTTCAAACAAGAATAGATGATAGCCTCAATTTCAAGGTGGTCGTGTGACCTTGTGAGTGGAGAGAAAGGGATGGATAGATAGATGCAAAAGATGTTGCAGGGGTAGAGTTGCCAACAGCTCATTGGATATGCTGAGTAAGAATGATCACATTGTTAAAGATAATAATCATAATACATACCTCACTGAGATATTGTGAAGCCTTTATTTATAAACCAGAAAGCCATGTAGAAATATATTGTTACTAGAATAGTATTAGTGTTGGGTGTGGTGGTACAGTACTCCTGGGCCCACTTTTAGCCGTTGATTAGTCAATAAGGCATAGCTAACATTACAGCTGAGTAGTGACAGTACAAATAAAAATCAGTTAATTTTTAAAACATTTTAAACTATTTTTTCTACTTATACTAGTTTTTTGTAGAAACAATCCTTAAGGAAAGGTAATTTCCACTTAAAATGTTAAATCTTAAAGATGCTGTCATGGAATAAGGATTGTATTTTAATTGGATTAAATTCAAAATAGGTAAATTCATATAACCAATTTAGAATAGATATAAGAACATAACTATAGTTTTTAGCTGCCATAACAAACACGAGCATCTAGCAATCATCCCTCCACAAGTATCAGCTGTCACATATTTAAAACATTTTTTATGATGAGGTTTTAAAATTACATTCATGAACTGCTGGAATTGTGAGCTTTTGGATTCTTCAGAGATATAGAAGTAAAATGTCTGAATTAGCTATAAAGAGACAAAAAATATTTGTTTCATTAATTTTAAGTTAGAAAATAAATCGGCATTTAATAAATAAATAAAAATAAAAAATAATAAAATAAATTAAAACTTACATCATATCTGAGGAAACAACAAAACTTATAAGTAAATTCAAAATTATCAAAATATTCAAAGTTAACATAAGAAAATGTCAGGTATGGGTTGACTGGATGAAGGAGTGGGAAAAGAATCAAGAAATTTCATATGTAGGAAAGATGAGAAATTAATAAGGGGAACAATAAGCACCCTTGTTTGGATATATAACAGTGTGTAAAGGGTAGTTATATTTAATAAGCTTGCTAAAATGATAATAATGGCGATAATACTGCTTGCTAGCACTTCTTTTTTTCTTTTTTTTGGAGGTAGTCAGGGTTAAGTGAGTGATAAGCTCCAAGTCACAGAGCTAGATTTGAACTCAGGTCCTTCTAACTCTAGAACTAGTGCTTTATCCATTGTGCCAATTGGATTCTCCATTGCTAGCCATTTAATAATATCACTTAAAGGTGTGCAAAGCATTTTTAGTATAAAGGAGATATGGGTAGTAGAGAGAATGCTTGTCCTAGAGTCACGAAAACTCCAGTTCAGATGTACTACTTTTTCAGTTTTCAGCATAAGCATTTTGTTCCTCAGGGAATCTTGGATTGATTTATTGTTTTATTGATTGTCTAGAGTTAAGGAAATGGTGGAGTAAATATTAATAATGCAGATTATAATAATGCTTATTAGTCTGTAAGTTCCTTGAGGAGGCAGGGACTGTCATCTTTTTGTATTCCCACTACTTAGCACAGGGCTTGGTACATAATAGGTGTTTGATATGCTTGATTGAACTTTTAAAATATATCATTTCAGAGAGCCAGTTCTTAAACGTTTACCACCACATCCTTGCTTACATATGTACATATTGTGTCCCTATAGGAAGCACTTTGCTCCCTTGTGGTGGCAAGCTTTTTCCCTGGTCCTCATTTCAGAATTCCTTCTTCTCATCCACAATAGTGTGACTGACTCTGACTTGCTACTAGTTTTCCTATTTCTATCTTTATAGTTTGATCAAATTCTTGCAGTTCATTTAAATAAAGATGTTTTGATTTTGTAACACTATTGTTCAGTTATTTCAGTCGAGTCTGATTCTTTGTGATCCTGTATGGATTTTCTTGGCAAAAATATTGGTGTATGATTGGCCATTTCCTTCTTCAGTTCATTTTACAGATGAGAAACTGAGGCAAACAGGGTTAAATTTAAGACTTGGCCAGGGACACACAGCTAATAAGTGACTGAGACTGAATTTGAACTCAGATTTTCCTGACTCTAGGCTCGGCACTTTATTCACTGCACCACTCAGATGCCTGTGTGTCCTATTTTTAGGGTAAAGTAGATGGGGCAGTAGAGAGAGTGCTTGTCCTAGAGTCAGGAATAGTCCAGTTCAAATGTACCAGTTTTCCAGTTTTCACCATAAGCATTTTGCTCCGCAGGGAATCTGGGCTTGGTTTATTGTTTTATTGATTTTCTAGACTTAAGGAAATGAGGGAGTAAATATATATAATTTATATAAGTATAATGTATAATAAAATACATAATTTTCTATAGAGAAAACAATAGGAAGTGAATAGAAATTGCAATAGATATTGTTAGTATTTTTCAAACAAGGGTTGTTCCCTGTGCCTGGAATGGCTTCCCTCTTTCCCTCACATATTGAATTTCTACCTGTTCTTTAAAGTCCGACTTAAATGATAGCTCCAAAAGAGCCTTTCTGTATTTCCTTCTTGTTATCCTTTCCTCATCCCCCTAGACCTCACATAGCATTTGGTTCCTACCTCTCTCATCCCTTTTTCATGTACAGTTTGTATGCAGCACTTGGTACTGCTCAGCAGTCTGGTTGCTCCATGAAGGCAGACATTGTGCCCCATCTAAACTTGTCTCCTTGTCTCTAGCAGAGTGTTCTGCATCCAGTTGGGATTTTTGTTTTCAGATTATAGGATTGAGAAGTAGAAGGGATTTAGAGATTATGTAATTTAGTTCCTTATTTTTACATAAGAGGAAATGGAATTCTGGAGAAGTAAAGTGGAACTACCTGCCTGAAGTCTTACAAGTCAGAAAATTGCATCATGAGAATTAGGACCCAGACTCTTGGGCTCTGGAGCTCAGGCTCTTTTCACCACAATAGTGAATCAGCTTAAAGTTGAGTGCTTCTGTTCCCATTTCCCTCAGTCACTGTCAGCATTATCTGCTCTACACTCTTCTGTCTGCCTTCCATCTGTTCTCCATTTTGCCCAGCATTATCCCCCATTATCACCGTATGCTATCTGTCACTCCTTTACCACTGTTAGTATCCTCTTCTCCACCTGTCTCTTATCTGTTCCTTATTAACTCATCTTTCTTCTACCTGTGATGTCTATTTCTCCAGTTGTAGAACTGGCTTTGGTGTAAGCTTAATCATTTCTGACATAAATGAAACTAAGGAGAATTATTGCTATAATAGTTTCATTTCTATCAGAATAAATTCTGCTTTTTTGTTTGGTAATAGAGTAGTTTGTGTATACACATCTATGTGAATTTTTGAGGGGAAAAAGTATGGTATATTTTTCTTGATTCAGTACAAAATGATTAAATAGCCCAGGTAAAGGCATTTTTACTAATTTTTTCCAGTAAATCTATGTTTAACCTATTTCCTCTTGAGAGAGTATACATTGAAGATTGGAAAGAATGCTGAAGAGAAAATAATAGAAAATGAATAGAAATTGCAATAGTTATATTGCTAGTATTTAGTGGATAAACATAATTGGGAATATTTGTTTCATTCCCAAAAGAAATTTACATTGCTTTCACTACCCTTTATTAAAATAATTGTTAAGTGTAAAGAAGACATTACAAGTCATTGTCATCCTATTTGAAAGTGCCCTACATCTTGATTGAGTTATTCTATGTAGAAGATGCCTGAAATTAGTTTAGTCAATTCAGGTGTTTCATTTTTTTTTTTTTTTAAATGTGAAACTAGTGAATATTTTTTAGGTCAAGATGCCAGAACTGATTTCTTAGTTAGGTAGTAGATGGTTTTAAATTTTGTAACTTAATTATATGTGGAATTGAATCTTGAAATAAAGTGAAAAGGTTGGGAGAGATGGCTTACTGGACTTAATTTTCTGAGTCATAGTAATTTTGGATGAAGTGAAATTGGTATTGTCTTGGACAATTTAGGCAAATTACAAACTGACTATTTAATTAGGATTTTGACCTGTTTTGGCAAAATCATACTTTTAGCATATTGAAGATTTAAAAAAAATAGAGCTAGAATTTCTTTTTACCCTTGTAGAATGAATGGGATAGTTTCTTCAGGTCATCAATAAAATCATAAACTCATGAGATTTAGAGATAGAAGATACCTTAGAGATTATCCGATTGGATTGAGAGAAAGGGCCTATGGAAAGGATTTGCTTTCTGCCCTAAATTTTATTAAATAGGATTTTGGTTTTCAGTTTTTTTATGACTTACTTTAAGAATATGATAGAACATTTGGTGCCTCATCTTGATTTGATACTTTTCGGAGAGTAGCAGTGGTAAGCAGAAGAGAAGAAAACAGGAAGAAGAGGGTGATAATATGTGTTTTCCTTCTCCATAAAATACTGGAAATTTCTAGGACTGAATGTAGCCTCTGAAAGAAAGCCTTGTAGTTCCAGGAAAGGTGTTGTAGCTTTGGGGGTTTGGTTCTGACCCATGGCATAGTCTGGACAGGCTTATTCTAGTAAATAGAGCTTCAGGCCTGTTGTCAGGAAGAACTAAATTTGAATTCATCCTAAGGCACTTACTAGGTGTCTGATCCTGGACAAATCAGCTAACCCTATTTGACTCAGTTTCCTCATCTGTAAAATGAGAAGGAGAAGGAAACTACTCCTGTCTTTGCCAAGAAAACCCAAATGGGGAGACTTTTAAATTTTAGAGGGTCCTTGAACTTGGATGGGAAAAATTTGCAACTGAGTTTCAACATAATTGATTTCCTTTTATAAATCTCTGTTAATTTTAATCATTTAGAACCCTTATTCTAAGCATTGCTGATTTAGTTGCTGAAGGAGTTCATAATGTAAAAAAAGAGTTAAGAAATCCTGTTCTAATAGGTTTCTGAAGGACAGCCCTTTCAGATCAATTTCTCTTGAGTGGAACCATCTCCTTGCTCCTGCTTGTGGCCTTTAATAATTCATATTATTTTAATATTTTTAAGTTGTACAAAGAATTTTCTTACAACAGATGTGAAAATTGCTCACAATTACAAAGCTATTAATTAGGAGTGGACTTGAGAAGCAGGTCTTCTTTGGGTCTAGTGCTTTTGCCCCTCTGCCAGGCTAAACGTGTAAAGGGGGTGCTGACAGACCAGGCAAATGTTAGCCTGGCTACATCCCAACAATACACTCTGCTTTCTTGCCAAGAATCTTAAACTAGGAATTTTAGAATTGGAGGGGACCCTAAAGTTCTAGACCTACTGCCTTTTGTCATTTTCAGATTAGGAAATTGAGACTGAGACTTGCTTGTTTTTTTTTCTTTTTTAATTATTATTATAGGTTCTTCTATGTCCTAGCATTTTTGCCACCTTGCCACCAGTAGGCATTCTACTCTTTATCATGACATTCTCAAAGCTTTTCCCCTGAGAAATGTGTTTACATTTCCAGGTGTGGCAACACAAAAGAATATTTTTGTTTATGACATGCCAAAATAGGCATCTTTTTATATTTTAAAAAATATTTTATTGATGCTTGCTATTAAAAAAAATCCCTGACATTTCCTAATAGCCCCTTCTTTAAATAACACAGAAACATTTAAGGAAATATAAGGGCATATAGATCATATCCAACAATGGGTGCCTCTTTTCCCACCCATTATTCATTGCTTCTTTAGCTAGAAATGGGTGAGGTTTGTCTTAAGATTTCTCCTTGTATTATAGATTCCATTTTCCTTGATTTCCCCCCATGTCTGGGTAAGGTTAGTTTACAAGATTGGATTAAGCAATCAAAATTAGTTGTGGGGGGTGCGAGGGAGAGGGGGAGACACACACACCGAGACAGAGAGAGACAAGAGATGGGAAAGAGAGAGATGGGACAGAGAGAAGGAGGGAGGGAAGGGGAAGGAGACGGAGACAGAGAGTGACCGGGGGACACAGAGACACACAGAGAGATATGACCTCTTCTGACTATGAATGCCAAAGTAACACTTAAGTTAAATGCTATTACCTAAGAAAGGACTCTTGATCCATCATTGGTATGTGGAGAATGGAAAGAGAGGTGAATAACCTTACTACTTTTCCTCCTAAATTCCACCCTGATAACAGAAGAAAAGCATACTTGACCTGCCAGATATTAAAATCCTTGGGCAATGGGGATCAGGTGCTAAGATTAAAAAAGTTATTTAAACCGGCCTAAATAAAATCTTAGAGTGAATGTAAGTGTCTAATAAACAAACTAAGAAGTAAGTACAATATTTCTATTAGTAAGTAATGTTTAATTTTTAAAGATCACAGAAGACCCTTTGAAGGCAGTTTTAAGGAATGGGTGTGGAAGGGGGTGTGGGGGAAGGAAATCTCTGCAGAATGCTTTTAGATGTTTCCTGTTATATAAATGCTACATACTTCTCATACCATTAGATTCATTGCAAAAGGGAGTGAGGCCCATTTGGGGGCTCATAAAATCACTGTTTAAAGGAAAGAATGTAGAAATTGTATAGCTCACGGTTCTATAATGTGAGCAGTGAAGTGTTCTTCCATTTTGCAGATGAGGAAAACTGAGGTTAAGTAATAAAGGAGCCTTTAAAATTGGCTAGAATAGTATTAATTAAGAAAAAAATCTGTATTAGTGCTTTTGAATATGATAACATTGAAACATTCTTGGACAAGAAGCTACAAAGACGAGTTTTTAAAAAAGCATGTGTGATTTTGTTTAATTCCAAATGGCTGTTTTAAAAACTGTCTTCTTGGTAAACATTTCTTAGACCAATCTTCATTATATTCTAAAAGAAATTCCTTGCTGCATTTATGTTAAATACAATTTTATATAAGTGTCTGTGATGAACATAATGCTATTCTTATATCATGATATTTTGAGTGACCATTTAGTAAATTGTTTTCTCATGAATTTATTTAAATGAGAGATTTGGGTGGGTTTTTTTTTAAGTAAAGTTTTTATTAAATTCTCAGTGTAACTTTGTAGAGAAAATTAGTTAGTGATTGAAATAAAATATTTTTTAAAATGTCCTTCTAAGGCTTAGCTTTAAATTTGGCATTTCCTCCCCTTACATGCTCTTTGCACAGAAACAATAGAATCTGGAGAGATTGGCAAAGATCGGCTGTTCCAGATTGCAGTTTTTAAGTGGGTGAATTCCACCCGCCAGCACAGATTTCAGCCACATTAATCACAGCTATATCCTTAAACCTGTGTCTGCTTGAAGGTCACCACTTTACGTGGTGGGAACTCTTGAGCTGGGTATTTAAAACCTTAGAGGATGGGAAGAGAAGAAGTTAATATGTTATTTTGCAAGTGTTGATTGAACCATTTAGAGATCTAGGATTTCAGTTGAGAAAATTGAGGTCTAGTAAGGTTCAGTAGCTTCCCTGTGAGTGGTGGAACTGAAATTCGAATCCAGGTCCTCAAATTTGAATCGGGTATGTTTTCTCTTTGTATCAATGCCATGTGACTTGTGATCTTTTGTCACCAGCATTTAGTTCATCTGTCAATGTCACATTTACATTTATTTGATACAGTAAAAATAATTTCACATAAAGGCATCATAGTGATTATGAAGATGAGATTTAGGTCATAAGACTAAAACTGAAAGGGAGTTTAGACATCATTTAGATGAAGCCCTGATTTTTATAGAAGAAGGAACTGAGGTAGTAGGATCTGAATCCAAATCTTCTGACTTCAAAGCCAGTATTTTCCTACTCCTAAATTGTCTAGATAATTTAGTTTGTAGGTCATTCACTGCACCTGGAATTCTTGTGTATATCTCTTCTCATACTGAATAAAGGTAATATTGCTGTGATTTACATAAAACCCAACTTATATTTTAAAATTCTAAAATATAAATGCCCTTGCATAGCTAATCCAATCTCATCTTACAGATGGCAAATAGGGATGGGGGACTAACTATTAAAAATACAAAAGAATTCTTATATTTCCTGTTCTGTTGACCACAGACTTCCTTTGAGCCATTGGGAATTTAAAGCTAAACTATTAAGAATGATGGTCAATTGAAGCTCAGTCAGCCAGATGAAGATAAAGCCTCTCTGAGATTATTCTGTAAATGACTGCAAAAATATGTGAATTATTAAAATTTAGTCCAAAGTGTCAATAAAATATTTAGAAAATTCAGTCCTCCTACTTTTTTGAAACATAAGATTATGTAAAGAGAGATATATGTATATACTGGATTATTGAGAGTATCAAATGATATGTGTGTATATGTGTGTGGCTTTGTGTATGAAAAGTTCTGTATCATAATGTAACTTTTACAGTTTTATAGGGCCTCGTAAAATTATAGCATCTTAGAGAAGAAATGGTCTTAAATCAGTTTCTTATTTTCAGAGTGAAGAAACTAAGGTCTAGAGAGTGAAAGCAACTTGTTCAAGCAAATAAATTCTGGCAGAATCCTAAAGTTGTCAACAGTTAAGCTTAGTCAGATCACTTGAACTTTATATTTTTTAATATACTGTTAAGTTAAACTAAAGAAATAAAATATAATTTTTAAAACAATAAAATAAAGGTAGTTACCTTGTAAAGATGTTAAAGCTTTTTTTGAAATGGAAATTAGATAATTACATAAATGATTAAATAATCAGATAATCTATTAGAAAAGATGTGGCTATGAAATGTGTCATTCCACTTACATATATTTTCAAAATTGGTTTTTAGCAGTTATCTTATTACTACTAATCTAAAATTCATTAAAGCAGTGCCTTATCTACTTCATTTATAAGTATGTTAGTGTGAGGGAAAGAGTGCTCTTATTTTTGGTAACAATGAATAATTAGATTTAGCTTCCCTCCAAATAAGAACAGCAGCAGCAGCAGCCACCCAGTAGTCAGCACACCTTTGTGTAATCTAGATTGCATTGTGTTTGAATTTCTTGCCTAAAGCTCAAAGGTCATACATATTTTTATGGCTGGGGCATGATCTCTGAACTAGGTATGGTTATCAGACATTCTTAACATTCCATGTGTCTAATTTTTAGTCCTCATATGATCTAGAGCTCTGTAAATGGAAAACAAAAGAGAGATTAAGAAGAAAGTAGCACCCAAAAAGAATGTATGAAATAATAACTCACAGTTATGTAGTGTTTTATGACTCACAAAGTACTTTCTTTATGGCTAGTCTCAAGTTAATATATTAAAATGAAGCTAATCTTGGGTTATGAATGGATTTTTAATATGATGGCTACATTCTTCAGGCCACCTAGGAACATTTCTCAGCTTTGTGGAGTTTTACGCCCTAAATATTCCTTGAATAGGAATTGAATAGGAATCCCTCAAGCTTGGGGATTTCTCTTCATGTTGTTTTATAAAATGTTTGTAAGGAGTATCTTGCAGGGCCAAGATTGAACTGAAATGTCTGGGTTTGTGGTGCTCTCCGAGAACAGCAATAGATGGTGGGGGTCAGGGAATCACTTATGTTGTTCGAGGTTTGGGAGGAAGAGGAAATGTTCTGATCTGGGCCTCTGTGTGGCATCTGCCTGGCTAGTATTTCCTTTGCTTTCTCACTGACCTTGTTTTCTATAGATTCCCTGTCACTCACTGGCCCCTTCATCCAGGACTTTAGCTCAAACAGCTTCATTTGTCTTTCATTCTTAATTTGCTTACAGTGGCCTCTTGTACAGATGAGAGGATCTTTTTAGTGTAGCCAGCTTTTCTTTCTTTGCCATTTAATATTTATGGAATACCTACACCTGAAACTGTGAAACTTGGTCTCGGCCCTATTGGGTAAGCAATTTTGTCCCTTCCCTCAAGAGCAGGGGCTGGAAGTGATTAAATTCAACTACATCCAGTAAATAGAGAACAACAAGTTGTTGCCCTGGAGTTCAAGAAAGCAGAAGACCCATATACAGTATATGTGGATTTGTTGACATATGGTATTTGTTTTGTTTAATCTCCATTTTCATTTACTAACAGTGTTTCATCTCTACCCAAGATCTCTGATTCCTTCATAAGAAGACCATTTGGAGAACATGATAGAATAATGCATACAAGGTCTGGGGTTCTCATTTTCCAGTCACAAGATCACTTTGATGAGAGTGACCGACCTCACTTATCTGCAGTTTGTTGGTATTAAAAACAAAATTTCAAACATAAACCTGTTTCAACAGGTAAAGTAGGTGGTACCGTGAATAGAATGCTGGACCTAGAATCAGAAAGACCTGAACTCAAACTCTTATCTTGAACATTTTCAAACTGGGTAACTCTGAACAAATCATTTAATTTTCTTAAGCCTCAGTTTCCTCATCTGTAAATAGGGATAATAATAATCCCCAAATCCCAGATTTGTCATGAAGATTAAATGAGATCATATGTATAAAATAGTTAGCACAGAATCTGGCACATAGTACTTGCTGTATAAATGTTAGGATTATTATCATTATTCTTCACTAAAATTAAATTTTAAATGTTTCTTTTTTATTTTTGATTATCATTGATGATGGATGTTCGCTCTTAAATATTTGAGGACTAGGGTGGGTTGTCACTTCTTCCATTAGGGCTGTGTTAATAGCAACATGGAATGATAAGAGAGGTAGCTCAATTTGGAATTGAGCAGGGACAGGGGAGATGTAGCTTTGAGACAAGTTAGTTACCTGGTGATGTATCATGCCTAGAGATCAAAGGGAGCAGAAAGGATGCAAAAAACCCATGGAAAAGTGAATCAGAATACATTCATAATATATATCATGTAGAATATATCAGATTGCTTGCTGTTTTGGGGAGGAGAGGAGGTAAGGGAAGGAAGGAGAAAAGCATAATTTTTAACAGAAGAGGGAGGCATCAAAGCTAATGACAAGGTTAACTTCAAAAACTGGAAGAATTTGGTAGAAAAAGAGAAGATTGGAAGAGGGAGAGTTTGGGTAAGAAAGAACAAGTTCTGTCTTGGACATGTTGAGGTTGAGGCATCTCTTGGACAGCTAATGAAATGTCCATTAGGCAGTTGGAAATATGGGATTGAGCTTCAGAGAAGGAGTAGGGCTGGATAGATACACTTGTAAATCACCAGCATAGAGATGATAATAAAAACCTTTGGAGTTGATGAAGTCACTGAGAGAACTTGTATAAAGAGAAGATTATGAATACCCTACCCACAGTTACAGGGTGCTACTTGAATGCTGAGCCAACCAAGGAGACTTGAAAAATGGTGAGATGGGAAGGAGAAATCAGAGAGAGTAGAGTCACAATGTTTTGCCACAGTTCTCTTTTATTGTCCTGACTCAGTCTCTCTAATTGTTCTGCTTCAGTTTATAATTATCAGCTCAAAGCTCAGTCCTGCAAAACCTCCTCTCCCTCTTTTTCAGAATATTTGATAAGGATAAAAGATCTTATGTTTTTACAATATCAGAATGCCTTTCCCCATCCCAAGCTATCTTAATCAAATGCCTCTCCCCATCTCTGGAGGCTCACCCCACCTTCTCAGAGTCCCATTCCCGCTCTCAGCACCGAACTCTGTATCTGCCTCAATCTATCCCCTGAATCTGAGCCATGTGTATATAGGTCATTGAGAACTCTTATTGTTTGCTGGATTCTTGGAGACGATTAGTCTCATTCATCCCTGGGACCAAACCATGGATCCATTTGGTCCCAATAAATCTCTCCCATTTAATAAATTATCAAATACTCTCTAATCTCTATCTTGCTGGCATTATAACAAAAGCCCAAAGAGGAGAGAATGTCTAGGAGGAGACAGTGTTCACTTGTGTCAGTGTAACCCGTAAGTCTAGAAAGTTGAAGATCTAAAAGAAGGCTGTTGTTAAATAGGAGATGATGGAGAGAGCAGATTTAGTCTTGTAATGAGATTGGAAGCCAGAATGTAAAAAAATTTGAGGAGTGAGAGGAGAGGAAGGGCTTTATCTCCTGAACCAACCAACCAACTTCCCTTCCTCCCTTCCTCCCTTCCTTTCTTCCCTCCCTCCCTCCTTCTTTTCCTTCCCTCTCTTCCTTTCTTTCCTTCCTCCCTCCCATCCTCCTTCCTCCCTCCCTCCCATCCTCCTCCCTCCCTTCCTTCCTTCCTTCCTTCCTTCCTTCCTTCCTTCCTTCCTTCCTTTTCCTTCCTTCCTCTGTCTTCCTCCTTCCCTCCCTTTCTCCCTTCCTCCCTCCTTTCCTTCCTTCTTATTTGTTGTCACATCTGATTCTCTATGACCCTGTTTAGAGTTTCCTTAGCAAAGATATAGCTATGGTTTGCCATATTCTTCTCCAGCTCATTTGGCAGAAGAGGAAATTGAGTCAAAAAGGGTTCAGTGACTTGGCCAGAGTTGCATAACTACTATGTGTCTAAAGTCAAATTTGAACCTTGTGGGAGGTTCCTTAACTAGAAGATTGGCATACTATCCCTTGCACTATCTAGCAATCAACTATATTTCTTTCTACACACACACACACACACACATGAATGTCCATATTCATGTCAATGAATCCTTATAACATGGTGGATTTTTCAGTAGAGAATTCTAAATACTTCTCTTGGAGATTACCTTTGAGAATTTTCCAGTAAATAGGGAGGGAGCAATCTTAACCCATGGGAGATGAAAGAACATTTTTTTGTTTGTTTTTTTTACTGAGGCAATTAGGGTTAAGTGACTTTACCAGGGTCACATAGCTAGGAAGTGTTAAGTGTCTGAGACAGATTTAAACTCAAATCCTCCTGACTTCTGAGCTGGTGTTCCATCCGCTGTGCCCCTTAGCTGCCCCTGAAAGAACATTTTTGAAGCCTTCCTGATAACTTTCTGGCTTTTAGAATAGTTTGCTTGTGATATTTCTGATTGTTTACATACCCTTAAGGTGTTTGTTTGTTTGTTTGTTTGTTTTCTAATTGATAAAAAACACAATCGTATTTGTTTATAATTCATAGCAAACAATATTCAGGTAAAAAGCTAGTTTTCCTCCAGTAGTATAAATTTCATAGAAATATGTCTTGGCTAATATAGCTTGAGTCCCTTTTTAAATGAATGAAGCTCCAAAGTTATATTTTGTAAAGAGGATGAATTTGAGTTCTGAAAGTGATGATGTTTCTTGGAACCTGATTATAGTGAACAAATCTCGAGCAACTCAGGAACCACTGGAATTCAGAACTCAGGGATTCTTTTTCCCCCTTTGTTTTTTTTATGTCTGCAGCCAGAACAGCCAGGAGTCTCACCTAGTAGATTTTCAAGTGGGTTGCTGTTGTTAGGATTCACTCTTTTAAAAGTTTGTTTGGGGGGTGGGGGGGAGAGGCAGAGAGAAAGAGAGGAAAAGGAAGAAGCAGAGAGAGAGAGAGAGAGAGAGGAGAGAGAGAGGGAGAGGGAGAGGGGAGGAGAGAGAGAAGAGATAAGAGAAAGTGAGTCTCTATTCTCATCCTCCTTTGGTCTTCTCTGCTTTCTTCTTGTCAGGGACTTTTGCTGCTCCCATCCCATCCTGGTATTCTTAAGATTCAAGAAAATATCAAGCGGCACCATCTCACAGAAACAGGAGGGACTCCTCACTTTAGGTCCCTCTTGAAAAGTCAGTTTTCATGGAAATAGGAAGTCCTTTTTCATTTGTAAAACAAGGAGATTGTACCAGGTGCCTTTTAAAAAATATATTTATGTTGATAACTTTTATTTTTGTTACACTTTCCATTGGAGCCAAAAGAAAAGAAAACACAATCTGCCTGTGCCCCATTGGACATCTGTAGCCTGCATGAAGCTGGGAAAGGTATCTTTTATCTCTTATTTGAGGCCAAACTTGTAACCTTTTCACACAAGTTTTGTTTGTTTTATTTATTTTTTTAAATTTACATTTTCTTGTATTGTTTTCCTGGTTCTGCTTATTTCACTTAGTATCAGTTCCTATAAAGTCAGATGCTTAAATTACTTTAAAATTGTTTTCTGTTTTCATCATATGAATTATTTCTTATGGCACAGTAATGTTTTCATTATATTCCCATATTGAAAGTTGTCCATTTCCCCATTGTTGGGCATCTGCTTTGTCTTTTGTTCTTTGCTTGTACAAAAAAAATGCTGCGATAAGTATTTTGGTATATAAAAGGTATTTCTTTTTGCCACTGGCCTCTTTGGAATATATGTACTTTGCAGTGGGATCTCTGGATGAAAGCATTATGGATATTCCAATGCTTCATCAGTATTTCTTTTGTAGGCATGTGTTTCCTCAATAATTGTTCTGCTTATTTGTTTTTAATGGTATGTCCTTTAAAATTCAGCTCACTGGTCCATTTTAAGTTTGTTATGGCATATGATATAAGCTGCTTGATTTAAAGCAAATTTTTGCCAAATTGATTGCCAGTTTTTCTAGAAATTCTTATCAAATAGAAGTTTTTCCTCAGATGTAACTTATATTTTAGGTTTATTGTTCACTGGGTTATTGAGTTTGATTATTTCTGATTTACCTTATCTAGTCTAAAGGACTATTAAAGTCTTTTCTAGTTCTAAGTCTGTGATACTGTGTTGGAAAGGTCTGAAGCCAAAGAAACCTCAGGCAACTCATTTATGGAACAGATGGATGCTAGTAAACCAGCAAGTAAAGTATAATAACTTTGCTTAATCAGAACCTATCAAGTTGGAGACTTCATTTAGTTGGAACTTTATATACTTTTTAGGAGAAAGAAAGAAATAAAAAAGAAATCAGGTTTACAGCAGTGTCTTTTTTACCAAACCCAATTTCTGTTAAATGACTGTGTCTGACAGTCAGAATAGATTTGTTTGAACTGATTTGAATTTAACCTAGTCTCCTACTTTATTTATTTTTGTTTACCATGTCTACATTAATATATGATGAGAATTGATGATTTGGATAACTCTGTTAAGGTACTATGATCCTTATTCACCAAAGTTGGATTATATTGTTAGTATACTTTGCCTAGACAAGATGATCTATTATATTTTAAGTACATTTTCAACTGAGGATGGCAAAAGGGCTTCCTGCTTATCTACCCTTTGACCAATATTAAGTTAATCAAAATACTTCTTCATCCTTTAAACTTCTTCAGGTAGATGGTTATTTAAGGAATTTTTGTTGTTTCGTCATTTTCAACCCTGTCCAACTTTTTGAATCCCACTTTGGGTTTTCTTGGCAAAGATATTGGAGTGGGTTGCCATTTCCTTTTCTAACTCATTTGACAAATGAGAAAACTGAGGCAAACAGGGTTCAAGTGATTTGCTCAGGGTCACACAGCTATTAAGTATCTGAAGTAATATTTGAACTCAGGAAGAGACGTCTTCCTGATGTAAATCCTAGTAACTCTATTCACTGTGCCATCTAGCTGTATTACTTAAGGAATACTAAATTGATAATTTCCTCCCACTTTACAAATTCAGAGTTACTGTCAATTTTGACTGTAATTTCAGTAACTACTAGCAGGGGAATGGTTCTCTAGGGGTTGAAATACCATCCTTTCCATAGGCATGGATAAATGAAAGAGAATTTCACTTGATTCCAGTTGATGATGTTTTTAGAAATTATTAAAACACTCAAACATCATGGCGAATGAATCCTTTATTAATCATAAAATGTTTTGCAGTTCAGAATAAAATGTATAGTTTTTGATCTCAAATGCTGTTAGGGCTGGTATGGTAGAATGCCAGTACTGGTAAATCAGAAATATCTGATTTAGCCTTAAACACTAGCATTTAACTCCTGTTTGCCTCAGTTCCTCATCTGTAAAATAGAGACATGTTGGAAAAGGAAACGACAAACCACTCCAATATGTTTGTCAAGAAAACCTCATGGACAAACATATTCTATAGGTTCACCTAGAGTGGGATGTGACTGAACTCAGCATACTTTAAAAGACTGTTTAGTCCAACTCCATCTTTTACAGATGTAGAAACCAAAGTACAGAGTATTTATATGACTTGCGTAGGGCTACTAAGTATCAGAGGTAGAATTGGAACCTTGTATTCCTTAGGTCCAAGACCAACAGTCTTTTTGGTTATTACTTAATAATCTTACTTTTTCAGTTTAAATTTTTTCTCATTAAATTCTTACTTAATAAAAAAATCTTGCTAAGATTTCTTTTTAAGAAGCACAAACACCTCCCTCTTTTTTTTTCTTTTTAATATCAAAGTCCCTTTGCTTTGTAGTGATCCTATAGTACAAGATATTTTATAAATGAATGCATGACTTGCTAAGTCTACTAACCCATGCTCAACTCTGCCCAGGTCTAGCAGTATAATTTTTGTTCTACAAAAGTAACCTTTCTTTTCTGTATAGCTTGACTTAATCCAGAATAGAGAATGTGGTGATACCATGTGTGGACCTTTGCAGCCCGATGACTCTATTTTTCTATTCAAGAAAACATGCACACACACATATATGTATGTACATATTTGTATATATCATACTCTAAATTTTATATGTGCAATATGTAAATATGTAATCATGTCTGAAGGGAGAAGGCATTCACTTTTGTAGTATCCTGTCTAATTTACGAATGTATTATATGTTAAAATAAGATTAACTACTTTAAATGTACAGGGTAAAAGAGAAAGCAGTGATATTAGAATGCTTATTAGCAAGGTGCCTGCTACCTAGTGGTTGCATAATAAATGTTCCTTGGGTTGATTTGGAATGCTATTAAATTAAGAAAAGAGAACATATATTGAAAAAGCTCTCTTGTCTTAAAAACTGGTATTTGAGGAACAGCAGGCTTAATTAGAAAAGGACATAAGGTAATGGCCCACCTTTGAAGCAATTCTGAAGAGACTTCATCGTCTTAAATAGACTCTTTAAGATTATGGTGCTGATGTCTTGTTATGCCTTGAAAAAAATGTCACAAAAGCACTGACTTCATCAGTTGAGTCTATGCATCAGTTTCAGTCAATCTTTCATGTTTCTCTGAATACTTCATATGTATTTTCTCTTGTAATTCAGCACTGGTCACTTGCATCCATATACCACAGTTTGTTCAGCCATTCCAATTGACCAAATACCTGTTTTATTTCCAGTTTTTTGTTATTTTGACTACCATAATAAATACTTCTGTGATTATGTTATTGTAGTCGAGGCCTTTCCATCTTTAAGTACTATAACAACAGGTTCCATTTCATCATGTATTTAAGATCATTTCTGGAATATGAAATCACATTTAGCACTTTTTAACTCAAGAATTTTGGGGTTTTTTTCCCTCTTTAGACTCTACTTTTATTATCTGACCAATTCATGTTTCCACCAGTGGAATAATACTTTCTTATGCTTATTTGCCATAATTAAGGTAATAAAGGCCTATAAATGGAATGGAGAGTGGTATTTTTTTTTTTTTTGCTGAGTTAACTGGTTAAGAATTGGAAGAAAGGAAGAAGGAAAGAAAAGGAAGGAAGAAAGAGAAAGGAAAGTAAAGATGTGAAGGAAAAAGGATATTTGGTGGTAGAATCAACTGATGTGGGTGCTGTGAAAAGCAGAGGAAAATGTTGGAACACAGAGTACACATAATTCCTTGAAAAGGGGAGAAGGGAGATGGTAGAAAGAGCAGATGGCTGCCATGTGGTACCTTCAGCACTGGGAGTGAGGTTGTTGTGTCTTTGGAATGAATGAGGGAAGAAGGCAAAGTGCCATAGGTCATGCATATGTATGTATTTTGCAAAACAGGTGTTTATAACTGGGAAAGTACCCTTATTTAAAATTCAGATGTAGTTTATTTGCTCTGCTTTGCACATTTCTGTGGTTTTAAATCCTGTCCTCTACCTGAGCTTCTAACACCCATTTAATGTCAGTTTTTAAATTGAGAAAGAAAAGCAAGTTAATAATCACTTATATAATAACTTTCTATATGCCATGTACTATGCTAATTGATTTCTCCTCCTCTCCTCCCCCTCTCCCCCCCCCCCACCCCCAGTGTTATCTCATTTGATCCATACAACAATTCTAAAAGAGAGGTGCTATAATTATCCCCTTTTTACAATTGAGGAAATTGAGATAGAGAGACTAAGTAATTTGCCCAGGATCACACAGTAAGTATCTGAGCCTAGATTTGAATTTTTGATTTCAGGCATAGTGCTCTCTCTGTTATGTCTACAACTTACAAGATACTAGATAGATCCATTGTATGCATTTGAAAAGATAATATAGATATAATAAGAAGATAAAATATAGATATAATGGAGGACCTATAATATATTAAGATAATTATACAAAGTTTTGTGAATAGCCTATGGAGCTCATTCTTCAGTGTGTCTATATATGTGACCTTAATCCAAGGATCCCTTACACGGGACTAAGGAACCTTCAATGAAAATTAATTAATTGATTCATTCGCTCATCTATTTATGTATTTAAAACATTCATTTAAAAAATAGAGTTCTAAATTTTCTTCCTTACCCATTGAGAAGGCAAGCAATAAGATATTCAGTTATACTCATGAAATCATCTAAGACATTTATTAGCCATGTACAAAAATAAAAAGTAAAAGGCAAGAAACATTTAAAAAAAAGGTATACTTCAGTCTATACAGAGTTCATCAGTTCTCTGGAGATGGATAACATTTTTCATCATGTATTATTTGGAATTGTTTTGGATCATTGTATTAATCAGAGTAGCCAAGTCTTTCTCAATTGATCATAATTACTGTATTTCTGTTACTGTGCACAGTGTTCTCCTGGTTCCGCTCACTTCATTTTACACAAATTCTTATCTGTCTTCCCAGGTTTTTTTTTATCTATCCCCATTGTAATTTCTTATAGCACAATAAATAGTATTCTATCACAATCATATACCACAGCTTGTTTAACCATTCCCCTATTGATGGTTATTACCTCAATTTCCAATTTTTTCCCCTTCACAAAAAAGAGTTGTTATAAACATTTTTATACAAAAATGTCTTTTTCTCTTTTCTTTAAAGTATAGACTTAGTAATAGTAGTAGTTTTATAGGTCTTTGGGCATATTTCCAAATTGCTCTTTAGATGTGTGCTTGTTGTTGAGTCATTTCAGTTTGTTCAATTCTTTGTGACTCTTTTCAGGTTTTCTTGGCAAAGATATTTAAGTGGTTTGCCATTTCCTTCTCCAGCTCATTTGACAGATGAGGAAACTGAGGCAAATAGAGTTAGATAACTTGCTTAGAGTCACACAGCCATCTAGTATCAGAGGCTGGATTTCAACATGAAGATGAATCTTCTTGACTCAGGCCTGGCACTCTGTCCATTATGCTATTTAAATGCTTCTGGACATGTTCACAACTGCACTAACAGTGTATTAGTGTACCTGTTTTATAAACTTTAAAAATATATATTTTGGTAGCTATTTCAATATAATTGACTTCTTTTGTATGTATTTTATTTTATGCATTTAAAAAACTTTTTTCTGAGGAGTCCTTTTGTTTCACTAAATCCTCAGAAGGAACAGTGATACCAAAAAAAAAGTTTTTTTAACTTTTCACAACCAAATTTTCTTGTTTCTACCATTGCCATTTTTCTTGTGTAAATTCCCCTTTCTCCACTCTATAGCCACCACTTGAGTTCAGACCCTCATCACTTCTCACCTGGAATATTGCGGTAACCTTCTAATTGGCCTCCTTCTACCTTCCCCCATCTATTCCACTTAGCTGTTAAAATGATTTTCCTAAGGAGCAGATCTAACTAACTGCATGCATCACTGCCTAATTTAAAAGCTTTGGTTAGCTGTCTTTTAATTCCAGGATCCAATATAAAACTCTCTGCATTAAAAACGTGGCCCCATCCTACTTTTCTTACATTTTACTCCCCAGAATGAATTCCAAGATCCACTCAGACAGATGTCCTTGCTACACTGTTCACAAGGCATTTCATCTCTTTTCTCCATGCCTTCTTGCCTGAAACATTCTCCCTCTTCATTTCTACTGCTCAAGGTTTTTTTTTTGTTTGTTTTGTTTTGTTTTGTGTGTGTGTGTGGTGTGTGTGTGTGTATGTGTGTGTATTTCCCATATTTTGGTTCAAATGTCACCTTCTGTATGGTATCTTTGCTGGTCCTCCAGTTGCTAGTGCCTTTCCTTCTCAAATTACTGTTATTTCTCTGTATATTTCCTGTAAGTGCCCAGTTATTTGCCTCTCACCTTCATCCCCATTAGAATGTGAACCCCTTTAGGGTAAGGGTTGTCTTCCCCTTTCTTCATTTCCCCAAAACACAGTGATCTTGCATTAAATTTAAGGCTAGAAATGTTAATAAGGCAATTAGGTAAGTAGGTGTTTGGAGTATCCTACTTGGAGTCAGGAAGACCTGAGTTCAGATGTAGCCTCAGACACTGACTAGTGTCTGTGTAATCCTGGACAAGTTCTTGACAATTGTGTCTCAGTTTCCTCATCTGTAAGATAGGACAGTATTAATAACACCTACCTCGTTTTAATTGTAAGGCTCAAATGAGATAACTTATGTAAAGCTCCTTGCAAACCTTAAAATAGTTATATAAACACTGTTACTATTATTATTACTATTGTTGTTGCAATATAAAGATATATGTGATGATATATATGTGTATATATATATATATATATATTACATATATGTGATATATGTAAAAATGTATTATAAATGTTTAGAGTTATGACATGCAAGTTGTTCTGGGGGTGAGATCTTACTATTTTTGAGTTTAGTAGGAATTTAATTTCAAGTCATTACACAGAATGTTAAAATCACTGCAGTCCTTTAATATCATTGTTATGTATTTCAGTGCTTGACTTGGAAAATGAATTATTAGTTCATGCAATTGATACATAAGTTTATTCTTGCTTCAAAAACCCCATTATAGATAGCCAAATTAAAAAAAACAAAGAATGAAGTAAGTAGTTGAAATGGACACAGAATTCCATTATTTTGTTGTGTTCCAGAAAACTTTAAGTTACTTGTCTAAGGTCACATAGCTAATTATTGACAAAACCAGTCTTAAAATTTAGTGTTCTCCTTTCCAAATGTCATGGCATCAGTATGCATTTATTAAGTACCTACTGTGTACCAGGTATTATATTAGGCTCTGAAGTAAAAGGCAGATGACCTAGTCCCTGCTCTCAAGATTTATATTCTATTGAAGGAAACGTACAAATATCAATATATTTAAAGTATTTCCAAAGACTATATAAGGATTATAATAAAATCGTTTTCTCAAAATTTCAGATATTTTGGTTGCCATCTAATTTATTTTAAAATGCCAGAAGACTTATTCTAACTTTTCCAGTGTTAGGTCAATAGTTTGCCAGTAGTTAGTTCAGCAAAAATTTCTATCTTTGTTTACTGATTCTGTTAGGCAAACATTTGTTAATAAATAAGTAGGAAAGGGGAAAGGAATAAGCATTTACATAATACCTCTTGTGTACTAGACATAGGTCTAAGCATTTTATAAATCTCATCTAATTTGATTCTCTCTCATAACCATTCTGCAAGGTAGGTTCAAGGTAATTCTCATTTTTCATTTGAGGAAACTAAGGCAGAAGGTAAATGACTTGCCCAGAGGTTACATAGTTAAAGAGTGTCTGAGGCTAGATTGAAACTCAAGGCCTCCTAACTCCAGGTTCAGTATTCTGTGCCACCTAGTCTGTGTTGAATAATATACTAAGCATTGGAGATATAAATATGGAAAGGACAAATAATCTCCCTCCTCTCTCCCCCTTCCTAATATGAACTATTTCCTCCATTTAAAGTGCTAGAAACATTTTAATCTCAACTTTTGAATCCCTTTAAAATTACTTACTAATTTAGAATCATAAGAATTAACTCCCTAAGGGATTTTTAAAATTTAGGCAGCCACTATATTTTACAAGTGAAAAAAGTGAGCCCCAGAGAGGTTAAATTGCCCAAGATCACACAGTTAGGTGAATAGTAAAACCAAGACTCATAGTCAGGTCCCTGTATTTTTAGCCTGGTGCTCTTCCTCTAGCATTCTTTTTTTCAGTGATATTTGTATAGTAAAACATTAATAATCATAAAGTTAAATAGTGATGATATGAAAATGAATTACATAATTGGAAAAGTAACTGGCATGCTCTAAGGAAATATAGTGCATAAATTGAGGAAAAAGCAGGTTTTTTTTCAGCATTACTATATATCAGTCACTGTACTAAGCTCTGGATATACAAATACAAAAAAATAATCATTATCCTCAAGCTTATATCCTAAAAGGGGGAAAGCCATATAGCACTGGCTAGGAATAGATATCTGTCCTAGAATGTCACAAAAATGGTCAAAAGAGTCATCCTTCCTAGGAATAGGAGTTAATTTGGTCAGTGTTATCAGGGTCGGAGCTGGAACTAGGGAATGAGGGGGGAAGATTGCAAATAGGGAGGAGCCTTAGTAGGAAGATGGCTGGATAAGAAGGGAAGCTGTCAATTGAGGGGAATGGGAATTTCTATTGATATCTTTGAAAAGAGTCTGATAGCCAAAATATTAAAGCAACTAACAGAAATAAATGAATAACCAACCAAAAAGAATGAACTAATAATTCTCAAAAAAACAATCATGAACTATTATGAACTTATATCAATTGATCTAGACTGAATTAAGTGGACTTTAGAAGGAGTATAGATTTTTCTTTTTTGTGGGTCTCTGATTTCATTAATAAAAGGAGACTTTGGAGTCAGAAAATTCTTTCTTTGATGCAGATCAACACTCTTAGTTTTTAATTACTAGAGTACTGATTAATTTTTAATTATTCAATGTTTTGAGAGCTTAGATGACCAAAAGGTTATGCAGTCAGTACAAGTCAGAGTTTGGGTTTTAACTCAAATTTTTGTGGCTTGGAGGCTTATCCTCAATAAATATTAAATATTAGCATATTTCAAAAAGTAACTGTAGCTGGATGGGACCTCTGCACCCATGTAGGATAACCTGATCATTTTACAGATGACAAAACTGAGATCCATAGGCTTCTTCAGGGGATAACCTGATCATTTTACAGATGACAAAACTGAGATCCACAGGTTTCATCAGGGGTTTGATTTGAGTGCAGTTCCTGCTTCCAGAATCAGTATTCTTCTTACTGTGCACCTTCTTCATTATTAGTGAAATTACCTTCAAACTTTGACAAAATTGAGCCATAATAATAATTTTTTTTGGTATTTTATCATCTCGTTTCTTAGCACAGGCATCTGCAATGTGGCAAAAATACTTGTTGACAGATTGGTGGGATATAACAATCTGATGCCAGAAAGTAGAGGAAATGCCACACAAATATCAGATTTCAACTGTAAATGCTGGCAGAGTAATAGAGTAAGTCTCCATTTCCTTTCACATTTAGTTTTTTCTCTTTTTCATCTAATCATGTTCAAAGAAAAAATGTTGTGGAAGGCGAGTGAGTGCAGTCTTACTTGGGAACTTGGCGGGAAGGCCTGTTTTCTGTGTACATAAGGCTTTTCTTTGATTCTTCTTCTCCTCCTCAGGGACCTGACAACAAAAACATACTTTTCTAGTTAAAACTATTGTATGTGTTGCTCCTTGAACTTGTAACCATTGTAGTGATTAAGAATTAAGAAAAAAGTTAGCATTTTTCCTTGTGCAAAACAAGATGAAGTAATGTTAGAAGCTAATTAAACTTTTCTGTTCAGTTGAGGATGCTTTCCAACTGTTTGGGGGAGATGACCACATGGTAAAACCCACATAGATAACAGCAGTCTTTGGACTTTATCCCATTTCAACAGGTTTTGTATTTGATAGGTTTCTTTTTTGGGTAGCCCTGCAGAATATCATGCTATGTTTATAATGTCAAAATTTGGATAAAACTGTAAATATTATGCCTCATTTTTCTGTCTCGTAGGAATGGTACTTATATTTAGGGGGAAAGCTAAGGGAGCCATGGAGGTAGTGAGGTGATTTAGTGAATAGAGCCCTGGGTCTAGAATCAAGAAGACTAAAGTTCAAATATAATCTCAAATACTAGCATCAAATCTTAGTATTGAGAGGACTTGGGTGATTAGTTCAATGCCCTCGTTTTAATAGTTGTGGACTTTCTACATCCTTTAGCATATTGGCCTAAGAGTCCCTAAATTCCATTTGACATGTTCTATATATCACATAAGTTTGAAGTGTTCACAGTTTTTGAATTTTTGAAAAAATCAAAAAAATAGATTTTTTTCTTTGGTATTTTAGGTATTGAGTTAGGTTCCTAAATTTCACTACTATGTCTATACCAACTCTAAATTTCCTTTAAAAATGTTTATGAATAATTTTTAAATTTTTGTATAACTTCTGTAGAAATTGGAGGCTTTCAATGTATAAAACATTTATAACATTTTTAAAATTTTTATTTTAATACTGTATTTTTCTAATTTCATGTAAAGATCATTTTCACCTTTCATTTTTGTAAAATTTTGAGTTTCAAATTTTTCCTCTTCCCTTACATATCAGTGAACAATCTGATATAGGTTATACATGTAAAATCATTTTTAACATTTTCATATGAGTGTTTAATGTTGGGAAAGAAAAATCGAAAACAAAAGGGAAAAACTACAAGAAAGAAAAACAAAACAAGAAAAAAAGGTGAAAATAGTATATGCTTCCATCCACATTTAGTCTCCATAGTTCTTTCTCTGGATATTGATTGGCATTTCCCATATCATGTCTATTGAAATTGTTTTGAATCTCTGTGTGGCGAGAAGAGCTAAGTGAATCATAGTTGATGATCACCTAATCTTTCTGTTACTGTGTGCAGTGTTCTCTTGGTTCTGCTCATTTTTTCAGCTTCAGTTCCTATAAGTTTTTCCAGGCTTTTCTGAAATCAGTTTGTTCATCATTTCTTATAGAACAATAATATTCCATTATATTCACATGCCATAACTTATTCAGCCATTCCCCAATTCATGGACATCCACTCAATTTCCAATTTCTTGCCACCACAAAAAGAACTGCTATAAACACTTTTTGCATACGTGGATCCTTTTCCCTCTTTTATGATCTCTTTGGGATATAGACCCAGTAGTGACACGGTTGGATCAAAGAGTATGCACAGACTAAATACTTCTTAAAAGTTGTTAATTATTATTTGTTAGACTTAAATTCTTCTTTTCATAGATTTAGAGCAAGTAGAAAACTCAGAAGTCATCATGACTTTTTTTTTTTTTTAACACAAGAAAGCTCAACCTAAACACTCTTTATCCAGTGGCTCCTTTCCTGCCATCTAACACATCTCTCCACTTTTAAAAAACAAAACAAAATTTTTAAAAAGCAGATACACTAGTTTTATAGCCATTGATTGGTCCTACCACTATAATGGTAAACAGTTTGTATCTCTGGTAGAAAAGTTTCCAAGCTATGCATATCCTTTAACTCAGTATTATAACTGCAAAGTACTGCAAAGTTTATACCCCCAAAGAGATGAAAAGAAAGAGGAAAAGGATCGATATATACATACATACCCATATTTATAGCCACTCTTTTCTAAGTATCCCCAAATTGGAAATGAGGGACTCCCTGATTATTGGGGAATGGCTAAACAAATTATGGCATATGAATATAACGGAATAATATTGTGCCGTAAGAAATGATGAAATAGTTTACAGGAGACTGAAAAATTCTCTATGATCTGATACAGAGTGTGAAGAACTTGGAGAATAAATTCTACAACATTGTAGATAAATGTAATGATAAATCATGACTTTAAAGGACTAGAGATGAGATATACATTAGTATTAGTATGTACATACATTAGTATATACAGAAGGAGACATATTTTTTATAGTGTCACTATGGACTTTGCAAATCCATAGGGTTTCATTTTTCAGGTTCAAAAAATTTTGTTTAATTGAGGGAGTAGTGGGTAGGAGAGCTAACAAATGTTTGTGAAAATAATTTATTTTTTAAATGAAAGCTCCATTTTATGTAAGTTGATTAAGTTGTGGTAAGAACAAAGATTTATGAACAGTTATACTTGAATTCTTTTCCAACTGAGGTAAACCCCAATTATGCAGATACTTAAAACCTCTGGGCACAACTGCTTAAGGCTTTCTTAGGATGGTGGAGAAAGGAGGAAAGTGCCTTGTTTCTTCCAAACTAAATGAGGAAAAATTAATAGATGAAAAACAGAGGCTTATGGAAAGTGTCTAACCCACTTTTTATTCCTATTCTATTTCCTTTCTCTTAACATAATTAGTAGTGTCATTTTCTTAGTATTAGTCAAAAGTAATTATGGAACAAATAATCTATTTTTTTTTTTAAGCCATGCTGAAACTAATGGATTGATCACTATGGACTCCCATTCATAGGAAAGTCAACAAATCATCAAGCATTTGTTAATGTTAATATTAATTATATAGTATATATATGATATATATAATAATGTTAATATTAAACAAATTAATTAATATGGTTTGTGGAACTGTGAATTGATCTAACCATCTTTAATTATGCCCAAAGTGTTATAAAACTGCTTATACTTTTTGACCCAGAAATACTACTATTAAGGTCTGCTTCTCAGGGTGATCAGAGAAAAAGAAAAAAAAAACCTATATGTTTTAAAATATTTATAGTAGCTTTCTTTGTGCTGGCAAAAAACCCTAGAAATTGAGGGGACTCGCATCATTTGGAGAATGGCTAACCAAATTGTGTTTATGGTTTTGATGAAATACTACTGTGCTATAAGAAATGATGAACTGATTGATTAAAAAAAAAAACATGGAAAGATTTGCGTGAAATAACGAAAAGTGAAATGAGCAGAATCAAGAGCATGCTGTATACAGTAACACCTATATTGTTTGAAGAACATTTTAAGCAAAGTTATTCTGAATATTACAAATATTCAAATCAGCTACAAAGAATCCATGAAGGAAGATGCTGTACATCTGCAGAGAAAAAACTGATAAATAGAAGTATGCATAGTATGGTTTTATATACATGTTTATATGGCTGTATTTAGTTGTCCTTTTTTTCAGAGAGGAGCAAAATGACATCACTATGTTAGAATCAAGTTATATAGTGTGTCTCTCCGTGGCTGATCGACCAATACAAACTTGGAATGCACTGCTACAAGTCAGACACAAATAGTCCAGATGAACATTTGGGGTAGCTTCTCTAATTTTGCCTATTTCACATGTCCTTTGGGCTAATTCAATTTTGCTTTTCTCATAGAGCATGGCACCTTCTCAGATAAGAGCAATGTTGGGCAGTCCTGTGCCAGTGTCTCCCATGTCATACAAAATCAGTTCTAAAGTTCTTAAGTGAGACCTTGAGAATGTCCTTGTATTACTTCTTCTGAGTGCTTGCTCTGGGTGAATTCTCCATAAAATATTTTTTTTAGCATTGTCCCTTTGGCATTTGAACATTGTGGCCAGCCCAGTAAAGCTGTGCTCTCTGCTCTGGCAGTTTAATATGAGAAGGACCTCAGTGTCTGGAATCTTATCCTACCAGGTAATCTTCAGAATCTTCCTATGACAATTTAAATGGAAGTGATTCAGTTTCCTGGCATGGCATCGGTATACTGTCCAGGTGTCACAGATATACAACAATGAGTTCTTTGTTTATTATGCATATCTATATATCTATGTCAAAAAGTGACCTTCTCCAGTGGGGAATAGGGAGGAAGGGAAGGAGGGAGATAGTTTAGAAGTGAAATTATAACAAAAATAAATTTAATTTGATTTTTAAAAATATTTATTATGTACCAGACATTGTGCTAAGCTGTAGTAGCACTAAAAACAACTCCTGTTTTCTAAAGGAGCTCATATGGCAATAATATGCAAACTACCATGTATCAATAAAATGTATTCAGAATAATTTGGAAGGCAGCTCAGAGAGGAGAAACTATCATCAAGGGAGATAAGAAAGGTTTTTTGTAAAATTTAGGATTTTTGTTGGACTTGAAAGTAACCAAAGAATCCAGGAGACTGAGGTGAAGCTTAGATACTACAGACATGGGAGAGACAAGCATGAAAATGCCCTGAGTTTGGAGATGGAATGTTTTATGAGAATAATGAGAAAGCCATTGTCACTGGATTGTGGATTACAAAAGGGGGGAATAAGATTTAAGAAGACTAGAAAAGTACGAAGAAGCTAGGCTATGAAGGACTCAAAAAACAAAAACAAAAAAAGCTAAACAGGATTTCATTTTGATTCTGAAAGTAATAGGGAGCCTCTGAAGTTTGTTGAATAGAGGAGAAAGGATGGCACTTTAGGAAGATTACTTTGATATTTGAAAGGATGTTTCCAAATCATATTAATTCAAGCTTAGGCAATTCTTTACTTGTGATTAGTATTTAAAGTCTAAATACAATTGCCTGTACCTGTACCACAATGTCATCTTCAAGTTTTTGCCAGTACTGGTTTAGCATTTAGGTGATATGATATCACCTAATATATCATATCATAATATATATCACCTGGATATGATTTTTTTTTTTTCAATTGATTGAAATGTTCACATTGCCTAAGATCCCAGGAGTTGGCCCTTTAAAGTAAAATTGAGGGCTAAGGAGAGCCATTATCTCTTCCTTCTTTCACTGACGTCTGGTTGCCAGAACCACTTCAAGCCACAGAAATGATGTTTTCTTTTCCTGCTTTTTTGTATCTTCTGCTGCCAGATCAAGAGTGAAGAATTGCATTTGTACATGAGATGATAGAAATGACCTTTATTTTCCATACTCCTGTGAGATTTGTTCATAGTGAAGAGCTTCGGGATGGTGGTGGGTAGGGTATTAAATCAGAAGAAATGTGGCCTGTGGTCTCACAAGAATTTGGTAATCTGGGGGTTCAGGGTGGGAGGTAGGCTTTCTGTGACTACTCTAATGAAATTAAGTGAAAAGAGAGAAACATTTGGCAAACATGACAGGGAATGAAGGAGAAAGTCAGTTCCCTAGTGATGTTGTCAACAGTCTGAACTATGTTGATGAAAAATTTTGGGAGCTACATACTCTCTCTGGTGATTTTAAGAGAAGAAAAAATGCGAAAACCTTCATAAAGAGAGAATGTGACCACCCTGTTGGTGGGTGGACATTCTGTTGGTGAAACAAATTAGGTAAGATCATCCACTTATGAAATGTATTCACACTTGTAGTCATATTTACATAATCAAGTTACAGATGGAATGAATTCCTCAATATAGATATTTAAATCTTGGGAAATAATTGTGAAGGAAACAAATAATGCCTCATATTAGCCATTTTGTAGGCTGATTTTTATTTGGTGGATAAACTTAGTATACATTTTGATATTGGATGCATTTATTTTAAATTTTACTTTTCTGATTTAGAATTTCTTATTTCATTTGTTAGGAATTATGTAAAAATGCTTTTCATCAGTTCTGTGGGACAACGGTAATCCTTTTTCTCTCATGAGTCATTAAATTATTTTGTCAGAGATTCTTATTAACAATTTTTGCTGTACTTTATATCACCTCCATGACTTTGAACAAACCATTCCCCATAGCTGGAGTACAATTCTTCCTCACCAGCCTCCTACAATCCCCACTTTCCCGAATTTAAAGTTCTGTTTAAAGACATTCTGCATGAGACCTTTCCTGATTGAAATTAGTTCATTCATGAGAATGAAATTTGTCAACCATAGCTTCTGTAATTTATGCTCAGTTAATTTTATTTTGAGTTAGAAATATAAATGAGCTATATTGATGACTAAAAATAGTTTTTGAAACCCTGTGAATGAATGTGCTAATTTTGGGGGCCATTTGAAGAGTCAGGCTCTTTATGGGGAATAACAATTTCTTTTTCTGTTTAAGTAGCCTATATTAATCTGAGCTATCATAAGAGTATTTTTTTGTTGTTGTTCATAAAATTAATGCAGAATTAATCCTGAGTTACATCTAAATAGAATCATGATCAGACCTTTTAAGACCTTAAGGCAGTGGTTCTCAAAATGTGGTTCAGTGAATCCTGGAGGGTCTCAGAATTCCTTTCAGAGGGGCTACAAATTAAAAATTAGCTTTTTTTTCTAATATGATAAATATCTATAATGTAATCCATATAAAGAAAAACTCTTTGAACAGATTCTCAATAGTTGTTAATACTGTAAAGACACTGAGAAATACCTTAAGGTATTTGGTTATCATGTGGTCCAATCTACTCATTTTCCAGATAAGCAAACAGGCCTAGAGAAATTAAGCACTTTGCTCAGGGCTACAGAGCTTATTAAATAACACAGTGTAATCAATGCATCTTTCTCTTTTTATTCAAACACAATATGGAATATGTCTCTTCTGTCATGAGTTCAAGTATGGCTAAGATACTAGTTCTGTGGCTCTTGGCAAACCTCTATCTAAATAGAAACTATAATGGTATCTATCTTTCTGGGTTATTGTAAGGGCAAAATGAGGCAATATTTGCCAAGGACTTTGCAAGCCTTTAAGTACTATAGAAATGCTCATTGTAATGATAGGTATTATCATTTTCATTGCCATACAGAACTTGATTTTTGTCATTTTGAGTGACTGTCACCTCACACTCAATGTGTTTGATACAAAACTTTTAATCAGTTCTTCTAAATCTTGCTTTAAGCTTCCCTACTTTTTTCTTTTTTTAATTTAATTTTAATTTTTAAAATTTATTGGAATAAAGCAAGCATTTTCCATAACATAGTATAATATAAAAAAAAGATGTTTGCATGTGAAACTGCAAATCTGCTATATACAACTTACTTTTTCTTTCAAATCTAGAATAGTTACAGTGTAAATTTTTTTCTTCTTCCCTTCCCCAGAGATGGCTACCTTTAGACACAGATAGACTCAGATAGATATGTAAAATTAATCTATGCATACTTCTATTAGTGCTTTCTCTGGATATAGATAGCATCTCTCTTCATATGACCTTTATAGTTAATTTGGGTATTTATAATAATCAAAATGACTTGGTTGCTCAAAGTTATTCTTAAAATAATATTACTGATATTGTAAACAATGTTCTCATGGTTCTGCTCATTTCTGTTTCATTTTGTTGATGGTGTATATGGCTGTCCTTCTAGTCTCTACCATTTGAAATTTGGGGATTTAATGTGATTTCCCTTTGCTTCCCTTGCCACGTCCAATTAGTTGCAGAGATCGAGTTTACTGCCACATTTCTTCCACTCTTTTCTAACTCCTATTAGATGATCTCATTACCTCTTCTTTGGACTGTGGTAATAGCTTCCCAATTAATCTGTGTTCTCACATCCAATCATTCATTTAGTTGCCAAAATAATATAAATGTTCAGATCTGAACCATGTTACCTAGTAATTGAAATTCTTCAGTTGGCACCTTTTACTCTTAGAGTAAAGACTTTTTAGCCTGACATTTAGATCCTTCTCTTAGTCCTAACTTGTTTCTCATCATTCTCCTTTTTCTTCTTCTGGCTAAATTGAACCGTTTCTTGATTTTGAGATCGCATCTTCTGCCCCTGTGCTTCATTTAGGCTGTCCTGCATATTTGCAATACATTTTTTCCCTCATCTTTGTTTTCTAAAATCTTGTGCCAAGTTTCATCTCAAGCTTTGCTTTCTCCATGAATTGTTCCCTGACCCCCACTATTTTCTCCCAAGTGTTCTCTCTTTTCCCCCAAAACCCTAAGGTTCTATACTTTTTCCATCTTTGTATCTCAAGTGACTAACATAGTTATTTGCCTCATAATAAAAACCTAAAAGAATTTTGTTGAAATGTATTAACTTGATTTTAAATCTAACCTATTTAAATATCTTTTCAATTGTTTTGACAGATTGGATGGTTTAGTATTGGACAGAACACTCGTCCTGTAGTCAAGAAGAACTAAATTCAAATCCAACCTTAAATACTTATTAGCTTCAGCCTCAGCTTCTTCAGCTATAAAATAAGAGACAATAATAGCACCTCCCTCAGTGTATTATTATGAGAATCAAATAAAATCATATTTGTTAAAGTGTTCAAACATTGTCTATCACATAGTGAGTGCTTAATAAATGCTTATTCCATTCTGTTCCATTTATAGAGGGAATAATTCTCACTGACTTAACTGTTTTGATTTTATTTTAGGCTAACCAAACCCCTCTCATTTGCGGATTGTGTTGGAGATGAACTGCCATGGGGGTGGGAAGCAGCCTTTGACCACCAGATTGGTGTCTACTACATTGACCACATCAACAGTAAGTTTCTCATTTCTTTTAAAGTATCTACATCAAAGATCTGTTCAAGATCTATCTGGTTGTGTTGTCTCCATCTAATTGTCTATTAGGTGCATTTTCTTTGTGCGTCACAGTTTTTCAGATGGGAGAGAAATTTCTCAATTACAAAAAACAATAAAAACTATGTGCAACTTGAGAATAATAAGTCATCGAGGAAGTAGATTCATTGTTTTCTTATAAGAGTAGATTTCTCCCTTTCTCTGGTATTAACTTTGCTGGTATATAGGTTCATGACTTATTCTAGCCACATTTGATCTCTCAGTACTGTGGGGAATGGGAGTAAATGACCTTCTCCTCTTGAAGGTGTAACCTTACTGTCTCATAGTAATTTACAACACTCTGAATTTCTCCTACAACTTCTCTGTGGTGCTTTGAAAGTGCTTTGCTTATAAGGGGCAAAAGAGACATTATCTTCTTTTTCCCCCAGGCCACCATGGCAGCCATTGTAAATGTGGTGATTGCTCCCCAGAAAAGAGCCATGTTCTCTTTTCTACTCTTTGCAGTTATTCTGTTTCTTCTTTTGCCACATTTCCTGTAGCTTATGTAGCAGATAGATTTCTCATGTCTTTCTGGAAGGATTTCATTAATGCAAGTATTTTGGGAATATATTTCATACTTTAAAAAAATCTCTTTGGCAAATTCTTATTATAAATCATTACACTATATGATATCTTTATATTAAATGTACATTAGAACAAGTGAAGTATTAGTCATTAATTTTTGCAGCTTCCTTTTGAGGTTGGTAGTTGCTATGTTTTTGACAAACCTAAGACAGGTTAGATTGATGACACATTTTTTTTTTTTTTTTTTTTTTTTTTAGAAAACCAAAAAGCTAAACATATAAAATATGTTTGAACACACTCGTATTAGTTATCAATTATAAAAACTATCTCTCAGTAAGGGATATTTCTAAAGATGGCAGTTTTGATCTTTATAAACATGAATATTCGTTTTCTCCTGTAATGAGAAAGGATCCAAAACTAATGAAATCATGCTTCACACATCTGAAAATCTGTAGTGGGTGAAGGCCATATGTTAGACAGGCCTAGTAATGAGAGAAGGCTTTGAATATCTCTGAGTAATTTTGTATGAGACTCTTGTAAAAGTTAAATAGAGGTTAGGATGAAGGCTTCTCTTCCAGTAATTTCGACTAAAGGAAGGTGCTGTGCTGAGGAATCAATCAGAAATGAATAATGAAATGTTCACATCAATCCAGTGGTAGACAGGGAAGCAGAGAAGATTAGCTAGTAGGAAGTATTACATGATGAAATTTCCTAATAAGTCAGCAGGTACATATGCAGCATCTTGAATCACTAATAGTTGCAATGCAATAGCTTTTCTAACTCTCAAATAATATAACTCTCAGGCATAGAGTGAAGCTGGGATAAAGGAGGGAAGTGGATTTGAATTCTTGAGTTAAAGCTTTTAAAATAGATACACAGGTAGTATTAATATTCCCTACTACTATTGTAGTAGGGAAACCCAAAGTATATTTGGAAGCCAACTTTAGTCATGTAGATGATTAACAATTATTAAAAATTGTTTCTAATATCTCTTTTTAATCAGATCAAAAGAAATTTTGTTCACTTTTTGGAAACTTCTACCTGAAAGATTTTTTGAAATTTATGAGTTTAAAACCAATCATAATTTTTCAGAGAATCCAAATGCTAGTAAGTTTTAGACTCCGTTGTTTTAGCTCTGTTGTCATTTGTCTGTTTTTAGTTCCCGGTTGTCATCAAAGGAGGCAAACACTGAAGTCTTATGGTAGAAGAGACTATTTTTTTTTTAATGTGATCTCCACTTCATTATTTGATAAGACCTTTGATTTCTTCTGTGAGTGGGATTCCTGTCATGTAGTGGAATGATCACTAGTTTTAGAATTAGAGTATTTGATTGGAATTCTAGCTTTGATAACTACTGCCCGTGTGATCTCATTTAATTTTTTTTTTTTTAATTTAATAGCCTTTTATTTACAGGATATATGCATTGGTAACTTTACAGCATTAACAATTGCCAAACCTCTTGTTCCAATTTTTCACCTCTTACCCCCCCCACCCCCTCCCCCAGATGGCAGGATGACGTGATCTCATTTAAGGCATTTAACCTTTCCTGGCTTCATTGTCTTATTGTATGTTCCCTTCCATTGCTTTTATCGCTAAATGCTATGATATCTCTATCAAGGCAACTTGAAACCCCTCTATGACTCAGCAGACTGTTTTATGTGGGTTGTTTATGGTCAGAACAATCCATTATCTCTTATCTAAGGTTGTTGTTTGTCCTTCATTTTTGAAGGGAACCATGACATCAAGGAGGTGATGCTGTGACATGCAGGTGACTTGGATTTAAGTGAGGGAGGGCTGTGCAAGGTCACCAGCCTCACTTTCCCATCCAGAGCCATCTGGGTCCAGTGGCCAGAGGTAGATCCAAATGACTAGAGATGGCCCTGGATACAGTGGAAGACCTTGGCCTTTTTAAGCTCAGGTTTTCAACAAGTCTCAGTGATTAAGGCTAGGAGACAATTGAGGCATAGAATCTCCTCTTTCACCTAGTTCCCCCCTTTTTCCTCTCTTTCCCCCTTGTCCCCCAAGAAAAATCTAAATAAATGAATGAATCTAGGAAGAGAAGATTAGGTTTTCTGGTCAAAAGAGAAATGACTGCTATTTACCCCATATTGCCATCTGAGCAATCAGGACCCGAACAATGACCAAATGGGGCTTTTGATCTAAGATCTATTGGTGCTCAATTAGAATCAGCTTGGTTTTGCTTTAAGACCAGTTCTGAAATCTAGCCAATACACAGATTTTTGTTGATGAATCCATTCTTAACTTAGCTAGGCTAGTTCTCAGAAGGAAGGCACAAGGTCTTTTTTTCCCCTTGTCTTAAAACACTTCCCAGTTGGGTTAAGACCAGACATTTTGCTTTGCTGAAGTATCTTTGAGAACCCAGTAAGAGCATATTTTGGGACCATCTCTGATAATTACGATAAACTGAAGTTTTTTGAAGTAATTAAATAATGGTAATATTCAAATGCATCTGGTTCCCTCTCCTATGAGTAAAATTACTGTATTGTTGTAATGGAAGTAAAAGTCTTTATTCTCAAAGCTCCTTTGCTCTCTAGTCCTCCTCATCCTTGTCCTTCTGAAGCTGACCAGCTGTCACTGCTGACCAGATAATTCAATTTTGTAATCTCTCTTCCGTAATTTTTTTCCTTTCTCTCCTCCTCACTTTGCTCTGTCTCCATCTCTTTCACTTTTTCTTCTTAGCGGTCCCTTTGCCCCCTAAGTCAGAGTAATTTTCAAGGCTCTTTCCTTTTTTCTTTTATTTTCTTTCCCTTTGTGAGCCCCTCCATAGAAAGAATGCTGGACTTGGAGCTGAATTTTGGATTTGGATGCCAACTTTGTCCTTTACTACCTGTATGGTTTTGGGCAAGTCTCTTATTAACGTCTCAGGATCCTAGTTTCCATATCTATTAGGGCATTGGACAGGTGAATAGGACAGGTCCTGCCTTCCTAGTCTATTTCATACTGCTTACGTCATACTGTCTGCCTTCACATACTCTCTCCCATCCACACTGAGATAATTTCCTGGTTTTTTGGTCTCTCCTCGAAGCACTTTTTCCTGACATGACCTGGGTCCCTGAAATGTATACATCCTCTAACATCTTCCTATTGCAATCATTGCCTTACATAAAATACTAAGTCCAACGTTACTCTTTTTCCAATGAACCTGCTCATTCCTTTGTTTCCCCTTCCTTAATTTTTTTGACTTTCCTATGTCCTCAGTATATTATATATATATATTTCGTTTTCTTTCAGGAATTAAAATTCATTTCTACATAAGTAATTATAAAACAATTCATTTGTAATATTTTTGATATCTTGTGTACTGTGCTTCACATAGTAGGTTTGAATTTTTTTTTTTTTTTTTACTCACAATTCACTCCTTAGGCTTTTCTTTTTCTTTCAGGAATTAAAATTCGTTTCTACATAAGTAATTAGAAAACAATTCATTTGTAATATTTTTGAAAACAATTAGGAATATATAAAACTTTTCGGGCTTTCATTTTGTCTTAGTACATTAATAATATCCTAGTACCTTGATGGATTTGATGTACCCCAAAGTGTCCAAATTACATACAGCAAGTAGTTTCCTCACTTAAAAGAACCAGGTTCATTATCTCATTAATCTTCGAGACATTTCTGTAAAGCAGTTTAGAGAGCAAATGGTATTATCCTATTTTAACAGCTGGTATGCACATATGTTATATCTGTACATTACACAATTTCAGCATTTTTTCTTTTCCTTTTTATGAAAGATGAGGGATTGAAATGTTTTGTTTATTAAAACTGTTTCTGTCTCATCCTGGGTCAATACTCTAAGATTTGACCTTGAAAATTATAGTTGCTTAAAATGATAGGTTTATTGGCATTTTTGTGGAATTTTTCTATATTTGGAGGCAAGAGCTTAACATCAGTTATGAAGTGTTTTTCTAAGATTTTGACTTTACTATTGGAAATGGGAAATAATCATTTTGAGGTAAAGCTTAAAGATGGAATCTTTTAAAATTAATTAATATGCCTCAGTTTCTTTATTTGCAAGCAAACATAGAAGGGACTTTAGGGATCTAGTGCAATCCTTTCATTTTACAAATGAAGCTTATAATAAAGGATTTATCTAATGTCTCATAAATAAAAGTAAATAGTAGTATTCACCACACTTGGGTTTGTTGACTCTATCTTTAGTTTTCTGTCCACCTTAAGGAACTCTAAATTCCCTTCCAGCTCCATATCCTACAATGATATAACAATTATTTTAAAATAATAGAAAGAGCTCGGCTTTGTGTTTGGAGTCTAGAAATATGTGAGTTTGAAATTCACCTCTCATCTTAGCCATATGACCATGGAGAACTCATTGAACATTGTTTTTGCCTCTATAAAACAGAAATACATTTGGAGTATGTCACTTGGGAAGTCTACCAAATATTGTGATTGGGAAGATCAAATGAGATAAAACATGTAAAACTTTGTAAATCTGTCTCATGTACCTAGATATTTATGCATATGTGTGTATGTATGTGTATATGTATGTGTGTGTGTGTGTGTCTGTGTGTGTGTGTGTGAACTTTGTTCACCTGATGAAAATTGCTGTTCTCAATGCTTCTTTTTTTAGAGCTGCTCAAATATTTTTCCTAATACATGGAATTCTTATTGCTGATGCAAAAAATTCCATATTCCTTTGCCCAGGATTAGAGACTCTCCACAGTCTTTTATCATCCTGCTTTTTTAGCTTGGCTTAATACTGTTTCTTTCTATGTGTATTGCATTTCAGCTAACTAAATTGAACTATTCCCTGTCAATGAACATGAAGTCCCTGGTGCCTCAAATATCCTCCTTTTCCCACTTTGCCTGTCAGATCTCTTATTCCTCCTTGAAAGCTGGCCCATGTCCAAAATTCATATGTCACATCCTTCAAATTTGTTGATAATAATCTTTCATGGTTCTCAACACCAGTGGTTCAGTCAGAAACAGAAATGAATTAATGTTAAAGATGTGAAAGAAGAGGTATTGCCACTTGCTTTGCTGCCATGATTCTAAGGACCTTGGGACTTTTCCATCTGACTTTTATCTGAAAACTTCCATCTGCATTGTCTTCCTTCTTCCCCATTAGAATGCAAGCCCCTTGAGGGCAGAGACTATCTTACTTTGCTATTTTATTAGTTCCTGTTCATTCATTTTTTCAGTTGTATCAAACTCTATATGATCTTATTTGGAGTTTCCTTAGCTCAGGTACTAGAATGGTTTGCCATTTCCTTCTCTAAATCATCGAAGATGACGACGTGAGGCAGATGGGGTTAAAGGACCTGCCCAGGGTCACAGAGATAGTAAGTTCCGAGGCCAGATTTGAACTCAGAAAGATGAGTCTTCCTGACTCCAACCCTGGCACTTTATCCACTGTGCTAGCTGACTGCCCTATTAATGTCTCAAGCATTTAATACAGTGCTTTGCAATGATAATGATGATGCTAGTGATAATATTAATTAGTTACTATTTAAATAACAGTCTGCAATCTCTTTAGATGCTGCTTTATGCAATCCTCAAAACAATCTGTGAGGTAGATGCTATTGTTGTGCTCAGTTTTCAAATGAGGAAACTGAGTCTTAAAGAGTTGGTTAGAAAATGTGTGAGGGAGAATTGCATTTAGGTCTTTCTGATTTCATACCCAGTGCTCTATCCAGTATGCCACATAGCCATGTATATATATGTGCCTAATAAATTCTCCTCTATCCTCTCTTTACTCCTCCCTCCCTCCATCCTTTTTTCCCTCTTTTCCTCCCTTCTTCCCTCCCTCCCTCCCTTCCCTTCCCTTCCCTTTTTCTTCTTTCCCTTGGATTTTTTGAAGTGATTTATTTCATAACTCAGTAACTGATTGCCCTGCCTTTAGGTATATTTTTCTATAGAAAGAGCCTTCAGGGTCCCTTATCATGGCATTGGAAGCAATGATAGTGAAATGTATGTTCTGACAAATCTGATGAAGCTAGAGAGCTTACAATCTCTGACAAAGTGAGTTCCCACACTGATAAAATGACAGATCTTTGAAATATTGAAATGGGAAGCATTGTATATTATAGTTAACTTTGTATGTCTTTGATTGTCTTTGATTTTATTAGACTTAAAGTTCTCTGAGGACAGGGACTGTGTCTGATCTAAACTTTGTATCTCCCCAGCACATAACATTGGGTTCTGTGTGCACCCACCCTAAATGCTTAAAAGTTGTTCACTGAATTGAATGAATCTCTTGATGGAGATTTTGTTTTGTAAATCCTTTAAAAAAAAAAAAAAAAAAAAAGTCCTTTTGCAGCAGCTAGGTGGCTAGATAGAGTGGATAGAGTACCAGTCCTCAGGAGTGAGTTCAAATCTGCCCTCAGACACTTCATACTTCCTAGCTGTGTAACCCTGGACAAGTCCCTTAACCCCAGTTGCCGGGGGGAGGGGAGGAGGAAGATAGTTCTTTTCTTTTTTTAATTCAATAAGCTAACCTAGCTTGTGTAATATAATATAAGCAATTCATTTTAGTTTTCTCTGGAGTTTTTCCTCTAGATTCCTAGTCTAGTTTTTGTGACTCTTCCCTCCCCCAGATACCCTTAATTAGCCCAAGGGATGCCATGTATTTCTGTTATTGTGTTTCAAGTTGTTTTTGAAGGAAAGATAGGCAAGTTTTGTTAAAATAGCATCAAAAAGACTGATAATGCATTTGAAATTTTAATAAAAGGGAAATTTTAGAAGAGAGATTTGAGACTCCTGAATTCTGTTTTTTCTTTCCATTGGTAAAGAGAGGCACCCATCAGAGCTATTTTATTTTTAATTCTCTTTATGGCTATGAGCATTGTGCAGCTAGCAAAATATAAAATTGGGGTTTCAATGTTAAATTTAAAACATGATGAAATCCTCTTATTTCAGGCTGGCTTCAAGTTCCTTTTTGGGATAACCCTCCTCTTTCCACCCCCATTTCTCAACTTCTTAATGGAGAAAAGCCAGGTTGGGGGTGGGGAGTAGAATTGAG
Organism: Sarcophilus harrisii; assembly: GCF_902635505.1. Taxonomy (NCBI): domain Eukaryota; kingdom Metazoa; phylum Chordata; class Mammalia; order Dasyuromorphia; family Dasyuridae; genus Sarcophilus; species Sarcophilus harrisii. Next base: position 116,059,230 of record NC_045431.1, read on the forward strand.
ATCCTAGGAGAGTTAGGCCTCTGTAATATCCTAGTGGAATCCTGGAAGCATTATAAAGTGCTGTATTAAAAAGAACAAATTATAATTAAATGTTTCTTAATTGATACAACATATGTATTGATCCTTTCAACTACATTATTTAAACATGGCCTTTCAGAAAAGGCCATTGAATATTAGACAATGCTGGCATCTTTCCAATATATACATACAGCCCATGTGGGGTCAACTTTCAGAAGTAATAGAAAACAAAAGGAATGTGTTTTGAATACTGGTGCTTTAGTTCTCGAGGATAATTCTGCAGTGCAATTTTCTAAACACAAAGACTATAGTATTTATAGAATGTCACTTGGATACTGTTAACTTTCTTTGAGGTTAGCTGAAACAACCAATTTTACTTATTTCCTTTCTTTTTTTAAGAAGAAAATCAAAGACAAATTTTCTATTATAACTTAAGATAACAAAACAGTAGGAGAACCTTAGAAATCGCCTAGTCCCAACTTTCTCATTTTATGGGAGGGAAAAGTGGTCAACTGGCTTACAGTCAGTCACGTAGTGTGTGAAGGACAGAGCCTAGATGATAGAAGTGAAATGGAACTCATGTTAGTGGACAAATTGAAAGTGAGGGGACAACAGGGAAAGAGTGTAGGACAAAATTCTGTGATATACACACAATTAGGTTGTATAGTATGGGGAATGAAGCAGTAACAGAGACTGAGAAAGAGATGTCAGATGGAAAAGAAATGGGAGGAGAAATGTTCAGGAGTAGAAGGTGATCACCAGTGTTAGATTCAACAGAGAGGTCAAGAAGGTTGAAGATTGGGAAAAAGACATCAAATTTAGCAATTAACAGATAATTAATAACTTTGGAGAGAACAGTTATGGTGAGAATGCAGGGTTAAAGAAATGAGGGAGAGGGGGGAAATGGAGACTATAAGTTCCTCTTTCCCTCCAGAAGTTGGGTTAAAAAAGGAAGGCAAAGTGGAAAATGATTGTCTGAGGGGTTACTGGGGTCATGTGAGGGTTTTTTATGGTTTGGGGAGATCCAGACATCTTTTTTTCAGGTAATGGGGATTGGTTGAGATTGATGAAGTTTAGAAGGAGAGAGAGGATAATTTGGGGGGGCAGTCTATCAAAGTACACAGGAAAGGATAGGAATCTGGGGGCATGTTGGACCTCTTTATCAGAAATTATAAGGAGGATGAGAGAATAGGTGGTTTTGAGATGAAGAGAAGACAAAACTCAGGTGATTGAGCCTTATTTTCTCTCTAATCAATCAACAAACATTTTAAAAGTACCTTCTCTGTGGCAAGCACTGTGTTAAGAGCTGGGAAGCAAAGTATGGGGTGAGATCTTCTGAGAATGTAGATGATATTCTGGGAAGCTTGAGGAGAGAAGACAAAAAGTTTAGAATGGCTGCTTTAGTGGAGAGTATGATAGAGAATCAAGTGAAATGAAATAAAAAAAATTACTTTGTGTCCTGCAGCGTCAGCCCAGTTAAGATTAAATAATATAAATTTGTAGTGAACTCATTTAGTTCAATGACTTCCTCCAACACTGTTCAGCAACATAAGAGAAAGGTGGAGGAGGTGCATGATGGGAATAGTTCAAGGCCAAAATTGGACAATATTTGAGCAGCAATGGAACAAGGGGCATAGAATTAGACATTAAAAAGCAGTTCAAAGTACTTGTTGTTCAGTCATGTCTGACTTCATGATCATATTCATAAGAACTCGTGGATCGTGAATTCCCATGAGGCATGGGATGTTTGCACATTATTCAATGTGTTACTACTACTCCTATAGTGTAGACAACATTCAAATCATTTTGCCTTATAATAGTGATCTCCTTGTTTCCTTGGCAATGGTATTGAAGTGTTTTCCATTTCTTCAACAGATAAAACTGAGACAAACAAGTGAAGTGATTTTAAATCCAGGGTTATACAGTGTATCTGAAGCCAGATTTGAACACAGGAAAATGGGTCTTCTTGACTCCACGTCTGGAGCTATATCACCTAGTTTTTTTGAAGTGTTAAGATTAAATTAATTGTAGAGTCAAGTTGGGGAAGAGAAGAAATAAAGCTAGAACAGGATAACGGGATGGACAGTTCTAAGGGTTTTAGGACCCTGGAAGTCATGTTGAGAATGAAGAATAAACTTAAGAGGAATGAGGCATAGGAAGAGATGGAGCGATAAAAGGTTATGATCAAAAAAAAAATTCAGAATTATGAAAGTAGAATACTTATGGATTGTGGAAGAAGAACAAAGGTATGACTGTCCCTGTGGGTGGCTCTGTGGTGGAAGGAGGTAGGGGGTCATGGAAATTGAGCATACACTGCAGATTTGATGAAAAAGTAAATTAATCCAAATGAGGTCATTTAAAAAATTCATAGTGGTTATATCTATTCTTTCAGATAGGAAGAAAAATAGGCAAGCTTGAGATTAGTTCTAAACTGGGATACATTTCCCCAGTCTAATGTTTGTTGTTCACTGTGAGCTCTGATAATTCATTCCTATATTTAAACTTCACATTTATAAGAACTCGTGGAATAGTGAATTCCCATGAGGCATGGGGATGTTTACACATTTTTCATTGTGTTACTACTACTACTGTAGTATAGACAACATTCAAATCATTTTACCTTACAATAGAGTGGTCTCTTTGTGTTGTCACATCTTAATACCTTCATAATAATGTACTTTCTTTAAGTATTTACTTTTAATAAATAATCTTCATAGATCATTCAGCAAATGTATCCATTTGGTAGAGATAAAGAACATTGTTTTGGGAAATCTTTTTCAAAGGTACTTTTGAGAGCCCTGTTTTGTAATTCCTGTTTGAATTGTGCAAAATATTTCATAAAATGTAAACATCCCTTACTGAGATTCTTATAGTCCGTGGTGTTTAAGAGTCTAGTGGAGTGTTTCTGCTGATCTGCCCCAAATCCTCAAAGAGAGTAATTTTTGGGACAAGGTCCCACTTAGAACCTAGCCTGAACTAAATAATTTATCTTAAGTAATTTTGGATATGAATTGAAATTGACTTTAATAAATTAAGTGGCAGAATAGCTAAGTTATGCCTATTCAGAATTGAAGCTATGTAATTATATTGTCTGAAAACCACAGGTGCTCTTTGCTCAGCCGCAGGATTGTCCACACTTCTGAGATCATCTGCAGTGATGCTGTCTGCAAAGGCTCAATCCTGTGCAAAGTTGCAAATTCTAGTTGCACAGGATCTTCTTGTCTCTAGCCTTATTTTTGGACATTGGATAACCATACTCATCCTATATCTGGGTAATTTAAAAAAATTTTATATGCATTGATTTTATAATGAAAAAGAATGCTTACTGTTTTAAAGAAGATTCCCTTTTCTTTTCTTTAATATGAGAGAACATGTAATGGACTTAACCAGGTTAAGAAGTCTGTCCCAGTAAAACAGTGGGCTTGGACCCTAGAAAACCACTTGTGTGCACAGAACAGTAATCTAGACCTGAAAAAGGCTTTCTAGCATAAAGTCAGTTTAGTGTTGAGATTTGATCTACTTCTGCTTTGTGCCCGTTGAAGACAGGTTGGGTCTGGCCTAACCTATCCCAAAACGAAGCATTAAAGCATGCCATATTCTTCACACTAGTTCTAAAGAGTATTCATTGTCAAAATTGGCTACAGTGCTTAAATATTCAATTTATTTACTTAAAATGCCTCATAGATAATGAAATACCAAATAAAATGAAAGTTTCCTATAAATTGATTTGTTATGTTATTTTAAACTTAAATGACAAGTTATGTCATAGTTTATCCAGTAAGAGTCAGTCAACGAGCATTCATTAAGCATCTGCTGTGTTGCCAGCACTAATAACACAGAGAAAGAGAAAAGGCAGCCTCTGGCCATGAGAAGGACACGATCCAGTATGTATGTGGGGAACAAGAAGAGAGGGAACAATGTATAAACAACTATATTCAAATGAGATATTTACAGAATAAGTGAGGCATGGTCTCAGAGAAAAAACAAAGGTTAAGAAGAACTGGGAAAGACTTGTTTCAGAATGTAGCAAAGGAAAATAAGCATATAGAAATTGAGAGCTATAGTAGAATGAGATTTATGATGTGGATTTCTGGCACTATCAGCATTATTTGCTTTCCTTTGCTTCATAACCATAAATTTTAAAATATTGCTGTGCTTCCTTTGAGAGAAAAAGAGACAGAGAGAGAGACACAGAGAAGGAGAGAAAGAAAGACAGAGAGAATGTGTGTATGTGTGTTGAAGAGGTTTAAGTAGCTTATATAGAAATAAATAATTTCTAGTTGAATACTGTAGGCATTACCAAAGAATGTTTGCTTAAGTGAGAATATATTTTTGCTTGGCAGGAGTTTATAGACCCATTCATGCCTCTTACTTTAGTAGTTGAGGGCCTAACCTCTTTTGATAGAGTATTGCTGAGAAATCATCACCAACACATTTGTGTTTGCCTTTGTTCAGACCAATACCATTTTTCTAGAAGCCAGATTGGTTCCAAGAGTGACAACCAGCCCAAATACTGCAGAATCTATATTAATCCAAAAGATTCTAAAGATTCTTAACTTTCTTTTGTGTTCTGGACCTCATCTGGTAATCTAGGGAAGTTTATGATCCCATCTTAGAACAATGATTTCAAGAATTTTAAAGAAAATAAATTATATAGAAACAGAAATACTTTTTAAATAATATAGTCAAAGATCTCAAATTAAGAATCTCTTCTCCTAGTTGAAGATTTATCCTTTTGGGCATCTGCATAAAACTCATTCTATTATTTTAGCCCTTGGACAGTCCTCAGAACCCTAATGAATTATTTTGTACTTATTTCTTTTTTTTTTTTTTTAATTTTTTTTTTAATTTAATAGCCTTTTATTTACAGGATATATGCATGGGTAACTTTACAGCATTAACGATTGCCAAACCTCTTGTTCCATTTTTTAACCTCTTACCCCCCACCCCCTCCCCCAGATGGCAGGATGACCAGTAGATGTTAATGTACTTATTTCTTTTGCTGATTTTTCCTTTATCTTCAACCTTTGCATCCTTCTTAAAGTAAAAAAATCATGCCTGATTTGGTTTACAGTAAAGTTGCTCTGAGGGTGGTGGGAAAAGAGGAGATTGCTCCCATGGATCCCAATCTCCTTTTGTTTTTTCCTTAATTATGGCCCATTTCAGCAGTTCTCCCTTCTAAACTGATATACTTGCACATCTTTCTTTTTCCTCCCCTTCTTTCTTTCTCTTTTAAGCTTCTCCCCAAATCTCTTTCCTTTACTTCTGAACTTTGTAAGAGTTGTAACAACTTTGGGTTTTTCCTCCTTTTTATAGCACTGTATTGTCATTCTTGATCTCTCTGCTTCTAAAGAAGAGGTTCTTGGATCAGGTCAATTAGCTATATTCTCTGTCCTTGTAGTTCGGTGAATTGTATAATTATTTCTATTTGCAATACCAAGAAAAGAATTTAAATACTCAAGAACAGTAGCCATTGAAACACTAGAATAATTATTATATATTCTTTTCACCTGTTTTATACTATATGCATATTCAGTATAATAGTCTAAAAGACATCATTTAGGGACCTTTACACTCTTAATAATGTCTTTGGTTCCCATGTTTAGTTATCAACTTCATGCCCATGATTTACATATACATGCAATACATATATTTATGTATGTGTTATGGTGTATATACATATATATATTTACATACAAATTTGTATTTATGCTGACAAACACACATATGATGTGAACTCTGAAACCAGTTATTTTCTTCCCTTATCAGAAAATGCTAAAAAGATCCCATTCGGCTATTATCAGATATAATCAGTTTATCCAGACTATCTTATTACCATAATTAAGATAGTCATAATGTGAACTTTATCAACTATCTTTGCACACAAAAAAGAAGCTAGTTCTCCAAGACTGCCATGGTAGCATCTTTAAAACAGTCCCAACATTTCAATATATATCCTTGTCATTCTCAAGATCCCACCTTTATTTTTCCTTCTTCTCTCTAAACTATAAAAGTCATTTTCCCCAAAAGCATGTTGCAGAATCATCTTTGGATTTTGTTGTGACCTTTTCTTGTGAATAAAAACAAAGAGAAATGCCATTGTGATTTTTGTCACATGAACTTTACCTTTTAAATCAGGAATCGCTCTCTTGACTCTGACTCACTCTCTCTCTCTCTCTCTCTCTCTCTCCTTTTCACACTTACACACATATATTTGTATATATATTTATCCTATCATCCATTTATTATCTATCTGTAATTCCAAGAGAGAACTAGGGAGACGAATGTGGATCAAAGAATAGTATTTTCACCTTTTTCATTATTGTTTGCTTGTTGTTTTTTTCCTTTCTTTTCTTTTCCTTTTTTTTCTGATATTTTTGCACAACATGACAGGATATGGAAATATGTTTAGAAGATTTGAACATGTTTAATTTGTATTGCTTGCTGTTTTGGGGAAGTGGAAAAGAGGAGGAGAGAGAAAAATCTGGAACTCAGCATTTTGCAAAGGTGAATATTGAAAACTACCTTTGCATGTTTTTGAAAAAATAAAATAATATTAAAATACCAGCCTAAGAGTTATCCAGCTTTGCTTAAAGACTTACAAAGAGAAGAAATCCATTATCTTTCAAGGCAATCCATTCCACTTTTTAGTTTAATACTAGTAAAACATTAGTAATTCATTTTGGTTTTGGTTTTGTCCTTTTGCTCTTAGCTTCTTCTGTTGAACTTGTGTTGAATTCTACGCTGTAACTAGAATTATGAAATTTTGGAGCTTGAAGAAGCATTTGGGATGAACTGATTTCAATTCAACAAATATTTTTAAATGTGTTTTTATGTTCTGTTATAAATGCTGGGTATCAAAAGACAGAAGATTTATTCCAATGAGAGCTCATTTTATTGATGAGGGAATAGAGTCTGAGAAGCTGTGACTTTGCTAAAGTAACATAGCTACTTAATGGAAGAGCAGGAATTAAAACCAGATCTTTTCATTTTAAAGATCAGTGTACTTTTCTCTACACAGTACTGCTTTCCCAAATATTCTAACTGGGTATTGTAGATCTACATTTAGAAGAGTCACAATTATAGTTCATTAAAGTCACTTGAAACTCTCCTCGCTAGTGGGAATGTTGGCAACATCATTAAATCATTTAGATTTTAACCCAATAAGTATGTTTCCACAATCATGGCTTGTATACAGTGGTTTGCTATAAAGTTTTTTACTTTCTGCTAATTATTATTAATGTTTCTTTAAAGATCTGTGATTTCATCAACACGATCAGTCTGTGATTTTATTCAATATCTCTGTTTATTTTTGAGTCTTCCTGAATTTCTGTGACCAAAAAAAAATTATCACCATGTTCCTAGAGATAGAGGTTATTCCTCTAATGCAGGTTTAGCATTTGTGAGGTTCAGGATACCAGTAGTACTAGGAAACAAGGAAACATTATTATTGAAGGAACATATTTATAATAAAGAGGAACAGTTAGGGAGGATGAAAACAAAACAAGTTTCAGGTGGAATGAGGTACCCCAAACCAGATGAATATGGCAGACTTTTATGGATCTCATATTGGAGTTGAACAGGATTATTCATGGGGGAGGGGAGCAAGGAACTTAGAGCTGGGGACTGGTGCTGATTCATAGTATTTGCTGAGTTGGATGGTTGGGGGTATGTGTAAGGATAGGTATGGGGGTAGGTATAGAGGAACTCTCCTGGGAAATTCACTACTAATTGGTATTCAGATTCCCTGCTTCTATTACTGCTACACTCCAATCTTTTTTGCTTGGTAGAGCAAGGAAGTTGCTACAGTTATTACATCCTCCTATGAAAGATATACATCCTGGGGTTGGGGCTTTTAAACTTGAATAGGTCCTGCTATAGATTTGTGCTATAATAAATAAGTCCCGGCTTCATAAACCTAAGGTTAACTTCTATGGCCTGATGAAACAGAGTAAGTGTAATTCAGAAGGTGTAGGGCATTTAATCTTGCAAAAAAATTTTTAAATAGGATAGACACTGAGAAGAATGGAAAAACCAATAGATTTGGAGTCTATGAGTTTGAATTCATACCTATATATTTTGGGACAAGTCACTTAATCCCTCTGGGCCTTAGTTCCATATCTTTAAAATGGGAAAGGGGGCTTGGACTAGATGACCCTGAAGGATCCTTCCTTCCTGAAGTCATATTCCTCTGAAATAATTTATTTGCTGCCACCATTGTTATATTAGGCAAGTTGTCTCAGAGATCCACACTTGGTAGCATGATTTTACCACTTCTTATGTGAGAAAACAATACCTCACTGGCCTCCCTTTGCTATCCCCTGAGTCTTTTGTATCATAATTCCCAAGGAACAGCGTAACATTTAATGAAAAGCCTTTGGGACTATTTTAATTGGTTGTTGTCATAATAGTGTTTTCCCTTAGCAGTTTGGTTATGGGCTGGATTCATTTTGAAGTAGCTTTCCAGTTTCAGATTATGTCAGTTGGTATTCCGATTAGTTCTTTATGTTCCTCAGATATTTAGAGCTAGAAGCCACCTTTAAGTAATAGCCCTTTATTTTGGAAAGGATGCCAGGACCACTAGCAGCTTTTCCCAGCTGGGCTTTGAATCTTGTTTTTTAATTTGAAATCTAGTGTGCTATTCATCAAGCTCTGCTGCTTTTCCATTTTTTTCCTACTCTATTAAGGAGGATTAATTTCATGATTTACTTGTTCAGTTGTTTCAGTTGTGTCTGACTCTTCATGACCCTATTTGGGGTTTTCTTGTCAGAGATACTGGAGTAGTTTCCATTTCCTTCTCCAGCTTATTTTACAGATGAGGAACCTGAGGCAAACAGGGTTTAGTGACTTGTCCAAGGTCACATAGCTAGTAAGTATTCAGTTACATTTGATCTCAAGTCTTCCTGACTTCAGGACTGCCACTCCATGCACCGCACTGTCTTATCACCATGTATCCTTTCTCAAATCCCTAGGAAGACACTAGTCACTCTCTGAGTCAGTAAATATTTATTAAGCACCTACTGTGGTGCTAAACCCTAGAGACACGGAGACCTAAAAATCAATATAAATGCAAGTTAAATTTTGGTGAAGAGGGGTAGACACTGTGAACATCAGTAGTGGACATACATGCAGATGTCTCAAGCAAAATTCTGTAGAAATCATAAAATTCTAGAGGTGGAAATGAGAGAAATGGGAATCCATTCCAGGGATGGGGAATGACACAGATTGCCAAGTATTCTTCAGTTTAACAGATTTTCTGCATCTCCCCCTGTCCAAATACCACCAAAAATACCTGTCATCTTTTGTCTGCCAACCTTTCCGAGCTCATTTAGGCTGGTTTTTGAATGACACACATGCTCTATAAAATCAGGGTATACTTTGGAATTCTTTTATACTTCACAGGGCTCTTGCTTTGCTGATACTGTTTTGAGAAAAGTAAAGTTACCTCCTTAACCCATTGAGGTGGTAGAAGAAGACTTTAGTGGAGGTACTGTTTATTTCCTTATTGGGAAAAGTAGTGGGGAAGGAAGATGGTTTATGAAAATATCATACATTCAAATAATTTCTAATAATTTAGTTGTTTTTCATGGTGAAATAATTTTTGTAATTGTTTGAGTATGCCAATATCAACCAATTGTGACAAGAATCAGAACAAATAAATGAAATACACTCATAGAACTCTTGATTTTAGTTTGCTTAGCCATTCATTCTACTAGCTCAGAAAACAATTTGCATAACTCAGAACTTTGCTTATTGACAGCATACTGTTTGTAAGCAGAATTGGAGTTCCCAAGCTATATGTTTCATCTTAGCTGTTTTACATAGAAAATAATTGTCATTAATATTGCATAAATTTATTTTATAACTGCTGTGTGTGAGACATCAAAGCCCCAGTAGGTCTAACATCTGAATGTCTGTTCAAGGACCTAGAATTATTTTTGTGTTTGTTTGTTTATTTCAGGCCTTTTGTGTGAGCATTTTAAAATTATTTTAATTACACTTTTAAAATTAATAGTCATTTTCTACTATCCCTTCAGAAAAAAAGTAAATCAAAGCAAAATCATTGTAACAAATATGCATAGTCAAGCAAAACAAATTCCCATTTTGACCATGTCCAAAAATGGATGTTTCTGCATATTTAGAGTTTAAAATATATTTGTACTTATGGTACATAGGCACATATAAATACATTTATTCTTTGTAGACATGTGTATTTCTCCAAATATGTATTTATCTGTTTATATCTACATAAATGCAGATATCTTTACAACTCAATATGTAAAAACACACATCTTTTTTGTTCTGCTCTGTTCTAGTCCATCATTTTGAATTTCTGTTTTGGTAGCTGCTCCTAGGATATCCATATTCCTTAAATCTTCTACCTCTGCCAGCCAGTAATCTTGAGCTTGTCTCTGTTAGTATTTCTGCTGTACCCGTGCCATTCCAGATTGCTAGCTCTCCTTTGCATTTCCTCCATAATTGTTGGTTTTCATAGCTGCTTAAAGGAAGGACTTAGACTTTTTTGAATCCTTGTATTTCTGTTTCCAGTCCCTATCAAAACATCAGTTTAAGTTGTAAATCTTGCTTAAATACTGATATTCCCTTCAGTGTGACTCTAGTTTTTATAGCCATAGATATGCTCAACTTTTATGTACCTCAGTTTTCATATCTGTAAAATGGGGATTATAATAATACCTTCCTCACAGGGATGTTTTGAAGATCAAATCTTTAAAGAAAATCAAACTTTAAAGCATTTTTAAATGCTATTTATGGTTGTTGATTAGTTGATTGACTTACTGGTGCTTGGTTGTAGTATTCCTGTTGTGACTCCTCCCTTTCCCTCAATCAGCTACTTCCATGTTTACCTGTGCTGGCCTTGACTTCCTTGAGCTGACCTTTCTACCTGCTTCTACTTCTTCTGACCTCATTTTGTGCAGTACTGAAATGGATGAGACAGCTTTATTATTTTTTCTAGGTTTCAGATATTTGGTAGAATTTTCATGGCTATTCTGTGTTTCTGTAACATTGCTTACTTTATTGGCTCCCTGACTTTTACTTTTTACACCACATTTATGTCTAGATAAGCACTCTCTCTTCCATCTCTTTCCCTACACCCACACTATATATAGGGAAGAACTATCTGCCATAGGTGACTATCTTATATTTTCTACACTCTCTACTCACAGTCTTTACCTCTCTACCAAGAGGAGAAAAATGTGCAGAAGGATGGAGATTAAGCTCCAGAATATTTTCATTTGAATGGTATTGTGTTATTGTAGGGTTTGTGGACCCTCTAAAAAATTACTGCTCTAATGTCTCAATGTAGTATGGATGGGACTGGGGATTCTGGAAGATTATGCCTGTGCCCACAAGCACTGGGACTCTATCAGAGTCTGTTTTCTGAAGACCATTTTACATAAATATGAAGCAGCATATCATCAGTAGTCTGGCCACCTGGTGAAGAAACATTTTCAGTTTCAGCAATCTGTGAAGCATAGAAAAATAAAAAAAATAATTCTTGGTCAGTTAGTCAGTGTGGCTCCTTTCCTATGATATTACAATTTGGGGAGGGGAAGGATTGGAGAAAATGCTAAAAATCAATTTTTTTAACTGTTAACACTAAATGTAAGATCCTTGTCCAGTGATAACAAATAGACATATTGCTCTTGGAGATAAAATATATTCATCTTTATACTCTTGTTAAAAAAACTTTGATATTAGGAAAAATTAAAAGAAAAAAGGGACCCCAGAAGTTGACAAGAATAGATAGTGTCATGGAAACAATGAGTATGAGCTTAAACAGAATTAGGAAAGATAAAGAAGGATAGAAGGACCTGGTATTCTGTAGTTCATAAGAGTCAGAAAGAATTGAATACGATTGAATGACTGAACAGCAACAAACAATCTGAGACAGATAGTTTAGATGGATAGGAAAGGGCTTATTATAGTTGAGAAGGAAGAGGATTGCTTTTGAGAAGCATTTTTACTGACCTCAAGTATTCCATAACAGCAAAGGTCTATCTTTCCAGTACAATTACTTTGCTGGTTTTATGTGTTGACTTATATCTAGAACATCAATACCCTCAAAGAACTAAAAATGGGCATTGCACAAAGACAGTTGGGAACTTCAAAGAACAGGTATAAAGAACGTCTTTTTTTTTTTTTATGACACTCTATCATTTCATTTTTTTATTTCTTTCTTTGCCCCCAATTGATATATTGAATATATGATAGAAATATATAACAATTTATATAGACACAGACCATCTCTTAAATAAGATTTTTAAAAATATAATGATTTTCTATAGTAAAATCTTTGATCAAAAACGAATATGAACTGGTCACATAGCTGACGAAAAGCCCTGAAATCCATGGAATTTTTTTTTCCCCAATTTCATATGTCAGAGGAATAATACTGACAATGATAGTTAACACCGATAGAGAACAAACAATAGTTTGTGAAGCATTTTATATACTTCATCTCATTTAATCCTCTCCTCAATGACTGATGAATACAGATGGCTGTCATCATTCTCATTTTATAAATGAGAGAAACTGGTCCTCAGAGAAGCTTCAATGACTTGTGAAAGTGTCACACCTACTTGTGAGGGTTTGAGATAGGACTCAAACTCAAAGGGATTGATCGATTCCCTAACTTTAAGATCAGCATTCTGGTAACTCTATGTTAAAGTAAAATTCATCAAAGATTCTACCATAGACAGTAGTACAGTGTACAGAAATCTTAAGGAAAGGAAAAAGGAATAAATATTTAAGTTCCTACTTTGTGCCAGGCACTATGTTAAGTATTTTACAAATATCTTATTTAATTTTGGGGAGGATATAGGCACACAGGATGAGATGTTCTATTGTTGGAAAGATCTGTATGTGAAATAATGGATTCTTTGAAATATATACAGTTTTTTTGAGGAAAAGATAACTACTACTCATAGGTTGAATATCATTAGTATTCTTCTACCAATACTAACAAGAGTGGTTTTAGTATAAATGAAATTAAAATTAATTTTGTTTTGAGACAGGTTGGGGAATTTCATTAGTGCTCCATGATATAATTGGGTGTTGTCATCACGGTCCCAGTGGTTCATGTCATCTAGTGTATTTTAGGGTAGGTTAATAGTGGGGAGGCGGAAGGACAGCTAAAATATCTTTTATCTCATATTTTATTTGTTTCTTTTCCCTTCTCAGTGAAAGTGTAGTATATTAAGTATGGGTTATAAGACTTGCTAGCTAATGTACTTAGAATAAGACTCTGAGGATGTTTTGGAATATTTAAACTGCTTGTCTTGACAGTGTTTCATTGCAACTGTTCATTATGAAGTCTGTCATTTGGTGCCATACATGAATTGAGACAATCAGCAAAAATCCTTCTCAGAGGAAATACTTAGAGTATAGAGAAAGACATGTTTAACTAAGTTAAATGGGTTGCTGCTTTCAATTTACAAGATAATAAGAAAAACAAAAGAAATAATAAAACATACTAGAGCCAGAAGTTTGGAATATATCCAATATAATTGAAAAAAGAAAAATCTGGCTTATAAGTATGTGCCTAATATGAGTGAGAAATCCCAGAGTTCATGAAAGTAAAAAGAATTTAGACGATAAGAGTACAGATCCGTTCTTAATTCCCTAAAGGCTCAATCAACTAACCAACATTATATTAAATACAATTGATCTTCATTACTTGAGAATTCTACATTTGTGAATTTGCCTTTTAACTACAATTTATTTGCAATCTCAAATCAATACTCCCAGTGCTTTCTGGGTCATTCATGAAGAAATTAAAAGATTTGAGTCACTTAACAGCTGCAGTCAAGCAAGGTGATGATCTACCTTCTTGTTTAAGTTCTCATACTGTAAACAGGTATCCTTTTCATAATCTATTTAGTGTCAAGGTTTTGTTTTGTTTTGTTTTCACTTTGTTAGTGATTTTGCTATTTAAAATGGCCCTCAAGTATAGTTCTATCGTATTTTCTAGTATTCCTAAGCTGGAAGAAATCATGATGTGCCTAAAGAGAAATACACGTTTGATAAGCTTTGTTTGGGCCAGAGTTTTAGTGCTATTGGTCATGACTTCTTTGTTAACAAAGCAATAATATGGTACATCCAGAAAAAGGAAGAGGAAGATTGGTGAATTCACCAATCTGTACCTGAAGCCACTCAGGAAAATGCTAAAATTAATACTAGAACAAGAGAATGGCTGAGACCTAATTCTGCATTTCTTTCAGGAACAATAGTCTATCCAGCATTCACTAATTAAGTGTTTTCTGCGACTCTCAAAAGTGTTGTCTTTGCCCATTAGATTGTAAGCTTCTTAAGACAGGGACTTTTTCTTACTTGCGTCAACCAACATTTTGCACAATGTCTTGCTCATGGTAGGTGCTTAATAAATTGAATTGAATTGAATGAGAAAGAACTAACTGTACATGCTATATTCTAGGCGCTATGTTAGTTCTTGCTTATGGACAAAAGTGAGATATTCCTTTCCTTCAAAGACCCCATATGATACAAAAGTGGATGGGAAACTAGTGGAGATGAGTGAAAATAAAGTAGCTGATGTAGTTGTTTGACAAAATTAATTTTTACCAAAAGTTATAAAGCCTTTTAACAATTGCCTTTGCAGAAACTACACAGATAGAAGATCCCAGAAAACAATGGAGGAGAGAGCAAGAGAGAATGCTAAAAGACTACCTTATGGTAGCCCAAGATGCTCTCAGCACACAGAAGGAATTGTACCATGTGAAAGAGAAAAGGCTTGCTTTGGCTCTCGATGAATACATGCGATTAAATGATGCTTATAAGGAGAAGTCCAGTTCCCGCACAAGCTGTAAGTATACAGTCTAATTTGATTATTCAGGAGCTTTTACTCCAAATAAAAAAGAAACTTGCCTACTTAAGTTTCTTCAGGATCTCAGGTAGAGTTTTTATTTCCTACTGCAAGTAGGAAAGACACACAGGAGAGGAAAATGTGCCCTAGGTTTCTCATTAATCTTCTCTGGCACCAGCACTAGTTCTTGATATTTTAGGTCAGAATTTTCTGTTTTATAGATCATATGTGCCATTTCTGACTTCATCCTCTTACTTTTCTTGACTGTCATTTGGGACATTTCTCTGCTAATTAGTTTCTCTGCAAAAAGAGAGGCAAAACAAAAGAGAGTTTTACTTATTCATGGCAACAACTCTAGCAAACTCACACACACCCCTACACAAAGAGCTTATAGAGTTAGGTGTTGTTGAAATTATTGATCATAGTGAGACTTTTGTTTCCCCCAAAGATTTTATTTACCTTGTTCTTATTACTTATTTTGTATAGACCCTAGAGCAGAGGATCTTAGCTTTTTGAATGAACTGTATCAATTTGGCCAGTCCAGTGAAATAATATTTTTAAGTGGATAGTATTCTATTTTATCCATTTAAAAGCAAGATTTACAAAGCAGGACAATTAAAGTAACTTTTTTTTTTAAGTTTACAGACTCCAGGTTAAGAACCTTTGATCTCGAGTTTTAAAAGTATTTTAGGCATAGATGGATGTTAGAATACTTTATTAAAAAAGAAAACTACTTGGAATTCAGGTTGTATTCTCTTAGATGAACAGGAGTCAGTGAAAATGGAAAATTTATGACTTCATAGTAATATCCCTTTTGTCCTTTTATGACAAATTTCATTCTTTTAATTAAAGGGTAATTAAATTATGGTTGGATCATGATTTTTCATATTTATTTTCTGAGTAAGGAATGGAAAAAGGAAATTAATAGGCATATTACTTAAAGTCACTTTCTAGGACCATAGTTTCATTAGGAGAGTGGGGGGATGGGATGGGTTGGGAGGATGCTGAGGAGGAGAGAGCATACTACTTTTATAGATGCAGACCATGCTTATATGATTTTATGAGTCACTGTGACCAAATAATTCCTCCCATCCCACCCTTGGTATTTCTCCAGATTCAGCTAGGGTGGTCCTCAGATGAAACAAACTATAGACCAGTTCTCTGAGACCTTCTTAGCTGCATAGAGTATTAACTTCAGTGGAATACATGTAAAAAGTAATTATCACTTCTATCCCATGGTGAGGTATCAGATAGGTATCCCTGTTGGAGGTGTAAAATAGATGGATCATAGAAATGATTATGGAATTTAAAAGTTAATTTTTTTCTTTCAAAAGTATTTTCAGGATCTTCATCCAGCACTAAATATGACCCTGATATTCTGAAGGCAGAGATCTCCACTACACGGTTAAGGGTAAGAATATTTCATATTGCTTATTCATATCATAGAATATTAAATGCTGAAAGGGACATCATCTCAGTTCCAAAGTAGGAATCTCCACCATATTATCTCTCAGAGATCCTGCTGTATCTGTCTACATTTAATGACAAGGCACTTACTACCTTATAAAACAGATCATTTAAGCTTGGGACAGTTTTAATTAATTTAGCTCTTTTTTATATTAAGCTAAAATTTACCTTTTTGTAACAGTTATCATTGATTAGTCTTCGCACTTCTTTTTGAAGCTACACAGAAACAGCCCTCTTCCATATTGGAGCCATTGTGTGTCACTTCTTCAACTCCCCCACACCTATTTTCTCTGAGCTGTGAATGTCCAGCTCACTATGCTATTAGACCTTCAAACTATTCTGGTTGCCTTCATCCAATTTCAGTTTGCCTGATTTCCTACTAAAATATGGCAACCAGATCTTAACATAGGATTCCAGATGTCTGAATAATGCAATGTCTGTAGTAAAGTGACTGCCTCCTTTCATCTTGCCACTATACTTCTGTTAAAAACGAGGCTGCATATGACAGACTCATTGCATGTGGCTCATATTGAGCTTATGATCAACAAAATCCTTAACTAGGTCTTTAAAAAAAAAAATCCAAAACATGAACATTAATGAAGTATATATCTCCTATTCTTGCATTTTTTTATTATTTGCTTTTTTTTAATCATGAAGAGTATTTCTTGTTATTTTCCCTTGATAATAAAGGCAGGACTTGTGCTCCCAAAAGCACCTCATTATGGATTCATAGAATTTGTAGCTGGTAGGAGCTTTAATGACCATCTAGTCACCATCTTCATTTTAAAGAAAAGGAAACAGAGGTCCTAAGAGATTAGGTGATTTCCCCCATTGTGAATGCCCACAATGGCATTCACTAGTCTTGTGAATGCCCTTGTTAATGCCCATTCAGCATTCACTACAGCCAGTCTCTCCTCATTCCCAGGCCCTCAGAGAAATCTCTGGTCACTGTCTTTTGCAGTGCTTATTACCACTTTTACCAAGCTTACCTCTCTGTCTGAGATCTTTAGAGATCTCTGGCCATCACTTCATGGAGTGAAGGTTTAAATGTATGATAGAGCAATGTAGGACCTTTTATTCACGTGTTCACATCCTGCCCCTAGCTGACCTCCTGCTGATTCCTAGTGAGCTCCTGATAAACCCCTGGTCAAAGAGACCTACTTCCTCCTCCCCACAGCTTAAATAAGGTCTATGAGGTCACATGCACAGTCAATCAGAGAAGGAGATGCCTCCCGTTAATGATGAGAATTTCAATGTGACCAGAACTCTCCACCCATGAAACAGTCCCTGCTGGTTCACAGAAAACCACTTCCTGGTATCTCAGGCTTCAAAGCCTCTTTACTTCCTGTTGTACTGTACCTGACTCTTCCTCTGACCCTTACACTCCATGTCTGGACTCCTGGTTTTTATCTGCACTTTACCATTATAGGATCATTCCTTGGTTAACCTTCTGTGGAATCCATTCTCATCAGCTGACAACACCTTCTCAAAGTGTGACTTCCAGTTTTTCCCATTCCTTTCTACTACAGATAAAGAGAATAGTATTCTGCCTTGATTTTCAGCAATTTCTTTTGGGAACACAGGGCACTCATTCTTCCTGAAACTCTAGAGTCATTAAAAACTCATGTTGTTTTAATTGTTGTTTCACTGATTTCGTGTCCAGCTTTTTGTGACCCCATTTGGGATGTGGTTTGCCATTTCCTTCTCCAGCTCATTTTACAGATGAGAAAACTGAAGCAAAGTAGGTAAAGTGATGTGCCAGGGTCACACAGCTAGTAAATTTGAGCCTTGGACTTCCTGACTCCAGGCCCAGTGCTCTATCCATTGCACTATTTAGCTGGTCATGCAAAGAACCAGCTGATGAAGTCTAAAGATCCTTCTGGTGGGGCTTTTTCAGAATACAAAGGCCAACCTAAGCATCCTAGCTCCTGACTCCCATGGAGTTTCATGCTTTGATTGCCTTCATTAGTTAGGAAAAGGGAGAGGTGGCAATAGCAGTCAACACATTATGGGTATTGAATCCTTTTCTAATGCTGATTATTACAAATCAATATTATTTCCAGGACTGGATGGATTAGGCACTGTAGGAGGGAAGAAAAACTAGCTAGTTAGTATTGTGTCCCCAATTAGTCCTCAAAGACTAAAATGCTCTCTTGTCATCTTCCTCTTGAACTCTTCTTGGGGGTCTGTACTCTGTTTTGGGAATCTCTCATAGTCACTGGTTAGCAGACGAAGCTCCAATTTAATGATATCTCTCTTTCCCCTTAAGCCTGAGACACCTCTGTTGGGAAGCTGTAGTGAATAGAGCACTGGGCTTGGAATCAAGTAAGATTAAGTTCCATTTCAGATATTTACTAATTTTGGAGAAATTAGCCTCAGTTTCCTCAGCTGTAAAATGGATCGTAATATCCAAATAGATCATAATAATACTTACCTCCTTGGGTTGTTAAAAGAATTAAATGGGATATTTGTAAAGTGCTTAGCACAATGCCTGGCACATAGTAGGCACTTAATAAATGTGTATTCTTTTCCTCCCCCCAAATCTCCCTCAGGTGTAAAGTCCTTAGCTACCAATGGTATAGAACAACTATGTCAAACTCAAATAGAAATGAAGGCCACCAGTCCCCATATAAGGATCCCAGTGGGACAACTTTAGCTTCTGATGGGCTCTAATTTTTTTGAAATTACTTTAAATTTTTTTTTTCCTAAATGTATTTTATTTTTCGCAACATAATCACTACCCCTTCTCATATATAATTATACTTTCCCTTAGAAATATAAAGTTCAGTAAGACCTTTCAGCACAGAAATCATCAGGACCAGAAAGGATGTTGTAGTAGAGAGGAAACCATCTAGTTCAACTGCCTTGGTTTTTTTTTTGTTTGTTTGTTTGTTTGTTTTGGGTTTTTTTTTTGTTTTTCAGAGAAGGAAACTGAGACCCAGAGAGGCCTCAGAGAGTTTAAGTGACTTTGTTAAGGTCACATAGATGCTAAGTGCCTGAGTTAGTATTTGAACCCAACAGCACAGTGGATAGAATATTGGGCCTGAAATTAGGAAGACTAAGTTCAAGTCTGAGTTAAAATCTGGCTTCAGATACTTGCTAGTTGTGTGACACTGGGCAAATCACTTAATCTTGTTTGCCTCAGTTCTTCATCTTTTATAAAATAAGCTGGAGAAGGAAATAGCAACTACCCCAATACCTTTGCCAAGAAAGCCTGAAAATGATCACAAAGAGTTGGACATAAATGAAAATGACTGAACAAAAAAATAATCTTGAGGCTCAGAGACAGCACTTTTTCCACTGCTCTTTCTTTAAAAATACAAATATCTTAAATAATGATAAAGTTAGTCTTGAGTAGTTCTTCTTAACATGGAACTCTATAATGATAAAAAAAAAAAAGACTATATATACATACACACATACATACACATAGATATATGTGTGTGTGTGTATATATATATATATATATATATATATATATATACACATATAATTTATACATGTATACACACATAACTATATTTTAGTGTAATTGATTTCCTTTGTAATAACATGTAATTTATCTTGTAAGTTTAAAAACATTTTGAGGAAACATTAGGTTTCACCAGACTGCCAAAAAGGTCCATCACACAAAAATTGGTAAGAACTCCTGCCTGGAGTGTCATACTCACCTTTACCTCTCATTCCTTTTCCTTACATCCCTCCTGAAAAGAAAAAAGTTGTTCTTTCTAGAGCTGTCATCTAGCACTAATATTAATCATGACTTTTAATCTTAATTTCTGTTCCCTAGTATCCTGTACAATTATAATATCACTGGAACATAAATATATTGTTTTCTTCATATATTTTTCTTGTTCCATGCCAGTTTCTTTTTTTTTTTTTTTTTTTTTTAAATAGCCTTTTATTTACAGGATATATACATGGTAACTTTACAGCATTAACAATTGCCAAACCTCTTGTTCCAATTTTTCACCTCTTACCCCCCCCCTCCCTAAATGGCAGGATAAGTAGATTTAAATATATTAAATATAACTTAGATACACAATAAGTATACATAAAAACATTATTTTGCTGTACAAAAAAGAATCAGACTCTGAATTATTTAAAACTTGAAGGAAATCAAAAATGCGGTGTGCATAAATATGGATTAAATTCAATTAATGGTTTTTAGTCATCTCCCGGTTTTTTCTGGGTTAGCTAGTTCAGTTCATTACTGCTCCATTAATATTTGGTTGATCTGTTTGCTGAGGATGGCCTGATCCATCAGAACTGGTCATCATCTATATTTTGTTGAAGTATATAATGATCTCCCTGGTCCTGCTCTTTCAGCATCAGTTGGTTAATCTCCAGGCCTTTCTGAAATCATCCTGTTGGTCATTTCTTCAGAACAGTAATTTCCATAATTTTCATATACCACAATTTATTCAGCCATTCTCCAACTGTGGACATCCATTGGTTTCCAGTTTCTAGTCATACAAAAGGGCTGCCACAAACATTTTGGGACCCAAGTCCTTTCCCTTCTTTATAATCTCTTTGGGATATAATCCCAGTAGTAACACTGCTGGATCAAAGGGTATTCCATGCCAGTTTCTATAAATCTTCCTATGTTTTATGAGATTTCTTATGTTATTGTGACTAATATTAAATGGTGGATTTATGCTATTCTTTAATATTTATCATTATTATATGCTACTTTTTACATTGTCAGTTTTCTGTGTAGTTGTAGTGATTGTTTTTAAACATTATGCTGTATCATTCTCTTATGATCATTGGGATTTTTCATAAGAATTATGTTTTTATCTCCTAATGTTCTTTTTGAGCCTTGTTTCATTTTAGGATATTTATGCATGAGACTATTTTTTCTCCATTTTTTTGTAGGGAAAAATTAATCTTTGGTCTGTTGTTAAGGGAGAAGTACATATGAGAAGAATGTTCTGTTATTTTTATTACTATAACATTTCATTAAATACTTTTACTTTAAGTCTCCCCCTACTTCCTTAGTAAAATTTAATGATGGAGACCTGTAAGCTATGATTTGGAAAGGATTCCAACCCACAGAAACCTACAGCCAGATATATCTTTCTGTGGATTGTTGGGTAAAAGAGGCTTCAGGCACTACATTAAAACATTCCTTTCCTTCTGTATCTCTTCTTCGATCTTCTTCAGGCGGTATGTTACAATAAAACTTTGGACTTTGTCAAGATAGACTTAGTTTCCAATAAAGACTCCTACATATACTAGTTGTATAACCTTGGGCAAATCATTTAATTTCTCTAAGAATCAGTTCCTTCATCTGTAAATTTTTAGTATCTGTAGTAAAAGGAGAGTGCAAAATAATTTTTATTCTACCTTCATGAGTATAGAAATATTAGCTATAAGATGGGTATAGGAAATGGGAAGAGAAGTTGGGAATATATTTGAAGGACTGGGAAAGACACAAGATGTAATGTACAAAAGCAGAAATTGGAGTGTTAGAACAGAAGATAAAGTGAGAAGAACAAAAATTCTGAGATCAAGAATGGTCTGATTGCTTTCATTCCAAGATAGCCAAGATGTTAATTTATTATTTTTTTATTTTTTTTACCAGTAGATGTTAAATATATTTAAACATAAATTAGATACACAATAAGTATACATGACCAAACCGTTATTTTGCTGTACAAAAAGAATCAGACTCTGAAATTTTCTTACTTGTGAAGGAAATCAAAAATGCAGGTGGGTATAAATTGGGTTGAATTCAATGTAAGTTTTATCACTCCCAGAGTTCTTTCTCTGGGTGTGGCTAGTTCATTCATTACCTCCATTGGAAATGATTTGGTTGTCTCATTGCTGAGGATGGCCAGATCCATCAGAACTGGTCATCATATAGTATTGTTGAAGTATATAATGATCTCCTGGTCCTGCTCATTTCATTCAGCACAAGATGTTAATTTAGACTGTAGGTTTCTTTTAAGGAAACTTTCACCTATTTTCATTATTCTTTGAAATGTTGATTAGATACAATATTAAACTTTTTATCAACTTGTTAAGTGGTGCTCTGAACTAAATAGTTCAACTATGGAGAAATTACTTTGTTACCATGCTTTTACTCATTCATTCATTCGTTTGTTTGTTTGTTTGTTTGTTTGTTTAAACTACAACAGATGTGGCCAGAGAAATATTGTCCAAGATTTAAGAATTATCCAGCTAAGAATAATAACTCTTCAAAAAAGCGAAAAATAGGTTAAATACAAAGCAACTTATAATCTATTTTACTGGTTTTGCTTTGAATTATATTATTGTCTTTTTTTGTTAATTCTTTTAAGGGTTCAGAATAGCTTTTTAATCATAATATAGGTCAGGACCCTCACTTTCTTCAAGTTTTTTCAACAAAATATCTTGGAATCATGCTGGGAGGAATTTCCTTCATTGACTAGATCAAAATTCCACTAGACTTTATCATTTGGGCTTTTATTCCATATTTTCATATAAATGTAGGATTTACCCTGTAATTTTTCAGATTATATCCTGACATTCCTAAATCCTGTGAAAGTGGTATTTCAAGGCCCCAGAGTACAAAACTAAGGGTAATCGGTCGCTGGTAGTTGCAGAAAGGCAATGTAGAACTTGGAACTTGTTCAGAAATGGAATGGACTGCCTGGGGAGGAAATAAGCTGCTAGTGTCTGGAGGTCTTTGAATGGAGCAAAAAATACTTGTTGGGAATATTATACAGAGAAGTCATGCTTCAAGAGGTTGGAGTAGATATCTTGGGAAATCCCTGCTAGTTCTTAGAATTTCACTTTAACAAACCTTATTTTACTGATTGAAAGACTAATTCTGTCTATTGTATTAATCTCCACACACAAGAAAATGACCTCAATGTAAATACTTTGTTCTTAATGGAAGTTATTTACACAAATCATTATATATAAATGGGCAAGTATAAAAAAGGCAGTTTTGATTTTTTTTTTTTTTTTTTTTCCTATTCTCAGTGTTCACATCATTGTTTTTGGCTGGAGATGATATCTTAAACTCAATATGTTTGAAATTGGACTCATTATCTTTATCCCCAAACCCTCACCTGTTCCCCATTATTGATGTCCCATTCGGGTCAAGGATACCACCTCTCAATCACTTAAGCTTCCAACCAACCTAAATTTCTGTCTTAACTTTTCCTCTCTCTTTTTTTTTATTTTTTATTTAATAGCCTTTTATTTACAGGATATATGCATGGGTAACTTTACAGCATTAACAATTGCCAAACCTCTTGTTCCAATTTTTCACCTCTTACCCCCCCCCCTCCCCTAGATGGCAGGATGACCAGTAGATGTTAAATACATTAAAATATAAATTAGATACACAATAATTAACTTTTCCTCTCAACATCCTTCCTCTCTTTTGCCCTCTCTCCAATCATTTGCCAAGTCCTGTAAATTGTCATTTCTACTTGATTGTAATCTCTCATATGTGCATCTTCTTCCCTATGCTGCTATCATTACCCTTGTGCAGGCCCTCAACACCTCATGTCTGATCTCTCTTCTTCAGTCCATTGATTTTCCTCAAGTGTATCTCTGACCAGGTTAACCCCCTTATTCATTTAACTCTAGTAACATTCTGTTACTTTCAGGATCAGACATAAAAATCCCCTTCCTGCCTTTTTAGTCTTCTTATCTCCTACTCTCCACACACTTTATGATCCATTGGTACTGGCCTCCTTGCCAATCTTCAAACAATTCTCCCAGTTCTGGTCATTTTCACTGACTCTCCTCCATGCCATGAATTCTTTCTCTCATTGTCATATCCTTACTTTCCTTATTTCTAGTGTCAGCTAAAATCCCACTTTCTGCAAGAGGTCTTTCTAGATTCCCTTAAATGCCTAGTGCCTTGATTCTGAGATTTTCTCCCAATGATCTTTTCTCTATTTTATTTGTATATACATATTTTCATTATGTGCTGAATTCCTTGAACACAACAATTGTTTTTGCCTTTTCTTTTTTCCCAAGGTTTAGCATACTGTCTGATACATAGTGTTTAATAAATATTAATCGATTTGACTAGAGAAATACTGTTCTACTGTCCATATTTTCTTGTATGGGATCATTGAGAGAGGGGGACTTAATAATCCTGACTCTTCCTCCCTTGGTTTATTAATAATTTCAGAACTCTAAATTTGAATAGTCATATTTCTCTTTTTTTTAAGCAGATTTTTCAGGGCAGATATAATAAATTTGAAGAAAACTAGTCTGAGCTCAAGAAATTTGTTTCAAGTCAAAGAGCTATTTTGTGGAATTAGGCTTTTTATCCATTTATTTATTTTTTTATACAGCAGCCTCACAGGCAGAACTCTGTCTTAAAAAGCTCTATCCTGGAGAAAAATAAAATCTTATAAGAAGGCACAAGAGCAGTTAACTTTATTCTACTGGAAACTAACATTGTAGCTAGAACTGGGAAAAACCTTTTTATGTAGAGATTGTTCTAGTTTTAGGGAGATCATTCACTGCAATGTGCCTTCATTTCCTCCTGAAAAGTGATGTATTTTTAGATATGTTTCAGTTTGATTTTCTTACAAGTCCCGTGGGTTCATAGTCCCTGCATAGGAGTTTATCTGTGGGTCTTTATGAATGTAAAAGTATCTAGACCTTTGAAACTAACAGTGTAATTGAAAAAACACAACAACAACAATAATTCTGAACCTTAGAGATATTTACCTATTCACCTCTTTCATAAAAATAAGAATACTTAGTTAAACTATTTGTAGTCATATATGCATCTTTTCCCTTTTTTTGAATGTGCAAATTGGCCATATTCTGCCAGATACTATTACTGTATCCCAAGCTGTTTGATCTGTTTGATTCTTTGGAACCTATGGATAGTTCCCTGACTCTGGTATTCAGAAGTAATTACAAATCATAGAATCTCAGAGTTGGGAGGAACTTCAGAGGTCACTTAGTTCCAGCTATACATGAACAGAAAACCTATCTATAATACATCAGACAAGTAATAGTCCAATCCAACTTTTATGTGAAAACCCTGAGAGAACACAGGACCTCTCAGGGCAGCCCATTCTACTTTGCAGTAGCTCAGATTGTTGGGAACTTTTTCTTTATGTGAAGCCTTAATTTACTTACTCACAGTTTTAAGTCCCCTTGGGTGCTTAAAGTGTAAAATACTAAACATTGATATGGAAATACATATTTGTAAATATTTAATTATCTCTTACTATTTGAAGCATACAGAGCTCATTCTCCCATATCTTTGAAGGGCTGTGTGTTAGCTTTGTTCAGTTGCCTGGAGTAAAAGAGGGGTGAGATAGGGAAAAGTAGTGAGGTCTGTCATTGCCAGTATTTCTATTGTGGGCCAGGTGGAAAGCTTTAACTAACACAACCACATGTTTATAGCAAAAAAAAAAAAAAAAAAAAGGAGAATGAGACAATAAATCCAAAGGACAAAAATTGTAGTACATGTGTGTAATAATTTGTTATTACAAATTATTGTTATTATAAAATATTATTATTACAAATGAGGAGGATATGGTTGCTAAAACACTTCTTGATCTGAAAAGTTTAGGTTTCTTTGAGTTGTGGATGTTGGAATGCCCTGGCACGTAATTGAATCAATGCTAGAGGCAGAGACAATGTGGAGGTGCGCACAAATCTCCAACATCCAACACTGAATTTTAGGTTCTGAATGTAGCAGAAGGCTCAAAAGACATTGACCTAAGTGGTGGAGATAGAGGTCAAGGAGAATGATCACATTTCCTTTCTAATTTATTAAGTAATTGAGGAATTAATTAGGACATTAGATTAAGGAATATGTAGAAAAGATAAACATTAAATTTGGGGTTCACTGAGATATTTCCCTTAGATTTTAAATTCCTTGAAGGTGGGTTCTTGTATCCTTAGAATTTAGCACTGAAACTTGTCACTTAGTACTTCATAAATGTTTATTGATTAAGATCATTTACTTCATAGTGAGGTTCTTTGGGTATTGTTCTAAGAATGAGCTTCATTAATTATTTTATAAGAGAAAATCAATCCAATAAAATTAAAGAAAAATTCAAAACTTTTTTTTAACCTTGGGATTTCATTGTATGTACCTGGAGTTCCAGGTGAGATAGTACAGATATTCATGCTGATAGCAGTTTTTCTTCTTAGAGAGCTGCCTGAGGTGCTCAAAGAGTGTAACTAACCCTGAGGTAAGATGGAAACCCTAATCTTTCAGACTCTGAGGCCAGCTATCTATGGCCACTTCACCATGTTGCTTTTCACAATTGTTTATATAACTCCACTTTACCTTCTGAGTTTTTGCTATTTTGATTTTTCATGTAATTGCAATCAAAGGGTACTTACTCCTAGTATGTTCCTCTTTTTTACATTTAAAAATATTGATTCATTTGAATGTTTATGTTATTTGTAATTTTAATATCTATATATTTTTCCTGGTTTTGCTTAGTTTTTAGCCATTCACCTTTTGTTAAGCATTTGTGGTTTTTCTAATATTTTCTTATTTTGCAAACATTGTTGTTTATACAAATTATTTTTCCCCTTTTCCATATATTTTCTTGGAATATAATCTTCAAATTTGAAGTTACTGGATCAAAAGGTATACAAATCATTTTGTAGCCATTACATATTGCCAGATTGCTCTTCAGAAAAATTCAGCCAGAAATCTAAAAGTATGTTTGTGTTGCTCAAGGCTTACTCACACCATTTAAAAATTATTTTTATTTACTTTGTTTGGTTATTGGGTGTACAGTGGCACCTTACAGCTGCTTTAATGGAAATATTGATAAATTGTTAGCGAAACTGCATTTTGCCATATGGTAATTTGTGTGTGTATCCACATATACTTAGACAATTAAAGTGTGTATGTATGTGTGTATATATACACATATATACATGTACATGTATTTTACTTCTATTATTCATTGAGTAGAACCTGGATAAGATCTTATTTTATTAAATTATTTTAATATATTATAAGCAAAAGCTTATATCAGTTATTAATCAATTATATTATTTCCCTAATCTGTTGTTTTCCTTATGAAATGTGTTGACATTTCATTGCATAAATGTTTTTGTTTTAAAATACTCCAATATCTTTTTCCTGATACCTTCCATTTCTTCACATGTCACAAATACATGCTATTCTCTATACTTCCATGATTTTTTTGAAATGAAATTAAAATTTGTTTAAACCTTTGGCCCATCTAGAATTTACTTCTGGTTTTCCTTAAAGAAAACTTTGATGGTGTAAGGAAGTTTAGTGTTGAGGTATTTTTTGGTAGCGCATAAGAATAGACAAGGGAAGGATGTCTTTTGACTAGCAAGTTGACAGTTGCCCTTTTTTGACTTGCTTAAGGAAGACCCCTGAAAGAAAGTTGGGAAATGGGGAAAAGTGGAGTTAGTCATTAGTCAAATGCCATTTTGCTCATTATCGTTTTAATGTTGCTTTGTGAACTCTTAGGTCAACTCTTCTCTACTAAACCAGCCTGTCTTGTAAATCTAGGACTGGTACCTTTTCCTTCCTTTTTTTCTCTTTTTCCATTCTTTCTCCTTTGTTTAAAATAAGACTCATCATCACTGAGACTGCAGGAGGTCTTAGAGTCCTTATGAACTTCCGTCATATGTGTCATATATAATCACTTTACCTTTATATCTGGCAAAAATAACTTTGAAATAAATTTTAAATGTCAGTTTATTTTATGAAGTCATTGGAGAAAGAAGTATATTCCCAGAGTCAAAGAACATGTTTTTCTGGAACAGAACCACTCTAGCTATTAATATTGTGATGCTTTGGAAGCTTGTCTATAAAATTAGATGATGAAGTACAGCTGATTAAAATTAGATGCTTTGGAGAAAACATTAGGATGAAGATACTTCTGTGTGATAGAGCCACTTCTAGGCTATTTTGCAAGTAAGTTTTCATTTTGGAAGGAAGAGTTAATACATTTTGGAACTAAGCATTTTATTGTTTCTTGCTAATTACTCTTTTGAGTATAATTTTTGCTTTGACATAGTAGTCCTGGAGTACACGATCCTGTCTTGCCTTTTATAACTAAACTTTAAAAAACGGTTGAACAGAAACAATACTAAGGGAACTATCATTGTTTCCACATCAGCCTCCCATGACCTGAAGTTTTTACTTATATGCTTTATGGTGTCCTGTACTTGGGCACTTAATAATCGACTGGGCAAGTATGGAAACTTAAGAACAGTGATCCAAATTGGGGGAGAGAGGGACATGACAGTACAGTGGTTCATAGAGAGAAGATGGCTTGATTCTGAATAATTTCTGTTACATTCTCATATTCATTTTTCCATTCATTAATGGGATGTGTGAATTGCAATTGTGCTGTAATAAATAGAAAACTGGCCTGGGAGTCAGGAAGACCTTGTATGAGTCATTAAGTCATTTTATCACCTGGGAGAATTAATTAATTCATGTGCTTAATTAAGCACATGAAGCTTCAAACACCACTCCCTTTTTTTAAAGTAATGTAAACAAGACTACTGAAGTCAATTTACCATATCAGAAATTTGGTTCACAATATACTTTTTTTTTCTCATTAATATTTTATTTTTCCAAATACATGTAAATATAGTTTTCAATATTTATTTTTGTACGACTCTGGTTTTCAAATTTTTATTTCTCCCTTACCTTGCCTTCTCCCCAAGACCACAAGCAATCTGATATAAGTTAAATATATGTAGTCATTTTAAACATATTTTCATATGTGTCATGTCAAGACACTTTTTAAGACTAAAAGTTGCATACATGTACTAGACTTCCTCAGTGGAGGATGATTCTTCACATGGGACTTCTCTGTATAGAAGAAATCATAGATCTGGTTCCTTCCATAAAAATCTTTTGTAGATGGCAGCTTGCCTCTTGCTCTCCTTCCTTTCTAATTGCTTCCTTACTCTCAGTGATTCCTTCTCTCCTGTCCAATCCCTCAAAAGTAGGTATTTTCCAAGTTGCTGTCCATGACCCACTTTTCTTTTAGTCTCATTTTACTTCTATAATTTCTGTCAGCACTTATATAGAGATGAATTCAAATCCGCCTTTAGCCCTATCCTGCCCTGCCTTCAGAACTTGAAATGTGAATATCCTGCTTCTTACTGAACATGTCCACCTGAAGCTGACCAGAAACCACCACCAGAAATTAGCTAGATGCCTAAGCCAGGGTCTCCTTTTGAGTTCACTCTCACCTAGTTTCCCGTACTTGAAGCGTTGGTATTATCTTTGACTTCTCCATTATTGATTTTCCTTTTTGCTTCCCCTCTCCTAGCACAAGCCATTATTGCTGCCTGACAAGTCTTTTCCATTTTGCTTCTTCCCAATATTGCTGTTCCATGAATGATGTCTACCCTAATTATCCTCTTTGTGCCTAGGTCATTTTTATGTTCAGGACACTTGGTAGCTTTTTTTGATACACAATATACTTTTCTGTAGATCATTGGATCATAGATTTAGAACTGAAAAAGCCCTTGATGCATACATAGGCAGTGCTTAATGTTGATTCACTTTGAGTTAAACATAAATAGATTATCCTTTTTCATTTTGTCTTCCTTTTGTCCATAGGGGAATATAAATTTCAACCTAGCTCTTTTCAGAAGTATCACAAATTCTGAAGTAGTTGTATCTGAATTAATAAATGTCCAATGTAATTTCCTATTTGTCTCTACTAGAAGTTGCTTTTTGGGGATTGTATTAAAAAGAATTTTATCTATGTCCTTTTCCTTTCCATCATAGTTATTCAATCCATTTAACTCTTGCCACGTAAAAAATTAACCACTTTCTTCTGGAAAAATACTTGGTAAAAAGTTGTATTGATACTTTTTGAATTTAGACTGTACTCATTTCCCAATATCCCCCGTTCCCTTTCTTTCCTCATCTACCCAAAATCTTTTGTTGTCACAAAGAAAAACTCTAAAGCAAAACTAGTTCACACAGCAAAGATAGCTGATGGCATATGCAGCATTTAATATTCCTTGTCCCCCCACATCTTTCCTGAGAGAAAGAAAATGTGCTTCAGAAACTTCTTTTGAATCAGCATTTTTCATTACTTTTAATATAACTTATAACTAATATAACTATAGTTTCCTTTAAATTTTTTTCACTTTTTCTGCATTTTAGTCACTGACTAATATATTTTTAAAAAGTAACAATTATTTTGTAGAAACATCAAAGAATCTAAAGTTTGAAGGGAATCTTCTGAGCTGCCATTGTCCCTTTGAATAGTAATTATCATTCTGTGGTGATGAACACTTCTCTGCCACCTCACAATTCTGCTTGTCCCATCTATCAATATTATAGATCCTTCAAGGTCAAATACCACCCTTTCCTTGAGGCTCATTGCTCATGTTTTCCTTTCATTACTGTCTATGTTCTTCCTTTAGTTGTAATTGAATATATGTCTTATTTCCCCTATTACCCAATGAAATTCCTGGGGGAATACCAACTAGTGTTGATAACTGCCCATCATTAACTGTCCATAACTGTCTTACATTTGAATGAACAAAATAGTAAGTTATTTAGTTCAGAAATGCAAAAGTGAAAAAAAAGGCAAAAATAAATATATGTAATACTTTATAATTCAGTTTGATACTTTAAAATGAGCAATCTTTAGCCACTTTATGAAGAACTTTAATAGTTGAATAAAATATAATGTCTTGATATACCAGTGTGATCTGGCTAATTAGCTAGATTTTCCCAGTGTTTATTCTGAAGAGTCAATTAGCATCATTTATTTTGGGATATAAGCACATTGGATTTAATACTAGAAGATTTGGAGTTAAATCCTGGCTTTGTTACTATTAACAGTTCTTCTCTAAGCCTCAGTTTCCTCGATTATAAAATAAAAGCATTAAGAATTCCCTCAAGTTCTAAATTCTGTGATTCTATGGAATATATTTCATTGATAATTGAGTAAATAATCTTGTAAGTGTTTCTCCTTTCCCCCAATTAATATCTCTTTTTAAAAAATTGTTTTTCCCCCCTGTAAATAAATATGGCTAAGAGAAAGTTGTTTAAATTAGTGTATATCTCCATATATTACAAACCAGTATGGTGTGATAGAAAGTGTAATAAGGCCCAAGAATCAGGTTTCAAATCCAGTTTCTTCTGCTTGGTAGCTCTCATCTAGGCAAGTCAGTTAAACATCTTGAGCCTAAATTTCCTATCTATAAAATCAGAAAATTGTACTAAATAATATGAAGCTTCCTTCAATATTTCAATCTGTAATTCTAAAGAAATTATTTCTACCTTATTTCCTAATTCTTACATTAATTTCTCACAAAAGGTTAAAAAACTGAAGCGAGAACTTTCACAGATGAAGCAAGAATTACTGTACAAAGAACAAGGCTTTGAAACACTGCAACAGTGAGTATAAAATATTTGAAATTAACTTGAATACATCACAAGCCCTTTGCCTAGTAGCAAATAAAGTGTCAGTGAAGGTTCGATTCAGTACATACTTAATTGATTGTATTCTGTATAAGGTACTGGGCTACAGATGGAGATACAAAAAACATTAATGACTTCATGTCTCTGACCTCAAGGCATTGACTTTCTTTAGGGGGATACAGAATATACTGTTTGGAGAGTCAACTAACATGATGGATGACAGAGAAAAGATCCTAGATCTTGGTGCCTTAGAATGATGAATGGAATTTAAGAAGTTGAAATTTAATAGGAATCTAAATGTAAAATATTATTTTTACATTCACAAATGGAGGAGGACATATCTGTAGCCATGAGCTCAATATAAATAAGCAGTGAATATAACAACCGCATTTGAAAAGCTTATGTGATGTAGGCTGTGCAGTGTGCAGGTAGACAGGGGTGTGTTGGAGCCAGCTGGAACCCACGGACCAGGTGTGAAATTTTCATTTTGAACCTCTACATCTTGGAGATTGACAAATACTCCAAAATCAGGCAGGGCTTGACTCATAGTTTTATTGATTGTCTAGACTTAAGAAAGTGATGGAGAAAATGTTAATAATTTATATTAAATTGAAAAGTGTGTCTTGTGTATATTTTTTTTCTTCTGGCTAGCCCGGGGTACTATCTACCAGCATTACCTCTTCTCTGTTTGACTTTTTTAAGTGCCACATTTGAGGAACATTAGCAAGTTTAAGATGTCTAGGAATGATGATAAAATGATAATGAGGGGAATAGAGACTATGTCAAACAAGGATCAATTGAACAAATTTGAGATCTTTAGTCTGTTAGTGGGGAACATGTTAGCAGTCTTTAAGTGTTTGAAGTTCCCTCATGGGAAAAAGGGAACTCTTATTCTTTATTCTTATTCTTTCTTTAAAAAAAAATCTCCAAAAGTAGCAACTTTTATTAGAGAAAGTAACTGAAATAAAAATCTCAGTTTCTTTCTTTTAAAAAATTATATTTTGTTTTCTTCCAATTACATGTTAAAACAGCTTTTTTACTTTTTGAAAATGTTTTGAACTCCAAATTCTATCTTTCCTTCCCTCTTTTCCTCACTCCTTTCTCCTGTCCCTGAAATGATAAGCAATGAGTTATAGGTTAAACATGTATAATCATGTAAAACATTTCCATGTTAGTCATTTTGTACTAGAAAACTTGAATTAAAAAAAAAAAGATTGAAAGAAAGTGAAAAGTGTCATGCTTCAATCTACATTATTCTTGTACAAATAGATCCTCTGTTCCTCCCCCTTCCCAACCCCTTTCTATTTTGTCTTTGGGATATAGACCTAGAAAAGGTATTGATGTATCAAATGTGCAGTTTTATTGCTTTTTGGGAATTGGGGAACAGACTTCCTCTGCTTGGTCTGAAGAAGTTTGACATAGGCATAGTAGGTGAAAGCTGTAGAGGACCTTATTTAGAATTAGTAGAAGGAAAAACTTACTCATAATTAGAGCTATTTAGAAGTGGAATAGTCTACTTTGGAAGGGTAGTTAATTCTTCCACAATAAAGGTCTCTAAAACACAGGGTAAGTAATCATTTGTCATTTTTAAAAAAATGTTTAGAGGAAATAATTATTCCAGTAAATTTCTGTGATTTTAAGTTCAGGAAGATTCCTACAACTTGGTTAAAGAACAGGATATTTTTGCTGTACTCTCATGCTTCCTTCTATCACATCTTGCCTGAGAATACCAGCCTTATCTAATGTATCTCCTTTGGGGAATGTACTCAGTTCCAGCCATATAAGCTCAGGAGGATACCCTCTGATTTACTCAGAAACCAAAATGATTTTTGTCAGTCTATCTAAGTCTTTAGAGGGTATAAGGATGTGTCCTCATGGAATTCCCAAATAGGGTTTTCCAAGGTCTACACAAAAAGTGTTCTGATCTTTTCTTGTGGTTCTTTGGTATCTTGCTAACTCCACAAAAGCATAACACTGATTGATCTACATGGAAAAATATCAGGTGACATCTAAGGATAACCATTTGTGCCATTTTTCTGGTATTCCATTAACCACTGGTCCATACATGGATAGTGACTTGTGTCTATATACATATCTTCTGGTTTCTTTTTTCCCATTTCACCTAAGGTTTTCATAGTACACTGGTGCTGTAGATTTCTCTACATTCCTAAAAGCTCTGTGGGTTTCAATTCTGACCTAAAAGTATGGTTCTACACCAGAGCCAGCCCGAAGAACAGAATTTTAAAAAATCAACAAGACTAAATGCAGTAATCTGGAGACCAAATTAGTTTGAGGTTTTGTACGCCTCCTTCCCTCTCACAAATTATTGTTTCTCTGGTAGGAATTATAGTCTGTCTGGTAACCATGAGTAGGAAAAATTTTTGAGGACAATCAGAGTTCAAAATAAGTTTTCTCATGCCAGTCCCTGCCCCCAACTGTATCCCTGTTATTAAATAGGAAGATATTTAGTTCAAAATTAATCTGCCTCAGTGGATGATGGAATTGATTGAAAAATGTTGAATTCCTAAAATAAGAGTTTTTGTGAGAGGGAAAACCACTATAAGTTTGGGGTTATGGTTAGAAAGTGAAGGGGTAATTGCCCTAATAGTTTTATCCATAAATTAGGTATCATTGACCACACACAAGCCTAATGCTGTTTTAAAACAACAACAACAACTCATACCACAATTCTAGGATTAAAGGTTAGCCAAACATGCTGTTTTTATTATATTAATGCCACAATGAAGTATTGTGTTAAAGCAGCTCACTTGCAAGCAATTTTTAGAGGAATCCAAGGCATGTTTGAGAATCTGTCAACAGCATACCACAGGAAAACAATGGATACTTGTGGAAATTCAGGCAGCTACTTTGGAATGAATCTAATCCCATTAGCTGAAACCTGAAAGATATGATATCTTATGTCAGAGACCTTTTTGTCCACCTTAATTATATGCAGAATAAAGTGGGTTCGTTTGGAATGTAGGACACTAAATAAAGTATTGTGCTGCCATGTAGCATGCACCCTACCTGGTCCTTCAATCAAAATACCTCTTCGTTAATGTGTCTTGCAACTATATAAACCTGGGTACCTGGGGACTTTAGAAAAATCAAGAGCCTGTTGGTCTGAAAGGATCTTTGCTTATATCTAGGATGTGATGGGAGGCTAAAAAAAAAATAAGTCTTTCAAAAAAGGATTTAAATAGAAGTTTAGTAAAAGACTTTTCAGCATTTTAAATACTGTGTTTTTGTTGGATTTGAAATTTTAGTGTTCTTTAGTGTTTTCATTTTACATTGTAATCTTTTAACAGTATCTGTTGCAAAGAATGATGAGTTCAAAAATTATATAAAGAATTGTTAACCCTTCCTCCAGCCCTCCTTGTTAAATCCACCCATTAAAATGTAAATGTACTTCAAGGTAAAAATGAGAAAAGAAAAGGGCAAGGGAAAAAAATTTTGGAAAATATGGCTCAGAAGTAAAGAAATGTGAATTTTGCCATATGCCCAGAAACCTTCACTGATGTGTCTTGAATACTTTTTTTTTTTTTTTAAATAGAATTGGAAGGTACTAGACACAGTGAATAAGCAACAAATAACATAAAAATAAATTTGCTTATATTTTAATCAGAATGTTTATTTTTATATAAGTTAATTATTCTTAAATCATTTGTGTATGTGCAGATTTCTGATTTATTGGAGCATTAGTGTTTTTCGTTTTGATTGTGTCTGACTCTTCATGACTACATTTGGGTTTTTTTGGGCACAGATACTGGAGTAGTTTGCCACTTTCTTCTCCAGAATATTTTACAGATGAAGAAACTCAGCAAATAGAGTTAAGTGACTTGCCTAGGGTCCTACAACTAGTAAGTTCCTGAGGTCAGATTTGAGCTCAGGAAGATGAATCTTCCTGATTCCAGGCATGATACTCTATCCACTATGTTGCTGAGGTGTCTTATCGTTAGCAATTCCAGAAGAAAAAGTGTGCAGTTGGAGTATCTATAAGCTGACCTATATAAACAATTGTTTGATACCGGAAAATAGAAAATAGAACAGATACTGACATTTCCTAAGTTGTTTATTCACAGCAGCCAATTGCTATAAAAAGGAGAGCAAAAGAATTTAGAAACCATCTCAGCCAGCAAATGATTGACCCCCTTGTCAAGTGGAAGATGATGTCAATCAAGTGGAAAAACCAGTTTAGAATATATGCTCATTTATGAAATCTTAATGAAGAACAGTATAGAAAATTCTGACTTGGTTTGCATCA
This sequence comes from Sarcophilus harrisii, assembly GCF_902635505.1. Classification (NCBI taxonomy): domain Eukaryota; kingdom Metazoa; phylum Chordata; class Mammalia; order Dasyuromorphia; family Dasyuridae; genus Sarcophilus; species Sarcophilus harrisii. The sequence continues at coordinate 116,095,209 of NC_045431.1, forward strand.
CAATACAGCAAGAAGCAGTTTCAGAAAGCATGGCAAGAGACCCAACCAAGGAAATACCCAAAAGTATTCAGTTGGAAATAACTGAGATAATAAACCAAATTTAATTCATTTTCTGTGAAAGATAATGAAGCCTTAGGCACTTCTTAGCTTCATGGTCTGGATGTATGACATGAGGAAGTAAAGTTGACATTAAAGGAAAAAAAAACCATAGTAAGAGCAACTAGACTCATGTATCCACAAGGAAATCTGTGTTAGAGGTGCCATAATTTTGTGCATATTAAGGTATTTTGATATATCTTGAGTTTTTAAAAATCTGAAAGAGGGAAAGATACTCAAATTTGATGGTGGTGGTAGGGATACTTTCAGACTTATTACCACAAAATAAGTGGCCAAGGGAATATTAGTAATTATTAATTCTCTACAAAATGTTTTATGAATGTATATGTGCATTGAGAAAATCATAGGATATATGGGGTACTTAGGGAGGACTAGCACTTCTGGTGTGTGGGCTTATAGAACCTTTTGTAGAACTGCTCATCTGCGTTTGGGGTCCACCTGGGACTCAAGGTTTAGCTGTGGCTTCAAGAAGCTGTAGCATGGATAGCCACATTCTGGTAATTTGTCTCAGCAAATGAGCTAATCCAGGTTGAGGATAGAATTTAAACCTATTAGTGATTTAGGGGAATATCTGCACCAAGCATGTGAAGACTTTCCCCAGCGGTAGGGACAGATGGGAACAGTTTCTTCCTATGTCTGTGAAGGTAATGCAGAGGCTGTGGAGTACTTAGAGATAGGTTAGAAATGCCAAGGTTATCCACTGCATTGCAAGCCATTACTAACCCTGAATTTGTCTTGCCACTGATTTCATCTGGAAAAGAGAGTGAGGGTGATGACTTTGCACAGCTTTGGTTCACTTAAATCTAATTCACACATGTGAAGACCATCACCCTGTAATGTCGTTCTCTTTGAAAATAAAACACAGACAGCAATAGGAGTTTATAAAAGTAATGGACAGTAAAGAGGTAAAATATATATATATATATTTATAGAAGCTCTTTTTGTGGTGATAAAGAATTGGCAGTTGATGTCCATCAATTGGGGACTGACTGAACAAATTGTTGAATATGATTGTGATGGAATACCATAATGCTATAATAAATGATGAGCAGGATGCACTTAGTAAAACCTGGAAAGACTTATATGAACTGATACAAAATGAAATGAGAACCAGGAGAACACTGTATACAATAACAGAAATATTGTAAGATGATTAGCTGTGAATGACTTGAATATTCTTAGCACTGCAATGATCCAAGACAATTCTGAAGAACTGAAAAATGTTATCCCTCTCCTAAGAAGTGATGGAGTCTGGATGCAGATCTAAGCATACGATTTCTTTATTTTTCTCATGTTTTTGTTGGTTTATTTGTTTTGTTTTGGTCTATATCTTCTTTCACAATACGACTAACATGAAATATGTTTTGTATGACTATACATATATAACCTGGATCAAAATTGTTTAACTTCTCAGTGATGGACGGAGAAATGGAGAGAATCTCAAATTCAAAAAAAAAATTTTTTTTAAAGCATGCTAAAACTGTTTACATGTAATTGGGGAAAAAATAAAATATTTAAAAATAAGTAAAAAGTAATGTGCAGACATATAGAAACAGTATCCCAAAGGAATGTGTGTCATAGTCATGCAATTGCTTGAAAAGTAAATAAACTATAAGATGTTAGTGTCCTTATCCTTTTTTTCCCCCATCAATTCTAAACAGGCATTTGGTTTAGTAAAGAAAAAAAAAAATCATTGAACCAGGAATCAGGAAGAACTGAGTTCAAATTTAACCCCTGATGTTAGTTGTATGACCTGACTTCAGTTTACTCCATTATAAAATAGGAATAATAATGGTACCTACTTCCCAGAGTTGTTGTGAGGATCAAATGAGATAATATTTGTACAGTACTTAGCCCAATGCCTGGAATATGTCAAGCACTAAATAAATGTTAGCTATTAATATTATTAGAGGCCTTCTTAGAAGCTTTTTTCTCATGCATGTGTCAAAATTATACATATCCCCTTGATAACTTTAGCAGCTGAAAGAATTTTATCAGATATCCTTCAATTTATTAGTATGGGACATAAAACAGGAAAGACTTATTATGTTCTCTTGCACAATTATGGAGATTATCCAGCACAAAAATCCCAGTTAAAGACAGATTCCCTATGAGTGTCTCCAGATGCTCTTTTTGGAAATGAATTAGATTGATTGCATCAAGTCCCAGAATATTTTAGAACCCCTTCTCCCCCAAATGATATCCATAATCACACAAAACTTGACTTGTAGGAAAAACCAAGTGGATAAAAAAATCCTCGTCCATATTATAATATGCAATTAGATGAAAAGTTCAACAACCTGATTTATATTTCTTACTCAGGCAATTTAAATGAACTAATCATTGAAGTCAAAAGACGGAGAGGGGATGTATAACCAGAAAAAAAAATATGGCTAACATAATTACAAGGAAGTTGTAATGGATAGAATAATCTGCCCATTTCATTACTATCTCTAAAGTGTTAGGAGATCTATGAGAAGAAGATCGATCTTCAGCTTATGGAGTGAACCCCCAAGTGAGAATTTACCAAAAGTCATGGACAAGTGTCACACAAGCTAGCTAAGCATGGATAGACTGAGATTATCAGCAGCATATCTACTGCAAGCACATCTAAAGCAAATGAAAAGTACACACATGTTTCTTTTGCTCATATCCACATGTACTCAACTTTTATACCATGGATGGAGGCAATGTTTTTTTTCTATCAGTGTTCCTTAACCTACTAAAAAATACCCCACCATATAGTACACACAAGTAAGAGGTAATATAATTATCTCATATGCTTTAATAAATAAGAATACTTAAGAAACATAAAAGCAAAAATTAGAATTTGCATATGTGTGTTGCGCACACACACCTTCATTTTATTATTATGATCAGTTGAGGATCATAATCAAGAAGAATGAGGAGAAATGGATAAGAAACAGGGAAAAAAAGGGAGAAAAGATTAAGGACTGAAGAAAATCAAAGGCAGTAGACAGAAAGAGTCCGATTAAGTGAATTGTTAGTCTGAAATAATCTGAATTTTATTCATTTACACATTGAAGTCAAAGCAAATTCTCGTCTGTTATGACTCCTACTTGAAATTCTAATTAGCTTTCTAGAATTTTTGAGCCCAACCTAAACTGAAGAAAATGTTTATTTGCTTTTGTTTTCAACTTTCAGTTTTGTTTTAAAAGTTTATTTTTAAAGTCTAAGTTTATCTCATGAAATTCTGAATGTTTTACAACTTATATAAATTTACTCTAAATACATTTGAAAATTTCTAATATTCAAAAGCCATCACATTGTCTTACCTTTTTTTCCCTCTCCTTCGGAGATCATGGTAACCTCATTAAACATTTCCAGAATCTTATATTTGGAACCAGCAATTAATTTCTAAGTCCTTTCCCCAAATCAAAATTCGACTTTTTTTGTCAAGTTCTGATGGGAATGATCTATTACAAGAGTCAAATGTGAATATAAAAATATCTTCCAAATAAAGATATCACTTTAGCTACATCATTTCTGAACCTCTGTTTCTTTAATCTTTAAAATGAAGAGCCTGGATAAAGAAATCTTTACTCCTGCCTTTCCAAAAGTTCTGTGGTCTCTTACATTAGTAAGTATGTATAGCATTCAATCACTCTATTTCTTCTTATGTATAATGGCTGACCTGATAAATAGAAAAAAAATAAAAATTAAAAAAGCAATATCATTCTCATTCTATGTGGTAGAGTTTTTTTTTAAATAGGAAAAAAAAATTTTGTTAGGTAGTGAGGATCTTTATGACAAAAGTATTTCCCTAAGTTCTTTAAAGCGGGGCTGTAATTGTTTGTTTAGCATTATAAATTATTTACTTAAATAGTACTTGGGGGAAATATGTTATTTATAAACAGCACTTGTTATGGTAAACTTTAGTTGGAAAGATATAAGTTAAGATGAAATAGCTATTGTTTTCAAGGTCACAATGTTTATATCCAAAAGAAATGTAAACTCTTAAACGTCTTAGACGTCAGTGGAACTCAATGACAGCTTCCTCTGAAGATTCATGGAAATATAGTCTACTGTGTTGGTTGTCCAAAGATTCTATGGGTAAAACAGATTTGTGTGCTAAAATGTCTCTTAAGACAAGAATGAAAGGGCAAAAAAAACTGTATTTCAACAATTAAAGTACTGAATGTATTAGTAATGAGATCAGAGAGCAGAGAGAAAAAGATGAGGAAGGTCTTTAGAAATGATTCTAAAAATCTTTCAAATAGAATCAGGTTATTTGGATGGTTTACATAACACAAAATAATCATAAAGTCACATTTATATCTCTTGGCACAAGGGGCTCACAAGATTTATTTCTGGCTGAATACTAGTGACAGTTGTCCAGTTGGTAACCAGATTTGCACATATAATGAGATCCCTTTGAAGATGAATTTTCATTAAACTAATGTTAGCAATCCATATTTGGCAAAAAAAATAATATATACCATTCTGTCTTTTTCCTAAAATACAAAGTTATTAAGACAGACAGTCGTTTCCATTTTTCTCTGTTCATATGCTTCAAAAAATGAAGAAGAGATAACATCTGGCAGGGTGGGGTTAGAAAGAAAAAAAAACAACCTCTTAGCCTAGATAGAGCTGGTTACTTGCCAGGGCCAAATAAAGAACTATTTCTTTATTTGAAAGATATTTATGTCAGTAGTTGCCACAGTAGTCAGACTACTGGTGTTGCTTTTCTGCGAAAGTTTAATCTTCTAGAAATGGTGGAGATAGGAATCGAAATATGTGTGAGGTTTGGATGATAAAACTTGTAGGTAGTAATAGGAATATAATTATGTGGGTGAAAAAACAGCTAGGAAAGAGAAAGTCTGCCATAGCCTAGATCTTCTATTTTAAAATGGGATGAGTAATTGATCTGGCTCCATTATGAATTCATAATTCAATTTTGTAACAAATATAATGGGGAAGGTGGGACTTAGGAACTAGAAAGGATACTTAAAGACAAGATTTTTGATGTGATGACCAATTTAACCAATCTTCCTTTGGTTTGGTATTTGTGCAGAATCGACCAGAAAATGTCTGGAGACCATAGTGGCTACGAACTCAGTAAGGCCAAAGCTATTCTAACTGAAATGAAGTCCATCCGAAAGGCCATTAGCTCAGGAGAGAGAGAGAAACAAGATCTAATACAGGTATGTATAACTTTAATTTAATGAAAACAATTTTTCAAAGCATACTTCTACTCTTTCAAGTCTTTCACATTTTGGGGGGGTGAGAAAAATACCCAATATTTGCAGAAAATCAAGTGACTAATTTCTGCTGTGTTCTAGCATTGTTCTTGGACTCATGAACCAAATGAGTTTGAATTTGGCCCAAGACAAGTTGGTGGGGAGCGAGTGTTAAAAATTGGGACAGGTATTATTAGGGAGATCAAGTTGATTCTGAGGATCCCATGCAGTTTTTAATCTTTGAATGACAGACATTCAGTGGTCCCTTGAGCCATGAAGTAGGGGATTCCTAATTCTATCATCAAGTTAGGTCAACAAAAATTTATTAAGTGCTGGCTATCTGCCAGGCACTGTGCTGTGTTTATCTAGGAATAAGCAAAAAGAAAGACAGTCCCTGCCTATCAGTGAGCTTACATTCTAATCAGAGAAGATAACACCTTAAAAAAAGAGAAATTGGAAACCTCCTGTAGAATACTAAAACCAATTGGAAAGGACTTCTGAACTAGAGATGACCAATGTCTTAGCCTAGTCCTAATGTAGTTAAGTGAGATTGTTGATGACAAATAGTGCAGTTCTCCAATCAGTGCATTCATGTCATACATTACCATTCAGTTTTCTACATTGTGCTGTCTGCCACATTCCCAGGACAGTAGACATTTGCTGATAGATCAAAGTTTCATAAGAGAATAAACAAACTATATTTAATTTACTGAAGCTATATAGAGTATATTTCAGATTTTTGAGCCCTAAACACAGCTAATTAGTATGATTACTTAGTTGATGTTTTTTGAAGGAATATCTAATACCATTGTGATATTTCTACTCTGGATAAGATCAGTCTTAAAATTAAATACAAATGCCTGAAGTAGATCATTTGTAAAACAATGGTGATTTATATATGTGTATATTAAGGGGGGAGAGGGGAAGAGATTTTTAATTTTCTATAGCCAGTAAATACCTTTAAGATTTCTTTTTAGATGCCCTAGTTTACTTTTATAATATTCTCTCTTTACAGTATAAGAATCTTAATGTTTAACAATAAAATAATCTCAATATTGGATCATAAAAAATTTAAAAGTATCTTCACATGTCAGAAAATTTGTGGAGTTAAACCAGTTTTATTATCTTTGAATCAATCAAACTTTGGACTTATCTAATGCCCATAGTTAAAAGAAAATTTTTTACTCAAGAAGATGAATCTTTTTCTTTGGTCACCAAACTCTGTAATGTATATACTCTGCTAGTTTCTGCAAACACTGATAGGATTTTATATTATGCTTTAATTTTTAGAAGAAAAGAAAACTTAAATATCTTTAAAATTTTAGTTTAATAATGTTTTATATGAGTTATATAATTATTTGTTTTACCTAGAGAGAGGTGTCAGCTTGGAGCTGCTTTCTAACCTGAGTGATGATAATTTGAAATTAATCTTGGGTTGCCATGGCCCAGATTCTTGTGAAAATTGGTATATTGAATTGTTGTTTTTTCCTTCTCAGTAATATTATATTTTTTCAAATGCATGTAAAGATGGTTTTTGCCATTTGTTTTTGTGAAACTTTGTGTTCTAAATTTTTCTCCCTATATTGGGTTTTTAATAATTTTACTATGCATAGTAGAAAGGAGTCTTTCCCTACTTTAAGTAAACCCAACTTATGAAAATCAGGTTTTATAAAACATGTCAATTGGACAAGAAATGAGACCATTATTTCCCTTAGTTTTAGAGTTGGCTGTGTCACTACTGATTAGGTGACCTTATATTTAAATCATTGGGCTTATTTGGGCCTCAGATTCCTCATTTGTAGAAAGAGAAGTTAGATTTAATTATCTCCAAATTCCCTAGAGCTGAGTCTTATAACCTTAAAAAAAATAACTTTAAAATTTTAGAATTCTAGGATTTTTAAAAAAAAAATGACAAGTATTTCAACACAGCCAGAATGATTCATTTTTACTAAAATTAAGCATTCACAAAATTTCTATTACCTACAAACTAAATATAAATAAATATGATAACAAAACGTTTTTTTAATCAGGAAGGCATATATCGTATATTAAATTAAAATGTTTTTTTCTTTTCATTTCCAGAGATCTGGAAAAATAAGATGGCTATTGATATAGTGTGTGTGTGTGTGTGTGTGTGTGTGTGTGTAATATTTAACATAAAATGGTGCTAAATTGAGCATTTTTGAGCTCATTTTATGTCTAGAAATACAAAACAACTTATTTTATTGCCAAACTATGTCTAAGCCATTGAGCATTTCTTTTATAGGATTGAATGAGTGTTTAATTTTGCTTCAAGGCAGGCTATCTTGATTGAATAAAAATGTTTTTAAAAATAATTTGTGTTTCCTGAACAGAGTCTCGCTAAGCTGCAGGAGCGGCTTCATTTGGACCAAAGCATTGAGAGATCTGAACCAGACTTAAGAACCAATTCTGTGAGCTCTCATTTATCTCTCTCCAGACAGACCCTCGATGTTGGGTCTCAAACAGGCATTTCTGGAGATGTAAGTGACTTTATGGAGAAGGAGGCTAGAATGCTCTCACTAGAGGGACTTGATTCCAGTGGAAATGGAGAACAGCTAGATTCCAAGGTTTGAAGTCCAGTCATACCAACTCAGTTCTTTATCCTCATGAGGCAGGTTTAAAAAAATCACCGCCCTATTTTTTCTGGTTTAGAACCAAGGTTATTCACATCCTTTCCATATGAACAGTTTTGTTTAATCTTCCCCAGGCTCTATTCAGGTATTCCATTGAAACTCTTAAGAAACTCGTAATTTGAATTTATGCTGGCCTTTTTTGTTTTGTTTTGTTTTGTATTTTACTATAATTTTTAAAACATCTACTGTGAAATAGATTTTAAAACCATAAAGAAAATACATTTTTAAATTATATTTAAAGGAAAGTAGGCATAGGCATTTTTCTAAGTTTCCTTAGTTCTTTTTTTGTTTCTTAGTTGTTTTGGAACAATAATGAATACCTTTTCTTATATACCCCTAACTGATTTCCTGTTCTTACCTTCCCTTGAAGCATGATTATAAAAGTAAGTCAAGTAGAGGTCATGACCCTGCCTGACATTTGAAAAATTGTGCTTAAACCTACTTGGTTTTCATTTTGTGCAGTTGAAAGTTAATTGATGGAAATTTGGCTCTTAGAGACAAAGAAATTAGTTCCAGTTCATGTATTTTATTGAGCCTACACACCTGTCATAAAATTTAAGCCACCAGAAATATTTACCTAACATTTTTACCTTGAAGGTAACTTAAAGGAAAGATGCTTTTAGATGCACTACAAAATTGATTCTCTTCAGAAGCTTCTTTTTTGTTACTTTATTGACAGTAGCAGATATATAGATTATCTTTTTTTTTTTATCCTAATTTGTATAGAATTTCCTTACATAACGATTTACTTGTAGTTCCTGAAAATACAAATAATTTGCTTCGTTCATTACAGAATTAATTCTGTTTATTTTTTTTTCTTTTATTAGTTTGGAGCGAGAAGTAGAGCCAACTTAGCAGAAAAAGTCAGGTTAAGTCTACGATATGAAGAAGCCAAAAGAAGGTAGTAATGGGAATTATTTGTGTTCAGTGGGCAAGGGGTTCAAAATACATTTTCTTTGCTGGAGTTAATCTTTGCTCTTATAGTGACATCTACTGGCTGCTTCAGAGGCAAACTAGGCTTAAAGTAGCAAATTTATTTTTATTTTAAAAGATATGCCTGGCAGAGGTTGTGTTTCCCCTTTTCCCCCCTTTTAATCTGAAAGAATATTGTTAGAATGTAGACTGTAGAATAAAAGAAATGAGAGCTTTGAGGGATTTACCCTATTCTTTAAAGAAAAAAGCAATTTTTAGGAACCCATTGGTTCCCATTGAAATAAAGAAGTTGCATTCTCAGATATTCAGGAATTGGATAATGTTGCATTGAATTAAAGGTTTTGTTATTAAATTACAAGAGTAGCCCAAATTTTGCCAACTGCTTTGTACAAAGACTTGTACTCAGCCCATCCTTGAGAAGTTCAAAGATAAAATACTAATAAGCCAAAAAGCCCAAAGTAGTCTTTCTCCCTGAAGTGAAGTTTTTTTTATTTCTTCCATCTTTGGGGGCCCTAGGATGTTTCTTATATCTCTATGATTACCTTTCTTATAGCTTCCTTTAGTGTGAATAATGAAGAAAAAACTTTTATTTAAGTATTCTTTCTTTCTTTTTTTTAATAATAACTTTTTTATTTTCCAAACAAATGCAAAGAAAGTTTTCAACTTTCACCCTTGCAAAACCTGGTGTTCCAAATTTTTCTCCCTCTCCCTAGACTGCAAGCAATCCAATATATGTTAAACATGTGCACTTCTTCCATACACATTTCCACATGTATCATGCTACACAAGAAAAATCAGATCAAAAAGGAAAAAAAATGAAAGAAAAAAGAAGCAAACAACAACAAAAAAGATGAAATACTATGTTGTGATCCACATTCAGTCCCCACAGTCTTCTCTGTGGATGCAGGTCACTTTTTCCATCACAAGTCAATTGGAATTGGCCTGAATCACCTCATTGTTGAAAAGAGCCGCGTCCATCACAGTTGATCATCACATAATCTTGTTGCCATATACAATGTTCTCCTGGTTTTACTTACTTCATTTAGCATCTCCCCAGAACTTTCTGAAATCATCCTGCTGGTCATTTCACTTAATCTTTCTAAGATTTTTGTACTTCTTTCTTTTCTGCTTTAGGACTCTGAAAACCCCTACTCTGTGCTAAGTACTAGACTACTGTCTAGTAGATGGACTAAAGACCTTAAATCAAATTTGACCTCAAACACTTATCAGCTGTGTTTTTACTTTGGGCTTTATACTCTGTCTCATTTTCCTTATCTGTCAAAGGAACTATCAAATCACTGTAATATCTTTGCAAAAACAAAACAGAACAAAAATAAAAAACTCAAATGTAGTAAAGAACCAACTTTAAAAAGGATTATATTTACCTATTTTCAGGAAGTAAAAGGACAGTCCTTTTTTCTTAGTGTTATTTGCTTATTTATTTGTTAGTTTATGAGGAAGAATTCTAGTGATGCCTTTGGCTTGATTATCTCCCTTATTCCAAAAACTTAGAAAATATTTTTTATCACTTGGGAAAACACAGAGAGAGAATATGTTACCTCTCTAAATTTAAAATCTGCTCAAAGTAGAGCTGTAGTAGAGTTGATTTTTCCTAGAAGGACAAATTTGAAATTTTTATTGAGGACTTTAATCTAAAGAATATTTTGTTTGGCTATTGAATATGATTGTTATTGAAAGTGGTGATTATTAATTATATAGCTGTCTGTATATTGTCTCTCCACTTTCTCTGTAAGATCCTTGACATACAAGAGAGTTTTATTTACCTTTCTTTGCATCTTCAGTGCTTAACACTTTGTATAATAGGCACTTAATAAATGCTTATTTACATGATTTAAAATACATATTTCCTCAAACATACACAAATTGGAGATTAAAGGTCCTAAGAACATAAATCTTATTTTACTACCTGGCAAATATATTTAGCCTAAAATTTTGAGTTGAATGCTCTTATGCATTCTTCTCCTTTTAATTATCTTCATTTAACATATTCAACAAGTGCCTACTATGTATCCATGAACTGTGCTAGGTACTTAATTGACCATGCTATATTAGAGGTTTTTTTTTTTAATTGTATTGCTATCCTCTGTTTTATATTTCGTTCCTTTCCAAACTTATCTCTTTCTACCTCCCCACTTAGTGAACTAGCCTCCCGTTAATGAACTAAAGAAGGGAATAAAATCAGCAAAACTAATCAATATATCTGTGGAGTCTGACAATATGTATAATATTTCACACCAATAATTCTCTACCTCTGCTTAAATAAAAAAAAGAAGAAACAGGTTCATTTTCTCATCTCCTTTCCATTGTAGCTTATATCTGATTAATAGTCATTTAAAATGTGTTGTTGGGGTTTTTTTGTTTTCTTTTAAACAGTGGTGTCGGGTTTTTTTGAAGCTCGCTTAGATATAGCTCCTCTGTAAAATATTACAATTCAGCAGCTTTTAATAAATAATGGCATAACTTTCCTATATATCACATTGCCACCTACCAACCTGGCTATTAGCATTTATTCTCTCTAACTAAATATATCTACAAAATCAAAATTCAAGTTTGTTTGATAAGTTTAATTGAAGGGGGAAAAAACCCCTCATTTCTCTAACCCAAGAAAAACCTACAACACTGTTATATTTACAGAAAATTTACAGAAACATGTATACACACTTACCCCCATTAGTGAAGGTGAACTGACAGATTGTATTTAAAGAGACTGTCATTGCAGAGCCTTTTAAGTTTAAACTAGTTAGATTGTTGTGTTCCTTAAGGGCAGGAAATATCTCTTAGACTTCACTTTCTGTCCTCTATTATGCCTTATACATGCTAGGGAATCAAATCAGATAACTCAGGTAAAGTGCTTTGCAAACTTTCAAGTGCTCGATACATGCTAGCTGTTATTTGTATAATATCTGTTGATTGAATGATTAGAACAAGCACAAATTCATTTTTAGTGTATTTGCATGCTCGTATAAAGTAGCAAATAGATGCATCCTGCTGCTCTAGCATGGGGACACAGCAAGGTATAAGATTTGAGTATTGTATGGCTCCAAGCTATACTTCTTTAGTGAAGCAAAAGCAGCAGAGAGAGTTGTTTTGATTATAATTCAGAAATTTTATACATTTCATTGAGTGAAATAAGTCATAAGAAACGACCTCCATAGCAAGAAATCTACATTGGGACCGCATGCAGGCTATCTCTTTATACTACTGAATCCCTTACATAACTTTTCATCCCTGAAACTTTGGATAAAATCAAATTTTGGACCTTAATTCATTAAACATTTGCATGCCTACTGTGTGCAAGGAAATCTGTAACTTTTTCTCTGCTTAGCTCACCATTACATATAGCAGAAACTTAAATTGCCTTTTTCCCTAGGAATTCTAAACACTTTTTATCATATTCTTTTATTCAAATTCTTTTACCTTGAAGCATCCTCTAGAAAATACATCTGAAATTCAGCAGCTATTTCATGCTTGATTTGTTTTTTTTTTTTTTAAAGTGTCCCTTTCTCCCCACCTTTATACAAATCTGCCCCCAGTTTGTTTCATTAATTACTTCACACCACAATTGAAGATACTGGCTTTTGCCCATTTTAGAGGCAGCTCTCTTATATGACCATTTTTAACTTTATTATAAAGCTACTAGTAATATTGAAAGGAAGATAAATTTCAGAGGTCTGTTATTATGTTGAAAATTCTTTTTCCTACTGAATTCTGAATAAATAAAGGAGTGGGCTTTGTTTCTTTCAAACCTGTTTTCTCCTTTTACTCTTTGTTTTATGTGCTTAATGAAGCTAATAATATCATGCTTATTTAGCATTTTGATGATTAATTTTCCAGTATGTTGAGGCAGTTGTTTATAGTTTTGTGGAGAAAGCTGAAGAATAGCTGATGTTACATCCATCATAAGTGCAGATGGCGGATGAAAATCAGAAGTACCCCACCCATACAAGTGCCAGTTGGATATGGCAAATTTTTTTTTGGTTAGAACAAAAGGCTTATCGTGGTAGAATGTAAGATCATTTTTAACTTTATTCTTGATTAGATTTTTACATGGTGGGAAGTGAGAGTTGTTCTTCCCTCATGATTTTATTTTCTCCTGCTATATGCTCCTTGGTATCTTACTCCTATCATACTGCCATTTTTTACAGGAATACTGACTGATTCTGGAGAGACCATAATGTGCTCTTTAAATAAATAGTGCCCTTTGAATCTTCTGCTTATAATCAAACTAGTAAAAACATCTCTTTTTTCTTCTTTTGTTTCTTAATGAAACATTATTGCTTTAATATTATATCAGTGGGGCTGTAGAATTCAGTTTTCTTGATTGGGACTCAGACTAACCCAGTGTCAACATTGAGCTTTTAATTGAGGCTAAAGCCTTGCCTGGATAAAAATATAAAGTTGGAAAAGTGTTTATTTCTGAAAATGAGAGAATCCTATTTTCACACCATTTTTCATTTTCCTGATGTCCACTGGTGTCCACTATCCTCTTGTTTTTAATTATCTGCTTTTTGGAAAATATTTAATTTTTTAAAAAACTAGACAAAAAAAAGTAAGAATTAAATATTTTAAAATTGCTAACACCAGGATTAATTTCTAAGAAGCAGGAGCCTTCGCGTAAATCACATTTTGTGCCCCTTACCCTAAAATATTTATTCAGGTGAAGCCAGTTTACAGTTACCAAGGAAGGGGAAAGAGGCTGCCAAAAATTATAGCCTGAGGAGAATGCACACAGGGAAGAAGCCTGCAGGTCACTGACTTTGCCCTAATTTTGGGGGGGAGCAGAGTTGGAGGATGATGGGAGAATTGGTAGTATAAAAAAGAGGTTTTTTGGATATTACTTGGCAAAACCATATCAGTTCCTCTGCTTTTCCACCTCTCTTTCCAGCATTTTAATAACAGTATCTCTGGGCCTGAATCACTTGTTCACTGTCCTGATCAAATAAATTTAATCAACTTTTCCTAAGCATCTGCTGTTTACTGTCTCTCTCTCTCTCTCACACACACACACACACACACACACACACACACACGCACACACACATTTATAAATATTTGCATATATACAATATATATAATATATTTTTTGAAATATATATATAACATATAATATTAAAAAATAAAATGAAAAACAGGTCCTGCCATCAGGTAGCTTATATTCTACTTGTAATGTTTCTGAGCCTAAAATGATATATAGGTAGAGATTAATATGATGCTCCAGGAACTAAAGTGATGTCCCCATCAAAAGTATTTCATTCAGTGGAAAAAGTACTAGATTTGAGGTTCAGATCCTCTGCTGCCTAACCATTTGAGTGTTCTTAGGCAAATCATTTAATGTCTCTGAGCCTTAATTTCTTTTTCTGATAAATGAGGGATATTAATAGGGTAGGATGTTGAAAGATCTGGGCTCCCCCTTCTAGCTTTGTATCTCTAATTCTCTGAATTTAATGCTAATCATAGAGTTTCTGACTCCTGCAATCAATGGGGAATAGAAATGGTTAGGAGCCTTCCAAACATCACTCACATTGGAATATTTGAGCTGTCATCTACCTACCAATACTATTTTGTTTCCTCTGGAACTTGACTCTTTCTGTCTATATCCTACTTTCCATTCTTTTGTAACATGATGGGAAAATTAATTACTTGGATTAAATTATTTATCAAGGACATAGGGAACGTTGAAATCACAGAAAGACTATGGTTAAGATTGTTTTAGGATGGCCTCAGACCAGGAAAAATTCCTTTCCAGTTAGTTAAATTATTGACATTTTAGTCCACATATAAGCTGTCCTGAATTTTTCCTTTCCTAGGAATTGTAAAATATGCTTATTTCCTTTGCTTTTTTTGTTTGTTTGTTTGTTTTTTCCCCTTAGCATGGCCAATTTAAAAATTGAGCTATCCAAGTTAGACAATGAGCCCTGGCCTGGGGACTTGGATGTCGAGAAGGAGAAACTGATGTTGATTAATGAAAAAGAAGAATTTTTGAAAGAGCTTCAGTTTGTTACACCTCAAAAACGTAGTCAGGGTGAGTTGGATTACCTAGAAGGCCAAAGGAAGCTTCTAGAGGAAGAGCTGCTGTCTGTGAAAAACACGCCCAGTCGAGCCCTTGCTGAGAGGTATGTTTCATCCTTCTGGTCACCTCAAATGTCTCCCCACTATGGCTTAAGCTTTGTGCCATTTTGTAGGATTTGAACTAGACCTCAGTGGGGCATTTCTCTCCAGGAAATATTCTGTAGAATGATTTAATTAAATAACACAAAGGGATCTTCTGTATGGCCACGTCCCTCTTCTTGTCCCTCTCTTCCTCTCCCTGTCCCTCTCTTTATATCTATTTCTATGTCTTTTTTTTCTCTCTCTCTTCTCTCTCTCTCTCTCTCTCTCTCTCTCACACACACACACACATACTCCCTCCCACCCCCCACCCCCCAATATATGCTTGGCCACTTCATTTGTCCTAGGTGTGTTAGACTCACGAAAATGTTGGTGACAGAAGTTAAATAACAAGAAATGTTGACATGTCATCAGAAATGTAGAACATCATTTACTAGCTTTTATAACAATAGCTGTAAACTATTGCCCTCTGATAATGAAGATTATCTGGAGTGTTACAGCACCTGAAATTTCCTATTCTCAGTTTTATTACTCACAAGAATGCAGAGGTTTATTGCTTTTTGTTTTGCTGAGAAAATACAACCTTCCCTAACTGCCTTTGATATTTTTACAGGTCACAGAATGTTCAATTGGCTTTTGTTTGTCAGTTGAAACCCCCCTCAGAAGCAGGTGCAAACGTGAAGGGGAGAACTTGAAGCAATTTTCAGACTTTGTTTTGGTAGGAAGATGTAAATTGATCATTTAACCTGAAGGGGCCCATTTCTGTAAACCAATCATTTAGGAGATATAGAAATAGAGCCGTTTAGATTAGGTTGTAATTAACTCCTCCAGTTAGGCTTTGGAAATGTAGTCCCTGCTGATTAATACAGACAGATAAGGGTTTCTCCAAAGGCTTGGCCTTCCTACCAGAAGCTGAGCTAATGTGAAGCTGAGGGGGTGGAGAAACAGTGAAGATATGCCCTTAGGGCATATGTCATGGAACCTCTCCCTAATAGGTATTGCTGGCTTTGCCAGGTCTCTGGTCAAGAAATTCACATTATTTCTATTCTCTGTGACTTGTATTTTCTTTTAAAATACCCATAATCATTGGGTATTTTATGCTTGGAAATATTTTATATTCCTCATTTATTTTTTGCTTTTTGTTTCTGTCTTCACTGCCAATACTCTAATGAAGACTGTGTCTACATGAACCTAAAATAACAAAAGGAAAAAATTCAAAGAAACCAGTTATAGAGAACAAACCATATAGATTTTGCTCTTTGAGGAGGCATTTAATATGAACCAGTCAATCAACTAACATTTATTAAGCATCTGTTATATACATCACAAAGAATTCAGTAGTCCTCTGTTCCCAAGTTGTTTATATTTTGTTGGGGGAAGAATAGCTAAACTTGGATCATATAGACAGAAAGGAAGGTTATGTTGGCGATAATCTAATGTTAAAAGTACTCTGGGATTAATTTTTCAACATGAATTTTTAAAAAGTACCAAAAGAATGGAAAGACATAGAGAAAGAGTCAGAAAAGGCAAGTGAGAAGAGAGCCATCTCCCTCTCAATCTATCTACCTGCTTCCTTATCTCCTTAAAGTGTCATTTATGTCTGTGAATATGTTAAGGGTATCTGGGATGAAAATATGTAAAGGGGGCAGGTTAATTTTTGCAGATGATTTTCTACAGTAGACTACATTTTTCTAGTTTTAGAGTTAACTGAAAGATGTAGAGAATATGAAATCCTTTTGTTTTCTTTTGGATGAATTCTAAAAGATATTCAGCTTGGTGAGGGGAAAAAAATGTAAATCAGTGTTAAGAATCCTGGAAAACAAAAGATAGGGGACAATTCATAAAATGTGAAAAGAAGTGATGTAAAGCCAACATGTTGGAGAGGTCTGCCAGCAGTTTTTGGGCAGCCAGATGGCTAGCTAGCCTAATGTGGTCTTACAAGAGGCCAATGTGTTGGTGATTTTCTATAAAGGATATATAGAAAGATCTAGATAAACCTCCTATAGGATTTGGAGTTTTAGAGGGATTATGATCAGCACCAGTGGAGGTAGTATGCACCCTGATGAGATCACAGATGCATCTAAATAATAGTCACAGAATTGCAGAACTTCAGGTGACATTAAGTATATAACTCACATTAGAACAAGAATCAGTCAATTAACATTTTATTTTAAACACTGGGGGTACAAAAAGAATCAAATACACACACACACACTCCTTACTCCTGAGAAACTTACACTCTAATCATCCCTATACTATTTCCCACATCCTGCTTTTTAAGGGAGATCTATGATGAGGGGGAATTCACTAGTCCAGTCCATTGAGCCTAAATGTGCCTCTGCATCTTGTATGCATTGTTTTTAGTTCTTTGTTCTCTCTCTCTATCTCTCTCTCCAGAAAAAAAGTTCTTCTACATACAAACTACCCATCAAGTGAAATCTTCTTTTCTTCATATTAAACACCCCCAACTGATTCTTATATGTTCTTATCTCCAGCCTTCTCTCACATCCTATTTACCTTCTTGTAATAGAGTAGAATACAACAAGACAGATTGTTGTTTGATGGAGTGACTGTCACTTTACTTATGAGCCTGCTTCTTTTTATTCCACATTAGACTGGCTTAGTTACTGTGTCAAACTGATAATTTACTAAAAACCCTAGAACTTGCTTTTTAAAATTGGAACTATTGTTTAACTATGCTTCCCTCACCTTCTACTTGTGAAGTTGATTCTTCAATCCCAGGGATTATATTCCTTTTAAATTTCAATTTATTATATCCTGCCCGTTGTTCTAGTCTGAGGACATCTTTTAGATGTATTCCAGTTCTATCATCTGACATCTTGGCTTCCCTTCCAACTTTCTGTCCTCAGACCTAATAGCTGTGTGAGTCATGGTTTAATCCAAATGGTTGATAAAAATGTTAAACAGCCTGAGGTCATAAAATGGATTCCTTAGGGCACTTCAAGAGAGTACTCCCTCTAACTGTTTATAAATCTGTTGATATCTATCTTTTGTGTTACTTAAGTGTTACAGGTCTTATTTTTAAAAAGCTTAATCCAATATTTATCATCTACCTGTGCTGTCCATGGTACTAAAAATACAAAAATTGGGGTGAGTGTGTCTCTCCCCTCAGGAGGCTTAAAGTGTAATGATATAAGACATGTATAATGATTAAAAGGGATAATGTGATAAATACCTAGAATTCCAAAGTGCTTTGAGATAGCCAAGGTAGTGTCCTAAAGAACTAAAAACTATCATAATCTTAGGTAATAATGCATATAGAGGATCATATTTTTGTGTTCTGGTTGACAACTCTTAATTGTGACACTTGATAAAGACTGTATAACAAGTGTTTAATGTGCTGCTAAGAATAGCAGCATATATATATATATATATATATATATATATATTATCATCAGTCCTCCTTGTGTCCTGAGACTCCCTGGGTCTTGGCTATACCTACAAGTAGCCTCCAGAGGGGAGAATGCGGTATATTCAGTTTGGGAATTCCCTGACAGACGTTTTCCCTTTTGACAGCAAAGATATAGCCTGCCTTTGCTGGATGATTCATCTATAGAGGAAGTGAATTTTGTATTAATTGCTTGGACTTTTGACTTTTTGTTTTGCATTCATGTTATAACTTAAATTTCTTTTTGATGGAGAAATATTAGTATATTGGTTTCCCTTTTCATGGGGGGTGGGGGGGGGTGGGGAGAGTTAGAAAATAGAGAATGATTAACTATAATTTAGTTTTACACATTACTGAAGGTGAACAGTATGAGCCTCCTCATAAACTTTTAGTATCTGAATTTAGTCAGATTCTAAATCTCATGCCCCCTCTCCCAGGTGGAAGTCATTACATTTCTGGATATCTGTGTATTTTATTGTTCTGTATTGACTGTTTATCAAAGTGCTGGATGATTATCTCAGAATGAGAAGGTCACTCTGAAGAGTCAAATACCAATCTTTAGAAAGTGAGTCAATGGCCCATTGTGATTTAAAAAAAAAAAAAAAAAGCTTTTTTTCATTCTTCCCTTTCTTTCATTAATTTTTTTCTTATTTTATGTATATATTTCTATTTTTGCTTCTGTTCTCTCTGCTATTAAGTTAAAATGTAGCATCTTAGAAAGCAGTTTGTCACTGCATTGTCAAGATGGAAGCAGTTAATGGCAAAGAGGAAACTTATAAAATGAGATTTTCTGCATTAAAAAAATTCAGCATTGGACAAATGTTCCCTTTTTCCCAGTGTTTTCCTTTTAATACCTGCACAGCTATCAAACAGCATAGCTTTCTTGCTGTGCCCCCACATTCTTCCTTCATTTATCATGTAAGCTTTTTTTTTCCATGACAACATTTTTCATCTCTAATAGTGGTATTTGCAGTGAATTTGTGAATTTGTGAATCTCTGTGAATTTGCAGTCACTCTGTAGAATTATATAATTCTACTCTTTGAGAGTTCTCTACACTGCCTTGTCAGTTTTGCATCACTTACTATCTTAGAATAAAGAATGAGTTCACCATTTTGTGAATGAGTATATTGGGGAAATTTTCTGGACTTAGAACTGTGGTTTCAGAGCAACACTTACTCTGTTCTGCAGCTTGTGTTGTCTTAGAGACTATCTCGGAGTACCAAGAAATTAAGTGCCTTTTTGGGGTTATCCTCAACCATAGTCTATGCCTTATCACCTTTTTCTTATTCAGGAAATAAGAAAGACTAGTGGAACAAATTACATTTTAGAAAATTATCAGGTGAAAAAATTGTTCATGGGGAAAAGATGGATAATTTATGATTTGGTTTTTACATTTCTGCCACATATAGTATTACTGAAAGTATTAAGACACAATGGTTTTTCATAGGATCCACAGTGGCTCCTATAGTAACTTTCTTTAATATATCATTGTGAATTTTAGGATATTTACCATGAATTTATTTGTCTTACCATTTTGACATTCAATTCTTTTTAAAGAAGTTATGAAGAAGTTGATGCCTTTTGATTTTTTTTTAACTTTTAAAACCATTTTAATGTCTCATTTCTGAGAGTTGAAACAGAATTATGATTCAGCTAGTAAAATTTGAATACTTTTTGCTATTAAAAGAAAAAGATGCAGCCAACAGACACTGGGACTATCTACCTTGTGGACATCACTGTTTCAGACAGTGGGCAGATGGAGGATGGTGGCTAAGGGGATAATAAACAAATGGAATATATAATCTTTACTTTTAAGAAGTTTCCAGTTTTGACAAAGGGGGCAAAATAGGGACATCAGAAAAGTTAAATAAAAGTGTTAAATGACAATCCAAGACCATAATTGAAAAAAGATGCCACAGGAAATTGCATGATTAATTGCCAAGGGAATTTTTCAGGCACTGCTTGTAATAGACCTTCAGAAATGGAGGTGCCCTCTGGGTCAAGATGGTCAGAGAAGACTAAAGTACCAACTTGCCTCAATTTTTAAAAAATAACAAATTTTCACTTTTTAATGCAAAGTTAAATTCTCAGTATATCCTTGATATAGAATTCTTTTTGTGAGTTCTGTTTTAAAAATTCATTTAAAAATGTTTCTTTCAAAAGACATAGATTTTGCCAACTACTTAGCTTTTCCCAGGCCTTTAAATACCTTTATTTTTGTTACTTATTTTGTTGATTCTTTTTCCCTCATCATTGGTTTTTTGTTTATAGTTTTGCGTTAAAATAAACAGCCACCTTAACACCTGCTTTCAATACTTTCTAAAACATACCTTTGAAAAACCATGAAACAGAAATTTAACACCTCTTGAAACATTAAAGAAAAATGCCAAGAATTACTTTTGATTTTAAAAAAATAGTGATTGTGGTGTTGACACTTTCAAAGGAAATGCTTATAAATAAAATATGGGCATATTTCTCTAGTACCTAAAACATACATAATATTTCAAAGAGTTTAGAAATGAGAGAATTTTTTTTCTTCAAAGAAAATGAGCTGATTTTTATATTTATTACTCATCACTATGTTAGGTCATTGTAAGGAAGCTTTACCTATGATCCCTAATAAATATTTGTCTAGTTGAATTAGGAAAATACAATTCGAGTTTTTCATTAGGTAGTTTACAAACTCCTCATGTTTGATATATTTCAAGGTGACTTGTTTTCTAAGTCTAGAATTATCTCGGTAAAATAATCCTTTATTTTAAATTCACAAACTCTTTTGTTGTTTAGGTATTGTATGATGGATACAAGTAATGTGCTATAAGTAGAACTGACCTACCAGTCACTTTTATGTCTTCTTCCCTAAATAGTCAAACTGAAAATAACTTTATGTCATGATTTATTTACAGCCTGGTTAAAATAATAAGTATTTTTGTTCTTGATTGAGAATTTTTTCATTAATCTTAAAATGAAAGTTCTATATTCTAATTTAATACAATAAATTGACTGGCTATTTGTAATATTTAATTATTACAGTTTAATATTTCTATAATGTGAAATACAGAAATTGAATATTAAATCTGTACAGTATATGTTTTCATATATTAGTAAGGCTTTCTATCTGTCTTTATTCTCTCCTATCCCTGGTGGTTTGAAATCATTCGATAATTAATCCATTTTAAAATGACAATTTGGGTTGTATTTTGATTTTAAAATCAGAATGAAGTTATTTGGGTCTGTTTTGTTCAGTCTGGATATGCTTAATTCTCCTTATTTATTTATTCCTATTATTTCCTCATTTCTTAACTTTGTTTTCTCCAACTTTATTCTCTCTAAAATTATTGAATGTTGTTTCTATGGAAAATATCATAGAAGATAAATACATTGGAGAGATAGAAGAAAAAAAGACAGAATAGTCTCTGGGCACTCTGAGTTTATAATCTAGGTTTTTGAGACATTATAATAATAGGAATATTTTCTTTACCTCATATTTTTCCTTAACCCGCTTAGCCTCATTCATTTACTGAAACATTTTAAAATAATTATTCTTTATTGTATTTTTCTAGGCTCAAATTGGAAGAGAAAAAAAAGGCACTGCTAAAAAGACTTGAAGAAACTACAAAGTTGACTACTTATTTGCATTCACAGATTAAAAGGTGAGCCTGCATTTCATGTTCTTACACATGAGTTCTCTAAAGCTCATTTTATCATTTCGGGGCGGAGGACAGATTATGCTCCATCTCAGGCAAATTGGAATTTGCCCTTTGTTTTCTTCCATTTCATCTTTTTTATGCTCTTTAGTTGGAAATGTTTTATAGTTACTCTGACATGCTAAAAAAAATAAGATATTTGTATTAAGATAGGGATGATTTAAAATTACATAACTGTATTTTTATTAAAAATTCATAATTCATTCATCAATTCAATTCATTCATCATCAAAAATTCACACATGTTGTGAATATGTTCTGAATTTGAGCAAAGAAGTTCTTCTTCAACCAATTCTCAGAATATCCTGCTGTAATTTTTAGGAATATAAAGAATATTTTATGCTTTACAAATGCATTCTTTACTACTTAGAAAAAGACTTTTCCTGCTTCAGAGCAATTGCCTTAAAAAAAATTAGTACCATATTCCCTTATAGTAATTGTTTAAAGATACAATCCTTACATGTATCTACCCAAAGAGAACAGAAAAAAACAGACATGACACAACCTTAGTTCAAATTATTCATCTTCATGGTTCTTTTTTTAAAAAGACAAAAAAAGAAAAAAAAGAAAATCTCCAAGTACTTATTGTTCCTGGAAACAAAATAATCAAAGTGGACACTTTGTATTTTAATATATTTTCTCCTTGTCCCACACTTTTTTTTTTTTTTTTTTTTTTTTTTTTTTTTTTTTTTTTTTTTTTTTTTTTTGCTGTAAAGTTGTATAGTGGCTTCAGAGGTAACTATACCAGCAAGTATATTTATTCATTACATTTGACCTTGAATTCTTTTAGTAGTATTTTATTTTTCCAAATACAAGTAAAGATAGTTTTTAACATTGATTTTTGAAAAACCTTGGGTTCTAAATTTCTCCCTTACTTCCCCCTCCTTAAAACATCAAAGCAAAGGTTAAATATGTGCAATCCTTTTAAACATTTCCATATTTGTTATATAGTGCAAGAAAAATCAGACCAAAAGGAAGGGAAAACATGAGAAAGAAAAAAATTGCAAACAAAAAGGTAAAAATACTATGCTTCAATCCAATTCACTTTCCATAGAGAACTCTGAATGCAGATGGCATTTTCTTTACTGTGTATATTAGAATTGCCTTGAGTCACCTTATTATTGAAAAGAACCAAATCCATTACAGTTGATCAAAACACAATTTTGTTGTTATTGAATATAATATTCTCCTGGTTCTGCTCATTTCACTCAGCATCAGTTCATGTAGGTCTTTCTGAAATCAATCTGCTCTCATTTCTTTATTCCTTTCCTTTCTTTCTTTTTTGCTTTCTTACTTTCTTTCCTTTTCTTTTCTTTCCTTTTCTTTTCTTTCCTTTTCTTTTCTTTTCTTTTCTTTTCTTTTCTTTTTCATTCATTTATTTTTTTCCTGAGAGATATTTAAGTTTATTTAGAAAGAGAAATGCCAAAGTGGTCACATCTCCATTTTAGGAAAAATCTCTTTTATAGCTTTATTTTACTTTGCATTTCAATTCAGTGGTCATTTATTAAACATCAGTTATGTGCAGGGAATTGTAATATATACTGGAGTTCAAAGAAAGAAGCCAGAAACAGTTCTTACATTCAACAAACTTTGAATGTGACCTTGCAAGTGAGATGGTCATAATGCTGCTGCTGCCTTTGCTTTTGTTAGTGACAATGACCTGCTCCTCATTTCTTATAGAACAATAATATTCCCTTGCCTTCATATACTACAACTTTGTTTAGTCATTCCCCAATTGATGGGCATCCACTCAGTTTCTAGTTCCTTGCCACTATAAGAAAAGCTGCTTACAAACATTTTTGTTTGAAAGGTTCTTTTTTCCTTTTTTCCTTTTTTTTTTTTTTTTTTTAATCATGTCTTTGGGATACAGACACAGAGACATTGCTGGATCAAAAGGTTTGCACAGTTTTATAGCCTTTTGGACATTGTCTTGGATTTTTTTTTTTTTTTAAGATTTAGAAAAACACATAATTAATGTTATTATTATTATTATTATTTTTTGCTGAGGTAGTTGGGGTTAAGTGACTTGCCCAGGGTCACACACAGCCAGGAGAAGTGTCTCAGGCCAGATTTGAACTCAGGTCCTCTTGACTTCAGGGCTGGTGCTCTATCCACTGCACCACTTAGCTGCCCCGACATAATTATAGATTAAAACATTCATAGCACAAGAGTATAAATTTACAATTAAATGTGGAAAAGTCTAATGATAGCCAGTAACATTTTATTTTTGGATAACATCCATTCTCCTGATGATATTTGGAAAAGGAAAAGATTATAGTCAGATTTGCCAGATCTTTCAAATTTTTATATTTCTTAAGTGTTTTGTGTTTGGTTTTGTTTCAGTCTCTCCGCCAGTACCTTGTCCATGTCTTCAGGGAGCAGTCTGGGGTCATTGGCATCCAGTCGGGGGTCTCTGAACACCTCTAGCAGAGGGTCACTCAATTCCCTCAGTTCCACCGAACTCTATTATAACAACCAAGGGGATCAAATTCCAGACTTGGAGTATCAGTATAAACTGGACTTTCTATTACAAGAAAAAAGTGGTTACATTCCTTCTGGACCCATTACCACCATTCATGAAAATGAGGTGGTAAAGTCCCACAGCCAGCTGGGCTACAGTGACTCCTCGGGATCCTCAGCAGCGGGCCATGCTCCAAAATTGACTGAGCCGCCCAAATCTGTGACGTCCCTCTCCTCCAGATCCTCCCTGTCCTCCCTGTCCCCTCCTGGTTCTCCTCTAGTTCTGGAAGGTACTTTTTCTATTTCTGCCCAGGATCCTCCTCTTCACCAGCTCACCACAGACTTTGAAGACTGTGAATTGACTAGCCATTTTGCAGACATTGGTCTTACTGAAAATCAGATGCTGCTGGATTCAGATGCAAGAGCAACATCACAGGCTCTTGC
Source organism: Sarcophilus harrisii (assembly GCF_902635505.1). Classification (NCBI taxonomy): domain Eukaryota; kingdom Metazoa; phylum Chordata; class Mammalia; order Dasyuromorphia; family Dasyuridae; genus Sarcophilus; species Sarcophilus harrisii. Next base: position 116,120,263 of record NC_045431.1, read on the forward strand.
AGAGGACAAAGACATTAATGACGGTGTAAGGCAGTCTTTATCACCCTTACGTGAAGGAACAACAGGTAAAGGGAAAACAATGCCACAAAATTACTGTATTATCAGCTCCATGGGGGCAGGGATGGTGTCTTCAGAGGGAAGTCATGCTTTTTTTCCTACTGTTTACTCCCCTGACTTTAATTTAGTAGACAGAGGTAAGCATTTTATTTTTATTAGCACCCCAGCAATGTGTTTTCTTTATTATGGAAAAAAAATCACTTTTCCTTTTTGACAGATTTAATCATCAGGTTTGGATGGCAGTTGAATTATGGCTAGCCAAGTGCCATTAGTATTATCACAGATAGCAGGAAAAGTGTCTATGTACCTTATTTTCTATTTCTTAAATGTATTTAGAGTCAGAAATAGCATGGCAAAGAAAAGGGCTCACTTTTAAAAGATGGCTTAAGACAGATTAAAACTAACGCAATTAGCATATCAGCTAATTAGCACCAGGTTCAATGTCTAAGATGCCTAGGGAATTCTGTGCAGATACTATTTTTGTCTCATGCCAAGTTCCCCTGTTTGTTATAAAAGCAGCTCTGAAAAGGAAGGTTGAGGGGGCTTTTTTTTTTTTTTTTTTTAAGTAAAATCAGCTCTGAAAAGAAGTAGTGGTTTTTTTTTTTTTTTTTTTTCCCATGTACAGTATTGCTCTGCCATCTTCTGGCCACAATAGTAACTGACAGTCTAGAGTGGAGAGAATTCACAGTTTTGGTGTCTTGTGACTGGTTGACTTGGGCTCAAAGGTAGAAGGAATTGGAGAATTGTCTCCTCTAGTAGATCTGAAAAGGTTTTGATGTATTTGATACATTGTCCCCCCCATCAAAGTGAACATTATATTTCAGGATAATCATAGTATACCACAGTAGTGTACTAACAGTCAGCTTGATTTAAAAAAACATAATAATAATAGAAGACAGTATTAACTTATTCAATACCAGAATAATGTCCAGAACCTCCATATTTTATATGCTAATGAAAAAGATTAGCATATATTACCATACTTTAGAAAATTTGAGTTCTTTTTTTAAAATAAGTATTTTGTGGTGTTTTTTCAAAAGGCACTTTTATATCTGTTAATTATGTAATCTTCCTCCTTTTTCATAGGTCCTTCATTTCATCTTTCTTCAGTCCTCCAAAAGATCTGTGATTGCATTGGTGTGGGGGCCCTTTCATTACTGTAGATCCTCTTTTCTACACATGAGAGTCCTTTCTAAGATGCTCTGACCTAAAAATGTCACCCCCATGATCAGCCTTCTGGTGATGAACCCATCTGACTTTGCTAAGCAGATCCAGTATTCACTTGAAGATTTCTAGTGAAGGGGGGGACCTATTGCCCCTGGAGAAAGCTTGTTCCAGTTTTGAATAGCTCTAATTGATAGGTAGTTTTTTGCTCATATCAACCCTCCCACTGGTGCCAGCTCTTTCCCACATCCAGACCCATCCATCCATCACCCTAGTTTGCTTCACCTGACCTGCATATTCCTTATTTCTTTCTTCCTCTGTATTGCCCTGGCTCCTCTGCTCCACAAGAGCCCCAAACTGTTTCTGGCTTGCCCCCTCTTTTCCTCCCTTTCATCTGTTGTTCTAGGGTTTGTTTTTAAAAGAGAGACAGAAAGGCTGTCAGCAGGGACATACATTGGGGCCCCCCTGGCTATGTTCTCAAAATATTACAGCAAGGTCCCTTTTTCCCTTAACAAGATAGCTAAGAATTTTAGCTATTTTTCCATACATATTCTTACATTCTCAAAGTATTTCAGCAAGTCCCCCTTTCCCTTAACAAGATAGCTAAAAATTTTAGCTATTTTTCCTTATATCATCTTACATTCCCAAAATATTACTGCAAGGTCCCCTTTTCCCTTAGCAAAAGAGCTAAAAATTCTAGGTATTTTTCTATGTATCTTCTTACATTCTTAAAATATTTCTGCAAGGTCTCCCTTTCTCTTCACAAGTTGGCTAAGAAATTTTAAAATATTTCCCCAAATGTTTCTACCCAGATCCAGACCAACCCATTCATCAGGTTCCCTTTCTTGACCTAAAGGTACCCTTTTTTTCTCCTTACCCTGGCCAGTCTTCACTGGAGTATTGATTTATAGCTGTAGGGAACCTCAAAGAATTCAATCCCTAACAAATGACCAAACCAAGGCCTAGAGAAATTAACAGACTTACCTAGGGTCATTCTGCTAATAAGCCTTTGAGGCTAGATTCAACCTCAGCCTCTTTATCTACTACATGGGCTTGCTTCATCTCCCCATGACAGTAGGAGGTGGAGTATGATGTTGATTCTTACAACTTCCCATTTTAGTACAGTTTAACAAAGAATTATTCTTCTTTTCTTTTTTAATTAAAAGATTAAGTGAGGTATTTGTAATGCATTTTGCAAACTTTAAAGTACTGTATTAATGTTAGCTATTGGGGGTGGGGGTGGGGGTGGGGGTAGGGGTGGGAAAATGCACTTTAAAAAGCCCTTTTCCCTTAATTGTGTGACCCCCTGTGCTCTGACCATACAGAAGCTTCTGAAGACAGCTGACTCTGGCACAAATATGCTGGCACTAATAAACAGTGCTTTTTCTCATTCATAGCTACTCAGAGGTTAGGCAGGTGCAACAGGAGCAAGCCATAATCACTTGCTCATCTGCCAATCTGCACCATAATAAACCTAGAGACCAGGGGCTATTCACACTCTTCTGACCCCTTGTCCTCCCTGTAATAAACCTAAACAAGGTAGACATAAGATTAGGTGATTTGTGAGGGTCACCGGGTAGTAAAAATCTGAGGCTGGATTTGAACTCAGTTCTTCCTGACTCTTGGCCTGGTGCTCTGTCCATTGGACCAACTTTTTCTACCTCTTCAGACCTTCAAGATCTCAGGATCTCCTCCTTCATCTGAGAGTAGGTCATCACTGAAAACTCTTAACAACTCTTAGACAACTAAGATGCATTTTGGCCACCATCATAGTCTAGGGCTCTAGTCTATAAACTCTTGTTTATAAAATGCCTTCTCCTTGGTAGAATAAGATCCTTGAGTAAGTAAGACTTAGGTGATATACTAGAAAGAACTTGGGGGGGGGGGGGGATTAAATTTAAAAAAAAAAAAGAACATTAGGAATCAAAGGCCTGAATTCAAATCCAACCTCAGACACTCATTAAGCTATATGATTTTGGGCAAGTCTTTTAACCTCTGCCTCAGCAGCCTCTACTATAAAATGGGAGTTATTATAGCACTTTCTGCCCATGTTGTTGTGAAGATCAAATTATATATTTGTGTGTGTGTGTGTGTGTATCTGTGTATAAATATATAGATATGTGTGTGTGTGTGTATGTTGTTAATATATGTGTATAGATATGTGTGCATACTTATGTGTGGGTAAAGATATGTATAGATATAAATATCTGTCTATATGTCTATACAAATTATATATTTGTAATTTAGCATGGTGCTTGGCATAGTAGACACTATAGGAATGTTAGCTGTTATCATCATCATCATCATTATTATCATCTCTTTTTACAAACAACTAACTTGCTTATGTCAAACACAGATGGTGCAATGGATAGAGCACCAGGCCAAGAGTCAGGAAGAACTGAGTTCAAATCCAGTCTCAGATTTTTACTACCTATGTGACCCTCGCAAATCACTTAATCTTATGTCTACCTTGTTTCCTTTCTATAATAACAGCACCTCACTCCCAGGGTTGTTGTGAAGATAAAATGAGATAATAATTGTAATGTGCTTAGCACAGTTCCTGGCACATAATAAGCACCTATTATTAATTATTAAAATAGGAAGTCTATAATGGGCCAGCAAGACAAGTGAATTAGACATTAAGAAAACTTTACATGAAGGTTCTAGTAATAGAGAAATGAAATACACTTTGCAAAGACAAACAGGAACAGAGAAAATAAAACTTATTTTGCTTCCTTTTTTTTTAACATAAGAATATATAAGGTGAACTTAAACTTTGGGTACTGAAAACCAACACTATGAGCTACTCACTACCTATAGTACTTACAAAAGAAAAGAGAAAATAAATCTCTTAGTGCCATTTCTTTTTCTTGTGGACTTTTAGAAGCCTGGGTATTACATGACTTTTTCTTTCACATTCTCTTCAAAATGACCTATTTGCAAATTTAAAAATGTTTTTGCCTTCCATGCCCACTAAAAAATATAAAACCTTCCATAACCTTTGCTTAAGAAAGGGAAAAATTGGAAAAGGAGAGTAGTCCCTATAGGCAGACCAGAGGAAATGTTGCCCAATTAAGAGGAAGGAAGTGCCTGGTTCCTCAGGTGTTTTGCCTTGTGCTTGACTTTCTACAGACAAAATTGTGATTTTCATGCTGAAAGCATGTATTTGTTGCAAGCCAAGTACAAAGTGTTGGTTGGTGAAAATAGAATCAAGAGCTTTGGTTGCAAACTAAATAAACTTTAGCTAACAACCTCTCCTATGAACACAACTGTTGAGTTTGTTTCATGAGTCTATCAATCCAACCTATCAATTCAACATTTCAGTTCTTCCTATGCATATTTGGTGCTTTGATGCACAGTAATTTGTGTTATACAAAAATTTAAAGATGTCAACAAGTTTTCCTCTCGGGAAGTTTACAATTTCTTATTGGAGGAAGTATGTCTGGGGCTTAGCGAGGATCCAGAAAATCTATTGATTGCCTTTTTAAAAAAATCTAGCTAGCCATCTAGCTGTGTTACTTTTTGCTTATGTCTGAGTCTCTTTGCTTATTGTTTTGTTGTCAGAGGAGGCAGGGAATGATTAGAGGGAAAGTATGATAAGTACAAAGAAGAGGTTTAGGAAAGAACACTGGGAACTTTGAGAAAGGAAGGATCACATGACAGAATTTAGAGTGAATAGGAACCTTAGAAACATTTAACCTAACCACCCCATTTTATAGATGAGAAAGCTGAGGACCAAAGAAATGAAGTGACTCTTCAGAATTACATTAGATTTGGGGGGCAGCTAGTTGGCACAGTGGATAGAGTAGAAGGCCTGAAGTCAGAAAAACTCATTTTCCTGAATTCAGATGTAGCGTCAGATGCTTACTAGCTGTGTGACCCTGGACAAGTCATTTAACCCTGCCTACCTCAGTTTCCCTCATCTGTAAAATGAGTTAGAGAAGAAAATGGCAAACCACTAGTATCCTTTTCAAGAAAACTCTGAAATGGGATCAGTCGGACATGATTGAAATGAATGAATTACATTAGATTTTAAATGGGAGCACCAGAATTTAAACTTGAATTTCCTGACTGGCATCATGGAGGAAATGGAAGTTAAATTGGTCTTTGAAGAGAGAAACCTCATTATGAGGAAATAAATAAGGGGGAGTCTGTATCAACTATGGGGGGACCATGAGAACAATGGCACATTCAGCATTAAAAGGGAATGTGGACTAAAGAACCAAGAAAATAGTTAAAAAGCTAAAAAGCAGAATTTACACGAGGGATTAATAGCATATAATTTGACTCAAAAGGTAGTTTGCAGGAAGATGGTAGATGCCTTTTAATGGCATTTTAATTTAATGGCCTTTTAATGGTAGAAGTAGACTTTATTCAGAAAGCACTGGGGAGCTATTGAGAGTTTTTTTGAGTTGAGAATTGACTTGACCACAGTAGTATGTTAGAATGATTATTCACCCAGCAGTGTGAAGTATTGGAGAAGATATGGACCAGTAGGAAGGTAGAAAGGCCAGATAGGAAGTTATTACAGATGTCCAGATGTTAAGAAATATAAGCTTGAACTAGGGTGATTATAATTTGAAAAGAGAGAATACGACAAATACTAGAGAGAAATTGTGTGTTAGAATGAACAGGAGTTGTGTAATTAGCCTTGGAGTCAGGAGGCAGAAAAGCTAGAAATGCTTCCTATGTTAAGAATCTTGATGTGCTGGAATTCACATTAACAGGAATTAGAGATGTTAGGCAGACTTGGTTTTATTGGGAGGGGAAGGAATTAATAAAAATATGGGTTCAGTTTTAAACAGATGACAGGAAGAAATCTAGGTAAAGTAGATTGAAGTTAGAGATTAAAGACTAAGGCTCTAGAAAATTGTCAGGGTAAATTTGGGAACAGGGCTACGTATGTCAAAGAGATGAATGCAAGATTAAAAAAAAAAAAGGCCCATTATCTTTAACATAAGGAAATTATTAGTGACCTTGGAGAGAAAACTGTCCCAATAGATGAGCAAGGTTAGAACCTTGCTTTCAAAAGCCTCCATGCTTGGTATATTGAGAGGCCATCCTGATTTAAATGTAGGGGTAGTTGGCCTCCCAGAAGGGCCCAGGAGGAAATTTCCAGGTGAAGAATGTTGGAGCTAGGATGTACTGGGATAACAGGGCAAACCAAGGTGGTCACAAGAGGCTGCTCTTTGGCTTTTGAGTGCTTCTTGGGTTAAATGTTAAACTGAGTTTAACTATTAGACTGCTTATCTGCTTGGTACTCAAGACTTTTCTAGGCTGCCCTGTGGAAGTTGGAATAGCTGTAAAGCCTTCCACTGTCAATCTCTGTCATTGTCAAAGTCAGTTTCATACTGCCATGGTTATTCCTCGGGGTAATCAATAAATCATGCCATCACCTTCACCCCTTCACCAAGGGGGGTTGGTGGGGAGAAGGCACTTCATCTTCAAGGAAAAAAAGCATCCCCACTGCCAGAAATAAAAGGAAAAATGCAGCAATCAATCCAGTAATCGGAAGCCTTAAAACTTAAACATCTTAACAAGATGTAAAGTCATGACTCAGAAGGGGGGCGTAATGCATACCAATACGGATGCTCACTCGCGGAAAGATGAAAGAACTCCACAGGCTTTTGCCTTATTACAGTTCAGAACCTAGCTTTAAATGAATGTTCCTTGCTCCTGGCAGGATGCTTATGTAGGAATATAAGGTAGAGATAAAAGTTAAGTGCTATATAGTGCTAAAGATTCAATAGCACAATTTTTTTTTAAATGGTACCAACTGTATTAGGAATTCTTGTAAGTCAAAAGGTAGTAATTGGTTTGTGGGGTTTTTTTTTATTTTTAGTAAGTGGGATGGCAATAAAGATGGTAAATTTGGAAAGGAAAGAAGCAAAACAGATGGCAACCTTTCTTCTTAATGTTGAATAAACAGAATTTCTATATTATAGAGGTATTATTGCCAATTCTCAAAGTAGACAAATAGTTTCTGAGTCCCCATGTAAGATATAAGGTGAAACTATACAGGTGTTTGAAAGGGGAGCTAAGGAATCATAGGATTTGAAAATACCGTGATATATTCTATAGTCTTTCCTCTCAACAAACTATTTCATGTCAAATAGAAAGATGGTATCCTGCGACTAAAAATAAAACTCCCCCTAGACACTCTAGTCCAATTTTTAAAAATTATTTTGATTTTTTTTTAATACAGTAAACGTTTCCCAACTAGTAGCTCCCTCCAAACTACCCTAGAAACTAAAATCCCTTAAAGCAGTTAAAATTTCCTTTTAAAACTTGTTTTCAACTGAGAGTATATTCTGCTTTCCTTCTCAATTATTAGCCGAAAGAAATAATATAGTAAGGTATCAACATTGTCTTTTATCTTTGACCTGAATTGTACTTCTTTTTAACTTTATGTACATAATACAGTTGTGTATATATTTTCTTCTGAATCTGCATTCTATACTTCACATCACAATTTTTCTGAGTGGTTATAAATTCTTCACATTTGGAATTCCTCTTTCAATTGTTTTTCAGTTGTATCTGACTCTTTATGATGCCATTTGGGATTATCGTGGCAAAAATAGTAGAATGGTTTGTTATTTCCTTCTCCAGCTCATTTGAAAAATGAGGAAACTGAGGTGAACAGGGTGAAGTGACTTGCCTACGATCACATAGCTACTAAGTGTGAGCAGATTTGAACTCTCATCTTTCTGACTTCAGATCCATAGTTCTATGCACTGTGCCATCTAACTTCCTTTTTTTAATTCCTTATAACATGACAGTATTGTTCCATTAATAAGTCTCTTCAACTATTTCCTAAACTTCAAGGCAGGTGGAAATTTTCCCCCCATTTTTTATTATAATGAATTAATGCAGTTGTGAATTTTTTGTTGTCATTGCTACAGTCAGAAACTTTCCTGTTGCATCCTTTCATTTTATGAAATAGGGACACTGAGGGCCAGAGAAGGGAAGTAAATTAGTCTAGATCAGGGTTTCTTAAACTTTTTCCACTTGCAAACCCTTTTTGCCTGGGAAATTTTTACATGACCCTGGTTATATAGATATATCAAAATGGTATACAAACCAAACATTTACTGATAATAAATCATAATTTTGCAACTCCCACATTCAGTTACAAGACCTATATGGAATCACAATGCAGAGTTTTAGAAGTTCGAGTTTAGGTGACGTAGTGGTGCAGTGTATGGAGCTCTAGACTTAAGAGTCAGGAAGACTCAAGTTCAAATGCTGCCTCAGATATTATTTGTATGATTGTGGGCAAGCCATTTAACCCCTCAGCCTCAATTTTTTTTCATCTAAAAATGGGGATAATAATAACATTATTTTAGAGGATGCTGTGATGTTAAGATAAGATACTTTATAAAGCTTTTTCCAAACACTAAAGTGCTATCTCAGTACTAGGTATTGTTGCTATCGCCTGCAGTCATCTTGGAATTCATTTATTTGGAGCTCTCACTTTTTGATAATTTATATAACTTAGTTGTATTTGTGGTATTTAAGTAACCTTTTAAACAAAGTATCTTGTAACTTCCATATCTTTTGATTATCTATTTTGTTATCTCTTGATTATTGATTATTTGGTTATTAATATCTAATGATGCTCAGGTCTGCCCATGAGCCAAGCTTTTCCTAATAAAAATTTCTTATTGTTGATCTCACTCTAACATCTTAGGTATTGAAGAGCAATTACCAAGGAGGATAGTAGGCCACTTACTTGAGGAGAAAACAGCCTGTGTGTCTGCTGCTGTGTCTGACGAGTCTGTGGCTGGAGACAGTGGTGTCTATGAAGCATCAGTAAAACAGTAGGTTTCACTAGTAGTGATCATTAACTAAATGTATCTCATTCATAATAGTATATGCAGTTTCAAATATGATGGTTCTACTGATATGCTAAACTTATTAGTCTGAATTTCTTTTTTAAATTTTGATGATTAAAGAATTGTTGTGGCTAAGAGTTGGGAAATTAAAATTAAAAAGAAAACAAACACAAGTGTTAAAAATTGTTTTTGCATGTAATGCAAACAAAATTATTTTAAAGTACAGGAAAAAAGAAATATTGTAGCCAAAAATCTCATTTTAATGAATAGGGAGATGTTATTAATTAGCTTGTCATGACTACTAGTGCTGTGTTTTACTTTCCACAACAGAAAATGTTGAATGAGCCTTGAACATGATTATATTTTCATTTTTTGAACGACTTTGTAAGTGATTTATATCATGTATATGCTAGATAGATAATTCTTGTTTGATTTGTCTAGGAATTCATAAGATGAGTAGCCATACAAGAACCCCCAGCTATCTATCCAAAGTATAGCCATTTCTTGAGTGTCCTATGTTTCTTGACCACTCTTATTTAAGTCAATATATATTTATTATACTATGTACCTTTACATGCGGGCAGACAAAGTATCAATATACTTTGTATATTAGAATATAGATTTCAAAGATCTGTACTGTTGTCCATATGGGTAAAAGCTCCTCTGTCATTTTAAACATGTCTTTGAGAGTTACTATACTTGAGTTATAATTGGCGTGGAGTCTTCTCATATTTAGGTAGGTAGATTTTTAAACAGTTTGTGAAGGAGCCATTGATGTTCCATTGTTCAGTTGTCTCTGACTCTTCATGATCCTGTGGACCGTAACAAACCAATGCCATCCACTGGGTTTTCTTGATAAAAATAACTGTAGTGGATTAAAGTGACTTACAGATTTGGATTTGAACTCATCTTCCTGGCTCTAGACCCAGATCTCTGTCCACTGATAGAGATCTACCTTAAAGGAGCCATTATTGGCTTGAAGTTGAATGGCATTGATGAATGTATATCTTCATAAATCTGATGTTGCTCTAGCCCAGCTTTTGTCTGAAAGCCTGGGTTCGTTGCCCCACCACAATGAGACATCAGAGTAGGACTTAGATAGAGGCTCTTAATCATATGAAAGTTGTTTATCACATTCCTTGATTTCTCATCCATCTCCTTCATCTCCAAACCTGTGTTTGGTGGGATTTATCTTTAGTATTCTGAAGTCAAGCAAATCCTTCAAAAATACCCTTTCTCTCCCCTCTCTCACCCCAAGGAATAATATCAAACCCTTTTAAAAGCGTATTCAGACAACCAAAAGAACAAGGAACAAGCATCCCTGCATGTTCAAAGAGCTCTCCTAACTTCTCTTTTAAAAGCAATAACCAATCCAGTTACATGATATATAGTACTAGGTAATAATTATTTTTCAAATTACTTGCCTTTTTTCTTCTAGACCTGGTGACATTGAGGATATTCTCTATTGTGAAGATGATTCTTTGATTCTAGAGACTGCTCAAGTGCAGATAGGACTAAGGTAAAGAAAATTGCAAGTTGCGGGGGAGTGGAATAGCTCTTTTATAATGACAGTATTAATAATATATTTATCTTAACACTTGCACATTTACAAAGTTTTTTACATTATATTCTAATTTAGTGATGAGTGACCTAATATGATGCTTTATTTTTAAATGTCTTTTCATTTTGGCAGATATGATGCTAAGAGTTCCAGTTTAATGGTGATTGTAGTACAACTTCGAAACCTTCATGTCCTTTCCATATCTCAGAGCTCAAAAGTGTAAGTGAAAATCATTGATGCTAAATGTAGTTTAAAAAAAAAAATTTAGTATTACATGGATTCTCATCATTATAACATTATAACATAGACCCCCTCATCAGACCCTCGAGGTGGGCCCCCATGAACCCATGGGCTCACACTTGACCATCAGGAGGCAGAAAAGAGTAGCCACTAAAATGTAAGAATTTGCACATAACTTGAGCAGCTTAAAATTATCCTGAGGCAGAGGTTAATGTATTTTAATTGTGTTCATTTAACCCTAGAGTTTATTGTGTTGGAGGAGAACAATTTAGCAAAATGAAGCGGTGGTTAAGGAATAATAAGGTCAACTGTTTCAATTCAACACCAAAGTATATAGAAATATAAGACATTTAAAAATGTTTTATCATGATCTCTTTTTACATCATGCAGGCTTCTCCCTCTACCCCATTCCTTCCCATTCTAGATTCTGTACAATAAAGACTCTTTTAAAAGAAAAAGACAATAAAACTTATTAATATATTGAAAAAAAATCTAATCACATATAAGGATTTTATATTTGGGGACTTGATCTTCCCCATCCTCCTACCTGGCCCACACCTCTGAGTATCTTTTCATATCTGTTCTTTGGAGCCAAGCTTAACCATCTCTGTCATATTGCAACTTTCATTTTCATTTATTTGTGGCAGTTGTTCTTCCCGTTTACATTTTGTAGCTATGTATAGTGTTTGTTTACCTCTGATTATTTAATTTTATTTTAGCACATCTAAGTCCCCCCATGCTTCTCTGAATTCTTCCTATTTCTTTTTTCTTACAGCACAGTAATATTCCATTACATCCATGTGCCACAATTATACAGCATCCACTTTGTTTACAATTCTTTACTGCAATGAAAAAATGCTTCTATATTTTGTTATATTTGGGGCTTTTCTTTTCAACAGTGATCTTCCTGAGATAAATGCCTAGCAGTAGAATCTCCAGATCAAAGAATATGGTCATTTAGACACTTCATTTGCAGTTCCAAATTGCTTTCCAAAGAATTGTACTAAATTGAAAGCTCCACCAACAAGGCATTCACTAATGCTTCTCTTTCCAAACATCCTACAACATTGACTATCTTTTTCTTTTGTTATCTTTGCCAATTTTCTGGGTCTGAGGTGAAAGCTCAGTATTGTTCTTACATATATTTCTTTCATTATTAGTGATCTAGAACATTCTTTCATGGGTTAATAGTTTGCAATCTACTTTTGAGAACTATGTGTTCCTAGTCTTTGACTATCTATTGAGGAAGGGTTTTTAGTCTTCTGTATGTCTACTAATTATGTGTATGTATCTACATATACGTACAGACATATAAACATATAATATCAAACACTTATCTGGGAAACTTAAAAAAAAGATTTTTTAAAAATTCAACTACTTTTCTTCCTTTTTTTTTTGTTAGGGCTTTTTATTGACAGAATATGTGCATGGGTAATTTTTCAACATTGTCTCTTGCACTTATTTCTGTTCCGACTTTTCCCTTCCCTCTCTCCAGCAGTTTCATACATGATAAACATGTTAAAGTATATCTTAAATACAATATATGTGTATACATCCATGCAGTTCTCTTGTTGCACAAAAAAAATCAGATTCAGAAGGTAAAAATAACCTGGGAAGAAAAACAAAAATGCAAGTAGTCCACATTCATTTCCCAGTGTTCTATCTCTGGGTGTAGCTGATTCTGTCCATCATTGATCAGTTGGAACTGAATTGGATCTTCACATTGTTGAAGAGATCCACTTCCATCAAAATACATCATCATACAGTGTATATAATGATCTCCTGGTTCTGCTCATTTCACTTAGCATCAGTTCATGTAAGTCTCTCCAAGCCTCTCTTTATTCATCCTGCTGGTCATTTCTTATCAAACAATAATATTCCATCATTATATACTTCAACAACAATACTATATGATGACCAGTTCTGATGGACCAGGCCATCCTCAGCAACGAGATCAACCAAATCATTTCCAATGGAGCAGTAATGAAGTGAACCAGCTATGCCCAGAAAAAGAACTCTGGGAGATGACTAAAAACCATTACATTGAATTCCCAATCCCTATATTTATGCACACCTGCATTTTTGATTTCCTTCACAAGCTAATTGTACAATATTTCAGAGTCTGATTCTTTTTGTACAGCAAAATAACGTTTCGGTCATGTATACTTATTGTGTATCTAATTTATATTTTAATATATTTAACATCTACTGGTCATCCTGCCATCTAGGGGAGGGGGTGGGGGGGTAAGAGGTGGGGGGTAAGAGGTGAAAAATTGGAACAAGAGGTTTGGCAATTGTTAATGCTGTAAAGTTACCCATGCATATATCCTGTAAATAAAAGGCTATTAAATAAAAAAACAAACAAACAAACAAACAATAATATTCCATATTATTCATATACCACAGTTTATTCAGCCATTCTCCAATTGATGGGCCTCCATTCATTTTCCAGTTTCTAGCCACTACAAAAAGGGCTGCCACAAACAGTCTTGCACATACAGGTCCTTTTCCCTTCTTTAAGGTCTCTTTGGGATATAAGTCCAGTAGTAACACTGCTGGATCAAAGGGTATGCACAGTTTGATAACTTTTTGAGCATAGTTCCAAATTGCTCTCCAGAATGGCTGGATTTGTTCACAACTCCACTAACTCCATCAGTGTCCCAGTTTTCCTATAGCCTCATCAACATACATGATTATCTTTTCCTATCATCTTGGCCAATCTGACAGATGTGGTTTGGTATCTTAGAATTGTCTTAATTTGCATTTCTCTGATCAATAATGATTTGGAGCACCTTTTCATATGAGTAGAAATGGTTTCAATTTCTTCATCTGAAAATTGTCTGTTCATATCCTTTGATCATTTATCAATTGGAGAATGGCTTGATTTCTTATAAATTCGAGTCAGTTCTCTATATATTTTGGAAATGAGGCCTTTATCAGAACCTTTAATTGTAAAAATGTTTTCCCAGTTTATTGCTTCCCTTCTAATCTTGTTTGCATTAGTTTTATTTGTATAAAAGCTTTTTAACTTGATATAATCAAAATTTTCTATTTTGTGATCAAGAATGATCTTTAGTTCTTCTTTGGTCACTTTTGTTATTGATTTTTGAGGATTTATTTGTAGCCTTTAAATTTATTAGTTATTAATTTCCTCTACTAATCTCTTTGCTAATTCTGTAGGATTTTCTAAATATACCTTCATTTTCATTAGCAAAAAGGGATAATTTTATCTCCTCCTTTCTTTTGTTTTATTGCTAGCATTTCTATTTTGTTCAGGTGTTTTCACTTATGTCTGACTCCATGACTCCATTTAAGGTATTTTTTGCAAAGATATGGTAGAGTGGCGCGCTATTCCTTCTCCAGTTCATTTGACAGATGAGGAAACTAAGGCAAACAGGATTGAGTGACTTGCCTAGAATCATAAAACTAGTAAATATATGAGGTCAAATTTGAACTCCGGTCCTTCTAACTGCATGATCAACACTATCTATTGCACCAATTAGATGCACCAATTCCACAACTTTATCAAATAATAGTGGACCACTTTATATTACTCCAGTATTTATTTATATCATATTTATTATATGATGCTTGCTTTTGGTTTTAGATATATATCTTTTATAACATTAAAAAATATACCCTCCATATTCATATTTTATATGGATTTTTAGTGATTGTTGTCAAAGGTTTAGTTTTTTGGTGGGTGATTTTTTTTTTTTGTTATGATAATGATGTGGTTTCAGACATTTTTCTTTTTATTAATGATAAATTGTGTTGATTGTTTTCCTAATGTTCCATCCTTATATTGTTGGCAAACATCTAGCTTGGCTATTATGAATGATTTCTTGGATGAATTATGCTAGTCTGTTAAATAGGATTTTATTTTAAAATATTTAAATTGAAAAAAATTGAATTAAAATTAAATTGAAAAAAAATTTTTTTCCCTTTGGGATGGCTCCCTGGCAGCAAAAATGGGAAAGGATATAGCAATAAAGTAGGCAATATAAAAACAAAAAATATAAATTAAAAAAAAAACTTAAAAGTATTTTTTAAGTACTCTTATTTTACTCTTAGAAGCAGCCTAGTAGAATGATGAACTTGGAGTTAGGTTACCTGTATTTGATCCTATCTCAGAAATTACTTATGTAACCATGGGCAGGTTACATAACTTTACATCCCTATGAAAGTTGTACCACCAGCCTTACAGAATTGTGGGTTTGGAAAGTGCTTATCAAACCTTCATACTCTCCACATGTGAATACAATTTAGCAAGCAGTTATTGCTTTCCTTTTTTTCCTCAATAGTATTGTATTTCTCCAACACGTAAAGATAATTTTCAACATTCATTTGTAAGATTTTGTATTGCAGATTTTTTTCTCCTTCCTTCTTTTACCTCCCCACTTCCCAAGACAGTAGCTCATAAATATGCAATCATCTTAAACTTATTTCCACATTTGTTATGTTATAAAAGAAAAATAACAACAAAAAGGGAAAAATCACAAGAAAGAAAAAGCAAACAAAAAAAGGGTGAAAATAGTATCAAACAGTTATTTAACTTCCAGCTACATGGCAGTCATTATGCAAGGAATACAAAGGGGAAAAAAGATATTGTAGTCCTTGTAGTTTTTGTTAAATTTACTTATGTGTTTGTAATCCTAATTCAGCTCTGTTTAATTCATTAAAAATTTATTAAACATCTACGAGGCGCTAAGAATCGGAGATAAAGATAAGAAAAAAATTATGGCCCTTGCTCTCAAAGAGCTTACAATGTAGTGGAGGAAGACAACATACAAAAGAAAGTAGGAAAGTAGAGAGGAAAGTGACACTAAAGGCCCCCTAGTACAGGGCTTCTTGTTCCTTGGAGTCAAATCCAAGCAAAAAACTCAGGCTAAGAGGAGTTGCCAGGAAGTTTTAAGTCCTTTATAAAGGAAGTCTTTGGGAGGATTTTAGTGCTTCTCCCCAACTGAGTGACAATTGGGAAAATGAAGAATCTCAAAATGTGAGACATTGTTCTTGGTGAAAAGATTTAAAATTTTCAGTTTAACCTGTTCCCTGGAGTGAATCCAACTCTTTCTTTAATGAAAAATTAAAAGGTTCCTTTTCTTATTCAATCAAATTTTCCTTATTCTTGATCTAGGGCAATGTGCCAAATAGATTATTGTTATTTTTAGGCAAATTAATATGATTTTTCTAAGTCATTCCTTTGAAAAGGCCACTTCTGGGTTTGAGTCATCATTTCAAATGTTGCTGATCTCTGGCAGAGCTGATAGTCTTCATCATGAAGAATATTCATTTATGTCAACTGACATTTGATCATCTTTGATTCTTCCTTTTATCTCCTTTATTTTGAACTATTTCACTTTGATTTCCAACAGAACATTAGCCTCATATTCCACTGTCTTTTCACCTAAGAACTCTTTTGGGCCTGAAAGAAATTTTTTTAGAGCTCCTTACAACCCTCTATCTATACTATTCTCTATGTTCTTCTGCTTTGTCAGGCCAGGATCTTAAATGAAAATCTATTTTATTGATGCCAGAGGAATTTTTGCCAAGGGTTACATTTTAGTGACATATAATACAAGGAATTAATGATGACTTCTAATAAGATGTTGAATGCCATAGGAATCTGAAACGGCAATAGATGAAGTAAGTATAGAAAATTATTCTTATTAAGACTATGCTTGGAGCTAGATGTGACTTCCTTGGGGACAGTCAGTAAGCACTAAACATCTACTGGGTACCAGATGCTATGCTAAGCTTTAGGGTTACAGAAAAGAGCAAAAAAACAGCCTCTCTCAAGGAGCAAAATGGGGGAGGCAACATGCAAATAAATGACTGTATAGAGGAAAATTAAGTTCAGAATAAATTGAAGATAATCAACAGATTTGTTGTTGTTTAGTCTTTTTCACCTGTGTCTAATTTTTTGTGACCTCATTTGGGGTTTTCTTGGCAAAGATACTGGAGTGGTTTGCCATTTCCTTCTCCAGCTCATTTTACAAGTGAGAAAACTGAAACAAATAGGGTTAAGTAATGACTTACCCAGGCTCATGGAGGTAGTAAGTGTCTGAGGCTAGGTTTTTACTCAGCAACATGAATCTTCAGGCTGGCATTCTATCTGCTGGCATTGCCATCTAGCTGCCCAACAAAAGGCTGGTACTTTTATTCAGAGGGATCAGGGACAGCTTCTTGATAAAGCCACCGTGGGATTTTAACTGGAACTTGAAGGACGTCCAGAAGATGAAGTTAGGGGGAGAAAATATTCCAAGTAAGGAGAACCACCAGAGAAATGCCTGAAGTTGAATGGAGGGTCATAGTAGAGGGTCTGATGGGAGGAACAGCATCAGAGTACTGATGTCATTAGATTTGCAGTCCATGTGGGAATAAAGAGAAAGAAGACTAGAATGTTTGGAAAGGGCCAAATTCTGATGGACCTTAGATATTACAGGGAATATTATATTTAATCCTGGAAGTAATAGAGCCTTCAGAGTTTATTGAATAGGTAGGGAAGGAGTAAGGGAAGGAAATAAGAATCTGTGTAGTATCTATTACATGCTAGGTACTGTGCTAAACACTTCACAGATATCTCATTTGATCATGTAAACAACTAAGTTGAAGAAACCAATTTGGGATTTTCTTAATAAAAATACTAGAGTAGCTTATTATTTCCTTCTCCAGCTCATTTTACAAACTGAGGCAAGCAGTAATTAAGTGACTTTGCTTAGAGTCACACAACTTGTGCCTAAAGTGAGATTTGAACTCAGACCTTCCTGATTCCCAATATTCTAACCAATATGCTACTTAACTCCCTAAGGGGGTTGATATAGTTCGATTTATATTTTAGAAAGATTGCTCTGCCAACGGATAGACTGGGCATGGGCAGGTTGATGCACAGAACAAAATCTTGAAAGTAAAATGTGGGGGTTTTTTCAATGTTAGGTCTGGAACTTGAGATCATGGCAAAATGTCATAAGAGTTGATCAGAGATGAAAAACTGGATTTAGCAAAAGAATTAGATGGTTTTCTTTGGTAGGAGATACCTAGGTATTGGTTCTGATATTTTAAAATGCTATAGGAAAAATGTTTGATTTTCCTCTTAGAAAATAAAGAGTATTACTTTCTTTTTTTTATCTGATTTTTCTTGTGCAGCAAGAGAATTGTATAAATATGTTTATTGGATTTAAAATATATTTTAACATGTTTAACATATACTGGATTGCCTGCCATCTAGGGGAGGGGGTAGGGGGAAGAAGGAGAAAATCTGAAAGACAAGGCTGTGCAAGGGTCAATGGTGCCAAATTATCCATGAATATATTTTGAAAATAAAAAGCTTTATATAAAATAAAATAAAGAGTATAGGGCATGAGTAAGATAAAGCCTTGATTTGGGACTCTTACTGTAAAGGGCAATTAAAAAAAAATTAAAAAATAATAAGAGGAAAGATGGAAATTGAGCAAAATTACCACAAGGTGGGGCCACTTTTTACAAACTTAGATTAGAGGGGCTTTTAAGGAAGTTGGGGTTGACATTACATTGAATTCCCAATGCCTATATTTTTGCCCACCTGCATTTTTGAGTTCCTTCACAAGCTAATTGTACAATATTTCAGAGTCTGATTCTTTTTGTACAGCAAAATAACGGTTTGGTCATATATACTTATTGTGTATCTAATTTATATTTTAATATATTTAACATCTACTGGTCATCCTGCCATCTGGGGGAGGGGGTAAGGGGAAGGAGGGGGAAAATTGGAACAAGAGGTTTGGCGATTGTTAACGCTGTAAAGTTACCCATACATATAACCTGTAAATAAAAGACTATTAAATAAAAAATAAAAAAAAAAAAGAAGTTGGGGTTGAGAATTAGCTTTAAAGCTAATAGAAATGTGAGATGAGATTGGTTACATAAAAAGCCTCTGGCTTTGACCTCCATGATATATATAGTCAAAGAGGTCACCAGGGACCTTTTTTGAATGGTTTTTGTAGAACATTGAAGAGGAAAACTGGCTCAGAAAGAAGTAAGCTGGGGGGGGGGGGGGGGGGGGGGAAAAAAAAAAAAATGGGGGAGAAATGACAACAACTAAAAGACTTGATAGAAAATAACAATGAGGGCAGTTAGGTAACTCAGTGGTAAGAGTACCAGCCCAGAAATCGGGAGGACCTGAGTTCAAATTTGGTCTCAGACACTTAACATTTCCCGGCTGGGTGACCCTGGGCAAGTCACTTAACCCCAATTGCCTCAGCAAAGGGGGCGGGGGGGGGGGGGGCGAAGAAAGAGAGAGAAAGCCACATCAATGTTTAGCTAGCCCTAGGGAGACAAGAAAGTGGGCCCTTAAAGAAATGCTAAAAATCAAACTCTTCTATTTCATTAAATTAAAACCAATCCCTCCACCATCTTTTTTAACATCAAGGAGTTCATAGTACAAAAAAGGTAGATCCATTGAAATAATCAATCCTCATCCTTGAGAACTGAAGATAGTGATGGCATTCAAATCTCACCTCAAATAGTTTGCTAATTATGACTCTGGGCAAGTCAGTTAACTTATTTGGGCCTCAATTTTCTCATCTGTAAAATGATGGTGGGGTGGATTTGATTGTTTTTAAGGCTTCTTCTAGCTTTAAATTTATGATGTAATGATCTTATGTGCCTATAAAATACACTTCCCTCCTCTCTGTAAAGAACCTAAGGTCCACAAATTTTATATGCTGTCAAGTAAAATCACTTGTTTGGTTAGTTTTGTGTAATTGTTTTTCTTCATAAAAGAGAGGATTCAGTGGGGATAGTATACTGGGAAATGCTTGTAATGGGAAGAATAAAAGCTACTAATAAAATAAACAAAAAGTGAATATATAGATTCACACATATACATATACACATCTATATATTTAACTTTGTAAAAATATTGTCCCTTTATTATATTTATTCTTGAGTTAATGTATATATACCATACATGGTGATATTATGAATAATGCAAGGCCAGCATGACAATTTTTTGATGGCTGTGTGTATGCATGGTTAATTTTCTTCTCTGTTGTTCCAGATAGTTTATAATTATTTTCCAAATGTTGGTGGGGTGGATTTTTCTTTCCTGTGCTGTAGAAGAGTATCA
The DNA here is from genome assembly GCF_902635505.1 of Sarcophilus harrisii. NCBI lineage: Eukaryota > Metazoa > Chordata > Mammalia > Dasyuromorphia > Dasyuridae > Sarcophilus > Sarcophilus harrisii. The sequence goes on from NC_045431.1 coordinate 116,140,226, forward strand.
TTGTCTTATACCCATTTTAAAAACAATGTCAAAATAGCCACAAGAAATAGTGTGATCTCAGAAATACAGGTTAGTGAGAGATATATATTTTTTTAATGGCTATTTTCATGCTCTTCATACCCAAAGAAAGAACTAATTGTGTCTTAATACAGATTGAAATATATTTTTAAATTTTTTTAAATTTATTTTTCTGAGGTTTTTTTTTTTGGGGGGGTCTCTGTTTTCTTTTGCAACATTTATAGAAACATTTTGCACAACTTTACATGTTCCTTCTCAATGGGGAGGAAGAGAAGAGAGAGAATTTGGAATTTTCAAAGTTTTAAAACAAATGTAAAGTATATATATTTTACATGTAACTGGGAAAAATAAAATAGGGACAAAAAACCAAAATGACTTTTTTCCACTTTGAAATTAAAGAGAAAAAAGAAAAGTTAAATAAAATAAGCTCATATCCTTCATTTGCATGGCAGGAGGTACTCCATCTTCTTTCTGATGCCCAGTGCTTATTTAACCCAGGTCTTTGGAAGACCCTTACTTGCTGGAAAGGTGGGGAAAGATGAAAGTTATACTGGCTCCTGCCCTGGCATTTTATTCTCAACCTTGGTGTATAGCTATTTAAATTACATTGTTTTCGATTGCTATTTTTATCTTGTAGAATAAAGCCATCATGTCAGAACAAGTAAAAGAAATTAAGAACTTCACATTTGCAGTTCAAATTCCTTATTCTACTTTCTTTTTGATATTGATATAAAAGGCTGGGATAATAGAAGCTGATTTCCAAGTTCTGAGATTGAATTTATAGATCTTATAAAGAAAATCACCCGTTGACCACTAAATGAGATGTTTGACTAATGGGTAGCTGGTATTTATTAGCAGTTTACTTCCTGACTCTTTGCACCTATTTTGATGATTTGGAAACCTGTTCTCTAAGAAGAAGGGGTATATGGTATGTGCGAGTGGTGTCAAATTCAGGCAGGCCAGAAAAACATCCAAATCTGGCCTGGACTACATTAAAATGTAATTGGGAAATGTTTAACAAAATAAATAAAAATATATTTTGTTGTTCTTTCAGTCAATCAGTCCTTGACAAAATACTAGAGTAGTCTGCTATTTCCTTCACCAATGGATTAAAGCAAACAGAGGTTAAATGACTTGCCCAGAGTGTCAGAGATTGAATTTGAACTTGGGTCTTCTAACTCTAGGCCCAGTGTTCTATCCACTGAACCACCTAGTTACCTCCAAAAATACTTTAAAAAGATTAATTTGTGTTTTTCTAAGTCAACATGGAACTGATAGATATCTGTTTTTATTTCCTTTTGATATTACTTTTGAGTACTTCTTGTATTCCCTTTTGTCATGCTGCTTTTAAGAACTGTTTGGGGTGGGGGTTCAGCTTTAAACAAAAGATTAATATTGTCAGTTATTAATGTTCTTTCTTTCTCTCTGCAAGTTATATGCAATGAAAACTACTATTTAAAAAAAATAGATTGTTCTATTTATATAATACTTTTGAGATGCTCAGCTATGAAGTTTTTATGTCTAACTCTCATTCAGTTTTTCTAACTACCTGCTTCCAAATGATCTTTTGGCTTTTTTAGTCCTTGTTGTTTCCAGTAGGATAATGTAATCTATTCTCTGGGACATGATCTTCAGCATCTCTCATTAAGTACTCAGGGTGAGGATTCATTTGGATGCAGTCAGCACTACCTACTCATCTGTCATTAACCTTCCCAAGGCACAGAAATAACTATTTGGAAATTGGCTGTGCAAGGGACAGGTGGGAAGTTAAATTTATCTGCCCCACTGAATTTCTGCCTCTTCAGTTCCCTGGCTTGCATTTTCTGTGGTCGGCTTCCTGCAGCGGGAGATGGCTGACTGGAATCGTGCATTCTTTCACTGGGCAGCCAGCATGGATGTTGCAGCTGAGCATGAATCAGTTACAACACCAAAGCTTCCCCCTCCCTGCCCCAAACATTGATCATGATTCTTAAGTTTCCTCTGCGTTTCACTGTTTCGGAGATAATTTTAAATGCTACTGTGAAGGTTTAAAAAACGTGTGGTTTTGTTCTTTGAAGGTATTTTAGGATTACAGTCCTACCCCCCTCTGCAGACATCAGCTGTCTTTTTCGCACAAAAGTCCATCCTGCTGAAGAATTCATTTTGTTTAATGAAATATTCAGAGTGGCCCTTTCCCCTGTGGCTCTGCAGCAGAAGACTCTAAGGGTGGATGCCTGTTCTGTCAGCAAAGACCAACGGGAAGAATGCCTGGTATGCTTTTTGTCAGCATCGTCATGATTTTCCTCATCACATCACATTTCTTCCTGCCACTTCCTTGAATGTTGAAGAGTTCCTCCTCCGCCAGTCATCAGGCCCCTAGGATTCTATCCTGAGGTCTCGGGACACTCCGTAAAATTCCTTTCAGTCTGCTTTGTGCTAATGGCCAGAGTTCTCTGACCCTACTGCCAGATGCTTATTATACTTTAGTATTATCTCAGTACAGTGGTTAGAAGCTCTCAGGTTTTCCATGGAAACTATTTTTTTTGATTCTACCCTTTGACCATAGAAGGAATTTTATCTCTGTTTCTTGTAGATATATGAAAATTGTGTATCTCTATAAGAAACTCTCACTCATAATGAAGTGTCAAAAGGGTAAGTAAAATGAGATACTAAATACTAGAAATTGCAAGCAGCTTCATTTCTCAGTAATATCAGACCAGGCATTCTTAATCTTTTTTTGTTTCATGGACCCTTTTGGCATTTGCTTTTTGGGCTTTGAACCCCTTAATCAGGACAATACTTATAAATGCATATAACAAAATACATAGGATTACAAAGGAAACCAAAGATAAGTGAAATAAAGATGTAATTTCCCCCCCATATTCCTTGGGTCCCCTTAAATTTACCCATGTATCTCTTTGATATCTATAGACCCCCAATTAAGAACCCTTCTACTAGAGATTCTCAGAACTTGCTCCAGTCCCCCTTGTGTGAATTCTGAAAGTACATAGGTGTATATATACACAGTAGCTGTATGTGTAGATTTGTATACACAATAATCAAAAGTTCTGAAAAGGTTGATTTTTTTTCAAATGAGACATGAATTTTAAGAATAGTAACCATAATAACATTCAGTCACCAAAAATAGAAGGAAATTATTTTTAGATTTCCTTTAAAAAATTGAATTGTGCAGATCTAAGCACAGCATATGATAGGGTCAGGAACTAAACTTGTGATTTTATCAATGTTAGGAATTTCTAGATGAAGAAACCCCATCTACCAATACTGGATGGCATCTTCTCTACAACTTAAGAGTCTTAGATGGGTCCCTAGAACAAGGAAAGGTTAAATGGTCATACAGTGTCATAACCCATATACATCAGAACAGGATTTGAATTCAGATCTTTGGAGCCTCTGTTTTACTAATTATGACCCATAGGTCATAAATATATTATTTTCATTATCATATTATGTACATTATTATATATATATATATAATGTATTATATAATATATATTAACATAAACATGATATATGACATATTATGTATTTGTTATATAGACATGCAATATTGTGTTATTTTTATAATACTATATTATAAATGAATTGGCTCATTTCACTTAGCTTCTAGTTAGTAACCCTTTTTTGATCAATATAATACGAAAGATTTTAGTCCTCTTCTCCCCCCAGAAAAGTAACACTAAAACAGTACTAGAAAGCAAATCCAACTTAACAACATTTCAATATTTCTCATTGAAGAGCCAGATATTTTTTCAGCTATAGTTCTCATAAATGACTGAATTTATGGCCTGGCATGTTGTAAAAACTTTTTCATTTGTGTTCATTGGTTTATTTTTTTGAAACTTATTGTAACAAAGTCTAGTTTTGTGGATAGACAAAACAGTATCCCACAAAATGATCTCAGAATTAGTTTTAACATTTAATATTTAAATAGCCCTGAAAATGAAATTCTGTTGTATATATAAAACACACAGAAGCAGGCCATGTAGGTAGACATTTTATCAAACACACAGAACTGTTATCTCTAGCAGGGAATTGGGTTGTAAAATGAGGAAAGACCAAGACTCATTTTAAAAGCTTTCTTTCTTTTCTTCTTTTTTAAATCCATAGGCCGGAACTCAGATCAGCCTAGCAGATTTTCCCATTGCAGATGATTTTTTCACTTTGTGGTATAACTTGCTACCTTGCAAGCCAATTCCTTACAGAAAAAATGAAGAAGGAAGTGAAGGAGTTGAGTTTCACCAGAGCCAGCCTTCACTGGGCCCTTTAGACCTGGTGAGCCAAAGTTGGGATGTATCATTAAAATTCAATGAAATGTAATTCAGCTATAAAAAATGTTTTCCATCAAATGCTTTTTTTTCCTTTTCCTGTCTCTATACCCTTTCCCCTAAATAGACCATTTCCCCAGGTTTTTATTAAATAGTTTTTATTATAGATCAGATTTTTTTCTAATATCTAACCATAAAATGAAATTCTGTTGTATACGTTTTTAAATGCCCATGTACTGTTTTTTTCCCACAAAACCTCTCGTCATTCTACCCAGAAAGCACAGACCTAAACTGAGCAAAGAGAAAGACTTGAACCTCTATAAGTAAAGGTTGTTTGAAGTCAAATTGATCACTGACTGTGTGATTCAGACAAATCACTTAAACTTTGCATGCTTTAGTTTCTTTGACTGGGGATAAAAGTTGTACCTACCTCCCACTGTCACAGATATTTTTATGAAGTGCTTCAAATGTTATATAAACTTCAGCTTTTAGTATTAACTTCTATTTTAAATGTTAATTTTATTTTATTATTATTACTTTTTTGGTGAGGTAGTTGGAATTAAGTGACTTGCCTAGATCACACAGCAAGTGTTAAGTATCTGAAGATGCATTTGAACTCAGGTCCTTCTGACTCTAGATCTGGTGTTTTATCCACTATACTATCTTTGGATGTTAATTTTATGTGTTTGATTGTACTATAAGGTTTTCGATTTGAAAATGTTTAAAATCTGTATATGATTTTTTTTCCCACACAGCCTAAAGCTACTACTTATTTTCCTAAAAGTTTAGAAATTCTTGTTATTAAGCATTTACTATGTCCTAGGCACTGAGCTAGGTACTTAAGATAAAAATGTAATATATGAAATGATTTGTCCTCTCAAGGAACTTACATTCTTACTGGAGAAAGAAGAATTTATATAACATGTATAGAATAAATTTAAAAGGGAATACATATAGATAAATTCAGTGTAATTTGAGAGGGAGGTTATATGTAATATCACATAAGGAACAGAGAGAGGGCCAATTTGGATGGATTACAAAGGGAAGGGGAGTCATAATGTTCAATAAGGCTGAAAAGATAGGTTATGATGAGATTTGAAGGGGGCTTTAAAAGCTAAATAGAAGAGTTTATGTTTGATTATAGAGGCATTAGAAAGTTACTGTGATGTAATCAGATCTGCACTTAAGGAAAATTACTTTGGCAGCAGTGTGAAGAATGGACTGAATTTTTTATTCAGTTGTAAGAAAATTCAATATGATGAGAATGGAATACATGGAATTTTTCATGAAAATATTAATTGCCTTATAAGAAATTTCCATGTAGGTGTGTCACAAAATTATTGTCCCTAATTTGGAGTTTGTGAGGATTAAGACTTAGCCCAAGTTCCTGGCTGCTCAGTCTGTTAAAGCGTTTGCTAAACCAATAAATCAATTGATCAGCAAATAATTAGTGAGTGTTCATGGTGTGCCTAGCATTGTGCTAGTTACTGCTTGGAAAATAAAACCTTCAGGAATTCAAGGGAATGGTCTTGCTACAGATAGGGTGCCCCACAAGTGATAATATAGTTTTAAGCCATTAAAGCCTAAAACCATACTTAGACTTTTGAGACATCCCATATAAAATTTCTAAATTCTGTAGCATATTCTGATATCTGTGACATTGTCAATTAATGTATAGAGAACTAGATTGAGAATCAGAAAAGACCTAACCAACTTCCATAGTAATTAGCTATCTGATCCTGGGAAGATACTTAAGTTTGCTCAGAATTAAAACAATTTAAAATGGACCTAATAGTCTCACATAACTCATGGGGCCACAGTAGAAAGTCAAAGGAGTAATATGTGTAAAATGTTTTGATATTTAATATGAACTGCTGTCAGTGATGGCGATTACAGGCTGTGGTATTCTCTTCATCTTCAGGATGCTGTGTCAGCTTTGCTAGAAAGAACATCAGCTGAGTTACAAGCTGTAGAGAGAGATTTGTCACAAGAAGTGGAGGAAGAGGAAGAACCAAGGCAACAAAAAGAATCAAGGAGTCTTGATGAATATTGGTACAGCTGTTATTTCCTTTTCCAGTTTTGTTAGCTAAGGATACTTCCTGTGGGGCCATTGTGGGTAGGGGATGATATAGAGAACGGGTAGTTATTACAAATGGGATTATCTTTTGAGTTTTGTGTATTTTTTGGGGTCAGGCAGAAGACAAATTACCAAGATAATTCTCTTTTCTAGCCTTTATACCTTCTGCTGTTGGCTGTAGAGCACTTCATTTTAATTTCCTTAATGGACCCCTAAGTAACTATTTTGAAAGTTGTCGTCTAGGTTATGGTTAACTGAAGCCCTGCTCTTCTGTCTTACTAAGAGTACAGAAAAGCCATTTCTACACTGACAAAGTAAATTAATTCAGAAAACAAAAACAACTATTATTCTCTACCTCTTCTCTCCTCCATTTTCGTGTGTGTGTGTGTGTGTATTTCACCATTTTTTTTTTTTTTTTGGCTGAGGCAATTGGGGTTAAGTGACTTGCCCAGGGTCACACAGCTAGGAAGTATTAAGTGTCTGAGACCAGATTTGAATTTAGCTCCTCTTGACTTTAGGGCTCGTGCTGATTAGAAGGAACCAATATAAGCTGAGGATATTTGATAAGTGTTCCTTTTTTAGTTGTTTCTCACTCTTTGTGACCCCATTTGGGATTTTCTTTGCAAAGATAGATCCTGGAGTAGTTTGCCATTTCCTTCTTCAGTTTATTTGACAGATGAGGAAATTGAGGCAAATAGGGTTAAGTGACTTGCCCCCATCTGAGGCCAGATTTGAACTCGGGAATATAATTCTTCCTGACTATAGGCCCGACACTCTATCTATTGTGCTACATAGCAGACCTTAATAAGTACAACCAATAATGTGTTGCCAGTTGTAATGCAGATAAAAGTAGCAGTACAGATAAACCAATAATCATGAATGACAGAGCAGAATCCAGGTTTTTAGTGAGGCCTTTTGATTTTATATCATACTCATTTCCAAATATATTCAGACAGACAGAGGCATAGACATATACACACACTGTCACTCACCACACATCACTCATTCCTATCCACATTTCTTTGGAGTAAAGATAACAAAGATTTTTAAATTGGGGCAAGGAGTTGTTTAGCAAAACTAACCAAAATATCTACCTGTACCATACCAGTAGTCCACCTCTGCAGTGTAAAAAAGTAGAGGGGGGCATCCTCTCCAAGCTTGGTTATTATAATTACACCATGCTCGATTAATTTTTCTATCAAGGCTAAACCTATAAAATGGGTAAGTTAAGTGACTGCATGTTACTATTTTTTTTTTTTAGTAGTATTCTATTTTCCACATACATGTAAATATAGTTTTTAACATTCATTTTTGTAAGACTGTGTTCCAGGTTTTTTTCCCTTCCTTCTTTACCTCCCTCCCCAAAACAGCAAGAAATCTGATATAGGTTAAATATGTGAAATTTTTAATTTTTTTAAAAAATTTTCCATATTTGTCATGTTTTACAAAAAAAAAATTAAATCAAAAGGGAAAAAACCATGAGGAAGAAAGAAAAAACAAACTTTGATTCATATTTAGTCTCCATAATTCTCTACCTGGATACTGATGGCATTTTCCCTCCCAAATCCACTGGAATTGTCTTGAATCACCATATTGTTGAGAAGAACTGTCCCTCACAGTTGATCATCTTACAATGTTCTCTTTGTTCTATTCACTTTACTCAGCATCAGTTCATGTAAGTCTCCCCAGGCCTTTTTGAAATTATCCTGTTGATCATTTCTTATAGAACAATAATGTCCCATTACATTCATAAAGCATAACTTATTCAGCCATTTTCCAATTAATGGGCATCCACTCAGTTTCCAGTTTCTTTCCATACAAAAAGGGCTGCCACAAATATTTTGGCACATATGGGTCCTTTTCCCTCTTTTACTGTACATGTTATAGTGAAGTGATATAGAACTGTAATACAAACTTAATATAATCATTCATATATATAGAAATTTATCAAAATAAGATTTGATGTACACACACAACTTCCCAAGACTATAATGTACAATATATAATCCCATGTCACTCATTCCCAGTTTCTGCACGAGCTTTCATTTATCCTACCATGCTTGAAAATATCCAACAACAAAACCTGTATCAAGTTGGGTTCTAAACTCATTTCCTGAATATTTGTAGAGTTACTTCAACCATTTCTGACTCTCCATGACACCGTTTGAGGTTTTCTTGGCAAAGTTATAAGTGTAATTTGTCATTTCCTTCTCTAGCCTATTTTACAGATATACAGGCATATACAGGGTCACACAACTAGGATTGTCTAAGACCAGATTTAACTCAAACCTTCCTGACTCCAAGACCAATCCTCTTATTTATTGTACCACCTAGCTACCCTATCTGAATATTAGCAGCCACTGTAATGATTTTTTTTTCAGTCATAGCAACTCATGAAAAATTGCTAATGTAGAAAAGTTGAAATCTACATCAGTGGATTCAGACCAATTCCAATGATCCTGTGATGAAAAAAAAAACCTTCTACACCCAAAGAAAAGACTGTGAGAACTTAGTGTGGTTCACAACAGAGCATTTTCACTCTTTTTGTTGTTGTTTATTTGCATTTTTTCTCATTTTTTTTATCCAGTTTGATTTGATTTTTCTTGTGTAGCAAGATAATTGTATAAATATGTATGCATATATTAGATCTAACACAGATTTCTAGCATGTTTAACATATATTAGACTATTTTCCATCTAGGAGAGGGAGTGGAGGGGGAGAATTGGAACACAAGATTTTGCAAGACATTAATTTTAAAATTATCCATGCATGTTCTGAAAAATAAAAAACTTTAATTTAAAAAAAAATCTTTATCGGTGAAGGTGGTGCACAATGATGAAATCACAGGCTCTTCAAGTACTTTCAGAAACATTAGCTTATAGCACCAAGCCTCATGAATTAGAGATCTCCAATTAGTGCACCTTCTTCATAGCCTAACATATACAAATACTTTTAGAGCCTTTTTACTTTTCTTGGAAAATCATTTAGAAACCAGTTAGGCAGGTGGCCTATACTGGCCTTGTTACTCATTGCCTGAGTGATACCTGGGCATTCTACAGTTTTCTTCAGAAAAGCTGCTAGTTCAGGATAGATTCTTTTTTTTTCTCTCATAGGTTAGAAATGTTAACAGAGACCTCCAGTGAGCTCATGGCCAAGGAAGAAGAGGAAACTAAGCTGTCAGAGGGGGATGACTTTACAGAAGAGCATGGGCCATGTACAATTGTGCCTAAGCTGAATGAGGAGGAGAACATAAAAGAAACCAGCCATACCAAAGAACCTCGGACTCAGCTACCTCCCGTCGTGCCCAACCTGGTGAATATTTTAAGATGTGTTTCTAAAGCAACAATACTATGTGCTCTAAAAAACAAAACAAAAACGCCAAAACATGGGTTTGTCCCTTCAGGAATAATTATATGCTGAGTTCATGAGTCAAAATCTAATCATGAAATGCACTGATGATGTATGGGTAGAATGTAAGATGTACTGCGTGAGCTTTAAAATTTATATTTATAAATATAAATTGGTTCAAAAGACTAATTCTCAGATCGTGTGTGATATATGAAAGCTAAGCATAGGGGTAATTAAAAGAAATAGGCTTACTCATTTTTTAAAAATTCATTTATTTATAAAAGTTCCCATGAATATGTATTAAATATTTTTCTTAAATTCTGTGGAGCGCACACATAGATAATCAATGTGACAATGATTTAAAGTCTATACAGAGAATGAATATTTGAAACCCACAGAGGGAGTTGACTTTCCTATTGAAAGTTTGTTATTGATTCTCTGATTAGCTAATGGATCAGTGTAGGCTCAGTAACACCTTAATAAGTAGAATGAGAGTGATAGTAAGATTCAAATCCCAAAAGGGAGAGAAAATCTGAAGATCCTGGCTTTATTCTCGTCCTTTAATGGTCCTTGTTTGAATTTGACTTTCTTTCCATAATCCAAGAAAAAATTAAATTGTCAAAAGGCTTTGGTTATATTTTCCATGTTTAATCAAAACATTTTAACACCTATTTTCTGGTTGGCGTTATATTAGTTTTAATTCTTTGGTGGCTTTAATTTAAAAATTCTTCCCTTGAATGACTTAAAGCATTCAGCTTTACTAAAAATTTATTTTATTTTTTTTTTAGAATGTAAAGTATTTGAAGTAGTGTTGTATTTTTAGACATGGATAGATAGTTGTCAGACAGGTATTTACATATTATCTATATATGTATGTGTATATACATATACCTGTATGTATGTATATGTATACACATATACATCTAAATATACCTACATATATGTGTACATATACATACGTGTGTGTGTGTGTGTGTGTGTGTGTATGCGCGTGCACACACAAACGTGTGTGTGTGTGATTGCTTCCTTGGCTTTTTCAAAAATTGTTATTCTATTAGTCTATCCTAATTTTTATCCAGATCTGTGACTTTATCAAAATATGCCACTCCCATAGAGGAAGCTCTACTAATTTAATTCTACTATGGTTCTGTCCTTCCTAGTCTTCAGGACTAAAATTTAAATGACTTCACCAGAATCACAGAGCCAGTATGTGGTTAGAAATAGGTTTTGAAACTACTTCTAAGGCTGGCTTTCTATCCAGTATGCTGAATTTCCTCTGTATTACTTTTAAAAGCAACAACTTATAATGGAAATATTTTTGTCTGATCCCATATCAGGCATCCTGACCTATAAAGATAGTCTTAGTTTTCCTTTGTTTTGGTATGTGTGTTTTTTTTTTTTTCCATTTGTGTCTATGAAAACCATCTTTGTATTTGTGTATATGCAAATGGAAAAGCAGACAAACAGATCTATAACAACTTGATGATTTATTTTTCCTAAATGTGTATATATATATATATATATATATATATATATATATATATGAATATATTTGAATTAAGATTAAGTATTTAAAACAAATAAGAAATTGTTCCTTTCCCCTATCAGATTGATAAAGAGACAAATACCGAGGAAGCATTTCATGAAAATATGGCCGTCCGACCTAAGGATCGTTCCAGTCTGAGCTCTCGGCAGCATCCTTTTGTCAGAAACAGCATGATTGTGCGCTCCCAAACCTTTTCTCCAGGAGAGCGGAACCACTACATCTGTAGGGTAAGGTGAAAAGCAAGGGTAATGAGTTGCTATTAAATGTAATTTCATTGAGTAGTCATAAAGAATAAGATGCCAAATTTGGTATATGAGCAGATTTCCTCTCCCTTTTGGGATATGAATTCACTAGAAATGTTTTTTGGTTTTTTTTAACCACTTAAGTGACTTTACTGGTTCTGCTTAGTTTTTTTTTCCCTAAGCAATTGTATTAGAGATTAATTTTTGTTTCCTATTATCAAAGATTTGTTAGAAACCTATAATTAATAAGGTATTATGTGTTGATGGATAAGCTATTTGGGGATCAGGGTTAGCCTTGCATTTAGAAATTTAAAGGATCATACTTGGAGAACTAAAATGGACCTGGAGACCATAAGGCACAGCAATTTACTTAAAATGTATGTGTGAGAGCAGCTAGGTGGTGCACTAGATAAAGCACCAACCCTGAAGTCAGGAAAACCTGAGTTCAAATCTGGCCTCAGACACAATACTTCTTAGCTGTGTGATCCTGGGCAAGTCACTTAACTCCAATTGCCTTAGCAGAAAAAAACAAAACAAAATGTATGTGTATAAATTTAAGAAATATATTTTTATACAATATAAAAGATTTTATTGTACATGAGTATACTTGATAATTTAAGAATATTTTATATTTATATATTATATATAAACATATATATTACATAATATAAAACGTATATATTTTGTTTGCTTGTTTACTGTAGAGGAGGAAACAGACTCATAAAGATTAAGTGACTTGCCCGGGCTCATTCAGCTAATAAAGAGTTTAAAGCAGGTCTTTCTTACCTCAAGCCTTATGTTCAATCTTTGCTGCCATTTTGCCTTTCAGTGAGGTATAGGATATATACTTCTGTTTACATGGAGTCAGTATATATTGATCTATGCTTTTAAGAATAATTCAGATCCTGTTAATCCTGCTGAAGTAAAGATTGTATTCAAGGCAAAATATCAAAAGATCCCCTTGATAGTAACACTAAGTTTTACCTCATCTGGAATTAGTTCTGTTTTGTAGTGATTCTGATGAGGGCTGGTGTTCAGGAAGACCGGTACTTTTCAGGACTACTGACCCACTTTTGGTGTCCACTTGGCACTCAGCTTTCACTTGTGGCTCCAAGACATTGTACCTCTAATTTATTTATAATCTCGTTCTTTATGCCTAAATCATGGACCCATTTTGATTTTATCTGGCTCCAAGACATTGTAGCATGCACTTTGACCATGCCCCAGCAGACAGGCTAAACCAGGATGAGGGCAACTGACTGTCATCCAGTTAGGGGAACGTCTACCCCAAGAATATGAAGACTTTGGCCAGTGGATAGCCAGCCAAGGGCTAAGAAGCCAGCTGCCAGTCATCCTGACTTTGTCTCGCACTTCATTTGAATGACTCTAAAACAGAGAGTAAGACTGATGACTTTATGCTACTCTGCCTCATTTAAATCCAATTCACATACAAGTCAAGGTATCGCCATGTGATGTCATTGATCCTCTTCCAAAAAAAGAACAAACATAACTATAATTTTGTAAAGTCCATTCCAGTGCTCAGTAAGATTGACTGAGGTAGAATTGGATTAAAAAAAATGTTCTAAGAAAAATTATTATTTTCTTAGGGAAGATTTTCTAATAGCCCATGAACTACATTTGATAGTGTTGCTAGGTACTTGGGTATGTGTACGTGCATGCACACATGCTCACACTTATGTTATTTTTAATTCTCTATATTGTGTCTTTAACAGTTAAACCGAAGTGACAGCGACAGCTCCACGCTGGCTAGAAAATCTCTCTTTGTGAGAAATGCAACAGAACGCCGTAGCTTGAGGGTCAAGAGGGTATGTATCACTTTATGTTCACCCCCTTCTCTGCAAGTCAGAATTAGTTCATGATCGATGATAGAATTGTTGAAGATATAATATTGCCGTGCTCTTAGGCAACTGTAGTAAGCACCCCCGGGCTACCCAGAGCTTTAAATGAAATGTCAGTTATAAAAATGTCTGTGGGAGTTTATACAAGGAAGCAAGTTAATTTCAGTTCCAAGAGTTTGAAATTTATGGTTATTGAGTCTAAACTTGAGCTAAACTTTATATCCATACCATCTATGCAACAACAATCTGGGTGAACCAATAATAAATGAAGGCCTTCTCGATACCCAGCACTATATTGGGCACACAAGGGGATTAATTACTGAGGAAGACTAAAATCCTGTCCTTTAGGGACTTTGTCTTCAGTTTGGGGAAATAAGATCGAAATCTAACAAATAATAGCAGTTTAAGGAGTCAAGATATAGTCAGGTGCTAGACTGTACATTTTAAGTACTTTAAAAGCAACAGTTTAAGGCAAAAAATTGGAAGTAATGGAAAAAGGAAGCCAATTGAGGAAAGGCTGATTAATTTGTGATATTAAATGTATTCTATTTTGTGCCATAAGAAATAAGCTTATAACTGGGGAAAAATGAAATACTAAATAATTTTTTAAATGACAAACTTGAATTTAGAGAAGCAAAAAAAAGACATAGTAAACAAAATCAGGAAAACAGTGTAAACAAGGACAACAATAAAATAAACTGAAAGGTAGTTGAATCCTTATTAATTATAATGACCACTATTGGTCATAGAGAAGAGATTATTAAACACTTCCCTTCTTCTAAGAAAAAGGTAGAGGGATTAGGGATGTAGGATGTGACATCTTTCACATCTTTCAGATGTGGAAGACTTGTTTTCTTTTTCTTAAAAGTTAAAAATATATATATATTTCTTTTGTTCTTCCCTATTGTTTTCAATTATTTTTTTCTTATTTTTTAATTTCCATAGAGCCCTCCATTGTAATAAATTTAATTGTTTTAATTGTAATAATAAATATTGCTATGTTATTAAAGAACATGGGGACAAGTATATTGGCTTTTTTTTTTTTTTTTTTTTTTTTTTTACATTTCAATTGGTTAGGAGTATTCTTTTTTAAATTTTGAATTATTTTGTACACAGTATCAGCAAGATTATGTGATGATCAACTATGATAGACTTAGCTCTTCTCAGAAATAACTGTAATCCAAGAAAATTCCAATAGATTTGGAATAGAAAATGTCATCCAGAGAAAGAACTATGGAGACTGAATGTGGATTAAAGCATACTATTTTTACCCTTTTTTGGTTTACTTTTTCTTTTTCTTTTGCACTGTTTTTTCTTTCTCAACATGACTAATATGTTTAAATATGATTGTATATGTATAATTTATGTTAAATTGCTTGCTTTTTTGGGAAGAAGGAAGGGAAGGAAAGAGAAAAAATTTGGAACTCAAAATCTTAGAAAAATGAATATTGAAAACTAACTTTACATGTAACTGAAAAAAAAAGAAAATGAAAATAAAGTTTGAATTCCGGATTTTCTCCCAATTTCTCATCCATTCCACAAGCTTCTGAGATGGCAAGCAATATGACAGAAATTACACAAGTGAAACCGTGCAAAACACATCTCCATATTTCCAAAACACATTAGCCATATTTAAAAAAAAAAAAAAAAAAAAAAAAAGTAGGAAAAATAAGGTGAGAAAATTATACTTTATTTTGCATTCAGAATTCAACATGAGTTTTTTGGAATTGTTTTAGTTCAGAGTAGCCAAGTCTTTCACAGTTTATCATTATTATCAGATTGCTGTTACTATGCAGAATGATTTCCTGGTTCTTTGCCTTAGATCATATAGGTCTTGCCTATTTCTTTATTTAGAAGTTGCTTTTACCGGCAAAATCTTGGACCTATCCCTGTTACATGCAAGGCCTCTACTAGACAACATATTTTGGGAGTCCAATTCCAATTCTATACATACTTGAAAAATATGATTCCATCTCCCCTCCCATCAAAAGAAACTTTTTTTGTAGCAATATCAGGGAATGAAGTGTGTTCCAAGCAAGTAAAATTTCAAAATAACTGAAAATTTCAACTTTAAAATCCAAAAAATTTTAATTTAACCATTTTGATTTAATCTCAACTCAATTTCTGTGTCAATGTTTCCATTTCCATTCTTCATCTATGGGCATAATTGACTTCACTGTGTATACACGTAGACAACTTCCTGCTTTATTTAATGAAATTTATTGATTTATGATCAATTGATTATATAGGTTATGATCAACTGATTTTTTTTAGTACTTGAGGGTCATTATTGTATTGTTTAATAACATAATGATGGTCTTCAAAGCTATTATGTTTAAAAGCCCTTTCTACCATTTACACTAAATAGCTTAGACTTTATTGTTATGGTAATGCTGTCTCTACCTTCTCTGCCAGTCATCACTATCAACAGATCATCTTAGAATAGCTAGTCAGCCCTTTATGACTCCCTGTTTTTAATCATCAGTGGATCAGAGATCCATGTAGATAGACATGTTAGAATTGTGTGTTTAATGAGAATAAACAGAATCTATATAGTGAAGCCTACAGTTATCTCTTATTAGTAAGCTGCATATGCTTTTCTTTTAATCATATTTTACTACAAACTCTATAACATCTTCAATAAATACTAATAAAATACATAACAAAACAATCTTAAGAATTATTTACAATTTCAAAATTAAAGAACAAGAACTTTTAGCAAAATAATAACTTATTTACTATCTCCAATCTCTTTACTGTCTCTCTACCTGTGAAGTTTTGTTGTTTATTTGGGTAATCCTAGTTAATATAAATGTCCTAGTTCAGCTTTCTTCACGTTCCAACATTTCCTTTGTCTTTCTATATTCATATTTGTTGTTGTAAATACAAAATTATATTCTAATACATTGATTAAAAGTTTGTTCTGCCATTCCTAAATCATAGCACCTGTCTTTCCTTTCTTGCTACTAATTAACAAATATTTGCTAATTTATAATTGTTTTCATTTTTTGTTCTATTTCATATTTATTCGTAATTTCCAATGTTGATTAAATAAAAATTATTTATATTTATATCAACTTATAGTTCTCTGAATTCTTTTGTACCACTAGGATTTTTCCCCTTTTGCTAACATTCTTAGACTATAATTGTAGTGTTGGGATCACTAAATCAGAGGGCAGGATCAGTTTTATAGATTTTATTGTCTTTAGTACATAAAGTTTCTAATATTTCTTTTGGCTGCTTTGAGATCTTTTTTAAAAAAAATAATTTGAATCCATGAAGGAAATGGGACTGTAATCTAATTCAGACCTTTTACTGATTCACACCTTAAGTCCCAAGAATACTTGTCCATGATATTCAGGAGTTGACAGGGAAGGCAGGTTGCACAGTATAGAGAGTGCTTGCCTTGGAATCAGGAATCTTCCAAAGTTTTTAATTTGGCCCACAGACAGTAACTAGCTGTGTGACTCTGGGCAGGTCACTTAACTCTGTTGGCCTCAGTCTCTCATCTATAAAATGAGCTGGAGAAGGAAATGGCAAAGCACTCCAAAATTTTGTCTGAGAAAACTCCACATGGGGTTATGAAGATGCAACTGAAAAGTTCAAGAGGGATTTGAAGCCTACCCACTTTTTCCTTGGAGAAAATAAATGGAAGTTATTTGATAGTGAAAATATTGTACCTTATAGGTTCAAAATGAAGCTTGTAGAGGATGATTTCAGAAGAAGGAGAGAACAGAAGGAAAGCCAGTGTAGTGCTTATAATCCTGTTTCTAACACACAGTAGATATTGTGGTAGTGATGGGGTTAAATATGACCCGGCCAGGGTTTGTCATAATCCCGAGCCCTCGATAGTCTCTTTCTTTGTAGTCATGCAAGCTTTTCTTCCTGTTCTGTCTTCTTCTCTATGCAGTCTTTGTAAATCCTATCAATTTTTTTTTCTTAAAATTTCTCTACTATGACCTCTTCTCCATTTCCACTGCTATCACCTTCATTTATGCACATGCATGCATTAGACTAGAGAGACTTAATAGTGTAGTAATTATATGGTCTGTCATATTCTTTTCTGGTTCACATTTGGTAGTTATGTCTTCTCAAGAATTGAAACTGTACTTTTATACTTTTTAACTCCCAGAAGAATGGAGCTAGATGTGTAATTAGGTATGTGTTTTTAAATGTCAGCAACAAACATTTATTTAGTTCTAGGTGGTTCTAAGTACTGTGGATACACAGAAAAGCGCTCCCTCCCCCCCAAATATTACAATTAACCCTTCCACATTATAGAAGTGCAGTGCCTCCATGATCTAGAAAAGCCCATGTAAAATTTCTTGACCCTCTCTTCATACCAGAGAAGTTTGGGTTTTTTCTTTCTTACCTTTCTTTTTCTTTTGGTGGGATGTTTACAGTACCTTATTATAAAATTTGTGTTAAGTATTTGATCATAGGCTATATGTAAGTCGATGTTAAGTAAAAATAATTTTTCTGTATCATCTGCTGATCTTCACATGTGGCCTGCAGCTTCTGCAAAACTCTTCCAAAATTCCTATTGAATTTTTTATGCCATTCCTCAATATATTGAAACTGATGGGGAAAGTCTAGATGTAGAAAAATAACTGTAATTTTAAAATTCCTGCTTTCAAAAAGCTCACATTTTAATCGGATGGGGGGGAGGGATAATAATATACAATATTATGTATACAAATATCTATGTAAAAACAAGCTCTAAAAGGGTGTATTGGGGCTAATCAATCGAAGTATGATATGGGTATTTTGACTCATAAAAGGACCTTGATTATTTATAACATTCAAGAAGAGAAAGTCAAGCTGAAGGAGCTTGATAAGGGGAAATGGGAACCAGCAACTTGCAGTTGAAGCTCATCTGGGAGGGGGATAAGAGATTTCTTTGATTTGCCTTCATTGCCATTGAATTGTGAATTCTTCAAAGTCATGGACTATCTCTTGCCCTTTTTTGTACTCTCCAGCACTTAACACAGTGCCCAGCATTTAGTAGGTGCTTAATAAATGCTTATTGAATGAATTTCTCAAAGCTGAATAGATGGCTACATGTCTTGCAAAGAGGGGTGGGAGAGTGGGAAGGAATTTAATCCCTTGAAATGTGTCATGATTCCTCTTGAGAAAAAAATTACATTTTATGTATGTCACACCATTTTCCAGCTCATTTTTTTTTGGTCTTTCCTTCTTACCACCCAGACTATTTGCCCACCAGTCCATAGAAGATCAGCACGGGAACACCCTCCTCGCACATCTCTTGACTTAGAGCTGGATCTTCAGGCTTCTTTGACGCGGCAGAGCCGCTTGAATGATGAACTACAAGTCCTACGAGACTTGCGGCAGAAGCTTGAGGACATGAAAGCCCAGGGAGAGATGGCTCTTTCTGCTGATGTGCTCGAGGATGAGAGGTTTCAGAAGCTCTTGAAACAAGCTGAAAAACAGGTACCAATGACAATAGCTTCATTTCTCTACTTTGCA
Source organism: Sarcophilus harrisii (assembly GCF_902635505.1). Lineage (NCBI taxonomy): Eukaryota > Metazoa > Chordata > Mammalia > Dasyuromorphia > Dasyuridae > Sarcophilus > Sarcophilus harrisii. Next base: position 116,159,071 of record NC_045431.1, read on the forward strand.
TTTCTGAGGGACTTGGATAGAATTGTGTCTAATCTTTTTTTCAAAGTAAAGCAGGTTCTCTCCTTAAAAATTGAGTGTCTTTTAAAAAAGAAAATAGTATCTTCCAGAAACCTGCTTATGTTGCTTGTTTAGAACCTGGAATTTCCATACCCGTAAGGAACAGTTTGACTTTACAAATAGTCGATGTGGGTTGGATGAAAGTTTGTCTGAAAGTTTGAGTTTCTTTCATTCATTCATTCCTGTCTTTTCCCCCTCCTTTTTGTAAAAAAAAAAAAAAAAAAATTTCTCTCTCCCATCCCTCCTCCATCCAATGAGAAGGCAAACAATATGTCATTTATGCCTGTGAAATAATGGAAAACATTTCTATTTTAGTTGCTTCCCAAAAAAAGGTAATCACCTTCAAAGAAAGAACTAATATTGTCTGAATGCAGACTGAAATATGCTACATTTCTCTTGCTTTCTCTTTTTTTTTTTTTCTTTTCTCTGTTTCTGTGTTTATTTTTTTGTTCCTTTCTTTCTTGAGTTTTGGACAAAATGACTAGTATGGAAATGTTTAATGAAATTGCTTGTGTTTAACCTATATTAGATTGCTTACTATTTCAGGGAAGGAGGAGGATAAGGAAAGAGGAAGGGATAGAATATAGAACACAAAACTTTAAAGAAAAAGCCAAATGTTAAAAAAAGAAATTGTTTTAACATATAATTGGGGAAAATAAAAATAAATAAATAAAGGAAAGGAAAAAGGAATAATAAAGAAAATGAAAAAATATATATATTAGAATCTGCACATACCGTTCATCAGTTTTTTTCCCTGGGGGTGGAGCATTTTTCATCATGAATCTTTTGGAATTGTCTTGAATATTTGTACTGATCAGAGTAGGGGATTTAGGAATTTAATGAATTGCAAGTTCAATAGGAGTCAGTGTGATATGACAATCCTCCTTTCCAAAAAAAAGTAAATGAGATATTAACCTACATTAATAGAGGCAAGACTGCCAAGAATAAGAATTGTTTTTATTCCTCTGCATTTGATTCTGGCTACCAGATTTTAGGAAAGATACTGATCTGTAATATATATCATGCAGGAAAGGCTCCGGGGCAAGACTAGTAGAATACCAAAGTGCTGCAAGTCACTGTCGTTGGAGAACCTGGGGATAGTTAGCCTAGAGAAGAGAAGATACAGTTGGCAAGAACTTGCCAGGATAGCTCCCTTCAAGCTCTTGAGAAGAGCTTGGTCATGAAAAGGAATCAGACTTGTTCTTTTTAATTCAGAAGGCAGAACTAGGAGCATCAGATAGAAGTTGCAAAGAGTCAAAATGGAATGACTAAGCTGCCTTGAGAGTAAATGATTTCTCCCTTTCTTCCTGGAGGTCTTCACACAATAGCTATCTGTAGTTGTCTAAATATGCCTAAAATACACATAGTTATATTTTAGAGGGGATTCATTTTGGGTTAAGGTTACTGTCAGATAGTTGCTGAGAGTCTAATACAGAAAATCTTTTTGTAATTCCCTAAGTCTTTGATTCCTATGCTAGCCCTCAAAAATTGTTTTGTCCATGATATGCCAAAAAACAAAAGAGAATCCTCTTCTAGCCATAGTTGCCACTTGGTAGAATGTGAATGTGGCTCCCAAAACACATATACTATCTGGAGCTGTAACTGGTGCTTTTAAAGAGGTGAACAAAGCATCTTAGGGCATTTTTTTTTTTTTTTACTTTTAGATGGCAAATGCTCTTTTTGTTTTTTAATTAATACTTTCCCCTAATTATATGCAAAAAACATTTGTTTTTTAAAATTCTGAGTTTCAGTCTCTTCGTTCCTATAACCCCCTCATTCATTGATATAGCTTATACATGTATAGTCATATAAAACATATTTCCATATTAGTCATGATAGTCATTTTTTAAAAGGGAATGCCTGTAAGTGTCGTATGCATTTCTGGACATTTGAACACCAGTAGAAGAATGTATACAATAACCTCTTAGTTGCTCTCACTACTAAAATAATATTTTCCCTGCACAGGTTTGTGTGGCTCCCTAATCAAAAGTAATCCAAAGCTTTTTTTCACTAACAGGATGCAAGGCAAATCTCTTAGCTTAGCATTTCAAGCACTGCACAGTCTGGCTTCCTCCTTTCTTTTCAGCCTTATTCCATGTTGTTCTTTACAAGCTCTACATATAGTCAGACTGGAACTTACTCTTTTCAAGCCTTTGTGCTAAAGGCTTCCCTAACAACTTCCTTTCTGACTCCTCAAGCTGAAAAGTGTTTTCTGTACTCTCAGGTTTTCTCATTCTTGCATCTTTTCTTTGACTCCAATCACATACCTACAAATGCAGTTTTTAAAAATTATTATTTTTGTACCCATAAATGCTCACCATGTCAATCACAAATAATTATCTTTTATATTTAAGGCAGACAAAAGTTACAGTATTAGCTTTTCCTTGGGTTCTCACTATACAAAACAAAAAGGACAAAATAAATTTTTACATTTAGTGTAATGTTATTCATGTACAAACCTAAAAGGAACTAAACCACCACAATTCGCTCAAATCCTAGGGAGATATAATAAAGGTAAAAACATTGCCATCTATTATCATTATTGTTATTATCATTACTGAAAAGATTTGATAATTCTGAAAGAGAGTGAGACTGACAACTTTGTGCAGTTCTGTCTCACTTAAATTCAGTTCAAGCAAAAATTGAGAAGTCATCATATGATATCATTGGTCCTCTTTGAAAATGAAGAATCAACAACTTGAAATGTAAAATACTTAAGGCAGCACTGCTCAAAGGGTGAGTTATCCCCGCACTTTGGAGGCTTATTTTGATTGTTGAGTGAAGAATGGACTAGAGTGGGGAGAAACTTGAGGCAAAAACATAAGAGATATTTAATAAAGGCTTTTATTAGATAGAGCTACTCCAAGATGTAAAGTTGAACAGTGAACCATGTCCAGATTTGAAAAGTGGAAGACCAGGTTGAATTACAGTTGGAAAATGGAGCAGCATTTTTATTTAATTCAAAATTGTTTGATCCTGTAAAAGCCAGTCTGTCTAACACCAGCATTCTGTGACTGCTGCTGCTACTTTGAATCAGGTCTTTATGGCTTATGGAGCATTTGATTTACAACTCTCCAAGGTAGCCAGTGCAAGTATTCATTTCCCTATTCTCCATGTGGAGAAGCAATTTTACAAAGGTAGTGATCTGTTCAAATCCCCATGGCTAAAAATTGGCAAAGCTTTGAACCTAAGACTTCTGACTTAAATGTCTGGTGCTCCTTGCTCTACCACTTGATTGTCCCTGTGATAAGCCATTATCTTATGAGAGTATATATGGGCTGGTGTATACATTGTGCTTGGAACCAGCTTCATTAGTGACTGTACCCAAAGCCTTCTATGATTTACCTTCACCAATTCAGTTTAATCTAATGCCACTTTTAGTCAGTTTTTCCTGTCTCTTAAGACCTCTTAAGGACAGACATTTTCTTAGCATCTCTCATGTTGGTGATATAGGTAGAAGTTAATTCATCATAAACAGATCAAGGGACTCTAATCAGGTTTCAGGTCTTTCCAATTGTGAACCAGCAATGTAAAGAGCTCCATTAAGATCATAGAATTATAGATTTAAATCAAAAGACATCTGTTTGTTCCTATCCTTCATTTTACAGATGAGGAAGTAGACCAAGAGAAGTCAAATTGAATCCAACAGCCATTTATTAAATGTTTGTCCTGTGCAAGGCACTGCACTAACTTGGAGATTCAACAACAAAATGAAAAATAATCCCTCAAGGGAAGGATTGTATCTTTTAGAGGGTAGGGATGATTGCAACGTATAAATAGAGCAAGTATGCTGTGTCCCATTTACTCAGAGCCAAGAAGGCTATATTTGCTCTTTAGCATTCTAGGATACCACAGGGGTTTGGGTGTCTCCTCTTTAAGCTCACACCAATCCTGTTTCCCCATCTGTTAGGTGCCAGTAACTAGTGGCTCACTTCCATCTAATCACTTAATATAGTTAAATTTTACAAAGGCATATCTGCTTCAAAGCTCTAGCAAAAGCAAACGCACAACGTTTCCCCCTGATATCCTGAGGGCATGCTCTTTGCACCACCTTGGTTTTGGGGGGAAATTGGCTCAACTAAGCTCTGTTCCCATAGACATTGTCGCACCAAATTCAGGTCCAAACATGGCATCAGTAGTAAATGGGTCCTTGCCACACCTACCACTGGAATTTTGTGGAGATGCTGTCCCAGGCATTCTACACATGCAGTCAGACCCCTTGTTACACAGGTACTTAGATACACAGAGTCATTTGGGAAGGTGAATGAGCTCCAGCACAGAGGATAAAAGGAATGGTTTCCCATAGGAGATGCTAGATGAGCATCTAGGGATGAAGGGATCTAGAGGGGAGGGCTCACACCACTATGCAAAGTTATAGAGGTGTTGATGACTTGAATAAGATCACAGAGGCAGTAAATTAGTGGAGATTGAATCTGAATTGAGGCCATCTGTTTCCACTTTCTAATTCAGCTCTTCCTACTGATTCATCCTGCATGAGTAAAATTAATGATAATAATGTATATTTAGGAAGTATTTGGAAGTTCACTGAATTTTTTTCTCCGGAATGGGAGCAGTATACATAGTGACAATATAATCTTTCTTTTATATGAGGAAATTGAAAGAAAAGACTTGCAGGGTCACAGCTAATAACTGTTATATGCAGGATTCAAACTCAGATTTCTTGAGTTGGTCTAAGTCCAATATTCTTTTAATTACAAAGAATCTAGGTAGTGCAAGGGATAGCATGCTAAATGTGGAGTCATGAAGACCTGAATTCAAATCTGATTTCAGACACTTCATAGCTATGTGACCCTGAGCAAAGCACTTCTTTGCCTTCTATTTGTCTTAATTTCTTCATTTTTAAAATGAGAATAGTGATGTCTACTCTCAAGGTTGTTGTGAGATTGTATAGAGCAATGTAAACGCTGGTGATCCTTATTATCCTATTTATTTCAGCTATTTATTATTTTATAGAAAATAGTAACTTTAAATCTTAGAAGGCAATGATCTATTCACTTTAGTGCTTTTTTTAAGTTCTAATAATGTATTATAGCATAAAATTCAGCTGTTTTCATTTTATTGTTATTAAAACTGAATGGAAGAAAAAGGTAGTTACTTTATTTAAAAAGAAAGGGAAAAGAGAAGAAAGTGAATGAGGATTTCGATTGAATTAGTTGTATTACCCTTTTTTGCACTGGTGTCCACAAAATGTTTTTAAACACACACTTTATTGAGGGATCTATTTTTAAAAATTATTTCAAATAAGAAGCCATAAATGGATTTCAGTCTTCACTAGGGGGGGAGGGGAGTAGTACCCAAATTAATAAGATCAGATCCCTTAAAGTACTGAAAATATCTTTTAAAGAGAGAAAAGGGATTATATAAACTAGCAAAATGAGGCAGTTTGTATAATGGAAAGAATCCTAGACTGGAAATCAAAAGATTTGATTTTTTATTTCACTTAACTCCCTGGGCATTTTTGTGGTATTCAGGAAATCATTTTTCTCTCACTGGGCTTCAGTTTTCCTTCTGAAAATGAAGAAATTGAAATCAGTGATCTTAAAGGTTCCTTCAGGTTTATGGAAATATGAGAAACAATTCTCATTCTTTTTTGGCTACTGATTTTCATCCTACTGTAAAGACCAAACATGATTTTAAATGATATCTACTATGTTCACTTTACTATCCTTCTATCCACTGTTAGATTTATAAAGTATTCAAACTGAATCTCTTGGTTTTTGTCCTGAGTTGTGCTGTTTTTCTGCCCCGAGACCAAAGTGTTTCTTCTATCTGTGTTCACCACAAGAAGCTTCAGAAAATTACAAGAGCCCATTATGCCTTAGAACTTTTCTTTATTGTCATATGAGAAGGGCACTGAACCAGGAGGCATAAGACCCACATTAAAGTCTTGTCCCTACCACTATCAGCTATATGACCTTGAGGAAATCGTTTAATATCACTGGCTCCAGATTTCCCTTGTGCAAAATGAAGGGGCTTGGCTAAATGCTCTCCAAGGGATTAATAATAGCATCTACCTCTCAAAATTGTTGTGAGGATAAAATGAGATCATACTGGTAAAGTGTTTTATAAATGTTAAAGTGCTATATAAATGCATATTATTGTTATTATTCCTGTTCTAAACCTCCAATACCAGAAACACAAGTTGGCGTATCCCCTGGTTAACCAAGCTTTGGGGTTTGCATTTACAAATGCCACGTTCATTTGACTCTGTTGATAAAATGTTAAAAAAAAAAAAATTCAATTAGCTTTTTTAGTCCCTAGTGAAAATAAGATTGTCTATGATCCAAACTAGTTATTTTCATATTTTGGTCTAATAAATTGCCTTCCTAAAAAAATAAGTTTGTTGCCATGCTAATTATACTTTACCTTGGATTGTAATTGCATCATGACAAAGTTAAGGAGACTTGTTTAAGAGTTTAGGTGTATAGTCAGAAGGTGGGCTCTTTTCCATAGCATCAGAAGCTAATTAAATTCTCTACATCATTGATTGCATTTGTAATAGCCATTGACTTGTAGTTTTCAAGATTTTCTTGGCTTCAAGTACTAACACTTTATTTAAAATAATCAACAGTTTGTTTGTAATGGGATAGTTACCTTACTCAGAGAAACCATTAAGTAGATTTAGGAGATGTTAAGCTTCTGGTAGAACACTCTGAACTCTTCCCGAGAGAATATACATCACAATTTGATTTTCAGATTTATGACAAGCTCATTATATGATTATAATTATACATTCCCTCTCCTGCACTGATGAATATGGTCAGAAATTGAGGTGTGTCTTGTAATTTTTTTAAATTATTGTGTTTCCCTTCTGTTAGTTTTGTTCCCTTCTGCTAGTTTTCTGGGGCTGGGGGAAGGAATAACAGAAAAAAATGTAGAATTAAGAGTTTATAGGATACTGTTTGCCTCAGTATTACTATCTGTAAGATGGAGTAACATCTACTTCCCAGAGTAAGGAGGATCAAATGAAATATTTATAAAACAATTAGCTCAGTGACTAGCACATAGTAGGTGCTATATAAATATTGATGATGATAATGTTCATCATCATGTGTGAATATCAAGGAAATGTATATTGTGAATTGATATTTTAAGGATTCCAATCTTCATCATGGGATTTATCTGGAATATTCCATTTCAAATAATCATAAATAAATTTAGATAACAAGAAAAGGTCCTTGTAGCTGTGATGTTTATTGTAAGATTCTTATTCTGTTTTTGTGTATATTCATTATAGTATGATTAACGGTATTATTTAGAGATAGAAGGGACCATCAAGGCCACTTAGAGATAGCTCTTCATATTTCACAGGGGAAAACTGAGGCCCAGAAAGTTTATAACATCCAAGGTTATAAATATGGTAAAAAAAAAAAAAAAAAAAAAAAAAAAAAAAAAAAAAAAAAAAAAAAAAAAAAAAAAAACAAAGAGATTGAACCATAACTTCTGACTTTACTTCTCACATTCTTTCCATTGTACCATGCTATCTTTGCATTGTTGTTGTATTCAGTTGTGTTTGACTCTTCTTGACATATTTAGGGTTTTCTTGGCAAGATACTGGAGTGGTTGGCCATTTCCTTCTCCAACTCATTTAACAGATAAAGAAACTGAGGCAAACAGGTTTAAGTAACTTATCCAGGGTCACATAATTAATAAGTGTCTAAAGCCATTTTTGAACTGGATGAGTCTTCTGTCATTTGCATTACAAAGAGATAAAACATTTGTCTTCACTGTGTTCTAGATGTTGTGCTGAGTGCTGGAGATAAAAGCAAGCAAATTGTGGGAAATGGTAGATGTAGGAGAAAGAAGGTCAGCAGAGGGATTGTCAAAAAAGAGAAAAAGAAGTCTGGATGATTATGTTGCGAGTCTTTGTGGATTGGGGATACAAAGACAAAATCCAAACAGTTTTTGCTTTCCAGGAGGTTATATTCTACCTGACACAGAGGATACAATGATGTACATAAATAAACAAACAATTCCCAGGGAGACAACATCTCCATATTTATACAAAATTAATACAAAATCTTTTTTTTTTCTTCAGCCTTTGGAGGATGGGGAGAGAAAGCTAGAATTAGTGCAGAAGGTTTCCTGTAGAAAATAGGATTTTAATTAGTACTTAAAGGAAACCAGGAAATACAGTAGTCAAAGCAGAAGGAGGAAAGCAAGAAGGGGACGATTCAACAAGATATTTGGCAACTTATTGGATTTGTAAGGTAAGAAGTTGAGAATAATGCTAAGGTTACAAAGCTGTGAGGCTGAAATGATGGCAGTGCTCTCAGAAGTAGGAAATTTCAGAAGAGTGTTAGATTTGGGATGATTTTATGTCTCAGTTCCGTTATCAGCATGTTAAATTTGAAATGTTTGTGGGTCAGCTAGTTTGAAATATCCAGTAGAATATTTGTGAGATGTTACTAAAGCTCAGAAGAGAGAATGAGACTTGATAACTACTATTTGTTCTCTAAGGAAGTGCTGAGTCAACTAACTTTTGTGCTAACAAAATAGGTCAGGAAGTTTTAAGAGCAACAAAATATAAAGATCTTGTTTCTGAAGTCATATCTTCATCCCGTGTGTTACAAGTATTATATTTGTAGATAATTTCTGAGGTCCGTGTTGCTTTATGAAATTCTTTATTACCAATAAAGAAAGCTACATGCAAGGTCTTGTAAATCCCCTAGCAGATGCCTAGTGGTTCATCAATTTGCACTTAAAATGAAAGCTAATCTCTCCGGTATTGATTCCACAAAAGTGTCTACAATTACTTCTGAGGGCAGCTAGGTAATGCAGGGTAGAATATTGGATTTGAAAAAAAGAAAGACTTCCTGAGTTCATATGTGATCTCAGAGATTTGGCAATGTGGTCCTGGGCAAGTCACTTCACTCTGTTTGCCTCAGTTGCCTCATCTGCCAAATGAGCTGGAAAAGGAAATGGCAAACCTCTCCAGTTTCTTTGCCAAGAAAATCCCAAATCAAGTCACAGAAAACCAGACACAACAGAATTGATTAAACAGCAGCAGTACAATTACTTATAAACAAAACCTCTTTCAGTGCTGCCTAATCTGAAACAATATCTGATCTTGGTATCCCAGCCACTTTGGCAGCATAGTGGTTTTTTAAATGCAAAAAATAGAATACGCAGGATTACAACAGACAGAGATTATATTGAAACACAGTTGTCAAAATATTTTTAAAAGTTCACAGACCCTTATTTAAGAACCTGTGATGTAATGGATGTCTGTATTGCTTCTTTCTTCTGGTCATTTAAATTTCACCTTAGTCCCCCAAATAAACTCCTTTTAATTTATAAATTTTTCATCACTTGAAATGCTCCATAGTTTTTCACATCTTTTCTGTTATACAACTCATTGAAATGCCAATTATAATCCTCCAACAAATAGTGATCATTTGCCTGACACTTATCCAGGAAGAGGTTAATACTACCTCATAATCTTCTACTTGCCATAGCAGAGTATGATCATTTTCATGTTAGATGCCGACAACTTAAAACAGCATCCCAGTGAAGTAATTTAGCATTTACACTGCCAAGCCTAGTGGGTTAAGACACATAATCTAATCCTGATTTACAACTGTAAGGATTTAGCCCTAACCACTTTAAGACACAGCCTTTTCCTGTGGGTATTGGACTTGAGAATGGGATTTGGTTTAAAACTTATTTTTTACCTAGATACTAAACTCACTTTTAACTGCAGGAGAGAATGGAAAGTGGGGAAGGTTACAGGGAGTAATAATGAAACCTAAAGGCTTTCCTTTATGAGAGGCAAGTATGTACTACTATGTCAGAAGCATTGTTTCATTTGGGAGCAGTATTCCTTATGTAGCTAGCTAGTTCTTTGTTCCTCTTGAGATATTTTATTAACAAACTGCTAAATCTTACAAATATCTGGTGCTGCAAAGGAATCCTGTATCTGGTAGAAATAATTGAGCACATTGTACATCTTGAGAAGTAGGTATAAAAGATGGCACAAAAAAATAAATCCTTTATAAGAGATTTCAGATTTTGGGCAGGAGAAAAGAGCAGAACTCAAACACAATGCAGTTTTATACAATTAGTAAAAATAAAGTTGGAAACTCACTATGATCAAGGAGGTTATCTTTTAAAAGAGAGTGCAAAAGTTCTACCTTTTGCCATTCCTTTTTAAAAATTGGTGCTTAATGTAACAATATGCCAGGCTCTCTTGGTGGAAACAGAATTAATTAATACTGGGATTACATTCTTATGAATAAAGTGATATAAAAAAATCAGAAAAGGCATGTGTGGCTAGAAAATAAGGGGGATTGTTTATGTAGAAAAACAGCAAAGAATTATTTGGATAAGTCAAGGGCTCCAGTGGTGTCCACCACTGAAGTCTTTCAACTCATTCAGCAGAGCTTCTGGTGGTAAATTATAGCAGGGAATAGACAAAAAGACATCAGTGAGTTGTGGTCTACACAGGTGGAAGAAGTAGCCACAATTATAAGACAGTGAATCCATCAAAGTATTTAAGTATGTCTAAGCAAATTTTGAAAATTAACATTGGAATTATCTCATCACGTATAGTCAACTAAAAATATGTTTCAGTAGTTCATTGACTTGTGGTTCTATGTCTGTGTATTTTTTCCACCAATACAGATAATAATTCCTCTCTGATTTAGCTGAAAGGCTTTGAAGATTGATGTAAGAACAGGATGATCATCCTGAGGGCCAGTCTGGTAATGGGAATTTCCAGCCTTATAGACATATAGCCTATTAATTGACTCATACTCAAAGGCTTTCTAGCTTGGTAGAAGACCCACAGAATTTATGTTCCACTCACTGCCATAACTTTTGAGACCCTAGAATTCATGATAGATCAAGTGTATAGTGCTCAATTGCATTAGTCCCCAGTTAAAACTCTCAGTTATTAATACCTGTTTTGTCAAATTGTACAATTTGTCCTCTTGTCCTAAGTAATCTGACCACTGTATTTTCTTATTGAAGATTCATTTTCTTAATAGGAATTCTTGGAAGTGATTAGAAGTCATCTTACCAACAAAAATCCTTTGTAAGGTAGATAATTTTAGTTTAGGATATTTTCCTTTACTGTATCATTACATTTTTTTCTTTCCTTTTTTGACTTTGATGCATAGGGTTTATATGATTATGACCAAGTTTCCTTTATGCATGATCTGACGCTTCCTGGCTAATTGTCATGTTGTTTCATTGACCCAGAAGCTCTGGACTTTGGCAATCCCATTTTTTGGTGTGTGAAATGGTAGCTCTTGAGTCCAATTTTCATTTTGCTTTCTGGTTCAGTACTTCTGAACAATATTTTTAAAAATTTCTTAAATTATGATGTTCAGATATTTTAATTTTGTTTTGTGAGGTGAAAAATTCTTAAATTATCTCTGTTCTGTTTTCTGGGTCAGTCGTTTTTGAGTATTATCTCATGTGATCTTTTGACTTTGCTCTAATTTTTTGATTATATAATTGGATTGTTAGTTGCATTTCTTGAATTTCTGCCAAATTGTCTGCTATTTTGCTAACATTTTCTCACTTCTGAACTGAGCTGTTTATTTTCCTAAGTTATTCTTTTCTCAGTTTTATTTTTATTGACATCTTTTGTTTTTATATCACTCTAACATCTAAATATTATTCCTCTCTTCCTTAGTCCAGCTGGCGTGTGTGTGTGTGTGTGTGTGTGTGTGTGTGTGTGTGTGTGTGTGTGCTTTTTATAATTAAAAAATAAAAAGGAAAAAAGTAGTTGAGCAAACCTAGTCAATTCATCAACCTTAGTGAACAATGTATTCAATATTCCACATTCCTAATGCCCCACCTTTGCATAAGAAAGGGAAGTAAATTTTCTCAACTTTTCTCTGAAGCAAAACTTTTTAATTCTATTGCCCTCAGTCTCATTTTTATGCTTTTTGTTCATAGTGTTGTGGTCATCATGTATTTTATCTTGATTCTGCTTACTTTACTATATATTGTTTATTTTGAGTTTTTTTCATCAAGAATTCTAATTTCATCCTTTATCACCTCAGTTTTTTAAATTAGGCATTCCAAATACTTTCAGGGATTTTGTGGACAGTCCATTCATACATTTAGAGCTAGAAGCCATCCTATTGGTCATCTAGTCTAGTCCTTTCCTTGTTAGAAATAGGGAAACTGAAATGCAGTGAAGTTAAGTAGACTTACCCAAGGTCCCATTGGTAGATGACCAAACCAGGATTAAAAACCATATTAAATCAAAATTTTCTGTCTGAAAATGGATATGATAAATATTTTGCTAGGCACTGTGCTAAACGCTGGGGAAACACAAGAAAAAACAGTCTTCCTTCAAGGAGCTTACATTCTAATTGGAAAAGACAGTACACAAAAGGAAACTGAAAGAGTAATGAGGATGGCAGTATTAATACCCAGCTGGGGACATAATGTGGGAGTCAACCAAGGGGAATAGCTGGTGGTAAATAAATAGGTGTCTGGGGTTTTGAGTCCTCTATAAAGAAGAAGTCTTTTTGCTCTTCTCTAGCCCTCTTCTAAATCAGAAGGGCAGAAGCAACTGAGGGCACTGATGAGGTATGAGGACCTAAACAGAAGCAATCTCTATGATGATGAGTTTCCTGGTGATGAACTTAAGCTGGAGGGGAGGTGCATGGTGCTGCTGCTGGAGTGAGACCCAAGCAGAGCAGCTGGTGGCAAATTAGTTCTTTCCACTGCATCACACAATCTTTATATATGCCTATATGCAATCAGCCCATGCCCTTTGCTGGTTTCCTGCCAGTCTTAATTTCTGAATGTTTAGAAAGAACTTCATCCCATGGGTCCTCAGTACTCAGTAGTTCCTTCCTTAATGTTCACATTCTTCCCACTCCCTTGAGATTCAGCTTGTAGTTAAAATACAGAGTATTCTTTTCTAGAGCTTTATTTTAGGATTCTTAACACATGGTGTCAAACTCAAATAGAAACAGGGACTACTAATCTGTACACAAGGATCCCTGTGGGCCACATATTGATTTCATTTTAAAATGTGATTATATGTGCTTTATTGATTTTTTATTTAGTTTGTTAAATATTTTCCAATTACATTTCAATACATCACCTCCATCTTAACTTAGGACTCTTTACTCTATTAGCATTAGGAGTTTCTCTTTGCTTATTTATTTCCTTACTTTTTGCTGTTTTCCCGTTCTTGGTTAAATGTGTGAGGCCGGTGGTTTTGCCCAGCCCAGCCTCACTTAGTCCAGTTCACTTGCTAGTCAAGATCCACCCTCCTGATGCCTTCTTTGAGAAGAAAGGATGAATAGCACAACAGTAATGAACTTCCTTTAGTTATGGATCCGATCACCCAGATCAGATTGCTTCCAGGCTGCAAACTGCACTTGTGCAGATCGGCCTCAACCATAACTCCTCACCAGCCTCTCTTGATTATGCATCTGTAAACTCAGCTACATAGATAGATCCCTCAGCACAGAGACTCTGTAAGGCAGCAAGTAGATGCATTGGAGCAGTCACTGTCTTTGGATCTCTCATCTTCAGCCCAGGGTCTAGAATGAATAGAATTGAGCAAAGAGCCTTCTAGTTTAAGTCCTTTGCCTTCTGCCTCTGCTGTCTGTAACAACTGGGTTTTTAACACAGCTTTAAAGGATTGCTTCTGATAGTAGTAAAAAGAGTTAAATAAAAGGGGCTCATTCACCAGAAAACTGCCGCAAAAAATCCTGTTTTGAACAAATAAAACCAAGTTTCAAAGTAATTTTTTAATAACCACAAAAATGCTAATAGTTGAAATTATCAGCATCAACCACTAGGCATTCTGTTTGAGGAACTAGGCTGAGAGGTTCCAAACAAAGGGGTGTAAACCAAAATTCCTTTCAGATGGAGTTTAACAAATAAAAGAATGAGGGTGGGGTTTTGTAAGCTTCTTCAACCACCCTTCTGATAAAAATAATTTCTTCGGGGAAAATTAGTCTGATGATATCTGACTGTGTCCAATGGAAAGATCCCTTTTCTGATTTGTTCTTTTCCATGTAATATTGATTTAATAAGTCACATAGCATTATAATAGTAACTATTTTAGCCTTAATTACTTCTTTAATAGAGTTCTTGAGTATACTCAGAAAGAGAAGCATTCTTCTCTAATAGAGTTTCATTAGTGGCAACTAGAGAGTACTGAACCTGAAAGCAGGAATTCTTAAGTTCAAATAGTTTCCTCATCTGTAAAATGGGAATACTACTCCCCCAGGATTGTTAAGATAAAATCAGATATTTTTTAAAGTGCTTTGTAATGCTATCTTTTGTCATCATCATTAAGTATAGAATGCTTTTTATTTTTAAAAAAATCTGTACCTCTGCTTCCCACCAGTTAAATTAAAGTACACATTGAATAATTTATTTTTGTGATGTTCCTTCTCTTCTAAAAGTGGTTATATTTATAAAATTATTATTTTTTGAGATGCAAGTTCCAAAACCAGATTGTGAAAATCACTGATTTACTAAGAGGAAAATTTAAACAGTTGTGGGAAAAATGATTGTGTGCTTGAAGAACTTGTTAGGGTCTGTACAAGCCTTCCATGAGCATGTACCTCCTTCCTGTGCTAATTCTTCCCATAAGAGCCAGATACAGATTACAGGATCTGTAATTCATTAGTCATTCTATTGACCAAGGGAGAACAAAGTTCTTTCCACTTATGGAAAAGTTGCCTAAAGTGCTATGTCCAACTGATGATAGTTAGGTAGCATCATCTTTGATAATTGATTAGCATGAAAAACTCCTGTTGTTTCTGGACCAGAGGTGTCAAGTTCAAGTAGAAATGGGGGCCAATAAAATTTATATAAAGATTGCTGCAGGCCACATGTTGGCTAAGAAAATCACATAAGAACCTGGTTTGGGCAGCAATTAGTGTTGAGAATCACATGTTTCAAACTTCTCCCCAAAACCATCCTTTCTAGTTGTCCAGATACCTACTTGATTATTTTTGTTATAGCTGTTCTTCTTTCCATTTACATTGTAGTGGTCATACTGGGTTTTCTTGGTTTTGCTTACTTCACTTTGTACTAGTTCATGTAAAAATATCCATATATGTCTATATTTATCAATAAAATTTCGTGCCACAATTTAGCTATTCTCCAATTGATGGACGTCTATTTTGTTTCAAAATAGTTCTTTGTCCTCTCCCACTTCCCCTCAAAAAAAACTTTGTATATGGAGCTTTTGTTATTATCATTGATCTCTCCAGGGTATATGTCTAACAGTGGAATTTCGTATATGGACATTTTAGCCATTTTAGTTGCATGATTCCAAACTACTTCTCAGTATGATTGTGCTAATTCACAGTATCACCAACAATACACTAATATTTGTGCCCATAGTTTGACATCCTTTTGAACGTTAACTTTGCCTTCCTTTTTCATCTTTGCCACTTTGCTAGTCGTGAGGTAAAAACCTAAAATTGTTTTGCTTTGCATTTGTTATTAATGATCTGAAGATTTTTTTCATTTTTACCAAAGTAAAGATTTGCAATTCTTTGGAGAACTCTGTTTTTCTTTTTGTTGCTGTTGTGTTGAGTTGTCGGACTCTTTATGACTTCACTTGGGGGTTTCTTGGCAGAAACACTGGAGTGGTTTGCCATTGTCTTCTCCAGTTCATTTTACAGATAAGGAAACTGAGGCAAACAGGGTTGTTATTTGCCCAGTGTCACACATTTAGAAGTTTGTTTAAGGCTGGATATGAACTCGGGTCTTCCTGACTCCATACCTGGTATTCCATCCACTTTCCCACCTTGCTGCTGCTTAGAACTAGTTTAATTCAGTTCTTCAGTCATTTAGTTATGTCCAGCTCTTTCCGACTTGTGGACTACACTGTCCATGGCCCAACATTCTATGCTAGATGCCTCTTAAGAGTTTCTATTCTACTTTGGTTTCAGCTTGTAGTTCTTGTTCACTTGTATCCAATTCTTTGTGATCTCATTTGGGGTTTTCTTGGTAAAGATATTGAAGTGGTTTGCCATTTCCCTTCTCCAGTTCATTTAACAGATGAGGAAATAAAGGCAAGCAGAGTTAAATGATTTGCTCAGGTTTTACACAGCATACTTACACAGCCAGTAAGTATATGAAGCTGGATCTGAATTCATCTTCCTTACTCCAGGCCTGGAACACTATCCACTGAAGTTCCACCAAGCTGCCCTACATGCTAATCATACATCTTGCTATGTTACAGATTTGACCTAAAACTGATGATTATACTCGGTATTCAACATTAATTTTATGAAATAAAAAATTTTATAATAATTTATATTTAATGTAAATTTAATTAGAAAAGGGATTAATATGTTTTATCATATTTTTATTGTTTTTAAACTGAGTATTAAAGATTAATTTCCCCTCTTTTTCATATTGTTGCAGTCTTAACATGTTTAGCTTCTTAGAACTTAAGACCAGTAAGAATATTTTAAAATTTTTATCCTGCTCCAAAACTTTAAGCATTCTTTAATAAAATATAATAATTGAAAACCACACTTTATATTCACAAAGTACTTTACTGACAACTCCATAAGGTAAGTAATATATGTATCATTACATATATTTTTAAAGATGAGGAAACTAAAGTTCAGAAAGATTCAGAATCTTTTTCCAAATGAATTTGGTCATTTAACTAGCAAATGTAAGAACTCCCAAATTATCCTTTCAAGTTAGAATGATGAGAAACATTAGGCCCAATGGGAAGGGGCAGCAGCTACAACTGAGACAAATAAGAAAATTTCCATGAAGCCATATGGATTTAAAACAGATTATATTCTATCCTCATAAGCCGTAGGTCAAAGAGTGTCACCTAAATAAATGAGTCATTTACAACTGGGTACAGACAAAGAGGACCTGTTATGGAGTCAATAGATGTGGAGGTGGCAGTCACGGAAGTTATAGGGCAGCTTGAAATGTATTCCCGGGCATAAAGAACTGTTGATTGGCAAATGGATCTTTTCAGTCTACAGCATTAGTAATGTAATCTGCAAATACTAAGGGAGATATTAACCAGTAGTCAATTCAGGAATAATTATCCTCTTTTCATACATTATACAAATTAGTTTATTTGATTAACTGACTACACCTTAATAACAAGCAAATAATGGTTACTAATTTTAAAAAAAGAAAACAAACCTTGTTTGGATTTCACAAGTAGTTTTGAATTTCACTAATCTTTCATTTCATATCAAGGAATTGTCAGTCAATGCTTAAGTTACATGCTATAAAGAAAAGTTAAGGTTGCTTAAAGTAACTTAACTTGAGGAATTGAGTAAACCAGATGATTATTCATGAATTTTCATTCATTTGCTGTGTGTTCTTTGGTGTTAAGAGTTATAAATGTACATGGTAGCTTCTCTACATGACATATGCATGCACAAGTGTATATTTGCTAGCAGTTTGGCTTCTTCCAAATGTGTTGTGGCCACATTCTCTTTCTCCTAGGTTTAAAAATGTGGAATTCTCAGTGGGACTGATGTCTCCAACTCTAGTCTTTGACTTCCTTTTGTCGGTTCTGCTCATGAATCTCCTATAGTTTGGGGGGAAGAAAGGATCTCTAATCTGTTTGCTCTTCTGATCTTAGTCCACAACCTTTTTCATCCTGGGAATTGCCCATTTCTGGATATTTTTTTCCTTCTTTGGCCAGGCTGAACAATCCAAGGAAGAACAGAAGCAAGATTTGAATGCTGAGAAACTAATGAGGAAGGTCTCCAAGGATGTGTGTCGGCTTCGGGAGCAGAGCCAGAAAATACCCCTCCAGGTGCAATCATTCAGGTAGTAGTGCATCTTTGTATTTTCAACCCTGTTGTTGTTCTCATTTTTTTTTTATTTGTTGGTCTCACCCTACTTTTTTCAGTAATTTTTCAGTAATTCAGTAACCAGAGTAATTTACTGGTTGAGTTTTCTAGGAATCTCTCTTAAGTTGGTACCATTTATGATGTTTAGGATTAGCATCTGAACCATCTCTCCTGCCCTTGGTTAAAGGTTATTGGTTATCTATTATTCCTCTTTAGCAAATGCAATAACCAACAAGGGAAAAAATCTACACCAATAATAGTCATGATTCTGCTAAAAGGTTGTTAATTCCTGAATCTGTATCTTTAAGTCTCATTGCAATGATGATATTTCATTAGGAAATCTTGATTCTGAGGATCAGAAAGTACAGAAATTCTTTCTTTTATGGGAAAGGGGGAGAGGGGACTTCTTAGATGAAGACAAAGCCATACTTCCAGTGTTGTGATTTCTTTTGCAGCTAACAGACATTACCTTGTTTAAAAGAACAAAAGGCTCAGGTGTTCCAGACATAATCCCCAAATTTCCCAAATTCTGTTGTGATCCAAGCCACCATCCCACATTCTTTATTCTTCTTTGCCACCAGTACTTTAAGTGAGTCAAAATGAAAGGAACACTTGATAAATTCCATAGTTTCTCTATCAATTAATCTTAAAAATATTTTTCATTTATACCACCCTTTTAAGTCTTATTATTATTTAAAAGCTATCTCCTATAATAATTATTATATAATTGCTATAACCATCATGAAATAGCACATTTCCCCAAAATATTTGATTTTGTTATTGTTGAGCCATTTTTTATTGAAGCGTTTTATTTTCATAACATATGCAAGGATAATTTTTCACCATTGACCCTTAAAAAAACTTTGTGTTCCAATTTCCCCCCTTCCTCCCACCCCCTCTCCTAGATGGCAAGTAATCCAATATATGTTAAATATGGTAAAAAAAAAAAAATATATATATATATATATGTAAATCCAGTATAGACATACATATTTATATAATTAACTTGATGCACAAAAAGACGTTGAGTCATTTTTAATAGTATCTGACTCTTTGTGACCCCATTTGGGGTTTTCTTGGTAAAGACACTGGAGTAGTTGACAGAAAATATAAAAACATTTTATGAACTACCCACAATATATATTCAGTGGCCATAAAGGGCCATAAAATTAAAGGTGGAATTCTGAAGAAATACTTCTAAGAACAGGCCTCAGATACCACCATGGCAGAAGCTACTTGAGTGAACAGCTGAGTACCCATAGAAAGCTATCAGGAGATTAGAGCAATGTCTAATTTGATGTGCTCAGCAGAAAATTTTAATACCCATTTATTCAGCTGAAAGCAATTTTTTTAAAAAGTACATAAAATAAAAGACTACTTAAAATTTTGAATTCCCATAACTGACCATTGAAAGCAAAAGTCAAGCAGGTAGGTAGAGCATTAAGTCAACTAATACTTAAATATCTATTATGTGTCAGACTCTATACTAAACTCTAAAGAAAAAAAAAGTTTCTGTTCCCAAGAGCCTAGGCAAAGGCAAAGAAGACAGAATAAAAACAATTATATTCTGGCAGACCAGGTCATAAAAGGCTTCTTATAGAAGATGAGATTTTAAGCTGGTACTTTAAGGAAGCTAAAGAAAAGAAGAAAAAGAACAGAATTTCAGAGATGAGGAAAACCTGAAATCAGGTTATGGATCAGGTTATGTAAATCAGTTGATGGATATACTAAGCATGAGAAAAAACAGCAAAGAGGATCATAGAATACATGGGGGTGCTTGAGATGGAAAAAGACTGGAAAAGTAGGAGTGGGAGAGTTATAAAGGGCTTTGAACATCAAATAAAGGATTTCTATTTCATCCTGGCTGCTAGAGTTTACTGAGTAGAAGAAGTGTCATAGGAATATAATTTAGACAGCCAAGAAGAAGAAGAATAGGAGTGAGGAGAAACAAGTCAGGGAGACTTACCAGAAGACTTATTTACTGTTGTCCAAACATTAGATGATGAGGACCTGAGTCGCCAGAGGCATATATCACAATGTTCTTGCAAAAGTACAATCTATACAAGATCTGTAACTGATTGGTATGGGTCAGGAGAGAAAGGGAAGAGTCAAGAATGACTCTTATGCTGTAAACCTAAGTGATAGGAAAGATGATTCCTTAGATAGTAATAAGAAAATTCAGGGAACCTTGGTGGCACAATGAATAGAGCACCAACCCTGGAGTCAGGAAAACCAGAAGCACTAAATATGTGACTTTGGGCAAGTCATTTAGTCCCATTTGCCTCAAAAAAAAAAAAAATTAAGAAAATATATTTAGAGGGGATACATAAAGAGTTTACTTTTGGCTATATTGAGTTTAAAATGTATATGGGACATCTAATTGAAAATGTCAAATAGACAATTGGAAATACAAAATGGGAGGTCAAGAGAGAAATTTGAGTTATATGAATTTGATCTGGGAATCATCAATATAGACACTATTTGTGAGAGTTATGAGATGACCAAATAACATAGTGTAGAGGGAGAAGAAAAGGGAACTTGGGACATGGCCTTAGGGGATACTCACAGTCAGTGGGCATAACATGGATAAAGATCCAGCAAAGCAGACTGAGAGGGAGAAGTCAGACAAGTGGGAGTAGGAATAACATCACATTATATGGCTGTAGTGAAAAATACATGAAATAATTAATCATGAATAATAAACAGTGATACCAGAATGTCTTGTGAAATTGATAAGTATAAAATTCTTAGTATACTCCAAGGAAAGACAAGGACAGAAGACTTACAGTTTGAATCCAAAGGACAAATTGAACCAGTGAACAAAAGTCACCCTTTTAAATACTTTCAGCACCTTCAGATAAGATACATTAAACATGAAGCTAGCAAGGAGAAAGCTGTAGTTATGTATGTCAAGAGATTCCCTGGCATACTAAAATTGAGAATAATATATTCAAAGCAATTTATGTTCATGCAAAGTCATTCTTAATAAGCACTTTTAGAATTATACCTTATGTCATACTTACATTTTTGTATATACATTATATACATATGTGTACATTTTTGGACCATGATCATTTTGTAAGGCTATCAAAAAAAATTTACAATATTACAGTTGAATACAATTACAATTGAAGCACAAATCTTCTTTCCCTCAGACAACTATGGACATTATTTACCAAGCAGTAGAAAAAGCTTACATTAGGTACCTGCTGTTGGGTTTGTCAAATGCAACTGACCATGGTTTACTTCTGGATAAAGCCTATAAAATAGCTGGGAATCTGAAGGTAGAATCAAAAGGCCCTTCTTGGGCCCCATTATCATATACTCAGCCAATAATATTCTGGCAAAGAATTATTGGAGAAATGGCTGGACCATGCAGATTTATTTATAGAAAAAAATCAAGGTTCAGATAATTCAAGACGTGGTCATCAGTACCAGAAATTAGATGTTATCTTTAAGGGGCCTGGATTTTATAATTAATGTAGATTATGCAAGAAAATAGTAATAGAAACTCTAACATGTTGCTACAGACTAAAAATTTAGCACCTACGAAATAATCCTTCCTGACATGACTTGGTGGCAAGCAGAAGCTTGCTTGCTTTCACAAATAGAGCAAATCCTTATTACAAATACAGATCTTGAAAAATCCTTGAGAATTCAGCAGATAAACTTTAATGGATTGGGATTTTTATACTTAGAACTATTGCCTACAATCACTCTGATGTAATACTAATCAGTAAACATTTAAGTACAATGTTTTTAATAGAAGTTGCTATGCTAGATAAGTTTCTCAATAGTTTCAAAGCTATATGTAATCAAAATAGCTTTCAAAATATAGTGACTTAGTAGTCAGAAAGTATTTATTAAATATCAAATAAAACCTATAATAATGTGATTACATTATTATTGCTGCTAATATAACAGATTTATTTAAAAAAAAAAAACTTTAGTTTATGAAACTCCTTTCGCAACAGAACTGTGATGTAGTTGATCACAGGTATCCCTATTTTGTTGATGAGAAAACAGATTTAGAGCAGTTAATTGATTTATCTAAGACCTCACCATTAGGATCATCCAAACTGGGCAAGTTAACGCAGATTTCTTCACATTCTGGACTGAGGACTGTTCCTTCTCTTCCATGTCATCTTTCATTTCTTGTATCCTATTCAATTCCATCCCAACTCAGAAGCCTGCATATATAAGAGACATTCAAGCATTTGTGCTTCAATGCCGTGGGCTGTGGAAATTTCATAGAAAATGGGATACTATGCCAATCTTTGATAAAGTCTACAATATTTTCTCTTGTTCTATCCTTTTGACCTTTGGAATATATTTTGCCTCTTTCTTCCTTTCATGATCAAGTGTGTTAATAGTCACCATAGTTATCTTATCATTAGATAACTTAATGGCAACATTAAGTTATGGCATCAATGGTCCTTATGGCAACATCTTAAGAAAATATCTTGATACCAACTGCCCTTATAAAATGCCATTGAGAAATTTTGATATATTCTTTTTTTAGTGTATTCTTTTCTCAGTTCTTACCCCAATGCCTGATCATTATGTAGAGATGATGGCTTTTCAGAGACTACCAAAACAAATTAGATCCATATCGAGAAAGATCTGTTGAGCTAGAAAGACACTTACTGGCAGAAATTGAGGGGTAAGAGAGGGTGGAAAAGGAAGGGGAGAGAGAAAGAGACAGAGACACAGAGAAAAAGAGAGAGAGAGAGAGAGAGAGAGAGAGAGAGAGAGAGAGAGAGAGAGAGAGAGAGAGAATATGAATATGAATATGAATGAATGAGACTGGTCTTTCCTGAGAGGCTAAGTGCACAAAAGCTTATTACTGGAATGTTGCTGCTGCAAGGGATCCATTTCTTTCCTCCATAACTTTTATAGACTAATCTCTATTGGTTTAGCACAGTGGTCTTTAACCTCCTTTGTACCATGGATCCCTTTGACAGTTTAGTGATGTCCAGATGCTTAGAAAAAAATTAAAATATTTTTAAATACATAAAACACTAACACACAGGATGACAGAAGGAACTAATTGTATTGAAATATAGTTACTCACATGCTGAAAAACGAATTATTGGGCTCTGGATTAAGAATCCCTGGTACAGTGAAAATAACATTCACGAGTGACATCACAGATCCTTAAAATATTGAACCCTTATCCCAACTCTGCATCTTTTTAAACCTAAAAAGAAGTACTAAAAACTTTTTTAAAATAAATGAGAAGCAAACAAAATTAATTAAATTTGGGGGGGAATTAAAAACATTTCTAAGAGGAGATATAAGGAGTTTGGTCTAAAGATATTCAGTATCAGCCATCATTGTTACCTTCATACCTGTTGTTAAAAACAAAACCAAAGAAAACTATCAATACAAATCTAAAATCTAATGAACTTTATAAGGGAGTTGTGTGTGGAAGAGAACAAACATTTAAGCTTTTTAATAAGACAATAGAGCTCTTGTTCTAGATATTAAACATGCTATTTTCAGCAAGTCATTTAAGTCTGTTTATTCTTCACTCTTGATTCCAGGGAGAAGATGGCCTATTTTACCAGAGCAAAGATTAGCATCCCACCCTTGCCAGCCGATGATGTGTAAATTATATATTTTGAATTATTCTCCCCTCTCCTCACTCAGAGACAGGTGAAAGGGGAGAACTTTTTTCTTTCTTTCTTTCTTTTTTTTGTAACCAGTTCTTCCAGATCTTTTATTTTGCATCAGACTACAGATGTGCTTATTTGTAAAATAACCATGAATTTAATTGAATGTTTAAAAAAAATAGGAAAAAAATTGAATGTCCAAAATGGAATAATTCTGGTACACAGATGTTGTACAGTTTAGTGTGCATCGCATGTGGGCTTTTATTTTGTAAAGATGGAGTAAAGACAAGCACCCAGTGTGTACCCTGTTGAACTGCACTGTTGAGAAATACTGTATTCAAAAGATTTCTCTCTTCCCCTCTTTTCATGTGAGTAGACTGTGAAGATGGCAACTGTGCCATGCAATATTTTTATACAAGAAGAGTATAACTCTTTAAGTTTGAATTCAACATGCATCTAATAAGCTTCTTTCCAGGGCTGTAAGGCCATCCCAAACAGGTGCTGGGTCAATTTCTGTTACTTGGAACACTTTGTTTCCTTAAAAAATTCCCTCTTTTTTTGGGCCTTTTATATTTGTCTAAGTAAAATAGTTAACATTTTAGTACTGAATGCAGGAATAAATATAATTCTGTGAATGTACAGTACTTTTGGCTGCACTAAAGATCTTGTATTTGTTATTTCATCAAAGGGAGAAAGATACTTAAAGAGGATAGTAAATAACTAAAATTCAGGAAAATAAAACCACCTGATGGGCAGCTGCTTCTTAAAACTTGAGGGTGAATTTACACAAGTGCTCACAGCCTAGCACTTACTTCGAGGTATAATCACTTTTAGAGATATTAGTAATGTTCTACCACAAGCATCATAGTATTACTGACTAGAAGAATGAGGCATGATTTCATTTACAATGTCATCAAAATTAATGAGGCAGAGAAAAATTACCAAATACATTTTGAGAGAAAACCAGTGACCAAGTACCAGGATATCTTTCTTTCTGAGATCTAAATTATGACTCAAAAGAAAAGCACTATATGCAGAATTCAAACCAGCACTTCATGGACCAGAATGCTTGAAAGTCTGAAGGGTTTTCTAAAAAACAATTGGCAGAAATTCACCCCAACTAGTTGTATTTCTTTCTGTAAAAGTAGTTTGCTTTTAAACTAGATCCAGATAAACAGGTATCCAGAAATAGAGTTGTTGGGTATTCATCACAATAGAATCTTTAACTTTACTTAAACCAGTTCCTTTTTAAAAGAAGCAAGTTCTTAATATAGCCATTTCAGGGTCAATATTGTAAATGACAGAGCTTTAAAAGAAAAACGCTATATGCAATTGTAAATTAAATTAATATCAGCCTCTTTATCATCTACTCTCTTAATTCTGATGAAACAATATTTCAATAACCTTAGTATGAGAGGAACCTAAATCAGTTTTATCTGGGATTTAAAATCACATTCAAGAAAAAGAAATCACATTCAGAGTGGTTTTGAACCAGTGCTTTTATTCTTAAGCTAGAATCCTTACACAAACAAGTAATTTATCTTGAAAAGAACTTTTTTTTTTCTTTTTTAGTGTCATCAAAACATCAAGGCCAGCAAATTCTGTACCTATAATTTTTGTACAAAAAAACCACTTAGCCATGTTTTTGAACTGTTGATGTACCAGTGCATTCAAAGCAAAGCAATGCGAATTATTATTTTAAAAAGATATAACTGGATTGCTTTGAATAAGTGAGTGAACCAAGATTTTTCAAGGTTGCCATCTTAATTCTTTTTAAGATGTATGAAAACCAACAAAAATAAATACCATTCATCCTTGTAAGGTCAAATGTGAACTGCAGAAGTTTTGAAATTTATTTAATATGAGGTTAAATGAAGGTCGACTGTTTTCAACTTCTTAGTTTAATTCTGTAAAATGTGTCTAGAATGATGTGTAGTTGTGCTGTATGATTTTATTTTCTTTATTTATTTACAGTCTTATTTATGTTCTGTTTAATATAGTTCAGTTCTGGTCATTTAAAATATCTGACATGAAAGAGGCCATACTGGATCATTTTTAGCTTTATGAATCCTCCCATAATAGCTGTTAATTATATAGAACTTTTTTAAAAATTTGGAGGAGTAGTAAAGAATAAAAACTATCTCAGGCTATTTGTTAATAGATATGGCCAAGATCAAGATTTTTAAAAAAGATTTTTTAAAATTTACTCATTTTAAAAATGAAAAACAAACATTTTTAAGGTGTCTCTTTTCTCTCACTTTGAAAATCAGCCATAGTGTTACATACATAACATACATATTTATGGGCAGCTTTTAACAATGTTGCTATTTTTGTACTAACCCAAATTATTCACAGTGAAAAAAAGTTAGTTAACTGATCAAAAATTGGTAATTCATGAAATTTAATCTTACAAATATGTTAAAAATAGAATTTACTCTTGAAAGAGTATAACCAATACAATATTTAGATCTCCTGTTTCAATTGTCAATATGTTATTGCAGTTTTGCATATCAGAATTTAAGTATTACAGACACAAGAACAATATTATTATTAGCCAAATGAACAAAGTTTAACTGAATTTTGTAAATTACAAATCAAGTAATTTTAAAAATCTTTTTTTTTTTTTTTTTTTTTTTTTTTTTTTGCTATTGCTTTATCTATACTGTATTAAATATCAAATGCTCAGGACTGAACTAAATATTTAATCAGGTTAAATTCTGAATGTGTTTTCTGTTCTAATTTGTCTTGTTTGTAAAAGTATGCAAATACATCACATAGATTAACTTTTGTCTCTGCACTTTCCATGTGTTTGTGATTGGGGAAAAAAATACAATTTTTTAACAAAGATACTCATTGTCTGGTATTTTATTTGATCATCGGATTATACAGATAAGATCTCCCTCTTTGGCTGGGGCAGAAGAGTTTGCATGAAATCTTTACATGGCAAATATGAATGTGCTTATTAAAAATTCCCCCTGCCAGCAGTTTGTTTTTATATGGTTCTTCATAGGTCAATGTGAATCACTGATAAGGAACTCAACATTTTTAAGCATGTTTTCATTCTGGGAGTCAGCAAAAGGCTTCAGAAAATGAGCTTATTTGTAATAAGACTAATTACACACTGGCACAACCCATAGAGATGTATCCTGGGCAAAGAATCCCATTACTGAGTGCTTGGTGTTTTCTGTTCAGTATTGTTCTGCAAATGCCACTGAGAGCTGTACCATAGTGAGTGGGGGGTTGTGATACAGACCCTTGAATGGGGACCGGTAGAAACATGTTTCACTTGATGAAACCTTAAGCATATTTTTCTTCAGTCTTCAATAATAGCTCCTCAATTTTTTGCCTATCCTACAATGGTCCTTCTCTATTCTCACTATGTTGGGAGGCGTTGAAGAAAGCAACTGGCTCTTTTGTAAACATAAAAACATAGGCACTGAAGCCTTTAGTGGATTAAAAAAATTCATCAAACATCTCCCCTCCCCTCCTCTTTAAGCTTTTAAAGAGCAGAAAATGACTTTGAATGTGGGGGAAAAAATTGGCACTAATATAAAGAAAACATTTGTGCAACGGACCTTATACTGTGGTTTCATTGTAACAGATCATGTGAAAACACAAGGTGCTGCAATTATTAGCAAGTACATTTCAAGTGGGTATTTGGTATATAACCCTTAAGTATAGACAAACACTAATCAAATGTTTTATTTACCAGTTCAATGCGATCACCAAAAGTATTTTAAAATTTAGAGGAACTCATCAACTGTAATGAAAATAAGTCACATCAATGGTCTTGATTGGTTTGGGTCTCAGGGTGGAAGATGAAAATGATTTTTCAGTCTCAGAAGATCGTAGCTTCAAACCCTAATGGCCAAAGGAAGAATGCATTTTAGAAAATTAAAGAACATAGTAGACGTTTGACCATAGAGCAGATAATTATATCCAATCCAGAGCTGAACAAGTATCTTGTGCAGAAAATTTAATTTAAGAAAAACCGTTGCCTTTTTCTTAGATTTTCAGAGGGGTATTTTTCATCTCCAGACTTTGAATTGGATCTTGAAGTTCTGTCACTGTATAATGATCAAAGGATGGAGATATTTGAGTAAAACAGGCTGCACAATTAAGTAAAGAACCTCCAATAATGAGAAAAAATCCAGCAAACCAGCCAACAAAGAGAGCTTCTCCAAACTCCCATCTGGGGACAATATCTGGAATGGTCTCATCCCAAAATTCCTGAACTGTGATGTGAGCAACCCAAGACACTGGGATAAGGGCTGTAATTGCTGAAAGCCACAGCAGAATTCCTCCCAGGATCATCAACCGTTTCTTGAGCTCTCCTTGCCCTTCTCCAATCCTTAAACAATCCAAACCAAATCCTGATGTCAACAGGCCCAGAACTCCAAATCCATTTGATAGGAACATTAAAATCCTGGAGATCCTCAGCTCAGCAGGCAAAGCCAAGAATGAATCAAAATCCTTACACTGCATCCCTCCTTCGTCTTGAACAACGCAAGTCTGCCAGAGTCCCATGGTCCAGTTCTCCATTTCATTTAGATCTAAGTTGAGATTCTTCCACTGTGGCAAGTAAGTTGTGAGACAAGATAAAATCCATCCCAGCAAGGATAATGAAAGTCCAACTAATTGTGCCATAGTTCTAAAAACCAAAGCCATATTGTAATGTTGAATCCAGTGAGTGTTGGTACTGTATGAGCTAAATTCTGTCTGTGACACTTGGGTTATCACATGCAAAGCTCTGAAATATTTTTTTTTCTTTGTGTATATAGAAGGACGCTTGCCAGAATTACTAGTTTGGTATCATGTTGAATAGGTTTGAGAAGGATAGGGAAATAATGCTGCAAACCAGTAATTCCAAGGTGTGGCCAAGGTCATGGTCATGTCCTATTGGCTCATTTTGCAGAAAGTAGTTTCTCATTCAAATAAATTGGTCACTTTGTTTAATGATTATGTTTTTTTCTCTCAAAAATCAAAAAAAAATTGAAAAGGGAAAATTTTTGAATGTTTATCAGACCCACCCTGATCCTTACTTAATATCATAGATTTAATCTTCAAATCTCATGTTCCATTAGGCATCTTGTGATGTTTTGTGTATTTGCCTTTAAAAGCAGGAATACATAAAATATTTCTTGAACAAATCAATCCTATCACTAATTTCCATGTTGTTTAAATTTCCCTTAATTGGTTGAATATGACATTTCTTGTAATTAAAATAAATTAAATACTGTTTCTATTTGCCTTACTTATGTGTTGTCATATTTGTGCCTCTGTGCATATATTATTTTTTAATATTTTCTTTGCATGTGTGAATGTTTTGTGTTGAAAAAAATCTGCCTTTAAACCAAAGGTCCATAAACTTATTAATTAAAATATTTTGATAATTGTATTTCCTTATAATTTCTTTTATCATCCTATGTTTTTATTTTATGTATTTAAAAACATAGGCTTCACTAGTTTGCCAGGGGGACCCATGACAGACAAAAGGTAAACAACCCCTATTTTAAACAAAGAGTTTGTGAGATAGAGATTTAATATCTTTACAGATTCTTTATCACAATGTCAAAAGTCCCTGTGGCTATTTGAGGTAAGTAATGAAGTTTTCCATTGAAATAAATGAACCACCAGAGGATTCTTTTTATGTTTAAATCACTAACTTTTTTTATGGAAGGGGTGAAACATTGGCCTGACCAATGACTATAATAACAGAATATTAGTCCTAAGAGTCTTCGCTTTCATTTAAAAAAAAAAAAAAGAAAGAAAAAGAAAAGTCAAGAATAGTGCCTGATAATTTATTGGATACAAAACCCCTCTGTTGAGTGTTCAGGTAATATTGGATTGCTCAAGAGACTGAAGTAAGGATTGTGGAAGTAATACTGTAGCATTAGTCTTGGGTGTAATTATGCATTGGAGAATACTTTAATAATCTGGGTTGCTTTCCTAAGGAGAGAGAGAAGCTGATTAGTTCCTAACTGCCAACAAAATGTTTTCAAAGTTCAAGTAAGGAGCTGAATTGACTACTGCAGAACCAAAAGAGTACTCTCCATTTGTATTAGCAGACCAAAGTAAACTATTTGCCCACCTCTATGTAAAAATCTCATTAGATATAATGATTTTCCTTAAACATAAGTTTTCCTCTCATTCTCCCAAGGTGGGGAAATGTTCCTTGGAAATCAACTTATCAAATGAGAAAATCTGAGATGCAGACACATTGTTAGGTAACAAAGAAGCCTTTCATTTGGATAAAATTAAGTTCTTTTGCATCACATTTCCACAATAAAACAAAACGTCTCTCCCCACCCCCCTTTTTTTCCAAAAAGTCCTACACTTTAGGATCTGTGTTTCCAGCTTCCAGGTGTGGACACTGAGTTTGCATTTCTGCCACCGTGTAGTGGCCCGAAGGAGTTTCGGTTGAAAAGGCTGCACAGTTAAGTAGAAACCCTCCAAGCAGAAGAGAAAATCCAGCAACCCAACCAACAAAGAGAGCTACTCCAAACTCCCATCTGGGGACAATGTCTGGAATGGTTTCATCCCAAAACTCCTGAACTGTGATGTGGGCAACCCAAGACACCGGAATGAGAGCTGTAATTCCTGAAAGCCATAGCAGAATTCCTCCCAGGATCATCAGCCGTTTCTTGAGTTCTCCTTGCCCTTCTCCAATCCTCGAACAATCCAAACCAAACCCAGACACAAGCAGGCCCAAAACTCCAAACCCATTTGACAGAAACATTAAAATCCTGGAGATCTTCAGCTCAGTAGGCAAAGCCAAGAATGAATCAAAATCCTTACATTGCATCCCCACTTCCTCTTGGAAAACGCAAGTCTGCCAGAGTCCCATAGTCCAGTTCTCCATTTCATTTAGCTCTAAATTCAGAATCTTCCACTGCGGCAAGTAAGTTGTGAGACAGGACAAAATCCATCCCAATAAAGATAATGAAAGCCCAACTAATTGAATTATTCTCTTGAAGATTAAAACCATTGTCACAAATTTTTAAATTTCCAGTAATGTCTGTCTTGCTCCCCTAGAAGAGCTGCCGACTTTTGTAGTTGATGGTTCTATGACAGTCTTGGTTTCTTGCTGCAACAAATATAAGCTTTTGCAATTAACCCTTTAGATCAGCTAAAATGGCATTTTTGTTCTTCCTGAATATAAGGTTTCATGTAAAGGACGAAGGACTCTGTTAAAACCATGAGTTGAGTTCTCTGATAAGGATTTGATCTGCTACCTTCCAATTTGCTGGTAAAATTATATCCCCAATGCCTGATGATTACAAGTCTAAGGATGAACAAAGGAGGCTCTATGACCCCTCACCCTAAAATACAACAGAAATCTTTGTGCTTCAATATGGATTAATTAGATTTTAAGTGGTGATAAAAAAAAAGCCAGCTCCTTCTGCAACAGGACTTCATTGTAATAGCTAAATTTGAGATTTCGGGGATGTAAAACAAGGCCTTGTAAAGAAAGGTAGACTGTTTGCCTATAATCTTTATGCTTCTTTGACTTCTTCAACCTACACAACCCCCCTTCTCCTCCCCTGTTCCCACCCCAAGTTCTTGAGTATCTCTGGCACTTGGGAGATGCTTGCCAGAAAGTGTTTGCTTTTTGCATAGTGTTACCCTTATGGATTCTGTTGAAAGACAATGTCTGTAACATTCTTAGCTAGTTTTAAAAAGAAAGGATCGTGGATACATTTATAAAGGTAAAAATGAGCAAAGGAACAAGTGGAACCCTATGAATCTCTCTTTCTACTTCCTTAAGGAAATCAACTGAGTTAGGCTGGGCCCAGAGAGAACTCTTCAAAATACCTTCTTACCCTGATTTTCTTCCTTTTTTTTTTTTTTTTTTTTTTTTTTGTTTGTTTGTTTGTTTATTTTGTTAATAATTATCCATGGCCTATAGAATGCTTCAGGAATCAAGAGCCCTAATCATGAAACAATAACCAAAGGGAGCTGACCTCTCTGAGAATCTACTTACTTAATTTTTTAGGTAGGTCACACACTCTTTGGTAACATAATTTTCCTAAGCATGACCATGTAAGGGTTTTGTGGACTAGGAAAACCAAAAGACCACAATCACCAAGCCAGTAGCTAGTGTAGACTTTGCATGTGGGGCTAAAAACTGCTTAAAGGCAGCTCCTCATGAACCTGAATGGAGCAAAGAATTCTATAAACAGGATTCTTTAAGAAGTTTATGCACGGAATGATTTATTTTTCTTTGAACTGATAACAAGATAAACATCTAATTTCAGTTGTTGATACTGTCCAAGAATCATTTTCCATGAGGTCTTAAATATGAAGAGATAGACTTAGTTTGCCTATTTAATATATACAAACATATATTCTATAAATTATATGTGTATACATGTAATATCATATGTACAATATATTATAAAGCATCAAGGGGGGGTTGCTTTGGGAATTTTTTACACATTTCCTTTTTTGCTAATTGTATTCCCTGTATTTTGAGGAAATGATGAAAATTGAGTTTTTATTTAATATGCATTTGTTAAAAACAACAACAAAAACAAAAAAGCAACCTTCCAACCATCCGATTTGTGTGATCTCACTTTGAAATAAATGAAATAAATTTCTCACAGTCGAATAAGCACAGATTCAGGAAGTCTGTAATTTGCATAGGTTCTTCATCAATTGATGGTGATCATGTACATATTGAAGCTCGTTGTTTGGGGTGAGGAAAGAATGATTTGGGACGCCTATCATATGACAGACTAGAAATATTTAGTCTAGAAAAGAAGGGCTGGGGATTTGGTCTTGATTATTCTGTTCAAATATTTCAAGGACTGCCCTTGGAAGAGAGATAAGACTCATCTTGTCTACCTCCAAAGAGAACTGGAAGCAAAGGTAAGACATTAGAGGAATGCAGATTTTGGTTCAATATAAAGAACTTCCCAACAATTAAAAATACAACCTAAACAAGGGGCTTTTTAAATAACATTTTGATTTCCTATTTTTTTCTCGCTCCTGCTCTTCACTCCCCAAGACAGCAAGCAATCTGATATAAGTTATACATGTACAATTATATTAAACATAGTCCACATTAGTCATGTGAAAGAAAAATCAGGTTAAAAGGAAAGAAAAAAACAAAAATAAGTGAAAATAGTATTTTTAAATTTGCATTCAGAACTATGGTTCTTTCTCTGGGTATGGATAGCATCAAAATGTTATAAAAATAAATAATTATTAATTAAATTAAATTAATTTTTTTTAAAGAAAAGAAAATCCAGATTACAAAAATAATATGGCCATCAAAACCTTAATGGTCTATTCAATTACCAAGCAATAAGCTTTAGTCACTATGTGTCATGCACTGTGCTAAGTCCTTGGGATACAAGAGAGAGCAAAAGACAGTCTCTACCTTTAAGGAGTTCATGCAAAACAAGCTTTATACAGGATAAATAAGAAATAACAGGGAAGACTAGAATTTTTTTTTTTCTCAATAGTATGTTATTATAAAGGCATAAAGACTTTGTGTTCCAAATTTTTCTCCCTCTCTCCCTTACCTCCCCCCTCCCAAGAGAGCAAGTAGTCTGAAATAGGTGTGATTCTTTTAAACATGTAACCATATTTGTCATTTTGGGCACAAGAATTTAAGAAGAGCTGGGAAATTCACAAGCTAATTGTACAATATTTCAGAGTCTGATTCTTTTTGTACAGCAAAATAACGGTTTGGTCATGTATACTTATTGTGTATCTAATTTATATTTTAATATATTTAACATCTACTGGTCATCCTGCCATCTAGGGGAGGGGGGGGGTAAGAGGTGAAAAATTGGAACAAGAGGTTTGGCAATTGTTAATGCTGTAAAGTTACCCATGCATATATCCTGTAAATAAAAGGCTATTAAATTAAAAAAAAAAAAAAAAAAAAAAAAAAAAAGAGCTGGGAAAGACTTCCTATATAGAAGATGGAGTCCATATCCCTCTTCCACAACATTTTTACTACTTCCCTTCTCCCTCCTCCACCACTGACATTAGATGGTAATTAGATA
The DNA here is from genome assembly GCF_902635505.1 of Sarcophilus harrisii. NCBI lineage: Eukaryota > Metazoa > Chordata > Mammalia > Dasyuromorphia > Dasyuridae > Sarcophilus > Sarcophilus harrisii. Next base: position 116,192,569 of record NC_045431.1, read on the forward strand.
AAAAGGTGGAAAGGGATAAAAATTGAGGGAAACAATTATGCCACAATTATTTCGTTTAGGTCCTTGTTCTTAACAGAAGACTAGATCCTTGATATGCCCTTGACTCATCTGGAGAAAAGCAGATTTCCAGAGGAGACTCTCCCAATCCTGAAGGAATTCCTCTTCTCCTTAGCTCTGGACCCAATCTTCTTGGGCTTTCATGCTGTTAATTAGAGCCCAGACGTTCCAATATTCCCCTTCATGGGAGACAAAAGAATGGATTTTAAAAACAGTGCCTAGAAAAAGGGAGGGCATGGTCCTGTGGCTCAGTTTATTTACCCCCCCCCCCCAATCTACTCTTCTAATCAGCTGTAAGCTCTTCTGCTAGATTGTAAACCCCTTAATCTTTGGGCACGTTTCTAAACCTTCACAACACCTAGGAATATGTCTTGCACGTAGTAGGTTTCTTTTAAAACACGTAATGTTTAACCTATATCAGATTGCTTATTCTCTTGGAGACGGGTAGGGAAGGAAGGGAGGGAGAAAAAATCTGGGACACAAAGTCTTCCAAAATTGAGTATTTTCCAAATATTCCAAATGAATATTCCAAAATGAATATTGAAAACTACCTTTAAGGGTTTTGGAAAATAAAACACTATGTAAATGTGTGTGATGGAGGCTGCACCAAACTTGTGATTTTTGTGGATAAAGGAAACTCCCTGTAAGAAAATCTCCTACTGATCTAGATTGACCTGCGTCCTGCAATTTAAAGCTTTAGAGATTTACCTAGGACATTGAGAAGTTAATTAACTTGCTTAGGTTCACACAGCTAGTATCCCAGCTCCCTAAACTCTCACCAAACTGAGGAAAATGCCTTCCACATTATGACTTCTTTTAAAGCACCAAAGAAATGTTTGGGAACTGGGCTTTGGACTAGACTTGTGGTTTCATGGCTAAAAAAAAAAAGATACCCTAATGAAGGAATGTTTCCTATAATATAGGATTGTCACCTATTCAGCAATTTAGAATCCTAGAAATTTGCCTGGGGTAGAAGGACACAAAACCAGAAGTGTCAGAGATGGGACTTGAACTCAGTTGTCATTGACCCTTCAGCCTAGCTTTCTGCACTACACCCAGGATGCTTTTCTTTAATAGGGGATTAGTGCTTATTTAGAAGAGATTGATGTGGGAAAGATTCCTTTCTAGATTCCCGCCCCCTCCTAGGTAATAATGTAAATTATCTCTAACTCACAAATCCTGGTCCCTTTGAATTCCACTAGAAGATCCGGACCTGTCCCAGCCCCATCCGCATCTGAGCCAACTTTGGGGCTACACCCAAAAGCCCCTCGAGCAAAGTCTCCTATTATAAAAGGGCCACGCTGGGAACCCCTCTTTGTAGAGATTCCAAACATGCTAGCCATGTGAGGACCCTCTGTCCACTGGACCCTCCGTCCGGTGCCCTCCTTATCTCTACCTTCACTTATCTCCTACTTCCAAACCCCATAATAAACCTCTTTTATCAATCTAGCTTTCGGACCAATAAATCCCTTTACTGGGAACTTGCGCCACCGTATCCTTGCGCCGAATCCAAGGGGGTTGCAGGGGAACTCTGTTTGACTCCCTGTACCCCAAACCTGCCACTAGACCTCAACTAAACCCTAATCTCATTTAGGCACCCCAAATGTAGACCGCAACAAGATGAATTTTTTTTTTATTTAGCTTTAAATGATAATAAATGCAAACACAGAATGTGAATGCCCTCTTCACTTCATGCTAACAATAAAGAAACATCCTGATGTTTTGATCATGACTAATCAACTTGGAGGACAAAAAATGGACTTTCACCAGCTGTTTACAATGGCGCAAAAAAAACACTGCAAAGAGTCAATATTGCCAAAACATCTTAACGAGTTAGCAGTGTCCTAATCTGATGGAGGTGTTCAGATCGCTATCTCCTTCACCAGGCTTGCCTTATCCACCTTACAAATACCAGTTAAATTCACTTGCTCCGGCTGTTTTGGGTCCTCTGCTTTTAATTTGTGCTTGAGATCTGTAACTTCTTAATTGTTTTATCAATTCAGCCCATCCCTATAAAACGCCTACTGTGTGTGTAAGGGGAGCTGGTGTTAAAGGCTGCCTGGTATGTCTGCAAATAATGGAGAGGGAAAGTGAAAGAGCAAGGTAGGAAAAACTAGGGTATCCTTCCCAGTTGCCTCATCACACCTGCAGGTGTTGCCAAAAATGGGAGAGGAGCCCTTTCCTCAGGTGTGGAAACGGCTCTAATTTGGCCACAAGTAGGAGCAGGTACTGGAGGAGTGTCCCATAGAGCTGGCCTAGGAAAAATTGATCTCCAGAACCCCAAGCTCCAGTTTGTTGGTCGGTAATTTTTCAGTTGTGTCCAAATTTTTGCGACCACATTCAGGAGTATTCTTGATAAATACTTGCTTGTTTTGCCTTGGCTTCCTTCTCCCAACTCACTTTATAGACGAGGAACTGAGGCAAACAGGGGTAAAGTGACTTGCTCAGGCTCACACAATTCTTGTCTGAGGCTAAATTTGAACTCGGTAAGTTATATATCCAAGATGCTTTGTCAATGCAGTATAACTTCTATACAGGTATCCTTTGTTATCTCCTCTCCCACTGGCTTAGTGTAGGAGTTTCAGGACCAAAAGAAGGGGACTGACCTTTCATCTTTGGAGTTCTCAATCTGTCTCTGCCCCCATTTCTGTTCCTGTTTACTGACACACGAGATTCCTGGGTAAGGAAGTTTTCACTACCAGGTTAATCAGCACCTGCGCTGCAATTTATAATCATAGAGTTGCCTATAACACAGAGATTGTGACTGGCCCCAGTCATACAGCCCTATATCAGGATCACTTCCTTGTATATGCATATAAAAAATAAAATAGGTTAATTTTTTATTTAAAAAAACATTTTTAGTAACAAAGTTTTTCATGTAAAGTTGTTCTCTCTTCAATCAATAATTTTTTTCACTAAAAACAGTCATTTATCAGATATTCCCTATAATCCCTTGACAAGTTTCTGGGAACTCCTATTCCAGAACCCCAAGGCAACTGGTAGAAATAGCATATTAGCCTTTCTGGCCCTCTTCATTATATCTTCTTTATACGAGTAGGGCTATGACTTGGGGGGCATCAATCTGACCAGAAGCAAACTGTTAGACAATTCTGTCTAGTTGTTTATGACTGGAAAACTTGATTTCTTCATGATTAGAGTTGTTCAGGAACGCCTCTGGGGCAAGTGAGTTTCCTTTCTCTAGAAGTCTAGTGAAGGTTGGAGAACCACTTGGAGATATTGAAGGAATCCCTGCTTTGATATGAGTTATAACAGAATAACCTCGGGAGGAAGTGATGCATGATCCAGTGGGGAAAACACTGGCTCTGAAGCCGGGTTCTGGATTTGAATCCTCCCTCTGCAACTTTCAACCTCTGCTACTGTGGGAGAGTTATTTAAGTCTACTGGGCTTGTTTTCTCAACTGTAAAAATGTAAAGTTTGGACCCAAAGGTTCTTTCTTCATTGGATGTCAGATCTCATGATCGTTGAGGTTTTTTACAACTCTAAAATCAAAATCAGATGAAAAAAAGGTAATACCAGGCCTTTGAGCAGCAATCACTATTGAATACAAATCACCTTACTAGAAAAAAAAAAAATAGAGATGTTCTTTGTCCTCAAGGAATTTGACACATAAAGTAAACAGGAAACAAAAACACATAAGTCAAAAGACTACTTAAAAGGAAAATGTTAAAAAAGAAAAACACAACAAATAAAATCCAGCATATCTAGAAGATTTTACCCATGTCCAATTTTTTGAATCTTGGTTGTTTGTTAGATTTTCCTCCTGAATAGGTAACAGATATGCCAGGTTATAGTTGCCAATGAGGCCTCAGGGAATTAAGATCTGAGATGCAAATTCTTCATATTCATTAACCTGTGCCACTATCCTTAAGAAATTCTGAGGGCCTTTAATGCTTTTAGCAAAGCAGCTCATGGAAACAGACCATAATATCACCAGGAGTTAAAAGAAAGCTGGAATTATGACCCTTTTCTTCCATCACCAAATGAGAGGGTCAAAAGTGTGAAACCATGCAACCCTGACAAAATTTACCATTCACTTCTGCTTCTGTTGGCCATTAGGAGGGCCTTCAGTCAGCTTTTGAAAATGAAACAGGAAGATGGAAAGAAAGATAGGTACTGTTCTACACTAACCTGATTTAACCTTGCATGGGATTACTTGGTATCAGGGACCAGTCTTTTCATAGCATGGGGACAGGAGAGAAAAATTTTCTATCTTGTAGATTTTTTTTTCTTGGTCTTCCAAAGTGCTCTCAGATTTGCTGCCCAGATTCTGTTTTGCCAGTAGTCTTAAGATCTCATCCTGGAATAGAAGAAGGAACTTCCTGAATGGGACAGAGTAGGGATAGAGAGATCTGGAACAAAGCATAGTATTGGAAAGAAATTGGATAGATTTCATGGTTTTTCTATTTTTCTATGGGAGGTCTCCACTGTGAAACACAGGCTTTCTCTTGGCAAGAAAATGTATCCTCCTTGGACTAGGACCAGAAAAAGCTGAATTGGTGGCAACAGTTTTCAGTGGCAGTTGATGGTGATGTTGGATAAGCTTCCTATAGCGTTATGGTTGAGACAAAAAAGTTTAAATGGAGCCTTGTGGGAATCACAAAACTGTGGATAAAGCTAAAAGGACTTCAGAGGGCATCTAATTCAAATTCCGCATTTTATTTTTTTTTTCTTGTTTTCTTTTTTCAATTAAAGCTTTTTATTTTCAAAACTTATGCATATTATGCATAATTTTCAACTTATAAAAACTTATAAAACTTATAAAACCTCGAGTTCCAAATTTTTTATCTCCCTTCCTTTGCCCTTCTAGACACCAAGTAATCCAATATATGTTAAACATGTACAATTCTTCTATACATAGTTCCACAATTATGTTACACAAGAAAAATCAGATCAAGGGAAAAAAATGAGAAAGAAAACAAAATTCAAGTAAACAACAACAAAAACAGTAAAAATGCTATGTTGTGATCCACACTCAGTTCCTGTATCCTCTCTCTGGGTGCAGATGACTCTCTTCATCATAAAGCCATTTGCAACTGGCCTGAATCATTTTGTTGTTGAAAAGAGCTAAGTCCATCAGAATTGATCATTATATAATCTTGTTGCTGTGTACAATATCTCCTGGCTCTACTCACTTCACCTTAATATCAGTTCATGTAAGTCTTTCCAGGCTTCTCTGAAATATCCTGCTGATGCTTTCTTATAGAACAATAATATTCCATATCATTCATATGCCTTAATTTATTCAGTCATTCTCATTGGATGAGCATCCACTCAGTTTCCAGTTTCTTGTCACTTCAAAAAGTGTTGCTACAAATATTTTTGTACATGTGGATATCTTTTTCTCATTTTTATATTCTCTTTGGGATGCAGACCCAATGGAGATACTGCTGGATCAAAGAATATGCACAGTTAGATACCTCTTTGGGTTTAGTTCCAGATTGCTCTCCAGAATGGTTGGATCAGTTTACAACTCCACCAACAATGTATCAGTGTCCCAGTTTTCCCATATCCCCTCCAAAATGCATCATTATCTTTTCTTGTCAATTTAGCCAACTTGAGAGATGTGTAGTGGTATCTCAGAGTTGTCTTAATTTGCATTTCTCTGATCAATAGTGATGGTTTTAATTTCTTCATCTGAGAATTGTCTGATCATAGAGAATGGCTTAAATTCTTATAAATTTGAGTCAATTCTCTATATATTTTAAAAATGAGGCCTTTATCAGAACACTTGGATATAAATTTTTCCCTTATTGCTTCTCTTCTAATCTTGTCTTCTTTGGTTTTGTTTGTACAAAACCTTTTTAATATAATCAAAATTATCATTTTATATTCCATGTTTTCTAGTTCTTCTTTGGCCACAAATTCTTTCCTTCTCCACAAATCTGAGAGGTATCCTTTGTTCTTCTAATTTGCCTATAATATCACTCTTTATGTCTAAATTATGAACCCATTTCAACTTTATCTTGGTACAGGGTGTTAGGTGTTGGTCAATGCCTAGTTTCTGCCATACTAATTTCCAATTTTCCCAGCAATTTTTGTCAAAGAGTGAGTTCTTATCCCAGAAACTGAGGTCTTTGGGTTTATCAAACTCTAGATTACTACAGTCATTGACAAATATATCTTGTAAATCTAACCTATTCTACTGATTGAGTACTCTATTTCTTAGCCAGAACCAAATGGTTTTGGTGACCACTGCTTCATAATATAGTTAGTTGCTTCTGGAACAACTAGTTGCTTCTGGAGTTAGATCTGGAGATCTAAAGATCTTGCACAGCTAAGCCACCTTCATTTGAATTTTTTTTTCATTAATTCCCTTGAAATTCTTGACCTTTTGTTCTTCCAAATGAATTTTGTTATTATTTTTTTTCTAACTCTGTAAAATAATTTCTTGGAAATTTGATTGGCATGTCACCAAATAAGTAGATTAATTTAGGTAGTATTGTCATTTTATTATATTAGCTCAGCCTACCCATAAGCACTTGACATTTTCCCATATGATTAGATCTGACTATGTGGAAAGTGTTTTGTAATTGTGTTCATATAGTTCCTGATTTTGCCTTGGCAGGTAGACTCCCAAATATTTTATATTATCTACTATTATTTTAAATGGAAGTTTTCTTTGTAGCTCTTGCTGTTGGACTTTCTTGGTAACATATAAAAACACTGATGATTTATGTGGATTTATTTTGTATACTGCAACTTCGCCAAAGTTGTGAATTGTTTCTAGCAGCTTTTTAGTTGATTCTCTAACTATACCATCATCTACAAAGAGTGATAATTTGTGTTTTTATTACCTATTCTAATTCCTTTCATTTCTTTTCCTCCTCTTGTTGCTGAAGCTAACATTTCCAATACAATATTGAGTAGTAATGGTGATAGTGGGGAATCTTGCTTCACCCTTGATCTTATTGGGAGTGGTTCTAGTTTATCCCTAGTATCTAGTTTATCTAGTTTTATCATCATAAGCATACATATGATGCTTACTGATAGTTTTAGATAGATGCTACTGATCAATTTAAGGAAAACTCCACTTATACTCTCTGGTGTTTTAATAGGAATGGGTATTGAATTTTGTCAAATGCTTTTTCTTCATCTATTGAGATAATCAAATGATTTTTGTTAGTTTGGTTATTGATATAGTCAGTTATGCTAATAGTTTTACTAATATTGAAGCATCTCTGCATTTTTGGTCATTATGTATTATCCTGGGGATAACTTGCTGTAATCTCTTTGCTAACATCTTATTTAAGATTTTTGCATCAATATTCATTAAGGAAATTGGTCTGTAATTTTTATTCTCTGTTTTGACACTGGATGGTCTAGGTATTAACATCATATCTGTATCATAAAAGGAATTAAATTCCTCATTTTATATATGAGGAAACTAAGTCCCAAAGAGTTTTGATGCTCTGCCCAACATTACACAGATTAGGGATAATATTTCAACCCAGGTCCTTTGCCTTCAAAACCAGTGCTTTTTCCACCATGGTGCCCTGAATCCTTTTCTAAGAAGAATACAGCCTGCACCTATTTGACCTACATACTCATTGTCTCCTTGGAGACTTAACTACAATTCTGTGAGGTAGATTCTAGTATTCTTAGCCTCATTTTACAGATGAGGAAACTGAGGCATACAAAGGTAAAATGACTTGCCTATGGTCCCTCAGCTAGTAAGCGGTGAAGGGAAAATTACTCTGTTGCATAACCAGCAGACACCCCACCTTCCTATTTAAACTAAAAGGTATTAATAGAAATTTTTGAGACTCAACCATCAATTTTGGAATGATGGACCAAAAGAAATAAAGAATATGAGAAAGATTTGTATGAAATTATATAGAGATGTCAAATTCCAATAGAAACAGGGGCCACTAAGTTATACATAAGGATCCCTATGGACCCAATACTGACTTAGAAAACCATGTATGACAGTAACAACAAGATAATGTGATGATCAATTGTGATGGACTTGGCTCTTCTCAACATGTGGTGATTCAAAGCAATTCCAATAAAGTGGGATAGAAAATGCCAATCATACATATCCAAAGAGAGAATTATGGAGATTGAATGTGTATCAAGGCATAGTATTTTCACCTTTTTATTTGTTTATTTGTTTCTTCCTTTCTTATGTTTTTCCCCCTTTGGTTGGATTTTTCTTACACAACATAACAAATATGGAAATATGTTTGAAAGCATTGCACATATTTAGTCTATATCAAATTGCTTGCTGTTCTGGAGAAGGAAAAGGTAAGGGAGAGAGGGAAAAAAATTAGAACACAAAGTTTTACAAAAATGAATGCTGAAAATTATCTTTACATTATTTGGGAAAATAAAATATTATTGGAAAAAATAAAACTCTTTTAAAAAAGAAAAGAAAACCACATATGAATATCTACCTTCTGTTGTATTTTTATTTATTTTGCTTAAAATTTCCCAGATATTTTAGTCCAGATGCAGCATACAAAAAAAATTTAGGGTTAGGGTTGTGGGCAGCATTGGGAGTATAGTGGGCAGCAAAACAGCCAACATATTTGATATCTCTGATACAGACTGAAGGAAGTAGAACCAGAAAAACAGCAAACACAATGATTCTTGCTTTGTAAATAGCAAGACCAGTTGAATACTGTATAATTATAATGTTCAATTTTGACCTGGGAGAAGAAAAGAAGAAATGAATCTCCTTCTGTTGGAGAGGTGGAAGACTCTGGGTGTGAACTGTTGCATACATATTCTAAGAAGTATGCCAGTTAATTTTGCTTCACTTCCTTTTCTTCTTTATTCCAAAAGAAGTCTTCCAGGGGGGTATATTCAGAAATGGTTGTGATGTAAAAAAAACAAAAGATGAAGGCATCAATAAAGCTTTGTTTTTTAAAAAATAGAGCTGCTGGAGAGCTGGTGGACAGTTAAACCTCAATAGACAAACTGAACTAGGGACTTGTGTGTGCTCTTGGGGATTTTAAAGGGGTGGAGTAGGGAGTGGGAGAGTACAGGGTTGCCTTGGGACTCAGCCATATTTCCTATTGGCTGCCCAAGACAAAAGTAAGTATAAAGTATTGCAAGCATAAGACTATTTCTCAAAACAAAAATTATTCCTCAGTGTGACTTGTGCAAAGAACAAGGAGGATGAGTTGAATTCTTTTATCTCATGCTATCTTGGGAAAGGCACTGAACGTCCCTTTCACGTCTGTAAAATGACATTGGTATACTAAATAGCTTCTGAAATCCTTTCCAGGTCTAGAATTATGATCCTACAATCCTACTCAATTCATCCCAGTCAGTGACCACAAAAGAGGTAGGCAAGCCCAGGTCATGGTTTTTTTTTTTTTTGTTTGTTTGTTTTTCCGTTGTTTTTTTGTTTTTTTGCCTTTTGTCAGCTCTTAATATGTGTTCCTAAAAGCATGTGACTGTATTGGAAGAGGGAAAATTTCTTGTAGTCTGTATATGTTTCAGCAGGGGGAACCCCCTTTGTTAAAGGAAACGGGGTATTGGCAAATGGGACAAACAACCTCCAATGCTGAGACACCTGACTTCCAAGGACATTTCCCAGTGGAATCTGGAGCAAGAGGGCATGACTTCAAATACCCAAGGTGATCTTGGGCATATTCCTTCACCTTTCTGAAACTCAGTTTCCTCAGGCTTTAAAGTCATCAATCCAAAGTCTGAAGGGACTTCAGAGGCTATCTAATCCAACTCTCTCTGAGGACTTATGAAGTCAGAATTTGAACTCAGTCCTTTTACTCTAGTATCTGCATTCTTTCCCCTGAAGGAGTTACTGATGCTGATAGAATGTACTTTTAGAAAGCAGTTTTAAGTATTAATAGTTATGACTCTCACTCAGCTCTTTCCCAAAGATGACAGACATTTTATTGGTTTTTTTTACTTAAAAATATTTTTTTTTTCCTGAAGTTGGAAACAGCGTTTACTGGTATTGCTGTCTGAAATTGGTTAAGTGCTATTGTTAACAACAATACTGGCCCATAAAACTCCTCCTCCCCTCCTCCCACCCCCAAGACCCTTTTCTCCTCCAAAGCTTTCAGGTGCTGGGAAGGATATTGCTTGTTTATTTGTTTTTATGTCATTGAAAAGAGATTTGTGGGTAGACTTGATTTCCCTTGCTTGCAAATAAAGTCATCTTTTTTCTTTGGATATGAATGAGTTGTTAAATTTAATTAGATTGTTTAACCCTGAAATGACTATTCCTCAGGAATTGGGGAGATGAAGGATTTTATGTGGACTACGATGACCAAAAATGGCCAATGTGCTGTTTTGTTTTTGCTTAATTGATAAATGAACATTTAATAAGAGCTTTCTATGTGCCAGGCACTGGGGACTCAAAGACAAAATCCAAAATGCTCATTGCCCCTGAAAAGTTTATAGCTAGCTGATGGCAGACACAAAATAGATATAAGGTGACTTGAGGAGAAATTTCTTAAGGCTCATGTATTTCAGAAAAGATTTCAGGCAGAAAAAAATGCTTATCTGAACCACCAAAGGAGACAAGAGATTCTAAGGGGAAGAGATAGGGAGGAATTGCATTCCAGACATTGGAAATGGAGCCCTGTGTAAGAGGAACCATGACAAAATCAGTCTTGCCAAACCTATTGTGTGTGTGTGTGTGTGTGTGTGTGTGTGTGTGGAAAGGAGTATAGTATAATAAAGACAAATGTAAAATGTCTTAGCTTCCAAACAAGGAGTCACTTATATTTTATTCTAAAGTTAATAATGAGCAACTAAAATTTATTTTATAAGGGGAGTGACATGGTCAAATTTTCATTTTATGAAAATCACTTGAAGACTGTGTAGTAGATAGATCAAATCGGTCACCAAGCAACAATATTTATCGAGGGTGCCAAGCACTGTGCTAAGTGCTAGGGATATGAAGAAAAAAACCACCCTCCCCCTCTCCAAAAAAACTAGCCCCTATTGTCAGGAAGCATACATTTTTTTCTTTCTTTTTTCCTCAATAGTATTATATGTAAAGATAATTTTTAACATTCATTTTTGTAAGATTGAGTTCCAAGTTTTTTTTTCCTCCCTCCCTTCCTTACCTTCCCCCCATCCCCAAGACAAGAAACAATCTGATATAAATTATACATGCACAATCATTTTAAACATATTTTCATATTAGTCATGTTGTGAAAGGAACAAAAGGGGAAAAAACATAAGAAAGAAAAAGCAACAAAAAAAGTGAAAATAGTATGCATCAATCTTGCATTCTGTCTCCTAGTTCTCTTTCTCTCTGGATGTGGATGGCAGTTTCTATCCCAGGTCTTTTGGAATTATCTTGGATCATAGTATTGCTGAAAAGAGTCTATCATAGTTGAGCATCATAGAGTTTTGTTGTACTATTATACTTTTGTTTTTACTCGATTGTAAACACAGGGGAAGCAGACTTTGCCTTATCTCAACTTGATATCTCCTTCTGAGCCTCGTATAATCTGCACATAGCAAGTTTTAAACTTGCTGGAAGGTTTCTTCTGTTTCTGTAGCATCAACGACCAACCAATCAACGACTGTACCCAGTGCTGGGATAGTCTCAGATCTGAGCTCACTAGTTCCATCTTTTTGGTCCCTCAATAATAATATAAAAACTCAGACTTCACTCAGATTTCAGCCTCTGAATTAATTTAAACAGAAGCCCTATTACCCTTATAAGCAGGGAATTCATAAAACCTTTTAACAAAAAGAGCTTCTTAGGATCACAGGAACTAGATCTGGAAGGAAACTCAAAGATCATTTAGTCCAATCTTCTGATTTTATGGATCAGGAACCTGAGAGCCAGAAAGTGGTAAATGGCAGAGTTAGGATTTGAATGAGTTCTGTGACTTCCAAATACAGCCCTTTTTGCATTATTCAACAAGAATTTATTAAGCACTCATATGCTATAACAGATAGAGAATTAGCCTTCAGCCAAGAACACCTAGCATAACATCCCACTTCTGACATTTAACCTCTCAGTGATCTAGACAACTCTCTAAGACTGGAATTTGAAGAGAAAGGCCAACCTGAATTGGTAGAGAGCTTCTCACATGAGAAATTCCCAATAAAATCATAGGTCCAGTCCATATTCCTATTCTGCTGTGTGTCAAAAGATGGGGCTATAAAGAAAAGTTCTCAAAGCATTCCCAAGGAAGATAAACATGAAAATAACGAGGTACATACACAACATAGGGAGTAGATGGGAAGTAATCTCAAAAAAGGAAAGAGAAGAGATATTATGTGTTTTCACCTGTGGATGAGAAGATCTCTGATTTGAAATAACAGAGGGGTAAAATGGGGTCCTGGAAAGGTACCTAAATCTTGACAGACCTCAGAATCTGTTATGCAAAAATGTGCTAGCTAGTTGAAATTTAGGTACTTTTAAGAAAATATTGATTGTTATTCATTAAAAAATAATTATCTCCCTTCTCATACCCCCACTATTGAAAAGAAAAAGAAAACACTTGTAACAAATATAGTCAAACCAAAAAAAAAAAAAAAAAACCAAACCTCCCACGTTTGCCATGTCCAAAAAAAATACATCTCATTTTGCACCCTGTGGGCCAATACCAATGAAGATTGATCTTTGAGAAGCAGAGATTTCAATTGAATACTAAGGAAGCAGTTCAAAAGACCGGGTGCAGATATTTTTTTTAAAAAAATAGCAATAAAGACTTCATTGATTTGAGACTGAGGAGACAAGGAAATAATGAACTTTGAATGAGCTAGGTTTATTGATGTTTTTATTAAAGAATAATGGAGTATGTGATAGGGTAGCTGCTTTGAATTAGATGATAGGATTTTTTTAGGGGGAGAAACCCATGCTACCATTCATCCAATCTCAACAGAAAGATTCCTGTTCTTCAGATTTTCCATCTATTTTTCATTTTCTATTCCAACCCACTATATGTAATAATTGTGAACCGGGAACCTAGAGGATGCTTCATGACTTCAGAGATCAGTATATTGAGACCCACAATGGAGACTTGTCCATCTGAATTTATTTTTTACTTTGTTTTTGAACAGATCTTGTCCTGGGAGATTTGGAATTCAAGGGACCTCAGGTACCTACTCCCTTATTTTACACATAAGAAAACTGGTACCCAAGAAGGTTAATGAGTTGCCAAGGTCCTTATGTATCGCAGATCCATAAAATAAGGTTTGTCTAATGATTCAGATACTCTAAGTAATAAACTTCATGTTGAATTTCTTTGGGGATACAGGCTTTTGGAAGTTTTAAAAGTTTAATTTCTTTTAAGCTAGCTTGCAGTAGTGAGTGCGTTGAGCTCTCCATTTGGAATCCCCTATGTGTTAAAGGGAGAGGGATTCAGTAAAGACATTTCTAGTGTCTTGTGTGTTATGGGGACCTGTTGGAAATGATTTTGTTTAGGCCCTTATTTTCAATGTCCTCTGGTTTACAGGATTCACTAGTAAAATTTATGGATTTTTAATGTTCTAAAGGAATCGAGTAGATAAATTTCATTGGGGTCTGATAAATTAGATGGGGGTAAAATAGATAACTTTATTTTTACTTACCTTCAATTGAAACCTAGTATTTCCTTCAATTATATAAAAACAACATCATTCTGAAAAGGGATATATAGACATTATCTTCTAATATCTTCTTTCTGTTGGTTATTTCATTTGTATCTTGTATATAAGTTATTTGTTTATAATTGTTTCCATATTGTTTCTTCCATTAGATTCAAAAAGGGCTTTGTATTCCTTCTCTTTGTATCCCTAGAACTTAGCACAACTCATAATAGGCACTTAATATTCATTGAGTGACCCAGGAAAGTTTAAGAATCCCTCTCAGTGGAGGAATTTTTACCCAGATAGCTCAGATTGGTCTCTCACCTCATCACCTATATAAAAAGGGAGGGTTTTTTTGTTATTGTTCACTCATGTCAATCTCCATAACCCCATCTGGGGTTTTCTTGGCAAAGATACTGGAGTGGTTTGCCATTTCCTTCTCCATTTTGCAAATGAAGAACTGAAGCAGAGGTAAATGATTTGTCTAGGATCATAAAGCTAAGTGTCTGAGACCAGATTTGAACACATTAAGATGAGTCTTCCTGATTCCAAGTCCTATGCTCTATCAATTGTGCTACCTAGCAGCCCCATAAATAAAGGAGTGAATCTAAATTCTCTTCCATTTCTACAGCTATGAACCCAGGACCTCCTTGGTATTATATCCTAGACCACATTTTATTTTAACCAAGACAGCAGCACAAATCAAAAAGTTTATGCAGGAACCAGTGTCTCTGTGGCTCTCAGGTTGAAGGGAATGCTGTCAAGACAAGAATGAGATGGAATTTGAAATGCTGATATGTTTTTGACTTTTTCGTTATCATGTTTACTTACTTCAGGTGCGTAAAAGCATTCTTTCCAAGGGGTTGCAGGCCATCCTCCTGCCAAGGCACAGAACTGCTTTGTTCTTGGTTCTATGGGAATGGATGAGAAATGAACATTGCAAAACATGGTGGCTGCTCTCCCTTGCTGAATTCCAAACCCCAGGAATATCTCCTCTTCTGTAGTGCAATGGACCTGCCCAGTCACATCTGCTGATTGGGAGGGACAAAGAAATGTTGAAAGAAAAGTAAGCTAATAAGAAGCCTGGGCTTTACTGCTTGCCTTGGTTCATGACTAAATAAAAATACTCAACTCTATGCTCTGCCCCCATAAGCAACTCCTGGAGTTCTATGTTCCGTTTTGAGCACCATATTTTTAAAAGGACATTGATAAATTGGAGGATGTTCAGAGGCCTTGAGGGCCAGATGATAGAGGCTTCTAGAGAATCCACTGGATCAAAGTACTGAACTTGAAATCCAGAAGATCTGACTGAAGCTTTGCCTCAGACACTTAGCTGTGTGACTATGGCCATGTCCCTGAATTATAAAATAGGAACAAATACTTGCACCTACTTATTGTGAGGATCAAATTATATAACATGCATCCAGCAAGTAGCTTTCTTTGGTAGAACCAATATCTTACTTTACAAAGCTTAAAGCACTATGTAAATTTTAGTTATTATCATTATCATCATTAAAAATTCAATAATTTTGTCTTTCTGTGTCTTTTTCTGTTATCTCTACCCACTAAGTTACATGCAAGAATAGAAGGGTTCACTACACACCTGTCAGATTGGCTAAGATGACAGGAAAGATAATGACAAATGTTGGAGGGGATACGGGAAAACTGGGACACTGATACATTGTTGGTGGAATTACTTACTAACTTATCCAGCCACTCTGGAGAGCAATTTGGAACTATGCTCAAAAAAGTATCAAACTGTGCATACCCTTTGATCCAGCAGTGTTTCTACTGGGCTTATATCCCAAAGAGATCTTAAAGGAGGGAAAGGGACCTGTATGTGCAAATATTTGTGGCAGCCCTCTTTGTAGTGGCTGGAAACTGGAAACTGAGTGGATACCCATCAGTTGGAGAATGGCTGAATAAATTGTGGTATATGAATATTATGGAATATTATTGCTCTGTAAGAAATGACCAACAGGATGATTTGAGACCTGGAGGGACTTACACGAACTGATGCTAAGTGAAATGAGCAGGATCATTGTACATGGCAACAACAAGATCATACGATGATCAGTTCTGATGGATGTGGTTCTCTTCAACAATGAGATGATTCAAACCAGTTCCAATTTTTTCAGTAAAGAAGAGAATCAGCTACACTCAGAGAGAGAACTAAGGGAAATGAGTGTGGACCACAACATAGTATTTCCACTCTTTCTGTTATTGTTTGCTTGCATTTTTATTTTTCTTCTCAGGTTTTTTCTTTCTTTCTAGATCTGATTTTTCTTGTGCAGCAAGATAACTATATAAATATGTATACATATATTGAATTTAACATATACTTTAAGATATTTAACATGTTTTGAATTACCTGCCATCTGGGGAGGGGGTGAGGGGAAAGAGGGGAAAATTTGAAACAGAAGGTTTTGCAAGGTCAATGTTGAAAAATTACCCATGCATATGTTTTGTAAATAAAAAGCTATTTAAAAAAAGAATAGAAGGGGTTTTGAAATTGAGAAATGGAAGGACTATTTCCTCTCAAAAAAAAAAAATGACGTTAGATCTTTGGGACAATTTTTAGACAAGATGCCCTTAATGGATGTTGATATAGGTGTAGTCTGACCTTCAGAAATCAAAATTGGGAGGCATGAGACATACTTCCCATAAAATAGAAGGAATCTCAAACCAGAAGCCCCAGGCTTAAAAACTAGGAATTTTAGTCCAAAAGAGAGACAGGAGCCTGAAGGCATAAGCAGTTCAGCTGGGAGTATCTCTCTTCTTTCTTCTTAAGAGTATGGTACCTTGAACAAAGAATCTTGGTTGAACATCAGAGGTCTCTCAATCACGACTCTAAGAGAACATGCCAAGCCTTCCTTAGGGGAAGGATTTGAGACAGATGCTATTTTTTGAGAAAAGGGCTGTGCTTTGAATTTAAAGAGCATGGCAGAGTTCTTTCTTCTTATAAAGAAGAAATAGTTAAAGCCACATGCTGGAAGCAGGGGGAAATGTCACGGTTATGTGCTCATGGGGATTGTGCTTAATAGTGTCCAACAGAGACAACATAAATGGAGGAGCAGCATCTATCAGGGAAAATGTAATTTAATCACCAGCAGAATTCAGTAGCATTGCTATGTTAGAGCTGGGAATCGCGTGTCCTATATGCTCCTTAGCTACACATGTTCCTTACGTGGGTTCCCCTCTATGCATATTCTTTATGTGTCCTCATTAATCCTAAGTGACTATAGAAAAATCTATCCCATATTTACAGAGGAATTATTGTTTTTTTCTCTCTATGCTTTCATATTTCTTTCTTTGTCTTAAAAATCAATTGACTCATCTATAGTTATATGAAAAACTACTCTAAATCACTATTAATTAGAGAAGTGCAAATTAAAACAACTCTGAAGTATCTCCTCACACCTATCAGATTGACTAAGATAATAAAAAAAGATAAAGATAAATGTTGGAGGGGAAAACTGGGATACTCATGCATTGCTGGTGGAGTTGTAAACTGATCCAGTGTTGGGTATGTGAACTATGGTTTTCAAATAGATTAAGATTCCATGGATCTGAACTTGAACTTGAAGTAGCTTCATCTGGGGGACTGGCCATTAAAGATTGAAGTGCCTTCAGGTGCTACAATAGCCAAACTCCTTAACACCCCCCAACTGAAAAAGAAACAAGGAAACAACTTTTCCAAAGACTTTGGTGAGGTAGAATATGGAATTTCTTGGCCTCTTTCCTTCATCCAGCAGTAGCTTTCTTGGGTAGAACAATATCTTAACCACTTCCTGCAGGTTAGGCTAATTTTTCATCAAAAAGTATTAAGATCATCCTAAAAATTGGATAGGTTCAGATGTGTCATCTCTTCTTTATTACCAGAGTCCAGGGCAGGGGGGTCTCCTTTGAAGATTAAACTAATGGGTCAAGATGGATAATACAAATAAGAGAACTTTACACTCAACTGAATTACTTAAAGGGTCTTCACCTTTGTTGAATTTTTCTCTGCCCAAGTAAATCTCCTTTTGTTATCTCTTGAATGATCTGAGCGCCTAATTTTGTTCTAAGTTGGTTATTTTTAGTTGGAGAAAGACAGTGGAAGGAGGTCTAATGATTCAAAATATTAAATTTATTTATAATTTATCATTTATAAATTTAAAATATTTAAATATTTTATAAAAGAACAGAAGGAAGGCCAGAAGGAGTTACAATAAACAAGAAAACCTTGAAAGCTGAATTTATAGATTTACAAAGAAAAACAAGCACTACATCATACAGATTCATACAGTTTCATGTACCATCTTTTCTGTTCTACTGTGAAAAGAAAACATTTATTCTATTTGGAATTTAAGTTCAGAATTAATTAGTTGATTAATGAGTGTAGCCTGTCTTTTAGATTTTCTCCAAAAAGACTTGTACATAGAAGAAGAGCATGGTTAGAACAAGACAATTTGGGGGAGCTCCATGGCCAAGCCAATTTATTGAAAATCCATAATAAAGTGGGAAGAAAGCTGAATTTGGAGCCATGAAACCTGGGCTTAAATTCTGGAGCTGCCACTTACAACCTATGTCACTTCTGACTAATCCTTTAACCTCTCTGGGCTCTGTTTTCTCATGGAAATGAAAACAGATGGACTAGATGACCTAATACAGTCCCTCCTCGTTTCCAATCTATAATGCTACCAAAAAATATCTTTCCCTATCTTTGTTCCCTTCTCCCAATCACCAGCCTTCCTTTGTAGCTCCAACTTTTCCAGACAAGTATCTTCCTACAACTTCCCCTCAGGAAGGTAATTTCTCTTTCAGGTTTTCTTGTCCTTCCATTGCTTTTTCCTTTAACAACCCATCAATGACATTCTTATACGTAAAATACACTTCAGTTCCTCTGATTACAGCTAGTCTGAAAGAGACTTCAATCCAAAATTACTGGGGGCAGTAGGGATAGGAGAGAACTATACCATGGTAATATCTTTATAGCATTTTCTCACCACTTGAACAATATCTCATACAAAGGAGAGGCTCCTGGGGATCATGTTTCTCTCCAGACCTCTGGGAACAAGGATATTGTGACAAATCAGCAAGAATCACAATATAGTGAGTCACCAATTAATTTAAACAAACTTTTTTTTTTTAGAAATTTTACTGTTGTAAATGAGATATTAGAGCAAAATGATTTGTTTTCAGGTTCTAAATTAGTATAGTACTTGCATATTTAAGCCTGGAGAGAAGAGGGAGCTACTAGAGGGAGTTATATGGTAAGATCTATACTTCAGATGTCTGAATAAAGGAGAGAGAACAATTAGAAAGCTACTCTTTTAATCCTAGTCCTAAAGCTGAGAAAGAACTGGGTCCAAATAATCTCTCAGACACTATATGATCATAGGAGAATCATTTATTTCTTTGTATTCTCAGTTTCCTCCTTTGAAAATTAAGTGGAACAATATTTGCACTATTGACATGATCTTATGTTGTGGGGTTTGTCACCAAATGATAACCCAGACCAAAAGTTGGAGTTTGGTCATGTGAAGAATTCACAATGGCCACAATAACTACAATGGCAAAAAGTAGATTTATTTAGGGAAGAGGTTACAGACAAAATGAAGGGATATAATAGACAATGAGAATGATAAATATGAAATAGAGTTGGGAGAGCATATGAAAGACAAGTTCCTCAGTGGAACTCACAATTACCAGTAAAAAGGGAGCATCCCATAAGGTCGGGCATGGCCTTAACTGGCAGGCTAAATCCTGAAAAGGATTTAGCACCTTAAAAGAGTGAGTTAGTTGTAAGGAGGAGACTTGGGATTGGAAAGCATAGTGGAGTTAGGGGAGATATCCGTGATATGGGGAAAGGGAAAAGACAATACAAGACACCAAAGGAGGATAGCAGCAAAGTTATGTGCCATAAGTTGTTTTATAGGGAAAACCTAGTCTCAGGGACTTGACTGGGATTCCTGACTAGGCACGGCAAGATGCGACTGCTCTAAGATCTTAAAGAAGGGAAAGGGACCTGTATGTGCACGAATGTTTGTGGCCTCTTTGTAGTGGCCAGAAACTGGAAACTGAATGGATGTCCATCAGTTGGAGAATGGCTGAATAAATTGTGGTATATGAATATTATGGAATATTATTGTTCTGTAAGAAATGACCAACAGGATGATTTCAGAAAGGCCTGGAGAGACTTACACGAACTGATACTGAGTGAAATGAGCAGGACCAGGAAATCATTATATACTTCAACAACAATACTATATGATGACCAATTCTGATGGACCAGGCCATCCTCAGCAATGAGATCAACCAAATCATTTCCAATGGAGCAGTAATGAACTGAACCAGCTAAGGAACTCTGGGAGATGACTAAAAACCAT
Source organism: Sarcophilus harrisii (assembly GCF_902635505.1). Lineage (NCBI taxonomy): Eukaryota > Metazoa > Chordata > Mammalia > Dasyuromorphia > Dasyuridae > Sarcophilus > Sarcophilus harrisii. The sequence goes on from NC_045431.1 coordinate 116,212,528, forward strand.
TATATTGAATTCCCAATCCCTCTATTTTTGCCCACCTGCATTTTTTTGATTTCCTTCACAGGCTAATTGTACATTATTTCAGAGTCCGATTCTTTTTGTACAGCAAAATAATGGTTTGGACATGTATACTTATATTGTATTTAATTTATACTTTAACATATTTAACCTGTATTGGTCATCCTGCCATCTAGGGGAGGGGATAGGGGGAAGGAGGAGAAAAATTGGAACAAAAGGTTGGCAATTGTCAATGCTGTAAAATTACCCATGCATATAAGTTGTAAATAAAAAGCTATTAAAAATTTAAAAAAAAAAGATGAGACTGCTCTAGACCTCTCCAGAGAGTAGGTCTCAGAAGTTTGCATATCTTGGATTTCAGATTGGACCACCTCCCCAAAGAATGGGACCATGGAGCCAAAATTATTTCTTTTGATCTCCAAAATGATCTGAACCCTTCTGCCTGCTTGCCTCAGGGATCAATTCTTTTGTTTCTCTTAGTCCAAAACAATATTCAGGGTCTCATCACTATGTTTCCAAAAGTGTGAGGAAAGTGCTTTGCCAACATTAATGTAGAAATGTGAGTTATTATGATTATTGATTCTAATTAGGCACATCTCCCTGATTTCTTCTTTAAAGCTGATTAGAAAAATGTTAGAAAGGACTAATGTTCAACCCCATCCCACTACCCAAGATTGAGTGGCCTTGTATTTCTAGTTTATATCACAAGATTTAGGAGTAGGGACTGAACCCTCTAGTCTAGATGATTTCATTGATGTTGGGAACTTCCAGAAACTGTAACTTCCCCCATAGCTATGTAAGTCAGTACTTTTTCTTCAACTTGGAATTTTAAGAACCCTAGAACTACAAGAAATGATGTCTAAAGTCACAGAGTGAATATGTGCCAAAAGTGGGATTTGAACCCAGGTGTTGCTGGTCTTGCAGCACGAATAATGATCATGGAAGAACAAAGCAAATCTAATGCATGATGCTACCTCTCTTACACAAAGAGCTCTGATAGGTGCTGAAGATACTAAGTTAAAATTTACAGCCCCTGTCTTCAAGATTATATTCTGTTGATTATTATGGGCAGATAAATATAACAAGGTAGGGAAGAATGGGGGAATAGTGAGATTTAGGCCAACTGCTCTAGAAATTTTTGAGAGAGGTGATAAATCCCTGAACAAGGATATTCTATTAAATAATATGAAAGGAATTAAAAGGACTTCAGACTGCCTTCTCCTTATAAGTAGAAAGAAAATGCTTTTTTACCCTTTAGAAATTTGGATTCTCCAGGGAGAAGTTCCTCTATGAGAATCAGTTTTCTGCCTTTAAAATGACAGAATTGGACTAAATGACCTCTAAGATCCCTTCTATCTCTAAAGCTATGAGCCTATGATCAGAGTTAAAGATGCCTTTCAGCTTGAAATCTATGATTCTATGATCTCTATCTTCCCTCTAAACAGAAAGAAAATGTTTTTACCTTTCATCTTTTAAAGGTAAAAACATTTTCTTTCTGCTTAGGAAGGGAAGATATTCTGAAGTCCCTATGATCCTATGGTGATAGGATCAAATTAGTAAAGAGAAGACAGATGGTGTCAAGAGATGTTATGAAAGTCTAAGCTACAAGACATGTCAAATGACTAATGATTGGTGGGGTGGCCATGAAAAATGACTAAGAAGTTTTAAACTTGGATGAGTGGGAAAATTCTGGTACCCTCAATAAAGCAGCGAGAAAAAGAGAAAGGGTGAATTAGGAGCACAGGGGAATTTCATTTTCAACCTGTCAGGTTAGAGAAGATGGGAGGGGATCCAGTGGGAGATATCCAGCATGTAGATGGGGACTTTCAAGCTGAAATGCCAAGACTCACCTTCATAAAGGGAAGAAACAAACCCAAGGGAACAATTTGAGAGCATGAGACTAGAGAGAGAGAAGAGGGCATCGCTCAGAACTTTGGAATAACACCTATGCTTAGGGGGATGAAAGTTTGTCTGCTTTAGCTTCCCAAGAAAACTCATTCCAGGATTATGCAATTCCACCAATGACCACCAATGACCAAAATGAATGAACTTGGAAGGCCCTTTCTTTTCTTACCGAACTCTGCATCAGGCCATTTCATGCTCTGTGCTCATTCTTACTTTGTCTAGTAATCTCTGCCATTTTCTGATATCTTCTAATTTTTACATTCTGCTAAAAGAATAATGATCATGGCAGAACAATTTGTCTTAATAAGATCCACATGCTGATCTCATGAGCTGAATTGTTAAATGTGATATTCTGATTTTAAGTGTAGGTGAAGAGCTAGAGATGGGGGTGGGGGGGGAGGAGACAGAGGCAGAGAGAGAGAAACAGAAAGGAGAGAAAGGGATGGAAAAAGAGAAAAAAAGGAAGAGAGGGAGAGAAGAGAGAAAGGGCGAAAAGTAAAGGGAGGAAGAGAGAGAGATGTATTAAGCATTTTTATAATGTAAAGATTGATGTATACTAATATAGAACCTTAGAGAAGCAGAGAATAGTGAAAGGAAAGGATGTTCAGAACCCACAGATCTATGTTTATTGCCATTAAGACTGAAAATGAAGTAATAACAGTAGTTTATAAATAACCCTTAAGAAAGTCCTAAGTACCTCTGGGACATGGATGTTCAAAATATAAATGTTATCAACACATAAATCTTAACTGTTGAGTGGGAGAGATTTAAGCATGAAGCACATAGTTCAAATTAACAGCATTTATTTTTCATTTCTTGCTATTATCCACCACATGGGCACTAGAATTAATGGAGAAGCCTAACACCAGGACTTATAAAAAGTGAGGATGGCTGGCCATCGGTACAGTTCTTCTGAGTGTATTGACACACATTTGTGGGGGGGGGAGGGGGGTCTGCCCCCAATTAACTGCAGGACCTCAGGCAAGTCATTCCATCTCAGTTCATTTATAAAATGAAAAACTAAACTAAAACTAAGCTTCTAAGGCACCTTCCATCTCCATTCTCTGATCTTGTTCTATGAACAAGGGAAAGTAGTGAATAGATTATTTGCTTGACTGTTGAGAAACCTAATTTAGTTCCTTTTGTTGTACTAAAAGATGTTGTCTCCAAGTACCTGTAAAGACTGTGATACAGTGGATAGAGAGTGTGTGGGATTTGGAATCCTAGGACCAGAGTTCAAAGACCGAGTCTGCTGTTCACTAGCTGATCAAAGTCAAAAAAGCACTTTCAGCATTTAACATCTATGATCTATCAACTCCTTCTCTAATGCCCCACATCCCACAAATATTGACTCATCATGGCAATGATGGTTAGTGAAGGACTTGCTGGAAGACAGTAAGTCAATGAGCACTTGGGATCTCCTAGAAGTAGGTAAGGAGAAAACTATTCCAGGGACCACATGCAGTGTTTACAAACTGAACACTTTGAAGATACCACAATTTTATATTTAAAAAATCCAGGGAATTCAAATATTCACATACAAAAAAGAGGAGGAGAAGAAAGAGGAGGAGGAAAGGAAAAGAACAAGGAAAAGGAGGAGAAAAAGGAGAAGGAGGACAAGGAAAATGAGGAGGAGGAGGGGAGGAGGAAGAGGAGAAGGAGGAGGAGACAGCAATCATTACAGTGATTATGACAATGACTGGAAGAATAAAAGTAAACAATGGAGTGAGATTTTAAAAAATAAAAGGGAATAGTAAAAATAAAAATATTATGTGATTGGCCTGAGAAGTAATGGGAGGAAAGTTGGAAATCTGTTTCCAGGTTTATGAGTCTTCTAGAAAGGCTGGAATTTGAATATGAGTGAATTCTCTGAAGCAGCAGAGATAATATATGACAAATAACTACATCCCAGGGCCATAGTGTGGCCAGCGGTTTCACAAAGATGGATCATTTACAAAGATAAGATAAACATTTCCCAGCAATGATAAATGGAATTTTAATCAAGCAGTCAACCATTCCAAGGGACTTGGTTTAGCAAATAAATAAACGAGATTTGGAATGTTAAGAGAAATCAAGAGGCTTTCAGAATGCCTTCCATTGCTAAGCAGAAAGAAAATACTTTTACCCCTTCAGGACCCCGACTTCTTTCTTGAGAAAGAAAAGGTGGTGAGTACAGGAATGGGTCTTGGGTGCTGATAGAGAAAGGCATCCATCAACAATTCAAAAAGAGTGGCAGAAATAGATGGTGTGGATTACAAAGGATTAAAAGCAAAGTAGAAAAAGCATTTCTAGGCATTCAAGACATCTGTGTTCTGCTATCAATTCTGCCATTAACTAGTTGTGTGACAGAGGGCAAATGGCAAGCATTAGCTTAGATGATCTCTAAAGCCTCTTCCAGTTTCAGAATGCCAGAATTTTATAAAAACAAAGTTCGTCTCATTATATTTATATTATTGTATTTCTCTGTCCTTATTCCCTACCCCACCCCTACTGTGTGATTTTTAAGTTCAATTCTCTTTCATGTTTGCATGAAAGTCAAAGGGGTAACCCAAGCTTGCTTTTGCATGCTTGACTTATTCCTATCAGATGCTAGTTACACAAAAGAATATTAAATAATTAAATATCAATAATTCAGAAATGGTCCTAAGGATCAAGGACAACGTTGACTTTACCCATTGAGAGATTGAGGTCAAAGTGAAAAGCGGAAACAAAGGAAAGTTAAGAACTCTATGAATGTAGACAATTTAGCAAATAGTGTCTTTGAGAGAGAGTGGTCATGTTTCAGTTAGGGAAAGAAGATGAAAAGGACAGATGAGAAATTGGTTTAGAATAAAGAGGAGTTTGTCCACAGTGGAGCTGGAGTTCTGTGGAATGGAGCTGAAGGAAAATATAGAGAGGGTAAGAAAGTAAATATGGGTGGGGTAAAAATGGATAAGGATTCAGACTAAGGCCACAGTGATGAGTAGTGAGAACCCATAATAGAACCTGTAGAGGAAAGGATTATGTGAATAAATACTGGGGACTTGTGTGAGAGGCTAGAGAAAAGTCATGGGAATGAACAGGTGCTGTTATTTTTGGAATAGAAGGAAAGAATAAGTTAAAAAGGAGTGTAACTTTTTCATGAAGGGAAGAAGGGACAATAAACACAAAAAAGACAGTGAGATACAAACATACAACTACACAGTGAAGTCAAACCTAAATGTAGAATAAATTCCAGGTTATCCCCCAGATTTAAATTATCCTAATAGCATCATATCTGAGCTTCCAAAAGCACTGGCTACCCCCCACCACACCATCTCAGTGCAGCACACTGAGTGTCATACACTCAGTGTCTTATACACAAGGGTTCTCTGTGGGCTCAGGGCAATATCATTTAGCCCCAGGTAAATAACCAGGGCTTTTAACACCTGGCACAAGAAACCTGAGATTGTGCCCCTTCCTCCCATGAGCAGAACATAAATTTAAAAACAAAGAGAAAAGATCAAAAAAAGATGAGCAAAAAATAACAAAAAAAAAGCAAAAAAAAACAAAAAAAAAGAATCTGACCATAGGAATTTATTATGGTCACAGAGAAGATGAAGATAAAAATTCAGAAGAGCACAACAATGTCAAAACACCTACTGGCTAAATCCCAAAGAAAAACAGTAAGTAGTCTCAAGCTCAGAACATACGTAAAAGCTTAGAAAAGGAACTTAAAGATCACATAAGAGAGGTAAAAGAAGTAAAAGAAATGAGAGTGGTGCAAGATAATAATAATAAAAAAAGAAAAGCCAATAGCTTAGAAAAAGAAAACAATTGCTTATAAAGTAGAATTAGCCAAATGGAAAAGAAGACACACAAATCCACTAAAGAAAATAACTCCTTAAAAAGTACAACTGGCTAAATAGAAAAGAAAGTTAAAAAAAAAAAAAAAAGAGGAAAATGCTAACATCCTAATTCTTAAAGGAGAAGTTAAGTGATTTATAGGTTTATATTATTTATATTATGAAATGTAATATTATATTATGAAATAAATGATTTTAATTATATTAAAATAAGAAGCATTTGTACAAATAAAACCAAAGCAACCAAGATTAGAAGGAAAGAGAAACAATCTTTACAGCAAGTATTTCTGATAAAGACATCATTTCTCAATATATAGAAAACTGAGTCAAATTTATAAGAATATAAAACATTCCCCAACTGATAAATAGTCAAAGGATTTGAACAGACAGTTTTCAGATGAAAGAAAATCAAACTTATCTATAGACAGTTGAAGAAGTACTCCAAGTAACTTTTGATTAGAGAAATACAAATTAAAACAACTTTGAAGTAACATCTTATCCCTATCAAACTGGCTAATATGACAAAAAAGGAAAATTATAAATGTTGGTGAGAGGGTGGGAAAATTGGGATTTTAATGCATTGCTGGTGGAGTTATAAACTGATTCAACTATTCTGGAGAGCAGTTTGGAACTTCTCTCAAAGAGCAACCAAATGGTGCACTTATCTTTTGACCTAACAATACCATTACTAGGTCTGTATCCCCAAAAGATCATAAAAAAAGTGCAAAAATATTTATAGCAATCCTTTCTGTGGTGGCAAAATATTGGAAAATTGGGAATAGCTGACCAAGCTGTGATATATAATTGTAATGGAACACTATTGTGCAATAAGAAATGATGAACAGGCAGATTTCAGGAAAACCTAGAAAGACTTATTATATGAACTGATGCAAAATGAAATGATTAGAACCAGGAAAACAGTACATAGTATCAGCAACTTTGTGTGAAAATTAACTGAATGACTCAGCTGTTCTTAGCAACACAATGATCTCAAAAATGAAAATATTACTGCATCCAGATAAAGAACTGATAGACTCTGCAGATCAAAGCATATTTTTCTACTTACTTTATTGTTTTTGTGGTTTTTTCTTTTGTTTGTTTCTTCATTCACAACTGTGACTAATATAGAAATATGTTTTACATGATAGCACAAGTATACCACATATCAAATTGCCTACCATTTTTAGAAGAGCAGGAGGAAGGGAGGAAAAACATTTGGAAATCAAAATCTTGTCAAAATGAATGCTAAAAATTGTCTTGACATGTAAAACAAAATATTATTTTAAAAAATAGAGATGACACCCAAGCAACAGACAGTCCAGAATTGTAGAAAACTTATAGTTATTCTAGGGTCTATTTCCTTCCTATTTGCATTCCAGCTTAAGGGATCTTCCCCACCCTCGTCCTCCATCCCCACTCTACCCCCATTCCACCCCAACCTTCCAGGCACAAAAATTCCCAGAAAAGAATGTTCCCAGAAAAGAATGACACACAAAACCAAAGGCTTGTAAATTAATAACTGGGCCTGGACCTTAGGTCTAAAGCTCTACTATAATTTCACAAGAGACACAAAGACATGTCAAAAATCAAATGAACGTGTATTTTGAATGGCCCAGGGATGAGAAGAAAAAACCTTTGTCTGAGTATCTAAGTCATAATGACAGCTGCCTGGAGGGAGAAAAAATCTGATTGAGAGGAAATAGGTGCCCCCACCAGCCCAGGGTTATCACAGACACATCTGAAATCACTGGTAATGAAAAGCTTGGGTTAATAAGAGGCCATTCCAATTAAGAAACCCAAGAGGAAATTTAGTAGGGCTTGCTTCTAGTGGAAGTGTGAGAATGGCTATTATTGTCTCAGGTTAAAGTGGCAAACTTTTCAAAGAGAGAGTGCATTGTCTGGAAGTACTGATAAGAGCCTGTCTGAAAACGGAGGCTGGGTAGGGTATAGTCGTTCTAACCATAGAATTAGTGATTTATTTAATTTGTGATATTGACCTTAATTTGGTTGTGTTAAGGGGGGACAATGAAATCTCTCAGTGAGCTCACCTCACTGTGATAAAATAAGCTCAGCCATTTATTTAGTCATCACAGTCTCTCTGGGAGACCTGAGAAAATGAATAAATGAATTATGGAGTAATGCTTGAATTTAATCCTGTTTAATTGTTTCGGGGAAAGGATGGTGGCAGCTGAGTTTTATCAAATTGATCCTATGATCTAGAATGGAAACAATAATAATAATAACTAATAAATGTTATATAACACCTACTATGTGCCAAGCATAATGCTAAGCCCTTTGCAAATATTATTTCATCTGATCCTCATAACAATTCTGTGAGATAGGAATTATTATTCCCAATTTTTTTCTTATTTCAGTCATGTCTAACTCTTCTTGATCCCATTTAGAGTTTTCTTGGTAAACATACTGGAGTGATTTTCTATTTTCTTCATTAGTTCACAGAAGAGGAAACTGAGGCAAACAGGTCTAAGTCACTTGTCCAGGATCACACAACTAGTAAATAACTGAGGTCAGATTTGAAGTCTCATCTTCTTGACTCCAGGCCAGGCATTTTATCCATTGTACCACCTAGCTGCCTAAGAAAACATGGCTCATCTCTAGGACATATTTTTTTTTCAATATTTCAGCCTTGCTTGCTTTTTAAAGTTATATCGATGGCTTTTAATTTTACATTTATAAATATTTCTGGTTATATCCTTACCTCCTCCCAGTGGTGTATTGGATGGATTGATAACTTGAATTGGTTCATAAGAGTTGGTTGCTAAACTCTCAGTATGAGCACTTACACCTCAAAAACTAGCAAATCACAGCTCAGGATTGTTTTGTTAACTGTCTAGACTTAGGAAAGGATGGAGAAAATGATAATAGTGCAGATAAAAATTAAAAGTGGGTTCTGCATACATTTTTGGGTGGAGAGTCATTTGTTAAATATTTAGTAGCACATTACTACATTTCCAGGGAAGCCTTTTTTTATTATTATTATAGCTATTTATTTACAAGTTATATGCATGGGTAATTTTTCAGCATTGACAATTGCAAAACCTTTTGTTCCAATTTTTCCCCTCCTTCCCCCCACCCCTTCCCCCTCATGGCAGGATGACCAATACATGTTAAATATGTTAAAGTATATGTCAAATACAATATATGTATACATGTCCATACAGTTATTTTGCTGCACAAGAAGAATTGGACTCTGAAATAGTGTACAATCAGCCTGTGAAGGAAATCAAAAGTGCAGGCGGACAAAAATAGAGGGATTGGGAGTTCAATGTAATGGTTTTTAGTCATCTCCCAGAGTTCTTTCTCTGGGCATAGCTGATTCAGTTAATTACTGCTCCATTGGAAATGATTTGGTTGATCTCGTTGCTGAGGATTGCCAGGTCCATCAGAACTGGTCATCATATAGTATTGTTGTTGAAGTATATAATGATCTCCTGGTCCTGCTCATTTCACTCAGCATCAGTTCGTGTAAGTCTCTCAGGCCATTCTGAAACCATCCTGTTGGTCATTTCTAACAGAACAATAATATTCCATATTATTCATATACCACAATTTATTCAGCCATTCTCCAATTGATGGGCATCCACTCAGTTTCCAGTCTCTTACCACTACAAACAGGGCTACCAGAAACATTCATGCACATACAGGTTCCTTTCCCTTCTTTAGTATCTCTTTGGGATATAAGCCCAATAGTAACACTGCTGGATCAAAGGGTATGCACAGTTTGATAACTTTTTGAGCATAGTTCCAAATCACTCTCCCATTCTGGAGAGAATGTTCACTGGCTGGATGTGTTCACAATTCCACCAACAATGCATCAATGTCCCAGTTTTCCCGCATCCCCTCCAACAATCATCATTATTTTTTCCTGTCATCTTAGCCAATCTGACAGGTGTGTAGTGGTATCTCAGAGTTGTCTTAATTTGCATTTCTCTGATTAATAATGACTTGGAGCATCTTTTCATATGGCTAGAAATAGTTTCAATTTCTTCATCTGAGAATTGTCTGTTCTTTGACCATTTATCAATTGGAGAGTGGCTTGATTTCTTATAATTTAAAGTCAATTCTCTATATATTTTGGAAATGAGGCCTTTATCAGAACCTTTAACTATAAAAATGTTTTCCCAGTTTGTTGCTTCTAGGGAAGCCTTTTTCAATTTTTTTTTTGTGTATATATATATATATATATATATATATATATGAAAAATGTGTGTATACATATATACACACATACGTATGTGCATATATAGAACATGTTCTTCATATTTTGAAATACATTTAGAATATTTCTAACTAAAGCTTCCTTTTATTTTCTGAGCTAGGGAGAAGGGAATAACTCCAACAAAGTCACATTTTCATTCTGAGTTGTGGATGGATATAAAATTAACTCTAACTGGCAAAAAAAAATTTAGCCTCTTTTCTGCTTCTGCCTTTAATGCGGGGCGTGACCTTGGAAGTTTATTTAAAATTTTTGGAAATTCATTTTATCCATCTATAAGACAGAGGGATGATGGACAGGAAAATTAGCATGAGCCCAGAAGCTTGGAAAAAGAGCCCAAAGGGCCTTTGTATGGGAACATTTTCAGTACAAGATGGAAATACAACCCATAGGTTTATCAGGAAAGTCACCACCTGCCTGGTTATAAGCCTATAAATCTGCAGGTCTGTCCTTTGCCAGGGCACCAAGGGCATGCCAGCCATAAGTTGGAAAAAGCCCGTCTAGAAGCTTCCCCACAGATGTTAGTCTGCTTTATGTTGACCATGAGCCACCCCAGCTCTGGCTCTTTCTCCTCTGGCACTAACCCCAGCCCATTCAATATCATAATCCTGAATATTCTCCTGGTCTATACCTTCTGCTTGATTCCTCTGGTTCCTCTGCCAGGCCATTAGGCAGAGTTTCTATGGCCAGCAGGCTAATGCTATTCCTGTTCTCTCCCCAAGCAGAAAAAAGCATTTTTTAAAATTCCAAATGTCTTCAACAGGCCATAAGACAAATAGCTGGTTGCCCTCTGGGATACTCTATGCCAGATGGTACTCAACTCTATCTCCCAAATTAATTTTTACCTCTCTCCTTCCTACACCCTAATCATATTCTAGCTTTTGTTGGTAGCAGATGATTTTGGTTATAGCGTCAGAGATTTAGAGTTAAAATAAGTGATTTTGATCAACTAACTCCCAAATTGTTTTTTTTTCAAAAACATTTCTTTTTTTATTATCTTCATTTCTGAATATATCCCTATACCTCCTACTCCATAAAGATAGTCATCCCTTGTGTGGTAGGTTAAAAAGACAAGACCCATTGTACAGCAAGGTCATATGGAGTCAACCACATTCATTTGTAGAGAATATATCTTTCTCTAGATAGCTATTTGGTTCATTCCCATTTTTTATATCACCATCCCAAATTTTGGGGCAGTTCAGGTTTATTTGTTAAATTACTAATTACTTTACTAAAATTTCAACATATCTTTCAATCAACTAAGCTCAGAGCCCCTATCCTAGTTCAAAAAAGAATATTTATTTAATAAATTTAAGATTCCTTTCCCAATAGTAGTTACTTTCATCTATATATATAAATTCTTGTTTCCTAAGAGTAAACAAATATTAAACTTATTTGCATCATGAAATATTAACCACTATAATCACAGTACAAAGATAGTTATTTGTGATAGTTTGATTTTAAGGCAATATGGCTGGAACCACTTAGCCGCCCAGTTGGAATGCTACTGAAGCTGTAGGACACAATCAATGATGTGGTCTGACCTATCTATGATTTTAGGTCATTTTGCTAATTCTACAGAGAATATGATTGAAAGGAGAAAGCCTGGATTTGTGTCTGTTTTGTTCTGGACCGTGATTTCATCCTTATGGGACAGTCATCACATGGGGGTTACCATCATTGAGATGGATAACTGCTCTGTAAAGGATTGTGAATTATTTTAGAAGACTGAAGAGAAGTAAGCTGTTCATCTCCTTTTGGAGAGGTGATAGATTTAAAATACAGAATTACATTTTGGGGTATAACTGATGTGGAAATTTATTTTGCTAGACTATATATACTTGTTACAAAAGTTTTACTTTTCCTGTCTTTTTTTGTTCCATGGGGAAGAAGAAAAAATAATTGCTAAAAATAAAAGTAAATTTTTAAATCAAAACAAAACAAAACACCTGTTATAATGAGGATCTAGAACATGTCTAGACCTCCTGAAATGGAAATTATGTAGACCACTATTACATAAGGGGCAGCTGGATGGTATATTGTATAGAGTGATGGACTTAGAGTCAGGAGAACACATCTTACTGAGTTCAGATGTGTCTTCAGACATTTACTAGCTGTGTGATTATGTCAGGTCACCTGGCCTTATTTGGTTCAGTTTTCTCATCTGTGCAGTGAGTTAAGGAGGGGAATGGCAAAGCACTCTAGTATCTTTGCCCAAGAGTTTTTGTTTCATTGGGATGGATCTGTGGTTACCAATCAACAGGTAGTTTGCTTCTGGTAACCCCTTCATCACCATTTTTCTGTAAGCCCCAAAGGCCAGTATTGATAATATCCCCCTGCCTTAGCAGCCATGTATCCCAAAACACACGATTCCACTGTTTCTATCTCTGTCATGTATATCCTTCCTTGATCCTAGGTTGTGAATATCAGAGACAGAATAAACCAGCAAAGACCTTATGAACTAGGAAAAGTAGGAAGACTCAGAGATGCAATAAGTAGAACGCTTAGCAGGGTCTCTCAGGAACTGTGGCAACACTGATGGATGGCCTCCATGAGTCAGATGCCAAGTAATTATGATTTTCAAGCAAAGAAGCAGTCAATCTATGAGCCACACCATACCTCATAGTAAACTTGGAGCAATCAATTTGAGTCAATTCTCCCAAGATACCAAAATAGAGGAAGAAAGTGGCTCCCAATTTCACAGGTTCCATACTTTCAGTCTTACTATGTGTTTTCAGCAATTATTCTTTGTTAAACATAGTCAAGGTTCATTAGATAAATAATGTTGAAGAATTATTCATTCTTGGTGTTAGGTGACTTGGGGGTAATCAATGGTTACTGGTGTTGGAGAGAACACACTGAATGGGTGATCATAAAACCTATTATACTATGAAATTCTTTCTTTTTTTTAATTATGATAACTTTTTATGGACAGAACCCATGCCAGGGTAATGTTTTACAACGTTATCCCTTTTACTCACTTTTGTTCTGATTTTCCCTCTGTCTCCCTCCACCCTCTCCCCTAGATGGCAAGCAGTCCTATACATGTTAAATATGTCACAGTATAGCCTAGATACAATATATGTGTGCAGAACCGAACAGTTCTCTTGTTGCACAGGAAGAATTGGATTCAGGAGGTAAAAATAACCAGGGAAGAAAAACAAAAATGCAAACAATTTACATTCATTTCCCAGTGTTCTTTCTTTGGGTGTAGCTGCTTCTGTCCATCCTTGATCAATTGAAACTGAATTAGGTCTCTTTGTCAAAGAAATCCACTTCCATCAGAATCCATCCTCATACAGTATCGTTGTTGAGGTATATAATGATCTCCTGGTTCTGCTCATTTCACTCAGCATCAGTTCATGTAAGTCTCTCCAAGCCTTCATCCTGCTGGTCTATGAAATACTTTCAAAGCCTTCAGGATTACCCCTAGAACTTTTGAGAGGAATAATAATACAACTCTGATAACATGACCAGCAAGTGGGTTTGAGGCTGGAAGAACAGTTCTCATAGCCTTGCTACCTATGTTTCTGTTTGAATTGGTTTGTCTTTAATGTTTAAATTCTTTTTTAAAGTTATTTTTTCAATGTTCCTACTTTATAGAGTTTTGTTGTTTATTTTTTTTAATGACTTGCAAGGGAAAAAATTTTTAAATAAATAAAAATATGGCTAAAATATTCTCAAGCCATCACTGTAATTGTGTAATACTTCTGAAATACATGTAGATCATCAAGGATACAAAAAAAGGTCTTTTCTTAAGAATTCTCTTTATCTTCTTTGCAAGTTGAAAGTTAAAATAGTTCAATAGGAAAAGATAAATGTATCTTTTGTTTTCTCTAGCTTTTCTCCAGCTATGACAGGGAAACAGTCTCTTTTGCTTGTCTTCAGCGATCTCTCATCTACCATTTGGTGCGGCAGAACAAGATGGCAGAGTAGGGGACACACTCAGTTCATTCAGTTCTCCCAACTTTCCTTTGCAAGCAACTTTAAAATAATGCCTCAGACAGTTCTGGAGCAGCACAGTTAACAAAAGATCAGAAGGAGACATTGTTCCAGCCCAAGACAATGTAGGAGGTTCGGGGAGATCTGTGGCACTGGAGGGGCTGACCCAGAGCCCAGAGCTAAGCCTGCCTGCCTCGGCCCGCGAGGCAGAGTGTGTGGACCCTGGAAGAAAAGAGATCAGGGCAAGAGAGAGGGGGCGCGCAAAATGGAGGCAAGACAAATCATTCTGATCAAGCCTCATTTTAATGGGTGCAATAGTACAGATATATATAGCAGTAGAAAAGAAGGCAGGGTTGTACAAACACAGTACAGGGTGGGGGTCCTAGACAAAGGGTTGGTATCCCGCCCAAGGATGAGCTGCTCAGATGTTTCTGGTGGCAGGAAGCTCTATGATGTGATTAGGGGATGCCTAGATATCTGCCTGTTCAAGGTTAGGATGTGATTAGGAATTCCTTTCAGGAAGTCTTTGGTAAATTGTGATTAGGAATTCAACCTTTAAGGTTGGCCTTATGTGGTGTAGATTAGTGTGGGCCCCCACAGGTCCCCTTTTTTCATTTATATTAAAAAAATCAAATGGAATTTTCATTTCTCGATGTGCCTGGTTTATTGTTCTATGGGGAAAATTTACCCTATAGGAAGGAAAGAAACGCTCTTCCTGGCTTAGGTCGGCTAGTCCTTGAGGAATTAATGCATTCAACGGTTCGAAGTTTGTCAAAATTTCTTTGCTCATATGAGACCGGGGTCAACCAGTCTCAAGGCGGTGATAGTGTATGAATGGTTTGGCCAGGACTATCTACTTGGATTTTAAAAGGAAATAATTTTTCGGAAGGCGGGTAAAAAAAAAGAAAGAAGGCCAATTAAAGGCCCTTTTGTTCTTACAAAACTAAAGCTTAAAACTGACTCCCCAAAACTGATCTGCCAACAATTTTAAAAAATAAATTTAAAGCAAAATCAAATTGAATCTGAACTAGTGAGATAGGGGGTGGGGCAGAAGTGCCTAAGGCAAAGTGAATAGGGGTTCCCATTATTTCAGGTATTTTGAAAAAATCTACCAGTTTTCCAAATATTCTATCTCTTCCTCCCTTTTTTTTTTTTGTCTCACAGAAAGGAATTATCAAATGACTATTCCCCATATAAATCCCAAGAGTGAATTAAAATCCCTATACATAACAGACTAGTACAGTGGCATTTCCTAAAAATCCCTCAAACATAACAGCAATAATTACACAGTTTTAACAAATCCCATCCCAAATCTTAAACAGAGTGATAGATGATCCAGGCAAGGTTCAACAGTCAGTCATCAAACATTCCCAAAGTCCCTCATATCAGTCCAAAGTACAGTAGATGCAGGGTCCAGTCCATGGTCTCATTTTAAAAACTACTGCTTCAAGCTGTGAAGTAATAGGAGGCTCTCATTCCATGCAGACTGGGTGTGCCATGCTGACAATCAAAGCTGATCAAGGTTCCAAAAGCAAGCCAATATCTGTAATTTGACCAATTTAGATCAGTCTCAGATGGAAAGACTCAGTTCACCAGACTGCTGCAAAATATGAGAAGGCCAAAATAAATTGTTTCCTATGTGAAGAAATGAGTTTGCTTTACAGGCCAGCCAAGCGGCTGCTGTCTTATAGAAAGAAACAAAACACAAATATCCAGTAACAGAGAGATGACCAGGCTAAATACTTAGTTGCCCAAGCGTTTAGGATACAATGATTACATATAACCAGACTGAAAATAGCAAGGTATGACATAATTATATTAACAATTCTATTGATCATTGCTCTGATCATAGAGATCAGTTACAGGAGGAAAAAGTATAACATAACATAAGCAGTTAAAACTCAACCTTCAGCACATACAGGATAAAATAGTCTTAACCCAGTTTTATTCCAATCAATTGTCCCAGTAACTGTCAGAGGGTGGAGCTTTAAAACTCCCAAATAGCATTAACTAATTAATTTTAAGTCCGAGAAATTTTACTTCCAATAACAAATTTCATTAATCAAATTTCTGATAAATCTTAAAAGACTTATCATAACCTTATAGTAATAACAGGAAGAAATTTTGTCTAAGTTCACAACTTAAAACAATTATCATATCTAGGTAGATGTTACATAAGTGAACATTATCCCAAATCACATATTGTCCAATACAGAAACATTTCCAAAAGGACAAAGAAAAAATTATTTTCAGAGGCCCTTTAAATAATCTCAGGATGACCCAATACATTCAATTTAAACTTATACAGACTACCCAATTCCATTATAAGAATTCAAGAAGTTTCTTAAAATTAGTAATTTAACTTTTAGAAATATTCTTACCAAAGAATGGATCACATTTATGACCATATTCCTCAACCAAGAAAACTTATGTATCAAGAAACAAATATTCAATCAAGTAACCTAAAAGTAAGCATGTTCCTTTAAATCACAGTTTGCTGCACTGTGGGGAGAGAGGAGAGGAGGACTCCCTTCCCCCACTCCTGTCCCCTAGGAAAAAACTTCTCAGGTTCTCCGCTCAGTGTCCTACACAGGGATCCTTTTCAAGATTTAGCCCATCAGTTTTATTTACTTTCTTCCCAAATCTACCCATTTCCAGTTTTCTCTTTCTCCCTAGCTATATACCTGAACACTCAGATGCTCCTTTGGCCCGGGCTCTGTTTCAAGGGAAAAAAACTTTCCTGTCTTGTTTAAAACATCTAAATTCCATTTACTTACAAAATTAGTACATCAGGTTAAAAGTTTTAAAATCACAAGCAGATTTTCAAATAACCAATTCCCAAATTCCTTAATCATTGTTCTCAAAAACTTAAAGCTTTTACATCAGCAAACAGACTAGGGGTTGTTTCCAAGACCTCCGCCCTGGGGGAGAAGTTTGTAGATATCTGCCTGTTCAAGGTTAGGATGTGATTAGGAGATTCCTATTCAGGAAGTCTTTGGTATAATGTGATTAGGAGATTCAACCTATTCAAGGTTGGCCTTATGTGGCTGTAGATTAGTGCCGGCTCCCCACACAGAGCTACGCCAGATGTAGGGGTTGGAGGCAGCAGTGACAACAGCAGCCTCAGGAGCTCTCAGATAGTAAGGCTACAGATGGTAAAAAGGTCAGACAATGAGACAGAAAGAGATGGCAGATGATTCCTGTGGAAATTGGACTGGGTGCTGTTAAGCTTCTTTGTTATCATATGGACTGTTGATACCCCATCCCTCAGTTCTTTCCTATCTATCTTATATACTTTCCCCTTACCCATCTTGTTTCCTTGCCCAACTTTATACTGTCCTCTGCTCTCAAGCCCTTTATCCCTTTATCCCTTTATCTTATCAAAGGTCTTGCCTTTTCAAACCCCAGACTTGGATTACTCCCACCATTCATTTTCTTTACTCCGACTCAACATTTTGCTAAATGGATGCTGGAGAAAATTACAAAACTGGATGATTGGATCTACTACAAATATAATCTTACCTGGCTCTTATAAAACAAATGCTTTTATATATCCCTCATCAATTCCCTATCCCACTCGCCACAATGGCCTTTCCAAACCTTTTCATTCCTCTTCAAATCTTTGACAACTCTTCCTCACCCTCTCAGCTGAGAACCCTGCTTCATATTTTACTGAAAGAAACTGAGGCCACTTGCTAAGAGCTCTATCTTCTTTCCTATTTCTCTTATCATGTCATTCAAGTGCCTCCTGTCAATATCCCTTCTTACTCCTGTTTTTGTTCTTCCTTCTCGAAAAGTTGCAGTGGCTGATCAGAGCAATATGAGCTTAGAAGGTTCTACCACAAATTGGACACAAATAGTACATGTGAACATTTGGGATGAATTCTCTAAATTTGTACTCTCACTTTTCTTTTGAGTTATTGCGATTCTGCTTCACCCATAGAGCATAGCACCTTCTCTCTGATGAGACCATGTCAAGCTGGGTGGTTCTGTGCCAATGTCTTCCATGTCATGCAATTTATTCCAAAGTTCTTTTTTTTTATTAAAGCTTTTTATTTTTTAAAACATAATTTTATACAGACTACCCACGGACAATTCTTCAACATTAGCCCTTGCAAAACCCTGGGTTCCAATTTTCCTTCCTTTCTCTCACCCCCTCCCTAGATGGCAAATAGTCCAATATATGTTAAACATGGTAGAAATATTGTTGTGCCACAGTTCCCTTTTACTGTCCTGACTCAGTTTCCCTAATTGTCCTAATTAAGTTTCCTTAAATTGTCCTGATATATGTTAAATCTAATATATGCATACATATTTATCCCGTCACACAAGTAAAATTGAATCAAACCAGAAAAAATGAGAAGCAAAATAAAATGCAAGCAACAACAATAAAAAGGGTGAGAATGCTATGTTGTGAACCACACTCATTTCCCATAGTTCTCTCTCTGGGTGTAGCCGATTCTCTTCATCACTGAACAACTGGAACTGGTTTGAATCATCTCATTGTTGGTCTATTCTCCCTTCCCTCCTGTGGAGTCTCCCAAATACTGTGTTAATTCTGGAAATGTATATGTCAACGTCATTATCAGTGGAAAGTATGCTGCCAAGGTAAGTGAATTTATCCACAGCATTCAGAACTGCTCCATGTGCTGTAACCAATGGTTGCACATATGGATATGAGGCTAGTTGGTAGAGCACTTTTTTCTTGGTGTTAATTGTTAAGCCAAAATTAGGATTTATTGCATCTCGGCTTCAGAGGTTGCACTGAGTGCACAATCATCTGCAAATCAAAAAATCATGCATTGACACTCCCTCCACTTTAGGCTTGGCTGGTAACCTTTTCAAGTTGAATAGTTTACCAACAATGCAATGGCTGATTTTGATGCCATGTTTGTCATTTTCCTTGGCTGAAAATGGCTGAAAACATGGCTGAAACCATCATGCTAAAAAGCACAGGAACAAGTACACAGCCTTGTCTTGCTCTAATGGTAACCGGAAAAGTGCAAGAAGATGTGACTTTTCATTCCAATGTTAATCCATGTGCACAAGTAATCCCATTTCTACCCACTTCATCATCCTTTTCCTTTTCATTCTAAACATCCAAATCTCACCAGTTAGCAACCCTTACAGGTTACATTTTCATGTGTACATGTTGTTTCCACAGTTAGATGATAGAATTAGATAGATATCATTTATTAAGCTTCTACTAGGTATCAGGATGGGTTTAAATATAAATATAAATATGTCAGTACCTGCCCTCAAAAAACTTACATTCTAATGGGAGAAAATAACACATCAAAATGAACTAGAAAGTGGGAGAAGATGAGATAAGTAAGGAGAAGGAAAGGGAACCTAGAGAGATCAGATGTGAATGACATCCCTCATAGCCTGAATCCTTCCTGCTTTTTTCCCTTCAAGGAAACATTTAAATATTGATTGGTTGATTGATTGGTTTCTCATGGAATGAGGACATGCTTTATGAGATCTGAGATAGTTTCATGTTGATCCTTATATCCTTAGTGCCTGCCATGTAGAAGACACTTAAATTTTTGTTGTTTGATTGATTTATAAGGATTGATACACTCAATTAGACCACTGTTTCCCTCATATTCTTTCTTCTGGAGGGGATTTTTCTGCTGGTCCTACTCTACATACATATGAAATGGTCTTTTCTTTACCCAAGAATTCAGTTGTATTCAAATTGCAGCATTTATACAAAGCTTTAAAATTTGCAAAGCATTTTACAAATATAATCTTATTTTAGTCTTGCAATTGCTCTGGGAGGAGGAAAAGATGCTATTATTATATATCCATTTTATAGATGAGGAAACTGAGGCAGAGAGAGATTAAGTGGCACAAAAATCATAGAGTTGGGCTAGAAGAGAACTTAGATGCTATCTCATCCATTCCTCTTCTCTCATAGATAGGAAGCTAGAGCCTAGACAGGCTGAATACTTGCTTCAGATCATAGAGTTGGTCATTGACAAAGTCAGTATTTGAAGCCAAATCTTCTTAGTTCTAATCTAGCATGTTTTCTGCTGTAGCACAATTCCTCTGAAGCTTTAGTGCAAGTTTCCAAAGCAACAGAACCAACACTCCAAAATTGTGCTGATCTTTGGGAAGCCCCAACCTAGAAAGACCAAATTTTATAGGACATTATGTGTGGGAAAAATATAAATGAAAAAATCCTATGATTCTACCTCACATATAGTAAATTGTGACAAAAAAAAGGAAAATGACAATTGTTGGGGGTGGGAGGAGGAACAGACACACTAAAATACTGTTAAGTATAACTGGAATGGGATAACCATTCTGGAAAGCATTTGAAACAATACCCCAAATGTCACTAACCTGTGCTACAAGACTTCTACCATAAGGAGATCAGAACAAAGGGAAAGGATACATAGAAATAAAAAAATTTATGACAGCAGTTTTTGTGGTAACAAAGAACTGGGGGAAAAAAGAGAGATACCTGCTGAGTGGAGAAAGGATGAATAACTTATATGAATACAATAGATTACATTATTGAAAATTATGAAAAGGATGGATTCAGAGAGACATAAGAACTTACATGAATTGATGTAGAGTGAAATGCACAGAACTAGGAAAGCAATTTCTGTCACACTTAGAGCATAGTAAAGAAAATCAACTTTGAAAGGTCTAATAATGCTGATTAATGCAAGGACTAACAGGGCCTCCAGGGGATCAATGACAAAGCATGCTATCTACCTCCTGGCAGAGGTGATAGAGGTGAGAGGCAGAATGATTTCAATTTTCAAGCACAGTAAATTCATGAATTTGTTTTGGATGATGAGGTAATTTGGTACAATTATAATTTGTAAAATACTTTACATGATGCTTAGTACATAATAAGCACTTGTTAAATGCTGGTTTCCTTCCTTCCTTAAAAGCAGGGATTGTTTCATTTTTTGGTCTGTCTCCCCAACACCCAGCACAGTGACAGACATTTATTAATTCTTGCTGGTTACTTGATAATCTAATCTCCCCTCATGCACAAGGCCTGCCATACTCTCACTCATCAAAACTTAGTTTTTCTAGATTTCATCTTCTAAGAACAAGGTGACAGGTAGTTGACCTGATTGTTTTATTTATGTTGAATATAGAATACAAAAGGATACCCCCACAGTTAATTTCCTTTTTGGGAGATCCTAAATATTAGAATGATCTTTTGGAGGCAATGCTTTCATCTTGTTGCCAAACCCAAATTCCTAAGGGGGGACAGTTTCAACCTAGATAGAGATGGAGAGGGGAAATCTTGTGAGTTCAAATCACATCATTAAGGCAGGTTTAGAATTTAGACAGAGAGAACCTCCCAGTCCCATAACAATGGCCAAAGATCTGTCCCTAGGTGAGGAGAAGAGAAAGCATCTTAGCCTCCAAACACCTAGTCTCTGCATTAAGTTAGTCTTGCCTCTAGTCTTTGCCTGTACTTGGTATCCGGTTATAACCCTGTGCCTTGACTTCTAGACCATATTTTACAGGCACCAAGTATATGGCACCAAGATGACTGATATTAAATTCAGTGACTAATTTCTCAACTCTCTGACCTTAGTCTCTTAGAGACCTTAGTCTCTGCTGCTGAATCTCCTGGACATTAAGTTCTATCTGCCCATCCTTATCTGTCATTGTTACTTGTTTTTGTCAGTCAGTCAATACATGTACTTTTTAAGGACACATTTTGTACCTGTGCCAGAAACTGTGGTAAATGCTACTCTACCCCAAACTCTTTTCTCTTACAGATGCGGAACTTGTCCTGCTCAATTGAACTTCTAGTTGTCTACTTCATCCTAAATTCTGATTTTCTGATTTTCCTGAGGTCTTTAGTACTTTTATATAACAAAGGACAAACAACAACAAATATAAACATATACAAATAATTGTAGATATGGCACCTACTATGTGAAACTTTAGGGAAATACATAGGCTCTCTCTTCCCCCCCCCATCCCCCCATCTCTCTGTCTCTGTCTACTTCTCTCTCTCTTTCTCTCTTACTCTGTCTCTCTGTCTCGCTCTCTCTGTCTCTTTCCATCTCTTTCTCTCTCGCATGCACGCTCTCTGGCTCTTTTTCTCTCTGTCTCTCTCTCTCTCTGTCTCTGACTCTCTCTTTCCTTCTCTCTCTCTGTCTCTCTCTCTCTCTCTCTCTCTCTCTCTCTCTCTCTCTCTCTCTCTCTCTCTTTCTCTCTCTTGCTCTATCTTTCTCTGTCTCTCTCTCTGTCTCTGTTTCTGTCTCTCTTTCCCTCCCATCATCACTGTTTGATTTCTTCCCATTTAGTAGGAAATTCCTTGGGGACTGAATCTCAAAACTCTCAAGTAAAAGATTCTCAGGCTTTGCTCTTTGCCTCAGTTTACTTCTAGGGAAACGGACCTGGAACTTGTTGAATGAATATTAGCCTTTTTTCCTCAGGCTTAGTAGAGTACCATATAGCCCCAAATATTTGTGTCTTGCCTCTATTTCCTTTTTTCCTAAGTTCTTTTGCTGAGCTCTAGTGTAACACAGAGTGGTGACATGCTATTGTCCCAGCCTAAGTAACCCTACCCTAGCTGGCAGGTAGTCCAATACATGTTAAATATAATGAGTACATGTTAGATCCAATATACATATACATAATTATACAGTTATCTTGTTGCACAAGAAAAATCAGATCAAGAAGGAAGGAAAAGAAAAACTGAGAAAGAAAGAAAGCAAATAACAAAGAGAGTGAGAATGCTATGTTGTGTTCCACAATCTGTTCCCATGGTTCTTTCTCTGGGCTCTCTTTGTCACTGCTCAAGTGGAATTGGTTTGATTCATCTCATTGTTGAAGAGAGCCACTTCCATTAGAATTGATCGTTTATATACTCTTATTGCTATGTATAATGACCTCCTGGTTCTGCTCATTTCACAGCATCAATTCATGTAATTCTCTCCAGATCTTTCTGAAATCATCCTGCTGGTCATTTCTTACAGAACAATAATATTCCATAATATTCATATACCACAATTTATTCAGCCATTCTCCATCTGATGGGCATCCATTCAGTTTCCAGTTTCTGGCCACTACAAAGAGAGCTGCCACAAACATTCTTGCACATACAGATCCCTTTCCCTCTTTTAAAATCTCTTTGGGATATAAGCCCAGTAGTCACACTGCTGGATCAAAGGGTATGCACAGTTTGATAACTTTTTGAGCATAGTTCCAAATTGCTCTCCAGAATGGTTCTCAACAGTGTATCAGTGTCCCAGCATAACTTGTATTTTAAAGAAGTTTGAGAGGTCATAAGGATCAGAGAAAATGTCTAGTCCTCCATCTTGTTGGTCATATGCTCCAGAAATATCCATCACTTGCATACAAGTCAAGTTCACTCTCTGAAGCGTCCCTTGACTCTCCTTGTCCAATGCACTATTCCTTCTCCAAAAACTCTCTCCATACTCATGGTCAGCAATAATCAATCAACAAAAACTTTCTGGTGTCTTCCACACACAGTACTCAGGGCTGAGCACTTACAAGGTAATGTCTTGAACTGTTCAATAACTGTGGGATCCGACATTTTCTCCCCAACAGGATGATGGAGGGTAAGTCCTCGACTATATCCTGTATTTTTTAATACTCTCCACAGAATTGCCAGGTGACTGCATTTGTTCTTGGCTTCCCTGGAGGTGGATACAATTTCAATATGGTCCTTTTCTAGAATCAGAGAACCTGGCCAGGTCTGAATCCCAGCCCTGCCACTTATACTTCTCCAACCTGAGATGTTGCTTAACTTGGCTTTGAATAGATCTTGCATAAAATGACTAATTGAATGAACTCTAAAATTCCTTTTAGTTCTAAATTTATGAACTTGTGATCGAAGGGTACTTGTATTTGTCGTATATCTTAGAACTGAGCTAACTTCTTAGAACTGATTTTAACTCCTAGGAGGTTTCCAATCAGAAGAATTATCAGTAGGGGGCTTGTAGGGCTTTGCTTCAAGGTGCCCCCATTTTGGAGAGGGGACATCTCCTTCTGATGACTACCATCCTTGCAGCTTGCCTCTTGATTCCCCAACTGGTTTCTGAGAGTTTTAACCATCCTGGCTTTCAAGATCCTTTGATAGAGAGGTATCATTCTAAGTTTGCTTTACCCCCAAATTCCATGTCATTCTCTTCTCTAGCTGCTATTCTAATCAAATTGTATTTGCTCTAAGTGAAAATATTCCTGAACCCAGGAATTGGGGCTCATATGGAATGTCCAATGTGCAAGGGCTTTCCTGGAATGGAAAGTCTCTGACAGTGGAGAGCTTCCACTGACCTCTGGGTTTTCCCTTTACTTTCCTTGAATTTGATGCTATTGATGAGAGGATAATACCTTCCTTGATTCTTTCATTGCATGTAATCCACCCCTTCCCTAACTGTGACAGGAAGCACTGAGAAAACAGAGAGTATTCCAAACAGATGCGGTCACTGCCACCCTGATCCATATGAATAAATCTGTCACAGGTTTTTAATTATTCTTGAGATAGTTCCTGTTATTATGGGATTTTTCCTTGTGTTTTTGTAAAAGAAACTGTCATGGATGGCTGAACATCGTATGCTCTGACTTTGGCCAGACAGATTTAGTTCAGAGGAGCAGCCCAGCAAGAGGGAGCATGAAGCAAAATTGGAATTCAATGTATGGACCAGGATTGGGGGAGGAAGGTAGACTTTGACTCCAAACAGGACTATTCAAGTAGGGGGAGTGAAGTGTGGGTAAGGGATAGGGAGAGGAGGGGAGTGAAGGCCACAGATCCAAACACAGAAGCAGGATTTGTTGTCAAGAAGTTAGAAACAATTTGTTGTGATGCAGACAAAATTTCCGGGTGTTCAGATTACTGTAGCTTCACAATCCCTATTATGTGGATGGGGACTTGTATTTTTAGATCTTTAAAAAGTACCCATTGTTGACCTTCCAACTGGGCACATGCACAGTAGCAACAAGATTATACAACTAAGGTGCTGATAAAAGTCAACCAAAAGGCCAACTCCAGAAACAGTAGAAAGACTGCTGAGCCCATTTCAGTCTGCTCTGATCCAGAATAAATATCTCTATTCATTATTCTGGGCTACTTAAGGTCAGGACATACTTTAAGTTTGCACAGACCAGTAATCCAATCATATTTTGGATCTGATATTACTGTTATTCCCTTATCTTTCTGGAGGAGGGGGAGAAAGGAAAGAAAGAGAGAGAGAAGAGGAGGAAAAAGAGGAGTTTTCCTGGAATGAGTTACCAATAGAATAGTATAAACAGGCACAGTCTTGTGGTCAGGAAAACTTGGGTTTAAACTCTAATTTTCTTTTCTTTTCTTTTTTTTTGAGCCTTGCCCTGTAGAAATGCATTGACCAGTCATGGATCTTATTCTTCTACTGATCAAAATAGAACCTGCTCTCTTTCCAAACTGGGCCAGTTTGTCACTTCTTGACAGCCTAGTGGCTCCCAGACATGAGGACTGATCAGAGAGGGCCAGACTAGTCCTTCTGAAGCTCAGAATTCTCAGATTAAAGCTTTCTACTAGCTTCAGCC
This sequence comes from Sarcophilus harrisii, assembly GCF_902635505.1. NCBI lineage: Eukaryota > Metazoa > Chordata > Mammalia > Dasyuromorphia > Dasyuridae > Sarcophilus > Sarcophilus harrisii. The sequence goes on from NC_045431.1 coordinate 116,237,989, forward strand.
TCCTCATTAGCAGGGATTCTAGGCCTGAGTCCCCAGGAATGGTTCAAATCCTATTTCGATATTATTCACTACTTGACCATGGGCATGGATAAGTCATCTGACTTTCAAATAGAGAAATCTTTGTATATTTGTTCTTGATATATCTTTGAAGTAATTATCCCTGTGAAAAAGCTAAATGACATTTAACTGATTACATGGAACCACAGCACTAGTTGTAGGCTCCTAACAATGGGGGTGGAACATAGCTGATAAAACAGTAAAGATACCCCATATTCCTTAGGCTCCCTCTGAGAGGTAGGTCATGCAGCAGGCCTTCCTTTTTGAGAGAGAGCCAGGGCAAAAATGCTACACAGATATATATATATATACAATACCAAATATATATATAAGATAAGGATATCAGAATCCTAGAATTTCAGAATCTTGGAATTGTAAGAGACTTTGACAGTTAACTAGCCTGAACTTGAATTTCCCATCCTTCTTCACGCCCATGTCCAGCTGATTGCCAAAACCTCTCCATTTTGCCTTTGTTACATCTTTTATATACCCCCTCCTCTCCTCCAACGTTGACACTCCTCTAGGGCAAGTTCTCATTACTTTATGCTTGGACAATAGCAATAACCTTCTGGGAGGGTCTGCTGCCTCAAGGCTTCTCCCAATTTCCAGTCCATCCTCCATTTAGCCACCAAAGTAATTATCCCTAAAATATAGGTTGAACATGTTGCCCACTATTTAATAAACTCCAGTGGCTCCCTATTGCCTCCAGGAAAACAAAATGCTTTGTTTGACATACAAAGTCTCTATAACCTAATCCCCTTCTAACTTTCCACTCTTATTCCTTACTCCCTGACATGTATTCTTTGATCCAGTGATAATGGCTTCCTGGCTTTTTCATGAATAATATTCTCCATCTCTAGGCTCCAGGCGTTTTCTCTGGTTGCTCCCCATCCCTGCAATGACCAAATTGACTTCTCTAGCTTCTCCTCAGCTCAACCTAAAATCCCTGCCTCAACCTCTTAATTTTAGTATCCTCCCTTTGTAAATTATTTTCTATTTATCCACCATATAGCTTGCTTTGTATTTGGCTGTTTGTATTTTGTGTTCCCCATTAGATCATAAGCTCCTTCAAGGCTGGCACAGTCTTGCCTTCTTTTTTTTTTTTCATCTCCAGTGCTTAGTACAGGGACTGGCACATAATAGATATTTAATAAAATGTTTATTGATTGATTGATCTAGCACATCCTGTACCATCCTATAGCCCATTTCTCTACTAGTGGTCATTCTTCAGACTTCCAGCAAGAAGCTGCCAACCCCTTTAGTGATTTAAATTATGTCATAACATTTGATCAGGATGGGTCTCTTAAACCAAACATAGAATTGAACTTATAGAAAAGATAAAAGATGGAATTATTGTTTGTCTTTTAAGAGAGGCACTATGGCATAGTAAATAGTGAGCTACCTCACAATCAAGAAGAGCAAGATTCCAATTCAGTCGAGGACATATTATTCCACCTTTCAGTACTCCAGGCAATTCTTATTAATCAATCGATATTTTAGTGGGGCAGCTAGGTAGTGAAGTAGACAGAGTGTTAGAACTGGAATCAGAAAGACTCACCTTCTTGTGTTCAAATTTAGCCTCAGACACTTACTAGCTGTTTTACCCTGAGCAAGTCATTTAACCCAGTTTGCCTCAGTTTCCTCACGTGGAAAAAGGGCTGGAGAAGGAAATGGCAAACCATACAGCCAAGAAAAACCCAAACTGGGTCACAAGAGTCCAACATGATTAACTGAACAATAGTGATTTAAGACCATTTTATCTAAGACTACAGCTTGCAGAATAATTGTTGATCTGGTTTGATAGGAGGAATTTCCACTGTGGGAGTTCTCTGCCCCCTAAAGAAATCACAGTTTGTGGATGGAGAAAGCATAGTTTTATACTTTAAGGTTCTTATCAATTGGATCTCAGATTTAGTCAGTAAGTTACCATTAAGCATATTCTATGGTGCCAGCCCTGAGCTAAATTCTAGGGATACAAAAAATATCCAAAGACTGTTACTGCCCTCAAAAAGCGCACAGTCTAATGAGCTAAAGTAGAAGTGAAAAGAACCTCAGAGAGCATCTAGCCCACACCTCTCATTTTATAGATGAGGAAGCTTCTAGGCACAAACAAATTAAAGATTTGCTCAAGATTATATGGTAGCTGGGCAACTAGATAGTGCAGTAGACAGAGCACCAGCCCTGAAGTTACAAGTCAGGAGGACCTGAGTTCAAATTTGACCTCAGACACTTAACACTTCCTAGCTGTGTGACCCTGGGTAAGCCACTTAATCCCAGTTGCCTCAGCAAAAATAAATAAATTCACATGGTAGCAATCATCAGAGGCTGAGGTTGAATCTGCTCAGTTCAGCCCAATGTATGACATTGGATAAGACACTCAGCCTCCCTAAGTTTAATAGTTTCCTCATCTGTAAACTTAGGGACTTAGACTTGATGATTTGTGATCCTAGGAACCATCAGAGTTGAGAAAGGAGACCAAAGCAGGTAAGTGACCTGAGGAGAGCTTTTAGTATGACTGTCTGTAAATATCCAGATTCCCAAGGTCAGAACGTTCCATAAAATGCAGAATTCTCTTTTTTATTGCATGGGCAGTCCCATAGGTGAGTAGCAGTGAGGTCTCAAAGCCTGTGGCAGATACCTGGAGAGATACGCTTTTCAAACATAAACTGAGGAATGGGGAATAATAAGAGGAGGAAGGGAAATGGAGCATATTAAAGAGTCAGATTTTGCCTTTGGAATGCACATTTCTTCATCCACCCAGTCCTGATGACAGAGAAGCTTGGGAGCAGAGCAATGGAAGAATGTTAGGAAAGGCTGCCAATGAAAAAGTGAATCGGCAGCAAATGTAAAGTATCCCTGGAGTATCATGTCAACTGAGGGGAAAATGATTCCATTGATTAAAAAAAAGCAATTACTATACTGCCTAAGCATAAGCCAGATTAACACTTTCCCCACAAACACATAACCCTCTTTAAAATGGCTTATATAAAATCTTAGAACAGAATAAGAAATATGTTTTAAAGCATTTTATTTTTGAAACATATGTACAGATAATTTTCACCCTAATAAAACCTGATGTTCTAAATTTTTCTCTCCCTTCCCCTCACCGCACCCCTAGATAGCAAGTAATCCAATATATGTTAAATATATTAAATAATTCTTCTATACATATACATTATCTTGCTCCACAAGAAAAATCAGATCAAAAAGGAAACAAAAAAGAAAGAAAAAGTGCAAGCAAACAACAATAAAAAAGTGAAAATACTATGTTGTGATCCACATTCAATCCCCACAGTCCTCTCTATGGCTCTCTCCATCACAAGACCACTGGAACTGGCCTGAATCCCCTTGCTATTGAAAAGAGCCACATCCATCAGAATTGATCATTGTATAGTTTTGCTGTTGCTGTGTACCTAGTTCTACTCACTTCACTTAGCATCAGTTCATGTAAGTCTCCCCAGGCCTTTCTGAAATCATCCTGCTCATTATTTCATATAAAACAATAATATTCTATTATTTTCTTATACCATAATGTGTTCAGCCATTCCCCAACTGGTGGACATTCACCCAGTTTCCAGTTCTTCGCCACCACAAAAAGGGCTGCTACAAACGTTTTTGCACATGTCAGTTCTTTTCCCTTTTAAAATTATCTTTATGGGATACAGACTCAGTAGAGACACTGCTAGATTAAAGGGTATGCACAGTTTGATAGCCCTTTGGGCATAATTCCATATTGCTAAGAGATATATTTTAATCATACCCACTGATTCATTGATTTTATTGTATGACTGTACTTTTTTGTTACAAGGGAAAGCTTCCATTTTTTTTAAAGGGGGAGAATTCATGGATATTGATAGAGATGAAAAAAAGAAAAAGAAAATAAAGCTTAGCTAATCAATATAATTTTTTTAAATATGAAGAAGAGAGCAGTTGATAGTTCAAAGGAAGGCACATACAAAAAAACAGGTAGTTTTGTTACTGCTATATTAGTTGTAGTAGATAATTAAAACAAAGCTTCAGTTCATCTTTCAGCTGAGTCTGACTTTTTGTGATACAGTTTTGGGGTTTTCTCAACAAAGATACTAGAGTGGTTTGCCATTTCCTTCTCCAACTTATTTTACAGATGAGGAAACGGAGGCAAACAGGGTTACGTGACTTGTCCAGGGTCACACAGCTAGTAAGAGTTTCCAAATTTGGACTCAGAAAGATGTCTTCCTGGCTTCTGGCCCTTGTCTATCTATTGCATTCCTAGCTGACCTCTTAAGTTCACAGTCACACATTTAATCCTCTTTTCTGAACTTTAAATACTAAAATGTTGATATTTGTTCATTCATAATAAAAAATAAATTTGAAAAATAAAAGCCTTAATACATGCTTCTAATAGAGCTTTATAAAACGTTTACAAGACACTTTATATCTATTGTCTTATTTGATCTGCACTAGAGTGAAGTAGTTGCTGTTGTTGTGCTCATTTTTATAGATGAGGAAACCGAAGTAAATTCTTACCCATTGTGTTCCATTCAAGCAAATTTGGGTGGAAGTAGCCCCTTTGTGTAGATCAAAGTTTAAACAGTGGGTCTTAATCCCATATGAGTCAAGTAACTGAATGTGGAGATTTCAAAAAATTTGGCAACAGTAAAAGTATTAAATATTCTGCCAAGATTTAATTTTTATGAAAAAAATAAGCATCTCATTAATATGAAAATTTACTTGAGTGAAAAATATTTAAGAAGCCCTGGTCCAGATTTTCCAAGGTTGGAAATGATCTGGGTAGTTTATTTGAGATAGTCTCTTTATGCAAGAGCAAAATGATATCACTCTCTCAACTCCTCATTGAAGTGAGATTACTTCTTATTGTACTATTCATTCTTTCATTAATTAAGAACTGATTGCCATCCTCAGGAACTCTACCTTTCCCAAGGTCATAACAGTTATAAGCCCATCACCATATTGTCTTTGGCATTCAAGAATGTCACTGACCTTTTTTTATTAACACTAGCATTATTTGTTTTTTTTTAATAATAGTTTTTTTATTTTCAAAATATATGCAAAATTATTTTCAGCATTCTCCCTTGCAAAACCTTGTGCTCCAAATTTTTCTCCCTCCTTACTCTCTCCCTAGACAGCAAGTAATCCAATATGTTAAATATGTGCAATTCTTCTGTACATGTTTTCACATTTATCATGTTTGCTAACATTATTAATAAAATGATTAATTACTCAGAAATTAAATCTCCCAAGCTTTTAAAATGTCACAACACAATGAGCACAAATTTCACACACCACAGTGACTCCTACAGAGCCATTTATTGTACTAATAGACAATAAAATCTATTAGTAAAGACTATCTTTAGGGTCTTCACTTGATCCATCAATCCAAAGTTATCATGTAAAGCTATATATAGTACCGTAAACTCAGGGTAGCACCAGTCTGGATAACAATAACTATCCCAGCATTATGTGTGGGATCAGTAGTAGGTCAGTACAGTTCTTCATTATTCACATAGCTTTTCCCATTATCTCTAAAGTAGAGGACTAGAGGGACTGTGAGGGACTAGAACTTGAATCCTTTGAGCCCATTTTCTTGCTTTTTAGCTTATGTAGCATCTTTGGGTCTCTTATCGGCATTAACAAATGAGGAATCTAGAAAGATTTCCTATAGGAGATGACACTGGAGTTGAATCTTGAAAGCAGTTAGGGATTCTAAAAATAGAAAACAGTTAGAAAATGTAGCTCAATTTTATACCATGGCACAAGGAAGAAGGATAATATTTTGGTAAGTAAAAAATACTTAGGAACCAAGTGTCATAGTTTCTTTACTGTTCTCTACTCCTTGCTTACTCTGTGTTTATTCAATTACAAAGATTACAGATAAAGAGCTGAATAGGATCTTAAAAGTCAACTATTTCAATCCTATGATTTTGCAGTTGGGCCCTAAACCCAGCTCTCCTTTCAATATGATAGAATTTTGCAATCAAATCAAAGTTACTTATTATATGTATAGTGCTCACTATGCTATGGACTTGGTTGAGCACTATTGTTCCTGCATCATGGGGGATACAAAAAGAATCTGGCACTGGACCTGATTTTACAAAACTTGTGACTCAACCAGGAAAACACATGAAATGAGTCAGTAACAAAATGTATGGCTGCTTAGAGTTTAAAATAAGAATACAAAGAAAAAAGGGAGCCATTTGGACTGGCCTAGCTACAGAAAGCTTCCTGGGATGGGGTAGCACTTGGGAAGGACCTTGAGAGATGGAACAATATTTAGAGTGGCAGGGGAAAAGAGCAAGAGGCATTTCAGTAAGAATGAAGAAAGAAAGAAAACAAGCATATATTAATACTATGTGCAAGGCAATATGCTAAGTGTTTTAAATTTTTTTTATTTGATCCTCACAAATACCCTGGGTTGTTGTTATTTTTTTCACATTTTAATAGCTTTTAATTTTTCTAAACACATGCAAAGATAGTTTTCAACCTTTATCTTTGCAAAACCTTGTGTTCCAACTTTTTCTCTCTCCCTCCCTATTCCCACAACCAGCAAACAATCCAATATAGGCTAAATATGTACAATTCTTCTAAATATATTTCCAATATTTGTCATGCTGCATAAGAAAAATAAGATCAAGAAGAAAAAAAACATGAGAAAGAAAAAAACAAGCAAATGAACAACATCTATCAAAAAAAAAAAAAAGGTGAAAATACTATACTTTGATTCACATTCAGTCTTCACAGTTCTCTCTCTGGTTTGTGGATGGCACTTTCTATCACAAATCTCTTGGAATTGCCTTATTGTTGAAAAGAGACAAGCCTGTCCATTTGATTATTACATAATCTTGTTGTTGCTGTGTACGGGGCTCTCTTGGTTCTGCTCATTTCACTCAGCATCAGTTCATGTAAATCTCTCCAAGCCTCTCTGTATTCATCCTGTTGGTCATTTCTTACAGAACAATAATATTCCATAACATTCATATACCACAACTTTTTCAGCCATTCCCCAGCTATTGAGCATCCACTCAGTTTCCAGTTCCTTGCCACTACAAAAAGGGCTGCCACAAACACTGATGTGGGTCCTTTTCCCTTTTTTATGGTCTCTTTGGGATCCAGGCCCAGTAGAGACACTGTTGGATCAAAAGGTATGGACAGTTTTATAGCTCTTTGGGTATAGTTCCAGATTGTCCTCCAGAATAGTTATATTAGTTCACGACTCCATCAACAATGTGTTAGTCTTTCAGTTTCCCCACATTCACTCTAACATTTATCATTGTCTTTTCCTTTCATCTTAGCCAATCTGAAAAGTGTGAAGTGGCAATCAAAGTTGGTTTAATTTGCATTTCTCTAATCAATAGTGATTTAGAGTATTTTTCATACAACTAAAAATAACTATATATAAGGCTGAATTTGAATTCAGGTGTTTTTAACTCTAGGTCCAGTGTTCCCTATACTGTGCTACCTGATTGCCTCTAATGAACATAGTCTTCATTTAAGCAAGGCTAAAATTCAATTGAATATGGCAAGCTTTTTAAGAATGCATCTAAGGGCAGCTAAGGGGGTGCAGTGGATAGAGAACTAGCCCTGAAGTCATGAGGAGCTGAGTTCAAATCTTGTCTTAGATACTTAACACTCCTGGCTGTGTGACCCTGAGCAAGTCACTTAACCCCAATTGCCTCAGAGGGAAAAAAAAAAGAATACATCTAGTATGCAAACATTTTGTGTGCTTATATTCCAAAATCTTTGTCTATAGTCCTAAATCTATACTTAGCATCTTGAGGGGAAAGAAAAGTGATGTTTAAGAATTGGATTGTCTAGATTGGTCGTCTACCCAGCCCAATTCCCTAAAAAGCCGCCAAGCTTGCACTTCCTCTAACTTGGTTTGAAACCAAGAAAAGCTCAATAAGCTTCCTGGGAACAATCACTGTTGTACCTCCCAGGAGTCCAGCTAAGTTTGTAAGATAAGAAGCTGGGCTAACTGAACCTTTAGTGAAGCCTGTGAGGGAGGAATCTAAGACTTTAGGAAACTTATCACCTGTGAATTAATGTCGTTCCGAACTAGAAGAAAACCCAGAGACCAATCCTTCAAAGAGAGGCTTTGCTCAGGTCTGGGGAAAAACAACCCTTTATGAATCAAACATTGGTTAGTATTCTGGGAAAGAAAAGGTCTCGGGGGTTGGGGAGAACCAGAGAGGATATTCTTTGATGTTTTATTTAAAGATACTGCTTAATCATTCAATAAGAAGATCCTTTAAAACCATGAAATTGCCCAAAATGTGGCAGGTATATGATAAAGTAATAAGAATTTTTTTTCAAAATTGTAAGACATTTAGAAAACATTCACTCACTTGTTGTTTTGCCATAATCAAAAGAGCTTTGACTATTTTCCTAAAATAAATAAGAGACAAAAAAATGATTAGAGAAAAGAGAAAAGTGAATAAAGAAAAATATTTTTTAATAAATGACTTCTGTGAACAGGAATGAGATACTCTTGTTATTAGAATATTTTTTATATATTCTTTTTGACAAGTGAATAATCAGAAGATGTTGGTATAAAATGATATGACAGGTTACCTTTAATAGCTCCCTCAAAAATAACCACAGAATGCCATAGAGAAATTAAGATGTCTGAAATCATTTTAAAAATTACTCAAAGATATAAGCAAAGATATCTCTGCCACAAAAAGGAAATATCATGGACTAAAACCAACAGAAATAAAAAGCTAAAAGACAGATGTATACTGAAGTCTTATCAATGATGTATGTCATAAATAAAGCAATAATTTTCTCAAGATAAAATTAAATTGATAATAAATTATTTAAGAGGGAATTAAATGAAAAAAGATTGAAAAATAAGAGAATTAATTGTAAGGAAATTCGGATCAAGGTGATTCATGGTTTTTACTCAGTAGTTTAGATATATCTATGAGGGAATATGAACAAAACAATTGACTCAATTAAAATAGAATTATTTTACTGGAGGACAGAATGGTCAAAGGAATACTACAAAAAAACCCAGAAAATTACTCAACTGCAAAAAAAAATTGGAAAAATACAAACTAAAGTGATAAAGCTAGGAGGTAGATCAAGCGAGATATACAAAATCAAGTAAGTGTACACTTACACCCAAGCATGAAGTGTAATTTAAATAATTACACTTCCCAAAACCTCATAAAAAGAAAGTTATGTCTGATAACATATTTGACAAAAGTATACAAGCAAATTTCTCAGAAATATTTAAAATGAAGGACATGACAAATAAAATTTACAGGTTATCAATATGAATGAATCCAAAATTCAATTCATCCAGACATATCATTGTCAAGCATTAAGAAAACAGTGACAAATAGGTTATCATTGTCAAAAATGAAGACTTTCATATATCAAAATTCATAAATTTGAATTGTATTGGCTTTTATCTATAAATGCAAGAAATGGAATCTATATCAAAAGTTTTAAAATGTAGGAGTTGAGCTCCAACTTGAGTTTTAAGCAAAAATAAAAAGATATTCTGCAGCAGCTAGTTGTGGGTAGTAGATAGAACACCAGCCCTGAAGTCAGGAGCACCTGAGTTCAAATTTGACCTCAGTCACTTAACACTTCCTAGCTGTATGACCCTGGGCAAGTCATTTAACTTCAATTGCATCAAGGGAAAAAAAAGACATTCAAAAATCAAGAGGATTGAAAAATTCTTAGAGAAAATATTGGATCTTAAGAAAGCTTTTAACTTTAAAAAATAAGCAAGAGAAAACTATATCTCTGTCTCTATAGCTATCTCTACACATGTGTGTGTATATATATCTATATCTCTTTATATATAAAATGAATAATTTCATCCTTTTCCCCCCATTAATACATGGTCAAAATCTTACCCTGAAGAAATGAAGAAAAAAATGAAAAAAACATGAGATCAACTCTATGACCCCCCTGGTTATCATCTTTTGTCCCTCTATAATTAGGGGATTGTCCAGTTTTTACAAAAATGTATAGCATTCATAGTATTATAAATATAAGGAAATTTATTTAATATTTTCCTACATGTCAATGTAAACTTATAAACAAACTGAACATATATATGTATTTGTGTAGGTAGATAGATAAAGTTAACAAGTATTAGAAGAGATTGATAGGAAGAGAAAATCCATTCACAATAATATCATGATGTGACATGACCATTATCTTAATAAAACGTATGCAAGATGAGTTGCATGTGTGCATAAAGACCACTATAAAATAAAGGAGTCCTAATAAAATTCTGGAAGAAGTAAATAATTGGAAACCTATGAAATATATATGGACAGATAGTTCTTAAAGAAGGGGGAAATATCAATAACCACCTAAAAACTGCTAAAACTTCATAATAATAAGAGAAGTATTTATAAAAATAGTTCTGAGACTCAGATGCCCATTAAATTATCAAAATTATCTGGTATTTGTAGCATACCAGAATCAGGAAGATCCAGGTTCTATTCGTGTTTCTAACAAAAATAGAGAAAGATGCAATTCTGTATTACAAAGCACAAATATCAATGCAAACACAATTAAAATACTGGAAATAACATGCTGCAATATAGCAATACAACAATAACAAAAAGTATTATAATCAAGAATGATTTATATCAGGAATGTTTTTATATAGAAGAAATAATCATTATAAGTAATGTTCATAAGAAAAACTGTGACTGTATCAATAGATGTGGAAAAAGCCTTTGATAAAATTCCACATTTATTTATGATTGAGATACTATAAAATTTAACATTAGAAGAATTTTTTTCTAATATAATAAAAAAGTATTAGTATGAAACCAAGAGCTAGCACTATATATTTGGAAAATATTTGGAAAAAAGATGAACTTTTCTCACTAAAAACAAGAGAAAAACTGGGCTATCTATGATGACCATTAGGGTGACTATGGTTATGGATAAATATTTTAATATCCTAATCCTCAATTTGCTCATTCATAAAATGGGGACAAATAATATCTGTAGTATATATGATTGATATAAGACACAAATGAAATTGTGTGTATAAAGAGACTTGCAAATTTTAAAGTGTTATATATAAATCATTTATTATTCTTTCAGCAAATTAAAATGTAATTCATATAATTATAAATTTAGAGCTGAAAGATACCTTAGAGGTTAAGGGGTTCAACCCATCATTTTACAGATGAGAAAACTGAGATTCACAAGTTAAGAAATGTAGCATCAGGAACAGAATTTGAACACAGTATTCACAGTGTTTTTTTTCCTGAGTATAGTGATTTGAACTCATTTAAGATAATTTGAGACTTTCTCATCAGTGGCTATTGTGGAAATTGCCAAGCTGACCTTTTCCTTTCAGTAATAGCGAAGAGCTGACAACGTCAGCCAATGCGTTACCTATTACATCTGATTTGGGCTTAGCTATAGTGATACTTTAGTAGTGTGTATGTCACCATAGCAGCTAGGTGATGCAAGGGTTAGGTGAGCACTGCCCATGAAATCAGAAAGACTCATTTTCCTGAGTTCAAATCTGATCTCAGAGAATTACTAGCTTTGTTACTGTGGACAAGTCACTTAACCTCGTTTACCTCAGTTTACCTCAGTTTCCTCATCTGCCAAATGATTTGAAGAAGGAAATAGCAAACCACTGGGATTATGAAGAATCAGAAACAAGGGAAACAACTGACAACAAACAAAATGTATCACCAATGAACTCACTCTAAGTCCTCACCTATCTAGCCACTTCTTTTCTTCTCTTATTAAGGAATTAATCAAACCACACCAATTTCTTTATAAGAATAAACAACTTAATTAGAATAAGTGATAATGGCAGTAGCATTACTCACATGCACCATCAGCTGTATATACCACTGAATCTCTAGAGTCATCCCCTCCTAAAAGTAGAACCCTTTCTAGTCCAAAATTCACCTCTTGTCAAGATGAGAGATAATCTGGACAGTCATCATCTTAAATTTGAACATCTCTTCTTCCCATGAAAACAAAATCTGGATAACTCTTTTTCAGGTGAAAATTGGTTAGATAGGCCATTTCCAACTTGGTGATTCTATGGTTTTGTGAAACGGAGAGATAGACTGAATTAACTGATGACTCATGTCTACAGTAAAATTAGAATGTCTTGTGGAAGTTTGGTCACCAATCAAGGGAGAAATTCTCTGATCCACACCAAACAGGATTCCCTCCCCTTCTTCGTTCTTTCCTGCAATATAGCTAACACATCCTTTTTTTCTTGTTTATAGAAATTTACCATAAACCTCAGTTCATACATTATTAGTCTTTCTTGTCACTGTGGCACTAACACCATGTAGCCCTTTTTGTACTAATCCTCAGTTATCTCTCCTCTGCTTACATTTGTTGTGTATTTCAAATTTAGTACAGTAGTTCCAACACTTCCCTGCTCATTGACTAGCCTCTTCTGAGTTGCCTTCTTGTTTATATGTATTTAAATGATTCATTAATGTTTTTTATTTTATCACACTATCACTACCCAGATACTCTGCCTTACTCTATCCTTCTTCCTGCCCCCCAAAAAGCCCTCTTCCCTTAAAACATACAAATTCATACATTGGCTATGTCTAGATTTGAATGTCTCATTCTATACCTCTAATCCATCACTTCTATGGCAAGAGATGAGCCACTTCATCATTGGTCCTCTGGAGTCACAGTTAGTCATTGCATTAATGAGAGTCATTAACTATTTCAATTTTTTGTTTCCCTTCAGACTGCTGTATAAATTGTTCCCCTGCTTCTGTTTTTTTCAATCTGCAATGTTTCAAAAGAGATTGTCATTTTTCTATTTGCATCCCAGCATTTGCTCATAGTAAGTGCTTAATAAATGCTTTTGAAATTTTTCTTCAATTTATTTATTCCTTTTCTCTGGTGGAATAATTTTGCAATATATTTATATATCATAGTTATTTAACAATTCTTTAATGTATAGGCAACCATTTTGTTTCCAGTTCTTTGATTCAACAAACTTTCTATTATAAATATGGGGTCTTTCCCTCATTCTTTGATCTTTTTGTGGAATATGCAGTAGTGGTATTGCTGAGTAAAAGGGTATTCACAGTTTAGTGACTTTTTGAATATAGTTCCAAATTTCTTTCCACTATGGATGAATCAATTCACAACTCCACCAAGAGAACATTAGCATGTCTACCCTCTAGCCTTTCATCCTTTTTAAGCCAGTTTATTTTATAAGTCTCAGGATATGAGTTCCTATCTATCAAAAAAATAATTGGGGTGGAGCAACCAGAGCTCTGTCCAGGGCACCAAAATTTAGAGAAGTGCTGATAGCATTTATTTTCTAGCTACACATTATTCTTTTTTTAATTAATTAAAATTTGTACTCCCTAACTCCCATGAAGGCTAGTCCCTCCTCTCTCCCTAATTGGTGATTTCCCTTCCCTAGCACGGATCTCAGGGTCCTGGGCATCTCTGGTTCCCTGCCATAGGGTCTCTAATTGGAGGTCTCTCCCTTTATTCTCACCTAAATTTGTCATCAAAAGTTAAATTGAGAATGAGTTTTAGGACACTTTTGCTTGATACCAGTATTACTAGTTATAGCTTTAACTCCTTGAAATCAAATCTTGTAAAGTAATTCCATCAAATTTCAATTTACTTGAGCACAGATCATCCAATATACATTTCTCCAGCAAACACCACACTGGGGACTCAACTTGTGAGTTCAAGTGGGAACTGGGATAGTTGTCCCAGAGCATGTGCTACATCAGAAAGATGATAGAAAATCAGCGAATATGGAGGAGTCATTTCTAGTTTTAATCATAACATTCATTTTGAGGGGTCTAGCAAATATGATCTAATGTTAGTTTATTCATTGTTTGTCCTTTGTTCTGGAAGAGGACCATGACATCAGAAAGGTGATGAAATAACTTGTAAGTGAATTGGATTTCAATGAGGAAGGGCTGTGCAAAGTCACCAGCCTCTCTCTGTTCCAGAGCCATCTGGATCCAGCAGCAAGATACAGACCAGGACAACTGAAGATGGTCCTGGATGCAGTAGATTAAGGGTAAAGGAAGACCTGGTTTTGAAACTTGCCTCAGACACTCACTTGTGTGACCCTGCACAACTCATTTAACTTCTCCTCATGTGGAAACACAAGAGAGTTAAAGCCTAATGACTACTAACATCCTTTCCACCTCCAAATTAAGGGACTTTGGGTTAGTTTCTTCATCTACAAAATGAGAAGGGCTGGATGTTGATGATCCTTAAAGTACCTTTTAGCTCTAAATGGGTGTGAAGTCAGGAAGATCTGAGTTCAAATGCAGTTTTAGGTAATTACTAGCTGTATAACTTACTAGCTGGGCAAATCACTTAATTTCCATCTGATTCAATTTCCTCAACTATAAAATGGCGATAATAATAGCATATACCTCCCTGGGTTCTTGTGAGGCCCAAATGAAATATTTGTAAAGCACTTAGCACAGTACTTGGAACACAGTAGGTGGTTAATAAATGCTTCCTTTTTTCCTAAAATATCACTTAACTTCTTTGGCCTCAGTTTCCTGCTCTGTAAAAAATTTAAAAAAAGAACTGGATTGGATTTGATAAACTTTAATATCTCTTCTAGCTTTAAATCTATAAACCTGTGATACTTCTCTGAATGTAGGTCTCTGTCTTTAGCTAAGATCTGCACAACTGGTGGAATAAAACTTCATAATGTTTTCCTTTTCAATCTGATTTTTCTTGTGCAGCATGATAATTGTGGAAATATGTATAGAAGAATTGCACATGTTTAACATATATTAGATTACTTGCCATCTAGAGGAGGGAGTGAGGGAAGGGAGGGAAAAATTTTTGGAACATAGCCTTTGAAAATTATTTTTAAAAAAAGAAAATTATCTATGCCTGTGTTTTGAAAATAAAAAGCTTTAATAAAAAAAAAAAAAACTTCATAATGGGGCAAAGAAGCAATTATTGGTGTCCTAAGCCAACTGCAAGCTAGATGTCAATTGAACTAATGTTTCCTCCTTTTCAGAAAAGGAGTTGCCAGTGCCTTCAACCTTCAACGTGTGTTGTAAGATGAATTGGAAATAAAAACAAAAACAAAATCCCCAAGGTAACTAAGAGGCTGCCCATTGTCATTTCAAATGCAAATGCAAAATCTCAAAAGCAAATCGTAAAGCAGCCTTGCCAAGGGGAGACAGTGGGGCAGGCCAGGGGCACCTGGTAAGCCACCGATGCTCTGAAAAGGGGCTCATCTCCCTAGAGCCTTGAGCCCTTTAATTCTCAACTTTGCAAAGCTAGAATAGAACTTTATCTATCTTTCCCTCCTCCCCCCCCCCCCAAAAAAAAATGTCCCTGCAGGGCCAGAAATATTCAAATCAGAAAATGTTCTTAGAGTTGCCACAAAACCTTTGATCTGAAGAAGCCTGCTGTTTTACTTAGAGGAACAGCAGGGGATAGGGGTGGGGGATGGGGTCCTTATTTCAACTGACGATTTGAAAGACTGAATCTGACATCAGAGAAAAATAACTGAAATCAAAGTTGTTGGGCCTGAGAATGTGTGTGCATAATTTGTAGGGGCTGCGTACAACTCTATCTCTTCTGTGAGTGTTGTGGCTTTCACTCTGGACATAGAGGAGATGCCCACTTCCACAATGATGTGATGATAGATAACATAAAGCATCTGGGATGTAAAGGATGTGCGAGTCCTGTCGTGTATGGGATCAGGGATGAGGCGGGGAGAAAGGGTCAGTAAGCACTGCCCTCCACAACTTGGGCCGTTGGCCAGCGTGGGCAATTCTGCCGCCCCACCTGTCCCGCCCTCTCTGAGAATGCCTGAGAAGCCATGAGACAGCACCCTCTGGAGCCACAAGCTGGGATAGAGCATCATCCTGCCTTCTGGTGGCTGACTTTTCTCATCCAGAAATTGAAGGATTTAAAATAGATGGCCAGCTCTGGAGCTGTGACGCTTAATGCGCGCTGTTTTGTATTTTAACCTTTCAAGATTTACAAACCAGTTTAGACATTTCCTCATCTGAGCCTCACAACGGTCCTGTGAGTTAGGTGCTAGATATAAGGAAGCTAGCAGGGAGGAGTAATAGAGACAGAAGGACTTGTTTTAGCTGTTATATTTCAATTAATTGTTTTCTTTTTTTCTTTCAATTAATTTGTTTTCTAATTGTTTCAATCAAATCTTATATATTTGATTTTATGCATTTAAAAACATGGATTGAAATGTTCCATACATTTCACTAGGGTGCCAAAAGAGTACAAGACAAAAAACAAAAAACAAAAAAAGATTTAACAAGCCCTGACTTACAAGGAGGAAGAGCTGGATTCAGATCCTCTTCTGAACACTTAATACCTACACAACCCTGAGCAAATGAAGCTCTTAGTCTCAGCTTTTTCATCTGTAAAATGAAAAGGATGGAATGAGCTGGCTCCTTTCCACAATTCCAGATCTATAAAATACAACAAACCAAATCCTGATAGAGAGATTCTTAAAGATACAGTGAGTCCTTCGTCCAGTCCAGGTGAGCAAAGGGAGACAAACCAAGAGATCCATAGACACTACCTAACCTGGGCCACTACAACAGGTACGTACATGTGATGACTAGAATCTTTATGGCCTACTACTCAGTCTCAGGCTGTAGATCCAGGGTAAAGCAAGAAGATCTGCTTGGTGGCATTTCTTTTTCCAGTATGAAAACAGGATGGGGATTTAGTTTCCACAGAGTTATGAAAATTAAACGGGAAAAATAAAACTTAAATTTTAAATTGAAACCTAAGAAATGGGAGGCTGGGACTCATAAGGACATCAAAGAATGTATTTTGGGGTGAAGGTTTCAGATTTCAACAGGAATTTCTGGACCTTTTCCCCTCATGTTATCTTCTCCCAAAAGAATGTAAGCCCTATGGGAGCAGGGACTGGCTTTTTAAATTCTGGGGTGATGGTCTTAGGTTTTAAAAGGAACCCTCTAAACTTTGCCCTTTCAAATTATCTTCCCCCATAAGAATTTAAGCAAGGGCAAAAAATGACTATGTCTGGAGGGGTGAAGATTCACATTCTTTTAACTTCTGTAACATACATTTAATGGGAATCAGGTGACTTCAGAATAGGAAACAAAAGTATGCCTTTGCAGTTTGAAAAGTGTGCTACTAGCTTAGATACCCATTTTTTTTTTTAAAATAGCTTTTTACTTTCAAAATATATGCAAAGATAGTTTTCAACCTTCATCCTTGCAAAACCTTCTGTTCCAAATTTTTCTCCCTTCCTTCCCCTAGGCTGTAATTCTATACATATTTCCACAATTATGCTGCACAAGAAAAATCACAATCAAAAAGGAAAAATGAGAAAGAAAAAAAAGCAAGCAAACAACAAAAGAGGTAAAAATACTATGTTGTGATCCACATTCAGTCCCCATAGTCCTCTTTCTGGATGCAGATGGCTCTCTCCATCACAAATCTATTAGAATTGGCCTGAATCATTTCATTGTTGAAAAGAACCACATTCATCAGAATTGATCATCACGTAATCTTATTGTTGCTGTGTACAATGATGATCTCTTGGTTCTACTCACTTCTCTTAGCATAAGTTCGTATGAGTCTCTCCAGGCTTTTCTGCAATCATTCTGCTGATCATTTCTTATAAAACAATAATATTCCATAATATACATACCATAACTTATTCAGCCATTCCCCAACTTATAGACATCCACTCAGTTTCCAGTTCCTTGCTACTATAAAAAAGGCTGTTACAAACATTTTTGTACATGTGAGTCATTTTCCTTTTTTTAGGATAAATCTTTTTGGGATATAGACCCAGGAGAGAAATTGTTGAATCAAAGGTTATGTACAGTTTGATAGTCCTTTGGGAATAGTTCCAAATTGCTTTCCAGAATGGTTGGATCCATTCACAGTTCCACCAACAATGTATTAGTGTCCCAGTTTTCCCACATCACCTCCACCATTTATCTTTTCCTGTCATTTTAGCATTAGGCATCCATTCTGGCAAAAATGTAAAATAAAATGTTTCCTGCATTCATCAGTGAGTTAGTGAAGTTCTTGGTAAGATATTTTGTTGGAAATACTTGGAAGAATAAGCAAAGAGAAAAGAGACTTTTAAGACACAAATGCTTTTCAAAAAGCATGGTTCCAAAATATCTATAAGCAAAGCTTCAGAATAAAACACAGATTGGGCAAAAAAAAAAAAAAAAATCATCTAGAATTCCTGCAGGAAATGAAGAAAAAATTTAAGACAAGTTTTTTTACAAATGGAATTAGAATACTTAAAGGAAAAATGGAGAAGAAATAAGAACTATGGAAGGGAATTAGCAGATATAAAATCTTGCCCAACCAACAAGTTTCCTAAAAATTTAAATAGACCAAATAAAAACCAATGGCTTCATAACATATCAAGCAATATGAAAACAAAGTCAAAAGACTGAAAAAATGGAAGAATATGTAAAGTACCTCATAGGAAAAACAACTCACTTGAAAAATAAGTCAAGTAGAAAAAAATGCTTAGAATCATTAGACCATCTGAACATGACCAAAAATAATCAAATACACAAAATCCAAAGAGTATAAACATCTTATTCCAAGAAATTTTAAAAGTAAACTGCCCACATCTCTTGGAACCAGATGGTAAAGTGGAAATAGAAAGAACCTACTAGCCCCTTCCTGAAAGAAATCTCAAAATGAAAACTTTCAGGGGCATCACAAACAAAAAAATACAACAAGCAGCCAGAAAGAAAACAAAAATTCAAATATTAAGAAGCCACAGTCAGGATCACACACAATTTATCATATTCCTTTACCAAGGAGCAGAATATTTGGAATATAATTTCCAGAAGGCAAAGGCTATCCAGATTCTTTTTTTTTCCTTTTTTGGCCATGCTCTTCAGGTAGAGCAATGATTTTTAAATTGTTTCTCCTGGATCTATTTTCCAGGTCAGCAATCTTTCTAATGAGATATTTTACATTTTCTTCCATTTTTTAACTCTTAAAAAGCATGAAAACTAAAAGTTTGTTTGCCTGATTCTTGATGTTTCAGAATCATTAATTTCTATTTTCCCTGTACTAATTTTTGATGTTTTGTCTTCAGTTAGATTTTGTATCTCTTTTCCTATTTGATTAATTCTACTTTCTAAAGTATTATTTTCTTAAGTAGATTTTTTTTTTTTTTTTGTATTTGGCCAATTGTAGTTTTTAAGAATTGCTTTTCTTTTCCAAATTGTTGACTCTCTCCTACATTTCTCTCATTTCTTTTTTTTTTAATTTTTACTTCTGTCTCTTTTATTTGCCTTTTAAAGTCTTTTATGAGCACTTCAAAGAAGCCTATTTGAGCTTGAGACCAATTCATATCACTCTTTGAGATTTCCTCTGTAGACATTTTGTCCTCGTCTGAGATGTGTTTTGGTCTTCCCTGTCAACCTAGTAGCTTTCTATGCTCAAGATTTTTTTCCATTTCTTGCTCATTTTCTTTCCTTTTTTGGGGGGGGTGGGGATGGTATTTCCTTTTTTTACTTTTATAGTTGTATACATACATACATATAGCTCCTGGGTAAAGAAGGAGCATTCCAACCTTCCTGTGCAGCTCTGAGCCTTGGCTTTGAGCACAGGGTCCCCTTGTATTTGTAGGGGATAGCTTTGCCTTCTCTGTGCAGGAAACAGACTGGTTTCTAAGAAATTGTCTTCAGAGGTGGGACAGGAGACTGCCCCACTGGTCTTTTTTTGCTACTGGGCCAGGACCAAGGGTCTCAGTTGCTGATCTGCTGTGATTAAAAGCCAGTGAGAATTGGCTTTCCCAGACTGTCTGAACTGGACTGACCCAGTGAGCTGACCTTTTTTGAAATTTTTCCAATCTATCTTAAGCTGGAGAGTGGTTTTATTCCACCAGACTCTGTTCAGAGACTTGGTTTCATGTGTTTTTTGAGGAAAACTGGAAGAGCTTGAGCATCTTCCTGGCTTCACTCCCTCTGGAAGGCAAAGGCTGTGAGCTTATAGCCCAGCACAATGCATTCAGCAAAACTAAATTTAATACTACAGGAGGAAGATGGAATTTTTTATGAAATAGAGGTCTTCCAAATATTCCTGATGAAAAGATCAGTACTACAGAGAAACTCTGAAGTTCAAACACAGGAATAAAGAGAAACATAACAAGGTAAATATGAATGAACAATGATAAAGGAATACAAGATAATGCTTACATTCAAACATGGGGAGATGATACATGTGTTCCCTCTGAACCTTATCATCATCAAGATTTACAGAGGGAATCTAATTAGACAAATCCTGGGAGGGGCTCTGTTATGTTTCTTTGATCTTAAGAAAAGAATTGAAAGTGGGAAAGTAGAATACACTGTGGTGGGGAAGGTGGGAAAGGGGAAATTATCTCACATAATGAGACTGCACTAGTAGATATCTATACAAACAAAGAGGAGGGGGCTGAAGGGAGTGGCTGACACTTGAAACCTCATTCTTATTTGAACTCATCAAAAAAAGGAAAAACACACATACAGAATTGGGTATAAAAATACTCAACAGAGAAAATAGGAGGGAAGGGGGTGAAGAGGGAAATTATAAGAGGACAGGTTAAGGAATGAATTATTGTTGTTAATCATATCCATGGACCATAGTGATAGGTTCCAAGCAGATCCCCAACTGGTCATTGTTTGGGTCCTGATTGACTCAGAGTGAATATAAATAACAACATTATATATTGTTATAAAAATAACAATAACAAATCAAAACTGGTTTGGGATAGTAAACCTATATTCCCCTCCCAGATTCATTTATTTAGGTGTTTTGTTTTGTTTTGTACTAGTTGAAAGAGATCATTCTTTGCCTCAGTTGCTACCTATCCTTAATCATTGAATGAGTATGGCCTCACTAAGACATTAGTAAAGATGTTAGCTTAAAAAAGCTGAGGTCTCCCACTGTATCCAGGGCATCTCTAGTCATCCAGATCTATAGTTGGCTACTGTACCTAGAAGGGTCTGAAGAAGGAAAGGATACAGGTGACCTTGCAAGGCCCACCCTCCCTCACTTAAATCCAATTCACTTCCCATTTTGTACTTAAGTACATAAGTATGGCATCATCTCCCTAATGTAATGGTCACTTCAAGAATGGAAGACAAAGAATAACCATGGAATTTTCTTTCTTCTTTTTTTTATTAAAGCTTTTTAATTTTCAAAACATATACATGAATAGTTTTTCAACATTGATCCTTGCAAAATCTTGTGTTCTAATTTTTTCATCATTACCTCCGACCCCTCCCCTAAATGGCAAGTAATCCAATCTATGTTAAACATGGTAAAAATATATATGTTCAATCCAATATATGCATACATATTTGTAGCAATAATCTTGCTGCAAAAAAAAAATCATATCAAAAAGGAAAAAATGTGAAAGAAAATAAAATGCAATCAAACAACAACAAAAAGTTTTAAAATGCTATGTTGTGATCCACACAAGATCATTGAAACTGGTCTGAATCAGCTCATTGTTGAAAAGAGCCATATCCATCAGAATTGATCATCATATAATTTTGTTGCTGTGTACAATGATCTCTTGTTTCTACTCATTTCACTCAGCATTAGTTCATATAAGTTTCTCCAGGCCTCTCTGAAGTTATCCTGCTCATTGTTTCTCACAGAACAATAATAATCCTTAACATTCATACACCATAATTTGTTCAGCCATTCTCCAACTAATGGGCATCTACTCAGTTTCTAGGTTCTTGTCACTACAAAAAGGGCTGCTACAACCATGGAATTTTTTAGGAAAATTTACTGGAGTAATTTGCCATTTCCTTCTTCAGTGGGATTAAGGAAACAAAGCTTAAGTGACTTGTCCTGTCACACAGCTAGAGTGGACTCAAGACCCAGAGCCCTATGCACTGAGCTATCTAACTATCTCAAAAAGCCATTATTAACTTCAAGTAGACCAGCATTAATGAATGTATGTGTGTGTATACATATATGTGTATGTGTATACACATATACATACCTAAACATACATAAATCTGGTATTGCTCTAGCTTGGCCTTTGAAAGATTAGATTCTTATCACAATGAAGAATCAGAGTAGGACTTAGTAGAAAGATTTGAGAGTGGGGCAGAGATTAGTTCTAAGCAAAACAAACTCTAAGGATATAAAAAAAATTATAGCTCTTTTTTTTTGAAATGGCAAAGAATGTGAACTCTGAAGGAATATCCATAAATTGAAAAATGGATGAATAAAATATAGTGTATAAATGTGATGGAATAGTATTGTGCTGAACTCCTATCAGTAGAATGATTTTATTATTAGGATTCTATAGGATTAATGATGAAACATGACATTTACTTCCCAACAGAGAAATACAGAATTTAGAATGCAGAGTGAAATTTTTTTTAGGATATGGCCAATGTAGAAATTTGTTCTGATTGAACAAACAAAACCCCATACATAATGGGTTTTATTTTTTTTTTTTATCTTCTGGTGTTGGGTGTGGAAAGGTTGATCTTGGTTGAATAAAATTTTTTTTTTCCTTGAGGATGACAATAGATTGTTGTGAGGGTCAAATGAAATGATGTACATATGTAAAGTACTTAGCAAACCTCAAAGAACCATATAAATATCAGCTACTGTTAACATAGATATTATTCCCATTTTGTACATAAGTAACTTCAAGCTCATAGATGTCAAATGATTTGCTCATATCACATACTTGGTACATCAGAAATTCACAAAATAAAAAAATTACAAAGTCTCTGAGCTGTAAGGGACTTCAGGTAGACCTGAAATTAAAGGGATGTGATCAGCGCTTCATCTCCAGGTGCAAAAATTTAGAGAAATATTAGGAATTGTAACTCCTTCTACTGGTA
Source organism: Sarcophilus harrisii (assembly GCF_902635505.1). NCBI lineage: Eukaryota > Metazoa > Chordata > Mammalia > Dasyuromorphia > Dasyuridae > Sarcophilus > Sarcophilus harrisii. The sequence goes on from NC_045431.1 coordinate 116,260,881, forward strand.
GAAACAAATGAGCTTAACTTAAGTGAGTTAGTAATAATAATTAGTTAAAATGTGAAGTTATCAGAAAGCATATAAACACCTAAAAGAAGCTCTTCTCTATTCTAGTCCTGCTCCTCTCCCAATGGCATCCTGCCAGTGTCTCAAGATCTCCACCAAATGTTGGATCTTCTATTCTATGGGGTTTCTTCTCAGGTTTCCAAAATTCTAAGCACATTTCATGGTATTTGCTATATTTCCCAAGGCTACAAGCCATGGCTTTGGTCCACCCAACCCTCTACAGGAAACCCCTTAAAAACAAATGGTCACTCAATCTTTGCTTAAAAACCCTCCCTATTTCCTGAGGCAGACCATTCCACTGTTGGGTTGTTCTCATCATTAACTTTTATTTTCCATTATATCAAGCCTCACTCAGTAACTCTAAATCTTCTAATCATTGCTCTTAGGTCTATCTCCTATCTTTTCTTTCACACAACAATGCCCCAAATACTTAAAAAAAGCTATCATGTTCTTTTTTCCAGACTAAATTACCCTCAATTCATCAGCTGATTCTTGTAAGGTATTGTTTCTTTTTTTTTCCAATGGAAAAACTATTTTATCTTCTTTTCATCATCTCTACCCTTTGAGGAAAAGAAAAAGAAAAAAAAAAACTTTAATATTCACAGTTAAGTTAAAAAAAAATCCTCACATTGTTTGCGTCCAAAAACATTTCTTATTCTGCATCAAACTCATCACCTCTCTGTCAAGAGAAGGGTGTAACATACTTCATCATTTTCAACCTCTCCAATATTTATCATTTTAAAAATTATTTCTGCCCATCTAATGCACATGGGGAAGAACTTCAGAATTGCTTTAATTTGCATTTCTTTAATTATTTCTGATTTAAAGCATTTTTATATGACTGTTGATAGCTTAAATTTTTTTCCTTTGAGATCTTTCTGTTCATATCCTTCAATATAGCATGATAATAATAAGAGAAATGCAAATCAAAACAACCCTGAGGTTTCACCTCACACCGTGAAAATTGGCAAAAATGACAAAAATAGCAATAGTCAATGATGAAGGGGTTGCAAAATGATAGGCACACTAATATATTTTTGGTGGAGCTGTGAAATGGAACAATCATTATGATAAGCAATTTTAAATTATGCAAATAAAGTGACTCAAGTGTCTGTATCCTTTGAACTAGAAACTCCATTACTGGGCTTATATCAAAAGAAAACTAAAGATAAGAAAAAAGTCCCCATATAAATCAAATACTTATAGCAGCATTTTTTTGTGATAGCAAAGAATTGGAAACAAAGTAGATGCCCATCAACTGGGCTATGGTTAAACAAATTATGGTACACAGATATAATGGAATACTACTATGCCATAAGAAATGATGTGTATCACAAATACAAAGAAAGAATGAAAGATATACATGAACTGATACAGAATAAAGTAAGCAAAACTAAGAAAACAATACACACAATAATTACAATGTAAATGGAAAGAATAAACATATGCCATAAAATCAAAAATGAAAGTAATAAATTTATAAAAATTATCAAATGGAGAGATATGAGATGACATCCCCTACCAACCCCTTTGTGGAGGTGGGAGTAACACATTGCATACATTTCCAGATTTTTCAGTGTAGCAATCAGTTGTGCTGATTTTTTTTTTCCATTTCAAAAAAATACTATTTTTTAAATGCAATGGCCCTCTGGGAGAGAAAAAGAGGGATACTAGAAATAACTATAATAACATAAGAAATGGAAGACATCAATAAATCTTATTTAAACAAAATACAAAAAAAAAAGATTCCAAAAACTTGCTTGGAGACTACCTGAAAGAGAACACTGGGATGTGTTCTTATTAGAGATAACGGAGGCCTTTGGTTGACCTCCTTTGAACTCCAATAGTCCAAGTGACAAGAAAGATTTGTGTTTTTTTTTTTTTTTTTTTTTTTACTTTTGTTATTTCTCTAGCTGAGATGGTTTATTGTACAGAATGCTGATTCTGGAGTTAGGAAGATGTGTGTTCAAATTCAGGCTCAGACACTTATTAGCTAAGTGATTCTGCACATGTTCCTTAACAGCTATTTCCCTCAGTTTCCTCAGCTGTAAAAATGGGTATAATAACAACATCTACCTCTCAAAGCTATTGTGGGGTTTATAAAGCACTTCACATATAGTAGCTCAAGATACTCTTAAGAGAAACCTTGTTTTCCAGAGCTAAAGCCCAGTGAGCAAGCTGTGCCCTAAGCTAGGGATAACAATAATCTTTTGTGCTCACCGGCTGGATGATCTCACCCTTTAGCAAAACTACATAATTACATTGTTTTGACCAGCACCAAGTTCTCTGAGCTCAGATAAGCATCAAACTCAGACAAACTTGGTCTCAAGTATTGCTATGAATCCAACTTGTCACATTGTTCCTGATGTTCCCCAGTATCAGGATTACAATCATCACTATAAATATTGAAATCTCCTCAGGTGCCTCCGCTCCCCACCAGTAAGAGCAGGACCCTAGAACATGCGTCTAATTTGCCTCCTTGCCTCATTTCCCTCATTTTGAAATTAAACTTCTGCTTGGTTCCTCTAAGGCTGCTCTGTTCAGCCCCAGCCATCCATAGTTAGAGGTTGGTTTGTTCCAGTTGACATTAATTGGTGTCAGAACTGGGATTGGATATGGAACTGGGCCATTGGACTCTGGGATCTAGGGAATGAACCCACTCTCCTCTGGTGAGTCCTCTCCTTGTCCCTGCTCCCACCCTGGCTGAGCTTGCCATTCTTTGTGAGGAAAATCCAGGGTCTCTGGTGATTTTGTTCATCTCAGATCACTCTGATAAGGATATAAATTGCACACCCCTATTAACTGGTCCCTCTATGTACCCGTTGGGTTTTTAAGTGCACACCTCTGTAATATAGTCCCAGTGTGCCGCTGATGTTTCTTAAATCCCTGCCTCTGCAACTGTATGCTTCTGTATGAATTGTAACCGTACATTTTGTTAAAACTTTTAGAGTCTGCATATGTCTTCTTGTTTCATCTGTGTCTTTGTAAAATGTAGGATGTCTGTGTAATGTTTGTGTTGTTTTTACCTTGAAAGATTTAAAATGCAACTTGCCAGAAAAACTTCTAAGGTCTGTAACCAAAGTGTTTAGAAGACTGGGAAAGATGAATGAAGTTTCATCCTTGATGCAATTGTCCCAGTAAGTAGAACTAACTACTACTTTAAGCTTTCTGAGAGATTTATTAAATATATATATATATATATATATATATATATATATATATATATATATATCTGCAAGACATCTTTTTCTGTCATTTCAACATTGGCCAAGTTGGAATTATAGAAATAAAGTTAGATCATCAAAATTGGAGAAATGCTGAAAACATCATAGTTGATTAAGGAATTTGGAGATTATTTTGAGATTGCAAGAGAAAACTCCTGAGATTTGGGGATAATTCCAAGGACTCAGTCCTTTCTGAAATATCTTAGTAAGTTTTGGGGACCATTCTGTAGAATTTATTTTAAGGACAAATAAGGATTAAATTTTATAAAAGTTAAAAGTAAATGTCATTTTCCCTTGAATATTGATAGCCTCACTCTGTGGCTATGAAGGAAGGAAAATAGTAAATGGTTCACACTTTATAGCAACTTCTTGTGAGTCCCCTAGATCAAAGACTCTCTCTCATCTCAGATCAGATTCCCAAATACAGGTGTTTTTTTTAAATGCTTTTTTTAAATGTTTAAATAAATGCTTTTAAATTTTTTTTTTACATTTAAAAAAATGTAAGAGAGAAATGTAAGTAAACCTGAATTATACTACCTCTATATACTCCAGTTTTCTGATTTATAAAAAGTAATAATGGTACCTACCTCCCAAAGCTGTCACAAAATCAAAATAATATAATGATCTTAAAGTGCTTAATACAGTGACTGGCATATACCAAGCACTGCATTATTATTATTTCTTTAAATTAATGTAATTGTTTGATAATGTAATTATCATGATTGATAACTTTAAAGTGGTTTTAAGATGCCAAAGGTAATAAGATCAATGATTTATATACAATAATTTGGAAATGTAATTTACGTCATCTGAAATTTTGTTTTATGTTTTATGTACATGATATTGTTTGTATTATTTTTATATTTTAAAATTCTCTTGTATTATGAAATTTGAGAGACCATTTTAATAGAAATGCTATTAAACAAAACAATTTTTTAATCTGGATGTTGTTACACATGAATTTGGCTTTTAAAGGGATGTGATACTCCTCTCAGATTGGCCAAGATAACAAGAAAAGATAATGACAGATGTTGGAGGGGATGTGGAAAAACTGGGACACTAATACATTGTCGATGGAATTGTGAATGGATCCAGCCACTCTGGGGAGCAATTTGGAACTATGCTCAAAAAGTTATCAAACTGTCCATACCCTTGGATCCAGTAGTGTTTCTACTGGGCTTATATCCCAAAGAGATCTTAAAGGAAGGAAAGGGACCCACATGTGCAAAAATGTTTGTGGCAGCCCTTTTTATAATGGCAAAAAATTGGAAATTCAGTGGATGCCCATCAGTTGGAGAATGGCTGAATAAATTATGGGTATATGAATGTTATGTAATATTATTGTTCTGTAAGAAATATTCAGCAGGATGATTTCAGAGAGGTCTGGAGAGACTTATATGAACTGATGCTAAGTGAAGTGAACAGAGGAGATTATTATACACGACAACAAGATTATATGATGATCAATTCTGATGGACATGATTCTTTCCAACAATGAGACGATTGAAGCCAGTTCCAATGATCTTGTGATGATGAGAGACATCTATACCCAGAGAGAGGACTGTGGGAATTGAGTGTAGATTACAATATAGCATTTTCACTCTTTTTTGTTGTTGTTTGCTTGAATTTTCTTTTCTTTCTCATTTTTTCCCTTTTTGATATGATTTTTCTTGTGCAGCAAGATAATTGTATAAATATATATACATATATTGGATTTAACATATATTTTAACATGTTTAACATATATTGGATTACTTGCCATCTAGGGGAGGGGTGGGGAGAAGGAGGAGAAAATTTGGAACACAAAGTTTTATAAGGATCAATGTTGAAAAATTATTCATGCATATGTTTTGAAAATAAAAAACTTTAATTAAAAAAGGATGTGATAAGAAAAAAATTGAAAACTGTTAAATATTTAATGAAGTATCTTTTATTATAAAAACATTTAATAATGAGCTTGATAGTGAATTTTCCTTTAAAAATTTTTGGCTATTCTGACAATGTATAGGATGGTTTAAAGATGTATGTTCTTTTCTTTTTTTGTATAATAGTCTTTTGTTCTTCAAAATACATGCAAAAATAGTTTTCAATAGCCACTCTTGCAAAACCTTGTTTTCCAAATTCTTCTCCCTCTCTCCCTCTAAACAGCAAATAATCCAACCCAATTTTCTAAACATATTACTACATTTATCATGCTGCACATGAAAAATCAGATCAAAAGGGATAAAAAATGAGAAAAAAAAAACAAGCAAGCAAACACCAACAATAACAACAACAAAAAATGAAAATACTATGCTGTGATCCACATTCAATCCCCTCAGTCCTCTCTCTGGATGCAGATGACTCTCTCCATCACAAATCCATTGGAATTGACCTGAATCACCTTATTGTTTAAAAGAGCCAAGTCCATAAAGATGTATTTTTAAAATATTAATGTCAAGCCAACCATCAGCTAGTTGCTATATGTCTGAAGCTCCACAATATGGTTAGTTTTCATTTATAAATGGAAAATTAATGATATATTAACTGCTAAGGAAATATCAGGAAAATATTCAAGTACTAAGTTATGGTTAGTGAAGTTTTGTTATTTAAGGTTAAAATTCTAGGACTGTAATTTACTATTGTTTTGAGCTGTCACGAAGTCAAAGGTAGAAAATGGCATTGATGCAAGCGGGAAACTGTGAAAGGTAGATGTCTTCTACCTAGAAAAGTTTTGGGGATGACTTTGACATGGCCTAAAGTAGAATCCTCCTGACTTTACCTCCCTAGTATATTATTTGCTGTCTGAAAAGGAAACTTTTCCCACCTGGTTAATACTGGGCCTTGTTTTTGACACTCTAAGGCTACATGATTGGTTGTCAAATATGACTCATGTCTGGAATCAAACATAGCTAAGAGAGCTTCCCCCCATTATGATAAATGACATTGTTCTAATTGTGTCCTTCCTTTTCCTTTTATAGCAAATTTCTACAATCAAGAAGTTTTGTAAGTCCAGTAGTAAATTTATCAAATAATAAATAGATATTGGAACGTTAAAATGTATATATGAATATATTATATTTTAATCTGTATTTGTAGTCAAATTTTAACATAGAGATGGTATTCTAAAGAGGAATGATTAAACAAAATAAGATAAAGATGTAATATAAAAGTTTTCTAAATGAAATAATAAATTTTAAGAAAGCAACAGGATCACATGATTAGCTTCCAAATTTATCTATCATGGAAATTCAGGATTTGAATATGTTTTAGTAATAAGTTCTCAAAATTGAACTAAAAGGAGACAATAAAATATTGGTGATAAACACTGGATTTCTTTGGTCTTTTGTTTCAAGATGTTTTTGCTTTTCTTGGTTACCTTGATGATGTGTAAATCTCTTTTCTCAAAACTAGTCTAGTAGTTTGATCTGTATTATGACATTAATGTGACCTGACAGTGTAATTATGATAATGGATTGATGAAAAAATTTATTGCATTGTTTGAAACTAGCCCAGAGTAGTACAAAACTGAATCATATCTATATGGCCTATGTTATGCTGACTAGAAACTCAGATTCAAAAAAATCAATTCAAATTGATGCAAAGAATTTCCTCTGAGGGCCCCCACAAAGTTCTTCTGACTACTTTCACAGCTGTCAAACTTATGGGTGTGGATTCCTGGATTTCTGAGGAAAGCCCCTGCTTCTGAGCAAAAACCTCTGGGGACCTCAAGGTTCATCTGGTATGAACCCAGAAAGCATCTCACATTCAGATGAGACAGCTGTCCCATGATTCCACAGGAAGGTTGAGTATACTGTCCTAGACTTTTTTTTCTTTTTGTTATGTGCCCAACTAACACAGCCCTGATTAATATGTTTGTTAGCATTTATTTTCTTCTGCGTTCTTGGGCTCTCTTCTTTTCTGCTAACTGTAAGTAAACAAGGGCTAACAATGATACCTGGAAAATATTTCCCTAGTGGGTCCCCTCAAGGAACTGACCTGCTGGGATAAAAATAATCATTCTGGCCCAAATGGCTTCTGATATCATCTTAGCAGATACCTGACTCTCCTTCCTAGACCAGATGGGCGGAAGTTCTTTCAGACCTTTTTTTGGCCGAAATGTCTAGATACCCTTAGGAGATAGATAGCCTATTTTCCAGAACTAAGAACCAGCAAGCAAGCTATGCCTTGAACTTGGCGTAACAACAGTCCTTTATTCTCAGCCTCTGGATGAGGTCACCCTTTAGCAAAAATCACATAATTACTGTATTGTTTTGACCAGCAGAAAATGTTCCCTGAACTCAGATAAGCAGCAGACAAATTCTGGTCATAAAGCCTTGTTATGAATCAAACTTGTCACATAGTTACTGTTATCCCACATTGTAAGGATTATAAGTATTGAGATCTCCCCACTTTGTCTCCGGTCTCCCCCAGTTGGGGCCCTGATAGATATGTCTAATTTGTCTCCTTTCTTGAAAGCCATTTTCCTCACTTTGAAATTAAACTTTTTGATTCCTAACTCCTGTCTTTAAGTCTGTCCTGTTCAGCTCCAGGCATCTACAAGGTAGAGACTAGTTTCATTCAATTGACATTAAGCACTTAATAAATGCTTCTTTCCATCCTTCCTTTTTTCCTTTCTCCAATATGCAATAACTTAAGGATGAGGCAAATTCCATTGAGATGCTCCTATGGGCCAGGTCTTAGATGGGCTTAATTAGTATACCAAGTAAAGAATGGAAGAAGATTGACTCTGTGTGAATTTACCGATTCCTGGTGTCTGGAGTCTATGTAAATAATATATTACCTTGCTATAAATATTAACTCTACAACAGTTTAGATCTTTAAACAAATTAACAAGGAACTAGAGTAAATGGAAAGAGTCTGCTTCTAATGATCTTTTTTAAACACTAGTCTTCAGGTACTTAGGGCCCTGAAGGGAATTCCTGAAATGTCATGTCATCCTCAAGATACTAGTTGACAATGTGGAGTAATCTACAAAAAAAGCAATACATTTTACCAATTTTATTCATTCTAAACAGCCAAGTAAATTAGCATCAGCTCACAGACCCAGAGGCCTTAAAACATTCTGTGAGCAAATTAAAAATATAGTAAAAGGAGCATTAGTGTTGCCATTTTCCATTGGGAAGGATACTTCATTTCTATAACCCTAGGAAGTCTATTCCCTCTCCTGCATTATAGCCTTTCAAATGCTCGAAAACAGCCATCACATTCTCCCTAAATCTTCTCCAAGCTAAACACCTCTAGTTCCTTTTTTCTAAATTTTTTCCAATTATCAAGCATTTATTTTTCTTCCTCTCTTCCACAATGAAAATAAAAATCGAAAGTCAGTTAATAAACATTTATTAAGTGCCTACTATGTGCCAGTTACTATGCTAATGGCCGGGGATGCAAAAAGAGGCAAAAGGCAGTCGTAGCCCTCAAAAAGCTCATGGTTTAATGGGGGAGGCAACAAGCAAACGAGCTTTATAAACAAGCTACATACAAGGTAAACAAAAATAATTAAAAGAAGGATTGACCACTGTATGAAGATGTATTCTGATGGAAGTGGTTATCTTCAACAAAGAAAAGATCCATTTGAGTTCCAATTGATCAATGATAGACAGAATCAGCTACACCCAAAGAAGGAACACTGGGAAATGAATGTGGACTACTTGCATTTTTGTTTTTCTTCCCAGGTTATTTTTACCTTCTGAATCCAATTTTTCTTGTGCAATAAGATAACTGTACGGATCTGCACACATATATTGTATACTTTAACATGTTTAACATATATGAGACTGCCTGCCATCTAGGGGAGGGGCTGGAGGGAGGGAAGGGAAAAGTTGGAACAGAAGTGAGTGCAAGGGACAATGCTGTAAAAATTACCCATGCTTATGTTCTGTCAATACAAAGCTATAATAAAAATTAATTAATTAATTAAAAAATAAAAGAAGGATTGAATGGCAGTGAGGCTCAGTTGAAATCGTATAACATAAATTTGTAGTATGCCCCAGAAGAAAAATTGCATAATTTTCTCTACTTTCATTCAACAGTATGTGATGGAAAGCAGTAGACTGGAAAATCGATCAAGGCTGAGGTTTGGCAGGGTGGAATCGATGATATGATAAAAAACTCTGGAGAAGAGCATAGTTGAACTGGTTCACCAAGAGGTCAAGATGAGGAAAAGAGGAGTGAGTGATTAGTGCAGAAGAAATAGCCTGAGAAAGAAGGGAATGATTAAGGGTTGGAAGTTGGCACATAGATGAAATATAAAGTTTGGTAACCTAAGGGAAAGGGAAAAGGTTTGATTAGGTTATGATCAGATAAAAGAATTTTAGAATTCTTGAAAACAAACCCAAACGAAAATATAACAAATAAGTATAGTCAAGTACAAATTCTCATATTTACTTTGTCCAAAAATATATCATATTCTGATATTAATTCATCACTTTGCTATCAGGAAGTAGGTAGCATTCATCATCAGTCTTCTAGAATCATGACTGATCACGATATTGATAAAAGTTATTAAATTTTTCAAAACTGTTCATTTTTACAATAGTTGAAATCATTATAGTTCTACTCACTTTACTCTGTACTAGTTTATATAGCTTCCCTTGTTTCTCTAAAGCCACCTTTCTTCATTTCTTAGAGATCAATAGGTGACTTTCTTAGAGTAGCACAGCTAGTAAGTGCCAAGTAACTAGAAACTGACGGCAGGAGTGCATAATACAAATATCTAAAATGTACCATCATTATAGATTGCACACATCAAAAGGAATAATTGAAATTGAGAGAAGGTAAAAATTGAGGGCAACTTAGTCTGAGCTGAATGTACAATGCAATAAGAAACTTGTCACTGATCATGTAGAAACTTAAACTCAGTTATATATTATGATTTTTAAATAGCACAGAGTAGAATTTTGCTGACCTTTCATTAATATCCACAGTGCATCCAAAACCATCTCTAAATGTCCTGATCTATATCTTGCCACTGGACCAAGATGGCTTTGGAGAAGAGAGTAAGTCTGGTGACTTTGCACAGAACCTCCCTCACTTAAATTCAATTTACTTGCAAATCATGGCATCACCTATCTGATGTCATGGTCTTCTTTGAGAATGAAGAACAAACAATAACAACAACAACAATAGATCAATAGTATTCCATTATATTCAAAGAATCATTAATGCTCTTGAGCTTTCCCAGTCACCAATGGAATGAAACTAGGCTATGTGCTTGCTCCCATATTTTTTAGCACATTGTTTTCAGTCATGTTGTCAAATGACTTCAGTGAAGACCAACATTATCAAAGTTAGCAGCCGCACTGATGGTAAATTCTTTTTTTATTAAAGCTTTTTAATTTTCAAAATATATGCATGGATAATTTTTCTTTTTTTTTTGAGAATGGCATTCTTTTTTTTTATTATAGCTTTTTATTTAGAAGTTATATGTATGGGTAATTTTATAGCATTGACAATTGTCAAATCTTTTGTTCCAATTTTTCCCCTCCTTCCTCCCACCCCCTCCCGCAGATGGCAGGTTGACCAATACATGTTAAATATGTTAGTATAAATTAAATACAATATAAGTATACATGCCCAGTTATTTTGTTGTACAAAAAGAATCAGACTCTGAAATAGTGTACAATTAGCCTGTGAAGGAAATAAAAAATGCAGGTGGACACACAAATTTGACTCTAATATAGTGATGTTGTAGGACAACAACCAATCATTTGTTCAACCATTTCCCAATTGGTGGGTACCTCTTTAGTTTTAAGTGGTCTGTAAAAACAAAAAGAAATGCTTTAAATATTTTTGTGCTTTACTTTTTTTTTATCCTTTCTTGAGTATAGGCTTATTACTAGTATTGCTTGGTATTTCCAGTTTTTATAACCAAATCTCATAAGATGAACTGAAAGCCTTTTACTCTTCAAGTTGCCCTTTCTTAGAAGGATTTCAGTTGATGCTCTTCCTAAAACTTGGTGCCATTCAAAATGTAGCCCAATCTAGGGCAGAACATGAAAAAAAAAAGCCTATCATATTCTTTGTCTTCTATTGAACCCTGGGGTGCTCACAAAGTTTCTTTAATTAAATTCAATTACTTTGACAAACAGAGACAATCAGGTCATTTGGTAATATCATCATGCACCCTGTAAATTTGAAATTTCCTAAATAGCATGAAGTGATTGTCACATTGAAGTCTTACTTTCTTTTTTAAATTATCATTCTTTTTTCACTTTATAATATTTTATTTTCTAATTACATGTAGAGAGAGATAGTTTTCAACATTCATTTTTAAGATTTATTTATTTAAAATTTTTCCCCACTTACATTCAAAGGAATTTTTTTACATTTATTTTTAAAATTTGGGGGTTTTAAGATTCTTTTCCTTATCTCCACCACAATAATAAACCACATCAACATTTATTTTTGTAAGATATGGAATTTCAAATTCCTCCCAATTTCATTGTTCCTAATCCAGCTCTTGTCCCCACTTTTTCTCACTACCCAAAAAAGCCCACCACTAACTTTTCATGATATCTCCAACAACTTCCAATTGTGAGAATACTAACTAAAATATACAGGACAGCCATTTCTGGGGGCAGCTAGGTGGCACAGTGTATGGAACACCAGCCCTGAAGTCAGGAGGATCTGAGTTCAAATATGGTCTCAGATACTTAGTACTTCCTAGTTGTGTGACTCTGGCAAGTCACTTAACCCTAATTGCCTCAGCAAAAACAAAGAAAAAAGAAAAAAAAAAAGGAGAGCCATTTCTAATATCTTCCCTAGTCTATCTTTTAAAAGGGGTAGGAGTGGGGGAGAGGAAGAGAGGGAATAAGCATTTTTTAGACAGGCACTGGGCTAAGTACTATCACAAATATTATTTCAATTGATCCTCAAAACACCCCTGTGAGATACATGCTATTATTATTAGCACATTTTTCACTAGGTAAAGAAACTAGGGCAAACAGAGATATTAAGTGACTTGCCTAGGGTCATACAGCTATTTAAGTGTCTGTGGCTGAGCATGAACTCAGGTATTCTGGTCTTCCTTATTTCAGGCCAAGTGCTCTATCCATGGTGCTGCTGGTTGCTCAGCTTAAGTTGCTTTTGTCAGTCTGGGCAATTCAGAGCCTTTTCTGGGACCTGTTTTCAGAGTCAGAGAGAAAAATGCCTCTGTGTCAATATGTCTTGTGTGGGTATAATCCTCCACAAGTACCACCTCAGACCCCTCCTGACAGATGGAAATAACAATGGGCTAAAGTGTCCACCCTGGAAATCACATAATATTTATGTTTTAATACTTCAAGAATCTGTGATTTCCCAGGTATGGAAAATTTTCCCCATGATGCAGATTATAATCCTCCCTGCAGGATTATAGGCAGGAACTCTTCAGATATTGCCATAGCCAAAACAATCCATGACCTGTGGACAAATAGGCTATTAGCCTAGGAATGACAATTTCATACATTTACTGGTTCTTGTAAGAGAGACACATTTTTTTCAAGTCTAAACTCCAAGACTTCTTGATCTGGTAGAAAATGTTTGTGTTTGTGTACCACTGGTATAGCCCTGAAGAGCCCTTTGAGGATTATAGAATCCTTAAGTAAGGATAAATGGGCCCCATTTTTATTTGAGTTTGACACTACTAATGTAGTCTATCCTTTTAATTTTGCATAAAGGAAATTGAGCAACAGAATCAGAAACCTGTCACATAGATTTCAAGTGGAAGAATCAGAATTTGAAAGTAAGTCATCAGGCATCTAGGTATCTAGATCTAGAGACAGCAATGTCTGAGTTTGTTCTGGGCCTCAGACTTTCTGTGTGACCCTGGGGAAATTATTTAAATTTTAAGTTAAAAAAACAAAATTTCTAGCTGTGTGATCCTGGGCAAGTCACTTAACCCCAATTGCCTGAGGAAAAAAAAAATTAAAATCTAAATTTGAAGATTAAACTTAAAATTAAAGTTTTCTTTTTTATTTTAAAATTAAAATTTTCGAATGTACATATGAATATCAATGACCTTCCAGATTGTTGTGAAGACAAATGTGACAATAAAAGTCTCAGCACACTGCATAGAACATAGTAGGACCTTAATAAATACTCATTTTCTTCCTTCCCATTCATGGACTCTAAACAGAGCAATCTTTCTACTGTACATTATGCCTCAAACATAAGGGAAAATACCACTTGTTTGACTTAACTCTCACAGCTGACTTAAAAATGGAATACACATGAGGAATGTTTCAACAAATTGTGGCACACAAATGCAATGTAATATTGTTGTACTATAAAAAAGATGCTAATGTTAACTACAGAGAAAACCCGAGAAGACATATTAATGGAAGTAAGTAAAGTAAGCAGAATCTGGAAAACAATCTCTATAATTATTATAACAATCTAAATGGAAAGAAAAACAATCATAAAATAATTGTAACTGAATACTGTGAAATTATAATGGTGAGCTATGAGAAGGCCCCATGCCCTATTTCTTTGAAGAAGATGTAATAACATACTTTTTCAATATGTTGATTAGTTTTGCTAAATTTTTTTTTCCTTTAAAATTTTTTTTATTATAAGGAATGTCTCCCTTGGTAAGAAAAAAAGAGGGAGGAAATACCTTGGGATATTTGGGGAATATAAACAAAAGATTTCAGTTAAACAATTTTTTTTAAAAGAGGGGAATAGACACTAAATAATAATGATATGTTTTTATAGATTTGGTATCAGAAGACATGGATTCAAATGTAGTCCCTAAAACTTATTATCTGTGTAATCTTGGGCAAATTTTTGTGATTTTATCAGTTAAAAAAAAAAGATGGGGGGATGTCCTGTTCTTGATCTATGGTCTCATGAGCCTATGAAGCCTATGATTTAAATTTATATCACAACTCTATTATTTACCACCTTAATCAAGTAACTTCCTGAACCTCAGTTTTATCATCTTAATCATAATGAATTTTTAAAAAGACAAGGTTGGAGAACATGGTTATGATAATACCTATCAACTCTTAATGATCCTGTAGACCAATATCTATGAACTACATTTTTACATGCATTATTATATATATTATTTTGCAAGCTTTCCTTGACAGATTGAAATAATGAACTCAAGTCTAGTGAAGCCATTTTTCTGTTTCTGCTGCTTAGGAGAAAAAATTGAGGCAAAAGGACAAGGGAGATGGAGGACTGGGGGAAAGGTTGGTTCTCCTTATTGCTGTTACCTGGAAAGAACTGTTTTGTCTCTTCTCTCGAGAAATAAAATAAACAAACAAACAAACAAATAAATTAAAATAGCCATTATAAAGTTTCAGAAAAGGGGGGAAGTTGTGTTTAAAATAAATGTGTTAGAAGAAACAGGATTCGTTTGGGGACTCATTTGAGTTTTAAGAGCATTGCCAAACCAAGTTAATCTAATGCAGCATGTGAATGATATTGTCATTTGAATTAAAGATTATAAAATCTCTAGTGCATCCAGGAAATTGAACTTTTGTTTCAATGGCTTGCTTTGGCTGGCTGTTCCAGGCAAAAAAAAAAAAAAACAAGGCAGTGAAAAGGAAAGCCTCTCAGAACATAAGCAATGTATTACAGTTAATTTAATTCTGAGAAATTATATATTCTGGATTCCATTCCTTAAGAAACTGAGTAGGTGAGCTGCAGGCCACCAACTAATGCTCACATCTTCTTGATTGGTGATGCCAGGGTATAACAATACCTTTACCTAACATCCTTATCACTTGGGATATTCTTAAGGAATTTTTTAGAAAATCACAAACATAGGCTTGCTTTTTCTCTGAATTTGTCATATGTAATCCCATATTGTTTATAATAATTTATTTAGTTTTATGAATACATTTTTTATATTTTTGCAGCATTATAATTTCCTAACAATACTCCTTTAAGACAACAATTAGTAGAATGAGTCAGGCAACATATTCAACATTCCATATAGATATCACTCATAAAGATGAGCTTCCTCAAAGAAGGTAAAAAATATGTTATCATTTTTTTTCTGGAACCAAGTTTGGTCATTTTATTTTACCATAGGTCAGTCAGTCTCAAGTATTTAATTAAAGTTCATTGTCTTATCTTGTTGTAGTCATAAATACTCTGCATCAGCTCAAATCACTCTTCTTATGTTTCTCTGAATTCTTCATATTGGTCATTTCTTGATGGACAATAATATTTCATTGAATTCTTATATCTCTGCTTGTTTAGTTGTTTCTCAGTGTACAAAGATTTTATTTCTAACGTTTATACTCAGTAGTGAGGTTGCTGGTCAAAAAATACCTTAATGACTTTTCTTCTATAATTCCAAATTGTTTTCCAGAATGAATAGACCAGTTCAAAGCTCTTTCCCATGATTCTTTCAACACTGTTTTTTTAATTATCTTTGCCAACTTCAGACCTAAATATTAATAGAATTGATAGAATATTAATAAATTTCAGACCTAAATATTAAGATAATAATAAAATAGAATCTTATCACTTGTAAAGGATCAAATGAGATAAAATTTGAAAATTTTTTTAACATAGTATCAAGTACATAATATAAATCCTTGTTTCTTCCACCAAGATCAAGATGATACCTTAGAGGTCATTTAGACTAATACTCTAATTTTGCAGAAGATGAAACAGATTGCTTGAGTTTAAATGAAATGGTAAGGTCATACAGACAGAAAGTAAAATAGTCAAGATTTGGACCTAGGTACTCAACTCCATATAGCACTTTTTTGACTATATCATGCTGATGCTTTGCTTATATCTTTTCATAATTTGTAGAGATGCCAATGTGTGATTTAATTGGCATTCAAGTGCAGATCTTCAATCAACTACTACAACTCTACAACTTATCTGTATCATAATTTTTTGTGTGTTGTGCATGTGTGATCTATATATATTATTTTTAATTAAAGCTTTTTATTTTCAAAACATATGCATGGATAATTTTCAACATTCTCCCTTGCAAAAACTTGTGTTCCAAATTTTTTCCTTCCTTTTCCCCCCACCCCCTCCCCTAATCGGAAAGTAATCCAACATAAGTTAAACATGTGTGATTCTTCTATACACATTTCCACAAATATCATGCTACACAGGAAAATTCAGATCAAAAAGGAAAAAAAATGAGAAAGAAAACAAAATGCAAACAACAAAAAGAGTGGAAATACTATGTTGTGATCCACATTCAGTTCCCACAGTCCTCTTTCTGGATGCAGATGGCTCTCTTCATCACAAGATCATTGGAATTGACCTGAATCACATCATTGGTAATTTTTTTTTTGGCTGAGGCAATTGGGTTTAAGTGACTTGCCCAGGGTCACACAACTAGGACGTGTTAAGTGTCTGAGGTCACATTTGAACTCAGATTCTCCTGGCTTCAAGGCTGGTGCTCTATCCACTGTGCCACCTAGTTGCCCCTCACTTCATTGTTGAAGAGAGCCACGTCCATCATTATTGATCATCGTATAGTCTTGTTGTTGCTGTGTATAATGATTTCCTGGTCCTGCTCATTTCACATTTCATCAGTTCCTATAAATCTCTCCAGACCTCTCTGAAATCATCCTGCTGATTGTTTCTCACAGAGCAATAATATTCCATAACATTCATATACCACAATTTATCCAGCCATTCCCCAACTGATGGGCACTCACTCAGTCTCCAGTTTGGGGCCACTACAAAGAGGGCTGCCACAAACATTTTTGCACATACTTTCCTTCCTTTAAGATCTCTTTGGGACACAAGCCCTGTTATGGGTCAAAACTTGAAACCAGGATTCTTACAAGGTGCTAAATCAGTGGGATTGATGAGACAATGGTTATCTAGTTTAGCATGGTGATTAATAGAGTTCAGTATAATTGATTTAATCTTACAACAAATAATGGTTCCCTAGTGATATAATGATTGGTTTATACTCAGTGTAAAGGATATAAGCTGGGAGCCTCAGCCAGAGGGAGAGAAGAGAAGACAAGCGGACTGGGGGCTGAAGCACAAGCCCTGGATGCAGATTCATTCATCCATCTCACAGCACTTTGGTGGCAGGCTCTGCTCCTTAGCTTTGCCACTGAAACCAAGTCCTCTCTGAAGGCCCTGAGAAGCTAGCTGAGCAACAAGTGAAGGAGACAATAAAGACTTTTGTACTTTAACACCAGCCAGGTGTTTGTGAGCTTACTTAAGTGATTTGTCCATGGTCCCATAGTTAGTACATGTCGGAGACAGAACTTGAACCTACATCTTCCTGATTTCAAACCTGGCATTCTATCTATTATAATACAATCAATACCTTGCTTTGCCTTCAACAGAAAAACGAGAAATAAAAAGGTGCAAGGACTTTTTAAAATAGATTTTTAATACCTTTGATTTTTACTTCATAGTCGTTTCTGGAAAAGATCCCCTAGTCTTCAGACTGAATCCTTTGAAACAGACACACAACCATCCATTAAACCTGCCACAACTGACAATATACCATATTCTGTACTGAGAGTCCCTTGTATCTTTACCACAAGGAGGGAGAGAGGTCTTAGTATCTGTTCCTGGAACCATCATAATCTTTTTAGAAAACAATATAAAATAAGGGTTTCACTTGGAGTAGTATGATTTTCTTCTTAGAATGTTAGATGTGGAGTTAGAAGAACATAGGTTCAAATCCTTCTTTAGAACTAAGTGAGCCAGAAAGAAATAGTATTTTTTTTTTTTTGGTTGTTGTTTGCTTGCTTTTTTTTCTTTCTCATTTTTTTCCTTTTTGATTGTGATTTTTCTTGTGCAGCATGATAATTGTAGAAATATGTATAGAAGAACTGCAGAAGAACATATATTGGATTATTTGCAATCTAGGGGAGAGGGTGAGGGAAGGGAAGGAGAAAAAAAACTTGGAACACAAGATTTTGCAAGGATGAATATTGAAAACTATCTTTGCATATGTTTTGAAAATAAAAAGAATTAAAAAAAAAAAAAAAGAACTAAGTGAGAAGAGTACTGGCCCTGAAGTCAGGAGGACAGAGAGTTCAAATCCTGCCTCAGACATTTAACACTTACTAACTGTGTGATCCTGGGCAAGTCACTTAATTCCAATTGCCTCACCAAAAAAAAAAAAAAAGAAGAAGAACTGTGTGAGAATGGGAAAACCAATTAACCTCTTAGACCTCAGTTTCCTCATATTTAAACTGAGGACAAATGGCCAAGAAGTGAGGAAAACCTGTGTTTAAATATTAGCTCTGACAGAAACAGGCTGAGTAGCTATAGGCAAATCACAGACTCTCAAGGCTCAGCACTCTACCCCATCCCAAGTATAGGCACTAGCCTCCAAAAGTGATAATAATGCTTGTTATGCCCAGGTCACAAAGCTATTGTGAGGGAAACTTTGTAAACTTTAAAGCACAAATATGGGGGAGAGAGGGACAAAATTTGGAACATAAGGTTTTGCAAAGTTGAATGTTGAAAACTTTCTTTACATGTATTTGGGAAAAAATATTATTAAAAAAATAAAACACAAATGTGAATTCTTATTCATAACCTTTGACAAGTATTTCATTACTATAACCATACTCTAAAATTATTATTAAAAAGGGAAAGGATCTACGGTACAAAAAAATCCAGTTATAAGCACCATACAGCTACTTATATCTTTTTTCATAATGGCAAATGAAACAAAACTGAAAACCACCCTCAGAATTGGTGATGGCGCAACAAATCAGTATATGAACATTTTGGAATATTATAGTATTAGAAGGAATGATATCTAAGATAATGGAAAGAAATACAGGGATATTTAAACAAAATTATATGGAAGGTAGAAAAAAGAATCAGAGCCATAATATATACACTTACTGGGAAAAAATAAAAAACAACAGAAAAAAATAGCAGAAAAAAGAAATCAGGAGGGAGATCTAGATATTTTTGTAATAATTTTGTTAGTTATTAAACATTTAAAAAACAAATAAACCAAATTGAAGATGATTTAAAATATATTGTGTATAATCTTTTTAATTTTGTTTCTTTGAATGTTTTTATTGATGGTTATTAAATAAAAATTAAAAATAAATTAGAACAGCCACCAGTTTCATCAATAATAATAAATAGTCTGAGTATTTAACATGAATATGGCCTTATATTAAGTATTCTCTGGGTTTTACAGAGTATGAAGGATATGAAATCTCTATTCTCAAAGAGTTTACAACAATAATGATAATAAACCAGATATGACGTATATTAATTAATCAAGTGATTATTGATTGCTAAAGCATTGTGCTAATTGCTTATATTCTCAAATTCCCAGTCAGGAGGGCTTCTAATAGCTGGAGGGAGCTTAGATAATTAGGTCAAATAACTCCAAAATCCTGAGAAGACAACCTATTCCACCATCCCTCCCCCCTTCTCAAGCCTTATCCCCACTCCAAATAGCCCTAGAGTGTGCAGGTAGATCAGAGGCAATACTCTTCAGTTGAGTTAAAAGGGAAACTAGGAATTCTAAGAAGCAAGAGTGAGAAAGGCATTCATTTCAGGTCTGGGGAATAGCCAATAGAAAAGTACTAAAGCTGTGATTAAGTATTATGGGTAAGGACTAGCAATGACAATTTGGCTGGACCAAAGTGTGTGTAAACAAGAGTAAGGTATGAGGATGGAAAGGTAGATTAAGGCTGGGCTCTGGGAGGTTTTCAATGACAAAAGAGTATATTTTTAGCATTGACAAAAGAGTATATTTTTAGCCCTAAAGGTAATAGGTAACAGGAATTCAGTGAATGGGCATATGAGGAAGGGATAGACTTAAGTTACTTAAGCTAAACATTGTTGTGGCTGTTTATCTTTCGTTCTCAAAAAGAACCATGACATTAGCCATGACATGCAAGTGAATGGATTTAAGTGAGGGAGGGCTGTACAAGATCACCTGCTTCACTTTCTTTTCTAGAATATCTGGGTACAATGGCCAGATATAGATCAGGATGACAGGAGATACAATTCATCTAAGGTCTTTAAGGTCTCAGTTTGACTGAGGCCATTCTCATTTAATGATTAAAGTAAGGGAGCAATTGAGGCAAAGAATTGTGTCTTTCACTTAATCCAAAAAAGACCCTCAGGATTTCTGGCCAAAACTGAAATGATTGCTATTTATATCCACTTTAAATCAATCAGAACCCAAGCAATAACCAACTGGGGCTTGACCTGGGACCTATTTTTGGTCAGTCAAGGAGACTGGGAGTGATTTAGGTTTGAGGTTTGGTTCCTAAGGAAAAAAAAATCTAGCCTAGTAAATCCCAAAATATCCTGGGAGGATTCAGCGATTAAAAAAAAAAAAAGTGTATGTGTAAATTGATGAGAAACAAAATGAATTCAGTTACATTAAATTGACAAACTATCTTAATTTGTTTTCAATTATTTTCAGTCAGTTATTACTGACTTATTGTCAGTAAAATTGAGGAGAGACATGTGAGCCAGGTAGCTGAATTGATAGAATTAGGTACTTAGATATTGAATTTAATTTGACCTCAGATACTTGCTAACTGTGTGATTTTGGCCAAGACAATTTCTGGGTACCCCCTATGTGCTATGGGGACAGGACTGAAACTAGGACAATATATGTGCCTTGGAAACAGAAATATTTTTTATTATGTCTTTTTATCCCTAAAATCTAGCAAAGATCCTGGAACACTATAGGTGTTTAATAAATGTTTGTGAATTGAATTACATTCAATTCACATGCATTTAGTTTGTATGCATTGTCCTGAACTGGGCATCAAAAACATAATAATAAAATAATTATCTGGTTTTCTGCCAGGGAAATGTCTTGTATATACACAAACATCTCTACTACATTTAAGAATGTGATAGAGGTCAAAGAGGAATGAGAGACGGGAGAAAAGAATCATTTCGGCAAGGAAAGCTTGTATTATCCAAGTCACTGGGGATACAAATATAAAAGTGGGCTGGTTCTTGCCTTCAAGGAAACAACAGATATGTAACTAATGAGGTCAGGGTAACAGTTCCTAGTTTGAAATAAATATGTAACAAATTCGCAATGGCCATTCTCTTTGCCAAAAGATAGATTTATTTAGGGAAAGAGGTTACAAACAAATGAAGAGGTAAATGCAGAAATTGTAAAAATAACAGAGCTATCGAAAGGGAAGGAAAGATAATAATAAGAATTAATAATAATAATTAACATTTATATAGTGCTTACTATGTGCCAGGCAGTGTGCCAAGAACTTTAGAATTATTATCTCATTTGATCCTCATAACACTCCTGTGAGGCAGGGGCTATTATTATCTCCATTTTACAGATGAGGAAACTGAAGCAAAGAGAAGTTGTGACTTTCCCAGGATCATACAACTAGTGTAAATGTCTGAGGTCAAATTTGAATTGAGGTTCCAGGTCCAGCATTCTATTCTATTCACTGAGCTACCAGCTACCACAGAAAGGGAGAATATGGGAAGACAATCTCCTATCATTATTAATTTTGTTGGTCCCAGATAGTGGCTTTCAAGGTCAAAAGTCACTAGTCTAGCTACGGGGCTGGTTCACTTAACCATTTTGTGGCCATAAAGTAAGCCCTTTATTTATTGTTTCTTTTATCCTGTAAATGTTTGGAAAAGGCTGGATTCACATTCTCTAATAATAATGATAATAATAATAAACAACTAAAATTTAAATTGTTTATTTACTATATGCCAAGCATTATGCTGTTTTAGACACTGCTCCATTTCTTAATCCTTTTATAGAGAGAGATGTCAAAGAAGCCTGGCCCCTGATAGAAATATTAAACAAAGAACAGAACATTCTAATTGAAATGGGTATGTATTTATAATAAAAATAGAATAGGGGCAGCTAGTTGATGCAGTGGATAAAGCACCAGCCCTAAATTCAGGAGAACCTGAGTTCTAATGTGGCCTCAGACCCACTTCCTAGTTGTGTGACCCTGGGCAAGTCACTTAACCCCAATTGCCTTAGCAAATAATAATAAAATAAAATAGAATAAAATGCTCAGATTACCATAAGAAATAGAAGAACTAAATGACCCAATCTCAGGGAGAAAAAAAATCGAATGAACCATTAATGAATTCCCAAAGAAAAATTCCAGGACCAGGACTTATAAGAGAATTCTATAAAATATTTAGATAACAATTAATTCCAATATTATATAAACTGTTTGGGGGGGGAAAAAAGCAAAGTAAGAGTCTTACCAAATTCCTTCTATGATATAAATGTGGTCTTGATACCAAAACAGGGAGAGTCAAAAAAGAGAAAGTAAACTATAGACCAATATGCTTAATGGATAGTGATGCAAAAATTTTAAATAAAATATTAACAAGCAGACTACAGCAGCATATCACAAAGCTTAAGCACTATTACAAGGTTGAATTTATACCATGAATTTCAAGCTATTTCAATATAAGGAAAACTATAAATGTAATTGATGATATTTACAGGAACATCATACGATTGAACAAAATCACATGATCATATTAATAGATTCAAAAAAGGCTTTTGACAAGATACACCACCAATTTCTGGCTTTTTGAAAAAATAACAATACAAAGTTTCAGAATAAATGTATCTTTCCTTAATATAAATAATAGTATCTATCTAAAATCAAGAGACAACATTATCTGTAATGGGAATAAAGTGGATGCCTTTCCAGTAATTCAAGGGTAAAGTAAGAATGTTCTTTATCACATTACTATACAATAAAAACTAGAAATTCTAGCTAAAACATTTGGACAAGAAAAAGAAATTGAAAGATCTAAATGGGTTCATTATTTAGACATAAAAAGTGATATTATAAGCAAATCAGAAGAACATAGGACAGTTTAGCTCTCAGATCTGTGGAGAAGGAAGGAATTTTGTGTCCAAAGAAGAACTGGAGCTCATAATTGAACACCAGATAGATAATTTTAGTTATAGTAAGTTAAAAAGTTTTTGTACACACAAAACTAATGCAGACAAGATCAGAAAGGAAGCAATAAATTGGGAAATCATTTTTACATTTAAGGGTTCTGATAAAGGCCTCATATCTAAAATATGTACAGAATAGACTCAAATTCATAAGAATTCAAGCCATTCTCCAACTGATAAATGGTCAAAGGATATGAACAGACAAATTTCAGATGAAGAAATTAAAACTATTTCTAATCATATGAGAAAGTGCTCTAAATCACTATTGATCAGAGAAATGTAAATTAAGACAAGAAATTAAGACAACTCTGATATACCACTGCACACTTCTGAGAATCGTTAAGATGACAGGAAAAGACAAGGACAAATGTTGGAGGGGATGTGGGAAAACTGGGACACTAATACATTGTTGCTGGAATTGTGAATGGATCCAACCGTTCTGGAGTGCAATTTGGAACTATGATCAAAAAGCTATCAAATTGTGCATACCCTTTGACTCAGCAGTGTTTCTATTGGGCCTATATCCCAAAGAGATCTTAAAAGAAGGAAAGAGACCCACTTGTGCAAAAATGTTTGTGGCTGCCCTTTTTGTAGTGGTAAGAAATATGATTGTATATATTGTTTTTAACATATATTTTAACATGTTTAATATATATTGATTATTTGCTATCTAGGGGAGAAGACAGAGGAAAGGAGAAGAAAATCTAAAATACAAGACTATGCAAGGGTCAATGTTGTCAAATTGTCCATGCATATGTTTTGAAAATAAAAAGCTTTATTTAAAAAAAAAAGAAAGAAAGAAATTGAAGACATATGCATAAATGAAGAGTTCCTTTTTTGCAGATGATATGATAGTTTACTTACAGAACCCTAGAGAGTTATTAAAAATTCATTGAAATGATGAACTTCAACAAGATTGCAGGATATAAATCATTAAGCATTATTGTACATTACCAACAAAATCCAGTAGTAATACCTAAAAAGAGAAAATACATTTAAAATAATCACAGAAAATTTTAAATAATCATTCTTTATACAAATAAGGATTTCTAAGTAACTGGAGAATAGTAATTGCTCATGAGTAAGTCAAGAAAATTTTAAAAAGACAATATTAATCAAATTTATTTATTCAGTGTCATACCAACTAAACTTCCAAAGGATTACTCTGTAGAGCTAGAAAAATAATTCCTCCAGAGGAACAAAAGGTCAAGAATCTGAGGAAGAATAATGAAAAGTGGGGAAGGAAGGTGGCTGATTTAGTACCAGAACTCACACTATACTATGAAGTAATAATTATCAAAACAATTTTATATTGGTGAAGAAACAGAAAGATTGATCAGTGGAACAGGTTAATCAGTTGATTAGGTATACAATATGCAGAAGCAAACAAGTACAAGTAGCCTGTGTTTGCTAAACCCCCAAATCTCAACAATTAGAGCAAAAATTCACCATATGACAAAAACTGCTGAGAAAATTGTAAAGCAGTCTCTTAGAACCTAGGTATGTTCATATAACACGATAAGTTCCAATAGGGTAAATAACTCATAATAACTTAAAGAAACAAAGAATTAATTATGGAGAGGGGAAGACTTCATGACCTAACAAGTGATAGAAACCATCACAGAAAGTAAAAAGTGATCACTTTGATTAAATCAAATCAATGAGTTTTGCAAAAACAAAACAAAACTAATGCGGCAAAAAATTATAAAAGGAGCAGATAAATGGAAAAGTATATTTACAGCAAATTTCTTTGATCATTTGTCTCAAAAACTTAAAAATGCATTAAGACTTTTGGGGATACTCTATGTAGAGAAATGATTCAAATTTATAAGAATAAAAGCCATTTCCCTATTAATAAGATGTCAAGAGGTATAAATAGTTTTCAAGGGAAGAAATCCAAGCCATATGAAAAAATTAATTAAATCACTAATAGAGAAACACAGCTTAAACAAACTTAAGGTTTCATCTCTCAGTACACAATGACAAAGGCTGGCAGGGCTATGGGAAGACATTAATACATTCTTGGTAGATCTGTGAACTAATCTAGTCACTTTGGGAAGCAATTTGAAACTATGCCCAAAACTCTATTAAACTATATACCTCTGAGCCCGCAATATTTCTAGCAATAACCTACTAATACTTCTACAGCCACAAAGAGATCAAAGAAAGAAAGAAAAAGACCTATATGTACAAAAATATTTGTAATCGCTCTTTTTGCATTGACAAAGAACTTAAAATTGAGGGAAATGCCCATCAATTGAGGAATAACTAAATAATTTATGGTATATGAGTATAAAAGAATACTGATCTGCTTTAAAATTTGAAAGAGATGAAAATTCTGAGAAGATGTATATGAACTACTGTAGAATGGAGGCAAAACCAGAAGAACAATTTATATGTTAGCAATGTGGTAAACAAAAATAACTTTGATCTTGGCTACTTTGATCATCATAATGATCAATCCTGATTCCATAGGATTCATGATGAAATGCTACCCTCTAGGGGGGTAGGAGAGGAGATGGAATCATAGGGTAGATTGAGACTTTTTTTTTTTTTTGACATGGCCACTTCAAGAATTTGTTTTGCTTGATTATACATGTTTGTAACAGGGTGTGTGTCTGTGTCTGTATATATACTTGCTTATTTGCTTGCTTTCTCAATCTAGGGATGGAGATGGGAGGGAAAGAAGATGGATATTTGTTGATGGAAAAAATTTTAATTTAATTAAAAAAAGAAAACATCAAAAATACATTAATAGTATTGCTAGAAGTTATATTTAATAAAAGCGAGAATTTAGGTGGCATGATCCAAGTTATAACCCCACTTGCTTTACCTAATTCTTTTGTGTTCGCCCTTCAGATTTATTTGCAGAACTGACTGTAACATTACCGAAGAGTTCAAGGGATTTTCAGGGAGCAGATTACTGAGAGGAGCCTCTTCAATCCAGCTTCACCAGTTCCTCAGTAGTGTCCCGGAAATGGTTTGTGGGGACAACAGACTGACCATAAAGAATCTGACAAGAGTGAAAAAGAAATTTCCTAACTCCAGATCATATAATGGGCTAGGGACAAGAACTTTGGCACCAGTAAACCAAAGGAATAGACAACTCATCTAATGACTTCTGCTGGCTTTTGTTTATTACCTACAGGCTGTGGCCGTCCTGACTTTTGTAGATAGTTAGGTGGTCAGTGATTAGAGGACTGGGCTTGGAGTGAGGAAAACCAGAGTTCAAATACAGCCTCAGGCACTTAATTATCTGTGATCCTGGGCAAGTCACTTACCCAGTTTGCCTCAGTTTCCTCATCTATAAAATGAGCTGGGGAAGGAAATGGCAAACTGTTCCAGGATCTATGTCAAGAAAACCCCCAAAAGGGTCATCAAAAAGGGAACAAAGGGACAGACTAGTAACAATGAAACAACCACAAAAAATAGCTTTATCCTTTGCCTGGAAAGGTTCAGAGACTTAATAGCCTATGGAGTTCAGCATAGGGTAGCAGAAGGCAGCAGTTAGACCAGAGAGGCTGAGTATTTGAAGACTAAAAGGTGGTAGGAGAGAAAACTCAGAGAATATCACACCGAGAAACTAAGAGAGAAATGCCCAACAAAGCAGACATGACATCCAAAAGAGAATAGAAACATGTTTTAAAGAGAGCAGTATGATATCGTTACCAGCAGAAATCATCAGCTCTTTAGCATCAGAGGAATAAGATGGTTTGGTCATACATATACTCTGATGATGATAATAGCTAGCATGTAAGGATTGCAAAATGCTTTACATCTATTATCTCGTTTGATTCTCACAATTATCCTGTGAGATAGGTACTTTTATTATTCCCATTTTATAAATGAAGAAACTGAGGCAGAGAGAAATTAAGTGACTTTCCCAGGATTTCACAGCCAGAAAGTATCTGAGTCAGGATTTGAACTTAAATCTTCCTGCCTCCAAATGCTCTTTTCAGCAGGAAATATATATATGCTTGCCCTTTCTGCATGCTTTTTGTCTCAATTTTATATTTCACAGTTGTAAGTTGTATTGAGACATACTTGAATAAAAAACAGGAAAATCAAAGCTGAGATTTCCCTAAACATCTAAGCCTTGACTCTTAATCCTTCTCCCCTTCCCTTTCTCCTCTTCTCTCCCATTTCTGTTGTCTCCTTTCTTTTCTTCACTTTTCTCTCCTCAATCTCCCCTATCCCTCCTTTTGTCTCTTCTTTGTTGCTATGACTGGGGAGAGAAATGGGGACCAACTTCTGGCATTTCTTTTAATAAGTCTTACTTTTTAAGGAATCTAGTTAGCCTTCAAACTAGACTCTCTTCTAGAAGGAGAAGGGTGGATAGAAAATGAATAATAGAAACTTGACTTAATCTTTTATTATGTATTCAGAGAAATGTGTTTATAATTAGGTTTAACCAAACTAGATGGGACTGTAATTATAACTGAACCTTCAAAGCTCAGTGCGCAGGTAGAATTTTTCATTCTGTGCCATCTTTAAGATCCAGCTTCAGGCCTTTGGCATTTCTGTGTCCTTTTTGGACCAGCAACACCCAACAACAATAGCAGCAGCATATATCCTAAGACTGACAAAGTATGTCACAGGGAAACGACCCATTGATAAAGGTCTCATGAAACAACTTTATTCCTTCTGTCTTCCAAGGAATGAATTCCTTTAGACATAAAAATCCAAGACAGCATGTTTTCTTTGTGGTGGTATTATTGTGAGCTTCTATTTCCAATAAGTCATTCCCCACTACCACTCCAAGGTCTTTCTCTGCACTCCCGCTTTCTAAACAGCAGCTTCCTGTTTGAGATTGTTGCTGATGGTTATTTCTCCCCAGATAAATTACCTTACATTTATCTGTATTAAATCTCTTCTCATTTACCCCCATTATCCCTTTTCCCTTTCCCTTTCCCCCTCTCATCCGCCCCCAGGTTTACTAGATTGTTTTGCAATTAGAAACAGTCTTTTTGCTTTTGTTCTTTAAAAATGGAGAGGAGGAGGGGGAGGAGCATACTCTAACTCCCAATTCAGAGTCATCAGCAAATTTCATAGATCGGGCACTTGTGTTTCCCTGAAGCTCATTAGTGGCTATATTGAAAAACAAGGGTCTTAGCCAAGATGGATCCCCACAAGTGTTGCACTTCATCCTCCCCACTCCCCTTTGAGATTGAACCGTTAATAATTACTCACTACTTATGGTCTATTTACCAGCAGACATTGTGTTCTCGGATCGTGGGGAATAATAGATGTGGCCATGGATGTGGTTTTATTGGAAAGGGATTAACTTTCATATCCTAGACACTTGACAGTTGCTAGGATTTTTTTTCTTATGGCTTGATTTCTTCCCTCCGTTGCTGTATTCACAAATTAGAAGCTGTTTGTGTTTTCTTTTCTCTAGCAACTGAAGAAAAGGCTACTGAATCTGCAATCAGATTAGAATCCCAGATCTGACATTTACCCTGCATCCCTAGACAAGTCCCATAATCCCTCTAAGCTTCATCTCCACAATGGCTGGCAAGTAGTAGGTATTTAATAAATGTTTATTGATTGATCTATAAAATGAAGTTAATAATGCTTATTCTATCTACACAAAGGGTTGTTGAGAAGAAAGCACATATGTTTATGTGAACAATTATGAGTGTCTATGTTTTTATATGTTGGTATAGAATAAAATTGCATGGCTACATGTAGGGACTTATTTCACTGTGATGTGGATGACAGTGCCAGCTAAGCCAGTAAATCCAAGTAACTCTGTGCCTAGGAGCCCCAAGTTTGGTACAAGAAAAACAGAAAGCCTAACTTCTTTTCTATATGTCATAGAAATTGTTTTCCCCATTTATTAGCCTAAGCCCTTAGAATAAATGTCTTGAGCCTCAGGGGCTTCAGAGGGCCCTAGTCTACCAATCATAGAAGGAATCCAAGAAAAAAAATGCAGAATAGTTGGTACCTATCCCTTAGAGGCAGCATTCTTAGTTTCTCTTCTATTCCATCTTTTGGTACTGATTTGGGTAACAGATCTTCTCCATCTGTATATAGAAACAATTTTATCAGTGAAACCTGCTCGATAATGAAGAAAAGTCATAACTTGATTTTATCAATTTCTTTGAGGTGTTGTGATGAAAAATGTTCACCAAGGAAAAATCAATATGGTGGCTTTGGAATATACCTATTGAATTAGCTTTATAGAGCTGGTCATTGAGAACACTAGGGTCTAAAGCCAAACAATTGGGATGTGCCCAATCATAAAACCTTTTCTGAGTTTATTTCGTTTTCTCACAGGGTTTTCTTTAGGCCTCAAAACCTCCATATTTGGTTATGTGTGTGGAGAGAGAAAGAGACAGAAATGGAGTGACTGTGTTTTAGGAACCGAGTTGAAGATAAGTATATTCACTTTCTTATTCTGAGTAATGTAATCTTAGTGAATTCATCTAACAATACATGCAAGTGCTAGTCGTGTTTGCAGGTAGAATTAGAACACTCAGCAAAGAATGAAAGAACAGAACTGAATTTGATACAAAAAAGTAAGATGCCTTAAAAGTGAGAAAGGGTTCAATAACAGGTCAGAATGGACATGTGTGGTCACATCACTCCCGGTTCCACTTCCTCAGGGAGCTTAGGAAAGGTAATGATATTTTGAGGAGCTTAAGGGGGGTCCAAGTTAAACCTGGAAGTCTCTTGGAATCCTGTGTAGGGAAAGTAATGCCACTGTTGAATGCCAGTCAGGAAGTGCCTCCAATTCTTGTTGCTTTAGGCACCAAAGCCTGTATTTCCTGATGTCAGAGGGCTTTGACTTTCAGCCCTCATCATGGGGCTTTACACTGCATAGAATCCTAGAACTAAGGGTCCCGAGAGGTCATTTTGTCCAGTCCATAACTTAGAAAAGTAATCTCCTTTATACCATCTCGGACAAAGGAGTAGCCAGCTTCTGCTTGAACACCCCCGTAAATGAGGAGCTCATTCCCCCGTGAGATGGCACATCCATTTTTGTATAATAAGTAGTAATTTTCTTTATATTTCATGAGAGTCTTCCATGTAGGTACTGATTTGGGTAACAGATTTTCTCCTTCTGTATCTGGAGACGGCATTCTCTAGGAATCCTGTCTGATAAGAAATGTACCCCAGGAGAAATCAATACAGTAGAATAGGCGTGGGAGGGGATTGGCAGGGACTTTGCCACAGTACCAGAAATGCTGGGCAAAGGCTACCAGCTCCCCTCTACAGAACTGCTAAATATTTCTTTGAGACTTATCAAAACTAAAGGGGAATTTGTATTGCCCTGGCAACCGGGGCATAATAGGTTAGAGCCAATTCCTAGCATCAGAGGAGCGGGGGAGGATTTCAAATTGGGATTTACTGTCTCCTGAGACAATCTCCTGAGAAGTCTTTCTGTTTCCTATCTGGAAGAGGCTCTGAAGATATGTTGAGTAGCCCGCAGCACATTGGCTAGGAAGTCTTTAAGAAGATTTAGCAATAAATAGGTGATGACTCCAGCAGGTGGCAGCAGTGGCTCAATTCAGTTCCATCACTTTTCAGTCCAGTGGACAGGCAGCAAATGGCAGGTTTGAGTGGGTAAGAAGATTGGGTGGAAGCTAGAAGGAAGCCACAGATGTATGAGTTACTTAGAGCAGGTTCTTTGGCCCCCCACCCCCATGGGAAAATCTAGGCAATCTCACTTCTCTAAAAGAGCCATCACTGCACATATTTAAACTATATTGGATTAGTTGCTGTCTAGGGGAGGAGGGAAGGAGAGAAGGGAGAGAAAATTTTAGAACACAGGATTTTGCAAAGGTGAATGTTGAAAACTATCTTTGCATGTATTTTTAAAATAAAAAGCTATAAGAAGAAGAAGGAAGAAGAAGGAAGAGGAAGAAGAGGAAGAAGAAGAAGAAGAAGAAGAAGAAGGAGGAGGAGGAGGAGAAGGAGGAGGAGGAGGAAGAGGAGGAGGAGGAGGAGGAGGAGGAGGAAAAAAGAAAGAAGAAGGAAGAAAAAGAAAGAGCAATTAGAGTCCTGCCCACTTCCTCTCTTCAGTCTTTTTTAATTCAGGCTTGTTTCCTTCACATCTTGGTCTTCCTTTTTACATAGATGATAGCTTCCTTCCTCAAATGTAGTGCCCCAAATGTAATAATACTCCAGATGCCATCTGATTTTGGCTAACCATAGTTCGTGTGTGGAAAACCAGTAACCACAATTGTTTCACAATCACTTATTGATGGGCTAACAATGTGGAAACCCCCCAACTACCTGTTGGCCTAATAACTATGATGAAAGGAGAAATAAAATATAGCAAACTGTGCAAAGACATGATAAAGCAAATGGCTTCATTCATTGTTGAAACAATTATTTATTGCTCTTGGAGAAGAAATACCTACAATTTTGTTTAAATGAACTTCCTAACTTGTAAAAGTATTTTGGTCATCTCCCCTTGTGTCCTGCCCTCAAACAAGGAATACTTTCTCTACGCGGCAAAAATCCTAGAAATCCTCTCCTTTTCCCCTTTGCTGTTTCCCTCTTCCACGCCCTTCCTAAGAAATACTTTATGTATCCTAAGTTGTTGCAAAATGCTATTCACTCCAAGTAGACCTAAAAAATTATAAAAAATAAATTTGTCTAGAAAGTTGAGCTGTTATCAGTGAACAGTCTTCTTTAACATGCTAATAAGATCCTTGATTTTCAGTTTTGCCTCCTAGCTTTCACATTTGACCCTACCATTGTTGGCCGACTACTCCAAAGAGATCTCATTCCTTTCAATTGAAAAAAATTCTCTATAGTTCTATTCATACATTTTAAAATTATAAAAGTATTTTGATTCCTACTTTATGCTAGTAATGTAAATTGAGTTTGTAGTTCACTAAAATCTCCAGGTACTTTTCACAGAAACTGTTTTTTTTCCAAGTGTTGGTCGGCATCAGAAAATCTGAGTTCAGTTCCTGCCTCAGACACTTTTTGACTGTGTGACCCTGGGCAAGTAATTTAACAACTTTCATCCTAAGTTTTCTCATCGCCAAATTGGGGATAATAAATAATGTCTACTTCAAAAAGTTACCACGAGTATCAAATATCATAGCATATGGTAAGTGCCTTCAAATCTTAAAGTACTATACCAATGCTAGTTATCATCCTAATCATTATCATTATGATTATATGGTCATAATTATTATTATTAGCATATTGTTTTTTCTTATGCCATTTGCCTGACTATACATATTTCCCTCTGACTATCCCATTCATGCCTTTATTTAAATTATTGATAAAAATGTTAGCTAGAATAAGACCAAGGAAGCTAGAGTGTTCCACTGGAGCCCTCTTAAATGGACATTGCTTCCTAATTACATTGATTTACGTTCTTCTAATTCTACTGTTGTCTAGCCCAGGGATGTCTTGGCCCAACATTCTCAAGGTGCTGCCTAATCAGACTAAAATATACTTGAGAAATATTTAACAAAATAAATAAAAATACAATAGAACGTAGATAATATTAATATGTGGTTTTCTAAGTCTGTCTGCAGGCCCACAAGGATCCCTATATATGGTATGATTATTTCCATTCCTATCTGAGTTTGACATCACTGATTCTAGCCCACACCTCTCTATGTTATCACAAAGATACCTTGAGATAGTATAAACAAATATCTTTTTGAAATCTAGGAAGTATCATGGCTAGGGCATTCATTAGGCTAAATAATTCTGTCAGAAAGAAAAATGAATTCAAAACAGTCTGGCTTCGATTGTTTCTTACTTTTTCAAGTTCTATTCCCTTCCAATTCCTTAATACTTAATTCTGAAATTTTCCCAAGAATTGCTATCACATTCCCCAGCCTGTTGATTTCAATTCAGCTACATTTTTGAAGCATCCTCTGGGTTCTAGAGCCTATTCATCATTTCCTTGTTTTTCGTTTTCTTTCCTTTTTTGTTTTTTCTTTTTTTGTCCCAACCAGGCAATTGGGGTTAAGTGACTTGCCCAGGGTTACACAGCCAGGAAGTGTTAAGTGTCTGAGGCTGGATTTGAACTCAGGTCCTCCTGACTTCAGGGCTGGTGCTCTATCCACTGTACCACTTAGCTGCCCCATCATTTCCTTTTTGAGGACAAGGACATTTGACTATTAATGTGTGTTTTGCTGCATGCAACATGAATTGCATGTTGTACCTAATGGACCAGGTAATTTTCTATGGCAGGATAATGAATTCTAACCAGCTCATTGATCCACAGAATTCATATACCGGTAGAGTGAACTTGGGGTCAGAAAGACCTTGCTTCATATCCCTGCTCTGACACTTACAGGCTGTGTGTCTCTGGGCAAATCCCTTTATCTTTCTGATTCTCAAGATTCCTCATCTGTAAAATGAGGCTGTTGAAATGAGTATTAAGGTCCCGTGGAGGTCTGAAGCAACAATCCTATATCCATTCTCCTCAGGAAATACTTAAGTTAGAAAGGAGACAAATAGTCAATTAGAGCACTTGTCTAGGAAAAAACAAAACAAAACACATTATAGTACACTATTTGAATTCCAAGGATCTGGAAAACTGAACTCAATAAGCATTCATTAAGCACCTATTATGCAAAGTGATGCCATTATGATGCAAAGTGAAGCAAAAGACAGTCTTTGGCCTCCAGAAGTTTACAATCTAATGAAAAAAAAAAAAAGATAATTGACATTTATATAGAGCCTACTGTGCCTGGCACTGTGCTAAAAGCTTTACAAATATTATTACATTTGATTCTCATAACATTCCTAGGAGGAATATATATAATTACCCTCAATTTACAGATGAAGAAATAGGCAAACAGGTTAAATGACTTGTCCAGAGTCACACAACTAATAAATATCTGAGGTCAGATACAAGTTCATAAATAGGGAATGCCATCTCTCTCTGCCCCCAGCTTTCTGAATCCTACCTATGCTTCAAATTCCTGTTCATATTTTCCCTTTTTGCCCCCAAAGTTTTCATTAAGGAACCTAGTCCCGAGTGAATTATTGCTTCAAGTAACTTCTTATTGCATATTTTCATTTGATTCTTATCTCATGTTGCCTTGTAGTAGCTATTATCCATGTGCATTTCCTTTAAAATTTTCCTTAAAATTTTTTTAATTAGCAAGTATTTACTTTCTCTTTCTTCTCCCTCCCCCAATTGAAAGAAGAGAGAAAACAAAATCCTTATGACAAATATAACTAATCAAGCAAAACAAATTCCTTAAATATATGTCTAGTTCTGCATCTTAAATCTATTCCCCCTAGGATAGTACCTCATCATCAGTATTCTGGAATCATGATTTTGCAATGCATTGATCCAAGTTCTTCAGTCTTTCAAAGTTGTCTTTATATGATCAAATAATGAAAAGCTATTTTTTAAAAACAAATTATCTACAACATATAAATGTCCATGAATGGCTTGACAGCTGACATATATCTTTAATTGAATTAGAAAACATTAGGGCAGAGTAGAGAGACAAAAGAAATCAAGGAGGATGCATTGAATTTTGGCTTTGACACAGTGTGCTACACATCGTGTGATCTTGGGGAACTTGCTTCATTCACAACTCTTTAGGTCTCAGTTCTAACCGCTATAAAAAGAGAGGATTATAGCAGATTGTTTCTGTGCATTTTTCAACCTTGGGCTCAGAGGACCAAAGAGAGGAAGAGACAATGGGAAGAAGGTTCAGAAAACAAGCTGTACATCATTGAAAAATAACTAGCATTTAAAGCCTTCCAGTCTTAAGTCTGGAGTCTTAACTCCAACCTAACTGACCTGTCCTTCTCTTTTTCATATGATCTCCATGCATTCTATATTCCAGTCAAAAGAGCAAATCAGCTGGTCTTCAAACTTAAAATGCATGTTCAGCCCTTCCTTGCCTGAAATACATTTCCATATCTTTCTGCCTTTTAGACCTTTTTTCCCTTCAGGCCTGAATGAATGCATTCAAGAAGGGGTACAGAGATCCTGATATCTGCAACCCCATCCCTGATATCATCAGCTAAGTATTTGCTCTCTCCTCAAACTTCTCTAGGGTGCTGACATCTGTTATGCAGAACCTCTATTAGTCCCAATACGGTTTGTCTCTAGTCTTTTTGCCAGATTATACTCTTTAGTGATTTGCCCAGATAAGTAGGAGAGAGAGAATTTGAATTCAGGTCTCCTGACTCCAAGTCCATCAATCTCTAAAAAGTGTCGGTTCAAGATACTCAATCCTCCTTGCTCTGTACTCAGATATATGATTCTCTATCAGTTCATTATTCCAGAACCCTAACTTCTCATTAGGGAAAGTAAATCAATTTTCACATTCATTGGTTCATCATCCCCATCCTGTCTACTCCAGAAATAATTCTACTTTTGGCTTCAGTCTAGGAATATCCTCAAAAGGGGGGAGAAATTAAAAAGATATTCAATATATATGAATTGTATATGGTGCAGATTCTTTATTACTATACACAAAAGGGAATACTAAACACAAAAGAATCATAGTGTACATAACAGAATGATTAGAATAGAATTCAGTAACATAGTATTGTTAGCACAATGAATAGGGAGACCAGCATTCAAGCTTCACTAGGACATGAAACAGTTTTTGTGAGACTGATAATTAGCCATTTCAGCTTAGACTTCTACTGAGCACAGTCTGATCTGACTTTAATCTCTCTAGGGTTGTTTCTTTTTTATCTGATACCTATTCTTCCTTTGACACTGATTCATTCTTTTTGTTACTTGGGAACTCTCTCTTGGCAGTAGCTGAACTGCTTGATGACAGTGTCCTCTGTTATCAAGTCCTACCCATGGGATACCCTTGCTGCTACAAGTTTGCTGGTAGGAGACACTGATGTTGTGACCGTAGTTCCCCAAATATGAAAGAAAAGAACTCACAAAAGAAAAGGGAGCTTCACCTTAGCATCATTTTGCCCAAGTAGGACATGTGTTCATGGCTGGAGGCTTGCTAGGAAGAAGGATACCCACTTGACCCTCAGGATAGTTTAATGCTATCCCTTCACTTTGAAGCCAGAAGGAAGAGAGTAAGCACAGGAACAGATTACACCTTTAGTATAACAGAATTCTAGTTTATCAATTAGGATACAAAACTCTGATGAATCATGCGTGATTCAAAGGCTCCTTCTGCCCTCCATATCACCTTCCATATGACCACTAAGAGTGGTGATAAGAGGGGGAAAGAGGAAGAGAAGGACAACTGAAGAACACTCACTATAACAGGATCATAGCTCTAGAGTTAGAAGGGACTTGGAAGTCATCTAGACCAGAGCTTCTTAAATTTTTTCCCCAGGTATCTAGATATATAAAATAGATATACAAATTAAACACAGATAATAAATCATAATTTCACAATCTCCATGTTTAGTTACAAGACCTCATGTGGGTTTGCAAACCATAGTTTAAGAAATTGGGATCTAGACAAATCTGTATATTCTACAGTTGAATAAGCTGAGCCCCAGAGATATTAAGTGACCTGTCCAAAGTCACATAAGTAGTATCAGAGTCAAGATGTGAACCTATGTATTCTGTCTCCAAATCCAGTGCTCTAATCTCTATACAACCTTACCTCTATTTTACTCTTTTGAGCTTCAATTTTCTCATCTATAACATTGCCATAATATTTGTAGCACCTATCTCACATGATTCTTGTGAGCATTAAATGACATAATGCATATTCCAGAGCTGGGCTACATCTCCCTGTGAAAGTTCAGAACCTCTGAAGAGTTGGAATATTTGATGCTTGAGTTTGAGCCCCCACTGGTGTTTTTTCCCAACTGTTAGCTGCCAGTGAGTGACTAGCATCCTAGTTCTTTTTAACCACCTAAAATCAATTAGCTTTTATATAAGGATATTAGAAAGACAAACATTTTCTCCATCACTTTAAGGAAAAAGTCTCCCCGTATTAACATGGTCTCTAAGGAGAGTGGACTGAAACAGCAGTTTCTACATATCATTAGTCCCACCAAGTTCACATCCAAATACATCACTGTTGCTGAATATGTTCCCTTCTCAGTTCTCTTCCAGTTGGGTCCAAAGCTTACTCATTACATCAATGACATTGGGTTGGCTGTAAAACCTGACATGGATTTGATTCTCAAACTTCTAGATTCCCAAGATTCCCAGACTTTGGATGTCTCACTATCCTGATCTTTTGAAACTCACAAGGTCATCATTTCCAACTTATTTCACTCAGAAAGAAATAACAGAGGCCTAAGGTAAAGAACTAAGGCAAAAGTCTATGGGGTCATGTCAGCCTCAGAGGAAAGGAGTCAAACCAAGAGAGGAAGACTCTAAAACCAATTAAAGTCTTTTGAAGATACCACCTCTGGCTTTATAACTGAAAACTGCATTTACCTAATGTTTAAAAAACCAGAACCAATTATTAAATATCCATATATGTGGCAAATTCTCTCCAAGGCAATTTCAATCCATAGTATCATGATTCTCCCATAAATAGGCTCCCCAGCCTCTTCCACATGGAAGAGCAACAGTACTCTGCATATGTTCATAAGAACTGGACACAGAATGTAAAACATTCTGTTCTCCATAAAAATTATTTAAAGTTATTATATTGTATTATGTTCATCAATATACATGTTCTATCTCTATGTCTCCCCAAGGCTAAGAATATAAATTTCTGGGAAACTGTGACTTCTTTAACCTTTGCTATCTGATACACAATAGGCACTTAATAAACATTGAATTGAGTTGAAAATAGTTGACATGTGTAGAGGGCTACAGATAATAGGGGACTTCTAGGTGAGGTATAAGACCTTTCAGCCCAGAGGGAATCTGCTGGCAATGTCAGGTTCAGCTCCCCATCTCCCCTTCTTAGGGGAGAGCTCTTGCTTTCGGCCTTCCTGAGAAGTCAGGGGGCAGTGACAACCTGTGTTGTACTTGAAGCAGAGGGATACCAAGTGGCAAAGAGTCATCTACATACAATAGCAAGTTGTTTATGTGGTCCTACATGCAGCAGTATATAGTTAGTGCATGAGTAATATGCTATGGTTATAGAAGTGTATTAGGGTATATATGGCTAAGAGAATTTGGAATAAATGGACTCCATGTTGGACCATCCATGTGAGTACCGCCTCTTCATTCCTCTTCTAAAACCAAGGACTCAAGCTGGTACAGAGATCCTCCATCTCTGGATACAACAGACACAAAAGAAAAATACTGTGAGAGTCATTATTTAATTTTAGACAGTTTACAAGTCCTTCATCTATGTTCCAGTATCTTCAATTTGTTTGGGGTCAATTCAAGTCTGTTGGCAGAATTTAAGCTGTCATGGTTATATGCTAAATTTGGTTATATTATGCTCTAATCTGAGTTTAAGAGGAGGGGACCAATTACAACAGTGATAATGCCAAAGGATATAAGCTCCCCCCACCCAGATTATGGCAATGTGATTGGCCATTAGCCCAGAAACACAAGAATCTGGTGGCAGCAGGAAAAGGGATGAATTGTCAGTGCAGGCCACTGGGGTAAAGAGGAGGGGGATTGATGGAGGGCTTACAGTAGAACCTGGGGTTGTGTTGGGGTTGGAACTCCATTCATATCAATAGTAGCCTCTGTTACCCCTGGAACATTGCAATAACCAAGTTCTGTATGTACTCACTGGCTAATTTTCCAAATGAAATCTCTCGGGCTCTCTTCCAGCTTCTTTCAGAATCTTCATCCCTATACACTTGGTGTGCTTTTTTTTTTTTTTTAAATAAAGGAAATTAGAGAGAGAAAGAGAGAGAGAGAGAGAGAGAGAGAGAGGGAGAGAGAGAGAGAGAGAGAGAGAGAGAGAGAGAGAGAGAGAGAAAGAGCTGTGTTTAAATAATTAACAAATCAAAGATTAAGGATAGAGATTTCCTGGCTTTTCCTGGTTTGAAGCCAGCTGCTTAACAGAAATCAGAATGATGAATGGACCATTGGGGAGTGGTATTAGAAAGTGGGCTGATGCCAGTTTTCGGGGCCCTCAGTGCCAGAGCCATGTCAGTGTTTGACAAGAGGACCAGAGCAAGACATTCAATCCTTCGCTGGGAAACCTGGGCCTTCACTATTCTCCTTGCTTCAGCAACTGAGAATGACAAACTTGGAAGCTCGTACCTTCGGGATGTGCCAAGGCTGTGTTGCCCAAGACCCTGACCCCACAGAACAGCCAAAGTGGACACTTGATCCTCAGTCTCCCTCTCTGAAGCAGGGAGTACATGTCATGTTAGCAGCAAAGGATGCTAGGAACCATTTATCTCCTCCCTCAAAACCAAAAGTTCCTTATCACTTTTGAATCTGTATGACATCTACCCACATCCTTCCCATTCTCATACATGTTTCTTTCTTTTGTGTCCCAAAGTCAGTACTGCTTTATCTTCCTAGTGTCTGTAAGCACCTACTCTTTCCCTCTCATGATTCCCATAGGCAACCATATGGTTTGGATGATTAAACTCTAGACCTTCCTACTTCTTAGTAAGGTGTTTTAAGGCTTTCCACTAGTTGATCCTGTCCTAATTACTTTTTATTTCTCATTGCTTTCTGGCTCACACTTGCTAAAATTTTTTAGTTAACCAAATGATAGAGAATTTGCTCATTCCTACAAAACTTTTTCCTTATGAAGAATAACTTTGTTTCTCATCTCAGGTTCAAATTCCAGCTTAATTGTTCACTATTTGAGTGGCTTTGGAAAAGTAATGACCTCTCTGGGGCTCATCCATATAATGGGAGTAGTAGATTAAGTAGTCTCTAGGCTTCCTTCCAGCCCTAACATTCTACTGATAGATGTTTCTCTACAACTCTGCTCGCATCTCACTTTCTTCATGAAGTTTTTTATGTTCTTCTAGTCTAGTCTACACCTAAATTACTCGAGGCAGCTGATAGTTGGTTCTAGTATTAAAACTCTCCAAAGAGAAAGATTTCATAGACATCCTCAGTGAATTGTGTACAAACAAAAGCTGCCTGCTTTAAATCGTTCCAGTCACTCCAACATTTTCTCAGAACTTATCATGCATCTTACAGCTAAATCATAGATATATGCTCCTACACATGTGTGTGTGTTTATAAAACTCCACTCAGGGATGCCCTGAAATATAGCTCTATGTGGTGTGCTGTCTGTGAGGGGAGAGATATAATTCCTAATTGACTAATAGAATGTTGAGTATGATGCTGTGGTAACTTACTTAATTTGGTTGGACAGTCACTTTGAGAGAGAACTTCCATAGAGGCTAAGAGAGAAAGAAAACTGAAGAATAAATTTTTGAATGGTGACCCCTTGGAGATATATATATATCCTTTGATCCCCAGAGCTTAGAGTCCTAAAGACTGTTAAGAGTGAACTTTCCCCAGATGAGAGTGTTCTCTTTCCAAAGTTCAGGTAGGTCTCTTGCAACAGATATTTGGCATGATGCTCAGCATTTTCAGCTAACTAGAAGTCAGCAACAAAACCACAATAATAACAAATATAGGATTGTTTTTCAGGGTACTGCTCAAGGGATGTTACACACAGAGTATGTAACCAACCTCTATATGATAGAAGAAATTTTTTAACTAAGAGTTCCCTAAATCAATTAAATTATAGGTCCATTTTAAAAAAAAAGTCCTATATAGCCCTCTTTGTAGTGGCCAGAAACTGGAAACTGAGTGGATGCCCATCAATTGGAGAATGGCTGAATAAATTGTGGTATATGAATGTTATAGAATATTAGTGTTCGGTAAGAAATGACCAGCAGGATGATTTCAGAAAGGCCTGGGAGAAACTCACATGAACCTGAGTGAAATGAGCAGGACCAGGAGATCAACAACAATACTGTATGAGGATGGACCTGGCCATGATTAGCAATGAGATGAACCAAATTAGTTCTAATAGAGCAGGAATGAATTGAACCAGCTACACCCAGCAAAAGAACTCTGGGAGATGACTATGAACCACTACATAGAATTCCCAATCCCTCCATTTTTGTCCTACATTTTTGATTTCCTTCACAGGTTAATTGTACACTATTTCAAAGTCCAATTCTTCTTGTGCAGCAAAATAACTGTATGGACATATATACATATATTGTATTTAACTTATACTTTAATATATTTAACATGTATTGGTCAACCTGCCATCTTGGGGAGGGGAAGGGGGAAGGAGGGGAAAGAGTGGAACAAAAGGTTTTGCAATTGTCAATGCTGAAAAATTACCCATGCATATATCTTGTAAATAAAAAGCTATAATAAAAAAATAAAAACTAAAAAAGTCCTATAATAGGTCCCACATAAAGTTGAAATCAATAGTTCTATGTCCTATATAATATTCTAAATCCTCAAGGAAAGAAAACATAAAATATCTAAAACTATACAGATTTCAATTGAGGATTCTGTTTTTCAAATGAAAATTCACATTGAAAGGTTTCTCAGAGGCTCCTTTCAATAATTTTGGGCTTTGTTCTTTAGGCACAATGCCTCTTGCTTAATACCCATTGGATTTTCACTGTGGGTCAGCAGAGATAAAGTGTGCTGGAAAAAACAGAGATTAAACACAGCTTTTGCCTATGGATAAGAATGAATTCATGAAAAGGTAAATCTGCTTCAAAGCTATCAATATACTGGTTATTTCACATATGCATGCGTGCAAACACAAATGGGGACAGGAGCCTAGGAGGGGAGCACTTCTGGACCACCAGTCCTGCTTTCAGACTCGTTCTTATAGTTAAAATTCAGGAAAACTGATCCTGTGAAGGAGCCAGCCATTCTCATCAGCTCCAAACCAACTGCCAAACATAGGGCAGGCAAGTCAACTGAACGAAAGCAGCAAAACACTCTGAGGTGCCTTTGACCTATATCCCCCATTAGGTCCTGGGGACAGCTCAGGACTCCTGAGCCCAAGAATCTTGAGAATAACAGTGCTGCCCCAAATTACCAGCTCTGTTTCCAGCCCAGCCCTCACAGCTAAGAACCAGGATCATTATGGAGCAGGAACCCCCCTTTATCATCCTCACCAGCAACAACTGCAAGCCAACAGGAAGTCCTAGAATGGCAGACCACATAAATCATTGATCCTGTTTTGGGCCGTAGTTCAGGAAGGCAGCCCCTGTGGAGAGGAGGCCAGGCGTCCTCCAGCTGTTACCTCCAGGGCCAGCAAGCCCCCTAGATGAAGCAGCAGGGCAGCCTAAGGTAGAGATAAGGAGCACTATGTTCTGGGCAAGTCACGCACTTACCATCTTGAGCATCATCTCCCCTAGGACCTTGATAGAGGCATCTCAGGAAGGAAGAAGCCAAGAGTTTGGGGAATAAGGATGCTTCCAGCCCAGTGCCATCTTCCTGAAAAATAGCCCCTACACTGTAGAGGTCCTCAAACTACAGCCCGCGGGCCAGATGCAGCAGCTGAGGACGTTTATCCCCTTCACCCAGGGCTATGAAGTTTCTTTATTTAAAGGCCCACAAAACAAAGTTTTTGTTTTTACTATAGTCCGGCTCTCCAACAGTCTGAGGGACAGTGAACTGGTCATGTATTTAAAAAGTTTGAGGACCCCTGCACAGCCATAAAGCTTAGCAACTGCTCTTGCAGGTGTTAGAGCCCCTGCTGCTTAAGACCCAGAAAAAATGAAAGTTCTTGCCACTAAAATCTTTTACACTATTAAATAGTTCAAAATCAAAAAATGACAGGATTTTATCAGTGGATATGACATCAAAGATGAGGCACTTCTATCTACTTTGCCATTGTATCCTAAGGATTATGGGGCTTACTTTCCATGTATGTCGTTTCCCCATGAGGACAGCAGGAATTGTCTTTCTTTTCTATTTGTATCCCCAGAACTTACACAAAAGATTGCAAACAGAAACACTTAATAAGGCTTTATTCAATTATATAATTCACATATATATATATATATATATATATATATATATACTTATATATTATGCGGTAGATAGAATCCAGAGCTTGGAGTGTGTATATGAGTGTATACATGTGTATGTGTATGTATATAAATATATACACATACATATATATATACATATGCATTATATAGATGACAGATATGTTTCACTGCTGAGAGATAGTATAACACAGCAGGTGCTATAAAGCAATCCTTAGAGAGGAAGACCTGAGTTCAAATCCCACCTTGAACATTTATTGGCCATGTGTTCCTGGACAAGTCAGGCCTTTCCCAGTCCTCTCAGATCCTACTGTCTTTCCTCTGTGATTACCTTCTATTTGTATAATGTATATACATTTGGGCATTATTTGCATGTTGTCTCCATTAGAAAGTAAGTGCCTTTCCTTGAGGGAAGGGATCCTGTTTTGCTTTTCTCTCTATCAGTGCCTGGCACAAAGTAAGTACTTAATAAACATTTATTGACTGATTAACAATCTCTCAGTGTCCTAAGGAACATTTATAAGATGCTTTAACATTTGAAGAACAATTTACAAATTATCTCATTTGATCCTCCCAACCTGGGAGATAATATACTATTATAATCCTTATTTTATAGTAGAAGAAACTGAGGCATATAGACATTAAAGATTTGCCTAGGGTTACAAGGCTAGAATCTAAGGAGAGAGTAAATCTCAGATCTTCAGGATTCTATCCACTGTGCCAACTAGCTTCCTCAAAGACTCTTAAATTACAGAACAATGGCACATTTGTATAAGTAGAGGGAGTTTTCTCATTGGAAAGTCCTGATATTTATGAAATTTCATCC
Source organism: Sarcophilus harrisii (assembly GCF_902635505.1). Lineage (NCBI taxonomy): Eukaryota > Metazoa > Chordata > Mammalia > Dasyuromorphia > Dasyuridae > Sarcophilus > Sarcophilus harrisii. The sequence goes on from NC_045431.1 coordinate 116,304,670, forward strand.
CCAAAATGCATCTCCTATACTCATTTAAAATATATGAATCTTTGATTAAAACATTGCTATTTACAAATTTTGAAAAGTCTAGGAGATGATTCCTATTCTAATATAGTATGGAAATAACTTCTGATTCATGAAGGCCATCAGCAGTTTCCATAATGACCAAATCACGTCTTCAAAAGAAGAAGAAATGTGCAGATTTTAATCAAGTTTTGGCATAGTCTAGATGTACAAAAATCTAACTTTGTGGCCAGATCTTCTGTGGTGCGGATGGGTTCTAAAGCTTCTTAGACTTCTATATGTCACAAACTGCTTTGGTTACAATCTAATGATACCTATGGACCCCTTCTCAGAATTGTATTTTTAAATGTATAAAATATGTGAAAAGCTTATTGTGATGATCAGTTCCAATGGTCTTGGCTCTTCTCAGCAATGATTTAAGACAATTCCAATAGACTTGGGATGGAAAATGTCATCTGCATCCAGAGAGAAAACTATGGAGACCAAATGTGGATCAAAGCATAGTATTTTCACCTTTTTTTGTTTGTTTGTTTGTTGTTTGCTTTTTCTTTCTCATGGTTTTTTACTTTTTGGTTTGATATTTCTTGCACTACGTAACAAATATGGAAATATATTTTAAAGATTGCACATATTTAAATCTGATTGTTTGCTATCTTGGGAAGGGGGGAGGTAAGGAAGGGTAGGAAGAAAATTTGGAATATAAAGTCTTACAAAAATGAATATTAAAAATATCTTTACATGTATTTGGAAAAATAAAATACTATTGAAAAAATTAATAACAATGAAAAACAATTATATTGAAATAGAATTATAAAAATATTCACAAACAAATTTACAAACCCCTGTTAAAATCAGCTTAGATGCAAAAATCTCAGAGATACCTTGGTAGTTCTTCAGACATTCTCATGCTCTTTTCCCCCTCAGAGCCAAAAACAGGCTTGAAAAGGTAGGATTCTTTAGGGTTTCACTAAATCACTCATTAGCCAAAACATAACCACTCTTTCCCCACCAAACAAACATGTATCATTTAGGGATCATTTTCAACAAGGTCTGTGGGAAATAGGCTAACAAGATTTCTTTCTTTCCTTATTATTTTGGAAGCTCAAGTAGACCTTTTGTCAGCTTTCTCTGTTGCTTCACATTCACTTGATAGGCAGGCCAGATAGAAATGTTATTAGAATTTAGTGAACCATCAAGAATTAGTTCATGGAAAGTCAGCATAGGGGTATGCAATGTAATATGCCTGGGCATAAGAGATTACCACTGGGTGCTTCTATGAAACCAGTGAAAAATGATCGTTTCCTGGTGCTTTTCTGACTTGTTCTCATTGTTACATAATCCATGTAGTTTCTCATGGGAGGTGGGGGTGGGGGTTAGATAATGGAGAAAGGGAATTTGTTACTTTTCAGGTGGAGGGCAAGCATGAAATAGTTTGTGATCAGAGATGGCTCTAATAGTAGCTAAAGTAGGTGAATACTCAATTGACTCAATGTGATTTGAGGGGCATTGCAAGTTCAGCTTGTCTTAGAGTACCCTGAGACTGGCCTCCTATGGTGCCATTTTTCCTTTCTACTTAATTAGAAATTCCCATAAATTCCCACTGTTAGATCACAGAATTTTAGAGCTGCAGGAGAACTTAGAGATCATTAACCACCATCTTCCCTATCCTCCATTTTACAAGTAAGAAATGGTCTAGAAATGAAATCACTTGCCTGAGGTTACCCAGGTAGAGTTCTTTCTTTGGGCTACACAACCAAGATCACTCACTTAAATGCACAAATGGAAATTAGGAGGATTTCTTCGGAATTAATTAGGAAGAAAGGATTTCTAATAAAGTAGCCTAAAACATGTTTTGGAGATTATCTGGTATGAATAAAACTACATATGTGAGTATGTATAATAGGTAGCACTTTGCAAAGCTTTAGCTTTAGGATTAGCCCTGTATAAATATTAGTTATTTTTATATGTTATTCCTATTATAAACTCTTCAATTTACAGATGAGAAAACTGAGGTCTAAAGGTATTAAATGAGTTGCCTAGGTCACACTGATAGGGATAAAGCTAGGATTTGAAACTAAGGCTTCTGACTCCAAATCTCAATATTTAACCTAAATCTGATTGCTTGCTGTCTTGGGGAGGGGGGAGGGAAGGAAGGGAAGGAAGAAAATTTAGAATATAGAGTCTTACAAAAATGAATATTGAAAAATATTTTTACATGTATTTGGAAAAACAAAATACTATTGAACAAAAAAATAACAATGAAAAACAATTATATTGAAATAGAATTATAAAAATATTCACAAATTCCTGTTAAAATCAGCTTAGAATTCAGGGGTCCTCCCACCACAAATGGTGACTCATTGTACATGGTAGAACAATGAAGGTGCCTGTGAATTAACCCTCACAGGGCTGTTGTGAGCATCAAATGAGAAATTTGTAAAGTGCTTAGCATAATGTCTGGTACCCAGTAGGTACATAGTGTTCCCTCAAGTCTGTATCAAAACTATTAAAAGAACAATGATTGTTGATTCTTGATGACAAACCCTCTGGAAACAAAAGATTACACACACACATGCAGTGCACTCCCTACTTTCTTACTCACAGCCTACTCAATATGGGTGATACAATACTGAATTTCTTAAAACACACACACACACACAACAAAAAAACTACTAAAGAGTCGGTAGATCTGCCTTTACATAGAAGAAGCCATCATATAGTAGCAGCATGCAGCAAATGATAGAAGAGAGCAATAACAGCAGAAATAGTCAGCAAAGAACATTAGAAAATTCAGCAGAGAAAAGAGAGCAGCATTAGGAAGGAAACAAAATAGTGGGAAAACCCAGTTCAGCAAAGAAAGCAGCTCATCTACTGATATCACCAGAGATTAGCAACTTTATAGCATTAAGAGCACAAATTGTGTTCACTCTGTGTGCCCCTTGGCGTGTTCCTTAAACTCCTCCATGTGTTTTTTGGTTACTATGTTCTCTGAATATATCCTTTTCCCTACTGATTAAGTCCCTTACTGATTCCCCTACCTTAAAGAGATACACTATGTACTCGTGTCTAGGAAGAAATCTTTCTTGGCATTTTTTACTCTGATATAAAATTTAATGCCTTTTGCTTTACTATGACCTTTGATATAATTTTGGTTGAACTAGCAAAAATAAATACATTGGTGGCGCTCATGAATTATGAGTTATTGAATGAAAGCTAATTCACTAATATGGGATAACTTTCTGATGACTATGTGTAAGAGGAACATATAGGTCTTTTATAATTGTAACATTTTGGGATGCTAAAACCTACCACAATCCATCCATATCTTATGTCCACCTTAACTCCTATTATCCTACATATAAACTCTTCATACCAAATGCTATCCTTATCCAGAAGAAAAAACTGATAAAGTTTGAATGCAGATTAAAGCATATTATTTTCACTTTAAATTTTTTTGTACTTATTTTCCTCTTGTTCTGTTTCTTCTTTCACAAAAATACTAATATGATTGCACATGTATAACCTTACCATCTTAAGGAGGAGGAAAGGGAAAGAGGGAGGTAGCAAATTTAGAACTCAAAATTTCATTGAAAATTGAATATTAAAAATTGTCTTTACATGAAATTGGAAAAATAAAATGATATTTAAAAGAAAAAAAAACCCTTCTTACTCCCCATACAGTTCTAATTGTCTCCCAAACAAAATATACCTATATTCATCTTTGTACTTTTGCTCATATTGAACTTCTACTTGGAATGCCCTATCACTCTTCTCCATCCTTAAGATATAGTCAAAATCTCATTTTCTTCATGAAACCTACTGACATGTTCCCTAAAGTTCATCTCTAATGAATAACTGGAAAACTTACATCCACTTTTTGACAATACTACCCAGGAAGCGAGGGCAAAGTTAGAAGGAGACCTAAGGAGAAATTCCTAACTCCACAATGATTTCAAGTTAGGTCATTTAGTCAACCAATATTTATTAAGCTTTCATTATATTCCAGCCAGTGTGACAAGTATTAAGGACACAAAGAAAGGTAAAAACTCCAAGGAGTTAATGGGGGATCCTACTTTGGTTGGAAATATTTTAATAAAATGATTCACCATCTTTATAATAAATCTGTATGATGCCCCTTTGGAGCATCTAACTTCAAGGTGGGAATAATAAGATTAATGTGAACAGCAAGTGCACCTCATTACATTTAAAAAGGCTACTGAGATTTTGATACCCAGGCCTCCTGCCCTTGCAGCATTTGTATTTAATTTAATTTTTATCTTTTGTCTTCTTTATAATGGGAAGAGTAGTTGGTTCTCTATAATTCTGCACATTTATAAAACAACCAGGACAATGTAACTGTGGCAAAAGGGCACAATTATTCCCATTCTACGGTAAGACAGTCATTACCATTTGACAGTTGCTTGGCAGCTTTTGTGAAGTAGAATGGCTTCAGTGGAAGTGTCTACGTAAGTTGGCATCATACATCAGGCTTTTGTTGTCAGCCTTAGGGGAGGCTGTCCTGATTACCTTTGCCTACCATGACCCTTCCTGTTATAAAGTCACAGCACTTATTGTCAGTATCCTGATTTTAGCACCAAATCATATAAGGCAGTCTCCCATGTGCTGTGATTGGGATTTGCAGAACTATGACAATCACACCCATGTTATTACCTAGGGCACTTAGAACAGGCACCAATAAGCATATGCTACCCAGCCAAGTTTCTTTGGAGTACAAAATAAAATCCAATAACTGCTTGGAAAATTAGAGTCCTGGAAAGGATCCCAGTGGTCACCCAAACCAACCTATGCCTGAAGCACTAATCTTCTAGAATATCCCTGACAAATGTTCATTGAGCCTCAACTCCTCAAAGACTTCTAGAGGGAAGTAAGTATTCACTGACTCAAAAGGCATCTGATTCCACTTTTAGATAGTCATTAGGAAATTTTTAGTTATATTGAACAGAAATATGATTCTCTGTAACTTCCACATTTTATTATTCCTATATCTGCCCTTTGAGTCCAAAAAGAAAAAGTCTAATCCATGTCACCCATTACATTTTGGAAAACAATATTAATGTTCCCTCAATTCTCTAATTCAAACCTCTGCAGTCACTTTTCACTCTGGAATCCTAGTGTTTGTTTTTAGCTTCACACTATCCTTCTAACTTGGCAAAGTCTTTTTGGCTCCCCAATATTATATCCAGCATCTATCCCTTTCACTTTCATGTAATCTATCTATCTCTATGTGTATACATTTATATATATTTATATATGTATATATACATATGTATATATTTAATAAGTGTGTCTTCTATGCAAATTACAGGTAAAAATGTTGAATAGGAACAAGGTCAAGGATAGGTCCCTGTAGCACTCTATGAGACACACGACACCGTCTTCAGATTGTCAAAGATAACTTTTAAAATGTCCAAAAAGAATATTCCCAGAATTTCAGGAGCCTGATGAAGGTATCTCTTTGGTTGCCGTCCCTTTTTCTTTGTCTCCTTCCTGGTTATTTTCATCCACCCCAGGATTACTACTACTATTCTTACCTCTATGTAGATAAATACCAGATCTATATTTCTGCTCCTGAACTCCACACCAACAATTACAATAGTCTATTTGATATTGATAACTCCATTGGATATACCTTTGACAATTCAAATTCAGTGTTTAAAACTGAACTCACTTTTTTGGAGTCAAATTCTTGTCTTCTTCCCCTCAATCTTCACATACACACACACACACACACACACACACACACACACACAGGCTATTTCCTTCAACCAATCCTCCTATGGCTTGGTCTTGAGGTCTTTTACCAACATGGTCACCTTTCTCTGGATGAACTCCAGCTTATTAATGTCATTTTAATGGCATCTAGAATTGGACACAATATTCCATAAGTGATCTGACCAGAGCCAAGAATAGTGGGAAAATCATCTGCCTAATTCTGAATACTATACCCAATACAGTCTTATCTGGCAGCAATGAATGTAGGGGAAGTAAAGAGAGGGTGAGAGGTGGGGAAAGAAATAAGAATTAATGTTGCATTCTTAATAATCTTGTTGAATTTTTGTTTCTTTTTCAATCCATCTTAATTCACTGTCAAATTAATCTTTCTGGTACAATGGTATGCATTGTTCCCCAGATTTAAGAGTTTCCCATATTTATATTTCCTTCCAATGGATCATTTGCTATCCCATACTTTTCTGTCTCTAAGCCTTTCTCATTCTTTCCTCAGATTAGAACACTCTACCCATCTTTGACCAGTTTAAATATTGACTCTTCTTGAAAAACTCCCTTAGTCTAGCTGGAAGCATTTTCTCTTTCCTCTGATCTCATGGCATTTAAAAAATTATATTCCATGTGCTTATATTATAATTTAGATTTTGTTTATCTGAGTGTCTTATCTCCTCTTCCTCTTCCCTCCCATCTATGCCTTGCACAATTTTTGCAAATAGAAGATTTAACAAATATTTTGAATAAATTATTCTTCAGCATTTCAGCATTCATTTATGACTCATTTAAGATGTTTTCTTGCTCAGAATATTTCTGATGACATCTGTTCCCTTAACATACAGATTATTCAAAACTGGGAATCTGATTACCTTAACTATAGTGGATGAAGGTTATAGAATTCCCTTTCTCAGAACTTATTTTTTCAATAGGACCAGAAGTACATGGTTTCACAGGGATTTTTTTTTTTCGTCCCATTCACACACTCCCTCAACATTCAATGTCTGCTCTAGGCAGTCAAATCTATTTTTCCCCACATTTTCCATGATCATTTCTGCCTTGCCCACATTCCTTCCTGTATGTTCATGATGCTTCTCCTTCCTTCTGCCTTATATTTTATTAACCTGTTACAGTGTAAAGAACAGATGCTATGATGTCTAGTTTTAGCTTTACTTCTAACTAGTTATTAAAACTTAGGTAAAACTCCCCCAGGGCATTATGGTAGGAACAGCATGGCAGCCTGTAATAGTTTTCCTTTAAAGAGGCTTTAGGATTCCATTTGTTGAAGGAACTAGGGTTTGAACCAACTCATTGCATGGTTGGGAAAAACTCAGCCTATGATTCACAGTTGCTATCAGGAAATCTTTCTGACTCAATAATGCTGCAGTTGAAAGGTGGAAGAGAGCAGTGTCTATTCTAATTATTAATCAAATTCTTTTAAAATATCTAATTACAAGTCAGTTTATTTTTATTACATTTTATGACCCACTAGCATTTCATTGAGTTTCATTCCAGAGCCTGAAAAACTGCCCTAGCCTGAGCATAGTCCCTCAATTTCCTTATCTATAAATTGAAGGGATTGCATTAGATAATCACTAAAGATCCCCTTAGGCTCTAAATCTTAAAATCCTTCAAGCTCTAAAACCCAAGAATTCTATAATCCATCCTTCAAGGTAAAGTGCAAGGCCTTCCTCTCAAGTGAAGGTTTCTAGTACTCTAACCCATATTGATCCTTTTCTTCTTTGCACTCCCATTGTTATATACTTCAGGTCAGTACCATACATTTAATTGCTTTCTAATTATTCTTCTGAGTCTGTATATATTGTTAAATGCTGTGTCCCAGAAGTCTTAGTGCAGTTTTAAGCTCAATAGCATCTAGAGCACTATATATACATATTTTCCAAAGGAGAACAAAAACATATATAAAATCTATTTATTTGTTTGAAGAATTCCAATGAGTATGATGGGAGAAGAAATCTCAAGAGATGATTTAGAATTAAATTCTTTAAAATATCCATTACAGCACCTTTTTTTTTTTTTTTTTTTTTTAGAACAATAGCAAAGAGCTGGGGGGTGGGGGGAAGTCATTGGAGAATGACTAAACTGTGGGTAAGAGGGGAATCTCATGAAATATTGTGCAGTCAGAAATGATGAATATGAAGAATTGAGAGAAATGTGGGAAAACTTATGAGATAAGCAGAACAAGAACAATATGTACTACTTCCGTAACTGTAAAAGGAAAAAAAGCAACTAAAAGAAATTTGAATTCTGAATAATTGTATTAATTGAAACAAATTGTAATCCTAGTCCCAGAGAACACATAATGAAAAATACTTGCCTTTTGAGAGATGGGGTGTGTGGGGACCAAATGTTAGATGTAACAGAAATGATCATTATATCTTTTTTGCTTGTTTTTCTTTGTTATAAGAGACTGAATAGAATGGTGGAAACAACATTGGATTCAAAGTCAGAGGAGCTGGATTCAATATTGTCTCTGATGCTAAATGACTAAAGTCAAGTGATAACCCTTTCTGGGCCTCAATGCCGTTGCCTAAAAAATTGGAGAGTTGTTTACATGACCTCTAAATTTACTTGTACCTCTATACCTATCTTCCTAATAAGGATTCTTGGGGAGAGATAGTGTTCAAGTATAGGGATGCTATATCCAAGAATGATTATAGCATTAAAACAAAAAGCACTGATAATAAAACTTATTTTTTATACACAGTAGAATTAGAAGCTTATGGTTGTAGTGACAATCAGAAGAATGATATAATAATCAACTTATAAAAAACTGTAAATGGAACTTGTAGTTCTGTTTACATGCAATCTCATCTCCTTCAGTGCCATCCAGTGGAATTATGGTGAAATATCACTTCAGAACCCAGAAAGACTTATCGGAAGGAAGGCACAGTACAGCCTGTTTAACAACCCTTTGTCTTCGGAGTGTACTATTTCTGCCAAAGCAAACTGGGGGATATTATAGCTACTGAGGGAACCTGCCATGGAAAACAAAGCGCTGGCTTTTTTTTCCCCAGCAATATTGGAAGCCAGACCCAACTTCCTTCCACAGGGGATTAAGACTTTATTGATTCTCTTAGGATATGTCATCTAATTCCAGCACTGACCCAATGCCATTCATATACCGACTATGATGGAGGGAAAATATTTAAGCTCTTCCAGTGATTTTATCAAAGGTTTTCTGTTCTTTTGAACTCACAGTTACAAAGGACTCTCTTATGGGTATTTTTTTTTTTTTTTAAGTTTTAAATTAACAATATTGAGCCTGATTTTCCTTTCCCTTCAGGGTAAGGCAGGTATAATGATGTCAGGGGTATCTTATGTTCTCTTATGGTGAAGGGAAGGGGGTGGGAGGGAGAAAAAAATATCTTTTCCTTTCATTGTCAATCTCATTAAGTACACAATGAACAATGTATAGAGGCCACAATGTAGAGAGTCCTCCAAAGGAGAGATTTCTCTTATTCTGGAGAACTCCCTGGTGCCCTCTGAACTTCAAGGTCACCAGGATAGAGGGTTTCTTCCTTTCTTTCCCCTTGCCGGTTGACCAAACCCCAAATTGGCAGGACCTTTGGACCCCTGGCTAAGGTATTGACAAGTGATCCTTCAATGAAACAAAGCTGAGGTTTAAAACCTTTTTTTACATGCAACACACAGGTACTGCTAGCACAAGCAAGACTTTTTCTTAACTTCATCTTTCTTGACCTTTCTAAAAACTTTGACATTGTTGGTCACACTTTTCTTTTTGAGATTCTCTTCTACATAAGTCGTCAGTGATACTGTCCCCTCTTTGTTTTCTTCCAACCTTTGTTTCAGTCTCTTTTGCTGGATCTTCATCCAGGCTCTACCTATTAATTAAGGGGTATCCTCCAAAGTTCTGTCCTGGGCCCTCTTATCTTCTCCCTCTGTACTATTTCACATAACAATCTTATCAGCTCTCATGGATTCAATTCTTATTTCTTTTGCAGGTGATTCTCTAATCTATTTATTTAGCCCTAATCTCCTGACCTCCAGTCTCACATCTCCAACTGCCTATTTGGCCTCAGACTGGATGTCTTATAAATATCCTAAACCTGACACAACCAAGGTGGAATTCATTATCTTTCCCCAGAAAACTCTATTCCCTTCCTTACTTTTCTATTAACTATTGAAGGGTCAGCCCATTACATTTCCCGCTTTCTTTTATTTTAGAACACCGGTGGTCATGCCATCCCTGACTCCTCAGGGAGGTCAGAGCCCCCAAGGGGAGGTAATCACAGCCTCCCTAACTTCTCAGGGAAGGAGGTGAAAGCACCGAAAAGGAGGTGATCACAGCCTCCCTGACTTCTCAGAAAAGGCGGTGAAAGCACTAAAAAGGAGATGATCACGCCCTACCTGACATCTCAGGAAGGGAGATGAAAAGCACCAAAGGGAAATGGGGGTTGCTAGCGGGTTTCTGGGCTGAAGGGTCTTATTATGCACAAACCCATCAGCATGGGAGGTATTACACAAGCACATAGCAATAACGCAGAGGCTATTAGGGATGACCCTCCCCTCATTCAGTGCAGGCTCGATGTGGTGTAACAAACATGAATTGTACACACAAGTAGCGGAATAGCAAACAATATAAAATCTTTCCAGTCACCTGGACTCACAAACCCTTTCTCTCTCTCACCCCTCCTCCCACACATCCAGTCACTTACCAGTGATTTCTTCATTGTCAAATCTAATGACCTGTTCTGCGTCCTTATCTTTTTTTTTCCTGAGGCAATTGAGGTTAAGTGACTTGCCCAGGGTTACACAGCTAGGAAGTGTTAAGTGTCTAAGGCAAGATTTGAACTCAGGTCCTCCTGAGTTCAGGGCTGGTGCTCTATCCACTGCACCATCTAACTGCCCCAGTCCTCATCTTTCTTGACCTCTCTATAGCTTTTAACCCTATTGATCACCAACAGTTCTCCCTTTATTCTCCTTCTATCAAGCTGACTGTCCTTTCTGTCACCTTTGCTGGATCTTTTCCCAAGCCATGCCCATTAACTGTGAGTAGCTCCCAAGAGTTTGCTCAGGGAATTCTTAGTTTTCTAGCCAAGCTTCTCATTTGGTGATCTTATCAATTCCTACAGGTTCAATTATCATCTCAATGCCAATGATTATCAAATTTAAATACCCAATCTTATCTCTCCTGGATTTCAGTCATTCTCTCTCATCACCAACTGCTTTTTATATATTTGGAACTATATCTCTAGGAGGCATCCCAAACATATTCAAAAGAGAATTCCATAGCTCCTTCCAATCTCTCCCCACTTTCTAAATTTCTTATTACTTTTGAGGATATCATTATCCTTATAGTCACTGAGGCTTATAATTTTACTTACATTCATTTCACAATTCCAATCTTTTATTGTCTTATCTTTTCTATCTCATATATACATATATACATATATATCCCGTTCTCTCTTCTCACACAGATATTTTGCTGGTGTATTCAAATCATTAATTATCCCTTTTCTGGACTTTTATAATAGCCATCAGGTTGGTCTCTCTTTGTCAAGTGTCTCCTGTTTCAGTTATCCTCTACTCAGCTGTGTAATCAATTTTTCCCAAAGTAAAGGTCTGATCATATCACTGGCTTCTCAGTGAACTATGGCAACCTCAGTTATCTCTAAGGTCAAATATAAAATCCTCTATTTCCTTTTAAATACTATCACAACCTTGATCCTTCCCACAGTTCCAATTTTATTATACTTTGTTCTCCTTTATAAACTCTAAAATCTGGAGATACTTGTCTTCTTACAGTTCACTGACTAGACAGTACATCTATCACCCACTCCATGACTTTTCCCTGGTTTGTCCCTCATTCCTGCACTCTTCCGTCTTATCTTTGCCTCTTGGTTTCCCTGGATTCTTTCAGGACTCAGTTCAAATCCCAACTTCTGCAGGAGGTCTTTCCCATTCCATCCTTCTTCTACCCCTTCACTGCCACTCCCTTTCCTCTGAAATTATCTTCCATTTACACGACACTTGTAAGTACACAGTTTGCATGTGGTTTTCCTCATTAGAGCGTGAGCTCTTTGAGAACAAGAACCAATGTTTTTCCTTTCTCTGTATCCCCAGGCTTAGCACAGTGTCTCTTACATGGTAAAGATCTAATATTCATTGATTGTCAAAGGACTTGCAATCCAGGAATGCATCTGGAGTCCTCAATTCCTTACTCTATCAAAGCAGAAAGACTAAAGAGTCTTGACAGAGCAATTTGGCCTATAAAGTTTTCTGCTTTTTCTGATCTTCTGAATGAGCCAATCCTGACAACAAATAAAGTAGCCAGAGACTCTGTCTTTTTACCAATTTTGTACACTCCATGTGAAAAAATAATTGCTAAACTCAACAAAAAATGACAAGTTGGGGTAGGTCAGATGTCTCACGAAGCCAAAAGGTCGACAACAAAGTGAACAGCACCTGTTCTAGGGTCACTAGCTGCTGACCTCTCAAAATCAAAGACAGCAACTAGCCAGGAACTCACAGTTTGAGGGTGACAACTACCTTGGTTCCCCCAGAGGTCTTTCATCACTTCATTTTAGCTTTGCTGAACTGGGACTTCATTCTAAGTCTAGGAAAGAAGAGTAGAAGGTAGAACTGACCCTGCTCCTATTCAGAGCCCTGGAGGGAGCCAGCTTTGCCATCACACTCCAAATAATCACACCCTGAGGATCCACCTGAGTGACCCCCACTCTTTCATAGGGTATTCATTATTTTTTTTAAGATACAAAAGCTTCTGGTGTTCACTGACCCTGACCACATTTTGCCCAGTGCATTACTGAATTTAATGAAATAATGACAGTCTAATAAATAATACAATGGGATCTGTCCTTTTGCCTGCATTCAGTATTGCATTTTTCTGCAATCACACTCACTGGTGATGTTGCTTTGTAAGTGTCTTTAAGCTGCTTTATATCTGAGTAGTTTGTTTCTCTACTAAAATATAAATGCCTCAGGTGGGAAGATTGCTCTTTTATTCTATCTTATAACCTCTTCCTCACTTCATTCTCTTTGCTCAACTTCATGACCTTCCATTTAAATTCGTCAGATTTGTTAGTTGATATTTGTAGAAGAAGAGAAAGATAGGAATACTTATCCTACCTGACCCCTTCCACAACCATTAACATATTAATATATTTGAGATCCTTTGCTCAATAGGCACTATAAATACATGAGATATTTAGCTTTCTTAAAGTGCTTTGATTGAGGTAAAGAATGGTGCAATGGAAAGACACTGGATTTATAATTAGGGAAGCTGAGTTCAAATCCTAACTTTGATACTTCCTAATTGTGTGGTCTTGGACAAGTCATTGATCTGAGCCCCAAAGTCCTCATCTGTAAAATGAAGTCATTGGACTAAATGGCTTCTATGGTTCTAACTATAAATCTATAATCATCTGTTTGCTTCCCTCCTACTAATAAAGTGATTCAAAAAAGAAAAAAAAAAGGACTTAAGTACCTTAGAGACACTACATATAAAATAAGCTGACCGTTAATTGGCAATGTCTGAATGAACTATGGTAAATGGTGAACATAATAGAATTTTATCAAACCATAGGAAAAGATGAAAATGAAACATTCAGAAATATATGAATATATTTGTGTGAAATGATGCAAAATAAAGTGAACAGAACCAGGAGAACAATATACAAAATAGTTCTAATAATGTAAAAAAAGAAGTGTATACTAAACAATATGGACTCCAAAAGAGGAGAAAATGGGTCTCTCTTCTTTTGTGGTAGGATTGTGAGGGACCACAAGTAGAGAATACTGCATATACTGTCAAGCTAAGTTAATTACTAAGGCATTATTGCAGGTTCATTTTTCTTTTTTTTATGAGGAAGGACTCATTGGATGGGTAGAAAATCATGCATCCCACAACAACTATAATTAAAAGTAAAATATCTTTTAAAACCAAAAAAAATGAAGCATCTTGTCCTAGAGAATCTAAGCATTAATTTAAATAGTGACCTATAGACTCCTGACTATTTCCATTCTGCATTAATGCCATAAGCTATAAAATCATCTGGTCAAAAATAGTTATGTTCACATTATCATTGTTCTGATCACTTTGAAAGTAAACATTCATTAGGCTGATTTTAAGTCACATCAATAACAGGTAAGCCCCAAAAAGAAATTTACAGAAAAGAAAATGTTCTAAGTCTGATCAGATGGGTTTTTATTAAAAATCCCATATTTTAAAATGAAAAGTATGTCTAATGTTTAATATATATATAATATATACATGTTTATTATGTATTTATCTAATTACCTATCATTTTTTGTGTATATTATATATTATATATATTATTATATAATAATATATCTACTTATCTATTGAAAATTATCTAACTGCAACTGAAAAATGGCATGGAGATGTCTTTTTTTTTAACATTTTATTTTATTTTATTTTATTTTATAGCCTTTTATTTACAGGATATATGCATGGGTAACTTTACACCATTAACAATTGCCAAAGCTCTTGTTCCAATTTTTCACCTCTTACCCCCCCACCCCCTCCCCTAGATGGCAGGATGACCAGTAGATGTTAAATATATTAAAATATAAATTAGATACACAATAAGTATACATGACCAAAACGTTATTTTGCTGTACAAAAAGAATCAGACTCTGAAATATTGTACAATTAGCTTGTGAAGGAAATCAAAAATGCAGGTGTGCATAAATATAGGGATTGGGAATTCAATGTAATGGTTTTTAGTCATCTCCCAGAGTTCTTTTTCTGGGCATAGCTGGTTCAGTTCATTACTGCTCCTTTGGAAATGATTTGGTTGATCTCATTGCTGAGGATGGCCTGGTCCATCGGAACTGGTCATCATATAGTATTGTTGTTGAAGTATATAATGATCTCCTGGTCCTGCTCATTTCACTCAGCATCAGTTCGTGTAAGTCTCTCCAGGCCTTTCTGAAATCATCCTGTTGGTCATTTCTTACAGAACAGTAATATTCCATAATATTCATATACCATAATTTATTCAGCCATTCTCCAACTGATGGACATCCATTCAGTTTCCAGTTTTTAGCCACTACAAAAAGGGCTGCCACAAACATTCGTGCACATACAGGTCCCTTTCCCTTCTTTATAATCTCTTTGGGATATAATCCCAGTAGTAACACTGCTGGATCAAAGGGTATGCACAGTTTGATAACTTTTTGAGCATAGTTCCAAACTACTCTCCAAAATGGTTGGATTCGTTCACAACTCCACCAACAATGCATCAATGTCCCAGTTTTCCCGCATCCCCATGGAGATGTCTTTTAAACATTTAAAAAAATGTTTTATTGATGTTCTTCTTTGTTCTTTTTATATTACTTTTACCCAATCCAAAAAAAAAAAAGGTTCTTCTTTCTTCTTTTGCTTTTCATCTTCCCCACGAGCACATGATATCAACCCTAAATAGCAGGTATTTGTTGGACTGTAAAATGGGAAAGGATTTTTAGTATTTTCCAGTTCCTTTCAAAATGAGACTGGTGATTTCAGTAAGCTGACTACTTGTTGGTGTTGTGTGTCTCAGAGTTTTTCTTTGTCAGAGGGGAATATTTTAAAGCCAACTGTAAGACTTCATACATCCAGAACATCAGACTTTGTAGCTTATTAGCAAAAGCTGCTATTGTCAACTGTATTGTTTCCTGAGCCAACCATTTAACTTCACTTTTAGCAGAATTTGACAAATGAAAAAAGTCAAAAGACCACTAGAGCTAGCACATCTCTACCTTTCCACATCTTCTCTCCTCTGTCACCCAGTGCTAAGTGGCAGCAGGAGGGGAGAGGCAGGGACATTTATTTAAGAATGCTATAGAATTCTGATGAGAATATTGTGTGAGACATTGGTGATGAGGTTACAGGCAAAGATTTAGAGCCCACAAGTGCAAACACAGTTCGGGCCAGACTGTCCCGAAAAGTTAGTCATAATCAATGCTTCTCTCTTTAAAAAAATTTTTTTTGGAAATTTATTTTGTCTTCTTTGTTATTGTTCAGTTGCTTTTCAGTCATGTCCTTCTCCTCATGACTCCATTTGGGGCTTTCTTGACAAAGATACTGGAATGCTTTGTCATTTCATAGATGAGTAAACTCAGGCAAACAGGGTTAAGTGGCTTGCCAAAGTCATACAGCTAGTAAGTATCTGAGGTTAGATTTGAACCCAGGAAGATGAGTCTTCCTGACTTCAAGCCTGGAACTCTATCCCAATGAACTACCTCACCTTTTAACATCACCTTAATTTCCCCAGGAATCTTTTTCTCCTTCTCCCTCCCAAAGAGTCATTCCATATAATAAATACTATTTTTAAAAGACAAAAAAGAAAAAAATCAACATAACTGAGCAATATATGAAAAAAAATTCTGAAAATGTGAAATGTACAATATTTGTGGACTTCCCATTTTGGCAGAGGGTGAAGTGGGATGTCTTTAATTTTTCAACATTTACTTTTGATTTTTCATGTGGTTGTCATTTCTGTTTGCATTGAATTCTTTGTGTACATTGTTTTCTCGGTTCTGCTTTTCTCAATGAAGTCCATGTAGATCTTTCAATGCATCTCTGTTTTCATCATATTCATCATTTCTTACAGGACATTAATATACTATTATATTTACATACCATAACTGTCTTAATCATTCCCTAATCTATGGTCATCTAATTTGTTTCCAATTCTTTGCTCTTGTAAAAAGTGTTGCTCATGGCTAATATGAAAATGTTTTGCATGACCTCACATGTAAAATCAATGTTAAATTACTTGCCTTCTCAAGGAAGGAGGAAAGGTGGAAAAAAATGAAAAAATTCAGAACTCAATTTTTTAAAAATGTTAAAAATTTTGCAAATGGAAATAGTTAATGAAATGACTAAAAATATATTAGTGGCACACTCTCTCCCCCCAAAGTGTTACTATATTTTAAAATATATAGGGACTTTTTTCTTATAAATGGTTTCTTTGAGGATATGGACATTTTAATCACTTTATCTGCAAAATTCTAAATGCTTTTCAAAATAGTTGCACTGTCCCAAAGAGATCATAAAAAAGGGAAAATGACCCATATGTGCAAAAATGTTTATAGCATTTTTTTTTGTAGTGGCAAGGAACTAGAAATTGTGTAGATGTCCATTAATTGGGGAATAGCTATATAAATTATGTATGTGGATGTAATGGAATATTACTGTTCTATGAGAAATGACGAGCAGGCCAATTTCAGAAAAGCCTGTAAAGGCTTACGTGAACTGATGCTGAATGAAATGAGCAGGACCAGGAGAACACTGGACACAGTAACAGCAAGATTATGTGATGATCATATGATAGACTTAGTCTTTCTCAGCAATGTGGTGATCTAAGACAATTCCAATAGATTTAGGATGAAGAATACCATCCACGTCTAGACAGAGAATTATGGAGATTGAATGTAAATCAAAGCATAGTACTTTCACTCCCCCCACCTTTTTCTTTCTCATATTTTTTTCCCATAGGGTCTGATTTTTCTTGCACAACATGACAAATATGGAAATATGTTTACAAATAAAAAACAAGCACAATAGCTGTACTGAATCATAATTATATTAACAATGCACAAATGTATTAATCTTCCTATAACCCTTCCAATATTGACTACCTCATATTTTTGTCATCTTTGCCAATTTGTAGCTTATGATAGGAAATCTCAGGGTTGTTTTGACTTATATTTTTCTTATTATTAGTGATTTGACACATTCTTGAATATAGTTTTTAAGTTTAAAATTCTTTTGTTGAGAATTATTTGTTCATATCATTTGACCAACTTATCTATTTGGAAAATAACTTTTGATTTTATGTACCTAAGTGTATATAAATATATACACACATTATATATCTTAGAAATTCTTATCTTTTAAAAATTATTAATATGTTTATTTTATTTAATATCTTTATTTTCAAAATATATGCATAGATAATTTTCAGTATTCACCTTTGCAAAACTTTGTGTTCCAAATTTTTTCCCTTTCCTTCCTCCCTACTCCCTTCCCTAGATGCCAAATAATACAATATAGGTTAAACATATACAATTCTCTTATACATATTTCCACAATTATCATGGTACACAAGAAAAATCAGACCAAAAAGGAAAAAAAAGTGAGAAAGAAAACAAAATGCAAGTAAACAACAACAAAAAGAGTGAAAATACTAGGTTATGATCCATACTCGGTTCCCACAGTTCTCTCTCTGGGTACACATGGCTTTTTTCATCATAAGATTATTGAAATTGGTTTGAATCACCTCAATGTTGAAGAGAGCCACGTCTATGAGAATTGATTGTTGCATAATTTTGCTGTTGTTGTACAATGATCTCCTAGTTCTGCTCATTTCATTTAGTATCAGTTCATGTAGGTCTCTCCAGACCTCTCTGAAAACCATCCTGTTGGTCATTTCTTACAGAACTATTCATATACCATAACTTATTCAGTCATTCTCCAACTGATGGGCATTCATTCACTTTCCAGTTTCTTGCCACTACAAAAAGGGCTGCCACTCTAGATCAAAGGGTACACACAGTTTGATTGCTCTTTACTGTGAAAGGATCAAACCATTCTGGAGAGCAATGTGAAACTATGCTCAAAAAGTTATCAAACCATACATACTCTTTGACCCAGAAATATTTCTACTGGAATTACATCCCAAAGAGATCTTAAAGGAGGGAAAGGGACCCACATGTGCAAAAATGTTTGTGGCAGCCCTCTTTGTAGTGGCCAGAAACTGGAAACTGAGTGGATGACCATCAATTGAAGAATGGTTGAATAAGTTGTGGAATATGAATGTTATGGAAAATTACTATTCTGTAAGAAATGACCAGCAGGATGATTTCAGAGAGGCCTGGAGAAACTTACATGGACTGATGCAAAGTGAAGTGAGCAGAACCATGAGTTCATTATACATGGCAACAAGGAAGACTATATGACACTCAGTTCTGATGGACGTTGTTCTTTTCAACAATGAGATGATTCAGACCAGTTCCATTTGTTTAGTGATGAAGAGAGTCATCTACATCCAGAGAGAGGACCGTGGGAACTAAGTGTGGAACACAACATAGCATTCTCACTCTCTCTGTTGTTGTTTGCTTGCATTTTGTTTTCTTTCTCAGTTTTTTTTTTCTTTCTTGATCTGATTTTTCTTGTGCAGCGAAATAACTATATAGATATGTATACATATATTGGATTTAACATATATTTTAACATATTTAACATGTATTGGACTACCTGCCATCTAGAGGAGGGGGAAGAGGGAAAGGGGGATAATTTAGAATAGAAAGCTTTTCAAGGGTTAATGTTGAAAAACTTACCCATGCATATTTTTGTAAATAAAAAGCTTTAAGAAAAAAAGAAAAAATAAATAAAAAAACAACAAAATTGCTCTTCAGAATGGTTGAATCAATTCACAACTCCACCAACAATGCATTAGTGTCCCAGTTTTCCCACATCCCCTCCAACATTCATTATCTTTTCCTCTCATCTTAGCCAATCTGAGAGATATGTAATAGTACCTCAGAGTATCTTTTCTTTTGTGCTTATTTTAGGTTTGTTTCTTTGATGGATTTCTAATTTTATGTATTTATAGGGATTATTCTTTTCTAAGCAATATTTTATACAAACTCACTGAGCCTGAGTTTTTCCCTCTGGCTTCAGAGTAGATCTATCAGAACAAAGGTGGAAGGGAACCTTCTTGCTTTCCATCCCTTGAATTCTCCCCTTCATCCATCTGATTATGACCATTTAAGCTTAATGAAAGGGAGAATAATCTCAAAGCCCACAGGAGCCAAAGTTAAGGCTGTGCAGCTGCCTAAAGAAGAGGTGGGCCAAGCTTGAGGTTACCTCCCTTCCCTCAGCAGGAGCCCCTGCAAGAACACTATTAACAATCCTGCCCCCGAGTTAAACTTGTTAATGGGGCTACATGACCTGTACAGAGGGAATGGTGGAGAATGATTCTCCTTCATTGTCCATGTAAAGAATATCTATACTAGCTCCCACCCCTAAGAGAATCAGAATCTATTGAGAAATCAGGTTGATACAAAATCCTTTCATTTATATAAAATGATGACTTACTTCCCCAAAGGACAAAAGTAATCCCTCTTTTTTTAAACCACTAGAAGGAGGGAAGGACAGCAAAAAGGCAACATATTTAATGGTAAGAGCCCTGGCTTTGAAGTCAGAGGACCTCCATCCATATCTTACTTACTACTTGTTTTACCTTGAATAATCAATACCAAATATTTATTAAATGCCTTTACTGTACTAGATACTGTTTATAAGGACCAAAGTAAAAAAGATTCCCCTCTTTAACATGTTTGCATTTTTCTCAGGGAAGAGAATATACAAAATGAATGCAAGTTTGCATCAGAGAGGATACTAGAACCTGGGAAATCACTTTCTCTCCAGGAACATACTCAAATGGCAACCATAAGAAGTCCCCTAAGGAGGGGATAAACTTTGAGCTGAGCTCTGAAAGAAACTGGAGATTGTAAGAGGGAAAGGTCATAAAGGAGTATATTTCAGGTATGGGGGACAGCTTGTACAAAGGTATAAAGATGTGAAATGTACAGAGAGTGATATTTTCAGGAACAATACTAGAGCCAGATTGTTTTTAATACCAAGCAGAGGTGATTTTATTTTATCCTAAAAGTAATTGGAAACCATTGGAATTTATTGAGCAAGGGGATGACATGATCCTACCAGTGCTTTAGGAAATCATTTTGGTAGTTCATTGGGGGGTGGATTGGAAAGAGGAGAAATTTGAGAAAAGGACACCAATTAGGCAAAGTCCCTTAAACTTTCCAAATGTGTTTCCTGATGTCCAATGACATCAGGAGGGAGATGTCTTGATTTGCAAGTGAATTGGATTTAAGGGAGGCAGAGCTGTTCAAAATCATCAACTTCACTCTCTCCTCCAGAGGCGTGTCCAGTGGCAAGACATAGGTTAGGATGACTGGCAATGGCCAGTTACAATGGGAGACATTGGGCTTTTTAAGCTAAAGTCTTTCTCAGGTTTCAGTTTATCCAGGGCAACAGTCATTCAGTGAGTAAAAGCAAGGTAACTAAAAATGAAAGACTTAGATTAGATGATCCCTAAGGTCCTTTTCAGATTAAGATATTACATACAGTCTTAGCATTATTTATTATTATTATTATGTTTCAAACAGGGAAGCTACTACACAAAAGGAAAAAGTTAATCCCTTGAAACCTTTCAGTGATACTTCAGACAGAACCTGTATCCATCTTCTAATTCTTTTTATCAAACCAATGTTTCCACACTATTTGGTTATGGTCTCCTTTGACATATGTCAACAGGACTCATAGATGCTACTGGTCCACAGTAGCCAAAGCTCCAGAATTTGCAGGCTATTATTGTGGGAAGGGGAAGGATTTTGGAATAAAATGGAAAAAAATTAAACTTGTTTTCATGCCCCAAAGTTGCAGTACATACCAAGGCCTTTTTACATTCAATGTGATGACTGTTCATTTAATATTTTAGAAAAAAATATATAATAAGCATCTAAACATTCTTCTGTCATTCTGCTATTCATAGTTTTAGTGCTATCAGAGTTCTGTGGAAGGAATACTAGGGAAGGTTAAAGTTTCTCTCCAGGAATATACTCAAATTGCAACCATAAAATTTTTCATAGGTTTGATTCCTCATTCAATCAACTGTTAATTCTAGTCAGAAGTTCTCTGTATCACACGCTTCTTATCTCTTTTTTTGTTTTATTGAAATGGATTTTCCTCATCTTGCCCAAATTGGAAAAGCAGTGTCACTCATGAAACACTAATCCTAAAATCCTACTCTAAATGTGTGTCTTATCCCAATGCTGACCATCAGAAATTTTAACCTCTCTCCTTCTGACCTAGGTAAAGATATTATAGTAAATGTCCCACAACTAATCCTCTCTCTCCCCAAAAAGTATAACACACTTTTTTATCCAGGGCCATTTCCAGTCATCCTGATCTAGATCTTGCCACTGAAGGGAAAGTGAGGCAGGTGACCTTGCACAGCTCTCCCTCACTTAAATCCAATTCACTTGCATGTCATGGCATCATGGTCCTCTTCGAGAAAGAAGGACAAATAACAACATAACACATAATCTACATTATTAACATTTTTTCTCCATCACCTTTTTAAGCCTAGACAATTAAAAAACCCAACAATAAATCAAGCCCTGTTTTGGAGCATTTGCTGATTTTTGAGTTTTATATACATATATATATATATGTATATAAAACTGTATATATATATATATATATATATTGAGGTATATGCCATCATGTGCCATCATGCCCTGAAAGATGCCTGTTTTCCAAGATACTAAAAAAACATGATCTATTTAGTCTATATCTAACAATCTTGGAAATTCTCTGTTCAAAGAGACTGTATGTATAATGTACTATTATTTACAAATCTTTTATATCATAGAATTAAAAGACATTAAAAGATGAAAGGAAGCTTACAGGCCATCTAATCCAGCCCTGTTTCATTACATGAGTCCTCTCTACCACATCATATACAAACAACTATCCAACCTCTTGAACATTTCCAAAAATGGAGAACTCACTATCATGTGAAGCAAGTTATTCCATTTTTGACAATTGTAATTATTAGTATTTCCATATGTTGTTAAGTTATTAAGTCAGTCACTCTGTCTCTGTGATTCCATTTGGAGTTTTCTTGGCAAAGATACTTGAGTGATTGCTATTCCTTCTCCACCTCATTTTACAGATGAGGAAATTGAGGCAGATCAGATTAAGAGACTTGCCCAGGATCATACAGGAAGTGTCTGAGGCCAAATTTGAACTCACAAAGATGAGTCTTCCTGATTCCAGGCCTAGCACTGTATCTAAAAGTACCATTTAAGTGCCCCGACTATTTCTATAGATGGAATCAAAAATCTGCCTCTATGTAATTTCTGTCTCTGTGCCTAAGTGATATATCATGTAAATCATATATTTGAGTACAGCTATAGTACAGTGCCTCCCTTCCCTACCAGATCTTCTCTTCATTGAGTTAAACATTCTTAGTTTCTCATATAAAATGACTTTATGTCTCCTCAGCATTCCAGTGACTTCTTTTGGATATACACCTGCTTATTAAAATGTAGTGTGTACAATTCCATTAGATTTGTAATGGAGAGCCATCTGCATTCAGAGAGGATTGTTGGGACTGAATGTGGATCACAACATAGTATTTTCACCTTTTTTGTTGTTTACTTGCTGTTTGTTTTCTTTCTCATTTTTTTTCTTTTCCAATCTGATATCTCTTGTGCTGCATAATAATTGTGAAAATACATACAGAAGAATTATATGTGTTTAACATATATTGGATTACTTGCTATCTGGAGAGAGTAGGAGGAAGGGAGGGAGAAAAATTTAGAACACAAGATTTTGCAAGGGTGAATGTTGAAATTTTTGCTTATATTTTGAAAATAAAAAGCTATTTTTTTAAAATAAAGTAATGGAAATAAAAAATAAAAATAAAATGCAATGCCTAGAATCCTGCATGAGTCTCTGGTTATGGTCTTATCAGTCCAGGGGTCAGAGATTTTGATTTGTTTTTATTAACAAAATCTATAATTGCATTAGGTTTTTTTGCCTGTAACATCCACAATATTGATCCTTTGAATGAGCCTGTATGTGGTCAACAGATCTGTTAGAAGGTAAATAACAGTCATTATTTTGATTGCTTTATTTCTGTCCTGGGCTGCCATATTCTCTTTCCCATACTACAGCCTAGTAGCTGGCCTTTTTGCTGGCCTCATTGAGGTCATCCCGTTTTTGATCTTTGGGCCTTTGCACTGCTTATACCTCATGTCTGATGCTTTCTCTTTTCACTTCTTTCCTTGCTTCCCTTCAAGTTTCAATGAAATCTTACACCTGGTTCCCTCAGTTGCTAGCCTTCTCCTCTGAAATTATGTCTCATCTACTATGTATATATTGTCTAAGTACCTTCATGTATAATAATATGTCATATTTCTATGGGAATGTGTTTCTTGAGGGAGGGGGCCTTTTTTAACCTTAGCATTTAGCATAGTGACAACATGTACAAATATTTAATAAATGCATATTGGCTAATTAACATTGATAAAGAAAGTCACAAAATCAATTAGTTCCATTATCGATAAATTATGTATGTGTAATCATGTAAGACATACTTCTATGTTGGTCATGTGAAAAATGAAACAATTTGCCAAAAAAAAAAATTACAATCTGCAAAAGAAAAACATGCAAAAAAGTGAAAATAGTATACTTGAATCTGCATTTGGACTTTATTTTTTCTTCTAAATCTCTTATCTCCTCTTGACATTAACTCTAGTTTCCTCTCAACATTCTCACAAATGATCTACCTTCAAACTTCACTGAGAACATAAAAACCACATGTGTAAAATATCTAAGCTCTTCTCTTCTATTTTTCCAAACTGTTCAGTTTCCACATCATCTCTCTTATTCATTCTGATCACAGAATAGATGTCTTCTGCCTCTCCCTAAGGTAAATTCCTGGACCTATGTTTTAATCCTCTTCCCCATTGCCTTCTTTGAGTCCTTCAAAAATTCAAATAAAAATCTTTCTCTTTTCCTTCTTTCCACCTTCTCCCTCCCTTGCCATTGGTACCTTCCCATCTTCACACCAACATGCTCAGATTTCCCCAATTCTAAAAAAAAATTTCTAATCAATTTAGCTACTATTCCACTTCTCTTATACCCTATATTGTTTAACTTCTTCTAAAACAGGTTGATAACTAATGTCTCCATTTTCCTATTACCTACTCTCCCACTTTTATCATCTATTCATCCATGTTTTCACAGTCACAAATTTGGTAATATACTTTACTCAAGTCACATGGCAATTTATTTTTTATTTTTTATTTTATTTTCTCCAATTATATGTAAAAACAATTCATACTATTTTTTTTTGTAATTTTGAGTTCCAAATTCTCTCCTTCCCTCGTTCTTTTCCCATTCCCTCCCTCATTGAGCTATTTGATATGTTATATATGTGCAGCCATCTGAAACATATTTTCATTAGTCATGTTGTAAAATAAAATACAGATCACCCCAAAAGCCCCCAAGAAAAATAAAGGGAATTTTAAAAAATTATGCTTCAATCTGCATTTTAACAGTAATATTTATTAAAGTTATCTTAGGAGAGAAGACATTTCCCAAGGTTTTTATTTACCAGCATAGGGGTTGAATAGAGAGTTTCTGCACTTGGAAATTTTCTGGGGTAATTTTGATGAGATCTATATTTTGGGATTCCCTTTGGTCAGGGAATGATGAGATTAGGGTTCCTGGTGGTCAGGGAGTTAAATGATAAAGGTAGTGGCAGGTTCAGTATTCAGGGAACCAAATGAAGGATTTGGCTCCTTAAACCCCTTAGGATTTGGAGCAAGGGTAGGGAGTTTTGGGAACCCCCTTCTGGCAGCACAGAGGTCCTTCGTAAAGGAATTTACCAACCCAAAAGCTAGACTGATAAAAAGAAATTTATTATTGGCATTGGGAAGTCAGCTTTTGCTGTGCAAGAATAGAAAGGCTGAAGTCCTTGGTGGCAAAGTCCTGACAGAGAGATATAAAGTAAGGTCCCGACAGAGAGACATAAAGTCTCGTTAGGGAAGTAGTGGAGGATAAAAAGAGGGTAATGCTTGAAGAGAATATCATCCCAGCAGGCAGAGTTTTCTAATATCCCGGAAAGAGAGAGAGAGTTTCCTTGGCATGGCATATTAGCTCCACTGCAAAGAGAGGGTTTAAGATTGGCTCATTTTATAAGTTTGGCTACAAGCTGGGGTTTGCTCCATGGGGGCTGGGTTTTCAGTATGAGCTGGAATTGAATAGAAAATCTTCAGTTGTGACCCTCGGCAAGTCAAAGTTACTTAACCCCAATTGCCTCAGGAAAAAAAAAATATTTCTTTCTTGTATTTATTATTTGTATTGTATTAGCACCAAAATTTTTCCCCTTATCTACTTCCTTATCCAGAAATCAACCAGTGTGGGAAATCTTAGGCAAAGATTTGCTCAGGCCAAAATCTAATCAGACAATAAAAAAAAATTCTAAATTTAAGCTAATGGATCCTTATTGTGTTTACTCAGACAGATGTGGGAAAATGTGGATTCTCTCTTTTGTTAGACAGATGATATGGAAACTGTTAAGTCTCTTTGAGTAAGATTGGGTGATCCAAGTCACTTACCCTAAGACTCTCACTGCAATAAAGCCCATCATCTCATTCAAAATTTTTTTAGAATTAATTTTTCATTAATTTTTAACCACCCAGTATTGATAGCCCACTCTTAGCAACACCACTCTTCCAAAGGCATATAAATTGTGAGCCAAACATGGTGATATGGTGGGAATCTTTGGTCCAAGAAAAACAGCCAAATGAAAATCCTTTTATTGAAAATGCTGGTGCTATTAATAAAAATAATTAAATTATCCAGAAATTATAGAATACAATAGAAAATAAATTGTATTTATCTATAGCTTTCTATTTTCATGCTGTAGCATAACAGTGTGGATATATGCACCAAATTTTGTAGAATTGTACCTTCCCAACTTCCACATACACCTACTTTTGCTTTCACCTGTCAGGTCACACCAGAGCCATCCTGCCACAGAATCATGCTCCATATTCATTGTCATCAATCTATAAATGCAATTCATTCCCTATCTGAACATTCAGATATACTGACCCCAAATAGTCTCTCTTTTCAAGCTGTCACAATAACAGCAGGCCCGCCATCTCCTCAAAACAACAAACATGATTATGTCCTAATGCTCATAAATAGCTCCTGAAGAATTTGGATCACTCCCCCTAGCAGCCTCCCCACATTTACAAGTCACATCAGGAGACAAGAAGGAATTCTTCAAAGAATGGGTAACAACTCCTTCTGTCTTTTCTTTTTGAGTCCCAATAATACCAAATTCCTAATATTTAGAAATCTAAATTCATCTTAATCTGCTCAGATGTTCTCTAATTTCCCCTGACCAGTGTTAGATAAAGAGGACTGGGGCTTCAACTGCCTTTAAATCTTTTTTTTTTTTTCACTTTTTCCAGTCTGAAAATTATTCTTAGGGGGAAAAAAGGAGATATTAAAAGCATAAAAGATTTGAATAGTTCTTCTCTATCAAGTAGGACTAGGTCTGACTTTTTCTTATCACAATTTTTTGGAAAATTATATTTTCCCCAACGTTCTCATCCTCTCCCAAGCAACCAGTTCATTCTCAGACCACAATCAAGGCAAAGACAGCAGTTACCCTCAATGTTTCTCTGTCTTTTGAAGGATGTAATTATCATTATGACAAGATTTATCTTAGACCACAATCAAGTCAAAGATAGTAATTACCCTCATTGTTTCTATCTTTTGAGGGATGTAATTATCATTATGGCAAGCCAAGATTTATCAGCTAGTCTGTTTTTATCGAAGAAAGTGCCCTAGAGACAACTGAGATCCCCATCATTCTATACCTGTCCTCTGTGTCAGGTTAACCAATTATTTCTCAAACTCCTCATATCTTTCTACCAGGTAATCTATGGTATACTCCCATGACGTTATCATTTCTGTTTCTCTTTCATCCAAATGCTTTGTCATGATTCTCTCTTAATTTTCATAGATTTACTCACATGAATATATCTTCAAAATATTCAATTCCTCTGTCTCTCCATTCTAACCTCCTCTCTTCATAGTAAATAAAGTTTATCCCTACATAGGGATATGGGGTGTTCAAGGTATAAGGACTTACTGAGCCTTTTCAGGGCACATTTGGTGTTTACCTGGCACACAACTTTCAACTGTGGCTCCAAGAAGTTGTGGGATGCACAGCAGCCACGCTCTAGAAAACCTTTTCAGCAGCCGGGCTAAACCAGGCTAAAGGTTGTTAACTGGCTTCAAACCCATCAGTAAGTTGGCAGAGTATCTACCCCAAGCATTCCTCAGGTGGAATGGAACTGTTTGTTCTAACAGCCATGAAGGCAGCTGAAGCAGGAGCTGCGTCAAACATCAAAGATCCAAGATCCTCCCCTGTATCCTGGGCCACCACCAGTGCTCTTGACTTTTGCCTTGTCACTGGACTCTGATGACTGGAAGATCGTAAAGCTGACTCTTTGTACAACTCTATCTCATTTAAATCCAATTCTTGCATGAGTCAAGACATCATCCCATGATGTCATTGGTCCACTTCAAAAGCAAAGGACAAGCAACAACAACCCCTGTCAGTAGAGATATTCTAGTCATGAATCTAGTCCCCTCTCGCTAAGTCTCAATGATTACTTCAGAGAATTGGTCTTTCTGATACTATTCTTACATCCCTAGGCTCTCTTCTACACTTTTTTCTTTTTGGTTATAATGCCCCTGCTTCCATGATTGCTTTAAAATTTGAGATCCCTGGGTAGCAACATTAATTTCCTTAGTAATCTTCCTGTTTTCTTTCTCAACTGGACCATTTATGATTGCTATCCCAATTCTCCTAAGGCACAGGGACACGTCATATCCCAATCCCTTTTAAATAAACTCCTGTAGCTCCCCATCATCTTCAGAATCAAATAGAAAGTCCTTCATTTGATTTTTAAAATCCTTCTTAAACCAATACCTTTCTATCTTTCCAGTCTTTTTGGTCCCCTTTCTCCCTCCACATATTCAACAATCCAGTGACAATTTCTTACTGTTCCTCAAACAAACCACTATATTGCATCTCTCTATACCTTTCTTCATGCCTGGAAATGGCCTCTCTCTTTCTTTACCCCTGCCTCCTGACTTCCTTCAAGATGACATAAACTGAGATCTTTTGGGGGTCTAGATGTAAACTGTATCTCCTTCAGGAGCTCCCAGACACTGGGAAAAGCCTGCAAACTCCCAGTTAAGTGGTTTCATTCAATTGGAGATCTTGGTCAATCACCCTCCATGAATTGGCATAAACAAGTCTCAGTGGCTCAAACTCCCAGTTTGATAAGTATCTCATTCAATTTTAAATTGAATTGAAAATCAGTCTCTCAAGAGACTCACTTTCCCATTCTCCCACCCCCCCATCCCTCCAACCCCCATCTCCAGGCTAAAGATCAAAGCAAGCCCCAATATATCTAGGGCTACATACCCAGATATCTTTGCAGAAGTCCTAAACAGGATTATGCTTGCTAAGGAAGCTGTCTTCTTAGCAAACTGTCCTTCCCACTGTCTCTTCTCAGTGTTAACCTTTGCTATCTTCCTAACAGGATCTTTTTGCCACACTAATCTGTCTTCCTAGCAAGCTGGCTTCTCACTGCCAATAAATCCCTTTTTGCCACACAGATTTTGGGTTTTTGAATTCTTTTGTTTGTTTTGCTGAGGCAATTGGAATTAAGTGACTTGCCTAGGGTCACATAGCTAGGAAGTGTTAAGTGTCTGAGATGAGATTTGAACTCAGGTCCTCCTGACTTCAGAGCTGGTACTCTATTCTCTGTACCATCTACCTGCCTCCCTTTCGAATTCTTTTGCATAGGTCCTGTCCTCCTAGCAGAGGGGATTTCCCACCTCAATTCTCACACCTCATCACAACTATCACTAACCTCATCAAAGTCTCAGCTAAAATCTCACCTGAAAAGAGTTTTTTAAACTTTTTCCTTATCCCTTTTTGCCTGAGAAGTTTTTATGTGACCTAAGGTTTATACATATATCAATCAAATATTTACTGATAATCAATCATAAAAAAATTTATTTAAAAACAATTTTTTGGTGTACATGTAATTTTGCCACTTATTAAAGATGAAAACAAAATTGCATACTAATGAGATGGATGTACTTATTTATGTTTACATAAAGAACTAAATCTTGGCAAAATATTTGATACCTTTTATTATTGCTAAATTTTTCACAACCCCCACATCCAGTTATGTGACATGGGGTCATAACCCACAGTTAAGAAACTTTGTTCTAATATAATTTAACATATTTAACATATATTGAACTACCTGCCATCTGGAGGAGAACAGAAGGTTTTGCAAGGGTCAATGTTGAAAAAATTACCCATGCATATGTTTTGTAAATAAAAAGATAAAATAATAAAAAATAATAATAATAAAAAGCTTTGTTCTAGAAGAAGTCCCCTTAACACTAGCCCTCTGAGATTACCTTCAGTTTACCCAAACATAGATCTTATATGTAGGTATAAGAAGTTATTCATTGGAAGAGGGCCCCTCATTCTTCTTAAAATACCCTCCATTTTAGAGACTCAGGCCATGAGTTCTTATCTATTTTTTTTCAGAAATCTTACATTACAGGGAGTGTTTCAGGAGCTATTTCTTTATACATTAAATTAAAACATGATAAGATATAGTATGTTATATTTTCTTCTTTCATGCTACAGGATCATTTTTATCTGTGGGCATGTGAAGATTTCATGTTTCAAAGGCCTTGCTACTTTTTTCACTTCAAAACTCTAAATCATATCGGAAGACAACCCTCAGGGGCCAACTGAGCCAAAAGTATTCTGAGCTGCTGGAACCCCAAAGGACATTCATTCTGCCTCTGAATCAAGTTAACTTATTCAGCAGGAAGGCTAGCCTGCTACCACAAAGCCACCCTGGAGTGGAACAGCCCCAACATGGATACATATCCTATGTGACTTACCTTTGGAGAAACAGGCTTCCTGCCCTTCCCTACTGCATTGTTCCTCACCCAAAGGCTTTTTTACCTTTTTGAAGTTTTCAATTATGATTGTATCCATACCTCATGGAATCCCAAACCCCACTGGACTATTTGACAATAAGAGGAAGAAACCCTGCTTTCCATCTTTGTGTAGTTCAAATAAAATCTTTGCTCACTGAAAAGGAAAAACTAGTTGTTTCTGAATTGAATGGAAATAGCTTTCTGCCTCCCACTCCAAGTGCACATAACCACCTTATCCATACTATCTCCTAAAAAGCACTTTTCAAACCTCCCTTCTCATTTTCTGAAGAAATAAAACAGAATTTCTGCCCACTATGCATGTTCTTCTCCCCTTCCTTTTTATAAAAGAGCTCTCATAGCATTGTGCTCAGTAGACTGATATAAACTAAGACCTTTTGGGGGAAAGGTTGGAAAGGCCCGGATGTGAACTGTGTCCTCTTGGAGAGGAAGGGTGTTCTTGACTTTCAAACCCTCCTGGGCTCTGGAAGGGCCCACACCCATTCATGATAAGTAATCTCTATTGAGTGACTCAAATTGCTTCCCAGCTCCAGGCCAAGACTGACTCAATATAACTTAGGGTTTGTCAACCTGTCTTTGCAGAAGTGCTAATAGGATTTTGCCCACTGATGAAGATATTTTCTTCTCAGTGTCAACCCATCTCTGCAAAAATTATCCTAACAGCATTCTTTGCCTACTAAGAAAGCTGTCTTCTTAGTGTAAATAAATCCCCTTTTTGACACAAACTTCGAGTTTGCAAATTCTTTCCCAAGGAACCTGCATTATGGACCAAAGGGAATCTCTCACTCTCAATTCCCACACCTCATCAAGACTACAAAGTCTTATTCATTTACCTATCTTCTTGTGGACACTAAAGTACAAGCACTAGCAGTCAACACCTCTAAGACGACTTATCTTAAAACCTTCAGGAAATGTTTATATTAAATGAAAAGAGTCTTCTGAAAAATCTTTTATTTTCTTTACAAAAGAAGCGGTGGAAATACGGTAGAGTTCCCTTGTTTTGTTTGGAAGAATGTGTTTGGCAAGAATGGACACGAAGTCTTTGATTTCCTACAATACAGGGTTGTGCGGTTACTGTTTGAGGATCAAGAGTTTATCTCGGCCCATAGGAACTGGCAGCGATCTTTAGAGATGAGACATCCCCTTAAGATTCTTAGCAATTTTGCTGCAACTTTAGGAGTAAGGATATCAAGAGGCTCAAATGAGCTAATGGATGTAAAAGGCACTTTGCAAAACTTTAAATGCTACATAAATTGATGTGTACCAAATGATGTGTTTGGGGTTTAGCACCAAATAATGAGATTGATGTTCAAGCAAAAAATGTTGGGTTTGGTCATGTGAAGAATTCACAATGGCTATTCTCTTTGACAAAAGGTAGGTTTATTTACAAGAGTTTAGACACAAAATGAAATGCCCTTCCCTGCTTGCCTCGGAATAATTTTGACAGTACTTTGGGCTTTCTCTGCCAACCCCATTTAATTACATGGTTATCACTGTCATCCTAGTTACCAGCTCCTAATCTGGTGCTAACTCCCTGATTTTTTCCCTGCACTCTTGCTGAACCCAAGCAATATTTACAAAGCAATATAAACCAGTACTGGTAAATGTTTAACAACCAGGGCTCCTCCCCGCCTCCAAAAAAATGATTGAACACAAACTTTTAAGTTTGTTAATATTTTCTTAAGTCTAAACAATCAACAGAACAATAAATCAGGTTCTGACATAGATTTCCAAAGTGTAAATGCTTACATTGAAAATTTCACAATGGGCTCTGCCAGTCAGAGTTGTTGTTGTTTATTCTCCAGTTCGTAAAGTGGATCAATGTCAGCTCCAGAAAGATGTCTTGATTTACAAGTAAATTGGATTTAAGTGAAGAGATAAACATTTTGGCTCTCTCCTTCAGAGTCTAGTTAAGTATGCTCCAACACATATCAGCTTTGGGGAATTGCTGAGAATACTCAAGTACTCAGTTTCTCCTGGTATTATTAGGGACTTGTGTGGTGCTTGGATTTTTTTCCCCCAGTTTAACTAGATGGTGACTCATGCAACAGATGAAAATGAAAAGTTATAAGAAATCTTCATCTTTGTTCTTCCTTTAATTCTCTTTATACTTAGACTCTGATACTTTTCCTTTGTCCCTGGAATCCTCCAGTCTAAGGTTTTGAATAGAATAAAACCAAGCTGGGTTTATTTTTATTCATCTGACTCTTTCTGGGGATTCATCTCTCTCTATCCAAAAAGAAAGCAGAATAAAATTGCCTTTTTCCCATCCTTATCTTCAGCTTTCTTTAAACTTTGTGGGAGAACTTGTAGACTCAGGGTGAGCCAATATGCTAATTGATCTATTGAGTTCCAACTAGGTGGCCATAGTTAATCTCACCTAGGCACCCATTCTTGCAATAATGTAAAATAAAGTTTTTTCTGCATTCATCAGTGAGTCAGTGGAGTTCTTGGTAAGATATTTTGTTTCTTACATTTGGTTCTCCTGTTTTAGAATTAGTAATCATAATCTCATTACTGGGGGGCAACTTGGTGGCTCAGTGGATAGAATGCGGTACCTGAAGATTCATCTTTCTGATGTCTGACTCTGGGCAAGTCATTCAACCTGTTTGCCTCAGCTCTTTATTTCTAAAATGAGCTTACGAAGGAAATAGCAAACCACTTCAGCACTGAGACCGTCCCAAATAGGTCACAAAACAGTAAGACATGACTGAAACAACTGAACAATAAATAGTAATCTCAGATCATTTCCTCATACTTGGCTGAGGTGAGAAGGATTGCCAAACAATCCTTCCAGATGAGGTTTGAGTAAATCTTTTGCATCTTATCTTACTGTTCTTGGACCACTGCCTATGGATCTTGCCTGTGAGCACAGCTATTTCCTAGCCAGCAGTCTTTCTGGAGTCTTCAAAGGATTCATGCAAGGGGAGTATTAAGCAGATTGACTAAGCGATAATAAAGAACTAAGCCTAGGAGCAATCAAAAACTTCCCTGTGATTTCTGAAAGGGTGTAAGGAACAAAGAGGAAGAAAAAGTCTCTTGCGAACCCTGAGGGTAACTGAAACATCCAAGAGTGGATTCTAGAGGACCTTTTGAACAGTAATCTGGCAGAGTTCACAGAGAAATTATATTAACGTTAGAAGTGTTTCAAGCTTGTACTTAGCAATATTGAGAAATAGAAAACTCATACCTAGGAAAAAGTGGCAAAGTAAGTTGAAGTCGAATTACACATATATTACATGTTATCTTGAAATAGAACACAGTTACATTTTGTATTTATAGAGTATTGTTCTTTAAAGTGTAAGAAACAAAATATCTTACTAAGAACTCCACTGACTCATTGATGAATGCAGAAAAAATTTATTTTACATTCTTGAAAGAATGGGTGCCTAAGTGAGTAGACACACCTTTGGGACTCCAAAGGTACAAGTCCCTCCCCTGATTCCCCATTAATTGGATGTTACAGAAGTTACACAACATGAATCTCCCCCCCTCATTAGTCAGTCCCTACCCCCAAGGAGCTTCCATTCTAGAAGGAGGAAGGTAAAGAGAAGGGCTAAGAATAAAAGATTCTTTTCAAATCTCCAGCCACTACTGCTGATTACAAAAGTCAGTCCCTGCCCCCAAGGACCTTCTTTTGGGGGAAGATAACCTCCACCCTTGATTATTCCTTGATGTTTTCTGATTTAAGTTTCATTTCTCCAATTTAATTTTCATAAAAATGTCCATCCATTTCTCACAATTCCCCCCCCCCCCACACACACACTTTTTTTTCTTTTTAATAACTGGTTTCCACATCCTTTTCAAACCCTTCAGATCTGGCTAATTTTTACATCTCTCTTCATAATAAGTCTATAAGGGGGTTACCCTGCACAGATCTCCTCATACAAGATAGATAATTAATCCCTGAATTCTCTGCTAATTCTTCTGAGAAGGCTGCACAAGGTGAAACTATTTCCAGTTGTAACACATAGTTCTCTTACTGCTAATAACCTTTCTAGTGTCATTCTATTTTCCCATGCCATTCTGCTAGTGGCATCTAACTATTCTGCTATTACCTTCACTGCCTCTCTGATAACTTATCCAATATTTACTCACCAGAGTAGGAATGACCCAAATTCAGAACTAGATTTCTAGTCTTGAATTCATCAAGACTTTCCTGATTCAGTCTTTCTTCATCAAATGCCAGGGTAAAAGGAATAGCCACACAGGTGCCCACTCAGTTCCTGGCCAAAGCAGATTTGAGAGTGCTACCTCCACAAAACCTTGGTTTGCTTGGGATATGTTCATCTGACAAATCGCCAGAACTACCCTTAGTTACATTCCAGACTCGGATACATATCACTATAGTCTCTAGCACCCTTCCATGAGAGGCAAGCTGATTGATCTCCAGAAGTAAGGGGCTAGTATAAAGCATGCAATTCTCCCCAGAAATGTTACTTTGGGAACAGGAGGAATTCACTCTCATGTTCTTTTATACCCAAAGAGAATGGTACTATCTAGGCATGGGGCAACTGTAGCACAGACATCAATTTTTTTTTTGCTCAGATTCTTTACAGAATCCTTTATCAACTGTGCCCAAGCATTGGTATCCATCACTTGCCTTAAGTCTTTAACTTGATTCCAAAGCTTCCTAAAGAGATCTGTACCTATTACCAAATTATTCTTTGATCTGCATTTTCTAAATGTCCAGTCTTTGCAGCAAACCAAACATTATTCCAAATTGGAAAGTCAGTTCTATAAATCCTTTTTCTCTATCAGAACACAAACACTTATTATACCTGTTGAGGTGTGAGAAATGAGGGGTGAGAGATTATCCTAGCAGCAACAGAATTCCCAGACTGGTATAGCAGTTTTTTTTGTGAAACAATCCGCAGACCCAATTTGCAGGTGAGGTTTTAGTTTAAAAAAAAAAAGGGGGGGGTTTATTAAACTGGGAAACAACTTCCCAGAGGGCCAAATGCAGAAAGGAATTAGCAAAGGTAGGTTTTTGGCAAAGATGGGTTTACAACCTATCAAACAATAAAGAAATTGTTTCTTAGTGGGCCAGATCTTGATAGGAATTTTAGCAAAGGTTTGAGGTAAAGGATTATATTATATTAGGTTGTTTGAGGTACAGGATTATATTATATTAGGTTTTTATGGTCCAGGGCTAGGGGGTTGATGAGATTAGTGGCAGTCAGATAATTGTGGAAATCCCCTTTTGGTCAAGGCAGGTTCTTTGTGAAAGAATTCATGAACCTGAAATATTAAATGGCAAAAATGGTGGATAGGAAGCCAGTTTTGCTAAGAGACTGATTTCTTTAATGGCAAAGTCCTATTAGGGAAATGGATGCTGGCACTGAGAAGAGAATGTCTTCTGAGAAGAGAATGTCTTCTCAGTGTGCAGGGTTCTATTTTGGGCATTCTGCAAAGAATGAGTTCAGAAGTTGCCCTTTAAAAAAGAATCTTGAGGCTCAGATTTGAGGTTGAAAAGAAAGGCTTATCAATATCCAGCCCAGATCTCCAATTGGAATTTAAAAGGGTCTGGCATACCCAAAAGATCAATGGGGTACTTTTTGAGCAAGATTTCTAATTGAATAACTACACTTAACTTATCTGGGGAGATATGCTTTCCCCAGAGGGCCTGAGACTCCAAGATCAAAAGGGAACACAGTTTCACTCCCCCTTCAGGGTGGATTTCCAGATGAATTTGAGGGACTAATTTTCAATTCAAGACCAAAATGATTATCAGATCAATTAGAGTGGGAGATTCTACTGGAACCAGATAGCTTTCCCAAGGGAGATTAAGGTGGGAATCATTTTTAGGAATTTCTCCAGACCAGGTGGCCTAAACCTCACAAAGATCAGGGAGACACAGAGTCCTTATTCCATCATACCTACTTATTTCCTTAACTAGATCAAGTCTCTATAATTCTATAATTTGCCAAGCATCAAACTGAATTGTTTTTACATTTATATAAGGTCCTTAAAAGACTTTATTTCATACAGACACACAATCTAGCAACAGATAGATTACCAGGTCAAATACTTATTTACCTAATTATAAGATACATTGACAACATATACGTAAAATATACTACATATGTTCATATTGAAAACAGCAAGATATACTGTGCAAGATATTCCATACTGTGCTTATGGTGTCTATTGACCACTTACTCTAATTAGAGAAATTTGCTATAAGAGGAAACAGCAGGGGGATGATTATATAAGCATCAAAACTGATCCTTCAGGGCCTCAGCCTGAGGCCACATAAGTCACAGCTGACAACCAGTCCCATAGTAACAATCCCACCTTATGGCCAATTCAGCTCTCAGATGGTGGGTTACTAACTTAACTAATTCATTATATAATCATTCCCACATTCAAGACTCAAAACTATAACAATTATAATCCCAAGAGATTTTATCTCAATAGCAAGTTTCACTAATCAGATGGTTTTAGATTCACAAACACAAACTGCTTTTAAATTCCTTTTTTCTCTCTTCTAGTACAGTTTCTCCTTCATTCACTACTACCTGGAGAAGACCCTCATTTTTTCCTTTACTAGAATTTCTTGTAAATTTCCCTTGTGCAGATCCTTTCTGCAGGCCAGAATGGAGATCTCCATCCTCCAGTGATCCCAGATGACTGACTAATAGTTACTTAACTCTAGATTTCCTGACATTCCCCTCTCTTCCAAGACTATGAAAGATATGTCTCAGGAGTGAAGTTCTCCATCTTACTAACCTGTCTGACACCTCAGACCCTGCAAGATGGATCCAGCCACCAAAGGCAGTACTAGATAGTCCATGTTCTTACCTTTGGTCTATGCATAGAGTTTGCCTGACTGCTACAGAACCTACTCTAATTCCCTTGCTGATTCCTGGATTCATCAGTTACCAACATGGTCCTAGGATCTTGGACAGTATCTAAGTGAGGAAAGTCGGAGCCTAGTTATGAGGCCATTGAAATCAACAGTATGTATCTTGACAGGGCCGTCCTGAACTCTTAATGTCTGGCTCCCAGACAGAGCCCTCATTTGTAAGAAACTGTAATGCTGGAGAAACTGAGGCAAGATAGAGATTAGAGAGTATTTAATAATTTATTTAAAAGGGAGAGATTTACTGGGACCAAATGGATCTATGGTTTTCTCCCAGGGCTGAATGAGATTATCATCTCCAAGAATCCAGCAAACAATGAGAGTTCTCAATGACATATATACATATATACACGTGGCTCATTCACAGGGGGTTGACTGAGGCAGGGGCAGAAACAGGGTGCTGAGAGCTGGAACGGGACTCTGACAGGGTGGGGTGAGCCACCGGAGATGGGGATGATATAATGGGGGGAGGCACCCCAGAGATGGGGAAAATGCATCTTGATAAGACAGTATCTGATATTCTGTTAGCTTGGGATGGGGAGAGGCATTTTGATATTCTAAAACATAAGATCTTTTATCCTTATCAAATATTTTGATTAAGAGGGAGGGGTGGCTTTGCAGGATTGAACAGAACAATTATAAACTGAGGCAGAACAATTAGGGAAACTGAGGCAGGACACTTTAGGGATACTGAGTCATGACAATAAAAGAGAACTGTGGCATAACAAAATAAAATATCTTACCAAAAACTGAGTCACTGATGAATGCAGAAAAGATTTATTTTATATTCTTGCAAGAATGGGTGCCTCCATGTATAGACACAGTCAGCATTTTATTTCCCATCTTGAAGCACAAATCCCACCCCGATTCTCTATTAATTGGATGTTACAGAAGTTACCTGACATGAGTCTCTACCCCTCATTACATAGACAGTCCCTGCTCCCAAGCATCACCTATTCTAGAAGGGGGAAGCTATCAGAGGAGAGCTAAGGGCAAAGAATAAAAGATTCTGTTCAAATCTCAGGTCACTATTCCTGATTCTAAAAGTCAGTCCCTGCCCCCAAGGAGCTTACATTCTTTTGGAGGAAGATAAACTTCAATCTTGATTATTCTTTGATGTTTTCTCATTTGTTTCATTTCTCCAATTTAATTATCATAACTGTGGAAAACAAATGTCCATCCATTTCTCACCAGAGGACATTTTAATACATTAGATACTGAAATATTTCACTGATGTGTACTTGAAAACATAGAGGTTGTTATTGTTTGTCCTTCATTCTGGAAGAGGACCAGACTTCAGGGAACTGAGGCCATGACATGCAAGTGAGTTTTGGATTTAAGTGAGGGAGGGCTGAGCAAGGTCATCTGCCTCACTTTTCCCCCAAAGCCATCTGTATCCTGTGGCAAGATATACCTCAAGACAACTGGAGATGGCCCTCCCCTAAAGACACAATAATCTTTTGTGGAATAATGAAGTTGTTTCCAACTTTTAAAAAACTCCCATAGGAAGACTATCATGAGTCTCTTATTCCAAACTTCCCCACACTGGGCTCATACTGATCTCTATTTTGGAATCTCAGAACAGTGGGTGCCCGATATGCTGGTGCTGCTCAGCTAGGTGAAAGGAAGTGAATTAAGTGTCAGTAGTAGCTAACTTTGGCACCTTTTCTTTGCTGTAGTTCAATCAGCTGTTTGCATTGTATGTGGGTTTGTCTTCAGCTTCTTTTCATTTTTAGTTGTAATGAATTCCAAAAAAGATTTCAATTATGAATCAACCTGTGCTCTGGAAATGACTGTTTCCCGGTTTTCTGCCTCTGGGTCTTTAAGTGGTTATATTTTTATCTTTTGACCTTGCATTATTTTATAATGAGAAATGGATGTTGGGTTCCAACTGAGTGGCCACAGGCAAGTCAATTAACCTCACCTAGGCATCAATTTCCTCATCTGTACAATAAAGGATCTGAACTAGGTAATCTCTAAGGTCCCTTCTAGCTTTCAAATCTTATAATTGTATAATGTACTCAAAGAGTTTATAGACACAGAACTGGAAGATTTTAAAGGACTATTAATCCAAGCTCTTCATTTTACAGATGAGGAAACTGAGACTCTAAGAAGTTAAGAGATTTGTCCACAATTGCACAGGAAGTTAGTGACAGAGCCTAGATTCAAAATCTAGTAGCTCTGACTCTAAACTAGGCATTTGTTTGCTTTATTGATTTTACTGTGCCACATTATTTCTTAGTCTTCCTTCCAGGATTACCCTTGGGATCTTAGACTTATTTGTAGTAAGGTTGAGAAGGGGAAGACCAATGAGAGCCCAGTCCTCAGAGCATGCACAATATGTTCTATTGCTACTAATTCACCTGGAGGTTTACTGAGCCTAAAAATGTGTGATGCAGGGGCTTTTCCTTTATGTAGATATCCTTTAACAGCTTCCTGTTCCACTACGCTCCTCTCAGATTGATTAAGATGACAGGAAGAGATAATGATGAATGTTGGAGGGGATGTGGAAAAACTGGGACACTGATACAATGTTGATGGAACTGTGAATGGATCCATCTATTCTGGAGAGCAGTTTGGAACTCAAAAAGTTATCAGACTGTACATACCCTTTGATCCAGCAGTGTTACTACTGGGCTTATATCCCAAAGAGATCTTAAAGGAGGGAAAGGGACCTGCATGTGCCAAAATGTTTGTGGCAGCCCTCTTTGTAGTGATAAGAAACTGGAAACTGAGTGGATGCCCATCAATTGGAGAATGGCTGAACAAATTATGGTATATGAATATTATGGAATATTATTTTTCTGTAAGAAACGACCAGCAAGTTCATTTCAAAGAGAACCGGAGAGACTTACATGAACTGATGCTAAGTGAAATGAGCAGAACCAGGAGATTGTTATACATAGTAAGAACAAAACTATATGATGATCAATTCCAATGGACGTGGCCCTATTCAACAATGAGATGATTCAGACCAGTTCCAATTGTTCAGTGATGAAGAGAGTCATCTACACCCAGAGAGAGACTTGTGGGAACTGAGTGTGGACCACAACACAGCATTCTTACTCTTTCTGTTGTTATTTGCTTATATTTTGTTTTCTTTCTCAGTTTTTTTTTCCTTGATTCAATTTTTCTTATGCAACAAGATAACTGTGTAGATAAGTATACATATATTGTATTTAACATATATTTTAACATGTTTAATATATATTGGATTGCTTGCCATCTAGGGGAGGGAGTGGGGGGAACGAGGGGATAATTTGGAACAGAAGGCTTTTCAAGGGTCAATGTTGAAAAATTACCTGTTTGAATACACGGGAGCTGTTGGAATACACAGGAGCCACTTGACAGCAGCTGCTGGAGATCCAACCCAGACCTGCAGAAGGGATCTCCTCTTGTGAGAAGCTAATACAAGGAGACTGAGTAGATTGAAAAGGAGTTCTGACTACTCTCTTTATAGTTAAGTCATGAGAGTATACAGCACAAATGTTATGTTTGGATGCATCTATAAAGATAGTTGGTCTTTTAAGTTTAGAAACTTTTTCTTCAAAAATCCATTGCCAATTATGTCATAGCCAGGTTATCTTTAATGGAGATCCGTGTGTAAAATTTGGAGCTGTGGTAAAATTTGCCACTCTGGGATGGTTTCCCAGCATACATTAATTTGTGCATTGGTATAAAATGTGTATATATTGTCAGGACTTATCCCAGATAATTGTACTGCTCACTTAATGGCCTTTAATAAAATTCTAGCCACAAGCACTGGGTAAGAAGTAAGCCTTTATTCTGGTTGTGCTGGGAGGTTCACTCACTCTATCACACTGTCTCCTTGATGAAGGACTACTGTGGGTACCTCTTTTTGTAGCAAAAACTGATATTTCCAAGGGTTTTTGAATAACTCTTTCAACCACATTGGATAAAGCCAGTTCAACTTCTCTCAAAGCCTCTTGAACTTCTTTTGTAAGCTGGCATGGTGAGTTTAAAGCAGTGTCTCCCTTTAAAATGTCATATAACGGTTGTAACTGATAGGTAATTAAGCCTAACACTGGATACATCCATTGGATATCTCCTAGCAATTTCTGAAAGTCATTTAAGATGTTCAACTTCTCTGTTCTTAAAGAAAATTTTTGATTATAAGTACTTTAGGATATACTTCATATCCTACATATTGAAAAGGAGTGTATCCTTGAATTTTTTCTGGAGCTATATGGAAAAAGAAGAAAGAGAAGGAGGGGGAATGGTATTGACAAAGCAGCTGAAAAGCATGAAGAATTAGACAAGAAAGGAGTTAAGTACAGTGCTGATGAAACTAAGAAGTGTTGTGCTTCACAGCAGGGGCCATTCTCCATATCATGACCCTCCCCCCTCAATTTTTCCTTCTTAGGTGGAAGGAGGAGGATGAGTGGTAGGGGCAGTGACACCATATAGCAGTTTTGTCACCCCTATGACGTGATTACAAAGGGCACTAATTAAATCTAAAAATGAAGGACATGATATTTCTGATTTAAAAATAGAAGTTTATCCTATGATTGAAGAGTTTGACTCTTCAGGTTGAAAAAAAAAAAAAAAAAGAAAACACACTCCATTTAATCTAG
The DNA here is from genome assembly GCF_902635505.1 of Sarcophilus harrisii. Classification (NCBI taxonomy): domain Eukaryota; kingdom Metazoa; phylum Chordata; class Mammalia; order Dasyuromorphia; family Dasyuridae; genus Sarcophilus; species Sarcophilus harrisii. Next base: position 116,346,581 of record NC_045431.1, read on the forward strand.
AAATTATCAAAGATCTGAAAAAGGCTTGCACTTTTTATGGGCCTACATCATCTTATGTTAAGATGATATTAGAGAATTTGGCTTTTGAAATTTTAACCTCTAATGACTGGAAATCTATAGCAAGGACATGTTTAGAACCTGAACAAAACTTGTGGCTTTCTGAGTACAGTGAACTCTGTAGAATACAAGCCCAATGAAATAGGCAACCTGGGGTTAATATACCTGTCACCTTTGATCAACTAGCAGGTTTAGGTCCTTATGCAGACACTTTAGCACAGATGAATTACCCTATAGCAGCACATGAGAAATACTGCTGCTGCTATCAAAGCATGGGGTACCCTCCCAAGAAGACAATATGGAGGGAAAGCCTTCACAAAAATAGCGCGAGGTCCAAATGAACCCTTTGCTGATTTTGTGGGACGTCTGCAGATAGCTGTCATATGAACTATTGGTGAAAATGTAGCAACAGAAATTATGATAAGACAACTTGCTAAAGAAAATGGTAATGAGGTTTGTAGAAGAATTAAACTAGGACTACACAAGGATGCTCCTTTAGAGGAGCTCATAAGACACTGTGCCACAATGGGCACAAATACCTTTTATACCCAAGCTATGATGCAGACTTCCCAAGTTCTGAACATGGGAAGACAGGGTCCCTTTTGGCAAGGGACTTCCAGAGAGACTTGTCAGTGCTTTCAATGTGGTAAAGTCGGGCATCTAAAAGCTCAATGTTGGCATAAAAATGCAACAGAGGCTTCCATTGAGCATCAGAATGCAGATTGATTCAGGGAAACGCGTAGCGGGCCCAGCTGCAGGGCTTGGTGATATTTGCCCAGATTTTGACTCCCAGCAACAGAATACAGGAATATTCTGGACTGCAGCTGTTACAGCTGTCTGTCCTATGCTTACTATCTATGTAAATGGCATACCATTGAAAGGGTTGGTAGACACGGGTGCAGATCATACAGTCATTAGAGGTGCCAGCTGGCCTAGTAACTGGTCAAAGATTAAGGCAAAATATATGTCTGGCATAGGAGGATCAATAGCAGCTGAAGTTAGTGCTATCCCTTTGAGATGGATATTTGAAAGTGAAACAGGAGTTTTTACTCCTTTTGTAGTTGAAAAACTCCCCATCAATCTATGGGGAAGAGACATCTTACAACAGTTAGGATTACAAATGAGTACTTCAGCTTTTTAGGTAGGGCTGCTATTGAAGGCCTGCCAACACTCTCACCTGTTCCTATTTAATGGAAAACTGATACACCAGTGTGGATACAACAGCGGCCCTTGCAAAGTGAAAAAATTCAGGCCTTTTTAGATACAGTACAAGAGCAACTTGCCCAAGGACACTTATACCCTTCTCTAAGTCCTTGGAATTTGTTGTAAAAAAGAAATCTGGAAAATGGAGGATATTGATTGATTTAATGAACAGATGGAAACTATGGGAACTCTTCAGCCTGGACTTCCATTTCCTATTCAGTTGCCTAGAGAATGGCCTCTTTGGGTTATAGACATTAAGGATTGTATTCCTCTAGATAAGGATAATTTGAAAAGATTTGCCTTTTCAGTATCCAGCGTTAACTTAGCGGAGCCTTATAAAAGATATGGATGGAAAGTTTTGTCACAGGGAATGAAAAATAGCCCTACTATGTGTCAAATGTGTGTTGCTGCTGCTCTTACTCCAGTAAGAAAAGCATTTCCAAAAGTAATATTATTACATCACATGGATGATATTTTGGGGTGTGCACCTGAGGAGCAAATGTTAGAAGCATGTCTATAAAAGACCATAGAAACACTAAGGAGCTGCAAATTGCATATAGCTCAAAAAAATTTCAAAGGCACGCTTCTTTTCAATATTTACTATATGAGGTGTATCCTAAGATGCTTACAGTACAAAAACTTTCCTTAAGAACAGAAATGTTGAACATCTTATATGACTTTCAGAAATTGATAGGAGATATAAAATGGATGCATCCAGATACCTATAAATTGCAACCATTATATGACATTTTAAGGGGAGACACTGCTTTAAACTCACCATGCCAGCTTGCAAAAGAAGCTCAAGAGGCTTTGAGAGAAGTTGAATTGGCTTTATCCAATGTGGTTGAAAGAGTTACTCAAAAATCCTTGGAAATATCAATTTTTGCTACAAAAGAGGCACCCACAGCAGTCCTTCATCAAGGACACAGTGTGATAGAGTGGGTGAATCTCCCAGCACAACCAGAACAAAGTCTTACTCCTTATCCAGTGCTTGTGGCTAGAATTTTATTAAAGGTCATTAAGCAAGTAGTACAATTATCTGGGATAAGACCTGACTAGAACTTTTATACCAATGCACAAATTAATGTATGCTGTGAAACCTCCCAGAGTGGCAAATTTTGTTGGCCACAGCTTCAAATTTTACACACAGGTCTCCATTAAAGATAACCTGGCTATTACATAGTTGGCAATGGATTTTTGAAGAAAAGGTTCCTAAGGTTCCTCTTAAAGGACCAACTATCTTTACAGATGCATCTAAAAATAACATTTGTGCTGTATACTCCCATGACAACTATAAAGAGAGCAGTCAGAACTCCTTTTCAGTCCACTATGTCTCCTTGTATCATCCTCTCACAAGAGGAGATCCATTCTGCAGGTCTGGCTTGGATCTCCAGCAGCCACTGTCAGGTGGCTTCTGTGTATTTCAACAATTACCCATGCATGTTTTGTAAATAAAAAGCTTTAATAAAATTAAGTTAAATTAAAAAATAAAATTAAAACAACAAGAAAAAACAGCTTCCTATTGTCTTACTACAAGATGATGAAAAGTCTTTTAATTGAGTACTAAGCCAGAAATGAGTATGTATGTATATGTATACACATGTATGTAATGTATACACATAAACATTTCATATCTATACATACACATGCATATGAAATAAACAGGTACCCCTTTTTTATTATAGCCTTTTATTTACAAGAAATATGCATGGTAAATTTTTTTAGCATTGACAATTGCAAAATCTTTTGTTCCAACTTTTCCCCTCCTTCCCCCCACCCCTTCCCCCAGATGGCAGGTTGACCAATACATGTTCAATATGTTAAAGTATAAGTTAAATACAATATATGTATTCATGTCCAAATCTCTTTACTAGAGATGAGTGAAGTAAGAATTTCTGACAAGAGAAAGGGGTAGTCAGATTGGGAAGGGCTTAGGGCTTTCTTTCTTACCCAACCCTTATATGCAGAGAGTGCTCAGGTTTCTTCTGCATAGTTCTTTCCTATTCTTAATTGAAGGAGTTATCATAGACAGGTTATACAATGTTATAAATTTTAAAAGGTCGGAAGACCATTTGATTCAGGTGAGCAGACAATCAACTTGGAGGTCAAGATCTCATGACCTGTAAGTCAAAGTGGCACATCCATTAACCATGATGCTCTCAAAAGTAAACTGGGTGCTGGGTAATATTTTGCAGCCACTCTCTCAAGTTTGAGCCCTTTTTATTCTCTCCAAGGACCAAGAATGTAGCAGTATAAAGAGTACACTCCTGATTTGAGAGGTCATTGTACTTTAGTTCTTGCTTCATCTTCTTACTAAGTATCCATTTATAAAAACTACCTTGATGTTAACTGGTAAATTGATACAGAGAACTGGGTGAATGATATTAGAGGACACCAGATGAAAGTTCATGAATAACAGTATAAGAGAGAACTGGAAACCTCTCAGGGATACTCCTCCAATCTTAAGGGGAGAGGTGCTACCCTACTCCTGGATACCTAGCTTGCTCAGTCTGAGTCTTGGTTGGGAGAGTGAGCCCAAAATTGTAGTTTGTGCTACATAAGACTATTCAATTTGATGAATATCAGATTTAAAGTTAGAAGGTATTTGTAGAGATAATTTAATCTAACCCCCTCATTCTTCAGATAAATAAACTAAAACCCAGAGAGATTATGTAATTTAAGGCTACAGATTATGAAATCTTGCTGTGTGGGACGGGGTTGGGTGCAAGACCCCCCTTCCCAATCCAATTAACTAATCAGAGACATCATCAGGTACAAAGATTTATTTAGTCCCTGCAGGGAGAGACCCAGACACACACCCAGGAGAGATTCCGTTGCTCCCCCCATGTGCTCCTGGAACCTGGCCTGCTTCCAGCTTGTCCAGGGTTTAAAAGCAAACAACTCGAGGCTTCCCATTGGATGTAACCATCCTTGACCAATGATCACTAATGCTGGCTGCCTCCCACAGGTCATGTCACTTCCTGCATCTCAGGTTCAAAGTTCGTTCCTCCAGAGAGTAAATGACCTCCCCAAGGTCTCAGTTCTGGAAACAAGGAACATGTGACTCAATAGTGAGAAACACTTCATCCAATCAGTCCCATCCATTGCTTTGCACTACACAATCTTGGCAATTCAATAAGCATTTATGGGGTTCCTACTTAGGTCTTAGAGATTTGAGGACAAAAATACCAGAATCATTGTTGGTAGATTCACAGATTTGGAGCTGGAAGGGACTCATCAAGGAGTGTCCATTCTCCTGGGAAGATATATGATGATGAATAACTATAAAATAACACAGGAAGCATCAGTACCACTATCCTGTGACAAGTGCTCCTATTGAGAGGTGAGAAATGAGGGGTGAGAGATACCCTTAATAATGATGTCACAGGTTTTTGCAAAACAATTCAGTCCCAATTTCCAAGCGAGGGTTTATTAAATCTTTTTATTTACAAAACCTATGTATGGGTAATTTTTCAACATTGACTCTTGTTAAACCTTCTGTTCCAAATTTTCCTCTCCTTCCCCTCATCTCCTCCCCTAGATGGCAGGTAGTTTAATACATGTTAAATATGTTTTAAAAAATTCTCCAAGCAAGGTTTTTTTTTGGGGGGGGGAAATATTTCCTCAGAGGGCTACTTCCTGATTAGGAATTAGCAAAGATAGGTTTTTTGGCAAAGATAGGTTTATTTTCACTGAGAAACCACTCAGTGGGCCAGTTCCTGATAGGAATTAGTAAAGGTTTGGGGTACAGAGCTGTTTTTTTTTTATTTTTTTATCAGCCTTCTATGGTTTAGGTCTAGAGAGTGATTAGGGACTAATTTTCAAATCAATAAAGGGTGGTGATTATTTCCCAGACCAAAGTGATTTCCAGACTAATTGGGAAGTGGGAGTTTCCTGTGGGAAACCAGGTAGCTTTCCCAAGGGAGATTCAGATGGCTGGGGATCATTTCTAGGAATTTCCCCAGGCCAGGTGGCCACCCTCCACAAAGATTAGGGAGATACAGAGTCCTTATTACATCACTTCCAAGCTATTTTCGCAATTCTGAGAACTTTTCATCCAAAATTCCAGATTCTATTCACTAAAATAAATTAACAAATAAAATAAATATTACTTCATTTTTAATGAGCAAATTCATGGCAGCTTGAACACAATTGCAACTGGTTTTTATTCCTGTAGTAACTGATGCTGATTTTGAATTGTAGTAATACAAGGAATACGCTGATCTTCTTAAGCTTTGAGTGAAAAAACAAAACAAAACATGCAAACAAAAATCCCTCTATGGTCCTCTCCCCAGTAAAGCCCTGCGGAATCAATATTACTACATTGAGTCCCACTGGAATCAATGGTGTAAGCTGTTGAATTTATTTCAGTGAGACTTTGCGTTGTAAAAATAATTGGATTTAGCTGCACTTTAACACTGCTTTTAAGAGAGAGAGAAAATATGCTTTTCCTGGTAGGTGGGGGTGGAGAATTAGTACAAGAACTAGTAGGTTTCTCCCAAAGATTTTGGTATTGCCTTGTCAGGAGGAACTATTACCAAGTCCCCAAAGAGCCTGAGAGCACTACCCTCAATGAGGTGTTTAGAACTGCCTTCCCGGTGAGAATGAAAGCACTTCCTTTGTTCCCATCTTTAAAATTAACTGCATAGTATTACCACCATCAATGAGGTGTTAAACATCAGAATTGCCTTCCCTGGTGAGAAGAAAAACACTTACTTTGTTTTCTTCCTTAAAATTAATTGGGGTTTTTAAAAACTCATCCTTATTCAACCAACAGTTGCCCAGACTTGGTTGGGGGTGGGGTAGTGTGAGGGTGTAAGGAAAAGGAAGATGAGGTTTTTAAATGTTGCCATTTGAAGTCCTAAAAGCTTTCATCACTTTCTTCAAGATTAGACAATTTAGCGAGTACTTTCTCCTCCTCCAGTCTCAATTTTTCCCTAGTTTCCTTTTATAATGATAATTTTTACCTAATAAATCAGATAAATATATGGGCCCATGGATATTTTTATCAGCTTGCAAAATCTTCACTAGCCCTCTGTGTGTGTGTGTGTGTGTGTGTGTGTGTGTGTGTCCTGGGAGACTAGAGAGTTTGCTTATTAAAATGAAAATTGATCATTGGTATAATAATGCCAGAGGGGGGAAATTGGTAAACATGGCTAGAGATTATGCTTCTGGTACAGGCTGAAGATGGTAGGAAGTGTACTTTATGTTTGACTGGAATTCGAGGTAATTAAATATGCCCCTTGCATATATCATGAAACAAAAAATATCTTCAGGCCTGCAAAGTAGACATTACCAAATAAGACCTTCACATGTTTTAAATGCAATTCTTGGTGTGTTGGACAAGACCACTGGCTTAAATAACTCAAATAAATTAAGGAGATTTCTCAGGGCAAAAGCAGAAAGGGATTTTATTACAATCTAGTCTTCCTAGATTTAATTCTATCAGACTAACTCCCCTGATGCTCTCTGATCTGTTGGACAGTCATATCTTCATACACTGGGGCTCCCCAGTGTGTAATAAGTGCAAATGTCAGTACCCTTCTCTTCCAATTTTCCAAATGGTATTTGACTGGTTAGTTCCTACTATAAACTACATATCCAAGCTCAGTAATTCTTATCTTAATCCCTATATATACTTCTTCTAAAGCTGTATCACTTTATGTGTCAAATAGGATTGTTGATTGATTTACTGAAATATTTTTAATAAGCTGACTGTTTGCCTGTAATGCCAGAGAAACTGAGGCAAGATAGAGAATAGAGAGTATTTAATAATTTATTTAAAGGGAGAGATTTACTGGGACCAAATGGATCCATGATTTGGTCTCAGGGCTGAATGAGACTATCGTCTCCAAGAATCCAGCAAACAATGTTAATTCTCAATGACATATATACACATAGCTCAGACGCAGGGGGTAGATCGAGGTGGGGCGGAGTCAGGGTGCTGAGAGTGGTAAAGGGTCTCTGACAGGGTGGGGTGAGCCACCAGAGATGGGGGGAGGCACCCCGGAGATGGGGAAAAGCATCTTGATAAGACATTATCTGATATTCTGATAGCTTGGGATGGGGAAAGGCATCTGATATTCTAAAACATAAGATCTTTTATTCTTATCAAATATTATGATAAAGAGAAAGGGGAGGTTTTGCAGCACTGAGCTTTGAGCTGACAATTATAAACTGAAGCAGAACAATTAGGGAAATTGAGTCAGGACAATAAAAGAGAACTATGGCATAACATGCCTTTTTTGTGAACTTGATTTTAATGGTTTTTCAAACAGTGATTTTAGTGGTGATTCTTTTGGTAGCTTCTCCTTTAATTTAAATTTCACATGTTCTGAGATAAGACTGGAAAGGGGGAGAAGAATAGAAAAGAGTGGTGGCTACAAGGGAAAGGGTACAAAATAAATTGTTAGAATGGTATAGGTAGATTTATAAAGAAATAATTTTAAAAATATATTTTCTACAAGACCTATTCAAGATAAAAATGAATATAAGTCAGAATTGGCATTCTACTCTGTAAGGAAGGGGAAGAAAGCTTGGACTAGACAATGGAAGCTCTTCCCATAAAAAGAATTGTCTTAGTTTTTGACAGTATTGAAAACTTATTCACTGAAATGGTGGTCTTCTCTCTAGATTTCTTTACAACCACACTTTCTTAGTTTTCTATCTTGGAAAACCACAGTATTTCCTAAACTGGGCTCTCTTTCAAATATATGACCTAACTATGGCTAAACCTAGTGCTGTGTGGCTAGGAAACTGGATCCTTTCTACACATTGTTCAGAGACTCTAACTAGGACCTATGTTATGCTGATCAGAAACTCAGGTTCAAAGATTGATACAAAGAGACTTCTTGCAATTGTTAAGTCATATGCCTTCCAAGGGCTCCTAACAGGTACTCCGACAACTCCCACAGCTGCTAAGCTTGTGGTTGTGGACTCCCGGATCATCTGAAGAAAGCCGCTGCTCCTAGGGATGGTAGAACCCTCCGAGTATTTCAAATTCACCTAATACAGACCCAGAAGCAACTGACCAGATGAAACAGGTATCCCAAGATTCTGGATGAGGGCTGAGTATACTGTCATAGTTTTTCTCCTCTTCCCTTTTGTCATGAGTCCAACCACCAAAGCCCTGATTCAAGTGTGTGTTGCATTTTCTCCCCCTACATTCTTGGTTTCCCTCACTTTTCTGGATGATCTCAGCCACAAGGAAATTCCAGAATTGTTTCTTCTCATGAAGGCCCGCTATGAATCAAACTGGAAACCCTGTTGCCATTACCCCTCATTGTCCAGGCCACAGATCACTGCAGTCAATGGTATAAGTATTGAGAAAATGGATTCTCTCCCATATGGGCAGGGCTCAGGCCCATGTGTCCTTGCTTGTAAGTCATTTCCCTCATTCTGAAATTAAACTTCTCTTTGATTCCTGACTCTCCTGTCTGTAGCCTGCTTTGCTCAGCTCTGGGCAACCATAGTTTACAGATCAGTTCTGTCTGTTTAACAGTATATAAAATTTATTTATCTGTAGTCATATAATCCCTCCCAATAGCCTGTAAAACTCTTTGAGATGAGCAATTGTTTTTGTCTTTGTAGTCTCAGAATTTAACTGAATTCCAGACATAAAGCAAACACTTAATAAACACTTTAAATTGAAAATATATCCATTACATACACATGTATATGTATATATATATACAAATGTATATGTGTACATATGTGTGTACATGTGTCTCTGTGTGTACATATATAGTATGTCTACATACATACTTAAAAAAAATAATCCCAAGTTTTTCTCTGAAAAACAGGAACATCTTTTGAATACTGTGAAACCTATGATGACACCTCTCTGCTAAAAGAGTTGACAACCAGACACAATGAAGGAAAAGCCTGGACTATGAAAATGGAAAGTAGAGCAATGGGTACAGCAGAGAATGGTCCCCTGTCAGCTGTTTCTACAACTTAATTAAATTCCTAAAGCTCTTCTGTGCTAATGTAACTGAAGAGAACAAAATAATTCCTTTTCTTTTCTTAAAATAGTATTTTATTTTTTCCCTCTGTTAATTGTCAAGATTTTTAGCATATATATATATGTTTTTACTAGATATTGAGTTCCAAATTTTTCTCCCTCTTCCTTTTCTTAATATAAAGAAGCATATAAGTTTAGTGTTGTCATAGTTATACTCTCATGGTTATATCCTTATAGACATAAGTTTCACATAGATAATCTTAGCTGACCCCAAGACATCACTAAGCTCACTATGTGTGTGTATCACAGATAAATTTCTAGTCCTTCCCTTTACACATAGTTAACAACCTTCTAAAACTGTATAAGAAACTCATGTTTTGTTCCACTGGCTAGCTAGCCTTAGCCAGAGCAGACCAGCCAGCTAAGTCACCGAGGCTGACTCACTAGTGAGGAACACAGTGACTCTGCCCAAGGGAAGCCACAATGTTGCCTTGCTGATAAGCTTAATAGATGATCCCATACCCTTGACATACATTGGCTTTTCTTCTTCAGAAGCAATATCTACCTGGGGGAGCAGTGACTTGATTTTGCCCAGAGTTTAGCAGGACTTTCCAATTCCCCTGTAAATATAGACAGCTCTAAGGAGTCTAGCTCAACACAAGACTTGGTCTTTGGCATTTACACCTGCCATTATAATAAACATTTCATGATTTTAGCATCACTCTTAACTAAACCTGAGTCATTCTCAAAAGCAACATATCACCCTTCATAATATCAACACTCTTGTGGGATTATAAATTTGCAAACTATGGAATGCTACAATCTCTGAAGAATGACGTTGGGGATTACCCAAAAAGCAATGAAGAGGAGGTGTGAGGAAGCTACAAACATCATAAACAAGGAATTACCAGAAAGTGATATAAAGAAGTGGTTCTCCTTGTCCAATCCATTGAGGAGCCCTAAAATCTTTTCAGGGAAACTATGAAGTCAACTATTTGACTAAACTATTTTCATAATATTAAAGAACTATCCTTTAAAAAATTCTTCCCATTAGTTTGGAAGAAATTAGGGCGCAATCCACATCTAACACCACATAACAAGATAAGATCTAAATGGGTTCATGATTTAGACGCAAAGAGTGATATTATAAGCAAATTAGAGGGACATAGGATAGTTTATATCTCAGATCTGTGGAGAAGGAAGGAATTTGTGTCCAAAGAAGAACTGGAACTCATAATTGAACACCAGATAGATAATTTTGATTATATTAAGTTAAAAAAGTAAAAAGTTTTTCTACAAACATATAAAGAATTGACTCAAATTTATAAGAATCCAAGCCATTCTTCAATTAATAAATGGTCAAAGGATATGAACAGACAGTTTTCATATGAAGAAATTAAAACTATTTCTAATCATATGAAAAGGTGCTCTAAATCACTATTGATCAGAGAAATGCAAATTAGGACAACTCTGAGATACCACTACACACCTCTCAGATTGACTAAAATGACAAGAAAAGACAAGGACAAATGTTGGAAGGGATGTGGGAAAACTGGGACATTGTTGGTGCAACTGTGAATGGATCTAACCATTCTGGAGAGCAATTTGGAACTATGCTCAAAAAGTTATCAAACTGTGCCCACCTTTTGACCCACCAGTGTTTCTACTGAGCTTTTATCCCAAAGAGATTTTTAAGATCTCTTAAAGGAAGGAAAGGGACCCACATGTGCAAAAATGTTTGTGGCAGCCCTTTTTGTATTGGCAAGGAACTGGAAACTGAGTGGATGCCCATCAATTGGAGAATGGCTGAATAAGTTATGGTATATAAATATTATGGAATATTATTGTTCTATAAGAAATGATCAGGAGAATGGTTTTAGAAAGGCCTGGAGAGACTTACATGAACTGATGCTGAGTGAAATGAGTAGAATCAGGAGATCATTGTACATGGCAACATCAATATTATAAGATGATCAATTCTGATGAACGTGACTCTTACAATGAGATGATTGATGCCAGTTCCAATGATCTTGTGATGAAGAGAATTATCTACACCCAGAGAGAGTACTGTAAAAACTAAATGTGGATCACAACATTCTCACTTTTTTGTTGTTGTTACCTAGCATTTTGTTTTCTTTATTTTCTTTTTTTGATCTGATTTCTCTTGTGCAGCAAGAGAATTGTATAAATATGTTTATACATACTGGATTTAACATATATGAAATTGCTTGCCATCTGGGGAAAAGTGAGTGGGGGGAAAGAGGAGAAAATCTGAAATACAAGGCTATGCAAGGGTCAATGTTGTCAAACTATCCATGCATATGTTTTGAAAATAAAGTGTTATTAAATTTTTTTTTAAAAACTCTTCCCTTTTCCAATATGTTTGTAATGAGATTGGATTTTCTTCATATGTGAATGCCCTTGTGAATGCCCATTCAGCATTCACTACTGCTAGTCTCTCCCAATTCCCAGGCCCTTAGAGAAATCTCTGGTCACTGTCTTTTGCAGTGCTTATTACCACTTTTACCAGCTTACCTCTGTCTGAGGTAACTCAGACAGAGATTCAGAGATCTCTGGCCATCACTTCATAGAGCGATGTTTTAAATGTATGATAGAGCAATGGAGGACAGCCATGTGCAAGCTCAAGATCTTTTATTCACGTGTTCACATCCTGCCCCTAGCTGACCTCCTGCTGACTCCTAGTGAACTCCTGATAAACCCCTGGTCAAAGAGACTTACTTCCTCCTCCCCACAGCTTAAATAGGGTCTATGAGATCACACACAGCCAGTCAGAGAAGAAGATGCCTCCCGTTAATGATGAGCATCTCAATGTGACCAGAACTCCCGCCCATGAGGCGGTCCCTGCTGATTCACAGAAATCACATCTGGGAGGCTTCACTGCCTGTTACTTCCTGATTGTGCAGTGCCTGACTCCTCCCCTGACCCTTACATTCATATACTTAGACCAAAAAAAAAAAAACATGGCGATAAAGTCAGAAGCAAATAAGAGAATGTTGTTGTCTTTTATTAAGGCAGATATTCGAGACTTACTTGCAAAAATAGATAAAACAATGCTACTCATTTTTTTTTTGTTTTATAAAATATAGTTATTATTCATAAAATATGCTATTTGTGTTAATGTATAATGGTTTATTATTATTTTAAATGAAAAACACTTTTAAAAAATGAATCAGTTTTAATTTCCATATAGTAAATATCAATATATATATATATTATAGCTGACATAAAAATTTTTTGAGGTCTTCAATAATTTTTAAGAGTGTTAAGAGGTCATGAGTCCAAAAAAATGTTTGAGAATTATTAATACAAAGGATGCCATCAAAGAAATATAGGACCAAAAAGAAGGCAGTTATATGTCAAGAGTGAAGTGCTTAATGAATATTTTTTTGAATGAGTTTATCACTGATAGTTTGCAGAGAATAGGAAATTGAGGCAAAGAAAAGTTACTTTTACTTGTCCAAAATGCTTTATCTTAATAAAACCATGCCTCACAGTGGCTAGAGCTCTAGATCTAGAGTCAGAAATATCAGAGTTCAATTTAGCCTCAGATAGCTCCTAGTTGCAAGGGCCAGTCACTTAACCTCAGCCTATCTCAGTTTCTTTAGCTGTAAAATGGGGATAATAATAGCAGCTACTTCCCAGGATTACTGTGAAGATGAAATATTTGTAAAACTCTGTACAGTCCTTAAAGTGCTATAAAAATGTTAGCTATTATTATAGAGTGATCTCTAATTATCAACTGTAAAGGTTATGCTAGTTAATTGTTGTTTGTCTAGTTTATTTATTTGTTTTATCACAAAAGCAAATGGCACTCATACTTACATGTCTTGTTATAGCTGAGTTTTGTTTTGATTTTGGTAACCCCAACAATGAATCTTAATGTCTTATTTCAGTCTTATTTCACTTCTGTCTTAGCAAAAGGCTCAGCTACCTGTGTGTATGTTAACATAAACTGATGGGCAAATACTAGATGGCTGGCAACTCCAGGACCACAGGACAAAGGAAGATATAACATATAGAGAAGGTGAAAAGGATAGAAGATAGATAAAAACCTATCTGGTGCTCTGCTAGCTAGTTGAACTGCTCAGCTACTTTGCTTTATGGAATATTGAATGATAGGAACAGGATGTTGAGTGATTTTAGGGAAAATGTGTTCATCTTCAGATGAGAAAATGCAACTTTGGGGTCAGGAATTGCCTAAAATCAGGTTTGTTCGAGTAGGAATGTTATGGGGCAAGAGGACTCTAAAGCAGTAGAGGCCTCCTTCAAGATGGTATTAGTAGGTTTAATCCTGGTGAATAAAATACAACTTGGTTGTCTTTATACAACCTTGGAGTTTCCTTTCTTTGACTTCTAAGGTTACCTCCTCTCCCCCACTTCCGAGGAAATGTCCTCACCAAATTCATAGTATAAAGATTTTATCCATTTCCACCACACGTGTTATGTCTCTCCCTCTCCCTACCAGTGGAAGCTAAATCTCTCGTGAACAGGGACTGCTTTTTGTTTTCTCTTTGAATTCTTTGCACCTAGCACTACTGGTACAGAATAAGTGCTTAATAAAATCTGGTTGCAAAGGGAAAGTAGAGATACAAGGGGAAATGAAGTCAATGCTAAAGTAAAAGATATCAATAAAATTTTATTTTAAAATAAATTTTTGTTGCACTGAATTAGTAGTTAATAATCTGTAAAGTATACAAATATATTAGGAGAATTCATATTTAAAGTAATTTTTCTAACTTAACAATTTTGTATATTTTATTTTTTTAAGGATTTTTAAAAGTAGGGTACATTTGTGTTTTTTTTCTTTACATTTCAATTCCAAATTCAAAGAAAAATTCAAAGAAAAAAAAACAAACAAGCAGTTAGTTGGGAGGAAAAGGGAGATCACTTAATGACCCCTTTTCCACTCTGGACCCATTTTTGCCTAAGAATAAATCATAATCTCACAACCCCCCACATTCAGTTATATGAGCCCATATGCGGTCACAGTTCAGTTTAAGAAACTTTTCTCTAAATCAAATCTAGGGAATAAAGTACGTGTTCTTTTGGGAATTTATAGAATAAGAAATATACAAATTGACACATAGGGAATTCAGACAACTAGATAAACATTAAATAAAGACATAAGGAATTACTATACATATAAAACAGTATGTAAGATACAGTGAGAGGAGTCTTGAGAGTTTCATTTTTAAGACTAAAAAAAAGATTTTTTGTTACCTTTCTCTCCCCTTCCTCCCAATTTGGCCAGGCAGAATTCAACAATTTTGAGAAATGTTTTGATTTAAGGGAGAGGTTTTCAACCTAGATCTTATGGAAGACCATTTATAATTGTCTCATTTCTTCAGTGACCTATTTTCTAGAACTGAAGATAAGTTAAGAATCTATTTAAGATAACCAATTGTCCCTGAGGAGAATCTTTTTTTTTAGAGTAGGATCTTTCTGTTAATACTTTTTTAAATGCTTCTTAGTTCCTTAAAACAAATTTCTTTTATTATGGAAATCTAATTGGAAAATTGTCTGTTGAAACAAAATTATTGTTGACTAATTATAAGTCTAAACAAGTTCTTAAAGATTCACAAAAATTTGAGAATTAGATTTCAGCAACTATCCAGTACAACCCACACTCAAAAGAAATTGTTATTATATATATATTTTTACAAGAGGTCATCCAGCCTGCTTGAAGGCTGTCATTGAGGGGGAAATCTAGTTTCTGAAATGGTGTGTCCCATTCTTAACCTCCCCAAATGCATTAAGGCTATTCACTGCCGACCCTGAACAAGCAGCCCAAAAAGCTGGGCACAATTCTTGATGCCTGGAAGTGTGGTAAGGACCCACTAATAAAAAAATTCTACGAATCAAAATTTGTTTCAATTAAATCCTATCTGTAGTCCTTTTCCTAAATTTTGTATAATTCCTGATTATATTCTATATAAACTATAATAGTATTCCAAAAATTACAAAATATATTGAGGTCAAAATTTATTGCTCTTAGTCAAGGACATAATTATAAGCCTAGAGACAAGCCTGGATCCTTAAAATAACTAATAAAGTTCAATGCAAAACAAAGTTAGCGTGGGTTTCTGAGTATAAAGAAATTACTTTTAAAGTTTACTCAGAAGACAAATCACCACTTTGGCCTTTAAACTATAGTATCTAAAGAAATTTGATGTCAATTAGCCATTGATGCACAATGCTCCACCCTATTCCCCAAAGTGCTTATGTACTAGGGCAGTTGACATCTAGTAAAGAAAGTCATGGAAGAGAGGGAACAGTCAAAACATAGAGTTCCAGTAAATACAAAGGTTCAAGCAAGAAGAGAAAAGATAAAATCATCTGGTCAGAAGGAATTCACATCAATTCATGCCTTTCCTTTCCTCATCAAGTCAGTAGTCTCTAAGGACTAAGAGCAAATACCTTAAACACTGGCAGACAAATTTCACACTGCTTATATAAGGTAAGTTATTATAAAGAGAGAATTTTGGGCTCAATTATGGGGATTTTCCCAGGACAGTGAGTCAGGAAACCTTCTTATAATATTTTGATTTTCCTTGATTATTGTCTGTGGGTTGGTATGGCATTCTTAGAATCTGTTGATTTGGGTCAATGTCCAGGGGACAGTCTTATCTGTGTGTTTCCTAAGAAGCAAGGGATTTCCTAGTGGAAGGATCAGAGTTTGTGTTTTTCTGAAGAGAGAAGTGAAGTACACAACTGGTTCTATTTGTCAGATTTCAAGAGGCCAACCACTATGGATGAAACAGGGCAGCGATCTATGTTAATGACTGAATTCTTTGACCTATATAGTTTTGAGGTGTCCACTCTCTCTATTGCATTAGTACTACAATTATAGAACATTTTGGTTTTATCTCGTTTTTTAAAGGTATCAGTACAAATAGAATCTACATATTGTCATGTAGGAAAGTAATTTGTCTTTCCTAATATTCTTCTGAGTTGAAAATTAGTTACAGCTGCCTTAAGAAACTGCTGGTGTGATTCTAGATACAGAGAATTGATTAGAAGGTGATGTGGTGATGTGGTTCAGGGAGTCTATAGATACAGGTTTCTGGTGAGAGGATATATTAGATGCTATCTACCTTAATCAGAACAGTTTGGGTGGTTTGCTATAAAGGCTGGTCCAGTCTTCATTTGATATCCACTATGAGGGTCCCTGGTGTCTCCCACTCCATTGACATGTCTCTCCTATTCCGATCTATCCCCTGCTTCTCAGGAGCTGTTGGATGCCGCGACATAACTAAGGTTCCACACTTTTCCTGGAGTTTACTTTCCATTACAAAAGTCTAAAACCTTCGCTCCTACTTCCTCACCCTGCCTCCACCTCTTCTCCCCCTCCCCTGCCCAATACAGTGTAGCTGACTGGGACTGGGGAGTATGAGAGTTTTGTTTTGTTTTGACCCAGCTGTCATACTTCTTTGGGGAAATAGGGAAGGCAGTATCAGGACCTACTTAACCTGGAGGGTTCTCCATCACAGACAGACAGACAGACAGACAGATACAGACACACAGCCTAGGGGTACTGCTGAACTTTTCTGGATCCTGCCTTCCACCCCTCATCCCTGGTGCTCTCTGCCACCTCCCATGGTATTGCTCTTTAGAATTGCACAATGTGAGGCAAACTGTAAAATTGCAGAAATAAGTAAGTTTTAAGCAACTCCCTCCTTACCCCTCTTCCCACCGATTCGCCTACTAGCCACCTACCCCAGCACTGAAATTCCTAGTTAGTGCTCTGCCTGTCCCTTACTCATTTTGAACCTCTCATTCCATGGCTGTAAAAATGGGGGGGGGGGAAGGGGAGAGAAAATATTTACCTAATATCACAGAATTGTTTTGAGGGACGAGACCTATATTACAAAGACACCCTCAGGTCTGGAAATCCAGAAACTAGAAAGAGAAGTGTGGTGGAGAGGAAATAGATGAAGAATTTGAAGACCACCATAAGCTTTGCAAAGACACATGATATATGGCAGTGATTTGGAGCTTCAAAGATTCACTACTGCAGCTCTCTGCAGTTGCAAAGAACTGGAAACTAAGGGGGTACTCATCTTTGGGGAAAAGATAAATAAATTATGATATGTGAATAATAGAATATTATCATACTATAAGAAATGACAAGATGCAATTTCAGAAATGTTGGAAACGCTTAAAAGATTTATAATGCACTTTGTATACTATTATGCAGAAATGAGGAAGGACCAGAGGAAATGAAATGAAGAGAACCAGGAAAACAATCAATACTGTAATATTATAAAGAAAAATAACTTTGAAAGTGTTGAGGATTTTGATCAATGAAATGACCATGATTCCATATGGCTAATGAAGCATGCTCTCTATTTCCTGAGAGATGATGGACACAAGATGAATAGGATGTATATTTTTGACACATTTGTTTTACTAGGCATGTTTGTTCTAAGTCCCCTTCCCTCCCACCCAAACAGGCAGTGTTGGAAAGAAAGAAATTTTTTTAAAAATAAGAGGGTCATTAAAGTATTTTAAAAGAATACATAGTAGAAAACAGAAAAGGCAAGCAAGACAGCATTGAAAGTTATATGTTAAGTTAGTATTGGTGTCTTTATTGCATATATTTAGCCTGTATCAGATTGCTTGCTGTCTTAGGGAGGGAAGAAGGGAGAAAAATCTAGAACACCAAAATTTCACAAAAAGAAATGTTGAAAACTATCTTTACATGTATTTGGAAAAATAAACTACTATTGAAGATAAAAAAAATAAAAAAGTTATATGTTAAAATGTATTATAAAATTAAAAAGCATATTGTATGTAGGTGATTTGAAGTATCATGCAGAATCTTGTTTACTTTTATATAGATATACTAATTTTAATTAATTAAGAATTAATATGGGGTAAAAGAATTAGTTCTTCTCTGAGGTGACAGCCAATCCTAAACCTATGATTATTTAAAGGGATTAAAACCAACTCTTTAACCTGCCTCAGTGATAATTTCAAACTTCAAATGAACCAAACAAGGAAGTTCTATATGAATTTGATTCTTACTGACAGGAGAGAACTAGATATCTCAGGAAGAAATGATGGGAAACATGGGTGAGAAGTTACCATTCTTTAGTTTGTGACAGAGAAGAATGTATAGTCTTTAATTCATCCTAGATTTTGGGAAACTGTATTTTAAACAACCATTTTGGGGAGAGGAGCTACTTTCATCTGATACATGCTCAAAAAGCAGTATTCTCTTCATTTGCCAAGAAATTTGTAAGCCAATGTTTTTTTTTTTTTCTTGTAAATAAAAGTTTAAAAAGTTAAAAACAAAGTAATTTTTTTTTAGTTTCTAAGAAAAAAGGGAATCAAAGGATTTAAAAGAATATATTATTTCACAGACTAAATTTTTAATGGAGAAGTTAGCCCAAAAAGAAGGGCAAACTCTCTAGTATGAATTCTTTAAACACAAAGATGAGCAATTCTGATGAAAAATGGCAGTTGTCCAAATAGACTGATGCTCAAAGAACTCACCAACTAAGAGATTTTAATTATTATACATGTTTATATATATATATACATATATATGCTTATGCACACACACACACATATATATTATAATGTATAGGATAGATATAAAAGTATGGCATGGGGCTGTTACAGAGTATCAGTATTTTTAAAACTCAATGATCTGAGGCTAATGAGAAAAGCTAAAGATAAAATTTTTAAAAGCTTTATTGAGGAAAATTGAAAGATCAAAGAAAAGATATCATTCTCTGTATGAAACACTGTACCTGCCACTTCAATGCTTTTACAAAGGTTGTGCCCCATGCTTAGAATATGCTTTCTTTACCTGTATCTCTTAGAACTCACCCAAGGATCAGTTCCTATGCCTACTTTTACAAGACTTGTTTGATTTTCCCTAGGTCTTAGTGCTACCCACAAATTATTTTTATATGTTTATCTGTATATATATATAGTCTCTCCCTACCCACACAGAATATAAGCTCCTTAAGAGTAGAAGCTATTTTTATCTTTTTATCCCTATCACCCAGCACAATGCCTGGCACAGAGTAGAAATTTAGTATAAACTTGTTAAATTTAATTGAATCAAAATAATCACTTCCTGTTTCATGGGGTCATTTGGCACAGTGCCATGCTATACCCAGCTCAAGTTAGTTAATATAAAATTGTCAAGATGGGTATTTACACCTCAAAAAATGGTCAGTGCTATATATTGGGACTTTTTTTTCCCCCCTCAACCAGGAAGAGACTTCAGACCATAAAGAACAGAAGAAAAATGGGCAATAGGGAGTTGATTAACTCAGAAGATGAGAGAACCTAATTGTCATTGATAAATTCTAGTTGCCTGTTCACATGAACTCTGTCTCTGTTTCTGTCTCTTTCCACACACAAACTTTACAAACTGAAAGTACTAGTAGATATGCTATTTAGCTATATTAGTCATACTTGAAAGAGAATAAAAAACAGAAGATATATCTTATGATGAGAAAAGTGCTTATGTTCCAGCTTTCAAAAAAGGGAGGAGATTATGAGTCTGAAAATGAAAGGCCAATGAGCTTCCTAGGAAAATTCCCAAATGTATGACTAGAGACTTAGCAAACAATTAGAAAAGGAAGTCGTAATCACAAGGAGCTAGCTAGTATGCCTTCAGCAAGAACAGATCATGCCACACTAATCTTATTTCTTTTTTTTTTTTTTTGCATTTAATAGCATTTTTTTCACTTCTATGTTAAGATAGTTTTAAACATTAATTTTTGTAAGATTTTGAGTTCCAAATTTTTCTCCTTCCCTTCACCCAAGACAACTCGAAATCTGATATAGATTATTCATGTACAATCACGTACAAACCTATTTATATATTAGTCAAGTTGTAAAAGAAGTTGTAAAAGGCAAAAATCACAAGAAAAGAAAAAACAAAAAAAGTGAAAAAATTTGCTTAAATCTGCACTCAGATTCCATAATTCTTTCTCTGGATATTGTCAGCATTTTCCATCATGAGTCTTTTGGAATTGTCTTGGATCATTGTACTGCTGAGAAGAGTTAAGTCTCTCATAGCTGAAGATCATATGATGTTGCCATTACTGTACACAATGTTCTCCTGGTTCTGCTCACTTCATATGCCTGCTCATCATTTTTTATGGACCAGTATTATTCCATTCTACACACACACACACACATACACATACCAACTTATTCAGCCATTCCCTAACTGATGGACATTCGCAAAATTCCCAATTCTTTGCAACCACAAAAAAAGGCTGCTATAAATATATTTGTACATGTGGGCCCTTTTCCCTTTTTTATGATCTCTTTGGTATACAGACCTAATATATATTGGTGGATCAAAGGATATGCACAGTTTTAGAGCCTCTTGGGTATGGTTCCAAATTGCTCTATAAAATGGTTGGATCAGTTCACAACTACACCAACAATGCATTAGTGTCCCAGTTTTCCCATGTTCCTCCAACATTTACTTTTGCCTTTTCTGTTACCTTAGCCAATCTGATATGTGTGAGCTTATACCTCAGAATTGTTTTAATTTACATTTTAGTCAACAATGATTTGGAGCATTTTTCCATGACTCTAGATAGCTTTAATTTCTTCATCTGAAAACTGCCTGTTGTTCATATCCTTTGACCATTTATCAATTGGAGAATCAATTCTTACTTTTTTTTGACATTGTAACTATATTGAGTTACAATCAACTGAGTGCTGTAGGCATCGTTTACCTAAATTTTAGAAAGAGATTTGACAAAGTATCTCAAGCAATTCTTGTGGAAAAGATGGATGTGTACTAGATGACAATATAATAATTTCAGAACTGGTTAAATGACCATACTCAAAGAGTAGTCACTAATGATTTAAGAGTCCAGTGAAATGACCAAGGCCTTGTGCTATTTAACATTTTTATAACTAACTTGTATAAAACCATGGGTAGCAAATTTCCAAATGACACAAAATTAGGGGAATTCCTTCCAATAATGGATTATAGTAAGGATCCAAAAAGGTCTTGATAGGCTGAAATATCAGGGTGAAATCTAAGGTGAAATTTAATAGTGATACATCTTAGCACTTGGATTTAAAAAAAATATTGACTTCATAAGTAATAAAATGGGAAGCACGGTTTTATCTGAAAAACATCTAGGGATTTGTGTCTTAAAACCTATTAGTCTTAAGTGTGTTCTGGCAGCTAAAAAGGCTAAGTTTTGGGGTCTATTGAGAGTCACAACATCTAGAAATAAGGAGAGAATAGTCCCTCATTCTCACTTCTGGAGAATTTTGTTCAGTTCTCATAACCATAGTTTAGGACAAATGAACCAAAGAACGAACATCTGGGGCGGGCAACCAAAATAGTCAAGGTGAAGTCTTTGCTCTATGAGGATTTGGGAACATTTTACTTACATTTAGATTTGGGAACATTTGAGATGTGGTAGATAAGCTTTTGAAGGGCTATCATGGAGAAAAGGGATTAGATTTGTTGTGTTTGACCTCAAATAGCAGAAATAGGAGTAAAATATGAGAATTTCGCTTTGATGTCAAACAAAAGTTGCTAATAAAGCTATCAAAAACTTAGTCTCTCAGGAGATAGTGGTCTCCTTTTCATTGTAGGTCTTCAAGTAGAGACTGAATGACTAGTTGTCTGGTAAATTGTAGTTGGAAAGTATTTTCAGGTGTGCATTGGATTTGGTGTTTTGCTGAAAGCACTTCCAACTTTGAAATTCTGTACCTTTTTTTTTTTTGGTGCTGAGGCAATTGAAGTTAAGTGACTTCCCCCAGAATCACACAGCTAGGAAGTGTTGTTTCTGAGGTTACATTTGAACTCAGGTCCTACTTCAGTGCTGGTGCTCCATCCACTTCACCACCTAGCTGCTTGAATTCTGTACTTTTCTAGGAAATGTGTAAACTTGAGTAAACAGTAAGTAGTATCCTTAAATTTGGGGGGTGGGCGAGTAGGAGGATGAAAGTGAAAACTCAGTAGTTCTGGCCCTACTGAGTTTCAAAGGACAATTTAAGAGATCCAGTTGGAGACATCTCCCTGGTGATTGGAATTCATGAGAGTAGGACTGGATATTTAGACATTAGTATAAAGATGATACTAGAAATTATAGGAAGTGAGATCAATTAAAGCGGTGTAAGGACAGTATGGTTATAAGTACTTTTAAGGCAGGCCTGGATCCACTTTGCAATAAATAGACTGAAATTTTGATATCTGATTATTTTTAAAATAGTTTTGAATGAGTAACCTATAGTTTAACCAGATTTATGTTTTAAGTAAACTGGTCAGTCAATAAGTATTTATTGGAAATTGTTCTTTGTTTTCTAAACTGCTTTTCATGATAACCAATATAACCCATGAGGTTAACTGAAATACTTGTCACACAGATCTTTGTGTTCCATGTATTTACATAAAATAAATTAAGTGATCTTATCCCAATCCTTTATTGATCTTAGCTATCATTATTGGTTGTGCCTACTCTCAAACTGCTGCAGAAGAACCCACCTGGAACCAAAGTTTATAGGAGGAAGTCAGTTTAGAAATTTATCACTAAAAGAAAGAGAAGTGGATTTTCTCAAAGGTGCAACAAGTAGGAAACTTGATCAAAAACCTTCCAATTAGGTGTTTTTCCTAATCCTTTCACTCCAGACTTTCAATGGGGCAAGACAAAAAAAAAAAAAATCCACAAAAAACTCATGTTGCTTAATCAAAGCTTTTTCCCTTTAGTTTTCTTTAGAATGCAAAATGCTTTTTATCAGTGCCTTGCTATACAGCCCTACCAATCATCTGCACTTCCTTTTTAGGGACATTTCTCAATGGTATTTCCCCATACTGATGAAATTAAAGGTCTGTTAAAAATTGTGTATTGCATGCTCTATAATTCAGAAATGTGTATTTTGGCTGTGCATATAAAATGCCAGCAGGGAATATTTTGCATCCTTCTAAATCATGTATACACCTGGAACCTGAAACTTAACCACTGGTAAGCCACATAGATATATATACCTTTTATTCTGAGGTTGGCAGTTAAGAAATCATAGAAATAGTTTGTTCAAGGTAATGAGAGAAGTGATAGGATGCACTTCTAGCACATTATTTTGTATTTTTATGGTTCAGCACAATAGTGCGAAGAATTAAAGCAATATGAAACGCTTTTAGTGCTTTCAAACATGCTATTCAAGCCACTAAAATTGAGTGGGACGCATCTTTCTTTGTCGTAAATACACCACTATTATATACTAGGTTTGGGACTTCACCCAGTAAATGAATGAGGAAGAAGACTAGTTTGACAGAACATTTAATAGGACCACCATATAAATCACTTAACTTCTCTAAGCTTCAGTTTCCTTCTCTGTTAGTAACAAAGATTTGTATGTTTTTAAGACTTATATAGAATCTTATCTCGTGCACCTTAAAACAACCTTGTTCAGTAGACACTAGGAACATTATCGCTCCCATTTCACAAATGGGGAAACAGAGTCAGAAAGGTTATGGGATTTGCCCAAGGTGGAAGAGGCCGATTTTAAACCTAGGTCTCTCCTGAAGTTGTTTTTTCCATCTCCCCACAGTGTTTTTTTGAAAAAAGGAGATCTTGGCTCTGACGTATCCGGATCCAGCTCTGTAATTTTGTAATTGACCGCCGCATCTTGGGCCTGAATGGGAGCTCGGGTTTCTGAAGGCCGCAGAGCCCGGCTGAAAAGGCCTACAAGTGCGAGGTCGGGTATCGGAGCGCCCGCGCCCAGTGGGTCAGCCCGGATAAAGTCCGCTTTCACCGCCGCCTCCCGAGGTTTGGCCACCGCGCGGCAGCCGCGGCAAAGCTCGGATTCCCTTTTCCCTGCGTTGGGCATTCAGAGCCGGAGAGAGCTGGCAGAGGGCCATGGGGGTTCAGGCCGCGCTCCCTGATAGGTCAGTATCCTTTGAGACTGTTCTCACCTGCTCACTCACGGGGTCCTGCTAAGGAAGCAGAGGCGGAGAGCGCTTAGTCAGGCCGGAGAGCCATCACTTAAAGAGACCCCGAGCGCTTCGGCTGCCTTAAAGATCTGGTTTTAATGGACATCTCGGGGGGAAGACCTGCAGTCCGCGGAGAAAGGCGGACAGGCCCCGGAGGCTGCCCTTTTCCCGAATCTTCCGAGAAGCCTCTTCGGGTCCCGTATCCCGGTAGGGAGCCCCACAGGGACAGCCGAGCTCCGGACTCAGCGGTCGGCAGCGGGGGCGGGGCGGGGCGGACGCAGGCCCCGGCTCCATCCGGGTCCCTTCCCTCGGCTGCCCGTAACAGAAGGGGGCGCGCTCGTCACCCGGCGGCCGGGGCGGCGCCGGCAGGAGCCGGCGTTCCGCCCCATGACGACGACGGTGGCGGCGGCGGTGGCGCCGCGATCCCCCGGTCGCGTTGGGCCGGGGCCGCGGGGGAATTCCCCTCACCCCCAGCACCCTGGCCGCCGGGGTCGAAGTCCGCCCTTCCCCTGTCGTGTTCCTCGCCGCTGCCGACGCCTTCTTCCCTGGAAATGCTGTAGCAGCCGACTGACGCCGCCCACACCCAGCTACCGGAGTTGCCGCAGTGGGGGGAGGAGCCGATCCGGGAAACCAGCGGCCGGGAGCGGAACGCCCCTTTCTGAGCCGGTGCGTCACAAAAGCGGGAGGTGGTGGGGACCTACGCGCTCATTGGTCTGTCGACGGCTTTAGGACGCCCTTTAGGGCGGGTTCTGCGTTCCAAGCCGCCCGCCACGGGCCGGCTATCTCTTAGACCCCGCCTTCCGCCGCCTCCTCCGCCAACCAGAGCCGAGGATCGCGGCCGAGCCGCCCGCTACTGCGGGGGCTCGCGCCGGAAGGAAGCGACGACGCGCGAGTCCCAACGAGGTTATAAAAGGAGAGGGGGTGCCTGGCGGCGGGCGGAAGTGGGCGTTTCGGCTCTGCGGCTCGGCTTTCGTTGGTCGGCTGTCCTCTGGGCTTGCGGGAGCTACCCGAGTCCTCGGTGACAGGGCCTCCTCCGTCCTCTCCCTTGTCCTCGGCCTGCCCTAGCGACGGACGACACGAGTGGGTTGAGCATGGCGCGGGCAGCCATCTCCGAGGTGTCCGAGTACTTAAGTCAAAATCCACGGGTGGCCGCCTGGGTGGAGACGCTGCGTAGCGACGGCGAGACGGACAAGCACTGGCGCCATAGACGCGAGTTTCTGCTTCGCAATGCCGGAGACCTGGCCCCGACCGCCACCACCGAAGCCGCCTCGGTGGAATGCGGGGACCGTCGTCGCCAGCTGCAGCAGCTCGTCTCCTCCTCTATGGCCTGGGCCAACCATATTTTCTTGGGGTGCCGGTGAGTGATCCGCGGCCGGGCCTGGGCCTTCTCCGCCCCGACACTCCGTGGCAGGAGCCTAAGGCCTGTGGGTGTAACGCGAGCGCTGAGGGAAGGGAGCCTTGGAGCCGGCTGGGCCGGTGAGGACGGGATCGTAGGCCCTTAGCCTCCCTCCTTCCCCGGCAGCTCCTCCCCCTCCTCCGCCCTTCCTCCCTCCCTCCGGTTTGGTGGTGTGGACGTCATTCGTGTTCTTTTTCGGTCAGCTGGTGGGAGTCGTTAGTCTGCATCAGACGAATGGTTTGCAGGCCAGCTGGGGGGAGGAGAGAAGGCGGAATTCACCACTCCAGTGAGCACGTTTATTTATGGGTTATTTAGGAAGCAGAGAATCCTTGCTCGATGTCGGGGGCTAATTGGAAGCCTCGTTCTCGTTCCTTTGGTTGGTTTGTATGTGAGGTGGAAAAGACTTATGGAAAAACGGTCAATTTGTTTTTCTCTTTTTAGGTATCCACCCAAAGTTATGGATAAAATACTTAGTATGGCTGAAGGCATCAAAGTGACAGATGCTCCAATCCATACAACAAGAGATGAACTGGTTGCCAAGGTGAAGAAAAGAGGGATATCGAGTAGCAATGGTTAGCAGATCATAGATGTGAACATATATAGGAGCATAGAACATAAGTTTATTTTAGTGCTGTGAACTCATGTTTCATATTTACTTATATTTCTAACATAACCAAACTGCTATTTAATGTTTGTCTTTTTTATTTTAAGAACACTAGTCCTAAACTTTCCCTATATATTTTTTGGTTTTTAACCTTAAATTTTTTTTTACTTTAAAACTGTCAAATGTTTCATTTGTTTAAAAAAAAAAAAAGTGTGTCATGATTACATAGTAATTTTGTCCTCTGCATTATATATGCCAAGTTTTTTGCTTAGCATCTTTCTTGCATTGAATGTCTACCTAACTAATAATTAAGTGGAATTAGTCAAATGCTTCTTTTTCTTTCTTTCTTTCTTTCTTTCTTTTTTTTTTTTTTTTTTTTTTTTTTTTTTAAATTTTTAGATGGGGTAGAAGAACCTTGCAAAAAACGGGCAGTTGAAGGAAAGAGCAGTTCTACTAGTATTCAGGATGCTTTGAAGACTTGTGGCAAAACAGAGCAGGCATCACCAAAGCAGGAAGTCAAGGTGGGGGCAGTGCCATCCATTAGACCTGTGGGAGAAAATATAAATCGGAGCTCTAGCAGCACTTTGGAAAGGGGGAGTACACTTTCCCAAGAGGGGCTGGGAGTAAAGAATAAATCCACCAGTGAGCCAGCGCTTGAAAATTTTGGAAAGCAAAACACCACCTCCAATACCAGCACTTCTCAGGTTATAGCATCAGCCCCTGAAAAGCTTTCAGATATAGAAACTTCAGATAAACCTGCTACAATACTAATTTCTTCTGTGACAACATCCAATATGAATAGTGTTGGGATCCAGTTAATTGATCCCAAACAAAATGCATCCCCTAAAAAAACTATTTCGGAGAGCACTTCATCTTTGTGTTCTCAAAGTGCTTCAGAGACAGAACTGCCTCTGTTGAGTTCTCATACCAGGTCAGAGACAACAAGTTTGCCATTGTTGGGTTCCCCAACCAGCTCAGAAGTGGAGCTGCCACTGTTATCCTCCAAACCTAGTTCAGAATTGCTCCCCCTGTTAGGTTCTAAAACCACTTCAGATGGCAGCCCATCACAGTCAACTTCCAAAACTAACTTGGATTCAAGCATTTCATCTAAAAACAATTCCTCAACCAGTGTGCAAATTTTAACTCCCAAAAGCACCTCTTCAGCAAGCACTTTACTGCTGCCCTCTAAAAGCAGCTCCCAAGTAGCTGCCACACTGTTGGCTCCTAAAGGCAATTCCCCAGCTACATCACTGTTGTCTTCCAAAAGCAGCTCCCAGACAAGTGTAGCCCTGTTGGCTACCAAAAGTTCCTTGACAAGTGTAAACCCGCTGGCTTCTAAGAGTAGCTCTCAAACTAGCACATCACAGTTACCTTCTAAAAGCAGTTTACAGTCATGTGAGAGTTCTGTTAGGTTTTCTTGCAAATTAACCACTGAAGATGTAAAACAGAAGCAACCTTTTTTCAATAGATTGTATAAAACTGTGGCATGGAAGTTAGTGGCTGTTGGTGGTTTTAGTCCCAGTGTGAATCATGGGGAACTCCTAAATGCATCTGTGGAGGCTCTAAAAGCAACATTAGACGTTTCTTTTGTTCCATTAAAAGAACTGGCTGATCTGCCTCAAAATAAGAGTTCTCAAGAAAGTATAGTGTGTGAATTGAGGTGCAAGTCTGTTTATTTGGGTACTGGCTGTGGAAAGAGTAAGGAAAATGCCAAAGCAGTAGCATCGAGAGAAGCTCTGAAGTTATTTCTCAAGAAAAAAGTGGTGGTAAAGATATGTAAAAGAAAATACAGAGGAAGTGAAATAGAAGATTTGGTGCTTCTTGATGAAGAATCAAGACCTACAAACTTACCTCCAGCTTTAAAACATCCTCAGGAGCTACCATAGCATGTTTAAAAGGTCACTGCATAAAGCTTATATAGTGTTTTAACATTTGGACCGAAGTTTACTTTTGTACACTAAAATATTGGCTTTCAGGCATTTTGTATTGCTTTCCCCCCTAGTTTTGCAGAAAACCCATGTTATAGTTGTCTTCGCTTAGTAGCAGCAGTTGTAAATAATTTATGAATGAATAACAGTATTCATTTAAAGGTATGCCTTAACATCATAGCACACCAGAATGCTGTTTACTTTGCTAAAGAGTGTACCCATGTCTTCTCTTTTTAATGGTACAATAGGTAAGGTATGCAGTTAAATATAGTCTTAATACTTTTTGTACTACTAAAACTTTGGTGAAAATGTATTATGAGTGTTACCTTGCTTTTTTTTTCTCCTAAGCAGAAAAACAAGACAAAAAAGACCTTTCATGTGAAAGTAATGGGGACCAGTGTTTAAAAAATAGGTGTCTAAAAGGCCAAGAAAAATATAGAGAGATCTTAGAGAGAATTCATGTCAAATATGCCTGTTAGTATGAAGTACTATGAAGTACTTGACATTATTTTACACTGAAATTGTTGCTTAATTCAGTATAATTTTTACCTATTCGAATTCATTAGGTTAATTTATGTTCAAGGTAAAATTAAATTTTTTTCAGAATGAAAAAATGGGCTTTGTATATAAGCACATTTGTGACTGCTACTATAAAAATTTGATTTGTTTAGATATTAAATGCTAAAAACTATTTTACCTTTTAAAGAAGTTTTGTGTTTTTCCCCTAGCCAAAATTAATTCCTTGGAATATTTTTTATTTTATTTTATTTTTTTTTTAGCGTCAGTCACTGTTCACCTGGTTATTTTCCATAATTAGCATATTCCTCTGGATAGGTAAAACATTTGTCAAGCCAAATACTAGATACTGTGATTTTTATTTGTAAATAAATGTTTTAGAAGAGGATGTTTGGGAGGAACTGAGTTAAATGATTTCATGAGCATGTTAATTTCTTGTGATCTAAATTTTATTTACTTTTGGTGTGGTAGTGATTAAATAGAATCTTGTCATGCCACAATATCAATTCATTTTACTGAATTGTTTAATGTTCTTTGACTCTGATTTACTGGAGTAATTCTTCATTTTCTGCATTTGGTATACTTACCTTAAGTTTTGGTTATCTTCTTCCTCATTCTTTGAATCTTCCTCCTTTACTTCTTCCAGTGGTATAAGACATATTGTTCAGTAACTTAATAGGTTGGAAGAGAGAAAGGGAAATCAACTATCTTGCAGGTGCTTTTGACACTTTAAAAGGAATATTACCTGACCATATAGTTTGCAGAGAAATTTGGAAATTAGAACTTAAGTTTTTGGAAGCCTTTACTGATTTCTGAAGACTTTTATGACAGTATTTGTTTGGAATTTATAAAAGTTCTTTGAGATAGGATTTTTTTTTTTTTTTTGGAAGAGAAAAGAAATGCAGCTGTTGTGACTTGAAGTCTCAGCAAATAACTGAGGAACAAACTATTGGTCTCTTGATTATAAATCAGTGATCTGTCTGGCTGCCTTTTTAGAATATATGGAAATGTAACTTCTTTCTGTTGTACCTTAGAAATAGTAGTCAAAGTTATTCTCTATGGATTTTAGCATTTAAGATCTAATTATTAATGAGGTTCTGCTTCAAAGAGTGGCTTAGATTTATGATTACATTAGTGTGGATACTCCCTCCATTGGTGCAGATTACCACATCTTTCTACACCTTTATATGGATGGTCTTTATGCTATAGCCAATCTATTCTCAGAGGAGAGTTACCTTAATCTCTTTATGCTTTTGTCTCTTAAAGCCTTTTCCATCTTGATATAGAATTTGCAGCCTATAACAGTTTTAACAACTATTGTAATAACTGTTAATAAGAACCCCCCCCCCCCCCCCAAGATCACTGCCATTTCACAGTGCAGCATCAGAGAAGAAATTCAGTGGTGGTTTTAACTAACCGCTAATTATAATTTGTGCTAGAATGACTTACTTGGATAACTTTATTAAGTATCAGTAATTTATACATAGTGTGGAAATAGCTTTCATTAGTATTTATCTCAGGTCTTCTGGGAAGGAGGAGAAAGGATTGGGGGGGGGGAAGAAGTGATTACTCAGAAGTAGTAACAGATAACAGAATTATAATTTACAGAATTTCAAAGTAGGCTGGCTACAAATGTAACAGATAACAGAATTATAATTTACAGAATTTCAAAGTAGGCTGGCTACAAATGTATGGAAGGACCCTATTCTGAGATAGAATATCCAACTACTTTTACCTTGTCTTTTTGTGAAATGAAATAGACATTGAAATATGCTAGGTACAAGAATTTCTTGGTATGAAATATATGCAAACTTTTTAAATTTACCATATGAAAGGAAATAGAATAATGAAAATTATATCATCATGAATGTTAGAAAAACAAACTAATTGATCAAACTAAAATGGCTTCAAAACAGTCCTCCAAAAGGTATGTATGATAAGGCAAACAAGACAAATGTTTTTAAAAAATTAACATCAGCCCTAAATTTGTAGAGCACGTAACCCATTGCCTTGTGAAGTAGGAGGTATAGTATAAGCATCCCTGTTTTATAGGTGAGGAATCTTGAGTCTTAAACCTTTCCTCCCCCTCCCCCCTCAAATCCTAACTTCATGTCTAGTCTGCATACATCCAAGTGAGTGTTGTTCCTTCAAACTCTTCTTGAGATTATATTTTACTTTAGTAATGCTTGCATTATTAAGGACTTTTTTTGGAATTGTTTTCAGAGTGTCTCATTTTCAGTGGTGGCAAGTCTTCATCCTCAGAATGGGTTTGACTTTTGGAAATAGCCAAGCCTGGCAAATAAGGTGGGTAATCAAGTTGAGTAATAACAATTTAAGTCATAAAACAAAGTATGAGACAAAGTTGCAGATTTGTCCTTGTGTGGCTCATTTATTTGCTCCAAAGGGGGTTCCAGAATTGTTTGGTGGAACAGCATCACTTGGAATCTGATGAGCTCTTTGAGAGCAACAAATGCCCTTTCGGTAAACTTGGCCTCAAAACATTACAGATGGGATGGAATGAATTATTTGTTGACTAGGCTCCCCGAAATAATTCAGCATAAAGAAGAACTAGTGGATATGTGCCTAATATATTTTTTTTTAATTTCATTTCACTCACATATTAGAATAGTCTGTCTTTTATGTGCTTCCCTTCTATTCCACCCCCATGTCCTTTACAGTGAAGTCCAGTTTAAATTCAATTGTTATGTATCTTTTTGAAAGTAAGTCCTTAGTATCAGCTTCTGTATTGACACCAAATTCTCTGCTGCCTGAGATCATTGCTAAGACAATGCTACACTTTGACTATACACTGTTGCTCAAAATACTGCCTTGGTTAACATTTTGAAAAATTTTTTTATTATAAACTTAACTATCAATAACAATGAGGGGAAAATCACACAAACTTATAAAAAAGCTTTAACAAAATAACATCTAATTTGCCGTCTTATTTCTGTCTACTTATTAGATTATGTTGTGTTAGTTTTTTCATGATCAATGTCTGTGCATAGTGTTGCAATGTACATGCATAACATTTCTTTTCATAATAAAGGATTAACATGGTAAATTCTTTGAGATTATTTTCTATTTTTTTTAAAAACAATATTTCACAAAAGGTAGTAGCCTTTGCATTATTTGAAAATAATTATACAAATTTAGTGGGGTGGGTTTTTTTTGTTGTTTATAGTTTCCCGCAAAACATTCATTTAGGACTTAAGCCTTAAAAGAATTTTTAAACTTTGATTTATTAGGTTTTTTGGGAAGATAGGGGAAAAAAAGATTAAAATTGAATTGAGGGGGGTGGGGCTCAAGGTTTTGTTTTATTAACGCCCTATAAAATTATTGAAATACTTCATACCTGTCCCATATAGTCTGCTTCTCCAAACCCTTCAAGTATTTAGTACTGAAGGATAACAGGAGGCTATTCACATGTTAATGTGAAATTAGTAATAATCTAAGAGAGCCTTATGCATAAGATCATCCAATCCAGTACTCCACTTTACAAAGTAGTTCTGGAAGCCTGTCAGGTGATGTTGCCTTTATTGTGACAATGTACATTTGAAGGGATGTAACCATGCTTACTAAAAGGAGATAGAACTTGGATAAGGTGAATACATAACACAGAAGTGTAACTTGTGAAAAACTGCATGCTTTTTTTGTATAACCAAAAACAGTTTAAACATGTTTAAGTGGAATAGCAAAAAATTTACAAATGCCGTAAAGTAAAACAGACATCAGAAGAGGAAATGTGGGAGTATAAAGTACAGTTTGTGAATCTGCAATCGTAGATTTTTAGTCATTAGTGGCCACATAAACTATTCACAGACAAGTCCATTGGATAAATGAGAAGTAATTTGTCAAATCATCAGTTCTGAACTTTAGGCAAAAGAGCTTTGAAGGACCTAGGAATTGAAAGAACCTGGACTAGCAAGAACAGATTGAGTGGACTGGGGCCTAGAGGAAAGGGTGTTTGGAAGGGATTGCTTAATTTTCATTTTAGGGATCTGGGATTCCACTGGGGTAGGCTTTAACTGCAATTGCAGATAGTTGAATCCAACTTCCTTCTTAGTGTAGGAATCCTCTTCCATAGTGTTCTGCAAATTGGATCTACTGTTTTCTGAAGGCAGCTGTTTCCATTATTGGACAACTGACTTAGAATGTCTTCCTTACACTGAATTGCCTCCCTGTAACTTTTGGCACCCATTGATTTTAGTTTACCTTCTGGATCCACACACAGTAAACTTAAATCATTTTCACCATGGTAACTTAAGATGGTTGGAGAAGTTATTGTTTCAATAAACTATGACTGTTGGGAGATCCAGTGAGGGAATTTAATTCAATTGTGAAAATTCAGGAAATGAATCTACAGAATTGTCATTGTTTTAATTCTCTTCTGGATCTGCTCAGATTGACACTAATCTTTTACTGCCTTAAGTAGTAGCCAAATAAGCCAATGCTACAATTTCAAAATGCATTTTTTCAAAATACTGCCTTTTGAGAATGTTACATTATAAATTTAACAATTTCAACAAAAAGGAGGATCTCCTCCCCATTAAGCTTTAACAAAATATCAAATTCGTTCTGTTTCTCGATTTCTACTTAATTCTTTGCTGTTATTTTTATGCTTCCAAATATGTGCAATTCAAAACATCAAGGAACTATGAAATATAGGATGCCTATTTCTTTCCCTTGAGGGCACAGTAGCCACATTTGAAGGCAACACCTCCCCCCCCCAAAAAAAAAAAAAAAACAACTGGATTTTTTCAAAGAATTGTGTTTTTTTTTTTTTTTCCCAAAAGAACTGTGTTCAAATCCTAATACTTCACTTTATTCCCTGTGTGACCAACTCTGGACTCTAGTTAGTTCCCTCATGCATAAAATGGAATTAATTAGGTGGTGTCTAAAGTGTCAGCCTGTGAGCTAGAAGCCTCCTGGGATCCTGGTTGCTATCCACTTATTCAATCTTCTACACCATATTGTAACTCACTTGTATATCAAGTCTGGTCCTTTTGGACTTGGGACATTAGTATTGAGAATTAAGTCAAGCCAACTTAAATACCTACTGGATTTGCCTGCAGTTTGATCTTTCCATGTTTGAAACCTGTGCTAAAACTAATCCGAGACTTTAGTTTCCTGAATTGTAGACATCTCAGTAATAAGAAACATCTGCATAGTACTATATGGTTTGTAAAATACTATACATATAGTCAGTTGGTGGTCCTAACAACATTGTGAAGTAGATGTGATTATCATTCCCATTTTATATGGGGAGAAACTGATTTGCCCAAAGTCACATAGCTAGCTAGTGACTATGCCAATATTTAAACTCATCTTTCCAATACAAAGTCCAGCATTTATTATGCCACACACTAATTCTGTATCTTTTGCTCCAAAGTTTTCCTTACATTGTAGTGATGATCCATGTCGCACTTGAAGCTTTTGAACTGTTTTACCACAGGGGAGAAATTGAAAAAGACCTAGAAGGAGTAAAAGTGGGTGTGGAGCAGGACATATATATATATGATGGAAAATTCTTTCCTTTTTTGATTCTTAGTTAATGGATTGTTAACTTGATGGTCCCAAGCGACTATGAAGGAAAAAGTCAAGGTCTGGGAAGTGGTTTTGGAGTTGCCCTCTTTCATCAAAATAATCTTGGACTCCCAATAGACTTTAGATAGAAAAAGAACTAAGGAGACTGAATGTAAATCAACACATGTTATGTTCACTTCTTTTTTATCACCTATATTTAATCCCTTTTGCTCCGATTTTTCTCTCCCAACATAATTCATAAAACAATGTGTTATTAAAAATAATCTTGAACACTGAAGCAAATTTGATGTACTTTTGGAACATATTAAAATCCTGTGTAAATTCATTTTAGGTATTTTTCCACAAAGGTAATAGTTTATTTAAAATTGTCCTGCCTCATTCTAGATATTGAAATAGTTACTGCCAAGCCCATTTTCTAGATCTCCACTAGAGATATTTAGGAGTTCTTGGTTTTTTCCTGAATCTGATTTAATATCTACCCTTAGTTAAAAGTTTTTTTTCTTCTGTGAATGTTCCCTTTATCA
Organism: Sarcophilus harrisii; assembly: GCF_902635505.1. Lineage (NCBI taxonomy): Eukaryota > Metazoa > Chordata > Mammalia > Dasyuromorphia > Dasyuridae > Sarcophilus > Sarcophilus harrisii. The sequence goes on from NC_045431.1 coordinate 116,381,275, forward strand.
TGTTTAAGCCAATCTTTCAGCCTGTGTTGAAACAGTGGAACTGACTTCTTTATAGTTTTTAATGCTTTCTCACAGGCATGGAGAGGAAGGAACTTTGATCTCTTAGTACCAGTCGAATATTCTACCAAGCAGAGAAGTCTTTTACCTAAGCATCCAGCATTCATAATATATATATATATATATATATATATATATATATATATATATGTTCTTTGGGGATTAGCCTAGATGAATTTGGAGAATCTGTGTGGTTGATGAACTTTATCCCCAGTAATTTTTAAAGACATAGAAGTTAAGGGATGGAGATCTCTAGTAGAAGGACAAAATCATAGACATTTGAAATATTAAAGCAGGATAAGACTTAATACATTTTTTTCTTTGTTTCTTACTCATTTTCTAGCTTTTCCCTGATCAAAAAAAGGTAAATATCTGTGAATCCCTAAAGCTGTCTTGCAACTTGCCCTAGGCATTGGTCATGTCCTCCTCATGCCCAATCACCACCACCAGGGTAATTTTTTTTCCTTGGAAATCTTTATATCCTACATTTATACTGGCTGTGATTTAGACAACTCTCAAGAGAGAAAACCAAAATTGCCACTGGGAATAAGACCTGATTTTTCTCTATAAAACTTGAGAACCTTCCCTTTGTTTCCACAGGCTACTCTAGTATGAAGGTGATTGTAATCTAGAAGGTTTTTTTGTTTGTTTTTATTTTTTTTTTAAATCAACTAGAAGAAATGACAGAGGATGTTGAAATTAGTGGGTGTTACAAGGATCACCTTGGAAGGACTTGCTAATTCTCCATAATTTCACTGATGGTATTCCTAGCACTATTGCTTAATCATCCTGTGTTATTTATATTCTACCGTAAATCTTCATAATCTATCCCAACATCTTAGAACCCTCCCTCTAGAACTTGATTTCATTGATATAGTACTTGAACTGTCCATGTCTGTCTTACTTTCACTATAATGTGAACCACCTTTTATGAAAGATCCTCTTTTTCTAATAAATTTCCTAGGCATCTTTTATGACACTTTCTGCATGCAAGTCGTCATTAGTTATCATCTACAATCATTTCCACACTGTTGCCCTTTAGATTTGTTGCCATTTTTATCCTTTCATGCATCTTGGTGTTCCACAATTAATTACATAGTATCCTGGAAGAACACTGACATTTAAAAAGGTGAGTTTTTTTGGCTTGGGAATCATTGAAATCAAACAATTTTTTAAAAGCAATACAGGTCACTTTGCATAGAACATTATGCATCACTAGCAAATAACTTTGGCAGTGTACTTCTCAGGTCAACAAGCATTAAGCACTGAACTATATGCCAGGGATTGTACTAAGTAAGTACTGGGGATACAAAATAAGCAAAAATATTCCCTTTCAGAGTGAAGCTAAATGACTAGGTACATACACACACACATACACACACACACACACACATACGAGGATTAACACTGTACTCATCCCCCTACAGATGGCATGTCTCTGTAAGGAACAGCAAGTAGATTGGTGTAATTGAAGAGTAAAGTTTGGAAATACAGGAAAGGGCCCACTGATAAGTACATATTAACTACTATGTGCCAGGCACTTTTTTAAGTGTTAGGGACACAAAGGCAAAGAACTTAAATCTTAATGGCAGAAAGGGAGAGGAAAGAGAACTCTCTATAATATATACAATGTAAATGTAAACAATGGGGTTAGTGGGGAGGTAGAAGAAGGAAGAGAGGGAACTCTATATATATATAAAATATAGTGTAAATGTAACAATAGGGTTAGTGGAGAAGCAGGATGAAGACCTGCACAAGACAGGCTTTGAGCTGAGTCTTGAAACTAGGATGTGAGGGAGAGAAGATAGAACATTCCAGGCATAGAAGACAACCAATAAAAAGGATGGAATGTAGGAAAGATGGAGTAATCTATTCAAGAAACCTCAAGAAGGACTCTGTATGTGGTTTATGGAGTATGTAGAAAGGAGAAAAGTGTAGAAAGACTAGAAAGATAGGAAGAGGCCTAGATCTCTTAAGTGTTTTAAGTACCCAAAAGTTTATATTTGACTACAATTTTTTCCCATTATTTTGGAATCCTGATTTCTTTTCAGAAATCTTTGAAAAATCAATATCTTCAGAACAATAATTTCCATGTTGGGAAACTTCTACCCTCCATTTTCCAAGAAATATTCAATGTTTTCTCTAGCTTTGTCTTGTTTTGTTTAGATTCTTGCCTTTTCCATTCCCTACAGTGAATGAATGCCCTCTTCTGTCACTCAGAAAATATTTTGATTACCATGAGAAAGTCCTTTTGTACCTTGAGGTGAATGGTCAAGAAAGAAATTGGAGTAGTGATTATTATCTGGAATGTTAACCCCGAACTAGATTTTTTTTTTTTAATTTAATAGCCTTTTATTTACAGGTTATATGCATGGGTAACTTTACAGCATTAACAATTGCCAAACCTCTTGTTCCAATTTTTCACCTCTTACCCTCCACCCCCTCCCCTAGATGGCAGGATGACCAGTAGATGTTAAATACATTAAAATATAAATTAGATACACAATAAGTATACATGACCAAAACATTATTTTGCTGTATAAAAAGAATCAGACTCTGAAATATTGTACAATTAGCTTGTGAAGGAAATCAAAAATGCAGGTGGGCATAAATATAGGGATTGGGAATTCAATGTAATGGTTTTTAGTCATCCCCCAGAGTTCTTTCTCTGGGCATAGCCGGTTCAGTTCATTACTGCTCCATTGGAAATGATTTGGTTGCTGAGGATGGCCAGGTCCATCAGAACTGGTCATCATATAGTATTGTTGTTGAAGTATATAATGATCTCCTGGTCCTACTCATTTCACTCATCATCAGTTTGTGTAAGTCTCTCCAGGCCTTTCTGAAATCATCCTGTTGGTCATTTCTTACAGAACAGGTAATATTCCATAATATTCATATACCACAATTTATTCAGCCATTCTCCAACTGATGGACATCCATTCAGTTTCCAGTTTCTAGCCACTACAAAAAGGGCTGCCACAAACATTCGTGCACATACAGGTCCCTTTCCCTTCTTTATAATCTCTTTGGGATATAAGCCCAGTAGTAACACTGCTGGATCAAAGGGTATGCACAACCAAACTAGATTTTAAATCATGATCTTTTCCTTACTAAAGATTTGTGTAAATGTTTTCTCAAAGTGACTCAGAGTAAGACATGTCTAAGACATAGTGTCCCTTAAGTAGCAAGGAGATCAAATCAGTCAATATGTTTAAAAAATAACTGACTATTCATTCGAAGGACAAATACTAAAAGCAAAGCTTAAATATTTTGGCCATATAATGATAAGGCAGGACTCATTCAAAAAGACAGAAACTGGGAAAGACTGAAGGCAAAAAGAAAAGGGGATAGCAGAGGATGAGATAATATGGGAATAACATTAAGTTGAGCAGACTTCAGGAGATAGTGGAGGATAGAAGGACCTAGTGAGCTATGTATGGTTCATGGGATCACAAAAAGTTCGATGTGACTGAACATCAAAGGGCATCGTGAGCAAGGGTATATATGTGGAGAGAGGAAGGGAGAAGAGTGTAGCATTGCCAATTTGGACTTCTCTCCAAACTGGAGATGGTTGGATATTAGATTAATGTTAAATTAAGAAATTTTATTCTGGCAACCTTATGTCTAAAACACAGAGCACAATATTATTATGTTTTGTTGTTAAAGTCCATATTATGGCAGTGGTTTCACTGTTGGTGATGAAAAGAAAAATGACAAATCCATTCTATTTTTTACCTGTCATCATCTTTGTTTCTTTTATATATGCTCTTGAGATGACCGGATTTACCTGGATTTCATATCAAACTTTCATCAACTTCTTTTCCCTTCTCCTAATTTTTATAAATCTCTCCTGAACTTCTTTATGCATATTATGAAATATGTTTTATGGATACTCTTAATAGCAGGGTACCTCAGTATACTGCTTAGGGACCTTAACATTCTCTTTTTAAACTAAGGCAAATTTAAACAACTTAGACAAATCTAGTTCAAAGCTTCACTAACAATGAAATAATATACCTGTTTTCCCACCATCCCTTCAGCATTTGTTTAGAGCTGAGGACAGTGAACTATGGCCAGTGATGCCAAATACAGCTCACGATCTATTTTTGTATGGTCATGAACAAAGAACAATTTTTGTGTTTAAAAAATTTTGAATTTTGCAAAGTCAATTCAACAATATTGTTTGAATCACAAGTATTATCAAGCTACTTTATATACTTTTTTTTAATCAAAATTTAAAACAAGCAGTGATATGTCCATTCCACACAAACATACTAGATATATTTTCTGAGCTCAAAGCAGAGTTCCTGTAGTATTCTCAGATATTGAAGCAAAACTGTATTGCCATATTTCAAAAGCCATTTAACTGTGTAATTAAAGAGCTCCCACTAACTTTCAAATGCAAGTGATTAATGTATAATGTAATGACATTGCTAAAAGGCAATTATCAACAGAAAAATCTAGTAGAATCCTATAAATGCCATTGAGACATTAATTATGTTCAATTACAACTATTCACAAACTAAGGAGTATTTAACTACCAATTTTTGTGAAAAAATTTTTTTTCCAAAGATGAAATACATAAAATCTCACTATAGAACAACATTAATTGATGAACATTAACAATCTATTTTGATGATAGGATACATTAACCTTGAAACTCAATTAACTGAAATGTTATTCCTTTTTTTTTTTTTAATTTAATAGCCTTTTATTTACAGGTTATATGTATGGGTAACTTTACCGCATTGACAATTAATTGCCAAACCTCTTGTTCCAATTTTTCCCTTCTTATTCCCCACCCCCTCCCTCAGATGGCAGGATGACCAGTAGATGTTAAATATATTAAAATATAAATTAGATACACAATAAGTATTCATGACCAAACCATTATTTTGCTGTACAAATAGAATCAGATTCTGAAATATTGTACAATTAGCTTGTGAAGGAAATAAAAAATGCAGGTGGGCAAAAATATAGGGATTTGGGAATTCAATGTAATGGTTTTTAGTCATCTCCCAGAGTTCTTTCGCTGGGCGTAGCTGGTTCAGTTCATTATTGCTCCACTGGAAATGATTTGGTTGATCTCATTGCTGAGGATGGCCAGGTCCATCAGAACTAGTCATCATCTAGTACTATCGTTGAAGTATATAATGATCTCCTGGCCCTGCTCGTTTCACTCAGCATCAGTTCCTGTAAGTCTCTCCAGGCCTTTCTGAAGTCATCCTGTTGGTCATTTCTAACAGAACAATAATATTCCATAATATTCATATACCACAATTTATTCAGCCATTCTCCAACTGATGGCATCCATTCAGTTTCCAGTTTCTAGCCACTACAAAAAGGGCTGCCACAAACATTCGTGCACATACAGGTCCCTTTCCCTTCTTTATGATTTCTTTGGGATATAAGCCCAGTAGTAACACTGCTGGATCAAAGGGTATGCACAGTTTGATAACTTTTTGAGCATAGTTCCAAATTGCTCTTCAGAATGCTTGGATGTATTCACAGTTCCACCAACAATGTATTAATGTCCCTGTTTTCCCACATCCCCTTCAACATTCCGCATTATCTTTCCCTGTCATTCTAGCCAATCTGACAGGTGTGTAGTGGTATCTCAGAGTTGCCTTAATTTGCACTTCTCTAATTAATAATGACTTGGAGCATCTTTTCATATGGTTAGAAATAGTTTCAATTTCTTCATCTGAGAATTGTCTGTTCATATCCTTTGACCATTTATCAATTGGAGAATGACTTGATTTTTTATAAATTTGAGTCAATTCTCTATATATTTTGGAAATGAGGCCTTTATCAGAACCTTTAACTGTAAAAATGTTTTCCCAGTTTTTTGCTTCCCTTCTAATCTTGTCTGCATTAGTTTTGTTTGTACAAAAACTTTTCAGTTTGATATAGTCGAAACTGAAATGTTATTCCTACGAAAAAAATTTCCACCTTTTTCATTAGTTTACCTGAATTATTTCCCTCCATTCAAAAGAAGGGGGGAGGTAGGAAGAGAGCGATTATTCAATTATTGTTACATTTTGAATTTTATCAATAAGATAATTTGTGGAAATTTGTTTTCTCTCATTATAATCAGTAACTACATAATATTCTTTACAGAAGGCCCCTAATTCTTTATCTAGGGCTTAAAAAAACAAATTAAGAAAAGCAAATATATTTAATGATTCTTTACTGGTCACAATGCAAAACAAATAATATTCAATAAAGGATCTTGGATAAAAGATTAAAACTGGAGATTAAATAATCCTAAAAGAATTGGTGATTGAAGGAACAAATAATAAAAGCATTAGGGAATTTCATCAAAGAAGGCGAAAATAATGAAACAACATGCAAAAATCTTTGGAAAAAAGCCAAATAAGTCATAATAGAGTTGAGAAGCATTCAACTAAACTCTCCCAAATTTCTCTCCAAACAACTCTAAAAAACAATACCTCAAATTAAAGTGAGCACTAAAATCAACAAAACTTTGTGTAAAAGCAATTTCCCTGCCCAAGACAGTTTAGGAAGTCAGCAGTAAAGGTTTGCCTCACTGAGGTAATGGTAAACCAGAGGATCTCAGGGAAGGCAGAACAGGCTATGCTTTGGAGGTGGCTGCATCATCAGCAGTAGCAGCCTTGGGAATTATCAGCCCACAGAAGGAGAGGCAGGGTGGGACAACTGGTGAGAAGAAATTTACAGGTGACCCTTTGTTGGTGCTATGTTCAGGACCTTTTTGTATGCTCTAGGTTGCTGTCCTTAGGTCAAAGGCATGATAGTACTTATGGTTACAATGAAATAGGGGCTCAGGTTGATTCCAGGGCAGAAAGTTCTTATAGTCACCCATGGGGGAATAGGAATATGCTCTCAATTCCAAGATAAAGGGAGCACCAGAAATTCCAGCTACAGGAAATTCTGGTTCCAGAACCAGAAGGAGTGCTAGCGCTGATGGCTACAGTGCAACAAGGTCCCTTTCTAGGTAAAGATCAGAGCACAAGACAAGAAAGCAATGACTGTGCCTCTCCTTAGATCATATCAAGAAGCACCAAAACCTATAGACTCTCATAGCAAGCTCATGAAGCCTGAGTCAGTGCCTCCTCTATCTGAGAGCAAAGCCCAATTTTACTACCAAGTTCAGTCAAGAAATGGACTGAAAAAATGAACAAACAATAAAAAAGAACTTGACCATAACAAATTACTGTGGTAACAGTGAAGATCAAGGCAGAAACCCAGAAGAATATTGTCGTAAAACGGCGACAAGCAAAGTCTCAAAGCAAAATGTGAATTGGAAACACTCCCCCCTTCCTCCACCCCCCCCCAAAAAAAAAAACAAAAAAAAAACCCTGAAAGAGCTCAATAAGGATTTTTTTTTTTTTTTTTTTTTTTTTTTTTAACCGAGGCAGTTGGGGTTAAATGACTTGCCCAGGGTCACATAGCTAGGAAGTGTTAAGTGTTTGAGGCCAGATTTGAACTCAGGTCCTCCTGACTTCAGGGCTAGCACCACCTAACTGCCCCTCAATAAGGACTTTAAAAATGAAATGAGAGGTAGAGGAAAAATTGGGAGAAGAAATAAGAGGGATGCAAGAAAATCATTAAAAAAAGTCAACAGTTTTGTAAAGGAGAGGGTAAAACACTTAAGAAAATATCACCTTAAAAATCAGAATTGGCCAAGTTGTTAAAGAAGCAAAAAAATCCACTGATGAGAACGCTTTAAAAAACAAAATTGACCAAATGGAAAAAGAATTACAAAAGCTCACTGAAGAAAGTAATTCCTTAAAGTTGGAATCATGAAAATGGAAGGTAATGACTTCATGAGAGACCAAGTGAATGTAAAAATAGAAAGAAATGTGAACTATCTCACTAGAAAAACAAATACCTGGAAAATTGATCAAGGAGATAATTTTTTTCCATCCTTTTTTCTGTTTAATTTAAAATTTAATCCTCCCCTACAAGCACATATAAAAACTATTTTAACATGCATTTTTCAAAGTTTGAATTCTAAATTCTTTCCCTCTTTCCCTTCTCTACCATTGAGAAGGCAAGCAATTTGACTGTTATATATATATATATATATATATATGTATATATATATATACACATATATATGTATATATATATATATGTTTATGCAAAACACATTTCCACACATTCTGATATGTCATATTATGAAAAAAAAAACACAGACAAAAGAAAAATAAAGTAAGGAAAAAGTATTTTCAATTTGCATTTAGGCCCTACTAATTCTTTGTCTGGAGATGGACAGCAAGCACGTTTCATCATAAGTAGGGAGAAAATTTAAGAATTATTGTATTACCTGAAAGTCATTAAAAAAGAGAGCATGGATATTGTATTCCAAGAAATTATCAAGGAAAATTCCCCAATCTTCTAGGACCAGAGGGTAAAACAGAAATTGAAAAATTCCACCAGTCTCCTGAAAAAGATTCCAAAATAAAAACTTCAAAAAATATCATAGGCAAATTTAAGAGATCCCAAGTAAAGGAGAAAATATTTCAAGCAGTGAGAAAGGAACAATGTAAATACTGTGGCACCAAAGTCAAGATCACAAAGCAGCTTCTATTTTAAAAAATCAGGGCCATGGCATAATACATTTGAAATGGCAAAGGAGCTAAGATTACAACTAAGATAAACCATCCAGTAAAACTGGATATAATTTTTTTGGAGGAAAATGGATATTTGATGAAATAGAGGACTTTCAAGCATTGGAGAATCAGGAATGAAGAAAAATGGGAAATATCTCACCTAAAAAAGGTGTGAAAGGAAGAACTTTTATAATAGGGAAAGGATGGGGTAGTGGGCAGTGCATGAACTCTACTTTCATCAATATTATCATTAAAAAGAATGACAACAAGGAATGCAGTCAAAGCAGGATTTAAGGGAAAATTTATATCTCTAAATGCATAAATCAGTTTTTAAAAAAAGAAAGAGAAAGAGCAGATCAATCAACTTAACATGAAACTAAAATAACTAGAAAAAGAACAAATGAAAATCTCCAACTAATACCAAAGTGGAAATTCTGAAAATCAAATGAGAGATTAATAAAAATTGAAAGCATAAAACCTATTGAACTCACAAATGAAATGAGCAACTGGCTTTATGAAATAATTAGATAAAACATTAATTAATTTGATATTTTTTTTTAAAAAGGGGAAAATCAAATTACCAGCATTAAAAATTAAAAGAATTAATTCATCATCAATGAAGAGAAAATTAAAGCAATTATTAGGATCTTTTTTTGCCCAATAGTATGCCAATAAATCTGACAATGTTGGGGAAAGGAATAATTACAAAAATGTACATTGTCCAAATTAACAGAAGAGAAAATAAAATATTTAAATAACCCTGTCTTAGAAAAAGAAATTGAACAAGCCATCTATGAATTCCCTAATAAAAAATTCCCATGACTAGATGGATTAATAAGTAAATTCTACCAGACATAAAAAGAATTGATTTGAATACTAAATAAACTATTTGGAAAAATAGGCAAAGAGGGTGCCCTAATAAATTTATACAAACATTTTTACACATGTGGGTCCTTTCTCTTTTTTTATGATTTCTTTGGGATATAGACTCTCTAGAGATTCTGCTCTCTAGGCTGCTGGATCAAAAGGTATGCATAGTTTGATAGCTCTTTGGGCATAGTTCCATATTAAAGCAACAAAAATTTAAAAACTAAGTACCAGATTAAAATAAAAGAATAGGTGAATAAATACTATAAAATGTAAATTGTCCAAATTAACAGAAAAAATAAAATACTTAAATAAGCCTATCTTAGAAAAATAAATTGCAAACTATCTATGAACTCCCTAAGAAAAAAAATTCCCATGACTAGATAGATTAATAAGTAAATTACAGGAGATATAAAGAAGAATTGATTCTAATACTACATAAACTATTTGGGAAAAAATGCAAAGAGGGTGTCCTACTAAATTTATGCAAATATTTTTACACATGTAGGCCCTTTCCCATTTTTTATGATTTCTTTGGGATACAGACTCAGTAGAGACAAAGGGTATGCACAGTTTGAAAGCCATTTGGGCACAGATCCATATTAAAGCAACAAAATTTTAAAACCAAATTAAGATCAAAGAATAGATGAGTAAAATTTAAAGCAAAAACAATATAAAATTGATAAATAAAACAAAAAGTTGGGCTTTAAAAATTAATAAAAGAGACAAGCTATTAGTTAATATGGTTTTTAAAAAATAAAACAAACCCAAGTTTCAATAACAAAAATTAAAAAGAGAATTCACAGAATGGCAGCATTTAAGTTGGAAGGGATCTTGGTGATCATTTATGCCAATTCACATGAAAAAGAATTCCTATCATATAATGTACCCAAAACCTCTGCTTGAAGCCCTTCAAGAAAGAATGCAAATTGCCAATCAACACAACTCTTTCAGACAACTCTAATGATTTGAAATTTTTTCCTGACATTAGGTTTAAATTTACCTCTTTGCAATTTCAATTCATTACTCCTAGTTGTGCTCTCTAAGGCCAAAAAGGTAAAGACAGCAGTATGTTAGTGAATGTTTAACAAACAGCTCTCAAAAAAGTACTATCAATAAAAATTTTTAATTTTATTTTAAATTTTAAAATTTAAAAAAAATTTTGCATTTTCTAACATTTTAACCATTGCTTTCTTAAGTCTAAACAATCAACAAAACAATACATTAGGCCCTGATTCAGAAATTTGACTTCTGAAATATAAATGCTTACACTAAAAATTTTAAATGAATCCTTGAGAATCAGTTCAAGCAGATTCTAACGGTTCTAGATCTAGGTTAATATAAAGTAGTAATCCTGCTTCTTCCTCATTCACAAAGTTTTTTTGTTTTGTTTTGTTTTTTGCTGAGAATTGGGGTTAAGTAATTTGCCCAGGATCACAGCTAGGCAGTGTTAAGTGTCTGAATCCAGATTTGAACTCAAGTCCTCCTGACAAAAGGGTGGTGCACCTCCACAAAATTTTTTCTGATTTTGGCTAAACATGCCTAGTTTCTTCAATTAGTTTTCATATGGCCTCAAAGATACTCCGAGTTATCAATCTTCTTTAAATCATGGTACTGAACACAACACTACAGATGAATTTGAGAAAGGCAAAAATACTCTGGAACTCTCACTGTCCTTTTCATGAAAACTATAATTCTTTTAATGAAGTCCAAGATTATGCTTTTTTTTTTTTTTTTTTTTTTGCAGCCATATCTTTACATTAAGACTGCAGTTCAAGATATCATTGAGGACCTGATTAAATTTTAAGTGAGTAACACATTGTTGGTGGAACTGTGAATACATCCAACCATTCTGGAGAGTAGTTTGGAACTATGCTCAAAAAGTTATCAAACTGTGCATACCCTTTGTTTTTTTTTTTTATTTATTTAATAGCCTTTTATTTACAGGATATATACATGGGTAACTTTACAGCATTAACAATTGCCAAACCTCTTGTTCCAATTTTTCACCTCTTACCCCCCACCCCCCCCTAAATGGCAGGATGACCAATAGATGTTAAATATATTAAAATATAACTTAGATACACAATAAGTATGCATGACCAAAACATTATTTTGCTGTACAAAAAGAATTGGACTCTGAATTATTGTACAATTAGATTGTGAAGGCAGTCAAAAATGCAGGTGTGCATAAATATAGGGATTGGGAATTCAATGTAATGGTTTTTAGTCATCTCCCAGAGTTCTTTTTCTGGGTATAGCTAGTTCAGTTCCTTACTGCTCCATTAGAAATGATTTGGTTGATCTCGTTGCTGAGGATGGCCTGATCCATCAGAACTGGTCATCATCTAGTATTGTTGTTGAAGTATATAATGATCTCCTGGCCCTTTGATCCAGCAGTGTTACTACTGGGATTATATCCCAAAGAGATCATAAAGAAGGGAAAGGGACCTGTATGCGCACGAATGTTTGTGGCAGCCCTTTTTGTAGTGGCTAGAAACTGGAAACTGAGTGGATGCCCATCAGTTGGAGAATGGCTGAATAAATTGTGGTATATGAATATTATGGAATATTACTGTTCTGTAAGAAATGACCAACAGGATGATTTCAGAAAGGCCTGGAGAGACTTACACGAACTGATGCTGAGTGAAATGAGCAGGGCCAGGAGATCATTATATACTTCAACAACAATACTAGATGATGACCAGTTCTGATGGATCAGGCCATCCTCAGCAACGAGATCAACCAAATCATTTCTAATGGAGCAGTAAGGAACTGAACCAGCTAAAGAACTCTGGGAGATGACTAAAAACCATTACATTGAATTCCCAATCCCTATATTTTTGCCCGCCTGCATTTTTGATTTCCTTCACAAGCTAATTGTACAATATTTCAGAGTCCGATTCTTTTTGTACAGCAAAATAATAGTTTGGTTATGTATACTTATTGTGTATCTAATTTATATTTTAATATATTTAACATCTAGTGGTCATCCTGCCATCTGGGGGAGGGGGTGAGGGGTAAGAGGGGAAAAATTGGAACAAGAGGTTTGGCAATTGTCAATGCTGTAAAGTTACCCATACATATAACCTGTAAATAAAAGGCTATTAAATAAATAAATAAAAAATTTAAGTGAGTTTCTAAATACTAGTTTTTTGGGTTTTTTTTGATGCAAAAATTTCATTTTATTTTAATTTTTTATTTATTATAGCTTTTTATTTACAAAACATATTCATGGGTAATTTTTCAACTTTGACTCTTGCAAAACCTTCTGTTCCAGATTTTTCCCTTCTCCCCCTATCCCCTCCCCTAGATGGTAAGTACTCCAATATATGTTAAATGTTAAAATATATGTTAAATCCAATATATGTATACATATTTATATAGTTAACTTGCTGTACAAGAAAAATCGAATCTAGAAAGAAAGAAAAAAAACCTGAGAAGGAAAACAAAAATGCAAGTGAACAAAAACAGAAGGAGTGGAAATCCTATGTTGTGGTTTATACTCATTTCCCATAGTTCTTTCGCTGGGTATATATAGCTTCATTATTGAACAAATGGAACTGATTTGGTTCATCTCATTGTTGAAGAGAGCCATGTCCATCAGAATTGATCATCATATAGTATTGTTGTTGAAGTATATAATGATCTCCTGGTCCTGCTCATTTCACTCAGCATCAGTTCATGTAAGTCTCTCCCGGCCTTTCTGAAATCATCCTGCTGGTCATTTCTTACAGAACAATAATGTTCCATAACATTCATATACCACAACTTAGCCATTCTCCAACTGATGGGCATCCATTCACTTTCCAGTTTCTAGCCACTACAAAAAGGGCTGCCACAAACATTTTTGCACATTCAGGTCCCTTTCCTTTCTTTAAGATCTCTTTGAGATATAAGCCCAGCAGTGACACTGCTGGATCAAAGTTTATGTACAGTTTGATAACTTTTTGAACATAGTGTCAATTGCTCTCCAGAATAGTTGGATGCATTCACAATTCCACCAACAATGTTTCAGTGTTCCAGTTTTCCCACATCCCCTCCAACATTCAGCATTATCTTTTTTTATTATCCTAGCCAAACTGACAGGTGTGTAGTGGTATCTCAGAGATGTCTTAATTTGCCTTTCTCTGATTAATAATGATTTGGAGCATCTTTTCATATGGCTAGAAATAGTTTCAATTTCTTCATCTGAAAATTGTCTATTCATATCCTTTGACCATTTATCAATTGGAGAATGGCTTGATTTCTTATAAATTAAAGTCAATTCTCTATATATTTTGTAAAGGAGGTCTTTATCAGAACCTTTGACTGTAAAAATGTTTTCCCATTTTATTGCTTCCCTTCTAATCTTGTCTGCATTAATTTTGTTTGTATAAAAGCTTTTAAATTTGATATCATCAAAATTTTCTATTTTGTGATCAATAATGATCACTACTTCTTCTTTGGTCACAAATTCCTTCCTATTCCATAGGTCTGAGAGGTAAACTATCCTGTGTTCTTCTAATTTATTTATAATCTCATTCTTTATACCTAGATCATGAACCCATTTTGACCTTAACTTGGTATATGGTGTTAGGTATGGGTCAATGCCTAGTTTCTGCCATACTAATTTCCAATTTTCTCAGCAGTTTTTGTCAAATAGTGAATTCTTATCCCCAAAGCTGGGGTCTTTGTGTTTGTCAAACACTAGATTATTAAAGTTATTGACTATTTTGTCCTATGTACCTAATCTATTCTACTGATCAGCTAGTCTATTTCTTAGCCAATACCAAATGGTTTTGATGACCACTGCTTTATAATATAGTTTTAGATCAGGTACAACTAGGCCTCATTCATTTGATTTTTTTTCATTAGTTCCCTTGAAAGTCCTAACCTTTTGTTCTTTCAGATGAATTTTTTTGTTATTTTTTTAGATCATTAAAATAGTTTTTTGGGGAGACTGATTGGTATAGCACTAAATAAATAGGTTAGCTTAGGTAGTATTGTCATCTTTATTATATTCATTTGACTTATTCAAACGCACTTAATATTTTTCCATTTGGTTAGATCTGACTTTATTTGTGTGGAAAGTGTTTTGTAGTTTTGCTCATATAGTTCCTGATTTTCCCGTAGCAGATAGATTCCCATATATTTTATACTATTGGCAGTTACTTTAAATGGAATTTCTCTTTGTATCTCTAACTGTTGGATTTTGTTAGTGATATATAAGAATGCTGATGTTTTATGTGGGTTTATTTTATATCCTGTAACTTTGCTAAAGTTGTGGATTATTTCCAATAGCTTTTTGGTAGAATCTCTGGGGTTCTCTAAGTATACCATCGTATCATCTGCAAAGAGTGATAATTTGGTTTCCTCATTACCTACTTTAATTCCTTTAGTCTCTTTTTCATCTCTTACTGCCAAATGGTGATAGTGGGCAACCTTGTTTCACCCCTTATTTTATTGGGAATGGTTCCAGTTTATCCCCATTACATATAATGCTTACTGATGATTTTAAATAGATGCTACTATTTTAAGGAAAAGTCCATTTATTCCTATACTCTCTAGTGTTTTTAACAAGAATGGGTGTTGGATTTTATCAAATGCCTTTTCTGCATTTCTTGAGATAATCATATGCTTTTTTGTTAATGTGGTTATTGATATTGTCAATTATACTAATAGTTTTCCTAATATTGAACCAGCCCTGCATTCCTGCTATAAATCCTACTTGGTCATTATCTGGGGGATCATTTTCTGTATTCTCTTTGCTAATATTTTATTTAAGATTTTTGCATCAATATTCATTAGGGAGATTGGTCTATAATTTTCTTTCTCTGTTTTCATTCTACCAATACTGGTGGTTCTAAGAACTTTGTGGATCTCACTTAGGATGATTACATATTTTTATAGCCTTTACCTATATTCTAATTTTTACTGGTCTTAATTTTTTAAAATTGTAAACCTTATCCCTCACACTCCTGCAACCCTTACTATGTACCCAATGCTTTGCTAAGTAAGTACTGGGGATACAAATTTGAGCTAAAAGAACATGTCTGCTCTTAAGGTTCTTAACATTCGAATGGTGGAAAACAACAAAAGGGAGATGAAAAGGTGTGGGGGACAGAAGTGAGACAGGGTGAAGAGAAGTTACTCTTAAAAGCTCATGGTGATAAAGTCCTGAGAGTTGGAAGCACAGCTAAGGAGAAAATGTTAGTCCCATTTTAAAAATAGAGGCCCTGGAAGTAAGTCACTAATGGGAAAATGTGATGGGCATGGTGAAGTGATGTTTCAGGGTGAGTATTCCAGAGTAAGAAGTGCAATGAATCAAAATGGTGAAAACCAGAAGCATAGCCATGAGGGAAGTTGAATTTTTGTTTTTAAAAAAATCTTAGCCTTGAGCTTAAAATCTGTGTCTCCAAATTGTTGCTTTGCCACTGGCTAGATGTAGAATCTTGGATAAGTCTCATAGTTTGAGTTTCCTCTTCTGTAAAATGGGGATAATACTATTTGCCCTAAAGTACAATGTAAATGTGAGCCACCTTTCTCTTAAATTTGAATGAACAACTTTTTATTCTAATTGCAGGATAGACAATTGGGGGCTTTCTAGAATGTATTTATCCTGGAGAGGAATTATAAAAAGTTTTCTGTCTGATTGTTGGAGGGGATGCGGGAAAACTGGGACATTGATGCATTGTTGGTGGAGTTGTGAACGAATCCAACCATTTTGGAGAGTAGTTTGGAACTATGCTCAAAAAGTTATCAAACTGTGAATACCCTTTGATCCAGCAGTGTTACTACTGGGATTATATCCCAAAGAGATTATAAAGAAGGGAAAGGGACCTGTATGTGCACGAATGTTTGTGGCAGCCCTTTTTGTAGTGGCTAGAAACTGGAAACTGAATGGATGTCCATCAGTTGGAGAATGGCTGAATAAATTGTGGTATATGAAAATTATGGAATATTACTGTTCTGTAAGAAATGACCAACAGGATGATTTCAGAAAGGCCTGGAGAGACTTACACGAACTGATGCTGAGTGAAATGAGCAGGACCAGGAGATCATTATATACTTCAACAACAATACTAGATGATGACCAGTTCTGATGGATCAGGCCATCCTCAGCAACAAGATCAACCAAATCATTTCTAATGGAGCAGTAATGAACTGAACTAGCTATACCCAGAAAAAGAACTCTGGGAGATGACTAAAAACCATTACATTGAATTCCCAATCCCTATATTTATGCACACCTGCATTTTTGATTTCCTTCACAAGCTAATTGTACAATATTTCAGAGTCTGATTCTTTTTGTACAGCAAAATAACGTTTTGGTCATGTATACTTATTGTGTATCTAAGTTATATTTTAATATATTTAACATCTACTGGTCATCCTGCCATCTAGGGGAGGGGGTGGTGGGGTAAGAGGTGAAAAATTGGAACAAGAGGTTTGGCAATTGTTAATGCTGTAAAGTTACCCATGTATATATCCTGTAAATAAAAGGCTATTAAATTAAAAAAAAAAAAAAGTTTTCTGTCAGCACAGAGGTAATTGTTTTAGCTAATTTATGAAAAATTTCCCCAACAGATTTCAAGAAAGAGATTAGAGTTAAAGAGTTCATTGCCTTCTTGGAAATGTAGCTGTTGTAGAATTTTGCATAGGCAGAAGATTATATTAGTCATTTGGCTTAGGTTGCATTCTGTCCTACAGTTATAAAGTTTAATCCGTTTCCCTATTCTATCAGATTTTGCTTCCTACTATCTCTAGACCAACTATTACTTGTGTTTTTGTTACCCATTCATTTTTTTCCTTTTATCCCATCCTTTTTCCTAGTTGTTTTCTTCCTTTATATGATGCTATATGCATTGGCAGCCAAGAGAATTTTATAGCATTTTTAGTCTCTAAAGTTCTGTCAGAATAATATTTCAGAGGTCAGAAATCCTGTTAATTCGCTTTACTGTTGTTTCATGAGGTAGAGCAACAAAGCATAGAAAATATGACTGACCCTTCTTGATCTCTGTTAGTATAAAATAACCAAGGAAAAACAGCAATAGAAGGTGATCAAGGTAAGGTCAGCAGTTTTGTTATTGTGAAAAAAGATTCATGAATTGAGTGTATTTCTGAAAATGTATTTTCAATTTCAATAATTCTAGTTCTTCTGGTTTTGAGGAGAGCTGTCCAATATATATATCATCCAAAGTTGTCTTACTCAATCTTCATCCAGACAAATGGAAAAAAAAATGTCAGCAAAGGTGTACTCTCCCATTTTTCTTAATGGATTGTTGGTTTCATAGTCTATTTTTGACCTCATAAATGACTGCAGACTGGCCTCACTGCTTGGATAAAAACAATGAATCTTTAAAGTAACAATTCTCCAGAAGCAGCCACACAAACTTCTATGGGACACATAATTATTTTAAGTGATATTTAGTCACAGTTTTTTGCCTCTTCATCTTGCAAAAATCAAAGGAGGAAGCTTATTCTGCCCTAGATATCTTTAAATATAAGAACCTTCTGTTGAGTATCAGTATTAGAAATAAAATTTCTTTTTTTTTTTTTTTTTTTTTTTTTTAATTTAATAGCCTTTTATTTACAGGATATATACATGGGTAACTTTACAGCATTAACAATTGCCAAACCTCTTGTTCCAATTTTTCACCTCTTACCCCCCCACCCCCTCCCCTAAATGGCAGGATGACCAGTAGATGTTAAATATATTAAAATATAACTTAGATACATAATAAGTATACATGACCAAAACATTATTTTGCTGTACAAAAAGAATCAGACTCTGAATTATTGTACAATTAGCTTGTGAAGGAAATCAAAAATGCAGGTGTGCATAAATATAGGGATTGGGAATTCAATGTAATGGTTTTTAGTCATCCCCCAGAGTTCTTTTTCTGGGTATAGCTGGTTCAGTTCATTACTGCTCCATTAGAAATGATTTGGTTGATCTCGTTGCTGAGGATGGCCTGATCCATCAGAACTGGTCATCATCTAGTATTGTTGTTGAAGTATATAATGATCTCCTGGTCCTGCTCATTTCACTCAGCATCAGTTCGTGTAAGTCTCTCCAGGCCTTTCTGAAATCATCCTGTTGGTCATTTCTTACAGAACAGTAATATTCCATAATTTTCATATACCACAATTTATTCAGCCATTCTCCAACTGATGGACATCCATTCAGTTTCCAGTTTCTAGCCACTACAAAAAGGGCTGCCACAAACATTCGTGCACATACAGGTCCCTTTCCCTTCTTTATAATCTCTTTGGGATATAATCCCAGTAGTAACACTGCTGGATCAAAGGGTATGCACAGTTTGATAACTTTTTGAGCATAGTTCCAAACTACTCTCCAAAATGGTTGGATTCGTTCACAACTCCACCAACAATGCATCAATGTCCCAGTTTTCCCGCATCCCCTCCAACAATCATCATTATTTTTTCCTGTCATCTTAGCCAATCTGACAGGTGTGTAGTGGTATCTTAGAGTTGTCTTAATTTACATTTCTCTGATTAATAATGACTTGGAGCATCTTTTCATATGACTAGAAATAGTTTCAATTTCTTCATCTGAGAATTGTCTGTTCATATCCTTTGACCATTTTTCAATTGGAGAATGGCTTGATTTTTTATAAATTAGAGTTAATTCTCTATATATTTTGGAAATGAGGCCTTTATCAGAACCTTTGACTGTAAAAATATTTTCCCAGTTTATTGCTTCCCTTCTAATCTTGTCTGCATTAGATTTGTTTGTACAAAAACTTTTCAGTTGTATAATCAAAATTTTCTATTTTGTGGTCAGTAATGATCTCTAGTTCTGCTTTGGTCATAAAGACCTTCCCCTTCCACAGGTCTGAGATGTAAACTATCCTATGTTCCTCTAATTTTAGAAATAAAATTTCAACTATGTTTTCACACATAAAATCAATACTTTTTAAAAAGTCTTTTAAATTTGCTGGAAAAAATTGAAGAATTTTAACGAGGCACATTGAGGTTGGGACATGCTACGGGTATCAAAAGTATGCCCATGAGATAAATGCACATTTATTTGTAGCCTATGCCAGTCTAAGTTAGAAGTAACTGTCTTGTTGAAAAAAATATATTATGAGGTACGATGTATATTTTAATAGTTCATTGATGTAGAACTAGAAGAGACTTCATAGATGATCCTCTCTACATACTCTCCCCAATTTTACAGATGAAGAAACCTGAAGACTGGCAAAGTTTTATCAAAAGTTATATATATAAGCATTGTCAAAGGTAGAATTTTGAACTCAGGTCTTCTGATTCTGTTCTTAATGCTATTGCCATGTTGCCTTCTGTTCTTCTAATAAAGCTACACAAACTATTATAGGTATTTAGTATACTTTTATATTTAGCTTATCTTTACTTTTTGTACCAAAAGTTTACTTGGGGTCTTATTTGGAATATGCTTATTTTTGCCTGTGTTGTCTGCCTCAATAGAATGTATATTACTTGAAGGCAGAGATGAATTCATTTTTGTCCCATCTCCGGCATGTTAGTATAATTCCTGACATACAGAAAGAGCTTAATAAATATCTGTTGATTGAGCAGTTGTGATAAAAGCATGATTGTTCTTAAACCTTTGGCATTTTTTTTTTTCAGGTAGCATTATGAGGAGGTAGTGGAAGATAGAGGGAATAGTTTGAGTGTATATGTGTGAAACCCTAGGAATGAGGTTTAAATAATGAAAACTAATTTTTATAAATAGACAAACAAGAACTCACAGACCCAAATTAATGTTGGCTTTCTGGGAGTTTAAATATTTCTTCCAAGAATATCACTTTTGGAGCCTGAAAATTTTTTAAGGAATATCCAGAAAGTTAGGAATATCTGATAATCTGCAAATCTGGATTTGGATTTTGTAAATGACCAAAAAAATTTTTTCTACTTGGAATCAAGGCTGCTCAAGATGGGGAGGCAAGTTGTTTAATACTATTTTAGTTTAAAATCATGAAATATAGCTCAAGCAATGAAATTATTTTTTTGCCCCAGAAGGCAATTCCAAAAAAGTTATCCCAAAACTGTTCTGAGCAGTTGTGTTGCTGGAACAATATATTACTTTTGTATTCTTTTTGCCTCTAGATTAATGGTTGTATAAGAATTAAGAATTTGAAGTACAGATAGTATTAATGTGCTTGAATTTTTATTAGGGACTTATCTGAGAAAACTCAGAGAAGCAGAGTTGTTTGTAGCTGTCCTTCACAGAATCACAGAATTTCAGAATTATAAGGGTCTTTAGAAGTCCTCTAATGAAATCTTTATAGGAATCCAATTTTTCCCCTTAAAAAAAAAAACCCCACAACATAACATCAAATAAAATGGGAATTTCCATATACCTAGCATAACAGAAGAGCACTCTACAAGAAACTGCAGGAATAATAATTACTACCATTTACATAGCTGGGCATGGTGCTAGTGCTTCCCAATAATCTCATTTGATCCTCACAACTCTGGGAAATAGATGCTATTATTATCACTTCCATTTTACAAATTCAGAAATAGGGGCAGTAGTTAAATGATTTGCTCAGAATCACATTGCTAGTCAATGTTGGAGGTTACATTTGAACTCATATCTTCCTGACTACAGGCCCACTGCTCTAATTACTGTGTTATTATGCATAGATTGCTTTTATTTTAAACTGAATATATAATTTTCTTTTTTTAAAAAATTTATTTATTTAATAGCCTTTTATTTACAGGTTATATGTATGGGTAACTTTAAAGCATTAACAATTGCCAAACCTCTTGTTCCAATTTTTCACCTCTTACCCCCCACCCCCTCCCCCAGATGGCAGGATGACCAGTAGATGTTAAATATATTAAAGTATAAATGAGATACACAATAAGTATACATGACCAAACTGTTATTTTGCTGTACAAAAAGAATCAGACTCTGAAATATTGTACAATTAGCTTGTGAAGGAAATAAAAAATGCAGGTGGGCATAAATATAGGGATTGGGAGTTCAATGTAATGGTTTTTAGTCATCACCCAGAGTTCTTTCTCTGGGCATAGCTGGTTCAGTTCATTACTGCTCCACTGGAAATGATTTGGTTGCACAAACTGTAAAACACAAGATAATGTAAACCCAAAGCAGAAATCCTCATTCCCCCCTTTCTTCCATTGTATAGGGGGAGTCCAGGCTTATACCCTACATGTGGAAATCTATCCCCAAAATGAAATACTAGTATATAAACTTTTTTTTATTATAGCTTTTTATTTAGAAGTTATATGCATGGGTAATTTTATAGCATTGACAATTGCCAAGCCTTTTGTTCCAATTTTCCCCTCTTCCCCCTCACCCCTTCCCCCAGATGGTTGACCAATACATGTTAAAGTATAAATTAAATACAAAATAAGCATACATGTCCAAACAGTTATTGTGCTGTACAAAAAGAATTGGACTCTGAAATAGTGTACAATTAGCCTGTGAAGGAAATAAAAAATGCAGGTGGACAAAAATAAAGGGATTGGGAATTCTATGTAATGGTTCTTAATCATCAACCAGAGTTCTTTCCTTGGGTGTATGTAGCTGGTTCAGTTCATTACTGTTCTATTGGAACTGATTTGGTTCATCTCATTGTTGAAGAGGGCCACGTCTATCAGAATTGATCGTCATATAATATCGTTGTTGAAGTATATAATGATCTCCTGGCCCTGCTCATTTCACTCAGCATCAGTTCGTGTTAAGCCTCTCCAGGCCTTTCTGAAATCATCGTGTTGGTCATTTCTTACAGAAAAGTAATATTCCGTAATATTCATATACCACAATTTATTCAGCCATTCTCCAACTGATGGGCATCCACTCAGTTCCCAGTTTCTGTCCACTACAAAGAGGGCTGCCACAAACATTCATGCATACTAGTATATAAATTTTTTACCCATTAAGTACTTAAATACAAATTAAGAGGTGGAGGAACAAAAGGGGAAATGTTCAAACACCTGCAGCTTTTAGCTATCTATTTTATACACACACACACACACACACACACACGTGTATATATATATATATATATATGTATATATCTATATCTATATATTTTAGCTATGCAGTCTCAAGTCATCATTAGGTCAAAGCCAAATTCTTGTGAGAGGTCTTCTCTCAATTTATCCCATTCAGTGGGATCGGTTAGCAATAGTGCGATTGGTTAGCAATAGTAATGTCAAAAATAAGGGTTACATGTTTTAAACGTGTTTTAAAATGCATGGAAGGGATCAGAAGGAAGGTCAGGAGAACACACAGACAAGCAGGAATGTTTAGAAATTAATGTATTACTTATATACTTTTTTAAAAGCAAGCAGTTGAAAATGAGATTCAGTTTCATATACATTTCCTTTTTGTATGTTCTGTGTATATGAAAAAGTTCTTGTGTACATCTATGTGTATAAGTTCAAATTTAAAAAGACTTCTGTGAAGAACCAACTTCATCTATCTACAAGTGAAAATTAACAGCATCAATTCTAAGCAAAATTGAAATCAGTTAAGTTTTTCTTCCCATCCATCTTCTTTCCTTACTGCTTTTCTCCTTTGGGATTTTCCAACCTTCCTCATCTTATCCCTTAGGAGGTAAAAATAGAAATACTGAGAAAGGAGGCAAGTCATGAAATCAAAAGGATATTAAATGAAAGGGGAATTTATGTATCAATCCAAAGTTTTGATTTTACAAAGGACTTGAGGCCCAGAAGCATGAAGTCCAAGTCAACTTCCAACTTGTAGGCATTTATAAATAGGGCTAAAATGCAGAAATTGTGGCCAATAGTGGCATTTATCACCTCTCCTACTGCACTACAATAAATTAAGGAATTGTGAGTAAAATACTTTGTAAACCTTCCTTTTATAATATAAATGTAAGTATAAAATATAATAAAAATATAAAATTAATATAAATAAAAAAGTCTTAGTAAAACCAGCAAAAGCAGGTTTAGAAATGGTAAATGACAGTAAAAGGGAAAATAAACTGAAAGAGTTCAGAAGGAAAATAGGCATTCCTCATCCTAGAAAGGGTGGGAGGTATGAATACTTTAATTATAAAGGGAGAAGTCAACAAGACAATGAGTGTCTCCAGGGTGAAGACCGATTTCATTCCTGAATCTCCAGTTCGTCATTTACATAATAATTCCAATAGAGTACTGGGGGAGAAAGTTTTACCTGAAATGAGTTATCCTAAGACCACAAGGGGAGCTTTGGGAGAACAGAGAAGCCAGCTTTTCTTCAAGTGCCAGAACCTGACAAACCTCAAAACACAGGCTGTGATACAAAGAAGCTTATTCCCAAAAGAACCAAAATTTCGAAAGAGGAGATTTGGCTGAATGGGACCTTTTTGAATGCTGGTCAGGCCCAGTTCTACTACTGTAGCCAATCAAAGAGGTCTACCACGTGGTTTAACGGAAGAAAACCAGTTAACAGAAGGTAAAGAAATGCTCTCAAGCCTCCCCAGGGAATATCTATTACACACATGAGAGTAGTGAAAAACTCAAATAGATACACATTCCGGTAGAGGCACATATTGACTTAGAAAACCATAAATCAACATGTTGTATTTCATGTTTATTTACTTATTTTTAACATTTCCCAATTGCATTTTTTGGAACACCAACACATTTTTCCCATTTGAAAAAAAAAATCTACCATCCTTACCAGTTTGGCTGTATGTATCCCCAATTTGGAAGTCTTCTGGTATTCTGGGGAGGTAGAATTATCCTTTGCTTTCCCAGTGTTATACTGGGGAAAATCTTAAAGCAGACTCTATGGAATGGACACATAAAATCCCACAGATACAGGTAAAAATCACAATTGTTACCAACTATAAGGTTTGCATATTCAGTGGAGAATATTTCATAGAGTTTACAAAAAATGATTGCTTACTGGTAAAGATATTTCACCTTTTCCCTTATCTATTAGGAATGTCCTTCTGCTCTGGACATAAGCTAACATTGAATCACTGAATAGACTGAAAGAAGAATCACTTCCTGTCACAGGAAAGCTTAGTCCCTACCTCAGTGTTAGAGCTTTAGGAAAACCCAGAAGTCACCTCCTCATCCTCCGATAAGAAACCACTGTGCCAAGTGAAAGCACCAACATGATTCCCTAGTGAACAAAATTGATCTTGACAAAATTTTCTAAGTTTCCTTTTTTTAACACAAAATTTGCTAAAATTTTTCTATGGATCCATATAGCATCGGTGTGTTAAGTAAATTTCCTTTGGATCTTTATTTCAAAAAGTACCCAAAATTTCTCCCATTGGATCCCTGCTGCCAAACCCAATTAATAATAGGACAAAAGGCCTCATTTAGAGAAAATAGACTAGTGAGCTAAGAAGACAAAAAAGAAAGAAAAATAGCTGGGCTCCTCCCAACAAATCTTCTCTAAGAAGATCCAAATCACAGTGAGTCTTATTTCTAGTTTAGGTGACATAAGGAGAAAAAGAGGTCTAGAACACTAGGGATTGAAGACTGGCTAGGGGCAAACTCAGTGGTATATTGGTAAATACTTAATAACCAGATCTCTAGGGGGAAAAAGACAACAAAAAAAAACTTGCATTTTTTATACACATAAAATATACATGTAATCGTTTAAACAAATATATGTATAAGTACAATTTATATATGCAACCATTTTAAAACATACACATGTAAGTGTCCTTGCAAAGGACTCTCAATTTACAAATAAAAATAAAAGAGGAAATATTCTTTATTGTAAATTCCATAATAGTCACTACTCATTTTTGTATTGTCTCTTAGCTAAGAATGTTTACATTTTTAAGTGAAATTTTCTTGAAATACAGAAATGTTTGTTTCTATATTGTTTATGGCTATTTTAAAGCAGCTATGACAATGTGATGTTCTTATTACTTGATAGTCCTGCTCTACTGTATTACAAATCACAAGGATGCAGTTATAATTCCACAGTTTTTTTGTTTGTTTTTTGCTGAGGTAATTGGGAGTATGACTTGCCCAGCTAGTGATGAGGTGCCAGAATTGAGGGTAAGTGATCCCTTCTGGTCGATGCTGAAGATCCCTTCTGGTCGATGTAGAAGATTCTTTGTGAAAGAATTTGCAAACCTTAAGTTTGTGGTAAAAGGGGATTTATTTGCCCTAAGAAGACAGCTTTCTTTGTGGGCAAAGAATCCTGGCAGGATAGTTTTGCAAAGATGGGTTGACACTGAGAAGAAAATATTTTCATCAATGGGCAAAATCCTGTTATGATTTCTGCAAAGATGTCTGGGCATACAGTGCTAGATATATTGGGGCTGCTTTGATCTTTGGCCCCTGAGCCAGGGCCCAGTTATAGGATGAATCTGAGAGACTGATTTTCAATTCAATTCAAAATTGAATGAGATTGCTTATTTTGGGAGTTTCCTTTATGGACATGAGAGTGTGCCCCTTCTAGAGGAGAGTTTGAGACTCTGAATCACCCTTCCCCCACAGATTAAAGGGAACACAATTTACATCACTAGGAAGTGTTAAGTAAGTGTCTGAGGTCTGAATTGAACTCAGGTCCTCCTGATTTCAGGGCTGGCGTTGTATCCACTGCGCCACCTAGCCGCCCCCACATTAAGTATCAGGTATATCACAGTACCATAGCTATTTCTATTGTTAAAAGTGAATACCAATAATGATAAAACAAGAAGAGGAAAAAAGTATTATTACAATTTTTTGAGCTCAACTCAGAGATTGAAACTTTTCTGAAAGAGAACAACTCAACAGAAAAGTCAATTCAGTGACAATAGCTGCTTTATGTAGATATCCCTTTTTCTACTATCAAATATTAAAACAAAGAAGTGAAATCTCCATTCCCATATAAATTTCCAGCAGATATACTTTGCAAACCCAAACTATAATTATAGAAGTGTTTTTCAGACCTGATTGCAAATGCAAAGGAAATTTCCATATTTCAAAATTTGTTTAACTGTGCAAATAAGGAGTTTCTACCTAACCTTCAAATGGAAGTGATTAATCTGTAATGACATGCTAAAAGGCAAATATCAAGAGAAGAACCTAATAGACTTCTATAAATGTCTTTCAAGCAACATGTGTGGTCAATTAAAATCATGAGCTCATGGACAGGTATCAATATTTGGTAGTAGCTATCTCTGTGGGAAAAAAACATTTTCAAAGGTAAAATAAAATAGCATTAAAAGATGAACATGTGTAATCAATTTTGATGACAGAAAATTTCCGAACCCCAATTAGGCAAAATGTTATATCCCCAAAAAGAAATTCAAGTATTTGAATAGTATTCTATCTGAATCCTTACAGAAAAAGTTTGCTGACTCCTGATATATTTAATAACAAAAATATCATAAAGACAATTAACAATGAAAGGTTTTGAAACTCTGATCATAGATTACATGCTGGGTGTGAAATAAAACAAATTTTCATTTAAAAATTTTTTTAAATTTTATTAAAAAAATTGTAGATTAGATCACATAAGCCCTTAAAGGTTAAGTTTGAGGGTAACAGGACAGGGGATTAAAGTACTAAGATCTGCAAACCTCAATGTACAGATATGTTGTGTATGAGGAAGTTACAACAAGACAGAAGTCTATGTCTGTTTAAAAAGTAACAAGAAAAATATAGTTAACCAAGACAGTATAAAAATAAAAAAAAATAGGGATTAGTAAAATTAAAAGCAACAATTAAGAATTGGTTTTTATGTTTTTGGAAAATTTAATAAAGTTATTAAAATAATAGACAATGACAATTGGAGAATAAAGGAAATTCAGAAAGCATTTTGCCAAATTATATATTTAAAAATTATTAAACTAGAGGAAATGGATGAATATTTTTAGAAAATTAAATACCAAAATCAACAACATAAGTAACCCAGTATTAGGTAAAGAAACTGAACTACCCACAAATGAACTCCAAAAGGGGGAAAAAAAACCCCAGGACTAAATGGATTTAAAAGTGAAGTCTTTCAAACATTCAAACACCAACATTTTCCAACATTTCCAACATGACAAAAACTTTATGTAAAAATAGGCAAAGACACTCTTCAATTTTTTTTCTATTAAACAAATATGTCTTGATATCTAAATGAGACAAAAATAAGAAAGAAAACTATAGGGTAAAAATGTTTCATTAATTCATTCATTTATTTTTTCAATAAAGGGAAAGGAAGGTAGTAGTGGAAAGGAGGAATAAATGCTTATTTTTTAAAAAAAGGACCACTAAAAGAAAAAAGTAATACGATTTGATATAGAGGTGGTGGACCATGGATATGAAACACTACATATAACATCAGACTTATTTGATATATGCTAGATGGTTTTGCTCAATTCTTTGCTCCTCTTTTTGTTGTTGTTGTTATATATTATTAGGAATAGCTCTCTAACAAGTGTTGAGAAAGGAAGACAATGTATGTGAGTTATAAACAGAGGTAGCAATATAAATTTTTTTTATTAAAAGAAAAAAAATGAACATTTCTTTTCTTTTTCTCCAAAGATAAATCACTTCCTAACTAGTGATTCAAAGTGAGTATCTCAACATCAGCAATCAGTAAAATAGTAAATACAAGTATTTATTCATTTAATCAATCAACAAATATACAAATCTGTGTAAGAATATCTCAAAAGAAAGTTAGTTTTAAGGAAAAAAAAAAGAAGAAAGGAAGAAAGAAAAACTGGCCAATTCTTCTAGGATCTCATCAACTAGGATATCCAAAAGCTGCAGTTCCAGGTAGAGAATGTCTCCAGGAGTTCCTGAGAATTCTAAGGGGTCTAATTTTATTGACTCTTTATTATAAGTGGAAAATACGCTTTCAGAATACATAAGAGAAATGAGGTCGGCTATCTTGTACCCTCAGAATTTCAGGGATAATTTTTTTATAATAATTTTTTATTTTTCAAAATATATGCAAAGATAGTTTTCAACATTCACTTTTGCAAAAACTTGTGTTCCATATGTTTTCTTTCCTCATCATATCCCCTCTCCCCTAGATAGAAAATAATCCAATATAGGTTAAACATATGTAATTCTTTTAAACATATTTCTACATTTATCATGCTGCACAAGAAAAATCAGGCCAAAAAGAAAAAAAAACTAGAAAGAAAAAACAACCAAGCAAACAACAGCAGCAAAAGAGGGGAAAATATGTTGTGGTCCATATTCAATCCCCATTGTCCATTCTCTGGATGGAGATGGCTCTCTCTCTCCATCACAAGTCTATTGTAATTGGCTTGAATCATTGTTGAAATAGAATCAAGTCTATCACAGTGGTTCATCACATGATCTTGTTTTTGCTGTATAAAATGTTCTCTTGGTTCTACTCACTTCATTTAGCATCAGTTCATGTAAGTCTCCCCAGGTCTTTCTGAAATCATCCTGCTGATTGTTTCTTATGGAACAATAATATTCCATCACATTCATATACTATAACTTATCCAGTCACTTCCCAATTGATGGGCATCCACCTTTTCCAATTTCTTAACATTACAAAAAGGATTGCTACATTTTTTTCTTTTTTATGATCTCTTTGGAATACAAACCCAGCAGAGACACTGCTGGATCAAAGGATATGCATAGTTTGATAGCCCTTTGGACATAGCTCCAAATTGCTTTCCAGAATGGTTGGATCAGTTCACAACTCCACCAAAAATGTATTAGTGTCCCAGTTTTCCCACATTCCCTCCTACATTTATCATTATTTTTCCTGTCATCTTAGCCAGTCTTTAAAGTGCTACTTCACGCTTGTCTTAATTTGCATTTCTCTCATCAATAGTGATTTAGAACAATTTTTCATATGATTAGAAATGGCTTTAATTTCTTCATCTGAAAATTGTTTATTTATATCCTTTGACCATTTATCAGTTGGAGAATGGCGTGTATTCCTATAAATGTGAATCAATTCTTTATATATTTGAGAAATTAGAACTTTATCAGAACCTTTGGATGTAAATTTTTTCCCCAGTTTTTTTCTGCTTTCCTTCTAATCTTGACTACATTGGTTTTGTTTGTATAGAAACTTTTTAATATAATCAAAATTATCCATTTTGCATTTCATAATGTTTTTTAGTTTTTCTTTGGCCATAAATTCCTTCCTTCTCTACAGATTTGAGAGGTAAACTATCCCTTGTTTTCCTAATTTGCTTATCGTATCACCCTTTACATTTAATTCATGAACCCATTTTGATCCTATTTTGGTATAGATTGTTAGGTGTTGGTCAATGCCTAATTTCTATTATACTGTTTTCCAATTTTCCCAGCAATTTTTGTTGAACAGTGAGTTCTTGCAGGGGTAATTTTGAGGGATTGGGTGTTTTTTTTTTCTGATGCAATGAGTTAAAGGCTCCATTCCAGCTCTGTCCCCATACTGTTAACTGTCAAAGACTAGCACACTAGTTCCATTTAACCATTTACTTAACACCTATTATCTTTTACAAGGAGGCATTTGTTTTCAACATAGTAAGAACAAAAATAAATATATTTCCTCCCAATATCTTGAATACACATTCTCTCTCTAATGGTTCAGTCTCTGGGAAAAGCAGCCTTGGATTTACAAATTTTACATCCGCTTTGATCCTACATGTTGAACATGGTTAACAAATGAATCCTTTTCTCCAGTGCAAGAGGGATGGATTCCAAAGATCACTCTTCTTTTTCTAGGCTTTCCATGCTGGGCTGGCTATAAAAACCTAGTATAGTCTCAACCACTGCATTCCCTGAACTCTCAAACACCCAAATAGCTCTCCTGATCTTTCAAAATTCACAAGCTCATATTGGCTAATTCTTTTAACTAAAATTAAAAAAAAAAAAAGAATAAATATGAAAGCAAAGACCCAGAACCCTTATTTGTGGCACTTAACAGAATACCTGGCACATAATAGGAGTTTAATACATGTTTGCTAATTAATTACTGATTGATGTATCATATATAATCCTTAGAGAGAGGGCCCAAGGCCCCTCTGGTTACACTATTGTCTCCCCTCTTACAGAAGAGGACCACAAAAAGTCAGCTGAAGAGAAGGGGCAAACCAAGTCAGAAATGACTAAACAGTACCTTTCTGAATGCTTCCCAGGTCTTGCTCTGCCTCTAGAGTCAATCAAAGAGACTGCTGTTACCATCTAGGGATAGATGATAAAATCAGAACCAGTCTGAATGTCTATTAAATGTATGTTTCAAAGTTTCCTCAAGGTACTTTTATCAGTCATCACAATTCTCCCAGAAGCAGGCTCTCTGGCCTTTTCCATGTGGGGAGTTATGTCAACTGAGCAGGTTATGCCTTCTGCCTACATACCATTTGTCTGACAATAAGCTATTATCATAATCTTCATGGGGATAGGCTGGGGATTGACAATGAAATGGAATCCTAGCAAAGGAAAATAAGGGAAGTAAATGTAGAATTCCAGGATAGGATCAAGGAGCAGACAAAAGTTGTTCTTCATTCTACTGAGAGAGAAGAGCCGTTTTAAAAGTGACATCATATTTGCACCAAGAGGAAATTAGTTTTTCACCTAATCTACTTCATAAAATAAAATGAATATGGTGTTTCTTATTCTTTGACCCCACTGCCCAGGGACTACCAGGAGTAAGAACTCCAAGTGGAAGAGAGGTCTAGGAAAAGTAAGAGGTGTTATTCATAGACTTCAGGTTGAGGGAGATTTGTAGGACCCAGCAAGAGAATTTACTTTGGGTCACAGCAGAAGAGATGGGATGATAAGAACATAGGAAATACTAGAAATCTACCTTTTGGTGGATTTCAGCATGTGAAATTACAATAAAATTGTTCATGGCGATAGAGAAAACTATATCAATACTACTTATAAATACCAATAGTAAAATAGAATTAAAAAAACCCCAACAACTATAAAACTGGATGTATTAAAAAAATTCTTGAGTTACTGAAGAAAAATATTTCTCATTTGTATCTAATTGTTATATAGCATAATTGTAAAATCAATCAGATTAATTTTGTTATGTGAATTCTAATTGATTACAAACACTGAAACCTAATTTATAGTGTTCTTTTTATACATATTGCATGGATATCTGCTTAAAGCTTAAAAAATTAGAGAGAACATCAATTAATCTTAATAAACCAAGAAAGTTACACTTTTTTAAAACAATAAGATCAAAATCAACTAGAAGGGTATCCCCTCAAACCTATACAAAACCACAACACATTAATGTTGGCCTTGATCAATGGGTTATCTGTATTTATATAATCTATCTTTTCTTGACACCTCAGTGTCTAATTGATCATTTCTATTTGAATATACCACCATCAGCTTAAATTCACTATTTCCAAAATGAGACTTCTCCTTCTTTGCTCCCAAATTCTTTTTCTATATTTTGTTATCTATTAAAAGTTATAGTGTGTTTTTAACCTCCCAGGCTTGAAAACTTGGCAAATATCCAATTCATCTTTTCCCTTCACAATTTGTACTTTGGCAGTTATGCTGATTTCTCCTATGAATCGATTAATTCCTTCTTTTCTGTTCCCAAAAATATCTTCCTCACTGCTACCAGTAATCTATAAGATAGACCACTATAAGAGTTCATATCTTGATTGCAATTTTTCTTAACTTCAGTAATCTGCTTACTTCTGACACATGAATCTTTCTAAAACATTGTTATCATGTTACTCTCCAACCCTTAAACTTTTAATAGTTCTCACCCTTCTACCTTTCAAACCTTCCAAGATCCAGCCCACCTTGCTTCTCCAACCTATAAACTAAAATGTAATTCTTTTTAAAATATAATTTTATTGATCTTTATCACCTAATATCACCTAAACTTCTCCCTGTATTATTATATTTGTTTCTGCCAGGGAACCTTCCCTTAAAACAAATAATTTTTCAAAAAGAAGAAGAAAAAAATTCAACAAAACCAATCATTAAATTGAAAACATTTGACATTATATGCAACATTTCAAACCCATGTACTCTTACCCTTCTACTCTACAAAGGAGTGGGGAGAAGTGTTTTCTCCTATTTCTTCTTTAGGACTAAGCTTAATATTTATAATTTTACAAAATTCACATTTAGCTATTTTGTGGTTGTCATTCTTCCATTTATCTCGCTGTAGTCCTAATGTTTCTTTGTTCTGCTTTACTTTACTTTTCATTGATTCATCTAAGTCTTCCCATGCTTTCCAGTATTATTTATATTGTTACTTCTTACAGCACAGTAATGTAACATTACATTTATGTACCATATTTTGTTTAGTTTCAGACACTTACTAGCAAGTCACTTAACCACTGTCTGCTTCAGTTTTCTAGACTAAAATGAAGGAATAATATTAGCACTTACATCTTAAAGTTGTTGCAATGATCAAAAGAGATATTTAAAAAGCATTTAGAATAGTACCTGGCACAGAGTAGGTACTATATAAATACTTATCTAAATGCTTTGAAATATATGTATGTGTGTGTGTGTGTGTGTGTGTGTGTATAAAATCTTTTGATATTCTGAAAGTATATCTCTAGTAGTGGAATCTGAGTTTGAGCTGATTCTTGAAGGAATTTGGGGATTGTCTATGTGACAGAGATGGTGAGGGATTACATTCTGCAGGACCGGATGTTCAAAGGCATGCAAATCGGAAATGGACTGCCATATATAAGGAATGCTAAGACCAGCAGCCTAATTGGATTGTAGATTGTGTAAAAATTAGTGAAGTGTAATAAGGATGGAAAGGGAGGTTAGGGTCAAGATGTGAAGGGTACTAAATGCCAGAGGAATTTACAATAGATCCTAGAAGTAATCATAAGTGACTATAGTTTGAGTAAAACAGTGACATAGTTAGATATGCACTTAAGGAATATCACTTTGGTTGCTACCTGGAAGGTAAATTAAATAGGGAAATAAAGCAGGAAATTACTGAAATAGTCAGTAGAGAGGGTACAAACCAAAGTAGTTGGTGATTTGAATGGATGCCTTTCAACAAATTCAATTCTGTTCAATAAACATTCAAGCACCAATTATGCAAAAATACTGTGATCTGGGCAAAGAGGATAGGATAGAAAAGCACCAATTTTACAGTTGGAATTTATAATCTAATGGGAGAGAAAGGAAAATATAAGTTATGTAACATAATATAAAAAAAGCATGTGACAAATATCATAGAGCTAAAAGTGACCAAAAATTATTTAATCAAACATTTCTCATTTTACACTGAAACAGGGTTTCATGGAAAACACAATAAGCATTGGAAACATCATTCTAATTCTTAGAGACAACATACTTTCCAGGACAAAAGAGAAATCCAGATAAAAAGATCTAAGAAAATTTAGGAAGAGGAAGAGATCACCTTCAGCTAGGGGAATCATATGGGCTTTTAAGAAAGAGCAGATTGAGGTTCAGATAGTGACTTGCTTAGATGAGCTGAAACAGATGGTGAAGTAGGTTGAAGATATACTGATGGTCCCATTTTTAGAAAGTAATCAAAATATTAGCACTTACAAAAGGACCTTTCAGTTTACTGGAGTGTTTCTTTAACTTGTAGCTCTTGCTAAATTTGAAAAGTTATTTCAGAAAAACTGAATGTCTCTATACCTTTAAAAAAAATCTAATATATACAGCTGGATAAACAGTAAATTGATTCCTTTCCTTAGGGAAAAGACAGAACACTGGAACTTGTAGGTTCTAAAGTGTTTGAAGATAGTTAGGAATGACAGTTAGCTAACTAGAAAGAAGCTAACACTTTTTTCATCTTCATGGTAACTCTGTGTGATCTTTAATCAGTACTCTATTCAATAGTTTCAGCCTTTTATTGGATTACTTAGTTGATCACATTTGGGGATGAAAAACTTTGACATAAGTTTCTTTAATCAACCAGAGTAAGGAATAGGAAATAGAAAATAAGGACAATTTCCACTAACTGGACTACCTTCATAGTATCCATTAATGAGAACATGTTCAATCACACTTATAACTTTTAGGGTTCATTATTATTTGGTGGAAAGAAAAAGCAGCTTCAGCAGACAATATCTGAAGAAATAATGAAACATATTTCAGGAAGTGTGGGGCTTGTCAGAAAGCTTTACATGAAGGTTCTATTAATAAGATTTCACAAAGTGCTTGGCACAAATTTTGAGCCCACAGATATAATTATACATAAAATGACTTGTCCTCAAATCACATCAGGTGAAATCCAGAATTATTTTTACATTTTCAATTCTTTCAAACTGTATTTGACACTCAAGTTCTAAATTTTAATGGTAGTTTTGACAGGGGTGTGAAATGGTGTTCCCTTTAATCTGTAAAATTAACACTCTAAAATTGTGTACCCTTTGAGTTGTAAAGAAGGGAGATTCCCATCTCAGGCCCTCCTGGGAAGCATATCTCCCCAGACAAGCAAAGTGGTGTCATCCAACTGGGCTATTTCTAGGGCAAATCACCTCCATTGATAGCCAATCTCTATTCATATTCAGGCTGAAAAAGCCTTCAAAGCAATTTCATTTGAAAGATCTTGGTCTGATCAGCTCTAACTGTCCCTTACCCCAGCCCCCAGCCAAAATCTGCTCATATAATAGGTTTCTGTTTACTCATTTCTTTGCAACATGTCCAAAGCAGGACTCTGCCTTGTCCTTTGGTATAGCTGCCAGGATCCTGCCTGCTGAGAAACATTCTCTTCTCAGTGGCAGCCACCATTTCCCTAATAGGATTTTGCCACTAAAAAAGTCAGTCTCTTAAGAAAGCTAACTTCTCATCAATATTTTTGCCTGTAAAACTCTTTGGGTTCGTGAATTCTTTCACAAAGAACCTGCACCTCTGACCAAAAGGGGTTTCCACAACTCTGACTGCCACTAGAACCCCATCAGTTTGGCATAAAAAATAAAGAGTATTGCATAAAAAATAGGCCTTCCTTATTTTCATACATAAAGGTATATAATTCATGTTAATTCAATTTATATTAGTTCAACAAACATTTAATTCCTACTGTGTGCAAAGTGCTGGGGCAACCACAGAGATATAAATTCAAATTAAGTATATTCAAATTAAGGTACAAATTCAGTATTAAATGCTTTTGTGCAGAGAACTTTATATTTATGGAACTCTTTGGCTTTATAAAGCACTTATCCCACAGGTGCAAGTAGTATTAGTTTTAGTTTATAAATGAGAAAACTAAGGCTTAGAGATCTGAAAACTTATAGTTAAGTGTTGGCTCTGGAATATGATTCTAGGTATTCCAACTTTTAATTTCAGCCCTCTTTCCACTACTCAACCTTGATTCTAAAATCATTTTTGCCTGCATAGAATATATAAGCACAGTTAACATGGTATACAAAAATAGATTAGAGCCTTAGAAAGAGGCAAAACAAAGTGCTACGGATAATCCAAGGAAGTCATTCCTAGTCTAGGTACTGGGTTAAACAGAATATTTTCAATGTCAGTCACTCCAAGCTTAGTCTAATGGGAAGAGAGGAAAAGAGATGGATGACATCAAAACAGCAATAATGAATGATGTTACAAGATGATTAGATATTTCTGAGGAAAGACAAGATATCTACTGGGGGAAGGGAAGGGACCAGGGTAAGTTTCCTAGAGGAGGCAGCATTTGAATTGGGCTTTAAAGTATGGAGCTCAACAGTCAAAGATGGGGAGAGAAGGAATAGATTCAAAGAAGGTAGAACTCAAGTTGCCTGGTCTGGTGGTATAGTAAAAGAACTTGTGGATGCTATTCCTGAAATGCAGTTGATCTCCAGGTAAGATGTGCTGTTTCAGAATTATTTCAAGCGCTTTTTCGTTAAAGTGCCTTTCACACTTTGTTCTTTGCCTTTTTCTCAGCTGATCCTCTTTTTTTTTACTTTATTGCTTAAACTATAATTCTTACATTTTCTATATCTGATGATTATCCTCTGACCTTTCTCCCTTTTCCCACCGCATCTCCATCCCAAAGTACAATTTGTTTCAATTATTTGAATGGATTTAGATGAAGGAGAGGGATGAGACCTACTCTGCAAACAGACTTCAGAACTAGAAGCCATGTACAAAAGTTGCAGTAAGACAAATTTTAGCTCAATATAAGGTAAAAATCTAATAACTGGAATTTTTATAGAAATATTAAGTTTCTTGTCAATGAGATGTTCCAATAACAGCTGCTTGACTATTTCAGATGCTGTCTTGAGAAGGAAGGCAATAATTTGCAAATCCAATGTAGGTTAGTCTAGTTGGTCCCTTCCTACTCTAGGATTCTATGAATATAGTCTCTGAGCAAACAAGACCAGACAAATATCCAAAATAACATAAGATGTCAAATGCTATAGAAGTATGAGCAAAGTATTGTAAGAACACAGAAAAGGAATAGATTCCTTTGAGCTAAAAGGATTAAAGATTCAAAAAGGAGGGAAAAAAATTCAAACTGGACTTTGAAGAATTGGTAACATTTCACCCTTTAGATGTGAAGGCATTCCAGATGGAGAGGAAGAAAATATGTTTGGAAGTGGGAAAACATTTGTTGTGTTTGGGAAAGATAAGTAGCTTCATTCTGTTAACTATTGGAACCATTATAGATTTCTGGGCAGGGGAATGATGAAAGATTGGTACTTCAGAAAGATTTTTTCAATAGCAGTGTGGCTGGATTTGGGGACAAGGGAACAAGAGGAAGGGAAATCAGTTAGAAAGCTTCATTGGTATAGGAACTTTCCAGGGAAGGAAACCAATGTAGAATGGTTTCTTTTCTGCAACTGAGAATATTAGAGAAGTATCTAGAATACTGAGAAGTGACTTGCTCAACAGAAGTAGAATTCAGACCCAGGTTTTCTGCAAAGAGGACCAGAATTGTGCTTTGATCAAGGTAGGAAGGACCCTTTAAGAAATTTCCTTTAATTCATGCAGATCAACTCCTTCCTCTGCAACTTAAAGTTTTGGAAAGTTGCATATAGATAGTAAGTATTGGAACTATATGATAGTACAGGTGAAGAGTAATTAGGGCTTGTTAAAATGAAGTAAGGAGAGTGGGACATATGTAAGATGATACAGAATTAGAAATGCTATATTAACCTTGAGAGGCAAGTGACAGGTAGAAATAAAGGATGACATCAAAGTTTTAACTTTAATGGAAGAAATAATGATTGCTGCTAAGCAACAGAAAATCAGATGGGAGAGCCTGAGGAAAGAATAACAAATTTGAGGCATTTGGGCAAGGGGAACTAGGGAGTGATGTTAAACAGGTCATAAAAAGGGTGGTTTCAGAGATGAAGAAAAGGTCAGGGCTAGAGAGAGTTAATGTAAAGGGAGAAAGTGGAGAGAAAAAAAAACTAAGGGAATTTGTGGGACGAAGTCAGCATTTGGAGGGTAAACTGGTATAGAAAAAAGAACAGAAATAATATACCACATAACCATGGGAGGAATGAATAACTAAGAAGTCTTGGTATTACTGTCAACAGTGGCCAACAATGAGAGGTCAAAAAGAATCATGATTAAGAAAAAGCTTTTTTTTATCTTTTAAATGAAATTGATTTATTATATAACCAAGGGTTTCAGGAAACAATTTCATGAAACATATAATCCACATTTACAAAAAGTTTACCAGGAAAATTGTTGGGCATGATCAGAAAGGGAACACTGAGGAAAAAGTCAACTCTTCTTCCCAGTGAATAGTATTGGGGCTACATGAGAGATGGTATATATTTAGTACTGGAAAGAGTGACTAAGAACAGAGTATTTTCTGCAGAAGTCAAGTTTCCATGATTGCACAAAATTAAATGAATATGAGAGGAAGAGACATAATATGAAGAGCAATTTGTTAACAATGAAATAAGTCTGACTTCTTTCAAAAGTATGATGGATTTGATAGGAACAGCTTTTTTTTTTTTCATTTAAAATAAGTTCTTCTGCTTCTTTGATATATGGATCACTGAGTGAACAAAGGGATGTTCACTTTAAAAAATTCAAACTCAAAACAAGCATCACCACTTCTTTGTTTCCTAACAAATGATTCCAAGTCCTCCACCCTTACATAAGGTCTCATGAAACTCAGGTACAAATCCTGGCTATCACTATAAGGATATAATCACAACCTTTAAGACTCAGTTTTTTTATATGTAAGATGGAGATGACAGGTCTTGCACCGTATGGCATGCAGAAATGTAGTGAAATGGTTTTGCAAACATTTAAATGTGACAAATATGAGATCAGCAGCATTTTTTCCTGGAGCTTCTGATTTACTGTGCCAGCTTTTTTTTTTTTTTTTAAATTAAATTTAAAACAGCAAGTTATAAAGGAAAAAGGCTTAAGCACAGGATTAGACTATAGGTGTAACATAGGCCAGACGTGGTCAATCTGTTGGCATGTTTTATTTCTACTTTTTTCAAATTATAGGAGGGGGTTTTATTATGTGGATGGGAATGAGAAAGGGATTTATTTATTTATATTTTATTTAAAAAAAAACAAGAAAAACAGAAAAGGAATACAAAACAAAATGAAACAAAAGAGAACATTGTCTTGTGCCCAGCAGAACATCAGGGAAGAGGAAAGGATTTTTTAAAAAGTATCAACGAAATATTTATTAAAAGGCAAGAGTCACTTGGCATCTGCCTGGGTTTTGAATACTGCTTCTAACACGAGCTCTGTCACTTAATCAAAGACTGAGCTTTTTTATCAGAATAATAGGGATAGAGAAGCAACATGGCACAAGGAATAGAAGACATCTTAAAGAGTCTGAAGACATGCGTTTGAGTGACAATAAGCTGGGCACTGAATCTTCACAAATAGTTATAGCACTAGTGGATGGTTTTTCAATACACAAGGTAAAACACAGGTACAGACCCATTCTCCCCAATTTAATTATCTCCCTCTGAGAGCTGGATTTGAGAGAATCCAGTGACAATGTAAAGTACACTGCAAACTTTACAACATTAAATATGTTAACCACTGTTATTTAATAAATTTTTAAAAATGAAATTGTGATCTACTTCTTATTCCTCAGAATCAATAGTTTAAATAGATTAATCTTTTATAGCTGTACTGTCTTCATCTTGCCTTTCTCCTTTCTTCTAATCTTTTGTGGATGTTTTACCTTTACTTACTAGTGCACTTACTAGTGATCTGAGTGCATGTGGCCAACAAAATTCTGAAATGACTTCATGACAGTAAACCAATAATTTCCTATGGTAAGATACAATCAGTTATCAATACAATTATTATTATATCAATACAATTAATATTATACAATCAGATATCAAAGATATCTGGCACCACACCGTTTTCTTTGGTAAATGATTCATTACTTAGAAAAATAAGGTTTCTGAATAACCTACAACACTTTAGCCTCTTTGATTTTTAGTTTCTGAATTGTATTTTCCAACATCTTTTGCCATCTTCCCTTATGCTTTGAATGATCTCTTCATTGAAATTAAGTACTATATGCTAATAGGATTTGAAGGATGTTGCTATAGTATTCATAGAATTTATCTACTTCATCTTCTATAAAAGACGTCACCACTTAAGCTGTAATTATTATGATGGTGGTCTTTTTTGCTCATGCTCACTATGAGCACTTCATGGTAGATAAATAGGAAATGGAGAAGTCTCAAGAAGTATAAAGGTGCTAAATATGGGCTTTTATTTATTAAAGCTCAAAGGAGAATTTTGTGGAACTTATTTTGTTTAAATCCTTTTTGCTTTTGATAAAATACTGGGAGAAAAAATTATTACAACACAAAAATACATGTGTATTGATGTTACTACCTGTTTTAATGTTTTGGAGAACCCCAATGGCCTGGTCTCTGCCATACACTAGCAGGTGACCTAGGAGAAGAAGTCAGGTAATCTTTAAAGTCAGGTAAACTTTCTGGACAAAGGGTTTTTCTGTGAAGAAGTTAGTTTCACTACTTCCCTACCACAAAGAATTGTGCTGACAGCGGTTTATAAATTTTATAGCAAACTTTGATGTATTGGTGATCTCATCAGTGCAGAAAGTGCAGATCACAACCTATTTGTGTCTTCTCCATCAATGATTTTTTAAAATTTTATTAAAAAAAACAGAAAAGGAATAAAAAACAAAACAAAGCAAAAGAAAACATTACCACATCGAGCAAAACATCTAGGATTCAAAATATATTACCAATTCAAGAAATATATATTAGTGGAAGAAATTATATTCATGAGTATCCATATTTTCTTCAGTTCTGTGTAAGTTGTTCTTTTGTTCTATGTTGCACTTTTTACTTTATTTTTCCCCCCCTTTCACCTCCCACCATCCTCAAGCAGGCTATAGTTAAGGATATATTTATGTATACATATGTAGATATATATATACACTCACACAGTCTCTGTCCCCTGTCTCCCACATATCTTTCTTACTGCTGACTGCTTTATTCTGCTCCTTAACTTGTCTTGCTTAACTCCAACCCCACCCCCCCCTCATCTATAGATCCCTCTTATCTTCTTCCCTCCCCCCTTTATTTCCTTCTAGATTCTGGAGGGTATTATACCCTTCATGATATGTATGTAGTGTTGCCCATTTAACCCATTCCCGATGTGAGCCAGTTTTCAGAACTATTAGCCCTCCTTCTCCCTCTAATGCTCTGTGGCTATTCTTCCTCTGCACCTCATTTGTATAACATGATTACTATTGTTACCTTAAATTTGTCCCAATCATTCTTTTGAGCTACTCTTTTGTTGATGTCAATCTTAAATATATTCCATCAGTGAAATTGTGGACCTAACTCACTGACATCATTCAGAGATTCTCCCAGGTACACCCATAGATGCATTCACTCACTGGACTGACCAATTATAGATTGGCTTCTGGATGGCAATTTCTCTATCCATTTAGTTTTCCAGTATGGATAATTAGATTGAACTTGGGTATGACTGTTCTTCTTCAAGAGATTCTGAAATATTCCAGACTTGATAAAATCAGGTTGTCATCTGGAATCTGGAGGACCCTGGTCATCCACAGAAACTCCTCAACATCTGAACCTTGCCCAGACCTAATCTAGTGTATACAAAAATAAGACAAAATTGTCACTGTGCAGAGTCAGACCATGGATGGATTACAATAAAGGTAAAAATTAAATCAAGTTAGAAGAGATATAAAGTTGAAAAGGAAAGAAAACTTCATCAGCTTCAAAGTGACTTATTCAATAGAAAAAAAGGCAAAGATATTGGCCTTATTTATCATTACTCCTGAAAAGCTTTAACTTACATAAAGTCACTAGAAAATGAGGCCTAAAGTACATTGAAATTATCTTAGCCAGAAATTCTTCATCTCTTTGTCAAATGGAGAAAAACAGTATCTAAGAGCAATGACAGTTTTGACTAATACCATAAGGCAGCAAAAAGCAGTGGAAGGGAAAGTAACTCTACAGAAAACAGTGTGAGACCCAACATCACTTCAAAAGCATTCTAAGATGAAGCTGACAGGACAAACAAATAGATGGGAAATGGAACACATGTATAATATTTCTATAACATTCAATTTCTTTAAATCTTATTTTGTTGGTATCTTTATTTTTATATCACCTTCATTCATAAAAACCTTTCTCCCTTCTCCTTTTGTATTTGAGCCATCTCTTGCAATAACTAATAAACGAGAGGAAAAAACCAACAAAAATCTACCAATCAATGGTGTCTAATAGTAAATGCAATATTCCATACTCATAGTACTCCACACCTACAAAGGAGAGATGCAGAAGAGATGCATTTTCTCAACTCTTCTCTGAGATAACCTTTGTAGTTATAATAATAATCTTTAGTTTTGATTTTTTTTCCATTTTTCACTGGTATAGTTACCGAGTATATGTTTTCCTGGTTCTGCTTATTTAACTCTGCATATGTGATACAAACAATCAACAAGTATATATATTAAACATCTACTATGTGTCTGGAACTGGATGCTGGGGATACAAGTACAAAAAATGAAACAATCTCTATTCACAAGAATCTTCTTATTTCTAGTCACCTGATCACAAGGGATTCTAATAGAGGACATATGTGTGTAAAAAAAATATAGCATAAATAATAAAATTAATAGAAATATATACCAAGCTATTATAACAATTCTTCCTCTTTCTCTCAAGTTTTCTCAGATGAAAATATAAGGCTTTTACAAATAATTTTCCATAACAGAGACTGTATTAAAGAATTCAAAAGGTAGAGAATACCAAGATTTGTTCCAAAAGGCATTTGAATGGAGCAAAACAATCTTCTAAGTCTTTCTTCCAGGGAAGGCTATCTAATGCATATTTTAGGGTCATACAAAATTTCTTGATAAATGCAAACAGATGTTTTTGTTGACTGATAATTCTATTATCATGGAGGAATTAAATATTAGCTACTTTCTAAAAATGGGAAATATAACAATCATTGAGTTGTTAATATTTAGTCAGCTGGGCTGGGCTATTTTATTTTTGGGGGGAGTCTGTATATAGAATAAGAATACTTCCATTAATCAATGTAATCTTGAAGAGAAGGGCTCAGTGGAAATCCAAAAAAAAATTGTGAATTGTGCCATAGATTCCTGAAAGCATGGAAGTATATCTTGCGCCACACTTTGTTCCCTGCTGAGTACTTTGTACTCCATAACTATTCTATCATTGTGCTAACCTTTTAATCCCACCATCCTAAAATGTTCTCAAGAACCTCCAGGGACACCTAGATATTGTAATGGATAAAGCATTGGCCCTGGAATCAGGAGAACCTGAATTCAAATCTGGTCTCAAGACATTTAAAGCTTCCTACCTGTGTGACCCTGTACAAGCCACTTAACCTCAAATGCCTTGTCCTTACCTCAAAAAAAAAAAAAAAAAAAAAAAATCTCCAGCTTCTAAGTTTGATTACTCAGTTTTGAAAAGAAAAAAACGAATAAAGGAAGCAGCACCCTTCAATGATTATTAGTACAGGCATACCTTGTTATGGTATATTTCACTTCATTGCTCTTTGCCACTTTGCAGATATTGCTTTTTTTTTTTTTTTCCCTTTTTAACTAAATTGAAAGTTTGTGGCAACTTTGCATCAGATAAATCTATCAGTGGCATTTTTATACCATGTGCTCCTATAGTGTCTGTAACATTTTGGTAAATCTTGCAATATATCAAACTTTTTCATCATCATCATTATGTTTTGGTGATCTGAGATCACTGATCTTTGATAATACCATTGTTAAGTGCTTTGGGGAACCGCAAACCGTGCCTATGTAAGACAGCAACTGAAGTGGCAAATTTCAATATTGTCTTATTTTAAGAAATTACCTCAATCACCCCACCCTTCAAGCATCTACCACCCTAATCAGTCAGGAGCCATCAAAACTGAGGCAGGATCCTCCAGTAGCAAAAAGTGATGACTCACTGAAGGCTAAGATAAAAATTACCATTTTTTTTTTTTTTAGCAATAAAGTATTTTTCATTAAGGTATGTATAACAAAAAAATTTGTGTGACTCACTTTGTTGTGATATTTGCTTTATTGTGTTGTTCTCAATTAAACACACTATCTCTGAGGTAGGTATGCCTGAATTTATAGTACCTGGGATGGTTGGTGGGAAGAAGAACATATAAATAAATGGTACAGTGAGGAAAGAAATGCTGAGTCTTGGCAATTCCCAGTTTCCACTTTCTCCTTATTTGCTAATATTGGAACCTTGCTTCTTTTTCCCAATTGCTTTCTGTAAAGGAAAATAATTCTTGAATGAGACCTTTTTGTAAATGAATTATTTTGGTTTGTTTTGCTTTTCAACTCTTTTGGGCTCACTAGCTAATAATTTCCATTTTATTAAACAAAACAAAACACTTCCATTCTATTCAAAAAAGAACTTCCACTATTCTTGGATCAATTTCTATGCCATAAAGGATTCATTAATAGCTAGACAGTTGGGCACCAAATAGCTTTCAAGGCTGATGGAATCACAGATCTTCTGAAGAGTTCAATTCAATTCAATAAACATTTATTAATTTTCTACCACATGCAAGGCACTATATTAGAAGGTTACAAACAAATACAAAAATGCCTGGATCTTCCCTAAAGGAGTCTCCATTCTACTCAAGCAAAAAGCACCATGAAATAGAAATAATAAAAGCTGGTTTTCTAAGGTATATAATCACTACTGTAGGGAGTATTCTTTGGCCTACTTTCCCAGAGCCAGACTGCTATATCCCCTATTCAGGTTTCTAGGGGTACCTGAGAAGTCAGTAGGTATCTCTTCTTGACCACCATCATCTCTTCTTTACTAGATCTGAGCACACCAGCTGTGTTCTCCCATTGTTAGACACTACTAACTAGTGCTCCCATTCTATTTAACCACTTTACCTTCAATTAACTTTTTATAAAGGGTTACTTCCTTCTAAGATGTAGCAATAATAAAAGTACAAATGCTTTGCCTCAACAGTTGACGACAAGGAGGGGACACCCTCTCCTTCATGCCTCTGTTACTCTGGAGCATAGTGAGCTCAAAATGAACACACTTCTGATGTTTCATTAATCCCACCAAGTTCACATTCAGATGCAGTATAACAATTGGATGAGTCCTAGTCTTAGCTACAGTTGGGCTGACTCCT
Organism: Sarcophilus harrisii; assembly: GCF_902635505.1. Lineage (NCBI taxonomy): Eukaryota > Metazoa > Chordata > Mammalia > Dasyuromorphia > Dasyuridae > Sarcophilus > Sarcophilus harrisii. Next base: position 116,426,250 of record NC_045431.1, read on the forward strand.
GAAGGTTACTTCTTGCTTCTCTAGGCATCATGGTTTCTGGGCAGAAAGGAAAGGAACAGATGCAGGGGCCACAGACCAAGGTCTATTTCTCAGATCCCTCCATGAGAAAAAGACCTCAATTCCTCCTCTTAGCATATTGTGTCTCCTTGGATACCATCAGTAAAAAAGTCATACTACCAGAACACAGACAAGACTAGATCATTCTGAGGCTAACAAGCCTTTTTGAAGGCATGCTTGGCTCTGATTACACAGCTAACTGAAAGACCTCTTCTCCATGTGCTTAGCAAACAGAAGCTATCATACACAGACGAAGGCTATAAGGCACTTCTTCCATTTCACTCCAATATGACTTTCTCAGAAGCAAGGGCTCTCTGCCTCCAACTCACTTCATGGGAAGAATGTATCAGTTCAGCACCATGGTAAATCCTGGGAGGCAGGACCCTTGACACTTCCTTGGCTACTGCTCATACTCCTTTGCTACTTTATGGAACTTGATAAAACTTCTTCCTTCTCTTATGGTAAAGGCAAATTATTTTCTTCGAAATCCAAAGTCCACATACACTTCAAGAAAAGCCTTTCAGTGAATAACACTTCCATAAATACCACAATACATATTTGAATTCTTTATGATTCTCTAGGCAAAAATTTTTAGATTCAATGACTGGGACCTAGTACTAATCAAACTGTGTTTGTGTGTGTGTGTGTTGTTGTCTGCAATAGTTATTTAATGTATCAGAGCCAAATGAGATGTTTAGAGACTAGTTGATCTAGTGATTCTGTGGGAAAAATTGTTTAATTCTGTATTCCTTCAAAATACCAACAGAGGGCAATATTAGGAAATAGACAAATTAAGTAAACTACAACTCTACAATTAGTTTCTACTTTATACAAAAACGTGTGTGTGAATGTGTAGAACAGTTAAGTATAATTACAAGTAGCATTATAACAACATTTTTTGCTTTACAAAATGTGGGGATCTTTATTATACAAAGGGGATTACAGTACTAAAATTAGATTACATTAGAACTTTTTAGGAATATACATTTCATTATCCATATCTATTGGTTATTTCAAAACAAGGAAGATACCAGTTAAATTAACTGTGTTATCACCTTTAATGTACACCTAGGCCACCTAGGCCACTAAATTAAAAAAAATTCTTTTTATACTCTAAAAAAAGGGCTTTCATTATAAAACTAACTCTATTATAACTCTATCTCATCAGCTAGGGCTTTAAAATAGACAATGTACTAAAACTACAGGACACTTGCTTTCCAACAGGAGCCTGTCATTCAAGCAGTAGTTTTTGACTTGGGATCCAAGATATCCACCAAGTGGTCTATACTTAGATAAAGGAGTCTACAAATCTGGATAAGAAAAAAAAAATCACATCTTTATTTTCATTAATAGCTAACTGAAATTTAGAATTTTCTTCAATTACTTAAAAACTTTTTTTAAAAAGAAGAGTCTACAGGCTTTAAAAATTGCCAAAGGGATACATGAAATTAAAAAAAAAATTAAGAATCTTTGCCCTGATGAAAAGATTTCTAACATAATATCATTATTTTTAACTAATTCTGGATATTAATATATAATTAAAAGTATTTTAATTAACTAATTTATTAAGCAATCTACAATGTATCTAGGACTGGGCATACAAAAAAAGTCCCTATCCTTAAGGACCTTATATTCTATTCTAGCAGGAAAGACAGCATGCACATATTTAGGGATATACAAACAAGAGAGAAGATCATCTTTGAAGGATAAGGTTAAGGAGGCCAGGAAAGGCAACTGAAGGTTTCTACTTTAGCTGAGTTTTGAAGGAAACTATTCCAAGAAGTAGAGGTAAAGAAGGAGTTAATTACAGGTATGGAGAATAGACAAAGATAGGAGATATAGAGTGTTGTGTATGAAGAATGGCAAGCAGGGCAGTTTGGGTGGCCTATAGAGAGCATGGTGGGAAAGGATTTCAAAGATTCAAAAGGTAAGATATAGTCAGGTTGTGAACAACTGTAAATGTGAGAGGACTTTATATTTGATCATATAGGTAATAGGGAGCCATTGGAGTTAACTGAATAGGAAGGTAACATATAGTGAGACCTGTTCTTTAGAAAAATCAATTTGTAACTCATATAGAAGATGAACTGGACTGGTGGGATGCTTCAGATAGGAAGACCAATTAAGTTACTACAACAGTGCAGGTAATAGATAAGGGCCTGTGCTATGATTGAGGCTGTGAATGTGGAGAGAACAGGACATATGTGAGATGTTACGGAGGCAGAAAAGGCAAGAAGTGACAAGTAATTACATACATGGGGTGATGAAGCCAAGGATGATGTCCCAAACCTGAGTGACTGGAAGGAGAGTGGAGCTCTCAACAGAAATATGAAAGTTCAGAAAATAGGGATGAGCTTGAGGGTAAAATTAATGAGTTTTGTTTCAGACATGTTGAGTTTAAAATGCTTATCACATCTTAATCCTTAATCCAGTCCAATACAGGACTGGAGCTCAAGGGAGACTAGGAATGTATGTGGTATATGAATGAAAGACTCCATAGGAGCTGATGCAGTGATTAAGTCAAAAAATCCATGAAAGAGGGTGTAGGACAGAACTCTTGGGTGCTTTTACAGTTAGAAGGTATGATATATATATATATATGTTAAGTCATCAAAGTAGACTGAGAAAGAACAACTGCACAGTGCAGTGTCATGAAAATCCAGAGGAGAGACCATCAAGAGACAGTGGCGGACTAACAAATGATGCAGAAAAGTCATCTCCTGTGTTTACTGATATGCATGTATGTGTGTATGTGTATGTTTATGTATGTATATATAGATACACACACTATATATATACACAACTGTATATCGATACATAAACAGGTGGATATACACAAAAAATACACAGAGGAAGGAAGGGGGAGCAGAGTGGGGAAGGGGGAGCAGAGTGAGTCAGGAAGCACACACTAACCAGTTGTGTGATTTTATAAGATGTTACTTAATTTCTGGCCTTCCTTGTACTTATCTATAAAATCAAGAGTTAGTTTAGGTAACTTTCATCACTAGAAAATTCAGATTTGAGGGTAACCCCTACAGAAGAATTCACAATATCAACTCTGACAACCTAAATAAGACACTGTCCTCCTAAAGCCAAACCTATATTCATTTGCTATTTCCTCCTCATTTTATTAGTCCATACACTGCTGCCACTACAATTTCTAAATGCTACTATGCAGGACAAAACCCTACTCCCTATTTCTTTCCATCAGACATAAGTTCCTTAAAAGAGGAGAAAAGTCTGATGGAGGAAAGGGCAGAATTGGGTTATATCTCATTGCTTTTTGAGATGTCTAGGCCAAAAGACCTGCCATCCTCTAATCTATTTATATGGCTAGAGTTCATTTTGTTTTCTAAGAAGGACACAGAGATGGATGAAATGCCAGGAAGAGATTTGTACAAAAGAAACCAGGAATAAAATATGCTCAAAGGACTGATAACTATTTGTTTTATTTAATTTTAAAATCTACACACTACTGTGCAAAATGCCATATTAGATGAGAGATACAATTATATTTAAAAGTTTCAAAAATCTTTGATTTCATTTTTGTGAATACTTCAAGAAATTTCTCTCTACCAATGAAAAATGAAAGCTCACCATACAAATTTCTATTCCAGTGCTTCATCATGGTGCAATGGTGGCACAGTATGTATACTAAGATTATGTCAGCAAAGCAGAAATCAACATCTCTAGAAACATCTACCAAACTGAAAGGATTTAAGTATGAGTGTACCAATGAACTTTATACTTTAAGGATATGGCCTCTGAGGAGGTTTAACAATGTCATGATTTGGGGAGGTGGCCGCAGAAACTTATAAAATCTTTTACCAAGGGTTAACAATTTATGTATAAAAATAATTTTTAAAATTATACTTGGACATATTTTAAAGTTTTACTTGTAAAGTCAAACGTATGTTATACCTGCTTCTATAAAATTGAAGAATTTTAAGCTAACAAATATATATATATATATATATAAACACACATAATTTTATACAGCATGAAAAACTTTTTTTCTTCAAGTTAGTCTTTTCTCCCTATTCCCCTAAACAAAATGATTTTAAAATTTAAACTTCTTCACTATTGTGACCCAGTTCCCCCCTTGATGTTATATAAACAGTTCATGTTACCATGGTAACCACTCAGAAAAAAAAAAGATTTTCTGGGCAGTGATATACAAAGTGTACCATTTAAATTGTGTTTATTTTTCCTCTCTGGAACTGGGACACAATATTTTATTTTATGGAATTTCCTCTTTCAGATGGTCCCTAGAGAAAAGACCTAACTGGACATTTTGTACTACATTCAAATATTTTATGATTTACTTTTGACTCACTTTAGTGTTGGTCCTTTACACATAAAGTTTCTGAAAGTACCATTTCTCCAATGAGTATAATCTTATAATGGTACCCAATGCTATATATATACATTTATATGCAGATTTGGCCTTATAATTTTATAGAGCACTGCTTGGGAAATTGGACTTTTATCTCTATATTGCACTGTACAACAAACAGAGCAGGTGATTAACAATTTGCTAAACTAATTGTTTTCTGAAAGCCTTAGCAATACTGTTTCATTAAAGCAAAAAGACTGGCCTATAACTGAAAAGGACACACTGACAAATTCTTTAAATTGTAATTGTTTCTCTGTTATTTCTTCTGCAAAATTGTATTACCTTTTCTAGGGAGGGTGGGAGTGGGGAAGTTGTTGTTTTATATTTCAAAGTATATTTTTGAGATATATAAATAGACCAACCCGATCAAATATAGCCTTAGTTCACAGGATCTTTTAGACTTTATTTACTTAATAATAAATTGTATGTATATAACCTAAGGGTAGTCTGAAATATTGATTATCTTTCAATATCGGAATTTATTCAAAATTCTTTTATGATTTTTAACCATTAAAATAATGAGGCTAACCAATGATTCTCATCCTTTATTTGAATCCCTTCTTATTAATCACTCATTTAACATCTTCCTCATGAAAGGAGTATTGCTTAATGATAAGAAGTTGGAGTCTGGAATTTCTAAGGACTTTGATAAAAGATTTTAAATATTACAGTGGGCATGAATCATTATCAAGTCAGCTTTCATTTTGACAAACTATGACAAAACCCTGCATAAAGTGGTTTGAAAATCCTGCAGAATTATTAATAATTTGCTTCTCCAGTTAGAATTTAGAACTATTGTTTCTACCTCTCATAATAAAGTCAATGGAAAATACTAGCATACCCTTTTATTAGTTATTGTAAGTAAGCTAGGAAGCAGGGCTAAGATTTAGTTCAGTCATTTTTTTTCAGTTATGTTTGACTCTGTGACTCCATTTAGGGTTTTCTTGGCAAAAAATTGTAATTTGCAATTTCCTTAGTTCATTTTACATGGAAGGAATCTGAGACTAGGTTAAGTGACTTGCCCAGAGTCACATAGCTAGTTCGTATCTGAGGCTAGATTTAAACTCAGTAAAATGAATCTTCCTAATTCCAAGCTCAGCAGTCTATCCACTGAACTACCTAACTAAGGAGTTACCCCTAAAAAGCTTAGCAGTCAAGATTAAAGACATTTTTAAGAATTTAAGAAGATACAGAGATTTCTATCCATTTCTGCTGTTTTAACAAGTATTTACTAGTGACCTATATGTCTGGTACCACAATCTTCTAAGACAGAATATCCTTTTCAAATAATAGTACCTTCTGTAGAGGATCATTTTATTGAATTGGACTGTTACTTATACAGTTTTGATTTATAAAACACACACATACACACACAGAGCAAAGGAGAACACAGTGGGGATATTTTCTACCAGAAATACAACATTTTATCATAGAAGGAATCTCAGCATCTATCCAGTTCAACCCGTAACTAAAAGAATCCCTACTATAGTATACCAAGAAGTGGTTATCCAATTAGTTGGCTCTATCTCCTTTTTCACTCTCTCCATAATTTTAAATTCATCTAATGAGGCAGAGATTTAAGGAATATTGATAGTTAACAAAGGGCATAGAAGCTATTCTCTGAGGGTCCAGAATTTCTATTTAAGCCACTATTTAGTATAAAAAAAACAAGAGTGGATTTGTCAGACATTGTATAGGATTCTTTCTTCATTCTTTTTCCTACAGGCTTTTTTTTTTGTGTGGGGACGGTGGGGGAGGCACTTTAAAATACTTTTGTAAAAGGCAAAAGGACTTACTATTGAAAGATCCATAGATATTAGAGTATTAATTCCTAAGTTGGGATGTTTAAAAAGTTAGAAGAACAAGACATTATTTAAGATATCAGTTTTCTTTCTACTTTAAAAAATTGTTTCTATTTTTAAAAGTTTATCCCAGACTTGATTTCATTATGCCATGTTCTCTTCTCAGATATAAAAAAACAAAATGAAAATAATATAAAGGGCCTCAAAGCTATGTTATTCTGACCCCATTAAAATTCAATAAACATATATTGAAAACATATTATGCATAAGGTTTAGTACAAGGCATAACATTTAATCTTTTATTTTGCTCAAAAAATTGTTACCCTTCCCCTCCAACAACAAAAAACATACCAAGAAATTAAATTCTCATAACATGCATAATATATCCAATCCACTTAACCTTCTTTCTCCCAATGTATAACAAAGCTCTGTAAGGATGCTCACTTATTATGTGCAGTACGAACACATATACTCATTTCCTTCCTCTCCTTTGGCTACTTTCCCCTTTCTGTTTCCTAAGAATTAACCTGTGCCCACATTTATGTGCAGCCAGCTACCAGACATAGTGTCTGAATTAAACTAGGTTCACTGGAAACTGCAAGACTCAAATAGAATGGACCCCATAGAATCTGGCTAGGGTTATCAGAGATTGTCTTACTTCCAAATGGATTCTAGTCAGTAAATCAACAAAGCAAATAAAATGATAGAATAGTACAGTGGATTTCTAATAGTTATTTAAGAAGGCAGCATGCAATGGGAGAGATCTCAGAGCTAGGTTTGAATCACATCTCTATACCTTACTACCTGTGACTTTGAGCAATTTGACTATTTTCAACTTTCCACCTTTCCTCCTTTGTTTCCATCCACTAGTACCCCCTACCTTAGTTTTTATTTACATTGCCTCTTTAAAAAATATACCTTAGTTTACATTACATCTTGCCAAGACTACTTCAGTGCCCTTCTAATTAGTATCCTTGTCTCACATCTCTTCCCCATTCCATTCTATCCTCCCTTTGGCTATCAAAATGATGTTCATGTATGACGGATCTGCCTATGGTACCTGGCCTTCCCAAAGCAAGCAACTCCAAGGCATCCTACTTACCAACTCTCAAATTTTGAGATCCTACTCAATCCCTTCATTTTGCTGATGAAGAAATCAAGAGACGACAGCAAGGTGGTTTGTCTAGAGTCACAGAGCTAATTAGTGGCAAAGACAAGACTAGAACACAGGTTGCTTGACTTGTAGGTCACTAATCTTTCCATCACACAAAACTGGACTAATTTATCTTAGCAACCTAAGTTGTTTTCCAAACCTATCAAAATAATATTCCTAAAGCCCAGATCTTAATCATGGCATTGCTCTAATCAAAATGCTCCAGTGGCTATCTCTTGCTTCTAGGATGAATTCAGGATCACAGTTCTAGCAATGGAGAGAACAAACTATCCATTTAGATCACATACTAGGATTCCTCAGAGGAAGGATATGAAATTAGGTACTCTGAGTCTAGTCAGTGCTCTTTCCACTGTAGCACAATATTAACTCAGACAAGTTTGCCATGGAAAGTTCTTTCTATTGTGGCTCCAACCTGCCTTTCCAGACTTTTTACATTACACATTGGCTCCTTCATGTTTTGCAGAAACTAGCCAAACTGGCTCACACATATGCCATTCTGCTTGCTGCCTCCTTTCTGGGTCCTGGGATAGGCTAGACCTCCTCCCTGGAATGCATTCTCATCTCACCCTGTTTCACACAATTTTACATTCTTTTAAAGCTCAGTTCAAGTATCACATCCTACATGAAGTCCCTAGGCACATCTCCTCCCATCCTCCATTACTTTATACAAATTTTGTATCTATTTACATATGTATAAGATTTACTCTTATCCCAAGCCAGAATGTTGCTTCTAGAGGGCAGGGACTATTTCTCTGTCTTTGAATCCACAGTACCTGGCATAATGGTGATTTACAAAAATTTTATTGATTGGGAATATCTAAGAAAGACCAATTTTGGAAATAGCAAGATGTTAATGACAAAAAGAAACAAAAAATTTTCAAAGTCCCAAAGAAAAAATATGGTGTTAATGTGGCATTGTCCAAACAAAAAAAGATAACATGGAAGTATTTGGTCATTAGAAAGTTATACTCCATATAGAAAGTGAAGACAGGTTTTAAATATTACTATAGACCAGTGGTTCTCAAAGTATGGTCCAGGGACTTCTGGAGATTTCTGAGATCCTTTCAAGGTTGAGGTCAAAACTATTTTCATAGTAATAACTAAGATGCTATTTGCCATTAAGGTACTCCTCCCTTTTCCAACTACATTTCTGTGTGAGAATGGATTTTTTTTCCCATAGAATTAAACCAAAACAATTTACTACAACAGATTACATGCAAAAACAGATGAGAATCCAGAGAGCAACTAAATGGTACAGTCCACCTCAGATACTTAACATTTACTAGATGTGTGACCCTCGACCAATGACTTAAAACTAATAAAACTAATTGTCTCAAAAAAAAAAGATTAATGAGGAGAATCTGGCTATTTTCTATTAAGCCAATCATTAAAGAGATTTATGAAAATATGTAAAACAATGTCAATCTTTTCACTAAAATTTGTTTTGGAAGTTATTTTTCACAAAAATGTTATTTGAGGTTTTTTTTGTGTATTTTTTTTTAATTGATGAGTTTTAGTTTCTATCATGGTAAATATCTCTCTATATATCTATCTATCTATCTATATAACCCATATAAACAAAGACCTCAATAATTTTTTGGAGCATAAAGTCCAGAAGAGACCAGAAAGTTTGAGAACCACTGCCCTAGAGTTTACCCTTAAGCTCATTTCAGGGGTGAACTGACATTTCTGAGCCTACAAAGCTGAGGCACTAGACTTCTTAAAAACAACAAAATACAAACATTTTAAAAGGTACAAAGTGAAGTTTCCTCAGTAGCAAACAGAGACAGAAAACTTGGAACTTACTTCCAAGGTCAGCACTTTGTTAAGCATCTAAGCATTACAAAGCTGTATGCCTATTAATAATAGGCATGCCCAGTGCTTAGTACTTGTTGATTCCTCAACTCCTTAAAGAAATATGCCTAAAAACAAGGAAGCACAGAAGAGACACTCAAAATGTATATGTGTCAAGTTAGCCTCACTCATGATGATAGACTACACAACTGCTGGCTGCTGAGAAAGCTTGGCTGGTTTATTAAATCTAATGACAATTCTTTAAATCTCAAATTTTCTAATAGAGAATTAAGAAATGCAGAGTTTGTATTTAACAAAGCACTTCACTTACTCAGGATACATACTAAAATGTCTTAGCTGGAAGGGACCATTTATCTGGTCCACAACCACTAAATTTCGAGCTCTTTCAAATTAGGGACTGTGTCTTGCAGCCTCTGGTATCCCTCATGCTTAGTACAGTACCTTGCAGGTAGTGGTCAATTCATAAATCTTTACTGACTGATAAAGTAACTAGTTCAACTCAACATTTATAAAGCATCTATCAGCTAGCATTGTGCCAAACTAAAAATAGAAAAAAAAAAAGGCAGTTTGCCTTTTAGACTTGACTTCACACTGTTTTCTTCCATAGATCTTACATTCCAGTCCAACAAACCTACTTGCTCTTCTTTGAACTCAATATTTCATCTTTTGCTTCCCCACCTTGGAAGGTCAGTCCCCAGAGCACTTATCCCAATTCCAGGGATTCTTAGCTTTTTTTTTTCAAGGTTCGGGTCTTGTACCACTTTCTAAAATAAGTCTTCACTTTGTGACACTGTCTCAGTGAATTCTGGTAGGGTCATGGACCCTCCAAATATTCTTAAATGCACGATTAAAATACAGGATTACAAAGAAACTAATTATATTGAAATGTAGTTATTAAAGATTTTAGAACTGCTTTGTAAAGAAGCCATTTGATTCCCTTTCTCAAAATATTATATTGTGTTCATTTATGTCTGTACATATTGTATCTCTCAGTAGAAACTGATGAAATTTTTGATGGCCTTAAAATGTACAGAATGCCTTACAAATTATTTCATTTGACTTTCACAACAACCCTGTGAGGTAGACGATATTATTATTCCCATTTTGCTGATAAGGAAATCATATAAATGATTTGCTGTGGGTCTGGCATTAAATGTTTGAGGTAGAATTCAACCCAGGTCTTCTACAAACCAAGTTTAGTGCTCACCTTCGCTTTACTAAGTAAATTCTGAGTTCAGGAACTGTTTTTAGTCAGTGTATTCTACCTGGAAGAGTGTCTTTATCCTAGTTGCTCCTCAATAAATGTTTACTGAATTCCACATAGAGGCACACACGTATGGCAATGGATAGCACAGAACTTGGAATAAGGAAGACCTGAGTTCAAGTCCTCTCTTAGGCATTTATTGTGGAATTCTGTTTTTCAGGGTCCAGTTTTTCAACCCCACTAAGCTCCAGTTCCCTCATCTGTTTAAAAAAAAGGTGCTGGGTCTGTGGTGAAGATCAAAGCTGTTAGTGTAAGGTGCTTTATAAATGTTAAAGAACCAGATACATGCTAGCTATTATTACTATTATTAGTACAACATAAAGCAAAATGGGATATATACAAAGTGAAGATCCGGACAAAGTGCTGTTTTGTTAAAAAACAAACAAACAAAAAAAAAGACTCTATTAAAATTTAAGTAGGGAGAAAATTTCAACTGAGGATAGATATCAATGCCATCCAAGCTGAGCAGAGAATGGAACAAAATCCGATTTCAAGCAGTTCTCCTTTCACATCATATGACCTAAGTTAACAAAGCAGGAAAATGATGACAATGTTTAAAAAAAAATTGGACATCTGCAGATGCCATCAAATCACCAACCTAGGTAGATTTTTCAAATCCCTGCCAAAAAAAAAGTTTTATTCTCAGGTTTCTCAGGTGTCGAGTTTTGGACTCCAAGTAGATTTTTTTTTTTTTTTTTTAACGTTGTTTGTTTTGCATTTCAATGACTGGAATAGGAGCAGCTTTTAAATTTCCGGAGACAAGGATTTCGAAGAGCAGAATATTGGCTTATAATTACATCAGGCAGACATATGCGAGTACCACAGTCAACATCTGAAGGAGACCCCTTGGGCTTCGACTCACTCCTGCGGGGTTTTCTCCACCCGGAAAGAACAGAACAAGCTCTGTCTCAGGTGTTTGGGGAGGGGGACGAGCGTTTCCCTCCATCCGCGGACGCCCGGTGACACCTGCCGGCCCCTCGCCGGCTCAGAGAGAGAGTTTACACGCCGGGAACGTCTCCCCGGGGGCGGGGAGGAAACTATTTGGACTCCAGGCTCCGTTCGCAAGGCCGAGGGCAAGTCGGGCGGAAGCGGAGAAAGGAGAGGGAGGGGGCGGGGGCGGGTCTGGGAACAAACTCAAAATCACTATCTCCGCCCGCCCAAAGCAGGGGCTGGGCCCGCGAGCAGTCCGCGCCGGGCGAAGCCCCAAGAAAAGCCGAAAAAAGCCCAGACAACTAGGGGATTAGGGAGAGGGCGCCTACCTCCCGAACCGGCAGCGCCCACGTGCTCAAGGAGCCCTCCCCCCGAGGGAGGGGCTATGGGGCGCGGGGCCGAGTCAAGGCAGGACGCGCGGCATGCCGGGAGCCCCGGGGCCTCGCTGCACTCTGGGAACTGCAGTCTCCTCCGGCCTCGCTCCATATTGAAGGGAAAAAGGGGCCGCCAACTGCTCCATTTTACGCCTGGGCAGCGCCGCTCTGGATCTCCCGGCGGGGAGGTCGTTCGTCAGCAGAGTGCAGCTGGAGTCCGGCCGGGCTCCGGACCACTCGGGAGGGGGGCAAAAGGGAGCGAGGCGGGAGGATACCGCCTCCACAAGCTAGCCGGCTCGCCACCCTAGACTGAGCAAAGGGGCGGGGTGACAGCGCTTCTCCTTTAAGAGGGGGCGGGGCAGAGCCTGCCGTTTGTCCTCCCCTCCTCCTCTTCCTCCTTCCCTTGTACTCTAACCTCCCCCAGCCACGAGATGACTGACCAATCACCGGGGTAGCCGGAGGAAGGCGGGAGAATGCGAACCCTTCTGTCCGGCGGGAGGGGCGGGGACCGAGCCTTATAAGGGCCGAGCCCTGCGCAAGCGCAGAGGCGTCTGCAGTCGGAGGGGAGGGGGGGGCAAAGAGAGAGAGAGCGAGCTACACACACATACATACACATACACACTCACACCCCGACACTCTCACACTGGGTACTTAGGAAAAGTGGGGGACGAGAGGGGAGACGGTCAGTGGAAGCCAAGCAGCGAAGGGAACCGGGAGCAGATTGTGAGCGCGAGGGGGACGCGGAGCCCGGCAGCCGTCCGGGACGCCCGAGCGCCGCGTCCCCGGCGGCGGCGGCACGGCCGGGGATCCCAGTGTCGGGGCGCTGAGGGGGGCAGCTGATCTCGCTCCGCCCTAGGACGTGTGCCCGCGGTGGGGTATGTGAGGGTCTCCCCAGAGGGCAGGGGGCGGAGGGAGTCAGTCGGCTGCGCCCCTGTGAGGGGCGGCGGGGTCTGCCTCCCGGGCGGCCCGGGCGGCCGCGGCGGTGCATGTGTGGTCGCTGGATGCGGAGGAGGCGGCGGCGGCGGCGGCAGCAGCAGCAGGATGTTAGGGCAGCAGCAGCAGCAGCAGCAGCAGCAGCTGTACCCGGCGGCCGGGCTCCTGGCCGGGGAGCGGGGCCGGCTCCTCTCCTGCTACGTGCAGGACTACCTCGAGTGTGTGGAGTCCCTGCCCCTGGACATGCAGCGGAACGTGTCCGTACTGCGAGAGATAGACACCAAGTACCAAGGTGAGTGGGGAAGCAGGCCGAGGGGCGCTCCCGACTCGCCTCCCCGGCTGACAGCCCCGCGTCTCCGGGCTCGGGGCACTTCGGGGGAAACCCGGGCGCTCCCTGCAGCTTTGGCTGTTTCTGGCAGAGAATCAGCCATTTTATTAGCTGGGGATCGCTCCTCCGGCTCTGCCCCCAGAGAGGAGGAGGAGGAAGGGGAGGAGGAGGAGTTGCGGGCGGGCCGGCTGGCTCCGGCCGCGGGGACCGGAGGTGTGCGGGCTGGGGGAGGACGGCTCGGCCCCAGCTTCCCCTGTCCCCTACAGGCGGATGCATTGGAACGTGCTGGGTGGGGGAGTGGGCCGTGGGGGCGGGTCCCGGGGAAGGCCCTCCCTCTCTTCCCCCCTGCCTTGGGATCTCCTTTGCTCTCGCAGCCCCGGGGGAGGCGGACCGGTCCGGGGGCGGCTGCTTTGCTTTGGCTCAGCTCCTTCCGCCAAACAGTTAAAAGGAGGGAGGGGCTCAGCGGGGGGTGGGGGCGGTGAAGGGGAGTCGGGTGTCTGCCCTGGAGGGGGCGGTGCCTTTAGTAACGCTGGGGACGCGAAGGGCGCGCGCGCTTTAGTCTGAGTGACTCCTGGGGTGAGGGCAGCCCCCGGGCTTGGGGGGCAGGTTTGCCCGGTCTTCCACCCAGCGATCCCCCCGTACTCGGAACCAGCGGCGGGGACGCTTCTCGCAGCTGGCGCGCGCCCCGCGTGTGGCCTGGGGCTCCGCGTCACTTCCGGGTGGGCCGGGCTCCGCGAACCGCCGAGGGTCTGGCGTCTCCGGCTCCTAGCGGTGTCCGGGAAGGCCCGAGATTGAGGGTCGAAATGTGTGCGGCCAGAGGCCGTGAGCAGCCCGTGGTCCCTGCCCTGGAGGAGACCCGTTACTGCCCGCGGGGCTGCCCCGGTGGCGGGGGCGCGGCTTCGATCCCGGAGCCGAGCCTGCTGCAGCCTCCCGGGAGCCCCCTCTGGGCTCCGCCCCCTCGCCTTATGGGGTCCCTGCCCGGGCTGGGGTCTTAGTCCCGGAGAGCGGGCTACGGGAGGGACCCGGATCCGGGAAGCGGAGACTTAGGTTGGCACAGTGCCGGGAGGGGGGGGGGGGCTGTAAACTGGGAAGGATCCATCAAGGCTGCCTCTGCCCCTCAGCCGCCTCTTGACGCTTCCTTTTGCCCTCACCAAGACTACTGACTGAAAGGTCCCTTGTTTCTATTTCAACCTGTTCCTGTACCTGCGCCCTTCGTTCCCTATCCTCTCCGGTCTTTTCTCTCTAGCTATAAAAATGATGAGCTTCCCGAAATCTGGAAGGAACTTTTCTTTGATCCTTGAAGTCCATCCAACCGTGTTTGAGGAGCAGCGGTCCAACTTTCTCCCCCTTCACTGCCAATCTTTTGAGAGGAAAAAATTCGACCCCTTTCAGCCTGATTTTTGTCCTCACTTCTCTTCTGAAACTGCCCTTTCAAAGATCATCAGTGACCCAATTAATCTGGTCATTTTACATCTTTATTATGCTCTCTGATCTTTCTGTAGCATCTAACATAAACCACACCTTTTGCAGTCTCCCACCTTGATCTCAACAGTGTCATAATCACCTGATTCTAACTCTCTTTACTGGCTCCTTGACCTCTCTACTTCCATTAATAGTGCTGTTGCTTGAGTTCTTGTCCTTGAGTTTATTGATTATTGTGGCCCCTGCTACTTTTTATATAGATGATTTCAGATTTGGGTTAGAGAATTCTTGAGAAATTTACTAGCTTAGTGGTATTGAATAAATAACATAATCTCTTCAAAACTTCATTTTCCTAATCTGTAAGAAAATAAAGTCATTATATATCCACTACAATATTTCTTGCCTTTTTCTGTTTTCCAACTTAGTTTTTCTTTAAATACCAAAATAGCCCACAGAACAGCTAAAAAAGTATGTTGGAGTTGGAAAGAGCCTTAAAAGTTTTAACTGCTTTCATATTCTAAGTCACAAATTTAAAGCTCATGTCAGGTCTCTTGTCTTAGATTATATAGCCAATTAGTGGCAAGAGCTAGGTCTAAAACTTGGATCTCTTGATCTTCAAGGCATTCATTTTACCAAGCTTCAGTTTCTTCTCCACCTGAATGAATGTTCCACTGGCAGCTTAGCATCCTGCCAAAATCAAAAGGAAACAATTCAACCCAAATCAGACCTATTGATTTCCACCCCCACGATTTCTCTCAATTTTGCCCTTGGTTCCACTACTATCCTAGTGTGTGGATCCTGAGGTTATATAATGGTTGGAAGGTCAGCTGCTGAACCTTCTGAGTTCAGGTGGGTTCCCTCTAACATACACTGACTTTGTTTCCCTAGGCTTGTCTCTTAGCTACTCAGTATTCTGAGCTGTTCACCCCAGTGAGTTCTTCCATCTCCCAACATAATAATTCTAGCTTCCTTACAATGCTGTACCATTCAACTTTTAAGGTTTCCTTATACTCTGCACAGTATAATGGAAAGAGTTCTGTGTTTGATGTTAGATACCTAGTTGAATTTGGCTCTGGGACTGAGTCACATGACCCTGACCAAGTCAGTTTAACAGCCTCAGTTTTCACTTGTGTAAAATGGCAACTTTATCGTAGGATTATGAAATAGATGCCTCGTAAGTAAGCTAGTCTTAACACCTTTGTGTGACAGATGAGAAAATTTAGCTACAGAGAAGATGAAATGGTTTGTCCAAGACCAGAGGTTAGCAAAGTTGGGATCTGAATCTGGATCCCACTTGACAAGGCTATTGTGAGAAGTAGTTAATGATGTTCTGGATAGAGCTTTGCCTAAAATCATGAAGATCTAACTTGAATGTCCCAGAAGCTTCCTAATTATGTGACCCTAAGCTAGCCAGTAAACTTAGCTAGTTTCCTTATTTGTAAAAATGGGGATAGTATACCTACTTCTCAAACTTGTTATGAGGATCAAATGAGATAATTGAAAAATGCTTAGTGTAGTTCCTGGTATATAGGAGGTGCTATATAAATGTTAGCTATAATACCATTCTTTGTAAAACTTAAAGTGTGATATTATCTCCATGTCAATCAATTTAGACTACTTGCCTTCTTCCACATGTTCTGTACTCAACCTATTAATTTGTTCTCGTTTTCCCCATGCCTAGAACAGCCTGTACCTGTTGAATTTTCACCCTTTTTTAAAGCCTAACTCCATATACTTCTTTCCAGGAAGCTTACCCTGATCCTTCAATTGGGTAATGAATTCTTCCTGTTACAGATTTCTTACTTTTAATTTCTTTTATAATTATTTATAACTGTAATTCGCCATTAAACTTTAAGTTCCAGATGGGTAAGGATACTGTTTAATCTAAACTTGTATTCTATCTCGCAGTAAAGCATTCTGCAGAAAGAAGTTCATTACATTTTAATTTCTATATGATATTTTAGTGTTTGGGATGATCTGTGATTTTAGATTTGGAAAGCTCATTTAAAAAAAAAGATTCTCAAAGTTATTTCTTATGACCTTAATCTGTGTGATGGTCTTTTTGATATGCATGTGGTAACTGAGAAATAGGAGGCTAGGGCTTTTAAGATTTGCCTATTGAATGTTTTGTCTAAGATCAAGCTTGAAACTTTTAAAAAAGCATACATTTTTCTATCATAAAGTTAAAGCCCACTTTAGAGGTTGGGGGCAGGATATTTTGTAACTGATATAAGAATAGGACCAGATTTATTATGCTGAGAGTATAGTTGTCTCTGGACCCAAAGAGGAATAATGCAGATTTATTTATTTACAGTAATAGCTTCTGTTCAGACAATTAGTTGATTTCTAAATAAATTAAAGGTATCAATAATTTGTACCTTAAGTGCATACTATCATCCTGTCCAAATTTCCCAGTATGATATTAACATCTATACTTCACCTACTACTTTTGTTCCTCAAGGGCAGGCTTGTAATAGTTTATCTCAGTGTACTACAATATTTTGCACTTGGTAAGCACTTAATAATGTTTTATTAAGGTTGTGATTGAGATTTCATATGTGCTGCACTGTGTTGAACTACACCTTAATACAAAGAATATACATACTGAATTAAGTACTTTTAGAGCTAGATTGAATTATAATGAGTTTGGAAGGAGGGAGTATTTGAAAGATAAATGAGTTCTGTTTTATAGAATAGATCAAATGTGTCAGTAATCATTTGGGAAGAAAGTTTATTGGGTGTAACTTTGGATAATTGATTTTGTAAGTATTTCATTTGTTAAACTGAACTTCTGTATTTCTTTTAAAAGTTATCTATCTTCATGGGCATTACGTCTCTTTCTCATTCCCCTTCTCGTTAAACGATTTATTAAAAACCACCAGACTTCATTTGCTTTCTCTCTTTACTACTAAAACTCCTATTTCCCCATTGTTGAGTTTCTCTAGGAACTTCTACTTTGAGAAAGGACCTAGGGAGGGATACCTTCCCCTTTTCCATTTTTTCCCCTTCCCTTTAATGTGTGTTTTCCCTGCTGTGAAACCATATGGACAGGAACTCTTAACCCAGTGCTTGGTACAAGGTAAGCACTTAATAAATGTTTCTTTATTTGATCATAAATTTGCATAGTACAGCAAAACAAACTCCTACATTGGCCATGTTCAAAAAGTGTAGGTCTTCTGCATATTCAGGTCACTGGACTTATGGTTTACCATTGCATTGTTCAATTTTCTGTTGTCCTTCAAAGTTATTTTTTTCCCATGATGTTGACATTATTCTCTAAATTGTTCTCCTAGATCTGCTCATTTCATAGTGCATCAGTTCATTGTTTTCCTAGTTTTCTTTGAAACTGTTTTCACTTTTTGTACTCTCAAGCATGATAACATTCCAATCTTACATGGTAATTTGTTCACACTTTCTCTAATAGGCAGGAATCCCCTTAATTTCCAGTTTTTTGCCACTATAAAGAGCTACAATAGATATTTTTGTACATGTATAGAGTTTTTTCTTTTTCATAGATTTCTTCAGGCTGTAGGTTTAGTAATATAGTAGAGCTAGATCAAAGGGTATATGTAGGTAAGTAAATTGGGGGCATAGTTCCAGATTGTTTTTCAGATGGGCTCAACCAATTCACAACTTCACCAACAATGCATTAGTATGATGGTTTTCTTTCCTTCCCTGTATATGAAGATATTTATCTTGTTATGAAATTGTTTATTCATTGCTTAATATTAAGAACCAAACATTGATTCTACATTAGGCATACCATATTAAGTAGTACCATGTTTATAAGATTGCAAATCATTGGGGCTAAGATAAGGGATAGTTGAAATTAGTTTGTCCTGTTTACTCCTATCTGTTCCCTCTTAGCTTTTGCTCATTTCAAAACTTTGTATTTAGAAATTTGTCATTTTCCTTTCTGTAGAAGAAACCTAGCTGATTGCTAGAGTATTTGAATACCTAAATAAAGGGGAATAGTTTGAGCTTTTGAAATAATAGAATAGTCTTAGCTAAGGGCTTTCTCTCTAGTGAGATGCCACACTCTGTAGTATGTGGGTTTGTTGCTAGCCCAGGTGACTGAATTACTCAAGTGGCTGCTGGCAAAGGATTGCCTATGTCACAGGTGTCGAGCTCCAATAGAAACAAATCCCTACAGGCTATTTCTTTTATTTTTTTTAAATTTTACTAAATATTACCCAATTACATTTTAATCTGGTTCAGGCCACAATCAGGAGTCAGCTGAAGCCATGAGTTTTGACACCTCTGACTTATATAACATGACAGAAGAAAGAACTTTAGGTTGAGAATCACAACACAACACTTAATTTTCTTTTTAAACATAGTGTTATTTCTCTTGTAAGATAATGTTTGTAAGACAACATATTAAGTTGGTTCTTTTAGAGATGTTTGGAAAGTTTATCAACAAATAAAATTGCTAAAAAAACAAACAAACAAACAAACAAAAAAACATTGCCTAGATATATAAAACAACAGAATTACCACATTGCTTTTTGTTTTTGTTGTTAGTAATGGAATCATTTGGTGTAGAAATTTCACTTTAGAAATCTGTCAGTTTGTAGAATTTAATTTCCAAAATGAAACTAAAATGTGGGCGCCATTAAATGAAAAAGTTAAGATGTTAAGCAATATTCCAAAACTAAATATGAGTGAACTGGGGCTATGTTTTTAAACTTTGTATCAATCAATAATTGATCATAGTTTCCTTTTTGGGGGTTGGGGTAGAGATGAAGCTTCCAGGAGTTTCTCTGGGATTTGTTTTTTTTTTTATGTTGGATATGACAAACAGTATAATTGAGTTTATGACATTATGTTTTTTGACTTCTATTCAAAATACTCCAGTGACTTTAAAAAAAAAAAACTCATTAAAAACAAATTATTCTCTAACTTTGGACAACATTCTGATTTTTTTTTATTTTTTATTTTTTACATTTTACAGAAGCATTAAAGGAAATTGATGATGCTTGTGAAAAATATAAGAAAGAAAATGATCCACATCAGAAGAAACGCCTTCAGCAGAATCTTCAGAGAGCATTAATAAACAGCCAGGAACTTGGTGACGAGAAAATTCAAATTGTCACACAAATGCTTGAGCTGGTAGAGAACCGGGCAAGGCAAATGGAATTGCATTCACAATGTTTTCAAGATCCTTCAGAAAGTGAGAGATCTTCAGATAAGACAAAGATGGATTCCAACCAACCAGAAAGATCTTCAAGAAGACCTCGCCGACAGCGGACCAGTGAAAGCCGTGATCTCTGTCACATAGCAAATGGGATTGAAGACTGTGATGATCAACCACCTAAAGAAAAGAAATCCAAATCTGCCAAGAAAAAGAAACGTTCAAAAGCCAAACAGGAAAGAGAAGCTTCACCTGTTGAGTTTGCAATAGATCCCAATGAACCTACATACTGCTTATGTAACCAAGTGTCTTATGGGGAAATGATAGGATGTGACAATGAACAATGTCCAATTGAGTGGTTTCATTTTTCATGTGTTTCACTTACTTATAAACCAAAGGGAAAATGGTATTGCCCAAAGTGCAGAGGAGATAATGAGAAAACGATGGACAAAAGTACTGAAAAAACAAAAAAAGATAGAAGATCGAGGTAGTAGAGACCATCACATTTTAAGGGATTATTTGTCTTTTATATAATTCATTTACTTTACAGAAAATGTTTTAGGATAAATGCATAAGGCTATGCAATAATTTTTAATCATTAGTATTAATGGAGTATTAAAAGTTGTCGTACTTTGTCTGTGGTTTACTTTTCTGCACTGAATAACCAAATGTTTTAAAGTCAGGTGGTCTTAGAATAACACATGGAAAGAATTAGGAACAGTGGGAACAGGTTGCTTTTATTTTTTCCACAAATTATACATATCTCATTGTCACTTAAAATGGAAATGTTAATGGGTAGACACCAAAGGTTTATTAGCATTTAATTCTTCCTCTACACTTTAAAAGTTTTTAGACTCTTCAACTGATGTGAACTCTTTTACCTCTGTGGTATATTGAACCTTATCTCTAGTCTCATGAGGACTCATTTGAGGAGCTAGAGAGGAAAGTTAATTTAGGATTCCATATGGAATAATGTACTCTTATCAGAGTACCTTGCTGTTGCATTTTTCTTAGCAGCATTTTGATACACTGTCAGTAACCCATTTGTAAATGACTCCTTTTCACAAAAGCAGCTATTAATCCGCCTGTGTTTTAAAATTTAAAAGTTCTCCTTAATAAACTTGGGCACTACAGAGTAGTTGGTATACCAAAAATACTACCGTTTAGAGTGACATAATATGAGCTTGTGTAGCAGTATGGGTTCACATTGTTTTGGGGCATTCTTAAAGGTGTATTGTATTTCCTGATACTAAAAACAATAACAAATACCCCAACTCTGAACTTCTGTGTGATCTGCTGGAATGCGTGGGTATTATTCTAATCAACTGGAAAGCAATATAGTAGTTCTTAATATCTGTATACCAAACAGTTGTTTTAAATAGTTTTGCTGTCATTTAAACAATTTGCCTTCATTTAAACAATTTCCAACAGTGATGACACATCATTATTTTAACTTAATAGTTATATTAATCCTCTTGATTTTCTCGTATTGGTGCTCCCTAATATGTTTGCTTTGAATGAATATGATTTTAAGAAAATGCAGTTAATCACGTGTTTCTAAAATGGGTTTTCTAAGAGTCTTATCTGTTGAAGGGTGTATGTTGGGGGATTTTTGTTTGTTGGGGGGGGGGCTATATCTTTATCTATGTGTAACCTGCCTTGTACTCTTTTTGTTTCTGAGCCTGACAATCTTGATTCTTATTAACCTGGTAAAAACCCTGTTTGGGTCTAAGAAGTGTTTACTATGTAAGCAACAGGATGTTGAAGAAAGAACATTAGACTCTTGAGAGTCAGACTATGGTTCTAATTCTGACCTTGACACTAAAACTAGCCACTTCATGTTAGGCAAATTGCTCAGCTTCTCTGGTCTGAAATTGCTTCCTTTGTAAGGTGATAAATTTGAACTAAATGATCTATGAAGTCCCTTACAACTAAAATTCTCATTTTCTATACTGATTTGAATTAGAGTGAAGATTTTAAAAGCTAGTAAAATGGATTTTTATTTTTTCAAAACACATTTTCATTGATTTGAAATGTGCAGGCATATAAAGACATTGTAGCAAGTGGGAAGAGTTCAATCCAGTACCTAGTTTTGATTGAGTAGAAATGATCTTATTAATCCTGGGGAAAACATCAGAAAACATGATTAAGAATTTATTCTTTTATACAGAAAAAATAAGTTATAACATTAAGAAATTCCCAGTCAATAGGATTAGAACCTTTCTTATGATACTTTTGTAATATAAGTTTTTGTTACTAGATTGTCACAAGATTATTTTTTATATTTTTTTGTGATTTTATTTATATACATATATATGTACATGGACACAACACACACAGAAATACTTAACGGTTCCAAAGTGCTTTCATATATTTGTTGTACCAGCTGAGAACAAGTGGAGAAAATACATGTGTGTGGGTGTACATATATATGTATATAAATGTGTGTATACACACACACACACAGTGCTTTGCAAGCTTTCAGGTGCTATATCAATGCTATTACCTAGAACAATAACACTGGTTAGTACAAGCGTAAACCTGGTTTAATTGTAATCTGCCCAATGAAAGTTGATAAAAATAGACTTGTTTTGAGTAGTGATAACTTATGACTAATAAGTCTGATGGGAAAGAAAGGAAAATAATTGCCTGGAAGTTTTACTTCTGAGTGTGGCATATATTGAGGCTCAGTGCTTTTGAAAACCACCCTTATTTAGTTTTTAGGGTAAATGTACTTTTACTCTTAGCATCTTTATTTTGGATTTTGTGTAAAACTAAGAATAGCTGGCAACTCCCAGTCTTGGATAATTAGGGTGTGTCAGCACTGGACTGCATAAAAGTTTCTCTTCTTCGTTCTTCTAGTGGGGGGAGTATAGCATTAACAAAAAACTGGAAATCCATAAAGAATGAAAAAATGTTTAATTGCTGATACAAAATGAAGAGTTTTAACAAATTTTCTTCTTTAAAATTTTTCAAGTCTTACTGACCCAAAACAAGTTCTTAAACAATGCTAGCTACCCACTTAACTATTTTCAAAGGTCATACAACATCCCCTCAACAACAACCCAACCACACTCTCCACTGTACCTAGAATCAAACAATCTATAAAGTCTGTGACAAAAGCCATTCAGATACACCTTTAGAAATGGGAGACTTCTCCCTTTAAAAAAACACCACCGTGACATTTCTTGGTTACTTCTCTCTGATGTCTTTCTCCACCTCCCTCAATAGAATCCTCTTTTGGGTTCTTGGATTGTAACAAAATAGTAGAGTTAGAGTGAGTTAATATTGTTGGTCATGTCTGAGAATGTATGCCATTCTGGCAGAAGGCATATGACACCCTCAGGCCTCAGTAGTCATGAGGTCAATGTGGATTCTTAGGCCTTTTCATGTTTTTCTTTACATTTTGATGGCCATTGTGTACATTAATCTGGTTCTTGGTTATTTTGCTCTGCATTAGTTCACATAAACCTCACCAAACTTCTCCAAATTCTCCATATTATTTCTTAAGTTACTGTAACATTCTGTTACACTAGATACTACAGTTTGTTTAACCATTCCCCAACTGATAGTTAACAACTTTTCTTCTAGTTCTTTGATGCTACAAAAAAACAATATGCTGTTATGTTTTTATGTAATATATGTGTATATATACATATATAAATCTTCCCCTGTACCTTTTATTTTGAACATTTGCCTAGAAGGAAGATCAAAGGGTATATACAATTTAGTGGCTTTAAAAATATATAATTAAAAATGGTTTTCCAGAGCCATTATACCATTCCTTAAATCTGCCAACAGTGCATTAGTGCTCATTATTTTCCAAAGTATCCTATTTTATTTATGGACAGCTCAAAGTTTGGTAGTTAGGAAGTTGATAGTAGGAGTGTCCTTATTTTGAGCCAAAATGTGCCTCTTACCCTGTTGATCTTTTACATACTTAATAGATTGTTAAGTTCCTGAGGGAAGGGATTGTTTCATTTTTGTCTTTGTATTTACAGTGCCTTCCCCAAAGGTGCTTAATAAATGCTTATTGATTGTTCCAATTTGTTCCTTCTAAAACCAAGCAAAATGGATATAAAACTTATAAGATGGCCCTTTTAAATATTTGAGGGCAGCTCTCCAGCAGGGTTCCCCTTCCCTCCCACCCAAATAGTCTGTTCTTTAGGCTAAATGGTACTGTGGTTCTTTCGACTTGAACCTCATATGCATGGTTTTAAATCCTCTTTCCTTGTTCTATCTTGACAATCCCTTATCCAAACTATGACAGTAGTTCACCTGTGATTTGACTAGAGCAAAGTACAGTTAGGGATCTAATCTTCCTTATTCTTTCACTATAGGCAACTAGTGTACAGCCTAAGTAAGATCTTTTGAACACTTAAGGCTGTCGGTCATATTTTATATGCTTACAATCCATTGGAACCTCTTAGTAATTTTCACATGAATATTTGTATTCAAATCTAGACATTCTAAGTCTAGAACTTAATCAGTCCTCTATTAAATGGCAACCGATTGGTGAGGCAGCCTCACAATGAAAAAAGCTATCAATTTAGAAAAGCTAGATTTTAATTCAGATTGTGACCCTAATAGGTAATTGATTTTGCCTCTCTAAGAAATGCCTGCCTACCTTGGGGTGATCATGAGGAAAACTTTTTGTAAAACTTAAAAGGTTAGGAGTTTTTATTCCACCTGTTGCTATAATTTTTTGGGATTTGGGGGTCCTAATAATAGTCCACACACATAATGATGAAGGTGTAGCCAAGAGAGGGTTAGTTAATTTGCATAGAATCATGGCAGTAAGTGAGAGGAGTTGATTGGTATTTATGAATCCAAAGTTCATCATTTATCTACATTTATCTACCCTACATTTCCTCTCAAGTCATTGGTAAAGACTGGAAAGTAGAATAGAACTCTCTGATGATGTGCTGGAGACCCACAGGTTACCACTAATCTTTTTCCCCCCCAGGGATTGTTAAAACTTTTTGTGTCACGTACCCCTTTGGCAATTTGGTGAACTTTATACTTTTTTTTTTTTCACCAAGTTTTTATTTAGATGCATAAAATATGTAGGATTTCAAAGGAAACCAAAGGTTAGCAAAAATAGATTGTATCCAAATTTATGGATCCCCTGAAATCCATGGATTTCCATGTCAACCGTTCGTGGCATTCTGTTCAGTGCCAAATCTTCTGTTTATCCAGCCTTTATCCCCACATCTTGTTCAAAATCATAAGAGACTTGTCAAATGCCTTGATAAAATTTAGTTATCCTATCTATGCCTGTGACATTTTCTTGGTGAACGATGCATAGTTTCATAGGGCATCTAATTCAATCTGTTTTGCAGATGAAGTGGGGTCTCTGGTGATGTAGCATAGCCACATTAGGAGCTTGATTCTAAATACAATGTCCTTTTCGCTATATTATCCTAGCTTATATTGAACTCCTTGTGAGAGATCATGCATCATCCCTTTAATAAGACTTTCCAGAATCTTGCCAAAAAAACAAAACAAAACAAAAAAAAAAAACGAGCATGTCCATCAGGCTTGTCTATCTTGCCCAGATTTTCCTTTTTTTAAGGTTATCATTTGCCTTTTTTTTTTTTGTCTTATGACATGTTTTTCACAGATCAACAATTTTTTTCAATAATATTTTTCCAACAACTTGTATAATTTTCAACATTGTTTTGCAATATTTTGCATTCTGAACTTTTTCTCCCTTACCTTCCCCTTCCCCAAGATAGCAAGCAATCTGATACAGATTACACATGAACAATCATTTTAAACATTTCCATATTTGTAATGTAAAAAAAAAAAAATCAGAACAAAAAGGAAAAAAAACCATGAGAAAAAAATCAAAGTGACCAAAAAAAGGTGAAAATAGGATGCTTGGATCTGCATTCAGTCTCCATAGTTCTCCCTCTGGATATGAATGGTATTTTATTGGAATGATCAACATAATTCTTTCAGTACTCAGAGAAATAGTGTGAGCTTGGTGATTTGAGGTCATTGAGGACAGTTAGGTGTGTATGTATATATATTAACCATATCTCTTATTCTGGATTTCAATTCCTTGTTAAATAGTAGCCCTCCTCCCCTCCTAACCTAAAGATTATGCTCCTCAGTAAAGAAAAAGCTAAAAGTTGAGTACCTTTTTTCATTATTTTGTCTGTTTAAGGAGCAGGCCTATTCTGTTGCTACCAGCATAGCTTGCTAAATTCTTTTTGATAACTGAGAACCTTAAACATTTTCTGGACTTGAGTTTTCCTGATATTCTTAATAGACTATGCCATTGTTTACTGTTTATCCTCTTGTTTCTCATTCATACATATTTGTTTATATAAAAATGTTGCTTAGTTGATGTGCTCCAAAGTACCATATCTAGATAGTATCTCCCCTTCTTGGGAAAACAAACCACCAGTAACTAAACTGAAGTGGATTTATCAAGTATCCCTAGTGTAATATGAAGTCAAGAAGAGGTTGTAGCATGCGGAATCAAATTGGGAAAGAAGAGAAAAGGATGAGAGTGGGAGCCATGGAAAGAGCTTTGGTCATCCAGTAGCATTCATCAGAGTAGGAAGATCCTGTACCTTGTATACTAGAAAAGATAACGTTGTACATCATTGCTTAATAGTGAATCCCAGGCAAAATTTTCAGTACTACACAAAATTAGTAATAGCCTACAGATTTAAAGGATGGATGATATTCAACACAGGTGATGAATACAAACATTTAAGATTACATTCAAGGATTATAAAACAAGGTGTTATTTTGTGGTTTTGAGGAAATTTGTTATCAACATAGAATGAGGAGATGGTATTTAAGCCAGACAATAAAGGATATAAGAACATATGAGGGAGTAGGAGGATATTTCAGGTCCAAGAAACAGCTTAAATACTCTTGTGGTCTTTGGTCCCAGCATGTCTTTGGCACTTGCCTGGAAAAAAATGAAAATCTGAAAGGCTTGTCATATTAGCCATCTATTTTATGGAAACTGTTTATTGAGCTTGTTTCTGACCTTGTTGGCCAGTGGGAGGTTTTAAGAAAATTAGAAGATTGCATGGCAATGGATCTGGGTAAAAAAGCCTTTTAAATATCATGGATATTTCATGCTCTCTCAGATTTTTGGATTTTCTTTATTCCACTTTAGTTGAAAATTTGATCCAAAAGCATATTCACCTGAATAAATTTCATACATCTTTTTCATAGAACTTCTACTCTTATTTCTCATTCAATTCTAAAAGACTAGGTTATTTAATTTTAGGAGGAAGGAGGATTGCCAGGAGAGGGCTCATTGTCACTGGTAACTAACAGTCTCTTAAGAAAAGAGGCAAAAAAAATTTTTTTTTTAAATGCTACCATTAAAAAAAAAGGTAATCATTTAGGAATAGGCAAACTGTTTTCTGTTATTTAGTAGCTCCTGTCAAGTTGCACAGTGTAATCATGATCCTGGAATCAACAAAGAAACTTAATGTTTATTCTGGGTTTGGCAGGGAAATGCATTTTTTTTTTTTTAAGGAATATTTCATCAAAAATAGTTAAAATCATTTCCCTCACTTTAGGAATGAGGTTCATCTAGAAATTTTCCTTACATGAAACACATTGTTCCCCAAGGATGGCAGATTAAGGAGACATAGCTAAATGTTTCTAGAGAACAATGAAAAATCTGGGATTCTTTCAAACATACTAGCTCTATGAAACAGATTATTTTAACCAAATGCTGACTGGCCACCAAGGATTATCTAAGGATAACTATTTTTTAAATTGTGAAAGGTGTAGCTAAACTAAGGCTTCATTACCTTCTATTCTTTCAGGGAAGATTTTAGTTTATGGTATAAAAAGTTGTGCTATCCTCATTCTTCCTCTGAAAAGAAAACTCCAGTGTGTACACACTCTCCATTATTAGGACATGTTATATGCAGAATTTCAACTTTAGTTGTTTTATGCATGGCACAGTAGAAAGATTATTAGATCTCAAGTCAGAGGACCTGGGTACAAAACATCCATTATTTTCTAAGCAGAGTGATCTTGGGTAAGTCACCTAAATTCTTTGAGATTTGTTTTCCTTTATCTGTACAGGAAAGGGGTTTACCTTCCCTTCCACTATGTCTACTCTCACATGGGAGCCAAGTATGATGACCACAAAATGAAAAATTGAGTGATGTGGGAGTTGCCTTTTGAATATCAACATGGGGTAAATAAACCCAAACAGTATCTTCCGTATCTTCTCTATTTCTTTATCTTATCATGGCTGAGTACTGTCTCAAGGCATAAGAACACATGAAATGGAAAGCAGGAACATTTTGAGTATTGAGGGCTGTACTGGAGTGTTTTTATAATGTTTCAGCCAAATTTTCAGTAAGGCTAAAATGAATGAAATAATTGTTTCTGTCTTGTGTTAATAGCCAATTATTAAAATTGGGGAGACCTCAGCTTTTTTTCCTTGTTCTATTTTTTGGTACATTCCCTTAAGGATAGAACTGATGGTCTCCTTGTTTGGGATATTGCTACTCCATCTAATTAATTCAGACTTGCATGGAAGATATGATTCTTTTTCCAGCTTCCTCTAGGCTGGGGTGTGGGGATGGTCTGGATTTAGGGATAGCCTCTCTGGCTATCCTTTTGACAGGATGTCCCTCTCAACACTTCAGTGGAGTGAGCTCACTTCTCTTTGTAAAGTCCAACTCTCTAATTGTTAACCAGAGTTGATTACTACCCTCAGGAACACCCTTCTTCCAAGGGCATATAATAAGCTGTGAACCCATTGCCATGAGGGGCTTTGGCATTTGGGATGTCATTGACCTATTAAAAATACTGGTATTATTAATAAAGTGACTAATTACCCAGAAATTATGTCTTGAATTTTTTAAACATCCCACTTCAGAATCAGGTACCCCATTCCCAAATGAAAATCAAGAGACATTTCAAAGTAATATATAAATTATTGTGGCACCCATCATCTAGGACTTCATAAACTTTTTTCCACTCATGACCCTTTTTTGTCAGAGAAATTTTTACATGACTCCAGGTATATAAAATAGGTATAAAAATCAAACATTTACCGATAATAATTCATAATTTCATGACTGCTGCATTCAGTTATGCAACTCCATATGGGTCATGACCTACAGTTTAAGAAGCTTTAACCTATACCACCTATCTCCTATGAAACAATTTTCTCTATACTTTAAAGTTTATAACTGCTTTACATGTTTATCTCCTTTGATCCTTACTACAACCCTATAGATTCTGTTACCCTAATATCTCCACTTTGCAGATGGAAACAAATCCAAGATCATACAACTAAAGTGTCTGAGGCAGAGATTTGAATTCAGGTCTTCATAAATTTGTCCAACACTCTTCCTACTGTACCACATAGTTGCATCACACTTTGGAAAAATAGTAAGTTATATTTTCCTTATAATTCACTGAAAATTTCATTGTAGAATCATCAGAAAAAGGGATGTTTATGTAATTCTGTGGAATACATTTCATTATGGTACAATAGAAAGAACCATGGAACTGCTGGAAGAACTAGATTTTATACTTCTTAGCTGTGAACTTGGGCAAGTCCCTTATTATTTTGAGTTAGTTTCTTCAACTGCAAAATGAGGATAAAAATATTTTACTACTTACCACACCAAATTGTTTTTTTACAGAAAATGTTATAAACCTCTAAACACAACAAAACTGAATTTTCATTTTAGTTGTATGACTGGGAATTTCATTGTAAAATTTGGCAGATAATATTCCGGTCCCCAAACATCATTATATGGAAATTTCATTAGAAGTAGTTAGGAAAATGCTAGCTTTTAATAAATATAGAATCAGATTCTGTAATTTCAGTCATAAAAGGGAACACCTTGTGCCAATACTGATGGGCACTTTTTTTTTTTTTTTTGTAACATGTAAATATATTCTTAGAGAGAGCAACTAGATGGTGCAATGAACACTGTGAGGCCTGAAGTCTGAAGACATCTTCATGAGTTCAAATACGTCCTCAGATACTTCTGTTTGCCTCAGTTTCTCATCTGTAAGATGAAACAGAAAACGAAACTGCAAACCATTCTTGGTATCTCTGTCAAGAAAACCCCAAAGCGTGTCATAAAGAGATGTTCTAACATGACTGAAAAGCAACAATCTTAGAAACTTGTCTAGAACAGAAGTGTCAAAACTGTGGCCTATAACACTCCCAAGTACTGCCCAAATCAGATTAAAATGTAATTTGGAAATATTTAACAAAATAAATAAAAATACAGTAAAATAAATATTATTAACAGGTAGTTTTCTAAGTCAATCTGCAGGTGCAGTAATCCTTATTATTGGATTCTATAGCTTTGTTTCTATAGCTTTGAACACCAAATGCCTACAACAATGTAATGTTAAATAACTTGCTCATTGTCATACCATCAGGAGGTGTCAGAAGCAGGACTCATACCTGTCTTGCTGGCTTCAGACATGCTACAATGCCTCTTCCACAAATTATAATTTCAAAAAATCACAAGATTATAGAATTGAAGCAGAAAGGGATTCTAGACTCCATCTAGCCAAATTCTTTCATTTTAGAGATGAAAAAAAATGAGGCTTAGAAGTTGAGTCACACTTATAATTAGAGACAGATGTAAGATCTGAATTCAAGTTTTCTGGACTCTGGATACTGACTCCCTTTATCCACTATACCTTATTAATTCTTCCTGATATTGCATGCTGGTGGATATTATCCCTTAATATTTGAAAGAATCCCTTTCTATAACATAGGTATTCTATCTAATTCTAAAAAAGAATACATTAGCTGGGTAGAGTTGGGTTAGGATGAAGAACTTTAATTCCAATATCAAGATTTTATGTCTTGTGATATTTAAAAAAATCCAAGAGATGTAATTTCTGAATAGTCATTATATTAATAATACTAACATTTTAAATAAAAGATCAGTGCACTCTTGAATGCCAAAGACCCTCATGACAGCAAGCTCACAGCAATTATGCCCTTGGAAGAGGGTGTCCCTAAAGATGACACTTTACAAAGAGAAATAAGATTACTCCAATGAGGAGCTGAAAGGGACATCAAGTCACTTTTGGCCAGAGAGGATCTCCCTAAATACAGACCCTTCCTTCTTCCCCTTGGGCAATCTAGATAAAGAACCTATAGACTCTCAACCAAGTTTGAGTTAATTGGGTGGAATAGTAATACCCAAAAAGAGGAGAATATTAATCCTATCTTCCATCAGTTCTGTCCTTGAGAGATGAATAAGGAAATAAGACAGGTAAGAAAAACTGGGTTCTCCTTGATTTTAACAATTGGCTATTAATATAAGAGATAAATTTCTCATAATAATCAAAAATCTCTGTTTTATAAAATAGACAATGAAGAAACAACAGTGATTTTTGAGCAAATGGGTGTTATGGTCAAAAAAAGTTTTCCTAAGTTCTCATTTTAATAAAGTAAAATCCTGTCAGTTCTAAATTCTAAAAGAATAAACTCTGGTAACTGAAAATTTGGATTCAAGAACTAAAACTTAACTATCAAGGATGTAAATGTTTTTAAAATGCTCTCTATTTCCTATTCTTCTTAAGCTAAGGAAAATAAACATGTTTTACCTGTTTTCTTGATAACTGAAGGTCATTAGTATGAACCCAAGTTATTTTATTGGGCTTTGATGTAGTGATGGCCCCAGATTACTGAATTTTTTTGAGTTTTTATATTTTTTATGTTCCAGGAATTGCCTTCAGCATGGTACATGGATCCTCTATGGATAGGCGGACAAAATGAGGATCTCAGGGAACAGGATTGGTCATCTCTAAGAGTGGAAGAAATACATTAAATACGTTAAATAAATTATACACATAGATTAAATCAAGGAACTTTCCAAGAATCAAATTAAAGTGTCTTAAAAAAAAAATCTCCTCTACCCTATCACTTCATGCCACCATTGCTATACCAATTTCTCTTGGACTGTCCTGATGCTTCTAAATTGTGCTTTACTATCTTTTGTTAGCTACATTATTGGAATGTGTGTAAAGTTAGAGTTAATAGATATTGAGTGAGGACTGGAGGGACTCTCATAAAGTACATGAGCTTTCACACATTGATTTTGAGATCTCCTTTGACTGGCTTCTTTCTACCTTTCTAGTCTTCTTACACCATATACCTCCACATATTCTCTGTGATGGCCTGCTCACTGTTGCTCACACATGACTCCATCTCCTGACTAAACATTTATATTGGCTCTTTCCCATACCTGCAACTCTTTCCTTTTTCATCTCTGGCTCCTGGCTCCCGGCTCCCCAGACTTCCTCCGTCTCAGCTAAAATCCTACCTTCTTTAAGAAGCATTTTACACTCCTCAGTCTTTGTGTCTTCCTTCTGAAACTGACTTCATTTTTTTCCCTCCTATTTCTTGTTTGCACAAAGTTGTTTGCATGTTGTTATCTGAATTACACTGTGAGCTCCTTGGACGAAAATTGTTTTTGTTGTTCTTTCTTTGCCTTTCCTTATATCCTCAACACTTAGCACAGTGCCCAGCACATTGAAGCAGCTTAATAAATAATATTTGATTGACTGAGTAACTATTTGGAGGCCTTGGCTGATTTTTTTTTATTAATTCTTAACTGTATACAGGATAACTGAGATAATTAAATAGCTATTCTACCATATTCTGGGTATGCAAAATAGCATCAAACATCACCAAATATCCAACTATTTAATTTTACTAAAGCCCATGACTTATACAATACACTCATGATCTTGTAATATTTAATATACAAAGCAAACCAAACAAAAAACCCTAACTACTTATTCCAGGACAAAAACTGACACAAAAGAACTGTTAAAACTGAAATAAGAATTTTATATTAGTTAATTATTTCATCTCTATATCCACATTTCCGAAAACCAATTAATGACAATTTTCTTTTGATGGAAGGCATTTTTAAAAATTTGTGGTAGAAAAAAAATCTCTTGTTCCATACTTTTTTAAAGGTGGGATGTTACCATTTTAATATTTCAAGCTTTCTGGATCACAGAATGTTAAGTAGAAAGGAATCTTAGGTCATTTATCCTCACTATTGATATTCTCTATAAGATCCCTAACAAGAAGGAACTAACCTTCGCTTAACGTGTTTGGAAACTCACTACCAAGTGAGTAGTTTAGCTTGTTAGGAAAATTTTCCTTGCATTAAGCCAGAAATTTGCCTCTGTGAAGCTTCCATTCATTGCTCCTAATCCTGCCTTCTGAGGCCAAACAAAGCAAATCTAATCCCTCTTCCACATACCAACATCTTTGAAGACAGTTTTTCTGTCCTCCCTCAGATTTCCCTTCTGCAGGCTAAACATTCATTTCTTTAACTGATCTTCAGAAGGCATGGTTCTGATCCTCTTTAGCCTGCTCACCCTGGTTGTGCTCTAGTTTGCGTGGGTTCCAACACAATCCTTCAGATGAGAGTCTGACCAGGGCAGAATATGGTGGGATTCAAATCTCTGTCCTACTGGACATTAGGTTCATTGTTAATATATGCAAAGATTTGTTGTTGCTCAGCCATTTTTCATTCATGTCCAGCTCTTTTTTGATCCTATTTGGGGTTTTCTTAGTGGAGATACGGCATTTACATTTTGTGACAGCTATATCACGCTGCTGACTTTTATTGAGGTTACAGGTTATCACAATCCTGAGATTCCCCTCATTGGTTCTTACCTGACTTTCTGACATTAAAGCATCTGTAGAAGATGGGGAAGGACTTCCGCTACCATTTTCCAGACATAGTAATCTCATTGCTTTTGGATTTTTTTTCCTTTGATTTAGGAAAAGAGTGGGAAGAGGTTATGTGAAAACTGATTATAGTGCAGGGTGACAAAGCAATTAATAAGTATTCATTCCAGGTTTAGCTACAAATAAACACTTGAACAGTTTTATCTTTGGACCTCTTATGTTTTGTACCACATTAATCCAGGAACATTCATAGTTGACTGAATTTGTATGTAAATTAGGGTACTATAATTGGATTTCTAATTGCTATTTTTCAAAGCTCAAGTAATAAAACAATAATGAAGAGGAAACTAGGTGACTAAATAAGAAGCACTGGGCATGGAATTAGGAAGTCTCATCTTTCTGAGTTCAAATTCAACCGCAGACACTTAATAGCTGTGTGACAAGTCACTCAACTCTGTTTGCCTCACTGAACAAATCACTTAACTCTTTTTGCCTTAGTTTGCTCATCTGTAAAATGACCTGGAGAAGGAAATGGCTAACCACTCTGATATCTCTGCCAAAACAAACAAACAAACAAACAAACAAACAAAAAACCCCAACCAACTTAAAATGGGATCAAACACAATTGAAAGGATTGAACAACAACAATAATAATAATGACTGCTGCCATCTATAGCTCTTTCAGCTTTATAAAGTGTTTTATATTCATTAGCTTCTGATCCTCTAAAAGAATCCTGTGAGAGAATTGATATTCTTGTCCCCATTTTACAGATAAGTTCATTGAGGCTCAGTGGCTTATCTATAGTTGCATAGCTATTAAGTCTGGCTTTTGAGAAAGAATAATGAAGCTGACCTGGAATTATCATTAATAGGAAGAATAACATAAAGCAGGAATCCTTAACTATTTCTGTGTGTCAAGGATCCCATTTGGCAGTCTGGTGAAACCTATAGAACCTTTTTCAGAATAATGTTTTAAAAATACATAAGATAGTATTACAAAGGAAGCCTTATATTGAAAAAAAGTTATCATTAAAAAAAAAAGTTTATAGACATTAGGTGAAAAAACTCCTGCAACAGAGAGATCCAAAACCATGTTTATTTCTATTAAAATACTGGTTGTTTCAAGACACACAGGCACTTTCTGGCTAAATTCATCAAATTTACTATTTCTGATAATTTATTAAAGGCTTAATTGGCTATCTCCTGGGAATTTAAGGATTAATAATTGGAATATTTGTGTTGGGTACGCTTTCCTATATTGTAACACTAACTACTTTGCAGAGTTCTGCCACACTTAAATTTAATTCATGAGCAATTCAAGAATCATTCCATGATAGATAGGGTCCTCTTCAAGAACGAAGGATGAGCAAGAACAAGAGTACTTGATGAAAATGATATGGATAAAATTGGAAATTAGTCTTGCTTTACTAATTGTGTTAAGATTGGTAGACTTGGTAGAGAATCATATAGACCTGAAAGAAATACAAACCCCTTCATATGTGTGTACTTAAGTGAATATGTATATGTATGTATGTGAGAAAGAGGAAAGGAAGGGGAGGAAGGAGGGAGAGAAAGTGTGTTCATTATTGGAATCATGGTGGATTTTAAAAAATGTATACCCAATAACTTAGAAGCATTGAAAGAGGAAACTGATTTTATGTCCACCCTCAAATGAAGCCAAGCTTTCCTTAGAGAGAATTTTTTTTTATGTGGAATTTGAAAGTGTTATTTTCATGATTTGGGATTTGCATACCAGGGTCAAGGTTCAAAACTGAGAAGTCTACTGTTTCTATATCATTGTAAAGAGTAAATCTGCCCAGTGAGAGGATGCCAAGGAAGACTTAAAGCCTAAGGATTTTTGTGTTGTTAGATCTTTTCCAAATTAGACTAGTGCCTATAGTTTACAGCCTAATTTAGTAGATATGAACTATAAATCACCATACTACTAGATAGATGGATGTATAAGCACATTAAGAAGTAGGAACAAAGTATTCGGGAATTCATGGGAGAGAGAAAGAAAAACAATTCATGGGATCATGGATTAAAGTTAAAAGGGACCTTAGAAGTCAATTAATCCAACACCCTCATTTTACAGATCAGGAAACTGAGACCCACAAAGAGGAAGTCAATTGACCAAAGTCACATAGGTAGTATATATGTGGTAGAGTTGGGATTTGAAACAGGTCCTATATCTCCAAATTCAGCAAAACAGTTCAGGATTTATTTTTCTTTCTGTCCGTGTCTGTGTCTGTCTCTCGAACTGTCTCTGCCTGCCTGCCTGTCTGTCTCTTTTCTTTTTTCTTTTTTCATCCTGCATTCATAACCTAGGCTTCATCTGTCTGCTTGTAGTATCTTATACAGCTAGATGGTGTAGTGGATAAGAACAATAGACTTAGAGTTAAGTGGACCCCAGTTCAGTCCTCAGATAATTACTAGCTATGTGGGTTTGGCAAGTCACTTAATATTTATTTGCCTGCCTCAGTTTTCTCAGCTATCAAATATGGCTAAAAATACCCCATACTCACAGGTTCATTGTGAAGAGCAATACTTATAAAGCTGAAATTTAAAGCACTATATTGATGCTATTATTATCATTGTAAATTATTATTATCTCATCCTTTTCCACTAGGTCAACTGGAGTCTCTGCAAAGTTGAAGAGGCAGTTCCTGCTCTCAGAAACCTTCTATTCTGATCCCTTCTATTCTGATTTAGAGCAGGGAAAGGTCTTAGAGACCATATGGTCCTAACATCCCATTTTACAGTAGAAGAGCCCAGGGAATGACTTGCTGTAGATCAGACAGATGGTAGTAGAGCTCAGATAGCCTGAAGGGAGGGGAGGATATGAAGGGTGAGGATACAGTGATGCTGGGCAGGGACAACCATGATCAGTGTCTTGGGGAAGAAGTTAGAATCAGTGAAATCTGTATTTGAACTCCATTCTCCGCCCCTTCCCCCCATATATACTTATGAGCTGTGTGATCTTGAACAAGTCATCTAACCACTATCTGCTTTACTTTTTTCATCTGTAAAATAGGGATCACAATAGTCCCAACCTTACAAGGTAGTTCTGAAGATCAAATGAGATAATTACAAAGCACAGTGCCTGCTATATAGAAATTGCAGCTATTTTTCTAATAAAGGCTTTTTATTTTTTATTTTCAAAATATATGCAAAGATAGTTTTTAACATTCACCCTTGTAAAACTTTGTGTTCCAAATTTTCTCCCTCCTTTCCCTCCACTCCTCTCCCCTATACAGCAAGTAATACAATATAGGTTAAACGTGTGCAATTCTTCTAAACATATTTCCACATTTACCATGCTACACAAGAGAAAAATTATTGCTATTATTATTATTATAGAGATACATATATATCATTTATTTGAAGGATTACCTTGTGATAGACTAGAATTGCTCTGGTTAGACCTGGAGGACAGAGCCAGAGTCAGTGGGAGTAAGTTACAGAAAAGTTCAAGGTAGGGAAGACTGCCTAAATGGAAGACTGGCTTGTTGGGGGAAGGAAGGAAGGATTCTTCGCCTCCCCCATCTCCTCCCACCTCCCACTCATTGCTGGAGATGTTGGGGGTTGGGGATGCTTGTTTGTTGAGCCTCTGAAGTCCCTTCCAGTTCTGTTTTTCTGTGATTCTGACATATTCGCAAATAACCATTATGCTAAATAGAACACAGGGCTGTTGGCATTTAATATTTGCCAAAGCTGAACAAATCAATGTGGGACAGAAGTCAATTTTAAAGTCATGGTCTGAAGAACAAAGCAGCACATGACTATTGAGGGACCTCCAGCAGTCACTCAGCACCATCCCCTGCCTTTAAGTGGGATTAGAACACCAAGGCTTAGTCATACTCTGGAAAGAAGTGGAGCCATTTTAGTTGACAGGTGGCTAAATAAATGTCCTTTGCTCGAAACAAAGACAGCCCCCAAGACAAGGAGATGTGGAAACCGTAACTAGGAGAGAGAACAGCTGAGCATTGAAATATAGAATCAGTTATAACCGTGCTTGTAACAGTAGCAGGTTTATATTACAAGACCTCTGAGAAGTTTCCTAGTTTCCAAACAAAACTCTGTCCTTCAGCAGGCTCCAGTTGTGCTAGTTTACTATCCGAGTACTATTTGGTTGTGAAATCCTTGGAGCTTTGGTATAGATTAATCCCCAGACTAGTTAACCAAGGGATACAGTATATTCTCCCTCTTCTCTCCGTTTTTACAACCAAATATGAATGGATGGATGAAAAACATTTATTAAGTACTTACTTTGTATCAAATACAATACCAAATGATGACTCAGTCCCAACCATTCCTAAGGCACAAGGCTTAGTGCTATGCTGGATCATAAGTATAAAACATGGTCTTTGCTTTTAAAGAATTTATAGTCTAGGTGGGGAAAAGAGGCATAAAAATATATATTCAATGTGACACAGTGGGTAGAGAGTCAGCTGCAAAGCCAGAAAAACCTGACTCTGGCAGAGTTTCATGAGAGAAAGAAAGAAAAACAATTTATGGGATCATGGATTAGAGTTAGAAGGGACTTTAGGAGTCAACTAATCCAAAAACTCTAGAAAGTCTTATCCAGAGTCACACAACTAATATGTGTCAAAGACAGATCTGAAGTCTTCCTGATGCCATCTCCTCTATCTACGTTGCCTTTCACATTAATTTTTAGCACAGATAACCCCCTATTTCTTCACTTAAGTCCAGAACACCATTTGCTGAGGGGCTCCTTCACTCCTAGCTCGTCAAACTCTCTAAAAATCTTTACCTCCTCACCCACTTTCCCTTCCCCCCATATCCAAAATACCTCTTTCCTAAGACCCAACTGCCTAGACTGCTATCCCATGGGATCCTTTCCATATCCCCATACTCTAGGTACCTTCTAGTTACTGGACCCCCCATCCCTTTTCAGCTTTCTTTTGTGTATTGTCCTTCCTCTTTTAGACTATAAACTCCTTTGGGGGTCTATCTCTTTCTTATTTGTATCCCCAAGACTTAGAAAAGAGCCTGTTGTATTCATTATTGTTCAGTCATTTCAGCCATGTCAGAGTCTTGGTGACCCCATTTGGGGTTATCTCACATCAGATTCAAATTTGGGAAGATATCCTCTTGACTCCAAGGGCAGCAGTCAATCCATTGTGCTACCTACCTGCCCACTCAACATATTGTAAACTCTTAACAAAAGTTCTTTCCTCTCAATTTCTCTCCTACGATACCAGTAGCTTTGTGTAGGGACATATCTTCCTTTTACTCTCCTCACTCTTACTTTCTGGCTCTTCTTTATGTATTGTATTCTTTCACTTGAATGTAAATTTTCTGAGGACTGGGATTATCTTGCTTGTTTGTATTTGATTGGTGGTTGGTATGGAGTAAGTGCATCAGTAATATTTTATCTATTTAAAAATTATCACCAAGACCTCATTATGGTATACTCTGATAATATTCATATCCTGGCTCCACTTTTTCAGAATGTTCAACCTATATTTCAAGGAACTAGAGTACCATGAAAGGGTCTTTGGGGTATCTTTTCTATGCCATTGGATAAAGTTCCACTTACTGTTCTCCTCATTTGTTTCGGAGTCAAGTTCTAGTGCTCTTTTTTCAATTTAACCATTTAACATCGGGCCGCTTTTACAAAGGAGTATTGACTTCAAAGACAGAGCAAGAACAAGCATAAAATGTTTTATCCAGTGCTTCTAAGGCATGATCTCCCCTACACAACCTTAGTCTTGGCAGGAATAAACTGAGAACTTAGCTCAGGTCTTGCCATTGGTTCCACCAAGTTCATACCCAAAGTTGTCATTACTGTTGGATGAATTCTTCCACTGGATTGGAGTTATGAGGGTCTGTTAGATGATTTTAGGTATAAGTGGCAAAAGGAGCTGTATAGCAGGAAATAACCTGAGGAGGGGGAACAAGGTGTGCAGAGGAGGAAAACAGGAAGGCAGTAGTGAAAGGCTGTTTACCCCAAGATTAATGATTTTGTTATTGAGTAGCCTGTACCATGACAGGGTAAAGACAAAGAAAGCTGGGTATGAGATGATGTAATGAGATGGTATAAATGAAGGAATGAAACTGTGAGAGGTGCAGACGCCATTAGAGAAGATGTAGAGTGCTTAATAAACGTTTGCTGTTCTGTACCACATCTGGTGTCCCCGGTGTTCTGTGGGGAGAGAACACAGCTATAGAGAGAGCTGTGCCAGATACGTCTGAAGCCCGGGGAAAAGATAGGAGTCCAGTTGAGACCCTCTTGGTGAGTAGAGGGACCCTTACAAGGGTCACTCCCAAAGGTCATTCTATTCTTTGACGCATTAATGGTGGTCTGGCTGTCATACCTGACCCAGATTACAACTCTAGATTCCTGTGGCTTACTCTGCTGTGTTTGGAGACTCCACTCTAAGCAGCTGGAATAGAAAAGAATGAATGAAAAGGAAAAGGATTTAGTCACATTTATTGGGGATCCATATTGTTTCAGAAAAAAAGAAGGCCTCCATTATCACATTAGCTATCATGAGCAAAAGGGTTACTGAGCTACCCCAGATATGCCTGCAGTAAAAGAGATAGCTGAAGTTAAGCCAATCCTTTTTGGAGACTCACAGTCCCAGATATGCATCTTAATCACATGATAAGCCAAGTAGAACCAGTTACAAAATGTCCACACCTGCTCTGGTCTTTCTAGACAGATCATTCTGATTCTCCCACAAGTAGCCTCTGCAGTTTCTTCCAGATGAAGAGACATCATCTGAGGAGGAGGATGTGCCTGACCTCCATTATAGAATGGAAGTGATTGAGTTTCCAAAGGTAGAAGCTTTCCCAAAGAGTTTTCCCATGAACTGTGAGTGCAGACTCTGTGATGAATAGCATGCCTTTCACACAAGGGCCAGCCTAATAGTCTAGGGAGGTACCTCACCTGATTGACTCCAGTGTCTATTCTAATTTCTTAACCCAGAATGAAGGATTAGGAGTCATTGCAACTGCTGAGTACTATCTATTTTGCTTCAGTCAGGTGTCTACATGCAAGACTGATTGTGGAGAAAGCTCCCTTTTGCCCTCAAAGTCATGGATCCCTAAATATTCTTCATTTACCATTTGTTCTCATCATAATTTGTTCTAATAGTCATGAAGGAGACTGAAGCAGGCACTGTAGACCTACTTAAAGGTTTGGTCAGAGACACCAAGGTCATCTACTGTATCTCAGGCCATCACCAGTTATCCTGACTTTTGTCTTGCCACTCATTTTTGATGATGCTGGAGAGTGAGGGTGATGACTTTGTGCAATTCTGCCTTGCTTTAAATCCAATTCATGTACAAAGAGTCAAGAAATCATCCCATGATGTGATTAGCTCTTCAAAAATGAAGGATCACCACCAACAATAGTAGCCACCGGCTATTCAGTTTAGTTTCAACTCCATCTTCATTTTCCTGTTCTTACTGAGTGACTCTGGGCAAGTCACTTAACTATCAAGTTTCTTCATCTTCTTTCTTCATCTGTAAAATAGGGATCATAACAATAATGCTTACCTCACTGGATTGTTATAAGGACCAAGTGAAATAACATGTCAAGTCTTTGCAAATCTTAAGAGTGCTATATAAAACCTAATGATCACAAACCTCCCAGGATAAATTCTTCATTGGAAATGCATCATCAGTGAAATTGCTTCATCTTTGTTCTTCATATACTTTTTACTACTTATCAATTGCGGAATGACTTATATATATATATATATATGTATATATATGTATGTATATATATGTATATATATGTAATACTTATATATTATATACTTATATATATAAGTATACTTATTTATCAGATTTATATTATACTTCATTGACTACAATACTGCCATTGTGCACAGCTATTCATAATATATTCTAGAAATGAGGCCTTTATAAGAAACACTCATAGCCTCCCTTTATAGAGGGCTCAAAATCTTTTTTTTTTTTTTTATTTAATAGCCTTTTATTTACAGGATATATACATGGGTAACTTTACAGCATTAACAATTGCCAAACCTCTTGTTCCAATTTTTCACCTCTTACCCCCCCCCTCCCCTAGATGGCAGGATGACCAGTAGATGTTAAATATATTAAAATATAAATTAGATACACAATAAGTATACCTGACCAAAACGTTATTTTGCTGTAGAAAAAGAATCAGACTCTGAAATATTGTACAATTAGCTTGTGAAGGAAATCAAAAATGCAGGTGTGCATAAATATAGGGATTGGGAATTCAATGTAATGGTTTTTAGTCATCTCCCAGAGTTCTTTTTCTGGGCATAGCTAGTTCAGTTCATTACTGCTCCATTAGAAATGATTTGGTTGATCTCGTTGCTGAGGATGGCCTGATCCATCAGAACTGGTCATCATCTAGTATTGTTGTTGAAGTATATAATGATCTCCTGGTCCTCCTCATTTCACTCAGCATCAGTTCGTGTAAGTCTCTCCAGGCCTTTCTGAAATCATCCTGTTGGTCATTTCTTACAGAACAGTAATATTCCATAATTTTCATATACCACAATTTATTCAACCATTCTCCAACTGATGGACATCCATTCAGTTTCCAGTTTTTAGCCACTACAAAAAGGGCTGCCACAAACATTCGTGCACATACAGGTCCCTTTCCCTTCTTTATAATCTCTTTGGGATATAATCCCAGTAGTAACACTGCTGGATCAAAGGGTATGCACAGTTTGATAACTTTTTGAGCATAGTTCCAAACTACTCTCCAGAATGGTTGGATTCATTCACAACTCCACCAACAATGCATCAATGTCCCAGTTTTCCCGCATCCCCTCCAACGAGGGCTCAAAATCTTAGCCATCTTTTTCTTTGCCACCAGCTACTGTGGTTGGTTTATATTCCACCATCATCATTATAATGCTCCCATGCTGGGTATTCTCTGGCACTGAATCCTCCTTTTTTCAGCTTCCTTTTGAGTTTTATCTTTCCCCATTAGATTTTAAGCTCCTTGAGGACAGGTATTATTATTTTTTTTCTTCTTTGTATCCCCAGTGCTTAGTACAGTGTCTGGAATATAGTAGGCTCTTACTAATGTTTATTGTATCATATCATATCATTTCATATCTTATTATAACATATCCAAATAACCATCTAACACAACTTGTCCCTTGGATACCATTTATAATAATAATAAAAAAAAAGGCCAGACCAAATTCATACAAATTCATACATTCATTGCTAAATTGAGCCTTGAATTTTTTTTCCCCGTGGTCCTACAAGCTGATTCATTTTGAATCCCTCCCAACTCTAAATGGATGACAGCTAAATAGTGAATGAAATAAATTTCTCCTCAGGAATGCCCAGAAGAGGCTGAAATGGAGTTGGAAAGAAAATTTCTAACCCTTTCTTACAACAGTGTCTCTGTTGGGTCTGTAACCCAAAGAGATCATAAAAGAGGGGAAAAGGGCCCACATGTGCAAAAATGTTTGTAGCAGCACATTTTGTAGGGGCAAGAAAATGGAAACTGAGTGGATGCCCATCAGTTGGGGAATGGCTAAATAAGCTGTGTGAATGTAATGGAATTTGTTCTATAAGAAATGATGAGCAGGCTGATTTCAGAAAAGCCTGGAAAGATTTACATATACTGATATTGAGTGAAGTGAACAGAACTAGGAGAATACACAGCAACAGCCAGATTGTATGATGATCAACTATGACAGACTTAGTTTTTCTCAGTAATAGTGATCCAGGACAATTCCAATAGACTTGGAATGGAAAATGCCACCGACATCCAGAGAGAAAAGTATGGAGACTGTATGTAGATTGAAGCATTCTACTTTTATTCTTTTTTTCCTTTTTGATTTTTCTTTCACAGATGGCTAATATGGAAATATGTTTAAAATTATTGTGTGTGTGTATATATATGTATATAACTTTTATCATATTATTTGCTGCCTTGGTGAGGAGAATGCATAGGAAGGGAAGAAGAAAAAAATTAAGAATTCAAAATCATTTTTTAATAAAGATTTTTATTTTTCAAAACATATGCATAGATAATTTTTAACATTCACCCTTGCAAAATCTTGTGTTCCAAATTTTTTTTCCCCTTCCTTTCCCCATTCCCTCCCTTAGACAACAATATATGTTAAACATATGGAATTCTTCTATACATATTTTCACAATTATCATGCTGCACAAGAAAAATCAGATCAAAAAGGGAAAAAAAGAAACAAAATGCAAGCAAACAACTATAAAAAATTGAAAATACTATGTTGTGATCCATATTCAGTCTTTACAATCCTCTCTCTGGGTACACAGATGGCTCTCTTCATCACAAGACCATTGGAACTGGCCTGAATCACTTTGCTGTTGAAAAGAGCCACATCTATCAGAATTGATTATCATATAATTTCTTAACCTCTATCTCAGTTTCCTTAT
Source organism: Sarcophilus harrisii (assembly GCF_902635505.1). Taxonomy (NCBI): domain Eukaryota; kingdom Metazoa; phylum Chordata; class Mammalia; order Dasyuromorphia; family Dasyuridae; genus Sarcophilus; species Sarcophilus harrisii. The sequence continues at coordinate 116,469,988 of NC_045431.1, forward strand.
CTATAAGAAGACACAATAATAGCACTTACTCCCAGAATTGGTTTGAATAAATAAACTAATATCTATAAAACACTTTTCAAAATTTAAAGTACTATATAAAAGCTATGAAAGTTTGTGGTAACAAAAACCATTTGGGATAAGTCAGCAATTGGCTAGGGTCTAAATTTTTTTGTTTAAAATTTGAAGCAAATCATATGAAAAGTAATAATAGCAGCTGACATTTTGTAAAAAAGTGCTTTCTTTACAATAGCCTGGTAAGATAGGTTTTATTATCCCCATTTTGCAGATGAATAAATTGAAGCTCAGTTCTATCCAGACCACACTTAAATCAGGCAATTTAAACCAAAGATTCATAAATTTTTTCCACTACCGATCCCTTGTTTTGTCCCCAAAATTTTTACATATAGGTATATAAAAAGTCTACAAATCAAACATTTACTGATAATAAATTATAATTTTATGACCCCAACATTCAGTTATAAGACTCCATATGGATTCTCTACCCACAGTTTAAGAAATTGGGATCTAGATAAAGGGAATCACGCCTGTCTAAGTAGAACACAAAGAACCAGAGTTCACCTAGATTAGATTCTCTTTATAAGATTTTTCTAGTTGGGTGGGTTTTTACCCAAGATGAAAAGCATGTATTCAAGAATTTACTCTCATTAGAATAGGTTCACATTTCATTATAATATTCATTCTTTCCATTAATTGTTAATCATATGCCACCCTGAGGAACAACTCCTCTTCCAAGGGTATATAAGGGTTGGATGGGTTCCATGATTGGTCTTTGGCATTTGAGGTAGCTGACCCTTTTTTACTAATTGTATGCTAGCATGATAAATAAAATGATGGATTACCCAGAAACTATGTCTCTCTAACTTTTTATACATCACAAAACCTTTTGTCTCTTGTTTGCCATCCCACTGAGAGAGGTGCTAATGGGAGACAAAATGACAAGAAGCAGGAAAGAAGATAATAAAAAAGAAAAAAGAAAAAATGCTCATTTCTGAGAAATGGGATTGAGATTCATTTCCCCAATGTATTAATTTCTCCTGAAAATAATAATACCTTTAGTTAGTATTTTAAGATTTACAAAGTAGGAATGTTTCTTGATTAATAGTAATCCTGTAAGTAGGTAATTTGAATATTATTATCCACATTTTATGGATGAAGAAACTGCAGGTTAGAGAAGTTTTAACTGACCTAACTTCATCTGACCAGAAAAGTAGATGAGCTGGGACTGAAACCCAGATCTCCTGATTCCAAATGTATTTCCAACACAGTAGGCTTCCTCAAGGAAATAGCATTAATGAGTTTCAGAATCCCAGAATCTCAGGAACTTCAAGAGATTTATTCCTAGATCAATCTGAATCTGAAGGGGGAATCTTCTTAACTTTTCCAACACATTGTTCTCTACTACTTAACAAGGGAGGACAAGAGAATGAGCATTTTTAAATTATCTCTACTGCATGGCAGGGACTTTACAAAAATCATCTCATCTGCCTTCACAAAAACTCTGGGAGATAGTTGCTATTATTATTGTACCTTTTTACAATTGGAAAAACTGTGGCAAACAAAGATTAAGTGATTTGCTCAAAGTCACAAAGTTAGTAAATAATATTTGAGGTTACATTTGAACTCAGGTTTTCCTGACTCCAGGATAGTGTATTTATTATTTAGATACCATCTATTTGTGTTTCTGTTATTCCCAATCTAGGTCCCCTTCACCTAAAGTGTCCTTTCCTTTCTAACACTAATCATACCTTTAAAACCCAATTTAAGCTTTATTTCCAGGAATAATTCTTTTTTTTTTTTAACTCAAATTATAACAAGTTTTTAATGAGATTCTTTTAAAAAAATTATTATTATTTATTTTTAATAGCCTTTTATTTACAGGTTATATGTATGGGTAACTTTACAGCATTGACAATGGCCAAACCTCTTGTTTCAATTTTTCCCTCCTTCCTTCCACCCCCTCCCCCAGATAGCAGGATGACCAGTAGATGTTAAATATATTAAAATATAAATTAGATACACAATAAGTATACATGATACCAGGAATAATTCTATAAGAGTACTAGACATCTAATCTCCTTCTCTCTGGCACCCTTACACCCTTACAGCACCATAATTTAAATTGTCATTTGTGAGCTGGCCTAACAAACCCATGACAAAATTTTAATCTTGTTTCTATAGGGAAAGGAGCTCTGAGTTCTTAACAGCTGACTTACATATCAATTTACAAACTGTCATCATTCTCTAAGGGTTTCTTGTGTAATAATAACCTTGTCTCCCAAACTGCTGCTACTATTGCTCAGTTGTTCAGTAAAATATTATTTATAGTGATCCCATGGACCATAGATTTTGCCCAAATCTTCCATCCTTCACTGTCTTCTGAAGTCTGTTCAAGTTTGTGCTCATTGCTTCCATGACATGCTCTCCATCTATCTCATCCTCTGCAGTCCCCTTTTCTTTTAGTCCTCAATCTTTCCCAAAATCAGTGTCTTTTCAGTGGGTCCTATCTTCTCATGATGTGACCAAAGTATTTAAGTTCTGAGTATGGTATTTTATTTTCCAATGAGTAATCTGAATTAATTTCTTTAACAATTGATTTTCTTGATGTTCATGACTCTCTCATAAATCTTCTCCAGCATCATAATTCAAGTGTCAATTCTGTAGAGCTCAGTTTTCCTTATAGTCCAAATCCCTTAACCATACATTGCTACTGAAAAAATCATATCTTTAATTATATGAAGCTTTGTCAATAAGGTAGTGTCTCTTCTTTTTTGTATGTTGTCCAGATTTGCCATAGCTTTCCTTCCAAGGAACAAACATTTTTAAATTTCAAGGCTGCAGTAGCTGTTTGCAGTGATTTTTGAGCTCAAGAATATCCGACACTGTTTCCATTTTTTCCTTTTTCTATTTGCCAGAAAGTGATAGTATCAATAGCTATGACCTTAGTTTTTTTTAAACATTAAACTTCAAGCCAACTTTTATATATTCCTCTTTCACACTAATCAAAAGGCTTCTGAATTTCACTTCACTTTCTGCCATTAAAGTGGTATCATCTGCATTTTGACATCGTTGATATTTCTCCTGGAAACTTTAATTCTGGTTTTTGATTTATTTAGCGTGATGCTTCACATGATGTATTCTGCATATAAGTTAAACAGATAAACTGACAATATTCGGCCTTTTTCAATCTTAAACTAATCCAATTGTGGGTTCCAATTAATTTTTTTTGACAGCTATAAAGGATCCTCAGATTTTGTTGTGATCCCCATAGCCAAAAGCTTTAGTGTAGTCAATCAAGCAGAGATAAATGTTTTTCTGGAACTCCTTGCTTTCTCAGTAATGTTGGCATTTTGGTCTCTACTTCCTTTGCCTCTTTGAAAATCTGCCTGCATTGCCCTTTTTATAGTGACTAAAAACTGGAAATTGAGTTGGATGTCCATCATTTGGGGAATGGCTGATTAGTTTATGATATGTGAATGTAATCAAATATCATCCTATAAGAAATGATGAACAAGTTGATTAAGAAATGCTGGAAAGACTTACATGAACTAATGCTAAGTGAAGCAAGTGGAACCAAGAGAACATTATAAACAACAGTATGTGATGATCAACTGTGACGTACTTGACTCTTTTCAATAGTGAGGTGATTCAAGTCAATTCCAATAGTCTTGTGATGGGAAATGTCATCTAAATCCAGAGAGAAAAATGTGGAGACTGAATGTGGATAAAAGCATAATATTTTCACTTTTTTTTTGCTCTTGTTTGCTTGTTTTTTTCCCCCTTTCTTGTGTTTTTCCCTTTTGACCTGTTTTTTCTTGGGGGGGAGGGGCACCATGATGAATCTGGAAATGTGTTTAGAAGAATTGAATGTGTGTAGTTTCTATTAGATTGCTTGCTGCCTTGTCAAGCATTAGATTGCTTGAGGGAGAGAGGAAGAAAAATTTGGAATAGATAATTTTGCAAAGGTGAATGTTGAAAACTATCTTTGCATGAAATTGGAAAAATAAAATACTATAAAAAGAAAGAAAAGAAGATCTGCCTGCACTTCTAATAGTTCTTGGTTCATATAATGCTAAAATCTTATTTGCAGAATCTTTTTTAAAAATTATTTTTCCCCAATTACATGTAAAAATAAATTTTTAACTTTTTCTCCCTGAGGCAATTGCAGTTAACTGACTTTCCCAGGGACACACAGCTAGGAAGTGTTAAGTGTCTGACTTCAGGGCTAGTGATCTATCCATTGCACCAATTAGCTGCCCCCCTTAACATTCTTTTTAAAAATTCCGAGTTCCATATTATTTCTCTCCCTTCTTTGAGATGGTAGGCAATTTGATATAGTTATATGTGTATAATTATGTCAAACATATTTTCATATTAGTCATGTTTTGAAAGAAGATACAGATAGACCTTTCTCTTCTCCTCCCCTACACAAATAAAGGAAGTGAAAAAATAATAAGCATTCATCTGCATTCTCTGGATGTAGATAGCAGTTTATTTTTTTTTTTTTTTAAATCACGAGTTCTTTGGGATTGTCTCCGATCATTGTATTGCTAAAAATAGTTAAAACATTCACAGTTATTCTCTGGAATTCTGCTTTTACTTGGATATATCTTTTTCTTTCTTCTTTACTTTTTCACTTTCTTTCTCTTCTCCTCTATTTGTAAAGCCTGATCAGACAATCATTTTGTTTCTTGCTCTGCTTTTTCTTTGGAATTTTTTTGTTGCTGCTTCCTGTTAACAATACTGAAACTGCTGTTCATAGCTCTTCAGGCACTCCACCTCCCAGATCTAATCACTTAAATGTACCTATCACTTCTACTTTATATACATAACGAATATTATTTAGGTCATACCCATGTGGTCTGATGGTTTCCCCTACTTTCTGAAATCCAAGTCTGAATTCTGCAATAAAGCTTATGATATGAATCACAGTCAGCTCTCGTTCTTGTTTTCACTGGCTATAGAGATTTTCCATTGTTGGCTACAAAGTATATAATTGACCTGAATTCATTATTATTGACTAGTTTCCCCAGCTAGATTTCAAAATTTTCATATTTTAGCTCTTTGGTTTCCACCATAGTCCCTTCTGAGTTCTGATCACCTAGAAAGTACCCACAAAATACTTGTTAAATAAAGAACTTTTCCAATTAAAAGCCTCTTTACATTTCCATGACAACCACTTAATTTTGGCCTGTTAAAGAATGAATTTATTTGTCCACAGATTGATATTGTCCACAAATATGCTCTTACTCAGAGACAAAATATGTTGCTTGGCTTCTTATGTAATAACCCTGCATCAGATTCTGTCCTTGACTCAAGGTTACCGTGGAGATGGAGATACTGTCCCAGGATTCCACCATCCCCTGATGTAATGAACTGGAGTGGGTTTTGTGATTATTCTTGAAGGATTTGGTGAAGAGATAGAAACAAAGTCAAGAAGTCATCCTCCATGTTGACATCATGCAGGCTCTGCTGATTTGAACATCTTGTGCTTCCTTGCACTCCCTCTACAAAGTCCTAGTGCTACTGTCTGGGGCCATTTTGTAGTTACCATTGGAACAGCAGTTGTATCTGTGGCCAGGTAGGTAGTCTGTAACAGAATGAGTGATGAGTGGATGACTAATCTTTTCTTTATCTCAAAGTGGAAAAGGATATTACCTCTTTAATTGAAAACAGGCTTTTCTCTCCGTGATGAAACAGAACACCTGGAGAAACCTCTTGTAGATCAGAAGCATTCTGTATTTGAAGCTTTTATCTCAAATATACTTTATCAATCAGTCCTTTATGGTACTCTCCTCCACTTTGTTTTCTGTCTATTGCTTCTTGATACTATTCATCTCATAGTTATGAGCCACTTATTAGTGATCACATCTTTGTTTTACGATCAATGTTATTTTTGATAAAAGATTTTAGAGAGGGTATGAGTCTGTCTGGATAAAAGTAGGAGACACATTCATTTTCCTCTATCTTTCTAGCAGGGAATGCTGCTGATTTATAGATTTTTCCCTAAGCATCACAAATCTGGGATCAAACTGAAATTGTTTTTCTTGGCTAGTTAGAGATGAGTCATGTTCCCCCATAGGCAGCTCAGTTACATAGTGGATAAAGCATGGTCCTGTCAGTAAGACCTGAGTTCAAATTTAGCCTCAGACATCTACTAGTTTTGTGATCTTAGGACAAGTCACTTAACTGCTACTTGCCTCAGTTTCCTTAATTGTGAAATATATACATACCTTCTAGGTTGTTGTGAAAATCAAATGAGTTACTTGTAAAGTGTTTAGCATAATACCTAGTACACAGTAGGTACTAATAGAAACATTAGCTATTATTATAGTTTTTTATTATTAATTTTTGTTTTGTTTGTTTTGTTTTACAAACCAATGCCCAGGGTAAAGGGGTAGATGAGAGTTTGTTGTATTCAAGGCTAGGGGTTTGTTGAAGTCAGCTCAAACCATCTCCAGACAGTTGATTTTGAAATTTTCAGTGTGAGCATTTAATCTTTGAAATGGAAAATGCTACAAATCAGGGACTGATATTTTTCCTCTTCAGTTATTTATTTCTTAGTTTGCTTATTTTTAGCATTCATTTAAAAAAACTTGAGTTCCAAATTCTCTCCCCCACCCATTGAGAAGGCAAGCAATTTGATATTGATCATACATGTGAAGTTGTGTAAAACACATTTTCATATTAGCCATTCTGCAGAAAAAAAAAAAAAGAAAAAGAAAGAGTTTTGAAATGCTTCAAGAGCTTTATTTATTGTTTTGCAATTGTCTGGACTTAAGAACGTGATGGAAAAAATGTTAATAATGAAAATTAAACTTCAGTAGATTCAGTGGATTATGATTCTTTGGAGAGTTGGTTGTTAAATTTTTACTAGCATGCCCCTATCCAGGCCATCATAGGTTCTTGAAATCCTTCTGGGTTCTCTCACTGAGCATCTCCCTACTTAAACTCATTTTCCCTTTCAGTATTTTACCATTGACCACTGACACCCATCACTGCTATTTCCCATAGATAAATTACTTCTAGTTAATATGGTATTTTGATTACAATTATAAATTCAGATCAATGCTGAAGAAATCAGTTCACCAATTATATTTGACGTGGCAATACAACAGAGTCATCTCTGCCTGGGTGAAATGGTATGAGATAGAATAAAGGGAAATGCTACATTTGCTGTAACCATCATGATCTGATCTTCAGGTAAGGCCTCAAGATATACTATCAGTACTTCTGGCATTATGTAAAAGACATAGGATTCATTAAATAGAACTAAATTATCTTTCTAATCCTTGTTTTACCAGATTGTGGAAAATATTTGAGCTATTTAACTAAAATTCTTATCACTTACCTAATTCTAATTTGTATATAAAATACAAAAGACCCACTTTCAGCTTTAAAAAAAATTAATAACAAAAAGGTGAAAATGTTGGCTAGTTGAGGGAAGAACAATAAGTGTCTTCTTATCTTACTTTTTATTCTGGCTCAAAGTGATTTCTATGATTCGATAAAGAACAATGTGGAGTGTCTAAACCTAAATTATATCTTTTTTTTTTTTTTGTAATAGAGGCCTTCAATTTCTTTTTTTTTTTCCCCTTAGGGGTTGCCTTTATTTTTTTACTTATTATTTTTTTATTTAATAGCCTTTTATTTACAGGTTATATGCATGGGTAACTTTACAGCATTAACAACTGCTAAACCTCTTGTTCCAATTTTTCACCCCTTACCCCCCCCACCCCCTCCCCTAGATGGCAGGATGACTAGTAGATGTTAAATACATTAAAATATAAATTAGATACACAATAAGTATACGTGACCAAAACGTTATTTTGCTGTACAAAAAGAATCAGACTTTGAAATATTGTACAATTAACTTGTGAAGGAAATCAAAAATGCAGGTGGGCATATATATAGGGATTGGGAATTCAATGTAATGGTTTTTAGTCATCTCCCAGAGTTCTTTCTCTGGGCGTAGCTGGTTTAGTTCATTACTGCTCCATTGGAAATGATTTGGTTGATCTCGTTGCTGAGGATGGCCAGGTCCATCAGAACTGGTCATCATATAATATTGTTGTTGAAGTATATAATGATCTCCTGGTCCTGCTCATTTCACTCAGCATCAGTTCGTGTAAGTCTCTCCAGGCCTTTCTGAAATCATCCTGTTGGTCATTTCTTACAGAATAGTAATATTCCATAATATTCATATACCACAATTTATTCAGCCATTCTCCAACTGATGGACATCCATTCAGTTTCCAGTTTCTAGTCACTACAAAAAGGGCTGCCACAAACATTCGGAGGCCTTCAATTTCTTGAACAGCCTTGTGCATCAACAAGAAAATAATTAAATTTAATCAGGGATCATTCCATTTTGTTTTTGTTGTTTGGTTCTGGTTCCAGTGGTTATGATTAAATATCTGTCTCCTTGCCCTTATCAAAGACACCATAACATAGCTGATTAGAGCTGAGATGACTATTAGATGGCCCTCCAAGAGTTAGAAGCAGGAACCGATTTACCCCATTTAACACAGAACAAGTCCAGTGGGAGCAACATGTTATCAATGGACCTCCAGCATCACAGCCATTAGTTGACCCTACACACATGGGCCAAGGCTAAACTTTTTCCTGTGCATATGCCCTTTAAAGCTATGTATATTCACTCTCTCCAAGTGTGTTTAGATAGTTTATGTAGTTATGTAGTTAGGAGGGTACCTGAGTTTTCAGAAGGGTAATTCTACAATTTTTCTCATTATGCTATTTCATTAAATGCCTTTATTTTCAACAAATTGTGTCCTTTGGTTGACTGGGGCGGGAAAACCCTAAAACTTTGGCAGTGATTTTAAACTATGGTTTGGAGTGGATGTGGTGTCAGCAGTGAATCTACAGCTTTTGTCTATGTCTGAGACAGTGTACCCCCAGGCAAAATAACCAGAATTTTTACTGGTGTTTTATAGAACCATCATATACTTTTCAGAATTTAACTCCAGAGGAAAGAGGCCCAAGCAGAGGAAGACTATGAAGTGGGAGGAGAGATTGGATCACTGGATAAGGAAGAGAAAATGATGCCCTGATTTGATTGATTTTCCAGTGTGTTTCATTGTGGCTCAGAGGTGAATCCTATTTGAAGGTCCAGGTTCAGGATCAGAAAAAAAGTAAAAGAAGTAGCCACAGAATAAAGGATACAGTAGCAGGAAGCAATACCCAACATAGAGTCTCACTGGCAATCATCACAGGCAACTAGTCATAGTTGTCAACTAATCATTGATTAGAGTTATAAAGGACCTTAGAAATCATTTAGTACAAATAACATTTCTGAGCCTCAGTTTCTTCATTTGTAAAATGGGGATATTCATAGCAATAATACTTATACCACAGGATTGTTGTGAGATCACTTATGTAAAGCAAAAAAGTGCCATGGGAAAATTTCACTATAATAATTATTATTAATTTTGTTAATCAGACCTGACTTGAAGAACCTGAATCAGTAGACACTCAGAAGAGACAGGTGAGGTGAAAAGGCAAACAATTTTCAGGTAGCCCCAGGACACAGAAACTTCCAAGATAAGCTGAACAAGGCAGGCATAAAGCTTAGAAACCCTGAAAGAGTTAGTTTTAGGGTTACCAAGACAAGAAGAGTAATTTCTCATTCAGAAATTATGTTTTATATACTTTTTGGGGAGGCAGAAGTAGGGGAAATCACAGGATGTACTTTCCCAAGCTTTGAGAATGCAGTGTCCCAAGTTGACTGAGTGGGGAGACCAGTGAAGTTAGACAATTGTCATAGCATCCTAATTGGTCTCTCTGTTTCCAGTCCCTTTCCTCTCCAAGATTATCTCCCTAAAACACAGCTGATGGTGTCAATCCCTCAAGAATCTTTAGTGACTCACTATAGCCTCTAGGATAAATACATTCCTAAACTTAGCATATAAAGTTCTTTTCATTGTGGTTGTTGCCTACATTTCCAAGTCAACAAACATTTATTAAGGACATACTATATGTCAAGAACTGAGCCAAACAAGCACTGGGAATACAAATACAAGCAAAAAGAAAAATAGTTTATCTTTTAACTGGAAGATCCTACCTGAAAAAGAGCTTATAAGTGAGTGTAAAGGGAGGAGGGATAGTAAAATGGAGTGGGGAAGGGTGGTAGAGGGAAGGTACTTGATTGGGGGGAAGGGGATGCTGAATTCCAGAAAGTCAGGATTGGAGCCACTAAGGAGCAAAATGATTATGGATTGGCCCGGGCATTCCTTAAAATGCAGATTCTGGGAGGAATTCATCAACCAGAGGCTGGATATTTGGACTTCTGTTGTACTAGTTTTCATCCACTCTCAGTTCTAATCAAATGGCTAAGTGGCTATTCCCTGAATTTGGCTTTCCATCCCTCACTTCTGGAAGGCATTCTTCTTCCTTTTGGAGTCCTTACCTTCTTTCAGGGCTCAGGCTCATTTACTAGCCCCTTCAGCAAGTATTCTGGAATCCCTGGTGGTTAGCATCCTTATTTTTCTCAAATTATCTTTTTACTTATGTGAAGGGAATTAAAATTTTTTCCCCAGCATTAAAGCAATCAAGATTTACTGATAACAGTTCTGCATATCAAGGACCCTACACCAGCTTCATAGCTTCAACATGCTTGTTTGCCTACCACAGGAGTGAACTGACATGACAATGCAATTGCTACTTGCAGGAAAATGCCCGTGCTACTGTCATCAGTGCCTATGCTCCCACCATGATGAACCCTGATTAAGCCAAAGAAAAATTTAATGAAGAAGTGGAGAACCTCATCATCAATGTGCCAAAAAAAGGACAAGCTTATAATTCTGGGTGATTTTAATGCTAGAGATGGCTCAGACTTGTGCATCTCATGACCTCATCACCAACACTATGTTCCATTTACCTAAATGCAATTAAAGACTCTAGGCTAGGAGTAGGAGGGAAGCATAGAACAAGCCTCCTAAATTTACCATTAGTATTGATTCAAATCATTTATAAACTAATCAGAAGGACATTGGCTATATCTCAGATAATTATCTGTCACTCTGGGTTTGGACCTTTAATCTGACAAAGGGATTTAAAAGAAAATATCTCATCTTAGCCTCCCTTTTGTAGCTGTGGATGACTAACTATGAATCAGGGAGAGGTTCCAGCTAGTACTCAAACAGAGATTGATTGCTTGATTGGCTGTGAAGAGGAGACCCTTTGGACAAACAGAGACTACTGCCTATCAGCTACCAGAGCAACACTGAATTGAAGCCATCAAAGACCAATAGAGAGATGTCAGTTAACCAATAAATATCTATTAAGCTCCTACTGTGTACCAGGCACTGTACTAAGTGATGGGGGTACAAAGAAAGATAATTCCTCATCTTGAAGAGCTCAGTCTAATGAGAGAGAGAATATGCAAACAACTATGTAGAAACAATTAGGGCACCTAGGTGGCACTGTGAATAGAATGCCTCCCTATAGTCAGAAGATCTAAATTCAAATCCAGCCTCATGTACTAGCTGTGTGACTCTGGGCAAGTCACATAATCCTGTTTATTTCAGTTTCCTCATCTGTAAAATGGGCTGAAGAAGGATATGGATACTCAATATCTCTGCCAAGAAAACACCAAAAGGGATCACCAAGAGTCAGATACGACAACAATGTATAAACAAATTTCTTATAGGGTAAATTAGAGATAATCAATGGAGAGAAGGCATTAGAATCAAGGGCAATCGCCTTTGAAGCCTGTGAAGGCTTTTTTGTCAAAGGTGGGATTGTAGCTGAGAGGAAGGAAGTAAAAATAACAACAATGAAGAAGGAGAGAATGTCAAGTATAGGACATAGCCAGTAAAAATGCTTGGAGTTGGGAGTTGGAGATCTTGTTCAAGGAAGAAGAAAAAGGTCAGTGTCACTGAATTGCTGATGTATCCAACAGGGATAAGCAGATCCTATGCTCCAAGCATGATCAGAACAGAGAATTGTATCTGGGGAGACCAGAAGAGCCCAGTGGAATAATGTGTTGAGCAGAAATAACTTGCCCAGCCACAAGAAGACCTAGAGAGAACCACTTAATAACATCACCAGAAGACATCAGGGGTCTCCTCATATTTTCTTACATGGAAGCACCTCCGGAGAAATCCCTGTTTATGCTCTTGGTCTCCACTGAAGGCACATACATTTGTGGAAGAGTGTGGTATACACTCTCCAAATATAAAGGGAGTTTTGCAGTAAACTGTATTTTGCTAAAATATTGCCATGAGAACTGACTTGATAATATATAATCCTATTGAGTGAAAAGCTGGCTGGATTTTTCTGCATTACCCAGAGAGCCTTCTCTGGCTTAATACAAATGCTTATTACTATGATAGCATCAATGTTTCTCAGCCCTCTGTGAAAGGTGGTTGTGAGTTAAAAGAGCTTGTCATTGCTTTATCAGTTTGACATTAGAAGTGCAGAGAGGACTAGAAGGAGAGCAGCTAGCCTTGGAAAAGCTTTATGTATCCATGATGATTGTTCATGAAAGTACCAAGTACATCAGAGCCTGAAATCCAGAGCTGTGAGTCACCCTGAACATATAATTCTTCCTCCCTCATGTTTCTTCCTGCTAGGTTTTTGTAAGTTTGTACATACTTTCTTCTGAAGAAATGAAGTATATTGATGGGAGAATATGACCCAAGTTTATAGTGTTGTTGTTATTAATGCATTTATTTTATATTAAATAACTATGGTTTTTATCTTATAATTAAGTGAATATTTTATGTTTAAGACCTAAAAGTGTCATGATGACTGATTTTGCAAAAATGGGGAACTATATTAGCAAAGGTTCAGGAGCTACTGTGGTGACTAATGGGAGTGTATTCCTCCCACAATAGTTACTATATAAGAATCTGAGTCATAGCTGTATGGTGCTGGCCCATTACTAGAAACTCCAGATCTTCCAGTAGAAGGACAGATTGAAGTGAGTGAGCCAGAACACACACACACACACACACACACACACACACACACACACACAGAGAGAGAGAGAGAGAGAGAGAGAGAGAGAGAGAGAGAGAGAAGGATAGAAGGAAAGAAGGGAGGGAAGGAGAGAGAGAGAGAGAGAAAGAAAGAAAGAGAAAGTCAGAAAAACAGACCGACACAGACTGAGACAGAAACAAAAAGAGAAGTTCTAAATGACTAGAGAAGAAAGTAAATATATTAATGGGAGATTGTGAACTATTAATGGATTTAGATATGGCCCCAAAGTATATATTGAGCCTGAAGTAACTACTAACTACTCTGGGTGGCCTGTATATGAGAAAGGGAAGCCAATGGTGTACCTTTTATTCCCTCAGTACCATGTAACCTTCTTGAGGATTGGTTTTTTGGTTTTTACTATTGTATCACACCACCCTATGATGAAAAGCACTTCTAGTCTAAGTTCATATCTTGTCTGTTAGGCTAACAATGTGATGGTGAAAAAGTCACAAATTTTTTGAGCTTTAGACAACTCTTGAAAATGATAACTGGGGGAGCATCCCCCAACATCTAGAATTCAGAGAGTTTGAACATTGACAAAATCATGTGCCCTTGAAATATTGACCTGTTCTAAATGCCTGACATATCCTTAGTGATTTCTACTCTCTGTCATGAAATGACTTGGTCTGCATTTCCTTGTCTATATGTATTTCTTTCTCCCAATAGAATTTAAGCACATTGAATATCAATAAGGAGAGTTTGAATTTTACCTTAAACATTTCTTATTTTTGTGATCGTAGGCAAGTCACTTAGTTGTTTTTTTTTAAACCTCAGTTTTTATGTCTGTAAAATGAGGATAATAATAGAATCTATGTAATTCTTAAGGCTTATGTAAATGCTAATTATTATTGATGGTGATGGTGTTATTATTATGCTAACATTAACCTCTGCAGTGTTCTAGAATCAACTCTAATTCAATCCAGTGAACAATAACGTGAAATAAATAGATGTTTGTTGAACTGTAGCTAATTGCAGAAGGCTATGAAAGCTGGCTTAGGTAAAATAATTCCCATGGCAATGATACTGAATTAAAGTCATGTATCAGAACAAGAAGAATTTGACAGAAAAGAGAGACCAGGAATGTCTCCAAAGTCTTTGGAACCTCAGTTAACTGCAATATTGACTTTTCCATTTGTTACTCTTTTCCCAGACTCCAGGTGCAGGTAATTGAGAAGAAGTGGTGGTAACTTAAAACCTGGGGGCAACAGTGAACAGCTTTTCTGGAGGGAGACAATCCTGGAATTCCCAGGTTTCATGACACTGAAGTTGTGAGGTTCAGGGGAGAGAGCATTACTTAGATCTGGAGCCCATTGAAGTGGTGTAATCAGTAGGACCTTGGACAAGTACCAAGTTCTCTGGGGAAAACTTTGCAGAGCTTGAAAATGTAGTTGACACAGATGGTTTCTAAGGTTCCTTCCAGCTCTAAATCTTTGATCTTATGTCTCCACTAACACCATAAGGGCCCTGAAGGATCTTCTATTCAATTAACAGTATCTCTTATATCAGTAAACTGGCCCAGGGTTTAAAATCTTCTGTGTAGAAGGAATGGAGTGGATTTAGCACTGACTGGCTGTTAAAGGTTTTCCATTTCCTGCATTATCAAGTTTTCCAGTTTCCTTGACTCACTTTTAGTCCAGCTATCACTAGGAATTTCTAAAACTGAAATGCAGCAGAGAGGGAGGGAGCAAAGGCAAAAAGGTATTATTGGGAGGGTTTTATTCCCTCCCCAGCAGCCTGCTCAGAATTCCCAGAGCCAAGGCATACAGGATTGGACTCTTTCACCCAAGACTGGGAATGGATTGGCAGATTCTGTTGAACAGCTCAACCAAATAATTTGACTGCCTTAACTGTTGAATTCAGCCAACTTCAGGAGCTCTAAGATGAATTGATGACTTAATTAAAGAGTTGCCTTTATAGATCACAAAATTTGGAAGTGAGATTCCTCTATCTAACTAAATATGCCAAATGTTTGAGGAGTGCTATAAATTTGGCATTACTCCAAACTCTGTTCCATTCATTTTTATGAATTTCATCTTACATAAACTGTAATTCAATCCATGTGGAAAAACATAGGAAAAATCTTAATTCTCCTTGAAAGGAACATTCTTGACAGGATATCAAAGTCTTGAACAAGATACTATTATTAGCTACACATGTATGTTTTGATAATTATATTTCGCTATAAATTGATTTCCTTTGTCATTCTGTGGACTTGATTTTATATATTTAAAAACATTATTCCAAGCCATGAAATACAAAAAAGTCAAGAATCTGTGAGAGTCCCTGTGCCTGACATATATGAATGAATGAATTTTTATGGTCTTATGTGCAAAGAAATATGCTAAGTCCTCAAGCTGCAAATATAAAAGCAAAGATAGTTTCTGAGCTCCAGAAGCTTATATTTTAATAGAGGAGAAAATACACTTAGAGAAGTGGTGTCCAGGCAGGGGAATTTTAGACTAGAAAGTGATAGGGATGGTGAGTGGGCATCAAATGACATATCCCATCTCAGAACAATGGCAGAGTTGCTTGGATCGATCATTCAAATCTCAGAAGTAAAGGGAGTAGGGAGGAAGGAAAGGGTATGCTAATATGTCCATGAGATTATTAGCTCTTAGATTTGTGGAGGACATGGCCAAAGAGAAGGAAATGAAGTAAAGCATGGCTGGAGCTTTTCTGAAATAATGTTTCAGGACAATGGTCTTTCTTGGCTGATGTGTCTATTGAAAAGTATCCTAAGGTGGGCCCCATTCCATTTAAATGGAATGTAAAAGAAGGGATAACTCTTAAGATCACTCCCAACTTTAATGTTCTATAGTTCTACTATATGATATTTCAATATTTTAAATTTAATATGCATTAGACTATAAACCCTATGAAGGTAGGGATTGGGGGTTTTTGTCCTTTTTTCCCCTTTTTACCATTTTTTATACATTTTTACCATTGTATTCTTAGCAATTAGCACAGTACTTACATATTAGTTATTTAATACTTGTTGATGTCTTATCTGTATGATTTCATTGGTGTGGGTATTTCCTTCACTATTCTATGATCTCTATGGATTGTTGTGGCTAAAACATGTCACTCTGACCAAACTTCTAGAGATATGTATCTTTGACCTTAGCTGGATATTCCCTTCATGATACATTCTGTTGTGGGGTCAAACTTGCATCTAACTTCTTATCTCCATGCACACTACCCTAGTTCAGGTCTCTTTAATTCTTGATTGGATTATTATAATTTTTGTTGTTTGGTCATATTTCAGTTGTATCTGACTCTTGGTGACCCCGTTTGAGTTTTTCTTGACAAAGATACTGGAGTTATTTGCCATTTCCATATTCATTTTACAGATGAGGAAACTGAGGCAAACAGAGTTAAGTGACTTGTCAAGGACTACAGAGTTAGGAAATATCTGAGGCCAGATGTGAACTCAGGAAGATGAGTCTTTCTAACTCCATGCCTGTTGCATTATCCACTGTATTACCTAGCTGCCTCTTTTATTATTATAATTACTATTATAATAGATTTCTATTTTGTCTCTATAACTCTAGTCTTCTCTCCATCTATACTCTACCTTCCCCATAACTGCCAATTTGATATTCTAAAAAAAATTTGATCATGACATACCAATATTAAAAAAAAAAATCCTTTGGTGACTCCCTATTGCCTCTGGTATTAAAAACAAAACCCTCATCCTTGCAATGAAAGATTTCCAGAATTTTGATATCATCTGTCTTTCTAATCGTATTTTTTTTTTCTTTCTTATTCCTTTTTGCTTTCTTGTTCCAAACAAACTGACTCATTAGATTTTCATATGTGTGTATACATATATATATATATGCATACACATCCATCCATCCATCCATCCATCCATCCATATGGCTGTAAAGAACCACAGATAGTGGACGAACCTACTGACAATGTCTAGTTCAGCTCTCCATCTCCCTTTGGTGCTCTCACCTTTCCTGGGAAGTCAAGGGGGAGGCGTGACCACCAATGTTCTACTTGAAGCAAGGGATACTTACAGGAAAGAGGTATTTACATATCAATAGCAGGGGGCTTATAATTATCACTGTAGTAATGTGGTGATGTAATGGTACTATAGTACCATAGTTGGCACTTGCTCAGTGGCTATAGTGATGTAATTGTACTGAGATATGTAGGAGCTGAGAGGACTTGAAATAAAGGGACTCCATCTTTGACTTTGTGGGTCCCCCTGCCTCATCACTCCTCCACTAAAGGACTCAGGCTGGTCCTGAGATCACCCAGAGAGCTAGTCCAGAAGGTACATTTTGGCACCCCAACTTGGGGCTCTAGAAAGCACACAATGCGTGCCCTTCTACCTCTCACTGTTATTCATTGTTTCCTGTATGGAATATTCTTCCTCTTCACTTCAGACTCATAAAATCCTTAGATTTTTTCAGAGGAAAAGAAGACAGCCCAAAGAAAGAATGAGGGTGAAGCTGCCATGGTGGCCCTCATATTACTGGGCTACACTGCTGTTGTGGGTAGATAAAAGGTCACATCAAGACTATAACTCAATCTTCTTCCTAGAGATAATCCTTGTGTTTGTGGGAGGGGGAAGAAAATGCAATCCTCCTGTTCACCACTATCCGCACCCTGATACAGGGTTCTGCCCTGGCAGAAAGGTTTATGTAGCTTAATGAAACCCTGTGAGGTTACCCAAGATGGACAAGTATTACTGGAGAGTTCAGACATCAGTTGATCCACTGGAGAAGGAAATGACAAACTACTCCATTATCTTTGCTAAGAAAACCCCATACACTGTATTAAAATGATAAAAAGAAATGATACTGGAAAATGAGCCCCTCAGATCAGAAGATGTCCACAAAACATTACTGAGGAAGAATAGAGAATAATTATAAGTAGCTCCAGAAAGAAGCTGGGCCAAAACTGAAAGGAAGCTTAGATGCAAATATGTGTTTAGTGACCAGAAGGAATCTGAGGCTGTATAGGAACCAGAAATCTAAGATCTATGGAGGAAGGCAAATTGAATGTGACGGAGATGGAAAAATTAAATATTGATATTTTGGGTGTCGATGAACTTAAATGGATGGGAATGGATAGATTTAATTCAGGTGATCATTACATGTACTACTGTGCAAGAATCCTTTAGAAGAAATGAAGTAATAAAAGTAGTACTGATAGAATGGTAACTGTTTAATCCAAGGCAAATTATTCAATATCACAGTAATACAAATCTATGCTCCAACAACTGAAGAGGCTAAAGTTGCTAAGTTCTTAGAAAGACTTACAACATCTTCTAGCAATGTCACCAAAAAAAGATGCTATATTCACCATAGAAGATTGAAATGCTAAAGTAGGAAATCAAAATATAATTGGAATAACAGGCAGGTTTAGTCTTGGAGTACAAAATGAAGCAGGGACAAATCTAATGGAGGTTTGTCAAGATAATTCACTGATCATAGCAAATGCTTTTTCAACAACCTAAAGGCAACTCTACATGTGGAAATCATCAGATGGTAAATACTGAAATAAGATTAATTATATAGTTTGTTACCAAAGGAAGAGGAAGTTCTAAAAATTCAGTTAAAATAAGACATGGTATTAACCATGGTTCAGATCATGAGTTTCTTATTGCAAAATTTAGACTTGAATTGAAGAAAGAAGAGAAAGCCATTAGACCATATGAGTATGATTTAAATAGGAATGAATAGGAAGTGGAAATGATGGAAAAAATTAAGGGATTAGATCTCGTAGACAGAATACCTGAAAAATTATGGCCAGAAGTTTACAATAATATGCAAAAGGTAGCAACAAAAGACATCCCAAAGAAAAAGAAGAGCAAAAAAAGCAATATGGCTATCTGAGAAGGCTTTAAAGATAGCTGAGAAAGGAAGGAAAACAAAAAATAAATGAGAAAGGGAAAGAAATACCACTGTGTGGAATTCCAGAGTACAGAAAGAAGAGATAAGAAAATTTGTTTAAATGAACAATGCAAAAAATCAGAAGAAAACAATAGAATGGAAAAGACAAGAAGTTTCTTCAAGAAAATTAGAGATATCACAGGAATGTTTCATGCAAAAATAGACAAGATAAGAAACAAAAATGATAAGGATTAAACAGAAGTAGAAGAGATTAAGAGGTGGCAAGAATAACAGCTATGATATTAAAAGATGTTTTGCTTCTTGGAAGGAAAGTTATGATAAATCTGGACAGCGTACTGGACAACATAGAGATATCACCTTGCTGATAAAGGTCCATATAGTTAAAACTATGGTTTTTCAGTAGCACTGTATGGCTGTGAAAGTTGTGTTATAATGAAAGCTGGGTGCTACAGAATCCACACTTTTGAATTGTGGTGCTTGAGAAGACTTTTGAGAGTCCCTTGGACAACAAGGAGATAAAAATCAGTCAATTGTTAAAGAAATTAATTCAGACTACTCATTGGAAAGACAAATACTGGAGCTAAAATACTTTTTGATACAGCATGAGCTGACAGGACCCATTGGCAAAGATACTAATGTTGGGAAAGATTGACGATAAAAGGAAAAAGGAATTGCAGAAGATGAGATGGAGAGACAGTGTCATGGAAGCAATGAATATGATCTTGGAGAGACTTCAGGATTTAGTGGAGGACAGAAGGACCTTTAGTATTATGGTCAAAGAAGTCATGAAGAGTCAGACATGACTACATGAATAAAAAGCAACATTCACTACCATAATTCATAAACCTTTACCAGAATGCTTTTCATTTACACAGAATTAGTCACCCTGACATCATTGACTCAGACACAGAATATTTACTTGACAATAAGGCAAATATAGGTATGACCATAACATTTACTCAATAGAAGACAAGAGAAGGAATAGTCAAAATATGTCTACTGACAAAACTAGGTTATACTTTCCCACAATTCATAATGTTGATGTATAGTGGCCATACACTGCAGAAATCTATTATTAAAAAGTAGATAAAGTTGTATGTCTAGAGCAACTCATTGTTCTGGATGTTAGACCTTAAAACTTGTGGACTCATAAGCAAATAATCTGCACCCTGCGTCATCTGCTTCCTTTCTATATGCTCTGATCTGGTCCTCCAAGCTTTTCTGCTTAGATAGGCAAAGCTATTTTTCTATTATAAGGGGCCACTGAATCAGTGACTATACTCTTTTACCATATAGCCACCTTTGTAGGGTGCTGAAAAAATGACATCACTTAGTGACAAGCAGTTGAATGTTGAAATTATGGGTTTAGAAAATGGAAACATCTGGGTGTACTGATAATCATAAAGAATGTGGGTACCAAGAGCACAGGAGAAATTCTAACCACTCCCCTTCCTCAAGTATTCCTTATGGGCCAGCCCAAGTGATGGTCCCAATATAAATGGCTCAGAAAGTGGGAACTTTCTATAGCTGTACCCAGGCTGTAAGCTAAGAAAATCTCCATTTTAAGGATAACTCCAGTTATATCACAGTTTAATAAACTCATTGGGATTTATCTCAGAAAGTTAGAAATGCAAAACTAACTTGAACAGCTTTTTTCTGAGAAGTGCTTTTACTCCCACTGACATCCTAGGTATTTCACCTCCTAGTAAATGAGTAGCTAATAAGGAAGATCTCATAGACAGCCCATGTTTTGTGCTTCACTGTTCCAAAAAGCTGGAGCCACCTAGGACAGGTAATACTGCTCTGGGGAAACGAGGTTACTGATAGCAGTACAGGGCTGATTAGTCTGATGTGTTTTGCTTCTATTAGAATCCTTTTCTCTCTTCCAGTGCTGTCTTCTTAAAAAGGTTTAATTCACATTCAATTAACATTCTGTTGTTAATAAAAACTAAGAGCAGATGGTAGAGATGTTTTCATTGGGAGCCCTTGAGGGTGTCAGGGTAGCAGGAGAAAGTTGAGAAGTAAGGGAGTCCAACACCTGTCTCATTTTAGAGGCCCTAGAAGCAAACTTCCAATCTATAAATCCATTTAAAACCATTCACAATCTGACCTATAACTTATTCCCTTTCCCATTCCCTACAGATCAGCCCAACTGGCCTTCTTACTGTTCCTCATATAAAACATTCCATTTTCATTTCTGTGCAGTTACACAACCATCCCTGGTGCCTCAGGATGCACTTTTCCCTCATCTCCACTTCTAAGAATATTTAGTCTTTTTTAAAGATTCAGCTCAATTATCTTCTATCCAAGGTCTTTCCTCTTATGCCCAAACACTAGTGCTCCTCACAAATTATTTTCCATTTGGTATATACACATGTTGTCACTCCTTAATAGAATGTGAATTCCTTGAAGACAGGATTGTTTCTCTCCTATCTCCAATACTTAACACAATGCCTGATATAAATTAGTTGTTTAATAAGGACTTATGTATGGATTGATTGATTGGTTAACACCAGAGTGTCTTGGAGGACTACAAATAAATTTCAGGGATGGGAAGAGGTTAGTGAACTTGGATGGGAGAAACAATTACATCTTTATTTTTAATATAATTGATTTTCTTTGTAATTCTAAGTATTTTTCTTTTATATATTAAAAGAACATTATATTAAAAACAAATTCTAAGTATTTTTCTTTTATATATTTAAAAACATTATTAGGATCTAAAGGCTTGATGAAATAGCCCCAACACACACCACATGTCCATTTTGCACACAATAGCACACACACACACATGTTATGGACCAGAACTCTAAAACAAGGATTCTTACAAGGTGTTAAGTCAGTGGAATTGATAAAGACAATGGTTATCTGGTTTAGCATAGTGCTTAATTGTAATGGGCTGAAGCTCCAGTTGATGCACAGAGGTCCCAAGCACATCAGGCTAAATAGTAATTGGACCATACCCTATTAATATATATTCTTGGAGAAAGAATGGCTCCCTCCCACCTCTCCTACTCTTTGTGCAAGTCCTGATGTGTTGTATAGGAAATGACGATTTTGGGGGGTGGAGGCAGAGGGGCAGAGAGAGAGGCGGGAAGAGACTGCTGGCTGGGTCCTGTCGCAGCTTTGACCTCCACAAAGAATAAAGATAGAAGATTTTCCCTTAACCTGAATTCCTGACTCTGGCTTTTTTTAAAAAATACGCGGTCATCACACTTAACAGTTCTCTAGTTCAGTACATGTGCTTAGTACTTAATATAGTTCCACAAGATTCACACCTATGATAATGGAGTATATAACAGCCAGCAAGGACAGGACGAGATTCATTCCATCTTTGGCCAGGCTCTGGGTGGCTCTCCTGGGGGATGAGAAGCTCAGAGACAGAGTCAGGGAAGAGAAACAGACTGGAAGCAGGAGCTCAAGCTCTCAGAGCCAAGGAGAGAGAGATTTATTTCCATCTTCATCAGCCTCGTGGTGGCTGGCCTGTCCTCTTGCATTTTCTCCACTGAAACCAAGGTCCCTCTGAAGGCCACGAGAAAGCTAGCTGAGTACCAGGCCAAGATGATAATAAGTATTTGGACTTTAATACCTGGCTATTCTTGTGGGGATTACTCTACTGAAATGAAGGCTGCTCCAAGACCTCCAGAAAACCAACAAGAACAATACACATACACACACATACACACACACACACAAAACCCCAACCCTAATTTAGTCCAATCTCTTCAATTTATATATGAGGGTCAGGCAGCTAACAGGAGGACAGGCCCTGTGTGGAGTCACAAAGGTCTGAGTTCAGATGTGATTTTAGGTACTTACTAGCTGTGTGACTCTGGACCAGTTGCTTAATCCCGATTACCTCAAACACCCCTCTCCCCCACACCCCAAATTTTTAGATGGGGAAATTTAAATTCAGACAGGAAAAATAGCCACCGAGGTAGACAATAGATTTTCCAACATGGATCTTCTGGCTTCAAATATATGGATTGCACTTTGTACTACACAAATTAACCCCAGATGCTTGGATTCTTGTTGCCTGGTACCTGTTACAATTTTGTGATCACTACAAGACTGCTTCTCTTCCTTCAAAGTCAACAGCCCTTAAAGCCTGTGTTTTCCTGCTTCCTTTTTCTTTTCAAGGTCTTTCCTTGGCCAGGCAGGAGCTCTTCTTTGTGGGGGAAGTGAACATGTGGAATATTCTTGGAGAAGAATTTGTCCTTGTGGCCTGGAGCCAGCTGATTATGAAGCCAGACAAGATTATGAATTCCCATCAGTGAGAAACTCATTAGAAATATAGAAATTTCTGGTGGTGATATTAAAAAAAATGGTCCTAGCAGCCTGTTCCCTAGAGAATCTGGGTTTTTAAAAGATTTTCTTAGGTCAAAAGAAGCACAGCCAGCCCTCAAGAATAAGAATACTGCAATTCTCATCACTAGAAAAGGCTGAATTTCCCCTCCAGAGGTGAAGAAGCTCTTTTAATTTAGGAGTCTACTGAGATAAATAATGAATAGTTGGGGGGGGGAAAATGCATGAAGTGTTTACTATGAGGCAGGCACTGTCCCGTTCTCTAAAACTTGAAATACTATTTAAAAATAAAAAAAAAATTCTTCCTCTCATATGGTAGAAAGTCCATGGAATCAGGGGACTTGGATTTTAATCCAGGATCTGATATTTTTATTTTTCCAAATTATGGTTGCTTACTTATAAAATGAGACTGTCTAATCAGACCAGGTTTCCTGTAAGTTCCCTGTTGACCTACAGAATGAGGTCTACTCAGGGGTTGCTGGCAACTGTTTAACAACCAGATCTTGAAGAAAAAATGTACAAGACACACTTTTAAATTTAATTTGCATCATTAATGTTTTCTCCATAACTTGCTTAAGCCTATACAATTCACAAAATAATAAACCAAATTCTGATTTGTAGACTTTACTGACTTCTGAAGTGTTGATGCTTACACTAAAAATTTAATGACTGGCACTTTTGAGGTAGGTTGAGCCTGAGCATGTATTACTATTATTAATTCAGTCAGTTCATAAACGTGTTTTAAAGTGACTATCATATTCCATCCACTGGATACAAAAACAAGGATGAAATGGTGGCTGCTCTCAAAGAACTCACTCTCTTATTAAGAGAGGCAACATTTCAGTCAGTTAATATTTAAGTACCTTTTCTGAGAAAAGTTCTTTATGGCACTATTTGAAATTATACCTGGCAAATGCATTGCATAGGGTACTGATGCAAATATTAATTCATGAATGGATATGAATAATATAAATGTTATCTGTTATTGTAAACAGAAACTGTTTTATTGGTTACCTAGTATATTGGAAAGAACACTCTCATGTTAGGAGAAGTCTGAGTTCAAATTTCACTTCTAATACTATGGATTTGGGCACTTAGGCACGTGGCTCTGTGCCTCAGTTTTCTCAACCATAAAATGAAGATAATAGTGCCTTTTATAACTATCTTGCAGGGCTAAATAAAATGAACTAATATATGTAAAATGCTTTATACATCTTAAAGCACTATATAAAAGTCAGATATGGTTATTATTTTACTGAAAAAAAGCTGAAAAATATAGCAATGATATGTTTTGCCAAATACCACAGAACACAGATGACCAGAACCCAACTTTATTCATGTCAGGATTTAAGTGATTTTATCTCAGTGCTTCCCAGGCTTCTGTGAAATTTTATGTCCTTTATTTTGCCAATTACTTTTTTCCACTCAGAAAGATTTTCTTTAAAAAAAATCTATTGGTTATAAAACATATAGAGAATCATGGAAAGACTTATATGAATTGATTCAAAGTACAATATACAAAATGGATTTTGTCAATATGAAAAGTAAAAAGAACTACCACAAAACAATCAAAAATGAATGTTATAAAGAACAATATTGACCCTAAAGAAGAGAGATCAGAAGATAGCTAAACCCAATCCTTTATAGAAGTAGAGGGTTCATGAGTGTGGAACATCAGATCTTTTTCTCTATGTATTGATTAATGAAGCTGGGATCACAATTCCTAGTTCAAAATACAAGACATAGAGGGTGGAGGCAAGATGAAAGAAAGTAAACACTTCTTTATTCTCTTCCTGCCTTCCCTCAAATCAAGTCTCTGACTTGGGTTTTGGAGTGACCGAACCCATGAATATTTGTTGTGTAACAAATCTCCAGCAAAAGATATTTTGGGAGAGCTTCAGGAGGCAGGAGGGTGAGGGGGCACAGGCCAGTACAGGAACAGCACAGGGCAGTACAGGGAGACACAGGGTGGAAGAGGGTGTCTATTGATGCAAAAATCTTAAATAAAATATTAGCAATAAGGAGTTATTTTGCTCAACTTTACGCCAATAAATTTGATAACCTAAGTGAAATGGATGACTACCTCCAAAAATATAGACTTTCCAGACTAACAGAGGAGGAAGTAAATTGTTTGAATAGTCCCATTTCAGAAAAAGAAATAGAACAGGCCCTTAAACAACTCCCTAAGAAAAAATCCCCAGGACCAGATGGATTTACATGTGAATTCTACCAAACATTTAAAGAACAATTGGCCCCAATGCTATATAAATTATTTGATAAAATAGGGAATGAAGGAGTCCTACCAAATTTCTTCTATGACACAGACATGGTACTGATACCTAAACCAGGTAGGTTGAAAACAGAGAAAGAAAACTATAGACCAATCTCCATAATGAATATTGATGCTAAAATCTTAAATAAAATATTAGCAAAAAGACTACAGAAAATCATCCCCAGGATAATTCACCATGATCAAGTAGGATTTATACCAGGAATGCAGGGCTGGTTCAATATTAGGAAAACTATCAGCATAATTGGCCATATTAATAACTAAACTAACAAAAACCATATGATCATCTCAATAGATGCAGAAAAAGCATTTGATAAAATCCAACATCCATTCCTATTAAAACACTTGAGAGTATAGGAATAAATGGACTTTTCCTTAAAATAATCAGCAGTATCTATTTAAAACCAGCAGTAAGCATCATATGTAATGGGGACAAACTGCAACCATTCCCAGTAAGATCAGGAGTGAAACAAGGTTGCCCACTATCACCATTACTATTTAATATTGTATTAGAAATGCTAGCTATGGCAATAAGAGCTGAGAAAGATATTAAAGGAATAAGAATAGGCAATGAAGAAACCAAATTATCACTCTTTGCTGATGATATGATGCTATACTTAGAGAACCCCAGAGATTCTACTAAAAAGTTATTAGAAATAATCCACAATTTTAGTAAAAGTTGCTGGTTATAAAATAAACCCACATAAGTCATCAGCATTCTTATATATCACTAACAAAATCCAACAGTCAGAGTTACAAAGAGAAATCCCATTTAAAGTAACTACTGATAGTATAAAATATTTAGGAATCTATCTGCCAAGGGAAAATCAGAAACTTTATGAGAAAAACTACAAAACACTTTCCACACAAATTAAGTCTGATCTAACTAACTGGAAAAATATTAAATGCTCTTGGATTGGGCAATCAAATATAATAAAGATGACAATACTACCTAAACTAATTTATTTAGCGCTATACCAATCAGACTTCCCAAAAACTATTTTGATGACCTAGAAAAAATAACAACAAAGTTCATATGGAAAAACAAAAGGTCAAGAATTTCAAGGGAATTAATGAAAAAAAAAATCAAATGAAGGTGGTCTAGCTGTACCAGATCTAAAATTATATTATAAGGCAGCGGTTACTAAAACCATCTGCTAAGAAATAGACTAGTTGATCAATGGAATAGGTTAGGTTCAAAGGACAAAACAGTCAATAACCTTAATTATCTAGTGTTTGACAAACCCAAAGACCCCAGTTTTTGGGATAAGAATGCATTATTTGACAAAAATTGCTGGGAAAAGTGGAAATTAGTATGGCAGAAACTAGGTATTGACCCACACTTAATACCGTACACCAAGATAAGGTCAAAATGGGTTCATGATCTAGGCTTAAAGAATGAGATCATAAATAAATTGGAAGAGCATAGGATAGTTTACCTCTCAGACCTGTGGAAGAGGAAGGAATTTATGACCAAAGAAGAACTAGAGATCACTATTGACTACAAAATTGAAAATTTTGACTATATCAAATTGAAAAGTTTTTGTACAAACAAAACTAATGCAGGCAAGATTAGAAGGGAAACAATAAACTGGGAAAACATTTTTACAGTCAAAGGTTCTGATAAAGGACTCATTTCCAAAATATATAGAGAATTGACTCTAATTTATAAGAAATCAAGCCATTCTCCAATTGATAAATGGTCAAGGATATGAACAGACAATTTTCAGATGATGAAATTAAAACTATTACTACTCATATGAAAGAGTGTTCCAAATCACTATTGATCAGAGAAATGCAAATTAAGACAACTCTGAGATACCACTATACACCTGTCAGATTGGCCAGAATGACAGGAAAAGATAAAGCAGAATGTTGGAAGGGATGTGGGAAAACAGGGACACTGATACATTGTTGGTGGAATTGTGAATACATCCAGCCATTCTGGAGAGCAATTTGGAACTATGCCCAAAAAGTTATCAAACTGTGCATACCCTTTGATCCAGCAGTGTCTCTACTGGGCTTATACCCCAAAGAGATACTAAAAAAGTGAAAGGGACCTGTATGTGCCAAAATGTTTGTGGCAGCCCTGTTTGTAGTGGCCAGAAGCTGGAAAATGAATGGATGCCCATCAATTGGAGAATGGTTGAGTAAATTGTGGTATATGAATGTTATGGAATATTATTGTTCTGTAAGAAATGAACAACAGGACGAATACAGAGAGGATTGGCGAGACTTACATGAACTGATGCTGAGTGAAATGAGCAGAACCAGGAAATCATTATATACCTTAACAGCGATACTATATGAGGATGTATTCTGATGGAAGTGGATTTCTTCAACAAAGACAAGATCTAACTGAGTTTCAATTGATCAAGGATGGACAGAAGCAGCTACACCCAAAGAAAGAACACTAGGAAATGAATGTAAACTGCTTGCATTTTTGTTCTTCTTCCTGGGTTATTTATACCTTCTAAATCCAATTCTCCTTGAGCAACAAGAAAACTGTTCGGTTCTGCACACATATATTATATCCAAGATCCACTGCAATCTATTTAACATGTATAAGACTGCTTGCCATCTTTGGGGAGAGGCGGAGGGAGGGGAAAAATCGGAACAGAAGTGAGTGCAAGGGATAATGTTGTAAAAAACTACCCTGGCATAGGTTCTGTCAATAAAAAGTTATTTAAAAAAATAAAATAAAATATTAGCAAAAAGATTACAGCAAATTAACACTAGGATAATACATCATGACCAAGTAGGATTTATACCAAGAATGCAGGGCTGGTTCAATATTAGGAAAATCATGAGCATAATTGACTATACCAATAACCAAACTAACCAAATCATATTATTATCTCAATAAGTGCAGGAAAGGCATTTGAAAAAAATTAAACACCAATTCCTATTAAAAAGATTAGAGAGCAAAGGAATAAATGGAGTTTTCCTTAAAATGATCAGTAGCATCTATTTAAAACCAACAGCAAGCATCATATATAATAGGGACAAACTAGAACCATTCCCAATAAGATTAAGGGTGAAACAAAGTTGCCCATTATCACCATTACTATTCAATGTTGTATTAGAAATGTTAGCTTTGGCAATAAAAGGAGATTAAAGGAATTAGAATAGATAATGAGGAAACCAAATTAATCATTCTTTGCAGAAAATTCACAACTTTAGCAAAGTTGCAAGATACAAAATAAATCCACATAAATCATTAGCATTTTTATATATTACCAACAAAGTCCATCAGCAAGAGAGACAAAGAGAAATCCAATTAAAATAACTGTAGACTATAAAATATTGGGAATCTACCTGCCAAGGAACTATATGAACACAATTACCAAACACTTTCCATAATAATATCTAATCAATTGGAAAAATATCAAGTGTTCATGAGTAGGCTGAGCTAACATATAAAAATGACAATATGATCTAAATTAATCTACTTATTCAGTGCCATACAAATCAAACTCCCAAGAAATTATTTTACAGATCTAGAAAAAATAATAACAAAGTTAATCTGGAAGAACAAATAGTAAAGAATTTCAAGGGAATAAATGAAAAAAATGCAAATGAAGATGGCCTAATTGTGCCAGATGTAAAACTATATTACAAAGTAGTGATCATCAAAACCATTTGGTACTGGCTAAGAAATGTAGTAGTCATTCAGTGGAACAGGTTAGATTCACAGGATAAAATAGTCACTAACTATAGTAATCTAGTGTTTGACAAATCCAAAGACCCCAGCTTTTGGGATTAAAAACTCACTATTTGACAAAACCTGGAATACTGGAACTACCTAATACCATATACAAGACAAAGTCAAAATGATTTAGACATAAAGAGTATTATTACAAGCTAATTAGAAGAACAAAGGATAGTTTACCTCTCAGATCTGTGGAAAGGAAGGAATTTATGGCCAAAGGAGAACTGGAGTTCATTATTGAACACAAAATAGATAATCTTGATTATATTAAATTTAAAAGTTTTTGTTTAAACAAATGTAGTGCAGACAAGATTAGAAGGGAAACAATAAATTGGGAAAACATTTTTACATTCAAGAATTCTGATAAAAGCCTCATTTCTTTTTCATTTTTTTCTTTACAAAATATATACATGGATAATTTTTTCAAAATTGACCCTTGCAAAACCTTCTGTTCCAAATTTTCCCCTCCCCCTCCCCTAGTAGTCCAATACATGTTAAATATGTTAAAAATATATGTTAAATCTAATTTATGTATACACATTTATACAATTACCTTGCTGCACAAGAAAAATTGGGTTCAGAAAGAAAATACCTGAGAAGGAAAACAAAAATGCAAGCAAACAATAACAGAAAGATGAAAATGCTATGTTGTGGTCCACACTCAGTTCCCATAGTCCTCTCTCTGGGTGTAGATGGCTCTCTTCGTTACTGAACAATTGGAAATGGTTTGAATCAACTCATTGAAGAGAGCCATATCCATCACAATTGATCATCATTGTTGAAAGGCCTCATTTCTAAAATATATAGAGAATTGAATAACATTTATAACAATTCAAGCCATTCTCCAATTGATAAATGGCCCAAGGACAATTTTCAGATGAAGAAATTAATCAGATCAATATTGATCAGAGAAATGCAAATTAAGACAACTCTGAGGTACAACTACACACTCTCAGATTGGCTAAGATGACAGGAAAAGATAATGATGAATGTTGAAGGAGTTGTGGGAAAACTGGAACACTAAAATATTGTTAGTGGAATCGTGAACTGATCCAACCATTCTGGAGAGCAATTTGGAACTATATTTAAAAGGTTATCACTGTGACTTTTGATCCAGCAGTGTTTCTACTGGGCTTATATCTCAGAGATCCTAAAGGAGAGAAAGGGACCCACATGTGTAAAAATGTTTGTGGCATCCCTATTTGTAGTGGCAAGAAACTAGAAACTGAGTGGATGCCCATTAGTTGGACAATGGCTGAATAAGTTATGGTATATGAATGTTATAGAATATTATTGTTCTATAAGAAATGATCAACAGGATGATTTCAGAGAGGCCGGGAGAGACTTACAGGAACTGATGCTAAGTGAAATGAGCAGAACCAGGAGATCATTGTACACAGCAACAGCAAGTTTATATAATGATCAATTTTGATGCATGTGGCTCTTCTCAATAATAAAACAATTCAGGCCAGTTCCAATGATCTTATGATGATGAGAGCCATCTACACTCAGAGAGAGGTGTTTGGGAATTGAATGTGGATCACAATATAGCATTTTCACTTCTTTTGTTGTTGTTTGCTTGAATTTTTTTTCTCAGTTTTTCCCGTTTTGATCTGATTTTTCTTTTTTTTTTTTTTTTTTTAAATTAAAGCTTTTTATTTACAAAATATATGCACAGGTAAATTTTCAACATTGACCCTTGCAAAACCTTCTATTCCAAATTTTCCCCTCTTTCCCCTCCTCCTTCCCTAGATGGCAGGTAGTCCAATACATTAAATATGTTAAAATATGTGTTAAATCCAATATATGTATACATATTTATACAGTTTTCTTGCTGCACAAGAAAAATCAGATCAAGAAGGAAGAAAAAAAAATTGCAAAAGAAAATAAAATGCAAGCAAACAACAACAGAGTGAAAATGCTATGTTGTGGTCCACACTTAGATCCCACAGTCCTTTTTCTAGGTTTAAATGGCTCTCTATCACTGAACAAGTGGAATTGGTTTGAATCATTTCACTGTTGAAGAGAACCATGTCCATCAGAATTGATCATTGTATAGTCTTCTTGTTGCTGTGTATAATGATCTCCTGATTCTGCTCATTTCACTTAGCATTTGATCTGATTTTTCTTGTGCAGCATGATAATTATATAAATATATATGCCTATATTGGATTTGCATATATATATTTTTACCATGTTTAACATAGATTACTTGCCGGCTAGAGGAGGAGGTGGGGGGAAGAAGGGGAAATTGGAACACAAGGTTTTGCTAGGATCAGTGTTAAAAACTTATCCTTAACTGAATGGATGTCCATCAGTTGGAGAATGGCTGAATAAATTATGGTATATGAATATTATGGAATATTACTGTTCTGTAAGAAATGACCAACAGGATGATTTCAGAAAGGCCTGGAGAGACTTACACAAACTGATGCTGAGTGAAATGAGCAGGACCAGGAGATCATTATATACTTCAACAACAATATTATATGATGACCAGTTCTGATGGACCTGGCCATCCTCAGCAACGAGATCAACCAAATCATTTCCAATGGAGCAGTAATGAACTGAACTAGCTATACCCAGAAAAAGAACTCTGGGAGATGACTAAAAACCATTACATTGAATTCCCAATCCCTATATTTATGCACACCTGCATTTTTGATTTCCTTCACAAGCTAATTGTACAATATTTCAGAGTCTGATTCTTTTTGTACAGCAAAATAACGTTTTGGTCATGTATACTTATTGTGTATCTAATTTATATTTTAATATATTTAACATCTACTGGTCATCCTGCCATCTGGGGGAGGGGGTGGGGAGGTAAGAGGTGAAAAATTGGAACAAGAGGTTTGGCAATTGTTAATGCTGTAAAGTTACCCATGCATATAACCTGTAAATAAAAGGCTATTAAATAAAAATTAAAAATTTTTAAAAAACATATTAAAGTATATCTAAAATACAAAAAAAAGAAAACTTATCCTTGCATATGTTTTGAAAATAAAAGGTTTCAATTAAAACAAAATTATTGCAGACAAGATTAGAAAGGAAGCAATAAACTGGGAAAACATTTTTACATTTAAGGGTTCTGATAAAAGCCTCATTTCTGAAATATATAGAGAATTGACTAAAATTTATAAGAATTCAAGCCATTCTCCAATTGATAAATGGTCAAAGAACAATTTTCAGATGAAAAAATTGATCAGATCACTATTGATCAGAAAATTGCAAATAAAGCAACTCTGAGGTACAACTAGCTCAGATTGGCTAAGATGACAGGAAAAGATAATGAATGTTAGAGGAGATGTGGGAAAACAGGGACACTAATACATTGTTGATGGAATTGTGAACTGATCTAACCATTCTGGAAAGCAATTTGGAACTATGCCCAAAGGGCTATCAAAGTGTGTGTACCCTTTGATCCAGCAGGGTCTCTACTGTGCTTGTATCCTGAAGAGATCATAAAAACAGGAAAATGACCTGCATGTGCAAAAATGTTTGTAGAGCTGGAAATTGAATTAATGCCCATCATTTGGGAAATGGCTAAATAAGTTATAGTGTATGAATGTTATGGAATAATATTGAATGATCAACAGAATGATTTCACAAAGGCTTGGAGAAAATTACATGAAC
This sequence comes from Sarcophilus harrisii, assembly GCF_902635505.1. Classification (NCBI taxonomy): domain Eukaryota; kingdom Metazoa; phylum Chordata; class Mammalia; order Dasyuromorphia; family Dasyuridae; genus Sarcophilus; species Sarcophilus harrisii. The sequence goes on from NC_045431.1 coordinate 116,502,818, forward strand.
TAATGCTAAGTGGAGTAAAACCAAGAGAACATTGTATATAGTAACAATAAGATTATGTGATGATCAATTCTGATGGATTTGACTCTTCAACAATAAGGTGATTCAGGCCAATTACAATAGACTTGTGATGGAGAGAGCCATCTGCATCCAGAAAGGGGACTGTGGAGACTGAATGTGAATCACAACATAGTTCTGTCACCTCTTTAATTGTTATTTGCTAGCTTTTTGGTTTTTTTCTCATTTTCCTCCTTTTTGATCTGATTTTTCTTGTGGAGCATGATAATTGTGGAAATATGTGTAGAAGAATTGTACATGTTTAACATATATTGCATTACTTGCTATCTAAGGGAAGGAGAACACAAGATTTTGCAAGAGTAAATGATGAAAACTATTTATTGTATTTTTATTTTGAAAACAAAAAGTTATTATTTGAAAAAATACAAGGCACAAGGTACAAGGCACATGTGAAGAATTCACAAGGGCTTCTCTTTGACAAAAGGATCTTTCTACAAAGAGGTGTGGACAAAATTCAGGGATAAAATAGATACAAGGAGTAGTAAATATGAAATAGATTTTGGAGAGCATATGGTTAGCAAGTAAAGTTTTTTTTTTTTTTTAACACAATTATCAATGGAAAAGAAATTTTTCTAGTGGAACTCACAATTAGCTAGGAGAAAGGAAATATGCTATGAGATGGGAATACCCCATTGATTGGCAGGCTAGATTTAGTGTTTAGAGGAATAATACCCTAAAACAGTTAATTAGTTACAAGGGGAAAGATACCATGACCATGGCAGGCTAATCCCAAAATGGATTCAGCAAAGATGGCACAGACCATGGACAGATTTATGGGGGAAATTTAACCTCAAGGGTTTGAGAACATAATTTGACTTTCTGATTAGATATAATAAGTGGGGTTTCCCAAGACCTCCACAGGGGTGGAATTGTAAGGCTGAGTTGATCCTCATCAGAGTCCTTCCCTGCTTCCCTCAGGAAGTATCATAATCTTATCAGCATTTTAGGTTTTCTTTGCCACCCCACCTAGTTACCTAGGACCTCAATATTGATCATACTTACAGATTTCTTTCTTTTATTCTTATTTTTCTTTTAAATAATTATTGGTTTTAAATAACTTTTCTCTGGAAAGCAAAAAGGGAGGAAATCTAGGGGAAAGTCTAGGTAGTACTGAAGCAAAAGTTATCAATGAAAATCTTCTTTAAAATTATAACTGGTCTGATGGACCTGGCCATCCTCAGCAACGAGATCAACCAAATCATTTCCAATGGAGCAGTAATGAACTGAACCAGCTACGCCCAGAGAAAGAACTCTGGGTGATGACTAAAAACCATTACATTGAACTCCCAATCCCTATATTTATGCCCACCTGCATTTTTGATTTCCTTCACAAGCTAATTGTACAATATTTCAGAGTCTAACAAGAGGTTTGGCAATTGTTAATGCTGTAAAGTTACCCATGCATATAACCTGTAAATAAAAGGCTATTAAATAAAAAATAAATAATTAAACAAATAAAATTATAACTGGGATGTTGAAGAGAATGAATTTTCCCAAGACTTGGGAAATCTCTCTCTAACTATTAACCAACCAAAACCGCAGCTTCATGTGCCAACTTTGTGCCTGGAAGAGTGGAACAGAGAACTGACTTCAGAGTGAGGAAGACCTGGTTTTAAGTCTAGCCTCCTGTATGACTGTATGGCATACTGCCTGTATGACCCAGACAAATCATTTAACCTCTCAATGACTCAAGAAATTCTTTAACTGTAAGCTGAAAAAAAGGTCAAGATCTTCATGGATGGAAAGAGTTTTCTCACCACGAGTTCCTGACACTAATGAAAGTTTTCATCTGGTCTTAAACCAAACCCAAACCATGTTGCTCAATTTGGAGAATGCAAAGACAATACTAAAACATCTTTCTTTCTTTCTTTCTTTCTTTCTTTCTTCCTTCCTTCCTTCCTTCCTTCCTTCCTTCCTTCCTTCCTTCCTTCCTTCCTTCCTTCCTTCCTTTCTTTCTTTCTTTCTTTCTTTCTTTCTTTCTTTCTTTCTTTCTTTCTTTCTTTCTCTCTCTCTCTCTCTCTCTCTTCTCTCTCTCTCTCTCTCTCTCTCTCAATCAAGGTTAATGACCTGCCCAGATTCACACAGCTAATAAATTTCTGGGACTAGATTTGAATACAAGTTCTGCTTCTGCTTTATCATTTTGCCATCTAGATGCCCCTACAATGCCAAAATATAAAGAGATGTTGTTCAGTCATGTGTGACTCTTAGTGAACCTATTTGGGATTTTCTTGGCAAAGATACTAGTAGTTTGTCATTTCCTTCTTTAGTTCATTTTACAGAGAAAGAAAACTGAGGTAAATAAGGTTAAGTGACTTACTCAGGATCACACAGCTGGGTAAGTTTCAGATTTGAACTCAGGAAGATGAATCTTTCTGACTCCAAGACTGGAGCTCCATCTACTGTGCCACCTAGCTACATATGAAGAGACATGCTTCTCTTCTGAGTAAGAAAGTTTTGGCTTTTTACTTAGCATTTTTTTTAAATGAATGTATGCCTAGACAATTAACATATAAAAATTATAGTTTAAACATTTAGCATAAGGAGGGAAAAGACCAGGAATCTTTCCAAATTTCCTCACTTCTGCTATTCAGCATTAAGGATGTGAAATTTCAGTCCAATTTCCCAACCACAAGCTTGTTGCTATAGCATTTTGCAAATCTAAGAATTAATGTGCTTTCTTGTTTTTTCTTGTTTTTTTCTGTAGTCCCACAGGTCGGCACATGCCAGTCCATATGGGTTGAATCCGAATGTTAATTCCACCCTCAGTAGCCAGCACATGTGGAAAATGTTAATGCTTTCCTCAAAATGGAACTTTTAGGGGCTTTTTTTTCAAATGGAAAAAAACCCACCACCTAGATTTTTAAAGAAAAAGATTTCAGAGCCAGTCAGACAACGATGATGACAACAATGTCCCAGAATAACTGAAAAGCATCTCATTATCTGAACCAAAGCCAGCAGCCGTATTTATTTTAGGGAAGGAAGTTTAAAAAAAGGCAAGCCTTTTCCTCCAACAACCTAAAGTCATCAGTCCTAGCTAAAAAAGCATTCTACTTCATTTGGAGGAAAAAAATAAAAGTGAATGTGGGTAACCTCTGTTTCTTCCCTGCTCCTCCTCCAACACAACAGGATGGTTGGAACTTTACCACTTACCCTCAGGGAGTCCATTTCATAACTAGTTCTCTAGAAATGCAACCTTGGGATTAAAAAAAATGTAAAGACAAACTTTCTGACAGTGAGAAAGGAAGAAAAGAAAGAGAAAGAGAGACTTGGTAACAACATATCTTTGTTTCCTATACTATGGATTTTCAATGATGGTTCTGCACACTTATGGTGTGCAGAATATAGGCGAGATCTAGAGCAACAGCTTTTGGTTTTGGGACCCTTTTGGTCCCTTTTGGTGGGAACCCTAATACTGCCTTCCATTAGATCTTATCTTTTGCTTTCTTTGAGCAGGTGATTAACAAACAATAGTGGATCAAGCTAGGAAAGTGACCACCATCTTCCCTTTCACTCTCTGGGGGTCTTTTTCTTCTGAATAGTCCTCAAGTATGTAAGTCTACCAGTGGTCCCCAAAATATAGTCCAAAGAATTGTTGGGGTCTCTTGAAACCCTTTGAGAGGGTCTACAAATTCAAAATTATTTTTTATTTCTAATATAGTAAATAGCTATAAATATAACCCATGTGAACAAAAACTCTTTGAACAGATCCTCGATAGTTTTTTAACAACATGAAGATATTGAAAACAAAAGTTCTCAAACTCTCAAATTGAATTCTAGACCATTGTGGGGACTGTAGAAATTAGTGAAGAAGATGGTTTAAGGGCTACCTAAGAAACCAGTCACAGACTCATGGTTGAAAAAGCAAAAAACTTGTGACAGTCTCAAGAGTGTAAATACTACCTAAATTGTTTCTGAGCTATGTGGCCTTGGGCACATCACTTAATCCCACTGAGCTTCACTGTAAAAAGGAAGGGGCTGAATTAGCAGGTCTCTAAAGTTCCTTCTAGCTCAAGGACAACAATCTGAGTTGGGGATTGGAGTGGGGAGAGAGAAGAAAGAAGTTGACATGTTGAAAGAGATACAGGTCAGTACTAGAGAAGTTGCTCATACCATTGTCCCTCTTCCTCACCTTCAAGGAAGCAATCAGTGAGTTCTGATTTTAACTAATTATTTTATTGGATGTCTAATTGACTATTTTTTCTCAATATGATTTTTTACAAATACATGTAAAAATAGTTTTCAACATTCTTTTTGGTCTATGGATTAATTTATTAATTGATTAGTTATTTGAAATAATATTTTATCAATACTAGTTTATATAAAATGTAAATACAATTACTGTCATCAACTGTCATAATACCTTCAAGGATTAAAAGTACTATTTAGTAGATTCCCTGTATGCATCTAGTGTAAGGAGTTCTCTGCAGCTTAGAACTGTGCACACAAGAAGTGATCCTAATTGCAGGAGACTTAGAGAAAAGATTCAGGATTTCTTTATTCTTTGAACAGATTAAATTTTGTGGTAACATCTAGATTTATCTTTCTTTTAGTAACCAAGTTCCCAGTTAATCACACCATAACATCAAATGAATAATGAAATAAAAGAATTTTGATACCCTAGAAAACAGTGTTCAGTGATACATTTATATTTTATTTATATGATTAAACATCTGTTTATATAGTATTTTTCTATGGGATTTCTGGCTAATTTGGGGATAGGATTTATACTGCTAACATGATACTTACTTCCATTAGGTGTAAGCAGTAGAATTATAATCTTATTGAGAATAAAATTGATTATATGAATGGATTAAGCAGCTTTCTCCAAGAATATGGTTTATGAAATCATGTGTAGTATGAAAAAAACTGCCAGTGACATCTATATGAATTCTCAAGCTGCTTTTTACTCTATCAGATTTAATCAATAGAGACCAACATGGTCAGTCAGTTAATTCTTAATATGAACAACTTGGGAGAAAAGAAATCTATATATGAATAAACAGGGGAACAAGATGCATTTATCAAGGAATGTCAGGTGGCAATGATTCTGGATGAAAATTCTATTGTAGTTTTCATTTCCACAACTGTGTTCTGAGACTTTGACCTGACCAGCTTTCAGACCATCCTGCTCAGCATTCATTTTTATAAGATTTTGTGGTACAATGAGATGATTCAGGCCAGTTTCAATGATCTTGTGATGATGAGAGCCATCTATACCCAGAGAGAGGACTGTGGGAACTGAGTGTGGACCACAACATAGCATTTTAACTTTTTTTGTTGTTGTTTGCTGACACCTTACCTCTCCTGACACTGCAATGGAAAGACCATCCACAAGTCTTTCTTAGGACAGATCATTTTGAGAAGCAGACCTGGCCAAGAATTCCTAGGCCTGGGCAAACATTTCTCCCTTCGAGGAGTAGTCTGGCCCCTGTTTTCTGTAGGACAAAAGGGGTTTAAAAATACCCTATCTCTTTTTGTTTTAGTGGATGGCCCACCACACCTACAAACCTGTGTTTCTGCCTAACCTAAATGGGAAAGTTTGAGAATCTGATTAGTACCCTTTGGGAAGGCACAGGACTCCAGAAAAAGCAGATGCTTTGTCCTCCTAGAGTTCTTTGGCTTCAAAAGATACTTTCTACTCTAATCTAAATTCTTTTCACAGAGTTATTTCAAAGATATAGTGAGGTAGATATTTAATAAAAGACAGAATTGGTTAATTAAAAAAACTTTGTTGTTTAGTGGGAAGGAGAGAGTTTGTTTTCCTATTTAAAAAACTGAAGCAAGAAGTAAATTTGATGATCACTTTCCATAGAAATTAACTTGAAGCTAAATCCCCAGAATCTGTCCCCAGTGTCCTTTGCCCTGTCCATATACAGTTAAATCAAGCTAGGCCCAGAGTGAGTTCTGTCATGATGTAGCTGGCATACCTGTAATGAAATGATAATTAGTCAATTAGCCTATCAGTCAATAAACATTTAGTTTATTTAAGTTCTGAGGGTACAAAAAGAGGCAAAAGACAGTCTCTGTCCTCAAGAGCTTACTAATGGGGGAGACAACATGGAAACAAATATATAAAAGATAAGCTACATATAGGAAAAAGAATTAAAACAATTGAAATTAAGTACAAGTGTTTATAGAGGACCTAGTATTTCCATTATATTTAGTTCTATGCATATTAATTAAAAGACAAGAGGAACTTATTCTTGAGGAACTTACAATTAGAGACAAGATTAATAATACTGTATAATACAAAACCACTACACGTATAATACAAGTAGCATGAAACAGCATTAAATTATATTATAAACTGGTGTTTCCCACTCTACTTAAGTCCATATAAGGAGACTGCCTATCAGGGCTGTACTGTTGCTGTAATGTTTATACCCATTCATAGAGAGAACACTTGGGGAGTGAGAGGATAGGAGAGGGGAGGAAGCAGAAGGAACTAAAGATAAAGTTTTTAAAAATGAGAAAATAAAATTCAGAAAGAAGGTCAAAAGGAACAAACACATAAAAAGGACAGTTTTGAAAGTTCCATGTTGATGTGATTCAAGGCAATTGCAATAGAATTGGGATGATAATGGATTGAAGTATAATATTTTCACCTTTTTGTTTGTTTTGTTTGTTTTTTTTTCCTTTGGTATGATTTTTCTTGTATGACATGAAAAGTATGGAAATATGTTTTTTCTAAAGTTCCATGTTGAATTTTTCTATACTTAAAAAGAAAAGTGAGCTCTACATAATAGAAATTCATAGTTTTATGTGTGATTCCCTCCTCTTCTCCAAAGCTGTCTGTTAAATTCCGATTTGACAAAAAGCTATCATGAATTGGGAAAGATTTTATAACAATTTTCATTTCATTAATCACAATAGGATTTGTATACATTTGAAAAATAGCAGCACATATGTTAAATGAAAAAAGTATTTATCAATGCATTTACTATATACTGGGTGAGATGCTGAGAATACAAAGATAAAAACAAAATATTCCCTCCCTTCAAGGAACTTACATTCTCCTGGGAACCAGATTGTGTGCAAACCCTCTATACAAAACAAAATATTGATTCCAACAACAACAAGAGGATAGAGACCTAGTTTAGGAAGACTATGTCCAAGTCAAGCTTCTGAAACAAAGGTAGGAGACTCTGGATATGTAACTTAATTTATCAGTGCTTCGGGTAATTTTATTTTTTAAAATAACTTTTTATTGACAGAACCCATGCCAGGGTAATTTTTTACAACATTATCCCTTGCACTTACTTCTGTTCCGATTTTTCCCCTCCCCCCCCCCCCCCCCCCCCCCCCCCCCCCCCCCCCCCCCCCCCCCCCCCCCCATGGCAAGCAGTCCTATACATGTTAAATAGATTACAGTAGATCTTGGATATAATATATGCGTGCAGAACCGAACAGTTCTCTTGTTGCTCAGGGAGAATTGGATTTAGAAGGTAAATAACCCAGGAAGAAGAACAAAAATGCAAACAGTTTACATTCATTTCCCAGTGTTCTTTCTCTGGGTGTAGCTGCTTCTGTCCATCCTTGATCAATTGAAACTAAGTTAGATCTTCTCTTTGTTGAAGAAATCCACTTCCATCAGAATACATCCTCATACAGTATCGTTGTTGAGGTATATAATGATCTCCTGGTTCTGCTCATTTCGCTCAGCATCAGTTCATGTAAGTCTCGCCACTCCTCTCTGTATTCGTCCTGCTGGTCATTTCTTACAGAATAATAATATTCCATAACATTCATATACCACAATTTACTCAACCATTCTTCCATTGATGGGCATCCATTCATTTTCCAGCTTCTGGCCACTACAAACAGGGTTGCCACAAACATTTTAGCACATACAATGTGCTTCGGGTAATTTTAAAAAATAATAGTTTTTGAATGATTTGCTTATTCATTATTATTAGTCCGTGGAGTGAGAGAGTTTTCTACAACAGTGATATCAAACTTAAATAGAAAAGGGGATCTCTAATGATGAGGTCCTCAATCACTAGGTGGGGTTGGCAGAGAAAGCCTCCAAATACTGTAAGATTACTCCCTGAGGGCAAGTCAGTTCATGAGAAGTCAGTATCCTTCAGACTTGGATGACCCTCAGCCTAGCAAGTCACCATGTCCTACTGACCACACCCTATTGAGCAGACAAGTTTCAGCACGGAAAGGAGGGGGATCAAATCTACTCAGCATGGAGAGAAATATCTTCTCCATGCTATTGCTAATAAACTTCTTTTTTTAAAATCAACTATAAGATGGTTTCTGAGTATCTCATTTCATTTTTGTTGTTGGAAGCAATCGGGGTTAAGTGACTTGCCCAAAATCACATGGCTGTTAAGTGTCTGGAGACACATTTGAACTCAGATCCTCCTGACTTCAGGACCAGTGCTCTATCCACTTTATCTGGCTTCCCCTTATCTCATTTCATTCCAGTCTTGAACCTGAACCATTACAACCTTGTGGCTGATCAATCTGTTCACATTCACCTGCAGTGAACCTTCTGCCAACAGGAGGGACAGATGCTTCACTGTCCATCCTTGGAAGTTAATAGAGATAATAACAGCATCTACCATGAGTTATTATGAGAATCAAATGAAGTGATTTATTTAAAAGTGTTTTACAGAGTGTAAAGAACTATATGAGGTAGATGATTATTATTATCATTATTATAAGCATAATTTATTCTGCTATTCCATCAATTGATGAGTACTTACTTTGTTTTCAGTTCTTTGTCTTTTTAACCATCCTTTACTGATAAAACTAGGATGGTTTCTTATCAAGTCAGAAATATTAAGTAATAGAGCATCAGACTTTTATGATCTAATACAGATCATTTATTTCATTGTTGAGGAAACTGAGGCTCAGAGAGGTTAAATGACAAAACTAGGAAGTGGTACGGTTGTGACTTCAATTCTGGTGTCCTTTCTGAGACAACAAAAATTTTGAGAGCCAAGAATTTTGTAGATATCCTATATCCTTGTATTAACAAGATAGTGCAGTGTAAAGAACACTGAGTCCTACTTCTGATGCATATTTATTGTGACTTAATTTCTCCAAATTTCAGTATTCCCATATTTATTTTTTTTAAAGGAGAGGGATTTTATTAAATGACTTCAGAGTTTTCTCTCAGGTCTGTTTATGATCTGTGACTTTCCTTTGGGCAAGGTTCAATGTAGAAGACAATCAGCTATTTATCAGAGGGCTTGATAAATTGATAGGGCTTGGAAATTACCAAAGAAACAAGTTTTGTTGTTGTTGTTATTTATAAATACTATATACCTAAGGCACACCCATCAACCAGATGAGGCTCTTAAAAGTGGCTCAGGACACCTTGCATTGTTTTTCTTTCTTGAAACCATTTTTGCTTTAATCCTGTTTTGCCCATGGACAAATTGACTTTTTATTTTCAGCACCTTTAAGATTCTTTTTGCCCAGGAGAATAAAATAAATGACCAATAGAAATGTAAGATCTGAACTCTGAGCTTCAGAGGCATAAAACAGTCCCTGAGTCTTTCCGAATTCTTATTGACATTGGTAAGATCTGGGATACACCATTCCATGTCTAGAAGGGAAATTGCAATTTCCTCTTTTGTGGAGAATAGGAGGATAGATATAACTAGGTGGTTATTCTTTTGCTCTCCTAACCTCAAGGATATTACTGGGTTAGAATTATATCTATTTACTTTTGTTGTTGATCAGTTGTTCTTGTAACGTCTGAGTCTTCCTGACTCCTTTTCTTGGCAAGAATACTAGAGTGGATTGCCATTTTCTTCTCTAGCTCATTTTACTTAAGAAGAAATTGAGGCAAATAGGATTAAATGTCTTTCCTAATGACTTTCACAGCTGCTTAATGTCTGAAGCCACATTTGAACTTAAGAAGATGGGTCGTCTTGATTTAAGTCCAGGTAACATTTGCTACCAGTCAGATGTTTGCCAACTAGGGGTATAATGCTTTTTTAAGAATTCAAGATAAAAGTCACTTTTCTTGCTAACTTGGAGTGAGAAATAACCCCATTTCAGATGGGGAGGATAACAGTTAACTCTTGGCTCTTTCCCACAAAATGCTGGTTACACAAAAGACAATAGATTTGCCAAAGCAAAGGACAGGTTTGTGTAGACAACAGAATTCTCAAGAATAAATGAATTATTTGACTCATCAGTGAGATGAAATTCCAACTCAGTCCAAAAGAGAATGATTTCATCTGTTAGAAATCTGTTCTTAGCAGTCTCTAGGGGTGTAAGCACTGAAACTCAAGAGATATTATGCATTATAGCTTCTTGTATTGATATCACATTTTTATTAGATTATAAGTTCCATGAAGGCAAAAACAGCTGATGTTCTGCCCACAGAATACACTTAATAAATTTCTGTCATACTTTAGAACCAAACAACTAATGAAATTTCAAGTTGAGAGAGTTCTTGCAATATTTGCCCCCTAAATTTTTTTGCATTATGTTTCTTCTGAATTTCCTAAAGTCAAGAAACTCCTGGGGTGCTTATTATTTTCCAAAGAAACACACAACTCTAGACACTGTTGAAGCTTACTTTGGGAACTGGCCCTCTGAGCTTTGTACACCTCCATGAACTAAATAGGTTCAAGGTTCTTTGCACTAAGCTAGGTTTCTCTCTAGGAAAATCTTCGTTATGAAAAGGGATCTGAAAAGGTTATCAAAGGGGTCCATGACACAAAATAGGTTAAGAACTCTTCTAAAGATTTAGTAGCGCTAGAAACCTAGGTTTTTTTCTGAAATAACTATTTAGTATCTTACTCCCTGTCAGGACATGGTCAGATTTTTTCAGGAAAAAATCGGGAAAGCTTGGCTTGGGTTTGTTTCCAACTATGTATGAAGAACAGGTTCTCTGAACCCCGACTCCATAGCATGTTTATATCCTGTTTCCTGCTAGCCATGTTGCTTTAGGGGTTCATATAGTATGGAAACAAACTTTTAAAAAAGTCTTTTAATTGTTTGCTAAACTGGAACTCCTTGAAGATATTAAAGGCTCAATTCCTGACCCTCAGACTTCATCCTTACTGTGCAAAGACAATTTCCCCCATCAGTCAAAAGCCCCGAGCTCATAATTCTCTAAGCAAGCCTTGTGCCTGGGATGGGATCACTTCCCATTTGTGACTTCTTTCCTCCTACAGAAACTTGTGAGACCTCTAAAGATCTTCCGCTTCCTAGGCATCTTTCCCTTCACAGTCACCTGAGCAGCAGATAAGCTGCTTAGCAATCAGAATGGCAACTGCAAACAGGAGCTTTTCAGCTCAGTGAAATCGAGCTAAGATAGAGACCACAGGAATGGTGTGAAAGTGAAAATGGTAAATAGATAAACAGCTCTCAGAAAGAAACTGTTTGAACTTGTTCTCACAAAGTTTCCATTTTAACTTCTCAACTGATAGATTCCTAATTTCTGTTCTAGTCATTCGATGATTTTTTTCTGCCTAGAATATGAGAAGAAAGAAAAATGAGAAAGGAGGAGGAGGAGGAAGAGGGGAAGGAGAACTCTCTCCTTTTAGAACACATTCTGAAAACATATAGTATGGACTACAATCATTTGTTAGTTACTCTGGAATTTGGTTGATTAAAAACAAATATCTCATCATTGTAAATAGAAATTCCAAGATTATTTTTAATATATATATATATATTTATAATATATAATATAATTAATAATAAATATATTATTTTTAAAAATATGAAGCAACAGTCAAAGTTGGTAAGTGTATGAGGGAGGAAGAAGAAAAAGAAGCAGGAAGAGAAAATCCACCTTTCTGGATTTTCCATCAGGCAACTCCACTCTGGAAAGAGAAAAGTTCTAACTTTTCTAAGCTCCTTATAAATATTTCCTATATGAATCATTCGCATTTTAAGGTGTCATTTGTAAACCCACTTCTTTCCTCAAAATTTTTTTTTAGGAACTAGTATCTTTAAAACATTCTAAAGTTCATTTTAAAGTATTTTCCTAAGGGCAAATTACCAGTTCATTACCAGCAAGTATTCTTTAGAATCTGGAATGTCCTGCTGGCTCTTGGGTTTACAATCTTCCTTGCAGCTGTACTCTAAAGACTATGTAACTTTGTATCAGACTTGCAACTGAAATCTCATGTATATGTTGTACGTGAAACTGGGAAATTCTTAGTTTGGGGAGTCTTTGAGGCTTAGGGTTACCTAGCCCAGTCCAGGAAAGGGATTGGGAAGAAAGCTTTCTCATTAACTGAAGTTGCTGTGATTGTGAAATAAGGAAAAGGTAAGGCTGCCCCCTGAATCCAAGCAGAACATGTGACAACTCTTCAAATGTTTGTAGGCAACTATTGTAGCCTCTCTTTCAAGTCCTCTCTTCGCCAGGTTAATCTATATATGGCATGAACTTATCCTGGTTGCCCTACTCTGAATGGTCTCTAGCTTAGCTATTCTTTTCAATTGTTTTTTCAATTAAGAAGAATTCCTTTCCCCTCCCTCCCATCTCCCTTTCCCCTTTCTCATCAGTTTCCCCACATATACTGAAAAAGAAAGGAAAAAAAGACCCTTAAAACAAATAACTAGAGTCAAGAAGAACAAATTCCCACATGGGCATGACCCCAAAATGTAGAATTTATTCTGCATTCAGTTTGGCTCTTCAGAAGCAAGAACTTGGGTTGAATTGAGACAAAGTCTGGATTCCCTCTGGGAAGTTCCATCCTAGGATGGAGTTTTAAGTTATACTCAGAATTGATACAAGTTGCTACCCTTAATTTCTCTGTGTAGAGGCCCTACCTTCTGACTCATTATTATTATTATTATTAGGTTACAAGTACATTTATTTTAAACATATTTCCATATGAGTCATCTTGGAGGGAAAACATCAGAACAAAAGGGAAAAACCAAGAGAAAGAAAAAAAAAGGAAAAAAAAAAAAAAAAAAAAAGAAAATAGGATCCTTCGATCTGCATTTAGTTTCCATAGTTCTTTCTCTGGATGAAGATGCATTTTCCAACCAAACTATCTTGCTATTGTTATATGCAATGTTTTCCTGGTTCTGTTCACTTCACTCAGCATCAATTCGTATAAATCTATCCAGGCTTTTCTGAAATCAGCCTCTTCGTCATTTCTTATAGAACAATAGCATTCATTTACATTTCCACACACAATGTGTCTACTAATTAGCCGTTTCCCAATTGATGGGAATCTTCCAATTTTTTGCCAAAAAGAGCTAATACAAACATTTTTTAAACACGTCAGTCCTTTTGCTCTTTTATTACTTCCTTAAGATACAGGCCCTGTGGTGATGAAGGAGTATATTTTCTAGGGAAATATAGCAGTGATTTTGGGGGGGTTTCTGCTCCGGCAATTTGATTCCTAAATCCTCTGGCTTCCCCCGCCCCCCAATTTAGGAATGTTATTGTTCTGACAATCTGAGTAGACCACTCAGTCAGATAGCTTCTGGCCTCAGGATAGTCCCACAGATCAAACTCCTGGGACAATAGTGAATAGATCACTACTCCGTTCATTGCTGACAGTCAGATAGATAATGATAACCAAATTCCGGAGACCACTCCTGTGGGCCATAGAATTAGCATGTCAGTGATAGAAAGCTGAATAAAGAGGTCTCCTCTCTCTTAGGACTTTGCTAATTTCTTTTGAAATTCAGCCTGCTTGTAATAGCATTACAATTACAATAAACTTTGCTCCTTGACTTGGAATGGGTTCAAGCTTGCAAATTCTTTTGAGATACCTCGAGACACTGGTGTGTAACACCCCCCCCCCAAAAAAAAACTTTTGGGTTCCCTTTCCCAACCTCAACAGTGGCATTGCTGGATCAAATGGTACATACAGTTTTATAGCCCTCTGGACATAGTTCCAAATTGTTCTCCAGAATGGTTGGATCAGTTTACAACCCTACCAACAATGCATTAGTGTCCCAGTTTTCCCAAACTCCTCCAACATTTATCATTATCTTTTCCTGTCATTTTAGCCAATCTGGTAAGTGGGAGGTGGTACTTCTGCCTTCTTGTTAAGTAGACTCTGGGCTCTTCTATCTCAGGGCTCCAATTCATTTCTTAGAAACATCCACTTCCAAGTGGGAATGAATCCTGAGCTACTCATTGAAGCCTTATGATTAGTTTGATTTCATCCTCTTTTAATAACATTTTCCTCAACTATATTGGAGTTACTGTGAGTGGGGAGCTGGTACTAACCTTCAAATCTATATGTTAAAGAAATATTTCTTAGGTTCCTAAGCAGAGTTTGGTGTGAGTCAAATGACCATTTCTGTTTCTTCCTCCTCTCTTTCTCCTCCTCTTCTTTTCTTCCTTTCCTTCCTCCTGTTTCTTCTTGTCTTCAGCAAAGATGGTGTATTTATGTGTAGATTTATAGGGAAAATTTAACCTGGAGGTTTGACACAATAACATGGCTTTCTGATTGAATACAATAAAACGGGGGTTTCTTAGGACCTCCACTGGGTTGGACTATAGGCTGTGTCCTTCCCTGCTTGCCTCAGGGAGTATTATAATCTTCAGGCTTTCTCTGCCAACCCCACCTAGTTACCCAGAACCTGTCAATGGGAGCCTGCCCACTGAGCTTCCTCTGCCTTGGGTTAGAAGGCAGGAGTCCTCAAACTTTTTTTTTTAGGTGTCTATTTGTTTTTTATTTTTTATTAAATAACTTTTTATTGACAGAACCCATGCCAGGGTAATTTTTTACAACATTATCCCTTGCACTCACTTCTGTTCTGATTTTTCCCCTCCCTCTCTCCGCCCTCTCCCCAAAGATGGCAAGCAGTCCTATACATGTTAAATAGAATACAGTAGATCTTGGATACAATATATGTGTGCAGAACCGAACAGTTTTCTTGTTGCTCAGGGAGAATTGGATTCAGAAGGTAGAAATAACCCGGGAAGAAAAACAAAAATGCAAACAGTTTACATTCATTTCCCAGTGTTCTTTCTTTGGGTGTAGCTGCTTCTGTCCATCCTTGATCAATTGAAACTAAGTTAGATCTTGTCTTTTCAAACTTTTTAAATAGGGGGCCAATTCACTGTCCCTCAGACTGTTGGAGGGCCGGACTATAGTAAAAACAAAAACTTTGTTTTGTGGGCCTTTAAATAAAGCAACTTCATAGCCCTGGGTGAGGGGGATAATTGTCCTCAGCTGCCGCATCTGGCCCGGGGATAGTCACTTAATCTATATCCTAAAGAGGTTTTTTGTTTGCTTTTAAGTTTTTTTTTTTAACTTTTATTTTCCCTGAGGAAGATTTGAATAAGGAAGATCAGAAGAGTGGAGAGGTATCAAAATAAGCATTCTCTTACTTTTTAACTGGAGACAGGAATATATTGAAAAGAAAGCTGGACTTGGAAGGATGGAAACAAGCATTTATGAATCACCTACTAAATGCTAAGAATTTTACAAATATCTCATTTGGTCTTTGCAACAACTCTGTGAGATAGATAATAATGATATATAATAATACATAGTGCTTTCTATATGTTAGGCATAGTGCTTTACAATTATTTCATTGGATCTTCACAACACAGCAATAATAATAACAGTAGTAGTAGTTATATATAGTGCCAGACACTGCTAAGTGCTTTACAATTATCATTTCATTTGATTCTCACAATAACCTTGGGACATAGGAACATTTTACTCATGAGGAAACTGAGGTAGATTGAGCCTAAGTGACTTGTCCAGTGTGATTCTGCTAGTAAGTAAGTGACTCTGCCAGCTTGGTTGAGTTCTTTCCCCACCTCTGATGCTTTCTAGCTATGTGACCATAATCACCTAATCCCTGTGAGCCTCAGTTTCTTCATCTCTAAACTGGGGATAATATTTGTAGATGCTTATATTATTATTACATTCAAATGAGAAAATGTATGAAAAGTATTTTTTTGGGGTAATTTGTTAAGTATTTATTTTTTAATAGCTTTTTATTTACAAGTTATATGCATGGGTAATTTTACAGTATTGACAATGGCCAAACTTTTGTTATGAAAAGTATTTTGAAAACCTTAAAGGGCTACATAAATGAAAGTTGCTATTATTTATTATTATTATTGTTGTAATGTTCCAGAGAGGTTACAGTCTGAACACTGGATTACATACACATCATTAAAGTGTCCAAGTAAACTTATAGCTGCACAGGTTTCACAGCCACCCCCAAAGAAAGGCACAACACAGGAGAACATAAACACAGCCGTATGGGGAAAATCCCTTAGGTAACTTAGAAGCAGGACACCAGGAGAAATAATGAAGGTCTGGAGGCAGAATTGACAAGATCTGAAAAGTGATTAGATATGATGGATGAGAGAGTGAAGAATCAAGTAGAAGCTTATAATCCTATGTGACAGCAAGGATAGTAGTGCCCTTGACTGAGATTCAGAAGAGGGTTGGGTTTGGGGGAAGGATTTGGACATGTCAAGTTTTAGATGCTTATGGGACATCCAGATAGGACATCTTGAATCCTTTAAGTAGAATGTACTTTTGAAATCAAGGAATATTTCATTTGTGTCTTCGTATTCCAAGCACCAAGCAAAGGCCATACAAAAAGCAGCTGGTGATACGGAACTCTCTCTGGAGAGGCTAGGAATGGAGATAAAGCTGAGAATACCGAGTATAGAGATGGATATTGGATCCAAGGGAGCTGATGAGATCAGTGAGATCCCAGGGCTGAGCCTTTGGTTAAGAGTAGAGACTCAGCAAAGAAAACTGAAAAGGAGGGACCTTTGTTACCAGTAACCATCCCTCTACTCCTGGACATTTTTCATGCTTTTCCTTTGATACATCATCCTTCTACTTCTAGGCATTAGGACTATTTATTCTCTGCTCTCTTCACCTGCTCTCTCCTCTCCTTTTTTCTTCTCTCTCCTCCTTTTTTCTGATCTCCTTCCTTCTCCTCTTGTCCCTTTTGTCTCCTATCTGCTCTCCTCTCTTATTTCTTCTCCTTTTTTTTTCTTTCCCATCTCTCTCCCTCTCCTCTCTGTACCCTTCTTCTCCTCTCCTCTACTTCTCTCTCTTCCCTTTACCTCTCCTCTCCTTTTCCTTCCATTTCCCCCTTCTTTCCCCTCCATTTTTTCTTCTTTTCACCTCCCTTTTTTCCATCCTTTTCCCTCCCCTTTCCTTTTCTCATTTCTTCTTTCCTCTTTTCTCCTCCCCTTCCTTCTCTTCTACTCCATTCCTTTTCTCTCTCTTCCCTTTACCTCTTTTAACTCCTCTCCTCTACCCTTTTCCTTCTTTTCTTCTCTCCTTTCCTCCTTTCTCCTATTCTTCCTTCTCCTCTTACTCCTCTCTCATTCCTAGGTGTTAATGCTCCCATTCCTCCTCAATTTTCTCTGTGTCTCAAAAGTCTTTGAGCAGCAAATTAAACCTGTATAAAGACTTTGGGGATGTTCTATTTTTATTTGGGTGCATCTTGTATCCTTTAAAGAGAATGCATTTTGAAATTTGAGAATATTTAATTTTTGTCTTTGTATCCCAAGCCCTAGCAAAGACCTTACCAAAAAAATTAGTGAGAAGTGGAAAGAGAAAGTGGAAATACATCCCTGATTGTCATTTAACCAATGTAAGGAATTGATACCAAAATTATAATACTTATTAAGAAGCTACTATGTGAGGACTGCTAGGTGGTATAGTAGATAGAGCACCAGTTCTGGAGTCAGAAGGACCTAAGTTCAACTCTAGCTTAGACACTTAATACTTCCTAGGTGTGAGACCCTGGGAAAATTACTTAACCCTAATTTCCCCAGGGGAAAAAAAAGAAGCCACTATGTGAGGGCAGCTAGGTGGCTTAGTAGATAGAGCACCAGTCCTGGAGTCAGAAGGTTCTGAGTTCAAATTTGATTTTAGACACTTGCTAGCTGTGTGACCCTGGATAAAGCACGTAATGCTAATTGCCTTTCCCCCATCCCCACCCCACTTCCAAAGAAAGAAAAGAATCTCCTGTGTTATTTCCTTTGATTCTCATAACAGCTCTAGAATGTAGGTGCTATTATCATCCCCACTTTTCAGTAGAGGAAACTGAGGTAAAAACAAGTTAGATGACTTGCCTGAGGTCACTTAGCTACTAAATATCTGAGATTGAATTTGAATTCAGGTCCTCCTGACAACCAGACCCACAGTGAGTACTCACTGTGCTAGCTAGTTGTCTATATTTAAGATTGAGGGGGTGGGGGTAGTACTGAGAGGTTGTTACTTACCCATGACATTTACGTACCCCTATAACATATACTTACCCATCATTTATCAGAGACCAAATTTGTAGCCACATTTCTGAGTCTGAGACCAGGCAATAGACCCCTATCCTCTCACACCTGTGTAGCTTTAGTGGGTCTTCTCAGGGCTTTGCTATCTTTCTCTGTGAGGGTTTCTTTGAGTTCTAAAACTTGCTATATTCTTATGACCAGATGGTCTATAAATCTCTTCAAGCTTCAAATCTTATGACTTTACCCAAGGCCACACAGATAATAAGTATCAGAGCCAAGGCTAAATTCAAGTTTTCTCTCTCCAAGTTCAGTTCATTCTGCCATTATAAAGATTTGTTTGAATGAATGCCCAATGCTGAAGTTAGCACACTAATAATAAATACTGGAGTACTTAAAAAATGTCTTTTTTGGCTTTGTTCTAGTTTGAATTAGTCTCCTTTTCCATTAAAAAAAAAATATATATATATATATATTTGTACTCTTCCACTGTTCTCATTGCTTTCCATCAATTCTCATTAATTAATTATTTATATGAATTAATTAACTTCATTAATATGGATGGCTTTGGTTTGCCTCTTCCATTGACCTTTTTCTTCATGAATTAATGAGTTTTGTTTTAGGACATAGAAGTTCTTTGCTTTATTTAATTTTACTTGGGAGCCAATATAAGAAAAATGACAATTCTGCCTAAACTAATTTACTTATTTAGTGCCATATAAATTAAAGTACCAAAAACTATTTGATTGAGCTAGAAAAAAATAACATCAACATTCTTCTGGAAGAACCAAAAGTTAAAAATATCAAGAAAATTAATCAGCATTCCTGATCTGAGATTAGTATTATCAGAGGATTGGAAGGATTGTTTTCTCCCATTCAAGCAGATTTCTTAAATAATGGATAGAAATGAGGCAAGACTCTCAATGCTGCTAACTCCTAGCTCTAGCTTTGAATTTGACGTTCAAAGCCAGACATTTCAGTGTGCAGCAGAAAAAGAAAATAATCTTATTTCTTAAAGAAATATCCCAAGTGAGATAACAGTTTAAGAGGATTGAAAGAGAATGAGCAAAATTGGCTCTTCTGGATAGTAAACACTTGGGCTTGGTGTGGATCACATGGTAGATATGCCACAATCATGTCTATGACTCAACACCAATAAGTTGGACAGCTTTCTGACTATAGTGACTCAAAGCTGAAGGTTAAGTGACTTGCCCACAGCGACACAGCTAGGAAGTGTCTGAGGTTGGATTTGAACTCAGGTCCTCCTGATTTCAGAGCTGGTGCTCTATCCACTGCGTCACTAGCTACCCCAAAATTAAAGGACTCTAAACTGAGATAATGGAGCATCCCTTTTTTTTCATCTTCTAGAAATAATTTGCTTTTTAAAAAATTAAAAATGTTTTAATCAAGAGAAATCTATTTTCTCTCTCTCTCCCATTTCCTACCTTGTTTTGGAAAAAAAGAAAAGAAAAGAAAAGAAAAACAAATCCCCATACAATAGATAAGCATAGTTAAGCAAAACAAATTCCTTCATTGGATGTGCTCAAAATTGTTTCATTCAGCATCCTGAAATCCATTGCTTCTTTATCAGGAGGTAGACAGATTTTATCACGGATCCTCCAGAGTCATGGATTATTATTGTGTTGATTGTAGTTCTGCTAATTCTTAAAATTGTTTGTCTTTACTGGTTATTGTAATGGTACAAATTGTTCTCCTGGTTCTATTTGTTTTATTCTTAAATGTTATTAAAAACCATGTGTCCTTGCAGCTACATCACTGCTCAGCTGTACCTAAAAAGAGATCAAAGAAAAATACAGAAAAATATTTATAGCAGCTCTTTTGTGGTGGCAGCCCCCCACAAACATAAAACAAAAAATACCAGAAAGTAAGAGGATCCCTGTCATTTGGAGATGACTGAACACATTATGTTAAATGATTATGGTAGAATATATTGCACTGTATGAAATGAGAAAATAGATAATTTCAAAGAAATATGGGAAAATGTATAGAAACTGAGTTTATTTTATGTTTTAAAATATATTTTATGTCTTAAAATATTTCATATTTTAACATCAATATTATAAAATTGAACAATTTTGAAGACTTTTAAAAACTGATAAAGCATCCCTTTTAAAGGCTGCTGACCTTGTGGCACTATCAGTTCAGTGGATAACCAAAATGAAATTTGACCTTATCCTCAATTTTAAGACCCTTCCTGTGAGGGATGAGGAAGAGGGGTTGTTTGTCTTGTTTCTCCCCAATCCACCTCCCATATTCATTTGTGACATATACTCTGCTTAGGCAGCTAAGCTTGGATTTGGGGCTGCTTTTTTGTGCTTACACTTTCCTGATCATTAGATAAAGGATGGATGCCTTCCAATAACAACAATTACAACAACAACAACAACTAGCATTTGTTTTGCAATTCTTTTTGCAATTTTTTTGCAATTCTTCTAAATATATTTCCATATTCATCATGCTGTGCAAGAAAAAACAGATCAAAAGGTGAAAGGAAAAAAAAACATGAGAAAACAACAATAACAACAACAATGAAAATATTGTGCTTTGATCCATATTCAGTTTCCATAATTCTCTCTGGGATGTAGATGGCTCTTTCCATCACAAGTCTATTGGAATTGTCTTGAATCGCCTCACTAACAATTAGCATTTATATAAGAGCAGTTAGATGATGCAATGGACAGTGCCTGGATCTGGACTCAAAAAGACTTGAGTTCAAATGTGACCTCAGATACTTATTAATTGTGTAACCCTGGACTGCCTCAAATTTCTCATCTGTAAGATACACTAGTGAAGGAAATGACAAAAACAAAACAAAACAAAACAAAACAAAAAAAAAACACTCCAATATCTTTGCCAAAAACATCCCAAACTACAGGTCATGAAGAATTGGACTCAACTGAAAATAACAAATCAACAGTTGGTTCTATAGTGTAAGCCAAAGCTAGGATCTTATCAAAGTAGCATTGAAGGAAGGGAAGAGAATGAAGGAGTGTATTAGATTATAAATGATAGAATTTTGAAACTAAAAAATGCTTTAGGCACCCAGTCCAATTTCCTAATTTTATAGCTGATGAAACCAAGGCCATCTTGGTTTTTTAGAATTGCTTCTTGTTTTTTTTAGAATTTTGCTTTTCTTAAATAAGATTACATCTTATCTAAACTTCATCCTTTTCCCAGCATTACTCATCATGTTCAATCCACAGCAAATGTTATCCACTGTTTGTTAAATTGAATTGAAAATCTCAAAGGGTCTTAAATCCATTATTATATTTTGCTTTATTATAAGGAGGAGTTCATAAATGCATCCTGCAGTGTGTTTCTTTAAATATATTTTATCTGCCATTGCCATATGGGGAAAAGAGAGAAATCTAAGGAAAAGAACATTAGGCTAGAAATGTGCAGAACTGAATTTCCCAATTATAACTATATGACCACAGACAAATCATTTAACTTCTTGGATAGCCTTAGATTGAACTCCTAACCCAAACCAGCTCTCCTACAAATGTCTGCTACTAGCTATCAGGAGAATGGAATGAGATGATAGAGATGCTTTAGTGTAAATCCTTCACCATTGCTCAGCTCAAATTATCCACATTTTTCTTCAGTAGCTCTTCAAAGTTCAAGACTTATTCTCTCTTTGTTATATGCAGTCTCACCTTCTTCTTCCTCCTTCTCACACCAAATTTTCTGAATATGTGTATGGAATAGGGAAACTGCTTTTTTCAACATACAATTGACAAAAGAAATGGTGTCTTCTAGGTATCTGACTATACTGACGAAAGTAAAGAGACATCCTGGCTACGGAAAATCTGATTAATGGACCGTGCTGAGTTGTGTCAAAAGGGTTGGACTAACTCCCTCCCATTCATTCAGACTGAACTTTATCACAGGTACATGAAAAGAACACTGTATTTATTTATTCATACTGAGGCAATTGGGGTTAAATGACTTGTTGGAGATCACATTTGAACTCAAGTCTTCCTGATTTCAGGACTGGTGCTTTATCCACTGTACCACCTAGCTACTCCAAGAACATATATTTAGAAGAAATAATCTAGGGGCAGTTAGATGGTACAATGGATAACACACTAGCCTTTGAAGTCTGGAGGACCTAAATTCAAATGTGACCTCAGATACTTAATAATTATGTGACCCTGAGCAAGAACCTTAACCCTGATTGCCCTCTTACCCTCACCAAAAAAAAAAAAAAAAAAAAGTAATTCTGGGCTTCATTCCTAGAATTTCAAATTGATAATACTATTGTATTATCTTCTCATTTTACAGAGGAGGAAATTAAGGCTGAAAGAAATAAAATGAGTTGCTCAAGGCATCATAGCTAGTAAGTGTCTGAGCCCATATAAATTCAGGATTTCTTGACTCCAAACCTGGCATGCCATCTTTTGTACCCCCTAACCAGGTCTTACACCCATTTTCTATTTTAATGTTCTTGGCCACTTCACAAATAATCTACGGTACACAAATGTGATGTTCCCCTTCTGGGCCTCATCATTCTTCTGGCAAACACCCCCTTTTTTACTCCTAAAGGGACAAAGTCCACAAGATTGTGAGCTCCTTGAGCACAAGGATTGTCTTTTGCCTCATTTTGTATTCTCAAATATTAGCACAGTGTCTGGCACTTGCTTAATAATTTTGATTTATTGATAAGCTATTTTAATTCACAATCTCCCTTAGAAAGATGCTGAAATGTTGCACTCACCTAGTGGGAAATGGTTCCAACACCATCTGGTTGTCTTCATCTAAGAAAGAGCCTAGCCCTACCATGCTCACTTTTTTTTTTAGCTCTGTGCTGGCCATTTCCATCTCTGCCCCAGTTACCTTCTCACCTGTACCTCTCTGACCCCTCTGGGTTAGTGAGTTCCTACATGGAACCTCTCTATTCGAGGAAGAGCCCTCACCAATCATGCTTATGCTGAAGTGTTTTACAGCCCTGCTCCTGCCTCTGAGGTTGGGCATCTCGTGTCCTATCTCCTCCACCCCTCCCCTTTCTGGCTCCCCTTTTTAATGTTTATATTACCAACACTTAGCAAGGTTTCTGTCACAAAGTAAGAGCTAAATATAGATGCCAATAAAGATCTTTCTTTTTTCAGTGCAGGGCAATTCCTTCTCTGTAATCTCAATGAGTAGCCTGGGGCACTTAGGGAACAAGTGAGGACCTGTTAGTAAGAAGAGTTTAAATCCAACTTTAGGTATTACCCTTATTATCTTAAATGAGTCATTTAACCTCTGTCTGCCTCAATTTGCTCATCCATAAAATGGGGTTAAAAACAGATCTTTTCTTTTAAGGTTGTTGTGAGGATCAAATGAGATAAAATTTACAAAGTGCTTTGCAAATCTTAAAACTCAGTATAAAAAAAAAGCCATTATTATCATTAATAACAGATGCATACAAATAATAAAGACATTTATAAAAAATATAATAAATAAAAATAAAATCAATAAATAGAAATAAAATAAGTAAAATAAAATCAACAACAAATAAGTTATACATTTTCTAAATTTATAATAAACATTCCCTAAATATGTAATAAATAACAATAAAAAGTTACATACAAATGAGTTGAGACCCCAATGAACTGCAGCCTTAGCTATTTCTCTGTCCTTAAACAGGTTTTTTTTTTTTTTTTTTTTTTTTTTTTTTTTTTTTTTGTTATCTACTCAGTCTTCTATTTTTAATGGGAAAAACAATGTATTTACACTTGAATTTTATCAGCTTTTCATTAAAAGTTGTTGTTTTTTTTTTTTTCCTGCCATTTTCCACTTTTCTCTTGGCCCCACTCCTAAATTTCCAGACTTCTCACTTCCCAGCAACCTTCTCATCCTGGAAGACCACTTCACTCTTCCAACTCTATTTATTGATTGGTATGATCTTTCCAGAGCCTCCATTTTGAGGAAGTACCCAGACCAACCCAGTGCTCATTCCTTCACTTACTTCTACAAGCTATGGAAGAAAGGGATTACCTTAACTCACTTCTGCTTTTCAACTACTTTTTGCATATTATTTGAATATAAATTCCTTGAAGATCAGTGATGACTTTCTTTTTCCTTGTGTTTATATTCCCAGAATTTAACACACTGCCTGGCAAATAGCAAAAATTTAATAAATGCTTGTTAACTTGACTTGCCTTCAAAATCAAAATATACTCACAAATTTAATTACTTTTTTATGTGACAACACATTTTCTTCCTCTAAACAGTCATTTCTTGCGTTTTTCAGCAAACTGTGCATCCACCCTACAAATGCATATTGTAAAAGTCTAATGTAACATGGTTGTTCAAAATAGCGGTTATTAATACTATTCTCCATATTAGAAAGGGGTTCCCTAAATTTGTACCTGCCGATAAAACATTTGTTTGTTGTAGGCTGGATCTCAGAGTCTGAAGGGCCTCAGAATTCATTTATTCTAACACTCATCTGAAGAGGAATCTATCTCCGACAAGAGATATGTCATCCAACTTCCCCACCTAGTAATGGGGAATTCACCACTTACCAATTAATTCATTCCATAATTGAACAGCTCTGAGAGTTAAATGCTTTTCTTTGTATTGGATTAAAATCTACTTCTCTACAACTTTCCTCTGTTCCTGGTTCTGCCATATGGGGATAAGCAGAGCATGTCTAATCTCTCTTTCACATGACAGCCCTTCAGATTTTTGAAGATTACGATAATGTTTCCATCTCAGGCTAAATTCCCCCAGTTCATTGATTTAATGTTAGAATAAATCTTTTTTGTGGTTCAGTAGTTTCGGTCATGTCTGACTGACTCTTCATTGACTCATTTTGGATTTTCTTGGCAGAGATAACAGAGTGATTTGCCATTTTCTTCTATGGCTGATTTGATAGATGAGGAAACTGAGGCAAACAGGCTTAAGTGACTTGGCCTAGGATCACACAGTTTAGTGTAGGGCAGGTTTGAACACAGGAAGGTGAGTCTTCTTGTTTCCAGGGCCAGTGATCTATTCAGTGCACCACCTAGAGCTTTGGAATAAAATTTAGAAATCATCAAATCCCACAGATAACAGATGAGGAAATGAGACCAGAAAGATTACATTATTTACTCTCCCAAGGTCCAACAGTTATTCAATCCATGTGCCTGAATTCTGGGAATAAAAAAAAGGGACAAAAAGGAGTCCCTGCCCTCAAGAGACAAAATATTGTTTTCAAGCAGCGAGTGACAGAAGCAGGATTTAAATTCTAGTCTTTTGACAACAAAATATAGCACTCTTTCCTCTGAAATCTACTACCCCCTTCTCTTAATCTTTGTATGCTATCATTTCTAGTCACCTTAGTATCAAAATCACTGAAGGTGGTTTTGATCATAGGGTTGTTTGTTTTTAACTTGAGAAGCCAAGATATAAGATCATATGTCCTATAAATAAATTCAAAATTCTACCGATTTTATAGCAGTCAAATAATTTGCCATTTTGATTGACTCAGAAATATGCTGTAATCATCTTTGTAATTGCAGAATTCTTGTACTGAGTGCCCTGTTCCTCCTCTCTAGATTCCTGGTGTACATAAATACAGTAATACTCCATGACTGTGTTAAACATTTCAGCAATTTCAGAACAAGTTTCTGATACTCCGATGCAATGTTAACTTTTTTTTTTCTTTAAAGCTGATGTGCTCAACATCAATAATTCAGGTTGACGCTTCCCCTTTGTTGAGGAAGCTAAACACGCATTGGACAGAAGCATAATTTGAGTTGAAGAAAAGGATGAAAGTAAGGAAATATGTTTTGTGTGCTTTGCTCTCTCATTGTGACATGGCAAAAAGAAGGGAAGGGAAAGCTAAAAACTGATATGTGCCCACCATATTGAATTGAGTTCTTCTTCTCATTGAATTGGGTATAAACTCTCCAAAGTTAGAGCTTCTGAGCCTCTCTGAAATTCAATCAACTTATTGACCAGCAATGAGTAAGTATATACCATGTGCCAGACACTCTGGGAATACAGAATGAAACAGTCCCTAACCTTAAATTTGCATTCTACTGGGGAAGATAGTATGGGCAAATACAAGTATATTTGAAATGTCTATAAAATAAGCATAAGGGAAGTATAAGTATCTGGAGGATCAGGAAAGGATTTATGTCAGGAAGTAGTATTTGAATTAAGCTTGAAAGGAAAGTATGAATTCTAAGAGGTGGAAATGAGGGAGTGCACAGTGGGAGGCAGGGAGGATCAGCCTCTGCAAAGACATCATGGAGATGGTACTGCGAATGTAATGTGTGAAGAACAAGAGTCAACCAGCCAATAAACAAGCATTTATTAAGCATTTTCTGCCTGCTAAACTGTGCTAAACTTTGGGGATACTAAAAGAAGGAGGAGGAGAATGGAGGAGACATGTTAATATCAAGATTATCTGTAAGATAGAGAATAAATGGAAGTCAATCCCCAACAGCTGGGGAAACCTAGAAAGGTCTAGAGATAAGATTTGAGTTAAGTCTTGAAGAAATTTAGGAAAGATAAGAAGGAGAATGAGGGGGCAGAACATCCCAGATAGGAGGTAGCCAGTAAGTGCAAAGGTATGGTGTCAATTAGTCAACAAGCATTTAAGCAATAGAGATATAAAGAAAGAGAACCCCCTTAAAAAAACCCTCATGTTTGAAGAATTACATATAGGTCATTTGGAACAACATAATTTTGCTTCTGATGAAACTGAGACTGAGAGAGATTAAATGACTTGCCCAAAGTCAAAAGCTAGGGATGAGTATCTGAGTCAATATTTGAACCCAGATACTCCATTATACTGTCATGCCATTTTCCTGCTCCTTTTTACACCAGTTTAGGACTCTTCCAAAGAGTGATATATCAGTGGAGTAACCAAAGGATAGGTACAATAAAAAATTCAGGCTAAAGCTTCCCCTTTACTGAGAAAGACTTAAGATGCATTGGATAAATATACAATTTGAGGTGAAGAAAAGATCAAGGATGAAAAAACAAAGAAATGTGAAGAGAAGGGATTACAGCTTTCCTGACTTTTTTCATGGCCTTCTCCAAATCACATTTACATAACTGAATCTACAACCATTGGAGGGAAGAGAAAAAGCATTTAGTTCCATGAAATATTGAGGCATGTATAAGGATCAGCATCCAAATCAAAGATCGATCTATGGCTGGACGAGATCTAAGCTAAACTCATACAATGTGAAAATCATAGATGATAAATTTAGGTAAAGTTTCTTAATTATTGACCCCTTGGTAGTACAGTGAATGGATTTCACTATAAAACATATTGTATTTCAAAGGAAAATAGTTATAGTAAAATATAGTTATCAAAATATTATTTTAAAAATTCAATTTACAGAACCCTTAACTAGAGCTAGAAGGGATTTCAAAGGTCTATGTAGTCCAATGCTCTTACTTAGTGATAAGGAAACTGAGGTATAGAGATGCCAATTAACCTGCCCAAAGTCAGATAAGTCATTTCAGAGGAAGGATTTGAACCCAGTACCTATGTCTACAAAACTAGAGCAGTTCCATTATACTATGATAGAATTGATTTTTCCTTGGATTGTCCTTGATGTTGCTGGAGAGGATGGTCCTATTAAACCTTTAAGTCATGAAAGAATCAGGTTATATAGGTTTTTTGACCTATAAATTTTGTTATAATGACAAGTCAACTTTTGATCAGAAAATGGAAGCTTCTTTCTTTAAGATTCCTATTATCAAAATGCCTCTGGGCTTCTTGTAATTTCTAGTGGAATATTTCAAAAACCCCAATATGCAGTTTCAAAAACCAAGATTTTCAGGAATGACCTTGAAAAGAACTGATTGATGGGATGACAAAACAAGACCGCCATCTTGTGGCCCTGTCAAGCTCTTTTAAAGCTGTGTTGTTGCATTTTTATATCTCCAGGCAAAGATGCCATCCGTGGTCCTTGTCCCGTAGGGTTTGGTGAGATGCAACTGATGCTGGGAGTCCCTTATTCCTGCTTCTCAGCCCCGTCCCTGCTTAGCTGGAATTTTTTTTTTTTGTTGAAGAATTATCTCCATCCATTTTATAAAGTAGCCAGAGACAGTTTTAATGACTCTTCTGAATGGACCTTTGTTCAATCACAGTAGGCTTCATTTAAATTTAATGTGCTATAATTATTTTCAAAATGACACTGTCTGACAAGTTGAAATACTATTTTACAAGAGGATGGAATTCAATGTGCCACTGGATCTATTACAGGTATGTTAGCATATTTTCCTATGGACCATAAATCTTAATGTTCAGGGACTTAAAATGAGATTGATCATACTCCGTTTCCAAGATTCCAAATTCTCTTTTCCTCTGTGTCATAACAGCTTTCTTTAACTTCTCACTCCCGGAAACTGAAAAATCCCTGGACAAGACTAGTGTTAACGTTGCAGAGCTAAAAGAGTGATAATGAAATACCTCACTTTTTTCCCTTTAAGTTGTTAATACTACTAAACAGTGATTCTTGGTGAACTTGATAAAAATGTTCCAGTTTCTAGATGATGGTGATTTCATTTACATAACTAAAATCTAATTCACAAAAGTTCTTCTATGATGCCCTGAATTGTTGAAGACTATGTCATTAAAAGGGTCCAAGCTCTAAAAGATCCCACCTGGCAATGAATTACGTGATATTTCATTGAAAACTAACCCAGACAAATTTGGAGACATCCATCAACAGACATTTGGCTAGCAGGTGATGAATTGTTTTTGGTTTTGGTTTTGGTTTGTTTTTGCCAAAGTAACCCTTCACAAAGTCCCAGAAGGGTAAAGCTTCCATAGGTTGAGGGTATAAAAGAAAGGAAAGAAGGAAGGGAAGATGGGAGAGAAGAAAGAAGCTCACAGCTTTCAGCCTGATGAATAGAATGCAAACCTTGATCCAATTTTAATTCTGTTTTCTAGAGAGCTTATTTAAAATATTAGTAAAAATTATTGAAATTCTATTATTCTCAAAGTCCTCAATTTAATACAAAAACCTTGGCTATTGTAGACTGAAGTTCTCACTCCTGTCTTGCCTTGTATAATCCCAGCTAATCACCATAGTCTTCCATGGTACCCCCACTTCCTATATACAAATGCACAAACATTATAGATCATTATGATTAATCAGTTTTATATCAAAGTGAGATGTTTTCAAAGACATGAATTAAACTAGGAGTTAGAAACAGATTTAAAATATAGAAAAACTTTAGAGAAAATGCCTACCATCTTGGGGAAGAGTGAGAGTCAGAGTGATGAGGAAAGAGATTGAATTACATTTCCTTTTTTCTCACCCTTTCTGAGAATTCAGCCACTCTTCTTAGGAGTCTGAGCAAGGTGGCTTGACTCTTCTGGGACCACTTTGACACTATGATCTTAATCCCCATTCAATTTCAGTTCCCAAGGACTTTCTGAGAAGTCATCTTTTGTAAATGTCTGTGGCTCCAGGAAAATCTCTAACCCATCATTCAAAAGTCCATTTTTGTCTCTATTTATTGCAGTTGTCTGAGAAGACTTGTATAAACTGATGCAGTGATGTAAGCAGAACCAAAAGAATGATTTACATAATTACAACATTGCAAATATAAACAATTTTGTAAGTAATCAAACACAATTTCACTTTAACAATGATGAAACATGTTCCTTACCTCTTAGAAAGAAAAAAAAAGCTTATGGATTCAGCTAGAATGAGACATATAGTTTTTGGAAATGGACAATGTGGGAATTAGTTTTACCTAACTAAAAATGTCTCTTACAAGAATTTTGTTTTTGTTTCCAATAGAGTGTAACAAGTGAGAGGGAGAGAAAATGGATTTTTGCTGTTTTTTTTAAAAGGTAATAATAAAAAAAGAAACCTTCCTTCTTTTATTTAGATAGCGTTCATTGTAGATCCATATATGAGTCACTGAATGAGAGAGGTTGTTGAGCCCCATTTTACCACATCACCTAAAAGAGTTTGGAAACAGGTCTAGAATGAAAACCTCTTTTAAATCAAAATAGGTTTTCATTTTAGACCTGTTTCCAAACTCCTTTCTAAAATCAAAACAATTATCTTTGTAAACAGAAAGATAAGGCAGGTCAACCTGAGTTGGTCTTCTGAATTACTCATGGAGATTAGTAGCAAATATACTTGACCCAACTGGGACTTTTCTGTAATTCATTGTGGGGAATTTCTGTGCTTAATTTCTGTAAATTCTCCTTGTAAACTTTATGTAAGATAATCAAGTTACTTTCAATTAATGAGTAAAAATAGAAGCTATCCTTAACAAGCTAGGTAAGTTTTTTTTATTAAAATATCCCTTTAAAAGATCAAAGAATATATATATATATATATATATATATATATATATATATATATGCCAAAATATTCCTAGCAACCCTGTTTTATGACAGCAAAAAACTGGAAACAAAATAGAGCTCATTTATAGGAGAATAGAAGAACAAATTATAAAATATAAATACAAGATAACATGATTATGCTACAAGTAATAACTGATGCAAACTTTGGAACTGTGGAAAGGCCTGAATAAATTGATTCAGAGTCACTATGCATAATGACTATGACAATATAAATATAGATAACCTTAAAATGAAGCTAAATGTTGAATAATTATGATTAATCCTTGCCCCAAAGAAGAAGTAGAGAGATAGAGGTGACACATGAAACATGTAGTTCCTCTTTTAATTAATTTACCTCATCTACTTTTGTTTGTTTTGTGAGAGGGCTCTTGTTGGTTATGGAGGTTTGTCTGGAAATAATAGTTAGCATTTATATAACACTTTAAGATTTGTAAAGCTATATATGTTGTCTCAGTTTTTTTCCCCCACAAACTTAGGAGATAGGTACTAATATTATCTCCATCTTACAACTGAAGAAACTAAGGCAGACAGTCTTTAAGTGACTTGCCTAAGTCCACACTCAGTGTCTGAAAGGACAAATTTGAACTCAGATCTTTCTGATACCAGATCTAGGACTCAATCTTTTAAAAAGGCATCACTTAAACTTGTTTACATAAGATAAAAATAAAAATGCCTCCTGAAATTTCCATAGATAGAAGAGTATGTTATGACTATGAGATTTGCTATGTTTAAAATAATAATTTAAAAAGTCACTACATGAATCCCTGACTTGATTATTGTTAAAACATTTGCATGTAGGAATGACTCCCATAATTCTTGAACCCACATAACTTGTGTTTTTATAGATTTCCCTCCAGACTGAATATTTTAAAAGATTTTATTGATGCTTTTTGTTCTTACATTATAGTAATTTCTGAAAACATACATTATTCCTCTTTGTCTGGTAAATTCAATACTCCTTTGTAATTAAGAAGAGTTAAATAAAAACACCCAATATGGTGATTACATCTGTCTATGACATGCTACTGTAGTCCCTTGCCTATATTCTTTGTGGAGAGAGGTTATTTCATTATCTGTTCTCCAGGATCATTACTGATTTTTCATTTGCTTAGAGTTCATTTTTATTTTAGTAAAATTTTCATATGTACTGTTATAATAATTTGGTATATGTGGGTTTTTTCCTTATTTCATTCATTCCTCACTATTTTATTTTACAGCATAATAGTATTCTATCACTATCCCTCAATTAATGAGCGTTCCCTCATTTCCAAATCTTTGCTACCACAAAAAGAGCTGCTATAATTACTTTTGAATATATAGGGTCTTTTTATTTTGATATGTTTGGGAAACAAACGTAGTTTTATAGCTTTTTTAGGCATAGTTCCAAATATTTTTTCTAGAATGGTTGGACACTAGTTATAATTGTAGCAACAGTGCATTAGCATACCTACTTTTCTATAATTCCTCTGACATTTGTCTTTTTCCTTTTTTATTATTTTAGCCAATCTGATGGGTGTGAAATAGCACCTCAGAGTTGTTTTAAATTGCATTTCTATAATTCTTAGTGATTTAAACTACTTTTATGTAACTATTAATATCTTTGATTTCCTTGGAAAATTTTCTCTTCCTATCCTGTAGTCATTTATCATTTAAGAAATGACTCATAAAATGATTCAGATTCCTATGTTTTTATGAAATGAAACCTTTTTCAGAGAAACTTGCTGCAAAAAAATTTCTCCCAAATTCCTGTTTTTCTTCTAATTTTGACTGCATTGATTTTGTTTGTGCAAAAACTTAAATTTAAGGTGTTTAAAATTATCCATTTTATCTCCTGTAACCCTATCTATCTCTTTTTAGGTCATAAGTTCTTCCATTATATAGATCTGACAGGTGATTTCTTCCATGTTCCATTGGATTTATTTAAGATATCAGTTTTTATGTTTAAATCATGTACCTATTTTGAGTTTATCTTGGTACAGAGTGTGAGATTTTAGTCTATGCCTACATCCTTCCAAACTACTTTCTAGTTTTTCCAGCAATTTTTGTGAAATAATGAATTCTTGCCTCAATAGCTAGAATCTTGGGTTTAACTTTAACCAAACTTTGGTCATTTCCTTCTGTTTATTGTGCATCATTCTGTCTCATTGATAAATCACTCTATTTGTTTTTCAATAACAAATTATTTTGATGATTACCACTTAGTTTGAAATGTTTATTTGTTACCACTTTGCTTGAAATACCTAGAATTGCTAAATTCTCTTCCTTCACATTTTCCCCACATTGGTTCCTCCTTGACTTTCTTGCCCTTTTGTTCCTCCAAATGAATTTTGTTATTTTTTTCTAGCTCTATAAAGTAATTTTCTAATTACTAATTTAGATAGAATTGTCATTTTAATAATATTGGTTTGACCTATAATGAGTAATTAATATTTCACCAGTTATTTAGACCTGTCTTTATCTGAATGAAGAGAGCTTTGTAATTATGTTTAAATAGCTTCTGTATTGTGATTTGGCAGGTAGATTACTATGTATTTTATACTCTCTCTGTGTTATATTTTTAGAATTTATCTTTCTATGTTTTCCTGCTGGATTTTGTTAGTAATACATAAAAATTTCCATGGGTTCTTCTCTTTTTCTTTACATAAAAGTTCACTTTTTGCCCCTTTCAGTAAATCCACACATAAAAAGGGAAATACCTTACCCTTTGGTCTCTTGCACTAAGGGAAAGACTAGCACTGATGGTGAATCAATACTTTTAGTCTTTTATAGATAAATTATGTTAAATAGGATCAATCTTGTATGGGGGAACTGATGAATAAAATACTGAATAGAGATTTTTCCAATGTTGCATGCCCTACTCTGAAAAGAACAACTAGATTTGCCCACTAAATACTTATTTCTAATTCCTTTTTTAAAACCTCAGTTCTGCATTAGGGATAAAAGGAGAGAGGAAGTAGCAATGAAACATGAACAAGTGTTTATGAAAGCACATCCAGTCCTAGTTTCTCTTGCTAGCCAATCCCAAATTCTTAGCTCTATTTATGGAAGATCTTTTGGTGGTACTAAAATGTGCTATTGCCTCTGTGTTTGGAGGTTTTCCTTTAAAGAATTAAGGGAGACTTTATTCCAACCCTATTTTGAAGCATGGAAGAAGAAATTTCAAAAGAGGAATATTAAATTCAATCTCAAAGAATTGAACCAAAGACATAATATTAATCATTAAAAAGAACAGTTTAACATATTATAACATCAATCACAATAATCATAGCAACACTTTAATTGTACAGATTTTGTTATCCCTAAATACACAAGAGTTACAGTGCTATTTACTTTCTTTAATGCAATATTCTCCAAAAAGTTGCATCAACACTGGATCTGATTTCACAGAAGAGATTCTTTTTTTTAAGTGTGCATGTCCCAGGTCTTCTTTATGATATCCTTTAAAGCTAGAACAGAGATAAATTTGATTCTTTTCTGACTTCACTATGTACATAACAATTTCCTTTTGAAAATCTTTTAATAGTTCTTTCGTATTGAAGTGATGGTTTTTCCTGGCTAGTTGTACCTTTCTGTATTTATGTAATCTTTGTTTCGAATTCATTTCTCACAGAGGATATAGATATTTTCAATAAATAAAAACCAAATATGAGTCAAATGGAATGTTGAGAAAAGAGGTTTCTTTTAGCAGCTTAGTGTTGAGAAAATGTTTCTCTTAAAGTGCTTCTTTCTATGGAGCCAAGGTATATATAAGCATTCATGAGGAATCTGTAAAGTACAGAGGGAGGGATAATAGAATATGAAACTTTTTCCTCATCAGAACTGTCAAAAGTGGTATGTTATAAAGAAAAGTTATAAAGAGAATTTTATGAAGCGTTTTTGAGGAGTTGGACACTACAATATCTTTTGAAAAAACTGTTTCTTGTAATTATAGAAGAGAGAACAGAAAGAAAAGCAACTCTTGAATAGAATCTGAAGATTATTCTTAAGAGATTTTAATCCTAGAGTGAACTGATAATTTAAAACATTTCTAGACCAGTGAAGACAAGTCAGATACTATTATATTGAGGGTCTGCTCTGTTTGTGAAGTTTGCATAGCTAAAATAATATTAATAATATTTGTGTCTTTTTGTTAATTTCATTTGTTAACAAGTAGTATATTCAGTAAATCTGAAACATTTAATTGTAATCAAATAGGAGAACTTCCTTTTGGAAAAAGTATCTTCTTCCCCATTATTAAATAATATTTAATAAACAGGGTGGGAATTAAGTCAATCAATTAATTAATGAGAAAGATTGTAACTTTATAATGAGAAATAAATTATTGAAACATATCTCCAGATTGCTATAAATGTTAGGATTATGAAATCATATATATATATATATATAGGTATATCAATGAGTCAAGTGGCAGATTTAAGTTGAGTAACTTTTAAGTACAATATAGTCAGATTCCACATTATAAAAATGATATTCATTAAAGTCATGTCCTTTTACTTTCTTAAACTTGCTATATCTATAATATAAATATCTTGATTTCTTGTAACTTTGTGCTTGTTTTCTATATCATTTCCAATTATTTCTACAGATGAGATATCTCAAGTTCAAAATTTTCTTTGCAGTTATCAAATCTGTATTCTTTGACCTTTCTTTTTTCCTTACCTTTCACATTTAATAAATAGAATATTCTGTTTCTGTTTCTGTAATACATTTTAAAAATCTCTATTTCTACTATAATCTTAGGTTTTTATTCTTACTACCTGGATTGAAATATGCTTCTAACACATAGTCTTGCTGTTTTTTTTCCTTCTACCTCTTTAGTCTTCAGTTTGCTGTCAGATTAATTTTCCTTAGCACACATAACACCAATTTCTCTCATTTATGGAAATCTAAAATTTACCCTAGATTCATGACATATTTGGGGTCAGCATCTACTCAAAACCTTTATTCATGAGTTGCCATTGCTATTTTTAACCAGACCAACAATCAAAGGATACATTAGTTCAAAGCAAAAGGCATTCACTTGAAGTATTAAGGCAATGAAAACAAAGATTTAAATAAAAAAGGAAACATACCTGATACACATTAAGCAATTTCTGCTTTAACCTCACATTTGCCTTTTAAAAAAATAACTTTTTATTTTTCAAAGTATATGCAATGATAGTTTTCAACATTCTCCCTTGCAAAACCTTATGTTGTGTATTTTTCTCCCTTCTTTCTCACCTTCCTTCCCCTAGATAGCAAGTAATCCAAAAAATGTTAAACATGTGCAATTCTTCTAAATATATTAACACATTTATCATTCTGCACAAGAAAAATCTGATCAAAAGGAGGGGAAATGTGAAAGAAAAAACAAGCAAGTAAACAACAACAAAAAAGGTGACAATACTATATTGTGATCCACATTCAGTCCCCATAGTCCTCTCTTTGGACTCATATTTGTCTTCATAGGGAAAGTACTGGTTTTGGTTGCTGCCTTCACATCACAACCGGAGGATCATGCAAGTCATTCACAGTAATTGTTAAGATTGGTGTTCCCAATAACAGCACTAGGTACACTGATTCTTTGGATTAGTCACTCAGGGATTTTCCTGGGCCCCAACTTGCCCCTCTTGCCCCAACACAATAGTGGGAGAAAGAATTAGGTAATTAGCTAACTCATGGAAAAGTATTATCCAGGAGTATATTAGTAAGCAGCAGTCTCTCATGGAAGCATTTTTTTTTTTTGTTCTATTATTAGTGGCTGCCGGGATGCAACCTATATTACATCCAATCATTTTTATTCTTCAGCCTCCTCCTTCACTGTGGTTTTTCAGCATTATTGAGAGGTAATCAGCATTTCTACTTTATCTCTGTCTCTTTCCTTCAGGCTTCCCCTAGTCTCAGCCTCTCTTATATGCAGAGACATTCCTATTCTGCAAGCCCCATGTGCTTCTATCCGACAAGTGTTCAGGACCCTCTTTCAATTAGCAAAGCTCTCTGAGCCCCTAAGAATTATGGGGGATATAAATAAAATATAAAATATAAATTTAAAAATATAAAAATAAACAAGAGAGTTTGTGCCTACCCAAACACATTACTCACACATAAGTATGATCATGTTATTCCTCTGTTCAACAATCTTGATTGACTTTCTATGGCTTATGAATTAAAGTACTGTTTCCTTTGTAAGCATTCAATGCCTTTTATAGTCTAGTATTATGCTACTTGTCCAGATTGATGACATTAAAAAGTTGCAGCTAAATGGAGCTACCTAGATTTTCTTAAGACAAAGAAGATCGTAATTTTGTTGTTTTCATTATATATCCAAGGGCAATAAGCAATATTATTTATTAGGACATGTGGAAATTTTATTTCACAGTGTTTATGATCAGAAGGGTAATGTTTTGACTAGCAAATGAATTGAATTTAATTGAAGCAGAGTTGTGGAAGTCATTAGCTTCACTCAGTTATCAGAGTTCAGTAGCAAGATGATGGTCAGGATGATTGGTTTGTGATGATCAACAAAGGATCACTGTGAAGATAAATGTTAAAATATGCAGTGAAGAATCTAAAGTCCACAAAGAACAGAGAAGATTCTTTAAGTCAAATCAACATATTCATCGGCACTCACTGACTTCAGTTATGAATGTGGGCATAGGACAGGATGGAGAAAAAGTTGTTTGAAATTATAGTTCAGGATTAAGAAATAAAAAAGCCCAAAGATGATTACTCTGAAAACTAACATCAACATATTATTTTTACTTTCCTCAAGGAGTGAGTTGGAAAGCATTGGACATAGAAATTATAGTACATAATATGATTTAAAAAATGAAATAGGGGCAGCTAGGTGACATATCGTTTTGGATAGAGCACCAGCCCTGAATCAGGAGGACCTGAGTTCAAATATGCCTTCAGCCACTTAACACTTCCTAGCTGTGTGATTCTGGGCAAGTCATTTAACCTCAATTGCCTCAGGGGGAAAAAAGAGAAAGAAAGAAATAAAAGAAATAGACAACGTCTTAGTAAACAATAAATGCAATGAAAACAATTTCACAATTATTTGTCTGTGTTCAGCCAGATCAGAATAAAGATCAAAATCAGTAAAAAATTTGAAAAAAAAATAACCAAGATGAGAAGACAGAAACTATATAATCACAACAGCTCCATCTCAATATATTTAAACAAGCTGTTGACTCGAAAATGGGAAAAAAGTAAAAATACTGATATTGATAGTCACTTTTTCTTAGAGAAGTTTATTTGATGCAAAACAATCAACATAATGAAAAGGCCAAAAGAGCCCAGAAATTTCTTTGAGCAGTATTTAATATGCTTACTGTGTCTGGAATAAAGTAGCTTCTTATTAAATGCTTGTTGATTTATTGATTGCCAATTGAAGAAAGACAAGGAAGACAAAGATAACATTGGTATAAAAGTTCATTTGCAAATGATTATGGAAAATTATGGCCAATGATTATAATTAGTACTACCTTATAAAACAGTAGAAATTATTTATAGAGTGAAACTAAGTGAAATTAGTTGGAGATAGTCTGAATATTGCATTGATGTACAAAAAATTATTAAAAGAGTAAGACATAGTATGTTGATTAGATCTGCTATAAAAAATTTATGGAAGAACAAAGAAAAGAATCACTCAGGGTAAGAAGGTTAGGTTGCAATCTACATGGAAGAATGAATACCTGCCTCACTGAAATCATGAAACCATCAAAATATTTATTATTACTATCCTATCTGCAATCTTTCAACCAAATTGAACTACTCTGTCTCCCAAACATAGTTTTGTTTTCATTCTCCTCTCTACTCCCTGCCATTCTTAATCTATTAAGTTCCTCCTCAATCTCTAAAACCCAATGGGAATGGCACCTCCTTTATAAAATCTTCCCAGATTCCTTCTCCTCTTCCTCTTTCTCTAGTCATTAGTAATGATCTTTATCCTATTAGCTTTTGTGTTACATTTTGTTTTGCACCTCTCTCATATAATCATCAGATAATATTTTTACTATAATCCTATATGTCATATATTTTTCTACCAGATTACAAGCTCCATGAAGAATCATGTCTAATTTAAACTTTATATCTCCTACAGCGCCTAACATAGTGTTCTGTATAGAATAGGTTCTTAATCAACTATTGCTGAATATATTTCAGAAAAAAAAAGTTAACTCCTCTCTTATCCTCATAGATAGGTTTCCAATTTGGGGTGAAAAGAACTTGATAAAAACTGAATATCTTCAGCACTCTAGCAGCCAATGAATAAAATTTGAATTAAATTTTTGATTTAGAGCAATAAAGATACTAATGTATGTCATCAGTCCATGACAAAAGTTCATCAAGAAGCTTATTGCAAGGTAGAAAATAAGAAAGTTGTTGGACAAGTAGAAAACTGCTGGCTCTGTGTTACCAAGGCTTTTAGATTGAGATCTGTCTTTTAAAGGATCATTGGCATTTGAAAAGGAGGAAATTTGAGGATTGCAAGAGTATTTTGCAGTATATTTTAAACTATGAATTATTAAAGTTTTGGTGATCCAAATACAATCAGTCCCTGCTTTTTTGCCAAAGTATTCCTGGAAACATTATGAAAAAGACAGATTATTAAAATCTGATCATATTTCTCTATAAGGTCGATATTCTTTTTGGAGTTATATTCCAAATAGAAGGTGGAAGGCTCAACACATTTGCCATAAATGCAGAAATATAACAACTAAAAATTTCTGAATACAAAATAATAACATGGTTCTAAATGCTATGAAGTAGGTATTACTTTTGATTAGAGGAGAAAACCCCATTGAAGATAATTCACCTGGTATTTAATTAAGACAGATAGGAAAGGTAGTTGGAATGTGATATTATTTCTAAATGCTGCCAATTTGTATTTGATCATAGTCTAATGTAGGAAAGAGCTGGATGACAGCTGAAAAAGACTAGAAGAACATAGGATTTTGAGTCAGAAAGACACTTAAAAGTCTGTAGTACAAGCCTTTCATTTTTATTTATGAAGAAACTGAAACCCTAGGAGATGGACTTGCCCCAGTACACAAAGAAGTCAAATATACTGGATTCTGTATGTTCCTGGGAATTTACTCAAACCAATCAGCACATGGTCTTTAGTATCTGAACAGACCTTGCACTCATTCTGGACCCAGCACTGAGCAATAAATCAAAACTCTAGCCAGAATTGCACTCTATAGCTCTTCCTCCCTTTGTTTGATTTCTTTAATTATTATAGGGCTTTTGGGGGTCTTTGAGGGGATCCCCATCCATTGAATTTTCTAGCAGCTGCCCCAGACAGTGCCCCCATGTAAATAACCATATCATTAAATGATTTTTTTTATCATTAAATACTGGCAGTCCTGGACTTTTTCTTCAGTATCACTTTCCCCTCTTTGGCTAAGGGGTGCCCCTTGTTTTTGGGGAGGCTCCCCTTGGAAAAGGAATTTTGGACCTTACAGATACAGATTCCCTAGAAGACAATAGTTAGTATTCCAATGGCCCAGGAATGGGGCAAAGCTCAAGTTATATTTCACTTGAGGAAACTTTTTGGTAACCTCTGGCTGTGTTGAGGTGGCTTCCTGGTCACCCACTCACATGGGTGGCAATTAGAATTCCTAATACTGTTACCATTAGGTTTGAGAGTTTTGTTAAAGTAGGCATGATTATTGGGATTATTGTGGTAGGAGGGATGCTTGATATTAGTAGGAATCCTGCGAAGACACTTTCAAGGGCTAATTGTATAAGGGGGTTCTTTAGGTTTGGGTTATTTTGTTTAGTGGTGATATAGGGAGGAATCGGGGTTCTTTTAGAAGAGCAAAGTGGACTATTCTCATGCTGTAGACAACTGTGAGTGTTGTGGCAATTAGAGTTATACATAGGGCTTTTTCAGACTGGGTAGTTGCTAGGAAAATAAAAAAGCACACCGTGCCCTTTAGAACAGATGTGTTTCCATATGGAGATGAGGGGGAGAATGTCTATGGAGGCTAAGTGTTACTGTTTCCTTGATGCACATCCTTGTATATTAGGATAAGTAAGCCTTTTGCTAACTGTTCAATGACCTATAAGTGCCTCATTTTATCTTAATCTAGAATATGAAAATACCGAGTACCAGCACCAGACTTCCTCTTAACAATGGTGCTTGACTTATTCTTTAGAAGTAACAAACACTTCATGATAATGTGGTAATGTATCTAGGAGAGTCATTTGTAAAAGGCAGAAAAATTCACCTATTGAAATGCTGCAGGAGGGAGAGTAAAAATTCTTGGTTGCTCCCAAATGGTTTCTATTCTGGAATATGGGTGAGCAACTCTGGTCTTTCATAGTCATTCTCCTTCTCCTTCTACCTGGTGTGACCCAAGTGGGTCTAAATCTACAGAGGGATTTCTCTGAGTATGTATAGAAGGAAAATCAGGGATGGGGAAAATCTTGGCTATAGTTAGCAGCCCATGCCTGATCAGAAACCCAGATTCTTTTTTTTATAAGCCTACATTTTGCTGGGGGGAAAATACAGGATCCATATTTTTGCTGAACTTTGGAATCTATGTTTAACATAATAATAAAATCATCAAGATTCTCTCTCATAGAGACTTACATGAACTGATGCTAAGTGAAATGAGCAGAACCACGAGATCATTATATATCTCAACAATAATACTGTATGAAGATGTATTCTGATGGAAGTGGATTTCTTCGACAAAGAGAAGATCTAACTCAGTTTCAATTGATCAATGATGGACAGAAGCAGCTACACCCAAAGAAAGAACAATGGGAAATGAATGTAAACTGTTTGCATTTTTATTTTTCTTCTCAGGTTATTTTTACCATCTGAATCCAATTCTCCCTGTGCAACAAGAGAACTGTTCGGTTCTGCACACATATATTGTATCTAGGATATACTGCGACTTATTTAACATGTATAGGACTGCTTGCCTTCTGGGGGAGAGGGTGGAGGGAGGGAGGGGAAAAACTGGAACAGAAGTGAGTGCAAAGGATAATGTTGTAAAAAATTATCCTGGCATGGGTTCTGTCAATAAAAAGTTATCATAAAAAAAAGATTCTCTCTCATACAAATCCCAAGCCTCCAACTAAGGATAAAATTCCTCCCCCCAGCCTGAAAATTCAGATATTGTGTTCTTCTCTTTTTCCCTCTTCTCTCCTCCCTCTCTCTCTTGCAATACTTTATAAATAATGGAATATACAAAAAAAGAAACAGTTATAATTAATCAAGACTTTATCTCAGTTGGCATTAGTACTACTAATAAAACAGGATTTTTAAAAAGCCTTTAAACTTCAATAGATTTAATATACACTCTCTCTTGGGTAAAGAGAAAGACTGGGGAGAGGGAATAAAAAGATAGGAGAAAAAAATATTGCTTCAGCCATCAGGGAAAGTTCAGCAAATAATGGATGCACGTTTCATTCCAGTCTCAGGTTGATCCATCTTGCTCCTGAATCAGTAATTAGTCACTAAGCATTTATGAAGTTCTTACTATGCTGGGGCTAAACAGTAAGGAGTACAAAGAAGTTAACAGACAAACTCTGCCTTCTGGGAGCTCATCTTTTTCAATGAGACTTGTTGCACTTCCAAGCCTAAATTCGCTGCTGAGGAACTCTGTCCAAACCTGTTACTCACTTCTCAAAGTCTACAGGACTTCTGCCTTCCAGGACAGGGGGAAAACATTATGCATCCTTAAGATTCAAAATCCCTCTTCAATCTATGGATTGTGACAAGGACTTAATCTGGAACAGAAGTACTGATGAGGTTTAGATTTAGGGAACCAAAATGAAATTAGGGTCTGGTGGTCAAAGTGTTAAATGACAAGGTCTAGTGGAAGGTTCGGGGTTCAGTGAGCCAAATGGAGAAGGTTGGCTCCCCTGTAACTCCTTGGGATTCAGTGTAAGGGTAGGGAGTTTTGGGGACTCCCTTCTGGTGGCGCAGGGAATTTACAGACCTAAAAACCTAGATTGATAAAAGAGGTTTATTTTGGGAATTGGAAGTAAGGTTAAAGTCTGATTAGGGAAATAAGTGAAGGTAAAGAGAGGATGGCACTGGAAAGAGTATTTCAATGGGCAGAGGCCCTTAACATGGCATGGCATACTCTAGCATGGCATAGTATGGCATGTTTGGAACTTCTGCAAAGAGAGGATTTTATTTTGGCTCTTTTTATAATGAGAGATTTAGCTAAAGGGGGCCCGTGGGTGGAATCCCAGGTTGGCTCATTGCTGGGTTTCAGCTAAAGCTAGAATTTGAATTGAATTCAATGAGTTTCAGGACTGAGCCAACCTCAACCAGATAACAAAGATGAAACTGTTTGTCTTTTGGGGCGGGATCCCTCACTGAGGCAGAGTTGAAGGAGATTTTCTTCTTTAAGGATATTCAGAGTTTCAGGATCCCCTCTTCAGTAACCACATCATCAGGGGTCATTTATTTAATTCCTTGCAGAAAGGTGCTAGGAAATACACATCAAACATACATCAAAACATTTGTTTTTCCAAGTACAAATGGCTTAACTTATTACTAGCATTTTATATATTATTACTAAGTAATGAATTATATTTTAAAGTTTTATCTGGGTACATTTTTTTTTTACTGATTTATTTGTTAGCCAATCTACTGAAGTCTCAAGTGATTATTGCCAAGACACTATTCAGCACAGTAATCAAAGAATGGCTAATAATTATAACAATAATAACTAACAGATTATCAGACCTACTATGTGCTGGGTACTATAATAGGCACTTTACAAACATCTCATTTGATCCTTACAACAACTCAGTAGGTAGATGCTGCTACAAATTCCATTTTACAGTTGAGGAAACTGAGACCAACTTGAATGGGACTGGGATTGGATGAAGTTTTCTCAGTTAGAGACCAATTCCTATTCCTAGAGCAGGAAAATCAGGCCTTGGACCCTGGGAAGTCACATGATTTCTAAAAGGTCAGACCCTCAGGAAATTAGTGAAGTTGGAGGAAGTGGCGTGAAGCAGACAACATTGGCCAAGGATGGTTATGTCCTTTTAGTCTATCCAAGTCTACCCAAAGACGTGCGTCTTTTGCTTTGTAAATCCCTGACAAGCAGTAGTCTGGTCAGATTCCTCTAGCACAGGTGGGAGGTGGGATGGCTGCCAGGTGTGTGTCTGGGCCTTTCCCCACAAGGACTAAATGAATGCTTTGTCTTTGTCCCTGAAGATGTCTCTGATTAGTTAATGTGGGAAGGGGGTCTTGCACACATCCTACACAAACTGACGGTCTTGCCCAAGGTTACACAGCAAGTGAGGGTGATTTAAACTTAGATCTTATCTCCAAGCCCAGTGCTTTGTGTACTACAGAATCACCTAGTTAAATAAGACACAGTCTCTTCCCTTCTGTAATTTTCATTGTAGGAGGATGACAATGAACTATATGGGATGTGTGTAAAGGGGTTTGGATCTGTGATTTCCTTGGTAAAATGAGCTTCTATCTAGGAAATTTCTCTTATAAATGTAGCTCAGTAATTATTCTGCAATTTATTGTTGTAGAGTGTTGTCTAGGGATACTAAGAGGTTAAGTAATTTATCCCAGAGCCAGGTAACGTATCTATATGAGCCAAAGGCAGGATTTGAGCTCAGATTCAACAAGTATAACATATGTGAATATACTGGTGTTTGCTCTGTTGTGGGTCAATAAGGCCCCAAAAGGTCAGAGAATTATACTAATGACAAGATAGTCACAAAAAGGTGGCTCCAACTTTCTTGGACTCAAATATGACCTCAAATACTTATTGGGCAAGTCAATTAGCCTTAATTCCCTTAACTATAAAAT
The DNA here is from genome assembly GCF_902635505.1 of Sarcophilus harrisii. NCBI lineage: Eukaryota > Metazoa > Chordata > Mammalia > Dasyuromorphia > Dasyuridae > Sarcophilus > Sarcophilus harrisii. The sequence goes on from NC_045431.1 coordinate 116,547,197, forward strand.
GGGAATAATAATACCACTTGTATCACTGAGTTGTTGTGAGACCTGGAACTATAAAAATATTAACAATTAATTGTTATTATTGTTGTTGCTGCTGCTACATAGCATGGGATCTTCTTTTTCTATCTTCTTGGTTACTTTTACTTCGATGAGCTCCATCTTATCAATATTTTTTCCTAGATGTGATTCCTAGACCTGGGTATAACACTCCAGAAATGTTCTGACCAAATCCAAGTACATCAGAACTATAATCTTCCTATTTTGGACACTATTCTTCTCTTAATATAGCCTAGAATCACCTTGGATTTTTTTGTTTGGCTAATCATCCCAATGATTTGTTGTGAGCTTGCAGTCCTCAAGAATTCACAAATCTTTTGTGTCATCTTGTACTTGTGAAGCTGAACTTTTTAATCTTAATTTTGGACTTTATATTTCTTTTTTCCCTATTAAATTTACCTCATTACATTTGCTCCATTATTCTAGTTCATCAAGATATTTTTGGATCCCAGAGGAATTAGAAGAAAGAATTTTAGTTATTAAGTACATACATACATACACACACATATACATTATAAAATGAGATATCATCTGGTCTAAATATCTCATTTTTAGATGAGGAAGACAAGGTCCCCCAAAAGGATTTTAACAGTTAATAGCAAAGAAAAAGCACAACCCCAAGTTTCCCAATTCTTTATATTTACTTTCTTATTAGTTGTATCTTCTTTATATTCAATTACAATCTTATCCTGAGACAAGACTAAGCAATTCTGGGGCCACCCAACTTATTTCCATTGTGAGGTTAACTGCAATATTTTTTATCTCTTGTTTTCAGTGATTCCTTTCTAATTTATTTATATTTGGAGAATTCAATCTTGAAAAATTTTGAGAGAGAAAAACCAGTCAGAACCAATGGTAGTCTATTGGGGATGAGTAGAGTGGACATTAGAAGGACAACAGACAGGACACTTTAGCCCTTTTAAGTTGAGATATTGTCCACTCAGATGATTTTGGTCATCTCTTTCTACCTGCAAAACCACCATATTCTTTCTCTCTGTGGAGTTCATGGGAGCTATCTATAGGGCATTCTATTGTAGAATTTTTGATTGTGTAAAAAAGCCCAAATCATATGAATTAAAGTTAGAATAGAAATATGCAAAGGCCATTTGGATATTCACTAAAAATGACGATTAGTTAATTTCTTTATGTTCTAAACACCCAATAATAGTTGTAATAGTTCTGAACTCAAGAGTTAGAAAATAAAACAGAGAAACAAAATTAATTTCAGTCTATCAAGTATTTCAGAAAACAAAATGAGATGAACTTTAGCTACATAATGTAGGTTAGCTTTTATAATGGCCCCACATTGTATGAGGTATAATTTAGCAGCCCCTATATATTTCCTTTTAGTTTTCAGTGTAGATAACTTTGTTTTAGCATTTATATTTATAGTGTTCATCCTCTAGATATCACCGCGAAACAAAGAAATGATGATAACATAGAACATGAACTGACATTTGTTTTAATTTTATTCAGCTCTTCTAAGTGCTAGACAATGAAGAGCTATAACAATGAATGTTGGGAAATGATTTGAAAATGTCATATGCTTAAAACGTACATATCTAAATGACTAGAAACACCAGCACATTGGTAAAGATTCAAAGGGTGAAGAGTAACAATGTGTTTATTTATTTCTTTCAAAGCCCCCAAATCCCAAACTTAACAATGACTTTTAAAAATCTTTTTTTTTTTATCATAATCAACTTAATTATTTTCTCAACAATAAAAATCAAAACAATCCAAAAATATGGATCACATTTCTTTAAAAAAAACCCTTAAAATCTTAATTATGTATTGATTAAAAGTAATGATAGCTATTCAACGATATATAAATATGATTTCTTTAATCTGTGTCTTCTTCTTAATTAGTCTGTATACTTAAAGTTCTGTCATCTATGAGTTTTTCCCCTACCCTGGAGGCTGCTGTCAATGGATATAGATTGTCATTATTCAGTTGCCCTTGTTTATGATCACTTTCTATAAATCTTTCTACATTTTTTCATTTTTTTTAGGATATAATAGTGTTCTATTAGTTACTATGTCATAATTTATTCAACTATTTTCCAATTATTGGATTATAGGATATTTAGCTATGAGGGTAATTTTTGTTGTTGTTACAAATAGGATCACATCAAAGCATAGTATTTTCACTTTTTTGTTTTTTCTTTCTCATGGTTTTTTCTCTTTTGGTTTGATTTTTCTTGTACAACATGACAAATATGGAAATATATTTAAAGGGATTAGACATGTTTAACATATATCAGATTGTTTCTGTCTTGGGGAGGAAAGTGGTAAGGAAGGAAGAGAAAAAAATTTGGAACACAAAATCTTATAAAAAATGAATGTTAGAAACTGTATTTTTGGAAAAATAAAATACTATTGAGGGGAAAAACAGATAGTATAACAAATTTAAAGTTATGAGAGATATAAGAAGACACTGAATCATACATCCTGGGTGAATGCATGTAGAAAATGAAACCTCAACCAGGTAATAATGGTAGAACTGAGTTTTGAATGCAGGTCTACTCATTCCTGATCCAGCATTTCTTTCAATGAACTATGCTGTTCTTTTTTTTCTTTTAATAACACCTCTAGGATATGGTTCCATAAAGTTATGATTAATTTTGAGACTTTTACTGTCAATTTTCCAGTTTTCTCCAAAACGCTTGAATTAGTCTCTGTTCCAGCCAACAATGGGATAATGTCTTTTTCCCCAAAGCCTCAATAGCTTGGTATTTTAATATTTTGTATCTTTTTTCCGCCACCAAATTGATATGTAAAAAGTACCAGGATAAAGTACCAGGCTTGGAGTTAGAGAAACTTGAAATCAAATTTATCCTTAGACATATACCAGCTGTTTGACCTTGGACAAATCACTTAACCCGGTTTGTCTCAATTCCCTCATCTTAAAATGAATTGAAGAAGGAGATGGCAAACCACTCCAGTATCTTTGCCAAAAAAACCCCAAAGTACTCATGAAAAATTAAAAACAATTAAATCACTGAATGACAACAACAACGTGACATATGAGTTATTGATCACCTTTGGAGTATTGTGTTCAGATCTTGTCACCACATTTTAAGAAGGAAATCTGTCATCTAGAGCATAAATAACTTGGTGAAGTTTCCTCCATGTCAGGTTTGCTTAAAAACTATGGATGTTTAACCTGGAGAAGAGAAGGTGTAGGGGAAGCATTATAGTTCTTCTTAAGTAAACAAAAAGTTGTCAACTGAGAGAGGAATCAAACTTATTTGCTTTGACCCTAATGGGCAAAATTAGGAAGAATGGATAGTGCAAGGGGAAAAAGCAATGAGTCAAACAGAAAGATGAGAAGAGGACTAGGTTCAAATTTCAGATCATCTAATGCCTTTACTGTGTGATTTAGGGCAAGTCACTGAAACTCTTTCAGTTTCTTTCCTCTTCTGTGAGATAAGGGGTTTAAATTGGATGAATATCAAGGTCTCTTCCAGTTTTAAATCTATGATCTTCAATTACTGAGAGGTAAATTTAGGTTTGATAAATAGTATAACTATTTAACAGTGAGAGCTATCCAAAAATGGATAGTTTGGGGAAAGTAGTGGGTTCCCTGTCTGTGGAGTTATTCAACCAAAGGCTAAATGACCATTTCTCAAGAATAATGTAGTAGAAATTTTGACTAAATGGCCTCCAACTCTGAAATCCTCCTTTGATTTGTATTTGATTAATAGAGAATTTGAATAGTTCTTCATTTATACATATGACTTTAAAATTCCTCTAAATCCTTAACAGCAAACTAAATAACTTAGTTTTTATTAACTTGTGGCATATTTATTAGAAGAAAACATTTGAAATTCAGAATACAAGTATTTGCAGTACTCCCCTTAAATCCTCATCTGGCATATAATTCTATTCTGAAATCCTCCTCACATCATTATCATCCTCATCATCAGCATTAGTATTATTGATTTTTCTCCCTTAGCATTTAGCATCTAATGTGAGAAGTACATAAATTATTGGTGATGCTCAGATTTCCCCTCTGGATAACATACTGAACTAATTTTGCTTAGGAACAGCATGCAATTGTGGGTAAAAGAAAGGTTTCAAAGATAGGAAGACTTGGATTTTTCAGCCCTACCTCTCACATATTCTGGCTGTGTGATCCTAGAAAAATCATTGAAATTATGAATACTCCAATAGACTCTTCAAGACAACAAATTGAAGAACAATTACTGATCTGCAATAATTTGGGGAGTTTCTGTTCAGCAATTCTCCATACCAATAAAATCTAAGTCTGACAAAATCCCCCCCACACACATATAGATATGCATACATATGTATGTTATATATACATGCATGTATATATGTGTGTGTTTTTACATCATGACTTTTATGAAAATGTTTTGAGTAATTTCTTGTGCCAAGAAGGGGAAGTGGGGGAGGGAGGAAGAGGGAGAATCTGGAACTCAAAGTTTTAAAAACAAATGTAAAACAATTGTTTTTACATGTAACGGGAAAAATTATATATATTTATTTTTTTGAACAAAAAATAATTAAGAATAAAAAGACATATATGTGTATATGTTTACACACACATACACACACATGTGATGTTGTCTCTCCCCACTCCTTTCTCCAGATTTCTAATCTAATTATGAGAAAGAGTACCACCATTTCTTTGTTCGTCCTTTCCATGTTCATTTATTACTTTTTACTCTCCTTTCTCTTTCTCTCTTAAAATCAACAGAATAAAAAAAATCAAAATGGAACCAAACTACCACTAAGTTCTCCACTTTTATTATTAAATTCTCATTAAGATATTAAGGTCCTAATAGGGTATTTGTTCCTTCTTCAACATTTGGAATGTTAACAGTACATCATCATACAACCCCTTCCAAATGATTAAATAAATTTATTTTTTTAGGATTCTCTTGTCTTTTGTGATTACATTTCATAATTCCTATTTAATTCTTGTCTTTTCATTAAGAATGTTTGAAGATCCTCTATTCCATTAAAGATCCATTTTCCTCCCCTCTAAGAATATATTCATCCTCGTAAGGTAAGTTATTTTTGATTATAAGCTCATATCTTCCATCTTTTTAAATATTGTACTTCAAAATTTTATAGAAATTGCCTAGTCTTGGTGATCCTGACCAAAGTAATACCAATAGTAATTTGAGGTTATTAGTAGATTGTTTTTTATCTTCATTTTTCTCTTTAGCTCTAGTAGATTTGAATAGTTTTCATGAATAATTTCTTCAAATATAATATTAAGGATCATTTTGTGATTTTTTCTCAATTTACAAAGTCAGCAATTTTTAAAATATCACATTATGTACCTTTTCTTTCATTTTACAATCTTTTGATTTTGTTCAAATATACATTGTTTCTCATAGAGTCACTGATTTCCTTTTTTTCTTTCTTGGTGAGACAATTGGGATTAAGTAACTTGCCTAGAGTCACATAGCTGGTAAGTGTTAAGTGTTTGAGGTGGTATTTGAACTCAGGTCCTCCTGACTTTAGGGCCAGTGCTCTATACACTGTGTCATCTAGCTGCCCCACTGATATCCTTTTGATCTATTTTAATTTTCAAGGATTTCATCACTTGGGTAAGGTTTATTTCTTTCTGGTCAAAAGAATTTATTCTCTTTCTAATTCATTCCTCTATAATTTTAATTCGTTTTTAACCATTTGATTCATTTCTTCTAGGTATTCTTATATTCTAGGTGAAAAAAAATCTAGTTTTCCCTTTGAGTTATGTTTACAATGACTAGTGTTATTCTTTTTGGCAAAGTTGGATTTTTAAGTGTCTCTGCATTAATAATATTTTTTATGATCATAGATGTCATTTTGAATGGAGTAGTTGATTGATTTTTTTTTATTTGAGTCCCCTGAATTCTTATGTGACCATCAGTTCTTAGAATTAGACCCCCTAGATCTTTGAGTTTCATAGTATAGGTCTTCAGGAACTTCTCTGGAATCTCAGGTCAGAATGCTGATAATTTGTTCCTCCAGTCCCTGAATGTCCCAGTATGAGTATTGCTGTTAGACAACAGCAATGACTAGACAGTCATTTCAGAGGTCTCTGACTCTTCATGCATCTGGGATTTTCTTATCAAAGATACTGGAGTAGTTTGCCATTCTCTAGCTCATTTAACAGACAAGGAAACTGAGGCAAACAGGGTTAAATGGCACAGCTAGTAAGTGTCTGAGGACAGATTTGAATTTAGGAAAATGAATCTTCCTAATTCCAGACCCATCATTCTATGCAGTATGGCGTCACTTGGCTGCTTCAGTATGAGTGCTACTACAACTTCAGGGGTCTCTGCTGCTTCCCAGAACTTCTACTCTATGTGGGGTTACAATTACTCTAGGGCTTTTTCAAAGAAGTGTTCTGCTCTCTCTGCTTCTGGTACAGACCCTTGCTCACTAATAGGTCATGAGCAAATCTTTGCCTCATGTTGGGAGGCTTCCATCTTATTTGCCTGCAATGTTACTGGTTTCATTGGGCCCCCTGGACTTTGGGCTGACTTAACAGGAAGTTTCAGGGTAGAAGACAATGGATTTTTGTTTGCCTTTTTTTTTTTTTTTTTAACTTTGAGGCAATCAGGGTTAAGTGACTCCCCCAGGGTCACACAACTAGAATGTGTTAAGCGTATGAGACTGGACTTGAACTCAGATCCTCCTGAATTCAGGGCCAGTGCTCTATCCACTGAAACACCTAGCTATCCCTAACCACTGGATTTTTGAATAATTATTCGGTGTGATGTGATGTTTATGTTTTTGCTGAAGAAAACATATGGAAGCAGGGCTGCCTGCCTCTGTTTAGGCAGCCACCTTGGTCAGTTTGTTCAAGTATGTCTGCTCCCAACTCTTGATATACTCCCTATGTAACTAAGTTCTCTGTTATTCTTTAGTGAGTCAATGAAGCGAACATCAAATTTCCTTTTTTAAAAAAATCTGATTGATACAATTAGAAGATATACAATCTGATGTTATAGAAGACAGTTGTCATATTGTTGTTTTTGCTTTTTGCCCACTAGTTTTTTCAAATCCTTTTAATTTGTAGACGTGAGAACTAAAATGAAAATCTTATGAGCTAAGTGGGTGGTAATCCCGGAGATGTATATCCCATACTCACCTAAATTTGGATTATTATGCTCAGCAGTGTTTTTTTAAAGATCTGACTACAGCAAATGAGCCAAATTTCATTTGTTCCTCAAAATTCTTTAAAAAGTGGGGGAAATGTTCTGATACTTCTGCAGACCTCATTAATTGATGGATTGATTAAACATTCCTGTGATACAAATGTATTATTCAAATGTGTCACAGCCCATCCTGGGCCTCCCATATCACTGAAATTATCCATATCTAATTGTAAATATGGTACTGGGTGGAGCTATAATTAAGGCAAATTAAGTGGGCTTTGCTCAAGGGTGCCAAAATTGGAGAATGCCAAATTTGGTGATGGTGGTGATGGGGATGTTGATGAAACTAACTTCTTCAGCAGCAATAGAAACAATAGAATTTAGCAGTCAGTCTGCAAGAATACTTGGCTGAACTAAAAAGCTACTCGATGGTGAGCTAGGATAAATTTTTCTGCCTGTCCTACTTTCCTACTTTAATTCAGGATTTTATAATCTCTGGCCTAGATTGTTGTAACAATCTCCTAACTGCTTTTCCTGATTCAAATTTCTACCCTCTCTAGTTCGTTCTGTACATGGATATCAAAGTGATTTTCCTTAAGTGTAGATTTAATTAACTCAACCAGTTCAGTAGCTTTCTATTGCTTTTTTACAATATAATAAAAAGTCCTTTAAAAGACTCTGGCCCCAGTCTATCTTTCCAGCCTTGTTGGATATTCCCCCTTCCCACAATTCTATGAGTTAGACAAAATGTCTTTTGCTCCATCTCTCACTCACAACACTCCATATCCTCTTTGTTCTTTTATACATACAGGTTGTTCTTCATGTCTCGAATGTACTCCCTCCTTATCTTCATTTTATAAGTCCCCCTCTCTGTTACTATAAGATGCAATTCACATGCTATCTTCTGAACTTATTCTTTCCTGATCCCCAATTGCTAGTGCCCTCTTCCCACAGTATCTTGCATTTAACTTGTTTTGTGTGCATGCCTATAGGTTGGATAGACTTTGAAAGATAGTGAAGGACAGAAGGACCTAGCATGCTATGATTTATGGGATCATGAAGAGACAGACTTCAATAACAAATATGTGAATGTTGGGGGAGTAGTGATATCCATACTTTTTTTTTTAACTCTACAAAGTGTTAAATATTTAACAGCACACCCTTAGACACTATAAAGTGCTTTGCAAATTTTAAAGCACTAAATTAGTGTTATTTATTATTTATTATCATTATTAATTATATATTGTGATATATGTATTATTTTTTATACTTGTCTTCACCATCAGAGAGGATGAGGATACAAGGAGACTGAGAAGCAGTTGCATTCTCTGAACTCTCTCCTCTTCCCTCTTGCCTCCAATTTATTTCATTCCCAATTCATAAGCAACATCTGCGACAGTAAAAGCTGCTTTGCAATTCTTTCAAGTGTGTTATAATTCATAGCTATGGGGGCTTTTGGAGAATTGTCCTGCCCCTTCACACTTAGGCATGGCACTTAACAATTCCCCATTTTTTGTTTTATGGGAACACAATTATTTTCTCCTCAACAGCATGGCCAGTAAATTTGTCCAATATTGTGAAGTGGCTGTTATCTGAGTCAGCATGCTGAGGAATGCAGACAACACTATTGAAGCCTTTTCTGTCCTATTCCCCTAGATCAGGGGTCCGCAAACTACGGCCCGCGGGACAGATGCAGCAGCTGAGGACGTTTATCCCCCTCACCCAAGGCTATGAAGTTTCTTTATTTAAAGGCCCACAAAACAAAGTTTTTGTTTTTACTATAGTTTGGTCCTCCAACAGTCTAAGAGACAGTGAATTGGCTCCCTATTTAAAAAGTTTGAGGACCCCTGCCCTAGATGGTTGCAGGGTAAGATCTTATAGCAGGTTTTGAATCTTGTGTGATATCATGGAGGCAACTTTCTGACAAATGGAAAAGTAGGATTGTAGTCAAAGTAGGCATTTTTCATAACTCCTCATCAGTTTCCTGGTTCAACCTTTTGATGTGTTGGCCCATTTTAATTACCCTGACTGAAAAATTTTTACCTGATCTCTTCTCCCTTTCCTTCCCCAAAGGTTACTGAAGGAACTTTCCTGGGAGGATCCTACTCACAAACAGCTCTTGAGTGCTACTGCTTCTTTATTTTTTTGTGTTTTTTTGTGCTCCATGTGCCCTACATTGGGCTCCAAAATGTAGTGTACTTTCTAGAGCCTCCATGCTGGGGTGCCAAAATAGACCGTCTGGACTAGCTCTCTAGAGGATCTTGGGACCAGCCCAAATCCTTTAGTGAAGGAGTGAGAAAGCAGGGATCCATGAGGATAGTCAAAGATGGAGTCCTTTTATTTCAAGTCCTCTCAGTCCCTAAATATCTTAGTACAAGTACCTCACTGCAGCACATTGAGCAAGTGCTAACTATAGTACAGTTACATCACCAGAGCACACTGATCACATGCTAACTATAAGCACCCTGCTATTAATATATAAATGACTCTCTTACTGTAAGTAGCTCTGCTTCAAGTAGAACACAGGTAGTCATACTCCCCTCCCTTCCAGCTTCTCAGGAAGGCCAAGAGTCCTTAGGAGAGACGGGGAGCCCAACCAGACATTGTCTGCAGGTTCCCTCTGGGCTGAAGGGTCTTATACCTCACCAAGAGTTCCCCCACTATCTGTGGCTCACTACAGTATCTGATTGATTGTTTGATTTCTCTCCTTTCCTTCACCCTTGAATCTTTCCAGCATGCCATTTATCCTGGGGATGATTTACAGTATTTGCCTCAAATCCCCAAATTCTTAATTATGGTTCTGAAAAGAGGAGCCAATCAAATATATTATAGGCCTTCCTCTAGGCTTTGCATAAATAGAATATATTTAATAAAGTCTTCAGATTTCATAATCTCCAAATATAGCAAAACCTGATTAATTTAGATTGACTGGGGTTGGGGTGTATGGAGTGTAGACTGAATTAATAGAAAACCTGAATCATAGAAAACAATCTATATTTATATTTTGTATTTATTATGTAATATTATTTTACTTAATAATTATTATTTTATAATTAACCCTTCTGGAGAGCAATTCAAAACTGTGCCCAAAGGGTTATAAAACTGTTCATAACCTTTGATCCAGCTATCTCACTGCTGGATCTGTAGCCCAAAGAGATTACAAAAGTGGGAAAAGAACCCACATGTAAGCAGGCCTTTATTGTAGTGGCAAGAACTGGAAATCTAGTGGATGCCCATCATTTGGGGTATGGCTTAAAAAGTTATGGTGTATGAATATAATGGAATATTATTATTCCATAAGAAATGATGAATAGGTTGATTTCAGAAAAGCCTCAGAAAACTTACATGAACTGATGCTGAGCAAAATGAGCAAAAACCAGGAGAACATTATACACAGAATCAAGATTATGTAAGGATCAATTTGGCTCTTCTCAACAATGAGGTGTTCCAAGGAAATTACAATAAACTTGGGATAGAAAATGCCATCTGCATCCAAAAAGATAACTATGGAGACTAAATGTGGAAAGAAGCATTGTATTTTCATCTTTTTGTTGTTGCTTGTTTTTCTCTTTCTTGTGTTTTTTTCCTTTTTGGTCTGATTTTTCTTGTATAACATGACACATATGAAAATATGTTTAAAAGAATTGCACATATTTAACCTTTATCAGATTTTACTAGTTGGCCAGAGATCACAATTTGTTCAAAGTGAAAGGATTAAATGAAAAGTTGCAAAACCTTCCTTTTATAAACCTAGGGAACACTTTCCCAGAAATTCATACCCTATCTGTTGAAAGAATGGACATACACAGAAATCATGTGTGAGGAGAATACATGCATAAACATCTGTTATGAGCTTAGGGAGTAAGCTATGAACTACTATATTTAACCAAGTGGAAAATAGTCAAGCAGACAGCTCCCAGGTTAAGATTATAGCCTTTCTCGCAACTTCCTTCTTACAAAAGAATCTCTGTTTTAAAAATACATCTGATTCAGGGTTATAGAGTCTAATTAAACCCCCACCCATTTCTCATGATCAACATTCCCTAAACAGCTTTAGAGTTTTCCTTCTAACAAATTATAAAGGGCTATGTAGGTTTCAGGCAGCTTTATTTTTTTCATTTTACAATAATTATCTCTACCTTTCCCTACAAAAGAAAATTCCCTTTCACCTTAGTTTGCCCAAAACAAATCCTCCATTTATATTCCTGTACATTTCTAAACCATGGTTTTGAGGGTATACTTCTGATGTTTCTAGTTGCCCTTTATTTTTTGATGTCCCCAAATTAGAATGTAAACTACTTAAGACCAAGCACTACTGACTTATTTATATATGTATTACCAGAACTTAGCATACTACCAGATGTACATTAGTAAGTACATAATAAATATGTTTTCATTCATTCCTTTGGTAACAAAGAAGTACTCCACATTGATACTTTGCAATTTTTAAAATTCAATTTCATTTTATTTTCAGTTCCAAATTGTTTTGATCCTCTTTTCCCCCTTCACTGAAGAGACAATAAATACAAAACCCATTACAAATATAAAGTCATGTAAAACATATTTCTGCATTCCACTATTTTTTTTTCTTTTTTTGTCAAGTAGTGAATGCATCTTATTTACACCATCACTCCTTGAAAGTCACAATTAGCTACTGCATTGATTGGAGTTCTGAAATCTTTTAATATTATTATGCTTTATATTACTATGGTCATTGTATAAATTGCTCATGCATTTCTGTTTATTTTACTTTACATCAATTAATGTAGCTCTTCTCAAGTTTCTTTTAATTCTTATATTTATCATATTTTACAGCACAATAATATTATATTACATACCACAATTTATTTGGTCATTCCCCAGTCAATGGATGCAAATTTGCCTTTGAGTTCTTGTTGCATCAGCTTTTTATACCCTGACACAAGTAAGCAAATTAGATTCATAATTGATTTCTCCATGTGAGGTTTTATCACTTAGGGGACAATTTTTAATTTTTCCTATGATTATAACATAGTAAAAATAAGACTTACAAAAACTACAGAATTAAATTAGAAGGGAACATGTGAATAGTAAAACTTCCCTTCATCCAAACATCCCAGATGGTGTCTATGGTTTGTTTTCGTAGTTATGCAAAATGACAGATGGAGCCAGCCAAATATTTTCAGCATACTAATAAGAGCTAATGCAGTGGTATATTCTGTACTTAGCAGCTATGATACAGTAATAAAAAGTCGATCAATATAAAGCTTGATTTTCAAAGCTGATTCAGCAACATGGAAGTAGTCCTGGGTAACAGCTTTAGCTTTCCTCCACTTTACTTGGCTCCTTTTGTCAAAATTCAACTATTCTTAAACATTTTCTTTCTCCTCTGGCCCTGGGAATCCCAAGATGGTTTTCAGTGTATAAGACTTATTCCCTATTTGAGCTTAATGGATGGACTGATACAAAGTTCTTATATAGCAAAAGAGGCTCAATGAAGAAAAAAATATACAAGTGACCACAATACCACAAAGAAAGGGAGCCATAAAAGTCATAATTCCTCAGCTCAATGAATTTATCAATTCCGACTCCCAAGGACTGAAGCTGGTAAACTTCTCTCAGGAGAGAAATGAGGGCCATCAGGTGTGGAATGGAACATATATTATCTGTTATGCTCCATGTGTTAATTTGTTTAACAGTACTTTTTTGTTTGTTTTCTTTTGGGGGGTCTCCCTATCTTTCCTCTGCTGGAGGTACAGTGGTCCTCATAGGCCTGAGCTCCTTACTGTTTTGTAGAGCTTTCCTTTTTTAAATTTATGCATAATAGATTTTACATATAATTTTCATAGTGTCCTAGTTGTCTGATTCTTTCTGGCCTTCCTTCTGTTCTCTTTTGTGTATTTTTTTAAAAAAAGATGTCTAAATCATCATTTCTTTATTTTTTTGCTACCTTATCCTCCTTCTATCTTTCATGCTCCAGTTCCACTAGACAAAAAAAGCCATTGTCAACAAATAGTCAGGCAAAACAAACTCTCACGTTGGCCACGTGCCAAAATATATGTTTTAGCCTATATCCTGAGTCCATCACCTCCCCATCAGTAGAAGGGCATCATTAATCCTGTTATCATGGTTGTCCATTTCATGGATCAGAATCTTTCACAGTATTTTAGTTGGGACATGTACTAGCCTAAAAGAGTCTCTGGCTGTTACTTTTGATTTATATCTCTTGCCTTAAGCATAGGTGACTGATTTTGTTACGGACACTTCTACCACTGAAGACAGCATTGCAAGTTCAAGACATAAAAAGTTCCCTCAGGAGGAGCTTACTGGAAAAAGGAAGAATTTTCTGTTTTGGATAGGATGACTATTGACAGAGAAGAAGCCTGCAGAGCCTCTTAGAGACATATGTTTATTCCTTACCTTATTAATTTGGGGCATGAGCCAGGGGCACTAATCTGCATGCACTAATTTTAAAAGCACAGCCATTGGCATACAAAGTCAATACTAAATGGTTCAAGGAAGCAGCTCTTATATCCCTAGTCTAAGTAGGAGCATCTTATTGTAGCCCCCCTGGCCTTAAAGAAGAGGGCAGTGTTTGGAACCTAGCATAGGTGGGCACTGGCACTAGCAGAGAGGAGATTGCCAGACCCTGGTACAGGAAAACATTGACCTGGAACAGCTCAGGAACTAACAGCAGAAACAGCAGCCCTTGGCTTTTGTGACAATAGACTGCCTTGATGATTGCCAATTCAGCAAAAGTCAGTACAATTATCCCTTCCACATAGCGACTTTCCCCATCTCAGTTTTGTTATAAGAAATTAAATGGGAATTTTGGGGGAATTTTGCAGAAGCCACAGACAACATGCAGAAATGCATAAAACATATGTATATTATCATATATCAATTCAAATTTTACAATAAAATATTATAAACACCCCATAAAAGAAAAAGAAAAAAATTCAGACTTCTTCTCTAGTATGAAGGGAGGGCCAAGAAATTTTACATGGATTTTCCAGATCGCCGTAATATCACATCCCTAATTCCTATGATGTAGAAGGGATAGTTGCAACAACAAAAAAAACTAGAATGGAGGGCATTTTTTAAAATAACAGAAATATTAATCATGTCACTCATTTGTTTTTGGTAACAGGTGGCAGCCTTTGCAGTGGCCCCCAAGATCAACTCCGAGGCTCAATTCTTTCCTTCCAAGAAATGAGACCAATAGACTTGACAAAATCAGATGAAAGTCAAGGTTCCTATAAGATACCACAGTGGAAAAACAAATGTTGGATTTGTAGTCAAAGGACCTGGGTTCGTGTCCCTGCCTCTGCTCTATATTTGTTGTGCAATTTTGGGTAAGATACTAACCCTTTCTTGGCTTTATTCTCCTTCTCTGTTGTAGGAGGGACTTGGGCCAAAGATCCTTTCCAGCTCATAAGCTATGAATTCAGTTTCTCAGGATACATCTGGCTAATAATGTTATAGAAACTGTGCTTTTGTAGGTATTTTGAGAGGAATTTTTTTTTTTTAAAAAGAAGTTCAGAGAACAGTCAAGCTTCATACCTCCACTGAGCTCATTACACCCTCCTTGGCCTGAAACAAACGTGACAAATCTTCAAATTTTGCATTTGTCTCTGTGTATGGATTAGCAGATCAGATTCTTTCGGCAACAAATGTTCATTTATTTTGGCTCCCTCTGGTGTTTTATCAGCAAAGAATGTAAATACCAAAAATTCCCAGAGAGAAGAAAAAGAAGGAATATTAGCACCAAATTTGGAATGGTTGGCAGTAACTTAGAAGGTTTTTTTTTTTCCCCAAAAGAAAACAATCTATATGTATAAAAAAAATGAAGAAGTGGTCCTTTTCAGAAATGGAGCAGCTACTTCCTTCTCTGATCATTCCATCTTCTTACCTGATTTGAGCATATTAATATAGATAACAGGAATGTTTACTTACTTCAATATTCAAGACTCAGGATTTCACTGGTGGAAAATATATTTCCCTCACTAATGAAGACTGCAACCCCTCTGTGATTTAGAAGATGGTGCTAATCTAAAAATGAAGAATACCATTTTTCCACCAAAGAGAACACGGTGAGCTTTGAGTTCCTGGATACATTTGTATCTCCAGGGCCTCAGGACAGCATCTGACATATAAAAGTGTTGTATAGATGCTTGTTAACTGACTGATGCACATCAGTGCTTCACTTCCTCTTCCTCCTCCTCCTCCTCCTCCTTCTTCTTAGCACCTATAGTTTACTATAGTTTATAGATGGTAGAGCATTGAATTTGAACCTAAATGTCATTTTCTAATTGTATAACATAATATCATGACAGATAAAGAAAGATGCAGAATTATTGCTTCTGACCACAATAAAGATGAAAAAATTCTTCCCAAATCAGAAATTATTGAGAGATTTGGAGCCAAAAGACATAAATAAATAATTTCCCTGGCTTCTGGCAATATGACAGCATTTCCATTACAAAAGCAATTTTCTGATTCAAATTCAGATTGTTTGGGACAGGGAGGGGGCGGGGAGAGAATGGGACTCCATTTAAGTCATTAAATCGGCAGACTCATCATGCTGGTGTCCCCATTTAGTATACTCTGTTGTTCTCAATGAAACAGGGATAAAATTGGCTACATTGTTCCATGTAAGTGATTTCAAAGCCCATATATGGAAGTTTTCTCTGATTTCCATTCATGATCTCATGATCTCATCAAGGTGCCTTTTCCCTCCCATGATACAGATTACAATCCATTCATACCTATCCTTTGTGACTCTTGTCCATGTCCTCCCACAAATTTGCCACAAGGGTTCAACTTATATATATTACGTAGATGTCTTCAAATTTCTGGACAGTATGTGGATACTATTGGTAGGCCACCCAAAGTTATCCCTTGTTCAAATTCTGAATTGCCCATCCTTTTTTTCTAGTCCTGCATCTATCTCTCAGATACTCTTACATTTCTCTCATGCGATATTTTAATAAAGATGTGTGGCACCCTACTCACAATTCCTCACACCTCCCTTACTCTTTGGGAGACATTCAATGTATTTGCATTAAAATGTCATAAATCTGGAATTAGAAGGGATCTATGAGACCCTCTAACAATTCTCTAATTTTACAAATGATAAACTGAGGCACAGAGGGATTAAGTCTTGTGCCTAAGAGGTATTAGTTAAATATTGTGTTAGTTAAGTGGTATGTTCCCAATACTATAGGTATTAAGTGACAAAGACAGGATTTGAACCCTGATCTTCTGACTTTAGAACCAAAGCTCTATGTTACCTTCCAGTTTTCATATTTCTTTACTCACACACATATAATATCACTGGAAGAATATTGCTTTTAAAATATAAGCCTTTGTTTCAGGGAGAAGCTTGGGGGGGTCATTAAGAGCATTGCATAATTTCTATAAAGCAGTCTATACTTTTTACTATTCATGTTCATGTTCAACTCTGGGTCCAGCTCATTATTCATTTGTATTGTGTGTCTAAAACAGGGGTCCTCAAACTTTTAAAATAGGGGGCCAGTTCACTGTCCCTCAGACTGTTGGAGGACCGGACTATAGTAAAAACAAAAACTTTGTTTTGTGGGCCTTTAAATAAAGAAACTTCATAGCCCTGGGTGAGGGGGATAGTCGTCCTCAGGGGCCGCATCTGGCCTGCGGGTCATAGTTTGAGGATCCCTGAACCTATATACCAATGTGTTGTGATATGGGAGCCACCTACCAGTGGCTGCTGGAGGTCTAACTCAGACCTGTAGAATGGATCTCTTCCTGTGAGTGGATGATGATTATACAAGGAGACTGAGAGGCTGTTGCATTGTCTGACCTCTTTCCTCTTCCCTCTTCCTATAACCAGATGTTGTAAAACTATCATTTGACTACATGTGGTGTCTGCCACTGACATCTCAGTTTGTGTCTGTTCTCGCACAAGCCCTATGTGTATTTATAGAGAAAGTGAGCCAGACTTCGGATAAATGTTCTGTACCGGTGATTCGGGATTCAAATATATGGGAGCTAGTGATCAAATGTACTAGAAACTCTAGCTCCTCAATATTATCTCAAAAATCATGAAGAAAGCAGTAGCAGCTGCTCTCAAAGTATACAATAGTCAATGGCAATGAGAGTAGTAGGGGGAGATAGGTAGGGGGGTGGGGCTTCAGTAGGATAACAATTTCTGTTGTAGTTTAACTTCTTCAATAATTGTTTAAAAAAATAGGGTTTTCACTCATCATTTTTGTCCTGTTAGCATTCTTCCAGTTGGTAGACTGTACTTTCAGAGTTTTTGCTTTTGAAAAGTGAAAGGATCTCAATTTTGGATGTTGTCATGTTTTCACCATTTTATTTTACTTTGTGTTTTGTTTTGTTTGTTTTTAAAAATAAAGCTATATAAAGCTTGTAGATGAAACATAATAAAAGTCTAAATCTAAAAAAAAATCTGATTTTTTGGGGGATTTTATAAATATTTTTTCTTAAAGTACTTACATATCTCATTTAAACCTAATAACAGAATTGTTAAGGAAGATATTATCACCAATCTCCAAATCCAGCAATGAGTCTCCAAAGTGGATTTATGACTTGTCCAACATGACCCAGCTAATTAGTGGCAGAGCTGGGAATAGAACCAAGATCTTCTGATTCCCAATCCAACGCTCTTTCTATTGTATCATGATGCCCTTGTTCTCCAATTAGATATTAAAGAAAATGCCTTCGACATAATGATATCCTTCCTACATAAATTCTATGACTATAATTTGTTTTCTACTGGCAGTCTCATGACTCTTCTCTTCTGCAGGTTATACAAATGCATTTCTCTTCATTAAAAGCACACCATCCTATACAAAGGAAATGTAGATACTCAGATGGCCTTGGAAGAAATCAATCTGATTACCCAGAAAGCTGATTCTGAAAATGATTTCATGCATAGTTGTTCTATAATAAAAATGAATAATGGAAATGGGACCTTTTTGGTAAGGATTTCAAAGTACATAGACTACAAAGCTAAAGAATTTTGAAATAATTTATATATTCCATTTGAGTTTTGCAACAAATTTGCCATGCAGGAAAAACAGGTACAGGGAGAATAAATGAGTTATCCTATGATAAAAATGAAGAGGCCATTGCATCCATTCTTGGAGGCCTGAAAAAAATTCTCTTCAGTTGTATCAGTGATCACTTCTGGTGTCTAGTTACTTTTTCCTGTTGGTCCATCTCTATGATTTTCTAAATCCCAAGGCTTTCATGATTGACTATCTCTACATCCAGAGGTTCCAGGCCCCAAAGACTCTGGATTGATATGACGTTCAAATTTCAAAGACTGAAATGGAAGGGGTTAAAGGAATGTAAACATTTTGAGGGCAGGATTTGTTTTTGGTTCTATTCCAATAAATGCCTGATGAATGAAAGAGTAGATGAATGAATAAATGATTCCGAAGTCATCTAGTCTCATCTGTACCTGAGCAAGAATCTCTTCTACAATACACCAATCAGCACTTCCCAATTCTCTATTTGAAAACTTCTAGTCATAAGGAATTTATTACATTGTAAGTCAGTTTATCCCAGCTTTGGACAACTATTAGGAAGTTTGCTTTTATTTTACATTTTCTTCATTAAAATAGAATTTCATTGTTGCAATGAACAAAAATCTATTTTCTCTTCTTCCCACGTTTTTGCTCCAACAGGAAAGAGCATAGGAAAACAAAGTCCTTGAAATAAATATGCACAGGCAAGTAAAACAAATTCCCACATTGGTCTTATCCCAAAAAAACTGTCTTAATCTGCACTCTGAATCAGGAGGTTAGTAGCATGTTTCATCACTGGTCCTCAGAATTTATGGTTAGTTATTGCCTCAATCAACATTCTTAAGTCTTTATAGTATTATTACATCAGTTGGTTTGGTTCTGCTCATTTCACTCTACATCTTTACATACAAGGTTTTTCTAAAAGTGTCTTTTTTTTTTTTTTTTGCTGAGGCAATTAGAATTAAGTGACTTGCCCAGGGTCACACAGCTAAGAAGTGTTAAGTGTCTGAAGTCTGATTTGAACTCAGGTTCTCCTGACTTCAAGGATGGTGTTCTATCTACGGTGCCACTTAGCTGCCCCTAAAACTAATTTTTTACAGCACAAAAGTATTAAGGAAACTGAAATCTCCTTCTTCACATCTTCCATTCTTCTGTAGTCCTCATAAAACAAGTTTAATTTCTCTTCCAAACACTTGAACATTGCCCCTTCAAATACCTGAATATAGTGCTTATATGTTCCTTAAGTTTTTTTTTCTTCCCCAGGTTATCCATCTCCAGTTTCTTTACAGATTCTTTCATGTTATAATCTCTAAACCTCTGTCCGTGCTGATTGCTTTTCTCAGAACACACTCCTCCAGTTTGCCAATGGCTTGCCCAAAATTTGGCACCCAGAACCGAACACAGCATTTTTGATGTATTTGTAGGTCAGTGAATAACTATGATAATAATCAAAGTAAAAGAACAAAGAGGACCATTCTGTTAGGAAAGCAATTTGATGATTAAAAATAATCTTTGAAGAAAGTAGAACTAAAATATTTACATTCATTTATATATATTTAAGTAGATAATTATCACATTTTTATATTCATCTGTATATTGATATAATTATTATATTTATATAGTCAAAACATATGAAATATACATTAGAAAAATTATTTAATTTTATTTAACTATTTTAAAATAATTTCCTACTTAGGTTCAACTCTTTTTTCCTTCATGTCAGGGAATGTATACTTTCTCTCAACTATTCCATGATATTTCTCATTCACAGGATCAAAACAAAAATCTTCAATCCATCCTTGAGTCTCCAGATAGGAAGCAGTGTGATATGATATGGTAGAAAAGGTCAATGGAAGTCAGGAGACCTGAATTCAAATCTTGCTTCTGTTGCTTGCCATCTTTTATCTTGAATGAGTCACTCAATTTTTCTGGGTCCCAATTTCCTCATATGTAAAAAGAGCATATTAGGATGGTCGCTTCTGGTTCAGCACCATTTTAGTATTAGTTGTAAATTCCCTAAACTTCCTAATGAAACTCATGGAAATTTCAAGCTTTCAGGAACCTTGAATATAAATTAATCAAATTTCATCATTTTATTTTATTTTTGTATATACATACATGTGTGTGTGTATGTGTAATTTTTTCCAGTTATGTGTAAAATAATTTTTTAACATTTGTTTTTAAAACTTTGAGTTTTAGATCTTTTCCCTCCCTCCCTCCCTTCCACTCCCCATTGGGAAGACACATGTGAAATCAGGCAAAACATTTCCCCAAAAGTCATGATGTGAAAGAAAATATAGATCTTCATCTGCCCTCCAAAAAAAACTCAAGAAAAATAAATTTTTTAATAGTATGCTTCAATCTATGTTCAGACACAAGCAATTCTTTTTCTGGAATCCATCATTTTATAAGTGAGGAAATGGAGATCTTGAGAGATTTAGTACAAAGTGGGCAGCCACTGAACTGATTTGGTTGAGTCATCAATAATACACAGAAATGGAAATAGGAAACCTATGTGTGTTTTAGCTTTGCCTCTAACAAGCCATGCTATCATGGGCAAATTTCCTAAATTCTTTGGCTTTTACTTTCTTCAATTTACCTCAATGGTAAAATGAGAAGGCTAGACCATATGAGATTTAAGACTTCTAGATTTATGACTCAATAGCACAGAGCAAGCATTCTAAAACAAATTTAGCTCAACAAGCAGCTCTTGTGGTATCAGTACTGAAATCCAGCCTTCCTAAGATCAGATAGGATTGGGCTTCAGCCACCACAAATCGATTAGTAGTTTTCTTGTAGTCCAACATCTTTGAACGATAATGTCAGTGATTATTTTTAGATACTTATGTGCTTATGGATCATTTTTAATTGCAAACAAGTATTCAGGATACCAATTGAACCACATGGGGGAAAAGAAATTCTTTCTCAGAAACAGTCAGCAAATTTACAAAGGCCCCATGGTATTGTGAAAGGGATAGAATACTGGATTTGGAATCAAGAATATCTGGGATTGAATCCTTCTTCACACTCTTACTGACTGTGTAACTCCTGAGGGAGTCACTTTCCTTCTCTCAGATTTGGTTTCCTTATCTGTAAAGTGAGGAGGTTAAACTTGGTGAGCTTAATGACTCTTTTCCTCTAAATTGATGAATCTCTAAAGAAATGAATAATGATGTCCCAAACATGAACTTGATACTTGCCTTTCCAAACTTCAACCACAAATTGCAATGTGTTAGAGGTCTTATATTCATAGAGCTCAGGGACCATTTTACAAATGAGAAAACTGAGTCATAAGAAGGTGATGTGGTTAGTCCAAGGCCACTTGGGTAATTAGCATCAAAGGTGGGATTTCAGCTTGGGTCCTCTGACTTCAGAGTCTATGCTCTTTCTACAGTCTATGCTGCCTTCGCCATTATTTGGAATAGGCCCAAATAATATTTCTTTACTTTCAGAATCTAACATTAGACAATATGATGAACATGGGAAGAAAAAAAAGCAGCGTTGACTTGTTTTGATAGATTGCTTGAATAAAGGAATGTCAAATGTTATGTGCTTATTCTACTTGTGAATTTATGTTCAGAAATATCTGACACTGGAGAAGTGGTGGACTATTGGTACAAAGTAAGGGGTACATTGCCAGATTTATCAAATGTGTGCTTCTCTGGATCTCTGACATAAGAGAGGGCTCTACTGGGGTGGAGGCAAAGATTAGGGAATGAGAGCAATGCAAAAAAGGGCATGAAAATTTTTGTAATATTTATTTACCATGTCACATTTATTTACTTTATTTCTTTTTAAAAGAAACATCTGAAACTCCTGGAATTTTTCCACCAAGTTGCTTTGTTTTTCTCCTGGGAACATTCTTGATTAGACCAGAGAAGTGAACGGTTGGTCTCTACATTCCCAGGCCCTTTCCTCACCTGTTTTGAGCTGGTTTTTGGCCAAGAGCAGTTGGAGCTGCTCCTCAAGTTCAGCTATGAGGCCATTGGCAGGAGCTCAATCATTTGTTCTTGGCATCTTGCTTGAATGCAGAGACCTTGCTGAACACAGCTCTGCAAAATGGTCCTGGAGAGACCCAGAAGGGGACTTGAGGGTAGGGCTGGAGAGTCAGGAATGAACCAGAGAGGGAAGCAAGAGCTCTAATATAATTCAGCCAGCAGTTTTTTTCCATGGTCAATGTCATATTAAGGATGAGGATGCTGTTTTCCTAAATGCTGCCTCATTGCTCACATTTTGGTCTGACAGCTACCTCTTGTATCACAGTATCTCCTTCCCCATGTCATCACCTCTTCACAATTCCTTTTTTAGAAGGAGTTACCCAGGAATGGAGATTTTGGTTAATTTGTCATTCGGGAGTTAGCTTCTTTTTAAATTCAGATAAATAGATCTAGCCTGAACCAGTTTTCAGGGGAAGAATCTGTGGGTTGAAAGCAGAGGGAGGAAATAAGAAGGATAGCAGACCAAAGCAGTCCAAATAATAAAATTCTCATTTATATAGCATGGCAAGACTCATATTGTACTTTTCTCTGCACAATAGTGTAAAGTTGGATTTTTATATTTTTAGACCTGAATTAATGATTTTTATAACTGTATGGTATTCTCAGTGTGGAAACTCCCTCTGTCTGTCGGATATTAGCACTTCATAATCTTGCCCAGTTTCCTCAGGCATTGAGAGGTAAACAGTATTGTTCACAATATTTTTTTTTGGTGGGGGGAGGTCAATTGGAGTTAAGTGACTTGGCTAGGGTCAGACAGCTAGTAAGTGTTGAGTGTCTGAGTCTGGATTTGAACTCAAGTCTTCTTGTCTTCAGGGTCAGTGCTCTATCTACTGCATCCTCTAGCTGCTCCTGTTCATGATCTTATAACTGTTATGTGCTGAGACAGAATTTGTTCAAATCAGGTCTTTCTAATTCTAAGGACATCTCTATTTTCTGCTGATTGAGTATATGGTACAAGTAATATAGTCTCCATTTTACAGTTGTAGAAACTGTAATTCAATGAAATTAAATTATTTGCCTATGTTTTCCCAGGTAATAAGTTGTAGGATCAAGATGCAAAGAGCACTGGATCTAGAACTAGAAGATTTGAATTTAAAACTCAGATCTGCTGCTTATTGTGTGATCTTGGATTGATCATTTAACTTCTCTGCATCTCAGTTACTCATCTATAAAATAAGAGGATTGGAACAGATGTCCTCAAAGACAACTGTGATGATATAAGTCTATATTTAACTTTCTTTCCACTGTACCATAGTGGGCACAAAACACTAAGAAAACACCTTCCTGAGACGCTAATAATCTGTAAATCCTTGTGCTAATTCTCATCCAATCTATGCTATGATTAAAGAGTCCCATGTGTTTTTTTAAAATATAAATTCAGCAGTCCTTTTGAATGTATAGGTGGATAGGTAGTGATAAGAATTTCATTATGTGAATTGATCCCTTAGAGGAAATGATTAACTCTGGAATCCTTTTTCTTTGGAAACCTTTTGGATCCCTTGGATACCTTTCCCCAGCTCAAATCTACCAGATCCCTTCAGGTATTATATTAGTCTTTTCATCTTCCTCAAATAACTTTGTGTTCCTTTTTATGTGCATATGGTGCGTATTCCTAATTCCATATAAAATTCTTAAGGTAGGGACAAATCTACACATTGGTCATAGCTAAAAATGTATAGTAGTTCTCATTCTGCATCTCGACTCCATCATCTCTCTGCCAAGAGGTAGGAAGCATAATTCATCAGCAATATTCTGGAGTAATGATTGGTCAATACACTTATCATAGAAAATATGCTCCTAAAGCTATTTAACTAAGCATACATAAGTCCAAAGATACTACTGTTGGGTCTATACTCTAAAGTATATCTAAGTATATAAAGTATATCTAAAGCAGGGTTGGAGAACTTTTTTCTGTCAAGAGTCATTTGACTATAACACCATTCAAGGGTCCTATAAAATTATCAACTTATAGAAATCAAGTAATGGGAAGTTGTTGTACTTAGTTTTCAGCTTATCATCACCTGCAGTTGATTATGCAAATGATTTCACAGATCTTATATGAGGCCAGACATTTCCTACTTTTGCTCTAAAGAGATGAAAAAAAGAGGAAAAGGACTCGTGTGTGTGTGTGTGTGTGTGTGTATACACACACACACAGCACACATATATGTATATATTTATATATATATATGTATTTATATATATATATATATATATATATATAAATACACGTACATATGCACAGAAATACACACATGCATATATCAGTTCTTTTGTGGTGGCAAAGAATTGGAAACTGAGGACGTACCCATTAATTGAAAAATGGCTTAACAAGTTATGGTATATGAAGGTGTAGTATTGTTATGCTAATGAGAAAGAATGAAAGGACTTGTTTCAGAGAAAACATTCTATGAACTAATACAAAGTGAAGTGCATAGAACTAGGAAAACAATTTCTGCAGTAACTACAATAGTCTAAAGCAGGGGTCCTCAACCTACGGCCCGCGGACCAGATGCAGCAGCTGAGGCCGTTTATCCCCCTCACCCAGGGCTATGAAGTTTCTTTTTTTAAAGGCCCACAAAACAAAATTTTTGTTTTTACTATAGTCCGGCCCTTCAACAGTCTGAGGGACAGTGAACTGGCCCCCTGTTTAAAAAGTTTGAGGACCCCTGGCAAAGGAAAACAACTTTTGAAACCCAGAAAAATCATGATGAATTATCCTATTCACTTCCAGATAGAAAAGAATGAAACACACACACACACACACACACACACACACACACACACACACACTGAAAATGAGTAATGCTGGAATTTTTTTTGTTTGATTCTACCTATTTTTAAGGTGAATTTAATTTTTCTTGCTTTCTCAATAGGGAGAAAGGGGAAGGGAAAGAAAGAATATCTTGAGGATAATAAAATAAATTTATAACTTACAATTTAAATAAACTTAACTTACAGGTTCTTGACTCTTTTCACAGTTGAATTCATTTAGCATATTGTAGTTGATGTATATTCTTCTGGTTCTGCTCACTTTATTCCACATCAATTTATATATATCTACCCAGCTATCTCTAAATTCATTGCTTTTGTCATTTCTTATGGTGCCATAATATTCCATTATGTTTATAAACCATAATTTGTTCAGCCATTCCTTAGTTGATATTTACCCCTTTCGTTTCCAGTTCTTTGCTACACTATTTAGGAAAATGCTCCTAAAAATAATTCTGTACATATGGGTGCTTTTATTATTTAGATTTCTTTGGGATATACACCTAATAGTAGTTTGGGGTAAAAGGATATGCACAGCTTAGTGATTTTTTTTTGGGGGGGGGGAAAATATAGTATCCAATGTTTTCCAAAATAATTGGATCACTCTACACTACTAATAGTGTGCCAGTGTGCATGACCCTTTGTAGCTGCTCTAGCAACCAGCATTTTCCTTTGAGCTTAGTATCACAGGCAAACTAGCTACTACCCCTTTTCTCTAGCCCCAATTTGGGAAATATGGGCAGCAATACACTTTCCTAGTTTCTCCCTTAGCCAACCCACAGGAGTACATTTCCCTTAGTTAACACTTGTACTCCATCTTTTATCCAAGAGCTTGGAAATCCTTTAAACTGATTGGTAGAGAACAGTGAAAGGGAAAAAAATTTCTTGAAGCAAATTATCTATGTCTGAAAGGATCAACTAGTTTTTGTTTTTATTTACCAAATCTCTTTCCACTTATTTGTGACTTGTCCAAAAGGATAAAGCTCTGGATTCATAAGACTTACTCTTTCTCTGATATTTAGTAGCTTACAAAATTATTAATAAAAATCAAAACCATAAGATTCTTTCTCATTTGGATCAGCCTTCAGACAAGGGAAAAACCTGCTACTATGGGCACAAACTCAAACCTTAATTCTTTTATTATATATCTCTGTCCAATCACTGACTCTCTCCTTTGCAGCTCCTCTGTTTGCAAATAAAGGAATACACATATCAAAAGTAATAAAGCTTATCACATTTTACCCAGCTGGCAAAAAAATCAAACCTCTTAAAATAAATTAAAACAATAACTTTCTAGAACAGAGTAAGCTGAAGCAGTATGGTATGTTAGAGAGACTTGAAGTCAGGAAAATCTGGATTCAAATCCAATGACGCTAGTTGGATGATCCTGGACAAATCATTTTCTTCTGCTTCAGTTTCTTCATCTATAAAATGATGGAATTGGGCTTCATGGTTTCCAGGAATCCTTTCAAATTCAAACTCGGGCATATTTAGTGTGACCTAAGACAAGTCATTTCATTTCTCAGAACCCCCAATAACGCTCCAAAGACCAGAAACTACAGGAAAGGTGTTAACCTATACTGATAGAGGAAATCTTGCTGTCAGATAGCACCCTATTAGTTCAGGTTGGTTGTAAGAAAAAAATGAGGCACTCACAAGCTATTGCAACTTTTATACAAGGAGGTCCAACATAGCAAAGATATGCAAGGATAAAGTAGTATTTGCCCATCTACCCCATCCCTTTATGTAACCAAATCTAGTCACCAGGGCAGGATGAGGTGACTCATAGGGGCTTCAGAAATCCATCAAATCAGATGATGACCTTTAATGACTAGATAAGGCCAATCAAGTTCCAAGAGTAGCTTGGTCTCCATTTAGGTAAAGTCTCCCCATGTTGTAAGTATATGGGAAGAAGTTATGTTCAATAAATAATACTACTTCTATCCCTTCTCTATACTTATATGAAATCACAGATTAAGTTGAAAAAGTACTATAGGAAATACAAAATGTGGAATACTTGGGGTATCCCTGCTATTCATTTATTCATTCATTCAAGAAGCATTGCTTAAGGACCTATTTTATAGGTCAGCTGCTTGCTCCCCTTCGGATTAGAAAAACAAAAAAGAGATCTTTGTCTCTCATCCCCAAAGTTTACATTCTATTGGAGAGAAGTAACATGCACACAAATAAGTTAAATACAAACTATCTGAAGTAACAGAAGATAGTGCAGTGTGGTAAAACCAGGAAGATCTGGCTTCAAGACCTGCTTATACATACTGGCTTAATGAACCTGGAATATGCTCTAAGCAAACATCTGAGAATGGGAATTTGAGAGATGATGATGACCCATCCTGATAAAGGGAGTTCTCTCATCCAGGAAATCTCTATATGAATGAATCACAGATCTAATTTCTATAAAAAATAAATACAAAGTAATTTTGATATGGCAGAAAGGAAGAAAGAGCCCTAAACAATTGGGGCAGGCAAGGGTCAGGAAAAACCTCATCCAAGACATAATATTTAAATGCTTTGAAGAAAACTAGGGGTTCTAAGAAGTGGAAGTGAGGAACCTGAAATCTACTTAGAGACAAACATAAAATATATAGGATCATAGATTTAAAGCTGAAAGAGACCTTAGAAATTATTAAAATAAACCCTTTTAAGTGAAGAACTCTCACAAATTTAGGGTTAAAAGGTCACTTAGTATGATTTTATTATTTTACAGATAAGAAAACTGAAGTAGTAAATGATGGGACTAAATTCAAACCCCAAACATTTGACTTTAAATCCAGTATTCTTTTCAATGTACCATTAGGATATGGGATATGTGAAAGCACAGATAAAGATGTTGAGGGGTTTGAAGTTGGAGAAATGAAGGAATTCATGATAGAAACCTTCAATTTTTTTCCCCAAAAGTAAGACAGAAGGTGAGGTATGAGTGGGTTCATGCTTTTTTTGTCATTCCTAATGGGTAGAAGAGTGAGTTTAGGAGCTAGGGGAGACGAGACAAGGTTTGGAATAGCAGTTGAAGGGATCATGATAGAATTCTCAGCAGGGAGTAACAACAGAATTCCCATGCTTATAAGTACATACTTTGAGGCTACTATCTCAACTTGTTGAGTCCTGAAAAGGTTAAAATTGAACCTGTTTCATTTTCTTATTGTTTTTATTTACAATTAAGTGACTTTTGTATTGTTAACTATGTTTGTCCTATAATTGCTTAAGTCATGGGTTCTTAGTCTCTTTATCAGTTAACTTTATTCAGAGATTCAGTGAGTCTGTAATAGGTTAAGTTAAAAATCCAGTTCCCTTACTCATCATTGTTGTATTCTTGCCTCAAGGAATTTAGCTGATTTGCAGGATGCAGCTTGCCATAAGGCATTTAAGCCTAATATCTTTATAATACCAAGGTATTCTTTAAGGATATTTGATTTGCTATCTTGTATCTGGACTCAAACAGTGAACACTTCTTATCATGATCAATCATGATCCCTCATCCCCATGATGCAATTACATGATTTTTCATGCTGGTTTTTTTTTTTTTTTTTTTTTGCTTGTTTTTTAAAACATTGATAACTACCTCTACTTCCGAAGGCTTTAGTGACTTCTGCTCCTATAATTAACATTCCAATACTGCATCCTTGCCGTGATGTGATAATCATACTGAATTACATAATTTTTATTCTATTCTTTGTTTTATGCTTATAAAAGTGGGTTCATCCTCAATTATGGGTCTTTGGCATAAATGGGAACAAGTCATTGACCTGTTTATTGACAGCTATATGTGTCACTTTTAATAAATATAATACTGCTCAAAGAAACATGACTTGGTATACCTTTTTGTTAAGTTTCATCATGACAATCTCCATAGTGTGACTAGTACATCCTCTCCTAGATCTAGGGGTAGACCTGTGGAACTTGGTATGCCTTTTTAATGCTTACAAACTCTACTGGTGGGCTGCCACAATTAGTTATTGATATCATTTAGTCAGCTAGACTTAACTAGCTTTTAGAAAGGAGTTTTGTTTTATAATAGTTATGACAAGAACCATCCCTTCCCCAAAATCTGCAGCACATTATCCCATGAGAAAGTAAGGAGAAAGTGGATTCAAGTTTAGAGAATATATGTGGTAAAATGATAACTCCCAACTGCTGAAAATTTTTTTCTGGAGCTTTCAGGATGTTTCCCTTATGTATGCTGTACCTTTTTTTTTTTTTTTATTGGCAGCATTATGAATCTGCATCTGATCCATTTTTAGCTCCTAATGCAGACACTGCCCCCAGCTGTTCCAGGGATGCTTCCAAGACATTGATGAGAAAATAAGAAATACAAAATCTGCTGGACTCTTCAGACCATTTGAGGTCCTTCTCTGATCAAAGAGGTGATCTTTTGATTGAATCTCTTGGGTTCTGATTTTATATTGGATTCAGAGGGCATGACCAAGGCCCTCACCCATCAGAAACGACTTCCTGTCTCACCTAGGAAGATGTCTAAGCTTCATTCCCTTCTAGTGAATAATAAAGAGATATCTGATAAGTGGCTCTGAATGTGGCTGCTATCTTATTACTTATTTTGAATGAGATGGGATAATAATGTAGGCTGAACCCATTTTTGCTCAGAAAAGAACTCATTCAGATCATACAACATGATTCTTGTGTGGGACGGTAGTGATCACAAAAACAATCAGAGACTCTCAGAGTAAGAAAAAGCAAAAAGGGGGTTATAACCATTTGTGTCCCCAGTAATTAGAGTAGTTAGCCTTTCACAAATAAAAATGCCTATCATGAAAGTAAGCAACAATAAAAATGATAAAAGAAACAGATACGCGAGGGCATCTAGTTGTTGTGGAGCAGCTAGTTTGGTTAGTAGATAGAACACGAGCCCCGAAGTCAGGAGGACCCGAGTTCAAATGTAGCTTTAGACACTGGCTGTGTGACCCTGGAAAAGTAATTTAACCTCAATTGTCTCAGCAAAAAATAAAAAAGGAAGAAACATATAGATGATTAGACCAAATATTCATTTACTTATTTATTTAGGATATAAGGACCACATATTTTCATAGAGGAAACTGGAAGATCTTACATACCTGAATTGTGCTAATAGCGTCTACTTGAATACTTGCCCTGATTACAGAAATTTGCTACAAGAGAAAAAAGCAGGCACATGATTATAATGAAAAAACTGATCCTTCAGGCCTCATCCTGAGAGCACATACAATACAGAATAAAGCATCCTTGTATAGCCAGACTCAGGAATAATCAGGTGGGTTCTTATTCAGAGGAACACCACTGGGAAACTGAATCAAAAGGATTCCATCTTCAGTGGAGATGAAGGTTGTCTTCTCAACTCTTGCCCAGATATTAGCATCTATCTGTAATAATTCAGGATCACATTTCTCTGAGTAGCTTGTGGGATATTCCTTTCAGATGGTGGATTACTAGCCTGATGATCCATCAGACAATCATATCTGAATTCAAAACTCCAAATAATATCAGCTACAGTCCCAAAAAGTTTTATCTCAACTTGCTTGCTTGCTATTTATCTCAAATAGCAAGTTTCATTAATCCAAGTTTCAGGTGAATTTAACTCTCAAAGATCACATATCTTAAATAAGTATTGACTACAATCTTATATTAATAACACTAAGGGATTCATCCTAGAAAGTACACAGCTTATCTTTGTTTCTAAGTAGAAGGGTTTTAAATTCTTTTTTTTTTATTTTTTTATTTTTATTTAATAGCCTTTTATTTACAGGATATATACATGGGTAACTTTACAGCATTAACAATTGCCAAACCTCTTGTTCCAATTTTTCACCTCTTACCCGCCCCCACCCCCTCCCCTAGATGGCAGGATGACCAGTAGATGTTAAATATATTAAAATATAACTTAGATATACAATAAGTATACATGACCAAAACATTATTTTGCTGTACAAAAAGAATCAGACTCTGAATTATTGTACAATTAGCTTGTGAAGGAAATCAAAAATGCAGGTGTGCATAAATATAGGGATTGGGAATTTAATGTAATGGTTTTTAGTCATCTCCCAGAGTTATTTTTCTGGGCATAGCTAGTTCAGTTCATTACTGCTCCATTAGAAATGATTTGGTTGATCTCGTTGCTGAGGATGGCCTGATCCATCAGAACTGGTCATCATCTAGTATTGTTGTTGAAGTATATAATGATCTCCTGGTCCTGCTCATTTCGCTCAGCATCAGTTCGTGTAAGTCTCTCCAGGCCTTTCTGAAATCATCCTGTTGGTCATTTCTTACAGAACAGTAATATTCCATAATTTTCATATACCACAATTTATTCAGCCATTCTCCAACTGATGGACATCCATTCAGTTTCCAGTTTCTAGCCACTACAAAAAGGGCTGCCACAAACATTCGTGCACATACAGGTCCCTTTCCCTTCTTTATAATCTCTTTGGGATATAATCCCAGTAGTAACACTGCTGGATCAAAGGGTATGCACAGTTTGATAACTTTTTGAGCATAGTTCCAAACTACTCTCCAAAATGGTTGGATTCGTTCACAACTCCACCAACAATGCATCAATGTCCCAGTTTTCCCGCATCCCCTCCAACAATCATCATTATTTTTTCCTGTCATCTTAGCCAATCTGACAGGTGTGTAGTGGTATCTTAGAGTTGTCTTAATTTGCATTTCTCTGATTAATAATGACTTGGAGCATCTTTTCATATGACTAGAAATAGTTTCAATTTCTTCATCTGAGAATTGTCTGTTCATATCCTTTGACCATTTTTCAATTGGAGAATGGCATGATTTTTTATAAATTAGAGTTAATTCTCTATATATTTTGGAAATGAGGCCTTTATCAGAACCTTTGACTGTAAAAATATTTTCCCAGTTTATTGCTTCCCTTCTAATCTTCTGCATTAGTTTTGTTTGTACAAAAACTTTTCAGTTTGGTATAATCGAAATTTTCTATTTTGTGATCAGTAATGATCTCTAGTTCTGCTTTGGTCATAAAGACCTTCCCAGAAGGGTTTTAAATTCAACACTATACAAATCATTTTACTTTAAGATGCTCAATAACCAATCTAGATTAAAACATGTTCAGGTATAATCATGTCCAAAGGGACAAAGACATAGATCATTGTTCTAAGAATCTCCCTAAACAATGGGATAAGCTTTAAAATGACTCAATACAACCAATTAAAACTCACATATTATATAGAATATACGAATTTCACATTAAAGAACACTATCAGAATCCATCCTAAAAAATGCTAACAACTTCCTCCAATCAAGAAGTCCGTATAAATTTTAAATAACAGATACACCAATATAGTTAAAATTCCTCTAAGCACAAACATTCCCACCTCCCACCAAAACATTCCTAATTGCAAAATCAATTTTAGAGGTTATAAATTGTCCTTAACAGTCCATTCTTGAGGTTCCTATACAAGTCCTTTAAGCCTGGTATTCTCAGCCTCCAGATTACAGTCTCAGTCATCTGTCACATCTAGTAAGGGCCTCCCTCTCTGCTTCTTCCAGGACTTAGTAAACACTCATTCTCCTAGAACTTTGAACTCCAAAGGTTTTGTCTGGGCCAGCAATCCTTGCTTCCTAAGGGCTAATAGGGATGAGGACGTTGCCTGTATATAATTACACTTTGTTTCAAAACAGGGTCTTTCTTTTTTTCCTCCCAAATAAAATAAAGCAATCTCATATGGGGAAAGTTCTAGATCACTTCTAGAAATAGTTCTACTTCTTTAACAAAGCAATAGGCAAACATTTGGTTCAAGGCAGTTTAGTCTCTAACATTAATTTAGTACTTTTTTCTTAAGAATCTGATTCATGCTTTCCACTTTCCCTGATGAATGCAGATGCCCAGAGATATGGAAATACTATTCAATTTGCAATCCCTTCTCATTATTTCTTGTACAACCTTAACAGTAAAATATGTTTCTTTATCAAAATCAATAGTCTCTACCAATCCATACTTAGGTACAATTTGTTCCAATGTTATTCCTAGATTCCCTCTTAAAGCAGCAGAGCTCAAGGGAAAGCTTCATCCATCCACTATCAGTTTTCCCCACTGGTATCATTTAATTAAAACCTAACCTAAATATTTTGGAGTCAGTCTCCCTCTCTCCAGAGGGACACCTCCTCAATACCTTCTTATTTATCTTTAGACATATTACATATCTTTTAGATACAATTTGTTCTGCAATTAAACATATCCCTATATGCCAAATTTTCTTGCTCCTATTATTTTTTTAAGAGAGAAAATAAGACAAACCTTAAGATTAATATTCTAAATAGCTTTGGACCAAATTTCACAAAATATACACCACATATCCAGCTGCACTGACAAACTATTAAAGCACAGCTCATACAATTTTTACAAATTATTCAATATACAATATAGAAAGCAACATAGAAACTTAAATATATTTCATCTAATTAAGAGAGACAACATTTGACCTCTTTAGGTAAGTTACCAGCAAAAATTTTCACTTAAAATCAAATCAAATACAGATTTAAATTTCTAGTAACAATACTTCAATATCAATACACACATATTTCTAAAATCTTATACCAGAATAAACAAGTTTACAATTTTAGCACAAACTAGTTAATTCTAATGATAATTTAATAAGTTGCCTCTTGATCTCCTGGTTCATTCGTTCCACCTAACTCCAAGAAGGAGGGTGCCAAGGAGAATGAAACTCCCAGCTAATATCCAAGGCTTTGCAGGGATTGGAGAACTTTACAGGTAAAATGAGTCCCCTAGTCCAAATCTATCCTCTCCACTATCTCATATCTAGAAATAATTTGTTTCAATATCTGACTAACAACCTGAGCAGTAGTTTGGGTCACCGGGAAGGCCTCTGTCCATGAGGTCAGATGGTTTACTATGACAAGCAGTTCTCTGAGGCGACCTACGAAGGGCTACTCGGTAAAGTCCACCTGTGTGCTCTGAAAAGGTCTAATTCTCGGGGACCTTCTTCCTGCTGGTCCAGGGAGGACTTTTTTTTCTCCTTCGACAAGCCACCCATCTATTAGGTGTCCTGCGAGGGTATATATATAGTCCAGGAGTTTCTATCTCCAGTCAAGACTGTATCACACAAGTTTTGGACTGTCCTGGTGAAGTTGCTGTAAAATCTGCCTCATAAAATCTGTCTTCAACACTTTCTGGCCATCAGGGAAGTGCCATTTACCATCATAGTCCTCTTGGTCTCCCAAATCTCGGGCTCATTGTTTCTTTCTTCGGATAACGATAGAGTGGCTAGACTTGGGGGAAAGAAGGGGATCAAAACCAATAGAGGATCAGTTCATTCAGGTTCCTCATTCCCTGCCCTTTTTGCTTCCTCATCTGCAAGACGGTTTCCTCTAGTTTCAAAGGACTGATCAGGCTGACACTCATTCACATGTACAATAGCAATGGTTTCAGGCAGTAAGAGGTTTTTCCAATATATGTAGTAACAATGTAGTGTGGGCTAATTCCTTGCCCTTGCTGTTGATCCAACCTTTTCCCCAATTTTTCCAAACACATGTACCACTCCCCAGGCATACTTAGAATCAGTATAACTATTCCCTTCTTTCTTTTCCAATAACTTTAGGGCTTGATTGAGTGCACAGTCTGGGCAGACCATGTTTTAGGCAATCTCAACTATTTTGCTCCCATTGAAAATGCTGGAGAAACTGAGACAAGACAGAGATTAGAGGTTTTTAATATTTTAATAGTGGAGAATTTGGACTAGCAGCCAAACAGGACTCATATCCTCCTCTCCAGAGTATTAAATCTGGTGGCACGGGGATACCCTATTTTTATTGAAGCTATTGCAGCTACAGTTATATTAGTGGAAGAAAGCAGAAAACTTACTTTTGGAGGTAGCCTCATAGTGTTCCCCATCAATTTAGGTCCATACTAAATCAAAGGACCATAAGATGGCTCACCAACTCCAGAATTCTAAAATATGAGGTCATACTCCTGGAAAAAGATAAAATAAATTTGGACTGGGAGAATTGAGTCAGGAAAACCTTGAATTCCTCCTAGGCGAGTGGGATCTCTCTAAGTGGGAACAAGCTAGTCTTTGTTAGGAATGGAAAGTGTTCTTGATCTTTTAATATTTGCTTAAGTTTTCTCTGAAGAGGCCATGAAGAGAGAAAATAGTTAATGGTTTTAAATTAATTGAATTTCTTTATTCCACTCCTCCCTGGGGCAGAGGCTAGGAGCAATAGCCATAGGAGCAGTGGCTGTCTTGGGGGCATAGGAAGGAGGCATTTCTCTGGCTCTTCTTCCTCCTCTTTCAAAACAGCTTGTCCCACAATCAACAACCATAAGGCTGCATGTTCACTCTCCTCAGGATTAACAAGATCCTTTGAATTTACATATAGATTCAATTTTTTGCACACCCATACCTCCATAGTGAGAAGACATTTCTTCTGAGTGGGGCACCACTCATTTTAATCATTTTCTTTTTGTCCTTCCCTGTAAATTTTAATGTTTTATCCCAATTCTTAAGGCTATTTCCTTTTAAAGGGCTATCTTCTGGAATACAAAATAGGTTCTTAAAGCCAGCTACTTTAAATTGTTTCTTTCCTCATTATTCACAGTTTCTTGTCCTCTTTAATGAAAGACTTACCCAATTTTACCAAAAGAAAATAAGAGAATCCTCACAGACTTGAAACCACTCAGAATTTTCCCAATATCAAAGGAGAAATGAAAACCTTTTCTGGACTTTAACTATCTAAATTCACCCAGTCTCAAACCCAGTCACCCAGGCAGCTTACTATCTCTTGGCAGAGAGATAATCTTCTTATGGATCTAACTGATGAGGTGCAAATGATGAGTTGCAAATGATGAGGTTAGTGGTGGTTGTGATGAGGTGCAAGAACTGGGGTGGGAAATCCCCTTTGGTCTGCTCAGGTCCAAAGTGAAAGAATTCCCAAACCCGAAATCTGTGTGGCAACAAGGGATTTATTGGCCCTGAGAAGCCAGCTTGCTAGGAAGACAGACTTCTTTAATGGGCAAAAGGTCCTGTTGATAGCAAAGGTTAACACTGAGAAGAAAATATTTTCACCAGTGGGCATTCAGCCTTCCATTCAGTGGCTTAATCACCACAAGAATAACCAGGTATTAAGTTCAAATCCTTTATTATCTCCTTCACAGTCTAGTTTCCTTGCCTGGGTCCCGGCCCAGCTCTCTAAAGAGCCTTTCAGATGGGGCCTTGGTCTCAGTGGAGAAATGCAGGAGGATAGACCAGCCACCGTGAGACTGGTGAAGATGGAATGAATCTGTTTGTGTCCAAGGGCTTATGCTTCAGCCACAAAGGTGGACGATGGAATGAATGTGTCTCTCAGTCCCTTCTGAGTCTGTGTTTGGCTCTTCTGAGTCTGTCTCTGGCTCTGACAGGCTTTGGTCTCAGTGGGGGAAGTGCAGGAGGCCAGGCCAGCCAAGGTGCTATGAGATGAAGTGAAGGAATCTGGCTCTGACCCTTCTGAGTCTGTCTCTGGCTCCGAGTCCCAGCTTATATGCTCTACCCTGAGTATAAACCAATCATTATATCACTAGGAAACCATTATATATTGTAGGATTAAATCAGTCATGCTGAACTTAGAGAACTATTTATGCTAAACTAGATAACCATTGTATTATCAATTCCACTGAGTTAGCACCCTGTAAGAATCCTTGTTTCAGAGTTCTGGCCCATAACAGCCATGGTCTGTTAAGATGTCTGCAAAAGATATCTGGCCTTGTAGCCCTAGATATATTGGGGCTTGCTTTGATCTTTGGCCCAGAGAGGGTGGGAGAGCAACTCCTGAGAGACTGATTTTCAATTCTATTTAAAATTGAATGAGATTACTTAACTGGGAGTTTGAGCCACTGAGAGTTGTTTGTGGCAATTCAATGGAGGGTGATTGACCAAGATCTCCAATGGAATGAAACCACTTTAACTGGGAGTTTGCAGGATTTTCCCAGGGTCTGGGAGCTCCCTGAAGGGGATACACATCTGGTCTCCCCCAAAAAGATCTCAGTTTATGTCATTTCTGAGGAGAGTTTGGACAGTTTTAGGGTTCACCCCCATTATAACCATTTAGAGTCTTTCCCCCTTCACCTTTCTCGCTTACTGGGTTGTGTACAATTTACCTGATAGATTTCAAATTTTCTCAGCTGGGGTTATCTCCTGGGCAAAATTAATCCTCTATCTTTGCTAGCCTACTTTTATTTTTGCTTTCTCTAAGTGTCTCTTTTTGGGAGTTTACCTGATCAGAGTGGGAGTTCCTGAGCCGAATCCAAGAACCACTAGAGAACTTTTCACAGGGAGCCTGACCAAGGATTTGATATGGGAAAGAAAATATCCCAGATGAGTTCCCAAACTGTGTGCAACAGTAGTGACCACAAAAACAATCCAACTCTCTCAGAGTAAGAAAAAGCAAAATTTTGTGAGAAAGGGCAATTCCCATCTGACAAGGTGTTTGTCAGTAAAGAAGTACAAAGTGTAACCTGCAAAACACAAATTAGATCAGAGGGCCTTCTCCTTGCTCTTTTCTCCCATTGTTTGGGGAAGTCTGGGCTTACATTCTAAATGTAGAAATCCATCCCAGAATTAAAAGAATAAATTGCCTTTGAAAGAAGTACTTAAATGTGAATTAAGAGTCTGAGGAAACAGGAGGGGAATGTTCATTCAAGACAATTGAACACCTGCACCTTTTTAGCTTATAGCTCAACTTGTCTCAAAGTCTCAAGTCACAATTAGGGTATAGGTTGAAACTACATCTTATAAGGGGTCTTCACTTAGTTTTTCCCATTCAATCTGAATGATCTTTTTCAGCAATACATGCTCCTTCTCCTATGCTAGTACTATAAGATGATCAGAATTTTGAATATAAGACAAAGACAGACACTTTCCACAGAAGGAAAAATCATTCCAATCTAGAAATGGGGATAATAAACATGTGGTCAATAGATACCATGGAACCTATATACTATTCAAAGATACAGTGGCACTAATTCCATCTCTAATACTATGTGACCTGAGACATGTTTAATTTTTTAGGTCCTCAGTTTTCTTGTTTGTAAAATGAATATGTTGAAGAACATACTTTCTAGGATCCTTTCCAGCTCTAAAATTCTCTGATCCTTTCAAACTTTATCTAAATAACAAAGTACAGTTTAGCTTCAATGTACCTTTCAAACAGCTTCAAGGATAGTTATCTGTTCCTTAGTTGGGAGCAAACCCTCTCCCTGGAGCCAGGAAGACCCAAGTTCAAATTCAATTTTACAGCAGTCACTTAAACCTTAATTTCCTCAACTGGAAAATGGAATTATAACAGCATCTATTTTATGGGTTTGTTGGAAAGATCAAATGAGATATCTGTAAAAAAAATAAAAAGGCATTTGACTCAATATGTAGGCACAGGTACAGATGCTCTGTAAATACTTCTTTCCTTCCCTTTTTCTTCCCTTACTCCATTCTCCCCTCCTTCCTGGTTTTACCTTGGCTTTCTCTTCCACAATTGCAGAAAATCAATCAAGTTGATATCCCCCTATCCATAACTCAAACATATGCCCTCTATCTTCCTTGACTCTCTGAAAGTATTACAACATCATTTACTATTTCTAAATCTGAGCAGTTTTTAATCCTGCTTAACAAATCTAAAGTCAAACCAAGTCAATCCCACTCATTTATTCCTCGATATACTATACCTCATTCCATTTCTAAAGCTTACATCACACTCTTTCACCCTCTGAGAGTTCCTCTAAAAATGTTGCTCATGATTATTTTATAATCCAAGTTTCCACAGTGTAATCCCTCAGTGGGCACTCCAATGGCTTAGCCATTCAATTTTACTCCAGTGACAATCCTTTAAGTAGCTCAGGCTCTCTCTCTCCATGGACTCTGCATAGGCTTCTCATCCTACAAATAAGGGGATCAATGATGCCTCTCTAGTACCAGAAGCACTTTTAACATTTTCCCCTGCCTATGGTTTTATTTTTCTTTCTTTACCTTTTCGACCACTTATCCTTACCCTCAGGTCTTTTAAACTGTTTCTTGGAATCATGTTGAAAGGGGACACAGAGGTCACTTAATATCCTGATCTTTTCATGTTCTTGATTTTTGACCCACCTTTACCTCACCCCCTTGGGAATCAGAGAAACTCAGAAATGGAAAAAACCTCAGAAGTCAGCTAGTCCAGACTGTCTCCTAATTGGATGCCCACTTCCAGCAAACTTATCTTCTTGAGCAGCCTCGGGGAAAAACCCATCACACCTCCTGAGGCTTCCCATTCCAGCTTTGGACACCTCTAATTGTTAAGAAGTCCTTTTTGGGCCCTAAATATGATTCTTTGTACTATCCACTCATTGTTCTTAATTCTAAACTCTGAAGCTAAGCAAAACAAAAATAAAACTCTACTATAGGCAAACCTTAAAAACTAAAAATCTGTCTGCTAACATGTCACCCACTTAAATTTCTTCCCTAGGCTCAAAAGTTGCAGTTTTTTCTCAGATTTTCTTACACTGAGTCTAGTTTCAACCCTTACTTCCCTTCTTTGAACACAATCCATCTCATCAATGTTCTTCCTAAAACCCTAACAAGCATGGGCAGTTAAGTGACACAGTGGATAGAGGGCCAGACCTGGAGTCAGTTGGACTTGAGTATAAATCTGACCTCAAACACTTACTAGCTATGTGATCCAGATTACTTGAAACAAAAAAAATATGATATCCACAATTAAATACAGTACTCAAGAGGCAGCCACAGGGAAGACTGAGAAAATAGAAATCGTGGCATTTTATATAGATTTTTAAGGTTTAGAAAGTAATCTGCTTGTTATCTGATCCTTGTAACAATCCTGTGAGACTGATGCTGTTTAGTATTCCCATTTTACAGATGAGGGAACTGGTCTTGAGATAGATTAAGTGATTTGCCTGTCATACACAGCTAGTAAGAGACTGAGTAGAATTTGAACTCAAGTCTTCCCATCTCTATCCACTGTGCTTTCCAGCTGTCTTGTTTTGGACATAGCACTTTTGAATATGCAAGTCACTAATTTGGGAAGAGACTGTGGACTAGTCCTTTATGGACTAGTATTTCTCACAATAGCTTCAACATAGCATCACTGAGCTCCTTATTTTTCTCTCTTATGTTATGAAGCTCAGTTGAATAGACAATTGGTAGGAAACTGACTTGGCACAAGAGCCTTTAAAAAGTCATTCTGAAAGAAATTTCACAAAGCATAGGTATTCATCCTGCCCCCGAACCTTACTGCCCATTGATTAAGTGCTGTCCTATTCTACAGCAATACTATACTAGTAATGAACAGCTTCAAAGGAGTCATTTGTTTAGCACAATTGACTGTGTAAAAGAAGTCACTGAATCTGAAAAGAGGGAAATTTTAATTGCAGCATGGGATTCAGACATAAGAAACTTCAAGCAGGCTATCGATTGCTTCTGTTAATGACACATACTATGAGACTTTGACTTCAATTAGTCCCTTTAGGCATCAAAATGGGAGTAATTAAATGAAATATATTTTTGTCATTGATTCAAAGAAGACAGAAAACAGAGGAGGGTGTCCTCCTAGAAAAGCCCAGTGTGGTTTGGGATAACTCAGAGAAGAAACTGAAAAAAGGTATGCACCAACTAGCTGCCCCCATTTCGTAATCTTTAAGAGAGCCCTGTTAGATCAAGGATTTTCAACTTAAGAGTTTGTTTTGGATTCAGAAAGTTAAGCTTAACTTGCAAGGTGTTGCTCTAAAAGTGTTAGCTATGGTAGGAAAATTATTGGTTAAATACAGGAATCATTAACTGACATTGAAAATTGGTGGCTTATTTTGTCTGATCTCAAAAAGAAAGGGATTATCTACTCTTTATGACCTTTTGAGCAAATGAAGGATGGATGTGAACAAGGTAGCTGCTCTGGAAAAAGACTCAAGTAGTTGAACCAGTTCTCCAGTACATTCTATTTTCCAGGTAATATAAAGTCCTTACTTGCTGCCACCATTTGAAGTAGTTTTGCTAAATGTGCTCCAAATAAAAGTTTATGTTGGAAAAAATGTCAAGAAATGTTCTTCCTTCTTTCTTTTGTATTTGTTTTCCATCACTATATGGATGGCATATGAATAAGTATTTGCATATTTACATATATCACATGCGAAAATATTCAGTTACTGTATCCATATGATTTATGTGTTGTAATCCCTCTTAAGGCTACTTCCTCAATTCTCAATTGCATTGAGAGGATAGGAACACAGGGCATTTCAGTTGATAATTCTTCTCAGAGGTCTAATGTTAATATTAAGAGATTGCAGTTCTCTGTACCAGTGTACTTCCCATTAATATCATTTGGCCAGTCTTCAATTTACTTTTTAACAAAGGCCATTTTCTGAGGTGGCATAGTAAGAATAACTGGTTCCAGATATTCTCCCTAAAACCTGGGGATACAGACTTCAGAAAATACACACAGAATTCAGTAGAAGAATGGACTTAAACTCTAAATATCATGATAATGTGGCAAATATGTAGAGACACAAAGTGATATGTTGGAATCCTTACAAAGTGTTAAGTCATTAGAATTGATAGAGACAATAATTATGTAATTTAGCCTGGTTCAGTATGATTGATCTGATCCTATAAGGAAATGTTATGGACCAGAACTTGAAACAAGGTACTAAGTGAAATTGAGGAGACAATGTTTAAATCTAGTTTAGCATTGATTTAGTCCTACAACAAAAAATGGTTTCCTGGTGATATAATGATTGGTGTGTACTCAGTGTACAGCATATAAGCAAGAAGCTCTCAGGGCCAAGGAGCACTCTGGGACACTGAGAGCCAGGAGTGAGTGGAGGCATCAGTTGAGAAGATTCAGAGAGAGCTGGAGGCAGAAGCTGGCAGACAAGCTGCAAGAGCTCTTGGAACCAAGGAGTGAGATAGGCCTCTAAGAAAGCTACCTGGGCCCAAGGAAAGAGATAAGACTTGGAAGGAGAAAATAAACGTTTTGATTTTAACAGCTGGCTGCATTTGGGGTGATTATTGATCTGAACTGATACTAAGGCTGCCTCCAGAAAATCTCCCCAAGAAATCTGCTCCCAGAGAGAACCATCACATATTATAAAAAAGAAGAGAACACCACAGTGATACTTCACTATTCTTGATTATTAGAAATCTTTTTCTCCCTTCATACTCTCAAAAAGTTTGCTTTGGATCAAGATAAGGGGACAGGGGAATTATAAACTGTGATTTGACTGGACTGAATTTTCTTTTCTCAAAAATGAGATAATGACTCTGTTACCCAAGAAAGAGACTCCCTAAATATTAGCAATGAGGTCCTAGGTAACTAGATGGAGTTGGCAGAGAAGGCCTGAAGTACTGATGAGACAAGCAGAAAAAGGCATTGATGAGGATCAGATCAGCTCAGCATTACAATCCACTTCTGTGGATCAGAAAGACAAATTATGATATCAGAAGTTAAATTTCCCCAATAAATCTATCCATGGTCTATGCCTTCTTTGCTGAATCCCTTTTGGGTTAGCCTGCCATGGTGGGTTTTCTTCTTTTTTTTATTATAATTTTTTATTAACAGAACCCATGCCAGGGTAATTTTTTTACAACATTATCCCTTGCACTTACTTCTGTTCCGACTTTTCCCCTCCCTCCCTCCACTCCCTCCCCTAGATAGTGGGCAGTCTTATACATGTCAAATAGGTCATAGTATATCCTAAATACAATATATATATGCAGAACCAAATAGTTCTCTTGTTGCCCAGGAAGAATTAGATTCAGAAGGTAAAAATAACCTGGGAAGAAAAACAAAAATGCAAACAGTTTGTGAAGATTGCGTATTTTAAAATCAGCCAGAGTCAGGAATTCAAGTTAGGGGAAAATCGTCTATCTTTATTCTCAATGAAGAAGGATCAGAGGTGGAAGAGAATTGGCGATAGCAATGTGTGCAGCTGAGTCAAGAAGCTAGCTAGACCAGCAGCCACACGACCAGCAGCTAGGAGTATGGAACCCAGGCCCAATCTCCCCCAGCTTCTCTTCCTGTCTCTCTCTGCCTCCACCCACCCAAATCGTCATTTCCTATACAATACATCAGAGTGGGCAGGGACCATTCTTTATCCAATCATGTATATTAATAGAGTATAGCCCAATTACTATTTAGCCTCACCTGCTTGGGACCTCAGTGCATCAACTCAAACCTCAGCCCATTACAACAGTTCACACTCATTTCCCAGTGTTTCTTCCCTGGGTATAGCTGCTTCTGTCCATCATTGATCAATTGGAACTGAATTAGATCTTCTCTTTGTCGAAAATATCCACTTCCATCAGAATACATCCTCATACAGTATCGTTGTTGAAGTATATAATGATCTCCTGGTCCTGCTCATTTCACTTAGCATCAGTTCATGTAAGTCTCTCCAAGCCTCTCTGTATTCATCCTGCTGGCAATTTCTTACAGAACAATAATATTCCATAACATTCATATACCACAATTTACCCAACCATTCTCCAACTGATGGGCATCCATTCACTTTCCAGTTTCTAGCCACTACAAACAAGGCTGCCACAAACATTTTGGCACATACAGGTCCCTTTCCCTTCTTTAATATCTCTTCGTGGTATAGGCACAGTAGTAACACTGCTGGATCAAAGGGTATTCACAGTTTGATAACTTTTTTATCATTTATGGAATTTTTTATCATTTACTTTTTTATCTTTTTTATCATTTTTGGAATTTTAACTTTTTTATCATTTATGGAATTTTCCATAATTCCAAATTGCTCTCCAGAATGGTTGGATTAATTTACAACTCCACCAACAATGTATCAGTGTCCCAGTTTTCCCGCATCCCCTCCAACAATCATCATTATTTTTTCCTGTCATCTTAGCCAATCTGACAGGTGTGTAGTGGTATCTCAGAGTTGTCTTAATTTGCATTTCCCTGATCAATAGTGATTTGGAACACTCTTTCCTATGAGTGGAAATAGTTTCAATTTCATTATCTGAAAATGGTCTGTTCATATTCTTTGACCATTTATCAATTGGAGAACTCTTATGGTGTT
This sequence comes from Sarcophilus harrisii, assembly GCF_902635505.1. Taxonomy (NCBI): domain Eukaryota; kingdom Metazoa; phylum Chordata; class Mammalia; order Dasyuromorphia; family Dasyuridae; genus Sarcophilus; species Sarcophilus harrisii. The sequence continues at coordinate 116,591,202 of NC_045431.1, forward strand.
TTGTCTCATGGTATCTTTCTTCTCATCCCTTCCCCTGTACCTCATGGTGTCTTTTATCCTTGTTATAGCTAACTAACTCTTTTAGGGTACTAAACTCTTCTATAGATTTAGTCTGCCAATCAATGGCATATTCCCTTTTTCCTGGTTAATTGTGAGTTCCACTGGACAACTTGTCTTTTCCATTGTTAATTATTTAAAAAAAAAAAACCTTTCCTTGCTAACTATATATTCTCCCAAATCTATTCCATATTTACCATTCCTAGTGTCTAGTTTACCTCTTTATTTTGTCTGTAATCTCTTCTCATAAATAAAGGTACTTTTCACAAAGAGAAAGGCCTTGTGAATTTGTTACATGACCAAACTCCATCATTTGGGTTCCAACCTCATTATTTGATATAGGACCTCAATCTTATCATTAGTATGGACCAAACAAATTAATGACTTAGCAAGAAAACAAAAATTTTTTTTTTATCAAAACAAAGTCCACAGACTCAGACAAAGCAACTATAAAAATAAATATGATAATTTCAGAGGTTAAAAACAGAGTGGATGGATTAATAATGGACTCCAACTGCACATCATTCTATGTAAATAGGACATTGTGAGAGAACTGACCTGATTATGATTTGATAATAGAAAGAGGATGGGGCTTGTTTTTAGCAGTTCCTGGAATAAGCTGTTTAGGATTCACATCAATTTTAGATGAGGTTCAAGAGCAGTGATAGTATTTATCTCAGCTTTCTATCTTTCTCTTCTGCCTGGATGGACTGAGAGTGGAAAGATCCATTTATTCCTATGCTTTAAAAAAATAGAAATAGGAAATGTCTTTTGTTGAAAGTCTTTTATGTGTCTATTGATATGATTATAAGATTGACCTTATTAACAGCAAAAACAATTAAAATCCAATGATTATATCAACATATATATATAAAAGGCTTTCAACCCAACCTCACTAGCACCTTATATGAGAAAACCCATTTTAAGACCTGTGTAAACTTCAAAGCACATTATAAATGCTAGCCATTAGTATACACTCTACCAGGCCAGAGTATGCAATCTTTTTGATATGCTGCAGTAGCCTAATTACTTAATAAATGCTTGTTAATTGCTTGACCAGAAATTATACTTTATCTAGAAATTTTTAGCCAAGGAACATGCTCATGAAAAACAAGAGATACAAGATATTTCCAGATACTGATTCTAACTTTAAAACTGTTGACACAAAAAAGAAAAATCCCGACTAAAATGGAAAAAATTTTATCAGGCAATATTCATCAGTAGGATATAAACTCTTTTTCCTCCAGATGGTCAAATATTTTAACACTCTCCAAAAAAGTTCACAAATTCTCAATCACACCAAAAAGCTTTAACAAAAATAGTGTTCATAAAATCTATATTTTTTTCCTTGAGCAACTGTTAGAGAAAACACTATATTTGATTCCAACAGATCTGTCATGAACCACTTAAAAAAAAAACAACAACCCAAAACATTACAAAACTATGTGCTCCTAAAGAGGCAAATGAATAAAAGTAAAGATCATTTCTATTACCACTTCTCGGACTAATTAATCTCCAACTCAAAAATCATCATAAGAAAAAGACTGAAAGAATTCAGAAATTATTAGTCAGAAAACACTCTTTTTGCTAATTGGAGAGCACCAGTAATCAAGGGCAAAACTGGTCTAGAGAACAAATTCTTTTGCAAAGTATTTTTGGTGGAGGATAAAAGATAATTACCTCACATGTAGCAAAAAGCAGTTGTAGTAAAAAAAAGTACAGAGCTTGTGTGATCCCCAACTAATCTAGATCAATCTGAATATATGAAAATGGAAGGAAGGCAGAAAGTAGATGTGAAATATAAAATATCTGTGATTTATTATCGTTGAGAAGGATAAGCAAACATTTTTGGACTATAGCACTTAAGAAGATGAAGTTAGAAAGACTATTGTTCAAGTTCACTAAATATGGAAGAAATCTATGATGGAGGCAACAGAATTTTTTTGAAAAGGTAATTGGGATTAAATGATTTGACCAGGGTCACAAATCAGTAATATGGCCACATTTGAGCTTAGGTCCTCCTGATTCTAGGGCTGATGCTCTATCCACTGTACCACTTAACTGCCATAAATTGACACAATTTTAAAGATACTTAGGGATTAATTTTTAAGGAATCCCTAATTACTTAGAGGCTAATTATTATTGGAAAAAAAATCTTTGTGATTATTTGGGTAAAAGAGAATAGACCTGAGAATGAAAGAAAGCAATTGGGCCAGCAAAATTCAGCTTAATGAAAATTGACTAAATTACATTTTGGTTCATAAAATATCTTTAAATTTTTAAAATTATTTATTTTTTACATTAAAACAATTTTGCATTTCAAATTTTCTCCATCCCTTTCTCTCTCCCTAATTGACTGAGGTGAACAATATGTCAATTACACACATGAAACCATGCAAAAACCAAAAAACTCCACATTAGTCATATAACAAACAAGCAAAAAAATAGAGAATTTTGCAGAGTTCATCAGTTCTTCCTCTTGAAATGGATGGAATTTTGCATCATGAGTCCTTTAGAATTGTCTTAGATCATTGTATTGATCAGAGTAGGAGAAAAAAAATTGGGATATAAAATTTTTTAATGTTAAAAATAAATAAATAATATTCTTACAAGTTTCATGTATCATCTTTCCATATAGGAATGTAAACAGTTCAACTTTATTGAGTCCCTTATGATTTCTCTTTCATGTTTACCTTTTTATGTTTCTCTTGAGTCTCATATTTAAATTTCAAATTTTCTGTCCAACTCTGGTCTTTTCATCAGGAATGTTTGAAAATTCTCTATTTTATTCACCCCCAGATACAGAAGTGAAGGAGTCTGAATCAAACCCAAGCACATTTTTTTAAAGCTTTCTTTTTCTTTTTTTTTCAGTATGACTAATAAGTAAATATGACTATACATGTACAATGACTATACATGTATAATCCATGTCAAATTTCTTGCTTTCTCAAGGAGGGATAAAGAAAGGATGGAGGGAAAGAAATTGGAATTTAAAATGTTTAAAAACAAATGTTAAAAATAGTTTTTACATAAATTTGGGGGAAAAAGTGTTTTAAAATTTTATTTCATTTACAATTTATTTCATTAAACGTTCGTTTCCTTCCTTCCTCCCAAATGATTATATTCAGTTTTGCTACATTTATCCAATGCCTAAGGAATCTTCCTCCAGAACAATGAATATCTTAAAAGTGTTATGGTATGGTATCGATTCCTTATATGCATTAGTTTTTGGAATCGAGGGCATATGATTTTTTTCCTTTTGAATGTGAGTTAATTAACATGAGTTAATTTGTATCAGTAATGCTATCTTATCTGTAATGTAAGATCTATCTAATATATTTCTATCAGTATCTAAGTGATCATCTATCTAATTCCAACCTTCTGAGGCAGCTCATTGCACTTTTGGACAGCTTGTATTGTTAGGAAGTTTTCTTTGATATCCAACCTAACATAACTTCTTTGCCACTCACTTTTCCTGGTTCTGCCTTCTGGCATCAAACAGAAAAAGTCTGACCTCTCAACTACAGGACAGCTTTTCAAACACTTGAAGTCAGTTATCATGGATCGCCTTGGACCATGAATCTTATCTTCCGTAGGCTAACTATGTCACTTTCTTTCAATCTTCACATGACATTTATTCAAGCACTTTTCACCATCCTTAGTTCTAGCTTATTTTTAAAACTGTCATTGTAATTTTTTTTCTATCAATACAGCTCTAATAAAAAATAAAATAAAGCATTGTAAATATTATTAAATGTAGTGCTCTCATTTTTCATGATCCTCAACACTCACAATGTTCAAAGAATAACTGTTTTGGGATCTAAATAAATACTTTATCTGGGCCAGTTTTCATTTGAATTAATTGATGACTCTTACTATCGCGCTTATTTGGGGGCACCAATTCCTTGCTGATAATTTTTATTATGTTGCTTTCAATATAAAGGTCATTTTATTATGTTGCTTTCAATATAAAGGTCATTCTCTTTTGCAAAGAAAACAGGAACAAAATAAAAATTAATTCACTCCATTTTTGTTATTATGTATTCCATTCTTAGAATTCAAAAATTTCATTCTTTCTGCTGCAAAACGTATCATATTGTATCTTTAAATTTTCCTGTAGGCCCTGTAGACTAGGTTCTAACCATTAATGAATCATCTATGATTTTTGACTATTTCTACAAAACTGAGAGAAGCATAATCTGATTATGAGAGCAAGAGAGGAAACTTGTATCTGGACAGGAGCATGCTTCACTGTGGACAATTCCTAGGTTTTATGATCTGAAACCAAATATTCACACCAAACATGATGTCCAGGTTAGGAATTATTAGCTATTGTTGGAAGCAAGGGAGGTCTGACATTCTTCTCTCTAAGGAAAGGGGTACAGATGAGGATCATTAGATCACAGATTATGAGCTAGGAGGAAACTAAGAGATCATATAGTCCAATATCCTCATTTTTTATTTAAAAAATCTTTGGTCTCAGGAGCAGCTAGGTGGCGCAGTGGATAGAGCACCAGCCCTGAAGTCAGGAGGACCCGAGTTTGGACATTTAACACAAACTAGCTGTGGGACCCTGGGCAAGTTACTCAACCCCAATTGCCTGGGTCCTCTCCCAGGGTCAGTTCATTTGAAAAGTTAATTGATAATACATCTAAGATAAAAAAAATTTTTTGCAACTAGTTTCTTTGATAAAGATATCACTTCCAATGTTTATTTTTTCCCCCAAAATGTTTAAAGACTGATTAAAATTTGTAAGAATGAGAATTATTCCCCTGTTGATAATGGTCAAAGGAAATTAATAGGTAGTTTCCAAAGAAAAAATTGATATTAATAGTTTGACATCATAAGAATTGTAAGCTGACCCAACCATTTTGGAGAGCAATGCCCAAAAAGTCATAGAACTGTGTATATTCTTTGACCAAGTAATTCCACTATTGGGTCTGTTTACCAAAGTGATCAGGGAAAAAAGGAAAAGAACTTATATGTTCTAAATTATTTATAGCAGCTCTCTTTATGGTTGCAAAAACTAAATATTAAGGGGTTGCCTATCAGAGAGGGAATGGCTAAACAAGTTGTGGTATATGGCTGTGATGTAATATTACTATGCTGTAAAAAATGAATTGGTTGGTTTTAGAAAAACATAGATTTACATAAAACAATGAAAAATGAAGTGAGCAGAACCAAGAGAACTTTGTGTACAGAAATATTGTTTAAAGAATAATTATAAACAGCCAAGTTATACTGAGTACTATAAATAACACAAAGCAACTATAAAGGGTCTATGAAGGAATATACTATTAATCTCCAGAGAAAGAACTGAAAACAAAAAGTATTTATAATATGGTTTTACATATATTTATAAATTTATGTTTATAAATATTTACAAATTTCGTATAAAATAGTGGCCTTTTGCTAGTGTGAAATGGGGAAAAAGGAAGATAGTTTGAAACTTAAAATGTTAACAAAAAATGAAATAAAAATTTAAAAATAGCCTATTATGATTATGAAAAATGGTCCAAATCATTAATTGAGAAATACAAATTAAAGCAAGTCTGATATCTACTTCATACTATCAGACTGGGAAATTTGACAAAAGAGGATAATGAGAAATGTTGATGGGGCTATGGGAAAATAGACATTATTAGTGGAGGTGTGAATGGTCTATGAAATTGTCGTTATTGTGGAAAGTAGTTGGGAATTATGTCCAAATAATTACTTAACTTTACATATGCTTTGACCCAACAATACCACTGCTAGGTCTATACAAATAGATCATTGAAGGAGTAAAATGACCCATATGTACAAATTTCTAAAGTTTTTTTTTTTTAACATCTAAAAATGTAAACTAATGGGAAGTCTATCAACTAGGGTGTCATTGAATAAATTGTGGAATATGACTATAATAGAATACTACTGTGATATAAGAAAGGATGAAAAGGATAGTTTACAGAGTTATCTGGGAACATCTAAATGAACTAACACAGAGTCAAGTGAGAAAGTATGAAATCAGTGTGATGTCAGGTGGCAGGTTTAGGATGCCTTGCCAGTTTATTTCCTTATAGGTACTTTAGTATGGCTAAATTGTTTCCAGCAAACAGAATAGGGGGAAAAAGACATGTCCAGATCATCTAAACTCATTTGTGAAACAAATTATGTGAGACAAGACGAGGACTGCTTTTTATGTGCAGGCAACAAGTCATCCATAAAAGACTAGCAGAGAGATAAGACCAGTAGAGAAAAAGGAAAGAGTTACCTATTCCTGATATTAATCAGGGAGATTCTAAATAAAAATTATTAAATGCTTACAATGTGTTAGGAATTGTGCTACATACTGGCGATCAAAGGAAAACAATGATATATTGCTGTTCAGGGAGACAATCTGCACATAAATGTAATACTTTTTTTAGGCTACCAACACAACTCAGCACTCAGGATCAGAATCTAAGGGGGCTAAGTACTTACCTGATACTCTGTGGGTTGAACTCCCAAAACTATAGTTCATAAGCCTTCACCGATGAATTTACCTTTAATGTGAAGGCCAATTGATTCAAAGCAAATGCATTTATAATGATGACAGGGTAAGAGCAGTAGCTACAAGATATTCCTTATCCTAAATCTTCACTACCTGAAGTACAAAGGTAAACTTGTGACTACTAGGGCTCATTCTTTTGCATCCATAATAGGTTCTCTTTGCTGTCAGGGTCACAACTTTCGCACTCTACAAGGCTCTCCTGCCTAAATTGTCAAATTAGTCCTTTAAAGGTCACCACAGACATGGTCAAATCTTTGGCCAGCCAATAGCAAGTTGCCCTACAATTCCATTAGGGAAAACATTTCTACTTCATAGAAGACATAGTGAAGACATAGACTTCATATTGTGTTCACTTCTTTGCATTTCATTAATATTCAGCTGTTACCTATTTATGATTTTATTAGTTGGCCTAGAGCAGAGATTGGGGATGGAAATCGATTGATGAAAAGAGTCCTGTCCAACCCAATTGGTCTTTTCCATGACATATGTATAAATTATATGCAAAATACATGCAAGGTATTTGGGGTGAGAAGGCATTGGCAGCTAGGGAGCTCATGAAAGTTGTATGTAGAAGGTAGCACTTAAGCTTAATTTTGAAGGAAACTAGGACTTCTAAGAGGTGGAAGTGATGAGGGAGAGCATTCTAGGCATAGGAGGACAACTTGCACAAAGGCTGAGAATCAGGAATGAGAGGAAAAGTAAAATGGCTACTTTGTCTTGATTTTGGGCACAGAATGTCACACATGTGGCTTGAAATAGTTACTCTGTTGGGTTTTCATAAATAGTTTTCTTCATTATAAGAGAGGACTAAAGGTTGTAATTGTAATATATCTTGGGATGACTTTGATATTAAACACAATACATTAAAATTAAATTAAAACAAAATAGAAAGACACATTCTCATGAAAAGTGTTGGTCCGAGTCATGGATGATGCTGTGAAAAGTCCAAATAAAAGTGGGAGTTCATTTTGAGCAGTGGTGTTAGACAAAAAAAATGGATCCCAGAGGAGGGCATGTTGTTTTAGGAAACCAAATGAATATTTTCTACATTATATTCTATTTTTGCTTATCTTGTTAAATATTTCCCAATTACATCTTAATATGATTCTGGCAGCAGTTGGAATTGAGTTTAATCCTACTGTTTTGAGGACTCTTTTTATAATATTGTGTTGATGTTGTTCCAGAATATTAATGATATCTCCTCTATTATATTCACAATCATTAAACAGATTGACTCAACCCTCCCTGTTAGGAAAAATCAAGTAGATAAAGAATATTTTTATGGAAAATGACACACTATTGGATTAGGAACACATTGAATTAGTCCATTAGACTATTTGCAGATGGACAATGAACTGGGTCTAAAATTGAAGAGGAAGGAATTAGGTCACATCATATATGAGAAACTGCACACCATTTTCTATGATTACACAATGCTATAAACCACTTATTTTGAAGGCAAATATTTACCCAATGATGCTAAGATTGTTATAAATCATTATTTCAGAAGAATCATAAGTGCATGCCAAAAGACAAGGGAAAGATTTCCTGAGTATGAAGTCAATTCAATTTAACAAATGTTTAGATGCTGAGAAACTCATGATAATAGTTAAAGAGATAGCTTCTTCATACCTTTTGATCCAGCAACGTCTCTACTGGGTCGGTATCCCAAAGAGATCATAAAAGAAGGAAAGGGACCCATAGGTGCAAAAATGTTTGTGGCAGCCCTTTTTGTAGTGACAAGAAACTGGAAACCGAATGGATGCCCATCAGTTGGAGAATGGTTGAATAAGTTATGGTCTATGAATGTTATAGAATATTATTGTTTTGTAAGAAACGATTCGTAGGATGATTTCAGAAAGGCCTGGAGAGACTTACATGAACTGATGCTAAGTGAAATGAGTAAAACCAAGAGAACATGTACACAGCCACAAGATTATGTGATAATCAACTGTGATGGACTTAGCTCTTTTCAAAAATGAGGTGATTCAAGCCAATTCCAATAGACTTTGAGATGGAGAGAGCCATCTGCATCCCAAAAGAGGACTGTGGAGACTCAATGTGGAGCACAACCTGTATTTTCATCTTTGTTGTTGTTTATTTTTTCTTTCTCATTTTTTCCCTTTTAATCTTATGCAGCATGATAAATTTGGAAATATGTTTAGAACTGTACATGTTTAACCTATATTGGATTCCTTGCTGTCTAGGGGAGGGAAAAAAAATTGGAACAAGATTTTGCAAGGATAAATGTTGAAATCTATTTTTGCATGTATTTTGAAAAATGAAAAACTGTTATTATTAAAAATAAAAGAGCTAGCTTCACTGCCTTTGGCTCCTAAAGGCTGGGTAATCCTTGAGCAAATCACTTAACACTTCAAGGCAATCTTCTCTGCAATTTAAGATTGCAGAGAAGGTTCTGACCTTCATTGATTAAATAAGCCCCTCATTGGGAGTTTCCTATATCAAAAGTATTAAATACACAATCCCAGTGTTCCTTAGTGAGGTTTGAACCAGATTAAAATATAATTTTATTTAGCAAAATAAATAAAAAATATAACATTCAATATAATAAATCCAATGTGTTAGGCATCATGCTAAGTCCTTGAGATACAATGAATAAAACAAAGACAGTCCTTGCCTTCAAAGAGCTTTCAGTCTAAAGGAGGCCACAACATACAAAAGGAAGCAGGGAAGGGAATGGAGAATAAGTCACCAGAGGATACTCAGTGTGGAGGCATTTGTTGTGAGAAGTTGAAACCAAGGATTCCAAATGCAGAGTGGAGTGAGGGGAAAATCCAATTTCTACCCTCTATAATGGAAGGCATTGGGAAGAGTCTGATTCTCTTGCTCCTAACCATGCAATCAGAAAGTAGAGGAAATTGAGAGAGGTAGTATGATTCAAGACTAGAGAGAGCAGTGTGGTGGTGAATTTAGAAGTTAATTTATCCTAGGAACAGTGGAGTTGAAATCAGGCAGTTCAGCAGATGCAAAGTGGATATAAGTAATATTTTGTTATTATTCAATTGTTTTCAATCATGTCTGACTCCTGATAATCCGGTTGGAATCTGGGCAAAGATACTGATGGTTTGCCATTTCCTTCTCCAATAGATATTACAATTTAAAATTAAGTCAATATTACATTTTAAAATTAAGCCAACATGCTGTCTGCAAGAATCATTATGTGTGGTTTAGTGTCCCTGTTTCTATTTGCATTTGACACCACACTACTGATCTACATCAAAGAAATCACAGGTCCAGAACCTATCTATAGAATGTGCAAAGGAATGGACATAACAAACACAAAGGAAAAGTGTGAAAGATATGAGCAAAAAAAGATGGGTTAATCATATAAAAACTGTTAGAAGTTGAAAGCACTGAAATAGTAAGAACAGCTCTGTGCCCAAGGACATAGGATTGTCACATCCCTGCAAGAGTACTTCCAAGTCTTAGGCCCATCACAACATAAGCTCTTTAAAGGTTGGGACTGTCTTTTTGCTCATATTTACATGCTGGAGTATGTAGGATGTTTAAGAAGAACTAGCCCCTCTGGTTTGAGGACTTACTGAACGCTTTTCAAGGCTGTTCATCCCTTTTTGCATCTAGCCCTCAACTCAGCTAGGGCTTTGTAACATACACAACAGCCAAACCCAGTGAGTGACTCAATAGATGGTCAGGTAACCAATAGGTCTCAAAAATGATGGTGAACTGGGAGTGAGGGGTGTATATCTCAACCATGTGAAGACTTCCCCTAGTGGAATGGGTGATAAGAACAGTTTACTCCAATGGCCATGAAGACGGCTGAAGGATGCCTTGTGGAGGGCTTTGAACTTGATCACACATTGAAGACACCAAGGTCATCCACTGCATCTCAGGCCATTGCTAGTTATCCTGACTTTTGTCCTGCCACTGAACTTCCATGACTGGAAAAGAGGACAAAGCTGCTGACTTTGTACAACTCTGCCTCATTTAAATCCAAATCAGGCAAGAGTCAAGACATCACCTTGTCATATCATTGGTCCTCTTTGAAAACCAAAAATAAATACTCCTATGTCATACACTTAGCAGAGTGCCAGAACACAGCAAAGTGCTTAATGCATGCTTATTGCCTATTTGTAAAAACTAGAGTCTAAATAATACTAAGCAAAATAAACAAAAAATTCAACAATGGCAGATAAATAGGAATTTATTAAAATCAATGTCTCCAACAATAAAAAATTAAATGACATTAAGGCATCTTTTACTCCATTACTGTGTATTCAGTAAAGATTTTTTTTAAAAATACAAGAGAGCAACATCTGTACAAAATTCTTTCCAATGCATTTGGCAGAATTATTTTTTCTTAAGCTATATATTATGAAAACCTCTCATGTTTAAATCTCCCAATACATCAATATTGAGAAAAATATAATTTAGATTTATCTGTGAGAAGACAGCAGTTCTCTGCAAAAGAACAAAACATGGAAAGTAACTACATACAGATGTGAACTACATGAAAAGATCATGGTGGTATTCAACCACTAGCTTTCTCTGAAGCAATTTAAACATCAGTAATTTAAGGGAATGATAGATGAAGACATAAAGTGACAAGCCTATTAATATAGATCATGCTGCCAAATAATTTCACTCTTACTGTTTACTTCACTGAGATGAAGACTTGAAATGGGTATCCTTGATAAACAGCTTTATTCTAATTGGCTTTACATTCCCTTAAAAAAGTCACACCCTAGAATAAGACAGTATAAATTAACACTGCATATATCTTCATTTACTCTTCTTGATATTTGATCACTTATAAAGCTTAACAGGCTCCTGAAAGGACACTGCAGATTCTTGGTGGCATGTTTTACCTTCCTTTAAGGCAAATTTGTGAGAATAATGAAATACCAACAAATCTCTGCATGAATTTATGATCTAATTACTTAGGAACATACAAAAACTTATGTTTATAAAATGCCACTTCAATAGAAGAAAAAAAAAGTTGACTTCAGTTACTGTATTAAAAGACGGTGTTTTCTTGTATCAAGTTTTTCATTACTCATCATCTTTAGAACCAGTTTTGCTTAACTATAAAAAGAAAAGAGAAATAGTAAGTTTTGCTATTATATTATTTCTACTTCACTTCAAATTAAAAACATTTCTAATACAATTGGTAACAAAGTTTATGTATTTTGAAAGCTCTAAGTTTATTCTTTATAACTACTTCAAACTTTAGACTACTTCAAACATTTGAAACTACAGGGATTTAGTAAATGTTAAGATATAACTATCAACAGGAGACATAAAAATTACATCTGAAACAAAAATTCTGAGTATTCAAATACAGATAAAAGATGAAAAAAAATTTTTAAAGGCAAAATATATGTAAGCACTTCTAGGACTCATAAATGGATTCCATTATGGTACAAAAGGAACCAAAATGAAAAACTAGGGAATTAGTGAACATTTATAATTTCAGAAATGTGAAAAACACAAAATACTTTAGAGAGCAGACCCTGGGTACAAACTTCTAGGTAGTTTCAGTGGTTATTCCTTCTTACTCTGATTATCTTCCCTCTTATTTTTTCTTTTTCTTTGGTCAACTTGGTCTCAAATTCTACCAGTATCTTTTGAGTATGCATTGGAAACCTTTCAGCCTACTTTCCTAATAACATTTATACCTTAGTTAGAAGAAAGGAAAAAGATGTAATTGGGGAGCATGGATTACTCAATTGGGAGGGATATTAATAACATAAAAGCGATAGGAAGCTAGGATGAAGAGATCTGAGGATGGTATTAAAAGGGAAGAGTGAGGATGCTAAAGAAATACTGAACTTGGGGTAGTTAGTTGGTGTAGTGGATAGAGCACCAGCCCTGAAGTTAGGAGAACCTTAGTTCAAATCTGGCCTCAGACACATAACACTTCCTAGCTGTGTGACCCTGGGCAAGTCACTTAACCCCAAATGCCTGGGGGTGGGGGGAGAGAAATGCTGAACTTAAAAATGTCTAAAACCCTCTTCTTTTTTCTATATAATCTAATAACTATTGTCTAAGATTCAAGCTTCATGCTAATATAGTTCTCCCATGTTACATATTTGATTAAATGACTGCAATGCAATTGTTGCAACACATGAACTATTTTTAGGAGTATTGTAAAAGTACTGTCCTAGCAAATTTCAGATCTAATCAATCTGGGAAAAAAGTATGTAAAATTTTAGGTTGACTAAAGTGTTCAAAAGAATGAATCAAAGACAACAGGTTGAAACAAAGAACTAATTAATATGTAATATTTAATGTAATTGTCAGGATGGGCCCTCTCCTGGGAACTGTCTTGGTTTAAGAACCAATTCATAAAAATTTCCATGGCTCAACCTATATTCCAAATATAATTTATAGACAAATTTAACTCTGTACAATTAAAGATGCACTGATTTATCACTATAGAAATTTGAGGTCATCTAGTCAAACACCATCAACTTAACTTCTCTGATTTGCCCAAGGTTATACGATTAGTTAACGAAAGAGGAAGAGAACCCTTGTTTAAATGTTCAATATGCTCTGCTCTGAATAAAGGATCAAAGATTCAAGCTGAACACATGCTCAGCCAAATTGAAAACAAAATACTCTTAACATAGAGCTAAACATGAACCCACACCTATGAGCCAGTCCTCAGGTTGTATATGCATCATATAAGTTAGCCAACCAAAGGAGTAAGTTAGGGATGGGAGGAGGAAGTAAAATGGGATCCATCAGCAGATCTACAACAGGAAGCAGTTGAAGTATCCATTTCCAGATCTTGGAGTAGAGGCTGTGATGAAGTGAGAGGCCATGACAATTTGTGTGCCTGTTTGCAAAAGAGATTTCTTCCCCCATTTCCTCCCCATTAATTTAAGGGAGGACAGGAAATAGAGAGGAGCAGCTTGGTAGTACAGTAGATGGAGCACCAGACTTGGACTTAGAAAGACATCCTCATGAGAGTTCAAATACTACCTCAGACACTTACTAGATGTATGACCTTGGATAAAATTTAATCTTTTGCTTCAGTTTCTTATCTGTAAAATAAGCTGGAAAAGGAAATGGCATACTCAAGTGTTTTTGCTAAGACAACCCTAAATGGAGTCATGAAGAGTCCGACGTGACTGAAATGACTCAAAACCAAAAGAATGTAGCTTCAGGAACTTTCTTCCTCACCTTACTTGTCACAAATACCTCCTGACTATCTTTTTCATTTAGGGCTGGGTGATCTCTAAGTATACTATAGCTCCCTGGTCACCCCTGTCCTAGAAGTGCCTCATACTCCAAAATTCTAATTCTATCTCTAATTAGTGGAATCTCAAGGGCTTGAGGAACATTTCTGAATAATTCTTCTTAAATAACATTAATTCTGACTACAGATAGAACAGTAGCGTTCTGGGATTGGAGACAGGAAGACAGGAATTCAAATTTAGCCTCTAACTGGGTGACTGGGCAAATCACTTAACAAATCAGCCCCATCTCCTTGTTTATAAAATAGGGATAATAATGAGAATACCTACTTCCCAAGGTTGTTGATAAGTCAAGAAAAAGCATTATATGTAAAATGCTTAGAATAATGTCTGTCACATAGAAGGAATTTAATAAATGCTTATTCCCTCCCTTTCCCTCTTCTCCCTATACATTGCTACAAAGTGACCTGGGAGGGGAAAAAACCCAAATATTTAAAAATACTCACATGCTGAATGTACACAAATATCAGACACCAGTCAAATCCAACGGTTGTTAGAGGAGAAAATAAAAAAGAAGTTACATATAAGTTTCATTATGATACCAATAATTACTGAAACTAAGATAATAAAACACTTTGTATTTAAAACATACCTTAATCACATCAACCCAGTTCCAGCCTCGTGGAAGTTCACCTTTGTGATCTACAGAATTAAAAAAAAAAAAAAATTATATACATATCAATCATTCTCTTTTCTTTCTTTTAAAGTCATTTTCAAGAAAAGCAAACTTTATACATCAATACTAAGAACAAAAACCACTTAGCTATATAATCAATTTTAAAGAAGAGCACTAAAGGTGTTTTTTTTAAGTTCATTAGTGTTCAATTGAATGTTCAATTATTGGTGAACTGAACTTGATTATAACTAAGTTTAAGACTATCACATACTTTTCCAATGTGAAAAACAGGCAAAATGCCCAGTATGGGAAGAAAAAGTAATTTTATTGTTTATATTTATGACTAAAGCTAATGTTTGGAAACACTATGAACAAAACATTTGAATAATGTCCAATTCATTTGAAAGCTAATGACAACTCTGAGCAAAAGAGGACTTTATGAAGCAAGTAATTGACTTCAAAAATAAAAATATCCTCAACATTTTTGTTGCAAAATTGATATTATGTATGTTAATGTAAAAAAATGAATTTTACTTATGAAATTAAATAACTATGATGCTAGTGGGGTTTTATCTCTTCTCATACCTCTCAAATCTAATACTTCATTTGATTCACCCCAGAAGGACTAGATGAGCATATCTCCAATTTTAGCTATCAATTTTTCTGCCTAGAATATTAAGAATACTTTTTTTTAAGGTAGTTCCAAGTCAAGAATATTTATGACGCACAACAAAAATTGTTTTGGAACCTGTCAGAAGACAGAACTACTTATTTTGAACTAAGTTGACTGGGACTATGAAAGTCTAGCTTATAGTTGGAGAACTTAATATATTATAATAAGAAGTCTATGGTTAAACTTTTTTTTTTGGCCTCTTCTTTTCTTAGTAGATATGAGACCGTGACAACTCCTCAACCAATCTGTGATACCCAAACAGCACCAAGGCATAGAGAAAAACCTTCTGAAGAACCAAAGGAGTGCTTAGTCATGAGGCTCACCAATGACTTAGCTAATAAAATGCATGGATGGACTAACAGGTGAAAACTGTTTTTAGTCACTGTTTCAATAGTTGCTAAAGAAGAAACATATGTAACCATTTTACTACTACAGGACTGGCATTATGGCTAAAGGGACAACAGAAAAATATTAAAAGAAAAGCAACTACTGATGTTACTTAATCATATCCATTCATTTCCTAGACAAAAGTTCTCATATAACTATTATATTCTTCAAAAGGCTGTTTGTTATGTATGATTTTGAGAAATTAAAACTAATACCTCGCAAATACTTGCTTTTAAAATTATTTAACAATTTTGTCTCACAGTACAGCAATGAGAAAACAATTAATTATGAAATGACATTTAAACCTTTTACTATTTATAGAGTGCTTTTATTTTTACCTTATATGATTTTTCACAACCAAGAAATTCTAATTATCCATTTTACAATATGGGAAACTGAGGACTAAAGAGGGCCATGATCACATGACTATTAAGAGTCAATATTCACATATTGGTTGTCTGATTTAAAGTCTAGTCTTTCTACTATATTCGAGTTACCTCCAATTTTCTAACCACCCTAAGAATTCTAGTTGACTGGATTTAACAAATTTGAAGAAGGATTCTTAAAACAGAAAGCTTTTTCTAACACTTAACAGAAATATATTATAAACATGAAGAAACAGAAGTTCCCAAAGGAAAGATTTAACAAGTTAAATATAGAGAGTATTTCATGCCATTTTTCTAATGCACATCATACTAAAATTATAACTTTCCTGCCAATCTGACTTATGGTTACCCTAACATTCACTTACCTGATTTTCAAATAGCAACATTTAGTGATGAAGTATCAATAGTAGCAATTAACCAAATTTATACTTGTGGCCCAAGGCAAAATCTGATTCTAAGGCTCCAAAAGTAATATTCTGAAACAAAAATTATTAAGTACACACATAATCATAATGAGAGGCAGTCAAAAGCTTATCCATAAGATTAAAAAAAAAAATTAGTGGATCTAATACTTAGCAGTACAAACCTGTCTTGTCTGCCAGCTTCCGTTTCTGAGTTTTTGAAAGCTGTTCTTTTTTATCTTTTTTCTTAATTGAAGGAACAGTATTAGGAGTTTCAGCTGAAATAATATTGCTTATTGATGTCTGAAAAGAATAAAAACAATTCATGAACTTTTATAGCTCATATTAAATAAGCTACATATTTTTAGTTCTTGAAATACTTTAACTGTCTTACTATCAAATAAAAAAAAACAGGCAAGATTAAAGTTATTTTCTATTAAATAGCTGACATCATTATACTACCAATACTTAATACTGTATTTAAAGGGTTACATAATACTTAAACTGTTATAAAAAGTACCAAGGTTTAAAGCACATTGAAAATAGATGATGATATTAATTCCAGGATAGATATTAAGAGCAATTAATTTACCACAATTTAGAATATTTAACATGGGCTTTAAAATGCACATCATTTATGCCACCAAGCACCTATAATTATGCTTATTTCTTCAGATCATCTCACAGTTTTTCCTCTAACCAATGAAGAGCATCCTTTCCAACATTATGGTCATTAAGTCATTAAGGATATTTTGAAATCCAAAATTGTGGTACAGCTTTACTCTAAGAAGGTATAGAAAGCAGAAGTTACATTCCCTAATCTTTATAACCTATTCAGAAAAATGCATATAATTAAGTGTTATGATATAATGTAATAGTAGTATTAAAGCTACATACTTTTAAGTTCTGACAAGTTTATCTTTTAGAACTCTTTTGAATGATACTTTGTGCTAATCAAAACCACTTTTTTATTTAATGAGACCTCAAATTGCATCTTTAGGATGAATTATGGTAAGCCTATTTGTAACAAAAATAGCAGTATGATTTTAAAGCAAAAAATTATTATGTCAACAATAGGGCATATCTCATACCAATAGTAGACAACAAACTTTAAAGAAAGTATCATTAAATTGCCTGAGTTATATTTTGTCCTATTTCTCCAAGAGAATTTTAAAAAGGCTTTTAATAGATACTTGAGAACAGTTTTCCATGCTTCAATGGAGCCAAATGAATTGAAGGGTATTAGATAATTCTGGTTATTGATAGCTTGGTTTCTGTGTGACATGTGCTAATTAAATTTTAAAATTTATTTGCATTTTACATTTGACCAAAGCATTTTGCAAAATAAACTTTTGAGGCAACATCCTCACCACATTATTAACAGGGTGATGATTCTCCATGAACTGTTCTTTATTGTCCTTGGCATATTCAAACAATGTATATGTCATTGCAGTTCCAAGATTAACTTCAACTTCTTCCTGTAATTTAGCCAGAATACTTTGCTTTACGGCTGATGAGCTAGAACATAGAACATATTTTTAAAAGAAAAGGAATTAGCAAAGTAAAAGAGAGAGACAAATGAAAACAGTAAATAAAAAAAAGCACTTACATGGTATTATTGAAAAAAGCATTCATAGATATGATTGGAGCTGTTTGTGGATATGTTTCAGTCCAAGAAACTTCTATTAAGAAGGCTTTGGGATCACCATTTTCACCTATCTGAAGAAAAGGAAAATCTTAAATAGAAAAGTAGTTACATATGTTACAAAAGTCAAAGGCAATAGAAGATATGATTATAACATTTAAAATGAGAAATTATTTTCAATACTAGTATTTAAACCATGAATTTAATATAGTTTTTAAAAGTCATTTTGGAGTAGCCAGTACTAAAGTGGAACCAGGAACTCTGGATGAGCTCCAGTTCATTCCTAATCTGTAAGGACTTTGGCAGTTCTGGTCTCAGAATGCAGGAACACTTCATATATGTACCTTATTTCTATAAGTACAGAGAGAGCTCCTTCAAGCGGAGTCTTATGTCACCCAGGTAGTGCTTGGGCTCAGCATACAAAAGAAATTTTTAAAGTGTTTGTTGAAAATGTAAGAAAATTTGGATCAAAAATCCACTAATGACAGAAAAAGCTCATTTCTGTCATCATTTTCTGCCTATTTAACCAGGAGATTCCATATCTAGAACCATAATATAAATATTAAGAAACTCATTCAATTTTCATCTTCTGCATTCTTCAGTAAGCTTCAGGGAAAAAAATAAAAAGTAATTACACAGTATTTTAAGGTTTACAAAATGTTGTCTTCAATTGCTCTATGAATTAGGTAGTGTAAATATTACCCTCATTTTAAAGATGGGGAAACTGAGGCTCTGAATGGCTAAACAACTTGCTTGTGATACAAGTAGTCTGAAGCAGGAATCAAATCCAACTTTCCTGGACTAATGATTTATCCATCACACTATGTGAGCAGTTAAGTATACAAGAAGGAAAAGACAAACAAAATAGGGAACCCACAAGCCCCCAAATCAAGTACTAAATAAATTAAACTTTATTCATTCCATAAAGAAAGTTAAGAATTTTCCCCAAATACTTCTTATACTTCCATTTTCTAATTATTTAACTCTTGCTCCTCATATTTAACCCAAAAAAAGCAGTAAAATAGTGAAATTTGGAAATTCTAGGTACTGGACATAAGTTTTATTTCTCTAAACCAAGTAAAATAGTTCCAGAAAATACAGTATAATTATTCTAGGAAAAAAAGTATTGCACTTTATCATTATAAGAAGTTGGATAAATAATGTATAAAGGAAAAATAATAATGTTAAAGATGCATTCAATACCAATTTTATTTCAGGCAAATACTATCCTATAACTTTTACATTTATCACTTCAAAATTGGAAAATCATTTTGGGAAAATATCAACTATTCTATTACTGTATCATGGTATAATAGAACGAATGGGAGAAGAAAGGAGGGAAAAAGGGAAAGAGAGGAAGGGGAGAAGGGAGGGAGGGGGAAAGAAGGGAGAGAGGAGGGAAGGGAGGGGGGAAGAGGGGGAAAGGGGGGAGAGAGCGAGGAATGGCGAGAGGAAGGAAGGAAGGAAAAGAAGAAGAAAAAAAAAAAAGCCAGCCCAAGACAGTCTTGGTTATAGTCCCAATTCTGTCACTAACCGGCTGTATAATTTTCAATAAATTACTTAGCCTCTGGTTTGTTTCTTTGATAAAATAAGTTATTTGTTGTTCAGCTGTGTTTGACTCTGTGACCCCATAGACCACAATATGCCATGCCCTTTTATCTACTATCTCTTGAAATCTAAGTTTAAGTATGTTAATATGATACTATGTATCCATCTTATGCTCTACAGTGACCTTTTCCTTTTGCTGTCCATCTTGCCTAAAATCATGGTCTTTTTTTTTTTCTTTTAAATTAATGAATTCCATCTTCTAATTATGTGACCAAAGTATTTAAGGTTCAGCTTCACTATGTGGCCTTTCAATGAATAACTTGAATTAATTTCTTTCAGTATTAACTGCTTTGTTCTCCTTGGTGTCCAAGGTACTCAGTTTCAGCACCACAGTTATAAAGTATTGATTCTTTGTTGCTGAGTTTTCTTTATATTCCATTTCTCAGTCATACGTTACATTACCACTAGAAAAAAACATAGCTTTGATTGTTGTACACATTTGCCATAGCTTTCTTTCCAAGAAGCATCTTTTAATTTCATAGTTGTCTGCAGTGATCTTTGAACTCATGAATATATAATCTGACACTGTTTCTATTTCTTCTCTATTTGCCAAGAAGTGACGGGCGGGACCCGATGCCAAGATCTTAAGTTTTTTTTTTTTTTTAATGTTAAGCTTAAAGCCAGTTTTCTCTTTCTCCTTCATCCAAAGGCTTCTTAATTCCACTTTCTGCCATCATAGTGACACTGTCTACATACCTGAAATTGTTGATATTTATCCCTGAAACCTTCATTCCAGCTTTGGAGTCATCTAACCTGGTATTTCACATGATATATTCCATATATAAGTTAAATAACTAAGGTCAAAACTTACAACCTTGTCCTATTCCTTTTCAATCTTAAACCAATTAGTTGTTCCATGTTTGGTTCTTTTTGGCCTTCATACAAGATCCCCAAGAGACAAATGGTGATCCACTAGAGCAGGAAATGGCAAACTACTCCAGTATCTTTGCCAGAAACGCCTTATAAAAAATACTAAAATGATTTAAGAGATGATACCAGAAAATGAGCTCCTCAGATCAGAAGGTGTCCAAAATATTACTGAGCAAAAGTAGAGAAACAGCACTAATGGCTGGGCCAAAACCAATAGGAAGGTTCAGCTGCAAACAAAACTGGTAACAAAAGTCTGATGCTACAAAGAGCAATACTGCATAAGAATTTGGAACATAAGATCTACAAACCAAGGTAAGTTAGATGAAGTCAGGTAGGAGATAGAATAACCATTGGTATCTTGAGTGTTAGTGAATCTAAATAGATAGCAATGAATAAATTTAATTCAGTTCATCACTACCTATACCACTGTATGCAAGAATTCCTTAGAAGAATTGGAACAGTCCTTATAGTTAATAAAAGGAGGAGAAAAAAATTACTGTGATATAAACCCCAAAATGAAAGTATCAGACTATATTATATTTGATGTCTTTTTCAATTACCAAATTCTAAGAATCTATTACAATAATTTTTTAAAGCTAACTTTTTGATTTAAAAAATTTCATATATTGAAAGATCCATGATTTATTTTATGTGCTACAAATAAGTACATCAATTTAAACAACAAAAACAAATGATTAGATTCATAAAACAAAAATCAGCATCTCAACAATATCTCCTTTTGCAAAAATCAATGAATAAAACATCTAGAAAAAGGAGAGTCTGCTCTTAAGTTTACATTCTAAAAGGAGACACAGAATGTTCATATATAGGCACAAAAAAAGCACAAAACTCAAGAGGGGAAAACAACAAAAAACAATCTCATTTATGCTTTGTGTCTTACCCTATATTGAAATGACACTGGACTTAGTTCTCGGAAACTTTCATCACCTTCATAAATAGAACGCAATGCCTCCAGCTCCATCTAAAAGAAATAAATCAAATTACCCTGCTTAGTAGTAACTGGGAAACAGAAATTGGTATAAATTCACTACCTGAAGTAATGTCTGTTAACATACTTAAAAAAATTATGAACTTACTACAAAGCACTATCTACTTGAAAACAACTATCTTTTAACAAATTTTAACATTCAACAAATCTCAAGTTGATCGTTTAGGGCAAGCAAAGAAAAAACAATAGGTACAATTCAAAATTAAGTGAAGAAAATTTTAAAATTCCATTTAACAATTGTCTAGTATTTATAATATTACTCAAGATTGCTCAATGCATTTCATGAAAATCATAATAAAGTAATCTATTTCATATCTTCTGAAACCTGCATGAAAAAACAAAATCAGATAATTCTTCCCTCTCAAATAGTCATAAATCAGCAAGGTTTTAGTTCACTGACTCTCCCTATGACAATTACCTTCTAAATATATAAAAATATACAGAAACATAACTTCTAATAGTAAGTTCCTTCCCAAACACCAAATTTGTTTATATATATATATATATATATACACACACACACACACACACACACATATATACGTATATATTTATACAAAATAATTTACACTTAGAAAGAATTTTTCTCTCAAATATTTTTATTAAAATAGTACGGGAAAAGAAAGTATTCAGTACACTTTTCATCAATGTTTCAAAGATCATGATTTTGTAGGTATAGGCACTCCCTGAAGAAAACCTCTTAAAGTTCCCATCTTGAAAAAAATTATTATTCTACAGAACCTCTTGACGAACTTCTATGACCTTAGGATGATCCTTGAACAACAGACATATAGTACATTACTAGACCCATATAAGCCTTTCTAGTGAGATAGGGCATGCTCGAACTTGCATTTCCATTGCCAAGTGTGCAAGAGCCTAGTAGTGGAGGGTTATTAGCACCACAGCAATATTTCAACTTGTACACAGAAAAAGGATTATATTCAAGAGATCACAAATCCACTGAAGCACCAATTATCCACTAATGCTGCATTTAATAGTGGCAAGATATAGATATGACATCTTAGTAAATTGAGTTTAACCTAGAATCAGTGAATCTGTTTTTAAAAATATTTGGATAAATGTGTTTCAATATAACCAGTTTTATTTCTAATTTTACGTATTTTAACCAAATCATAAAGTATTATATAAATGACTACTATGTGCTAGACACACACGTGCTGGGGGAAATATAGAAAGGCAAAAATCAATTCCTACTGTCAAGGAACTCACAGTTTAATGGGGAAGACAACATGCAAACAACTACATACAAACAAGCTGTAGAAAGAATAATTGAGATAATTACAGAGAAAAAACAGCATTAAGGGGATCAGGAAAGAATTCTTGCAAAAGGTGGGTGTTGGATTCTTTACAAAGTGTTAAGCCATTGGAGTTGATTTAATCTTAGAAAGAGTTATTTTGGGCCAGAACTTGAACTAAGTTGTACTAAGTACAACTGATGGAAACAATGCTTGTGTTCACACCTTTAGAGAGCTCACAAGTATCTAAGAACTCAATGGAGTTCACGTTTGGGAGATTTCAGAGAGCATGCTCGTAGATATCCCACAATCCCACGCTCAGAGAAGTAGCATAAATACAGTTCCAGTGAGCGACTCAAGGGAGAATTTCTCCGGAACATCAATGGGGCTTGGAGACAAAACACTCTGGAAGAAAAGCCTACAAGACCTATCTTCGAGGCAAGAGAGATCCATTGCATCTTCCAACTTGTTGCTGGCTGGAGGCTGAAGAAAGCAAAGGCAGAAAGCCAAGGACAAAGCTGCAAGATCTCTTGGAGCCAGGCAGAGAGATAGGCCTCAACTAACTGGGCTAATTTGGAAGGAGAAATAAACGTTTGCACTTTTACCAGCTGGCTGTGATTTTGGTGTAATTATTTATTTTAATAAGGCTGCCTCCAGAAAACCTTCACAGGTGGGATTTTAAATTTTATGAACTAAAAAAAGTTCTGAGAAGGGGTCCATAGGTTTCACCCAAAAGTCAAAGAAACCTAAGATGAATTAAGAAATATTTCAGTTTCATTATGGGTTAAAGATGCTTCTGGGAGCTGACCATCCATTAAAACATTGTTTCTAAGGTAAAATTCATTTCACAGAGGGAAGAAAAAAGATTTTAATAGATGTAGCACAACTCTTTATGTAGCTCTTTATAAAAAAGAAGCTGGTAGATAAAAAGGTATTTCTAGATGTTTTGCCTTCACTTTCATCAACTTTTTAAAAATCCCAGATTGAATTCTATTTTGGAGCTGGAAAAAAAAATAAAGCATGACAATTCTCTCTCGAAACTGCTTATCCAAAGGATGAATATTTTAAAGAGCTCACTATTTCCCAGAGAATTAAATGGATCATTTAAATAGGCATGTTTTAAACTGTAAGTTATAGAAACTGCAAATATGATTTTATTAATATAGAGAATAAATTGGCACCATTTCAAAAATTTAAGTTATCTCATCCTAGTTAGGGCTTGAAATCTTCCTCTCCCCCCAATCCCTTCAAGTCTTTTAAGAATATCACAACAGAAAAAATCTATATTATTAGCACTGCAACTGAAATTTCTCTAAGTGACATTTGTCCAACCCCTGAAACATTTGGGTATGCCCACTTCCCAAGCTATTTTAGTACCATGGCGGACCACCATGTCGTTATTTTTCCCAAAATAAATGTAATGGATTCAAATTTTTAAAACTAAATTTTAAAACTGCAGCTGGAAGGCAGGGAAGGAACTAAGTCCAAGTTTCCTTGGTAGATGAGGCACAGGCAAGTATGTGACAAGACTAGTGATCCCCATTTCGGTGATTTCATTCTGGGGGAATCTCAAAGCACTAACTCACAGACAGATGGACACTAAAAAATCTTCATTTTTTAAATAATGAGCAACAGTGGAAGGGGTGTGTAAGGGCGTGTGAGGGGTTGGGTTAAGGAGGCTTTTGATTTGCCTCGATCCTTAATCCAGGCAGACAGCGAAGAAAAGCAAAAATCACCTCTGCCCTGGCGGAGTTCACGAGAACACCAGCCTCTGGGGTTTCCCAGCTGCGAGGAGAGAGGGGCAAGGCTGGAGCAGGTCACGGGAGCGCAGATTCTAAGCAGAAAATGACCCCGAATTCAGTCCGCAGACCCAAGCCCGTCCCCGCCTCATTTTACGTCGCCCCAGAGAGGACAGGGGACTTTGTCCGAGAAGCTGCCTACCCGGGGCTGGGCTGGAGCTGGGGGCGGGTAGAAGGGTCTTCGGAACGAAGGGGGGAGGGAGGGGGAGGCTTGTAGCAGGTGCTTAATAAGATGCCGGTCGATTAGGAAGGGCGGCGCTGGTTTCGGGGTGAGGAAGATACCCTCCCCCACCTCCGGGGCATCCTCGGGGACAAGGCTGCCCCCGGCGCTCCCCTTTTCAGCCCCTCATTTCCCCGAAGGGCGGGATCCTACCTCCTGGTCCTCGTTGGCGCTCATCGCTCCGGCAGCCAGGCCCTCCTCCCTCCGACGGCGAGACAGGAAACTGGGGGAGGGAGGAGGAGGCGGCCAAGGCAGGGGTCAGCACCCAGAGGCCGAAGCCCCCCCTCGCCGCCACCGCCTCTCCGAATCTCAATCCCGTCCCTTCCTAGTCAAACCTAGCCCCGGCACCCAACACGCACGCGCACGCAGGCCCGCCGCGCTCTCCGCGTCAAGCGCCGCGCGCCTGGACCGCAACGCGCGTGCATGCGTCACGCGTTCCTCACTTTTCGCCCCGCCTTCTGGCTCGCGACGTCAGAGCCCTGAGCCCAGTCCCGGGTGAGAAGCGCGGGAGTGGATAACGCAAGTGTTGGAGTCCTCCTCTTGCCTCGCTCCTCCTTTCCCATTGGTCATTGCTAGAAGCTGAAACTCCTCCCCTTCTCCTCCCACGCGCCTTGAGAACAACCGGAAGGGGCGGGGACGCGGGTGTCGGCGGAAGTTGCGGTTCCGCCCAACTCCGCGTTCGCTTCCTGGGGGTAAGGGGGCGGGAATAGTGATGTCGACTAGGCGCCGGTGCTGAGCCTAGGGGTTGAAGGGGCCACGGCGGTGGTTGATGCATATTTGGTGACCCCGCCTCCCGCCTCTTCCTTGTCCGGTGTGTGCCGCGGCAGCGGGGGCCCCCGGAACTCTGAGGTACGGGGCTGGTCCCCTCCCTGGCCTACTGCCTGTAGGGGCTGGCGGGGTGGGGGCCGGTGCCGTGGCTAGGGCCTGGGCCTGGGCCTGGAGAGTTCTACGGCGCCCTTTCCTCAGCGAGGTCGGGTCTGGTAGCCGCGGTGTTTGGTGTTAGAGGGCTTGAGTTCCAGGTTAGGCTCGGCTGCGTCCGAATTGCGTGGTCTTGGCTCAGGCCTTGTCCGACTCTCTGGGTCTTGCAGGGGATTCGGCTAGATTTGGGAGTTCTTAACCTTTCTTGTGTTGTGGGCCCTTCTGCAGTTAGGCAAGCTTTTCTTTGGCATTGGGAGGTGTTATCTTACCAAATCCTTTTTGCAGAGAAGAAAACGAGCACAACCTCATAATTTGGTGCTGATTTCTACATGCTCTGTCTGCAGTGCTACATTAACTAGCTTTAAGGTCCCCATTTATGTCAGGCCACTCCCACGCTTCATTTGAAATTGATTTCAAAATCGTAATCCTCCAAGCTGTTAAATAAATGGGACAGGAAACTTCCGTGTGCCTGCCCTGATTAGTATTCATTCACTTGTCTCCCAGGGGGAAAAGATTGCTGCCGTAGATGTGTTCAGGCTTTTCTAGTCTTCCCTCCTTCCCTCCCCTCTGGCATAGGTAGGCTACCATTTGAATTGTATAACTTTTACTACAGCACAAAGGAATCCTAAGAGGCCAATGGTAAACGCCGTTTTATGCTTCTCTATTTGACACAGATTAGGACATAGTCAGGAAACGTTTTCTCTGTCCTAGTTTATCTGCTCCAGAGTTGTTTTTTGTTGCTTGTAGATATACCAGGCACTGTATTAAAGTATGCAGGATAAATCCCTACTCTGAAGGATCTTGTGGTTCTAGTGAGGGAAGAAGGGGTAGTCATGGGTGAAAGCTCATCTGTCAGAGCCCAGAGTGGTTCCAAGCATAACCCCGTGTTTTTGAGACCTCCCACCAATTTACAAGTTCTATCAGGTTTTACCAAGCTGGAAAGTCTTTGTTTATTCAGCTCAATTCAGTTCACATAATATTGGTTAAATTCTTTGTGTATTAATTAGTGACTGGATGTGATGGAAAGCTTAGGTGAGCTAGGGTAACTACCTTCATGAAGTTTATAGTCTAGTGAAGGGATTCTTATTTCTATCCTTCATTTCAGTAATATAAGTACCACCTCTAACAAAACACAAACATCATCGTATTATCTTTCTTTTATTAGAGTATAAAACTTCTTGAGGGCAGGGACTGGTTTTTTTGTATCTGTATCCCTGGTGCTTAATAAATGTTTATTGACTGACTAATTCTTCCATGAAACTTCTCTAGTTTCAGGTTTTGTTTTTTTTTTTTTTTTAGGTCTTCCATATTCTTTGTATAGCAGTGGGTTGCTCCCTTTTTCTTACTATATGATTAACACTCCTCTTTTCTACTTATATGCTCCATACCTCATTCTGTTGCTCTTTAGGTCACCCACAATTTTGATTTGTTGAAGGTTATAGTGTTTTATGACCTGCTGCCATATAGCATTAGTTAGCAAATATTGGTACTAAAAATGTTTTTTTTTTCCTGTCAGCCACTCAGAATTGTTTGATAATGATGTGTAGTTGCCCAAATGCAATCCAGCAAGGTCACTTTTTAAATTTTTTCCCCACCATGAGGCAATTGGAGTTAAGTGACTTGCCCAGGGTCACACAGTTAGGAAGTGTTTAGTGTCTGAATCCAGATTTGAACTCAGGTCCTCCTAACTTCAGGATTGGTGCTCTATCCACTGCACCAATTGCTTCTCCCTTCATATCCTTTTTAACTCAGCTAAGAAATATTAAGTGTCTGAGACCAGATTTGAACTCTGATTCTCTATCCACTGCACCATCTAGCTGCCACTAAGATTTATAAAGTATTCTGTGTTTTGCAGGGTGCTTAGGCATAATTCAACTAGTACATTGTCATCCTCAAATAGGAGGATCTGAAAGATATTTATCTAAAGGGAATCTCTTCCTTTTGGACTCTAAACAGGACATATATGTTATTAGATGATAAAGATTATAGATTTACTGCTGGAAGAATTTTAGAAATCATTAGGTTCTTCTCCCTCTCTCTCCCCTTTTACACTGTATAGATTGGGAAACTTAAGAAGCAGAATAATTAGCTGAGTAAATGTAGGTAGCTATGTAAATAGAGTTGGATTTGAACCCAGATCCAAACTTACCATTTTTTCCATTGTGCATTATCTCTCCCTGCTTTGTACCTCTCTTGTTGATAATCAGGACATCTTGATCTATGACTCTTATCTAGTGAGTAATTTTGACATGTTTGGGAGTCATCTTATTAAGGTTTTTTAAAAGTCATACATTGAGTCAAATGCCTTTAGAAAACAGTTGGCAAACAATAAATTGCACTTTTTAGGCATTTGTGTGACTGAAAACTTGACCTGTAATCGATAATAATTTGCCACTCTTAATTTTTTTGGAGGGAGAAAAGTAGGGGAAAAACTTGTAGTTTCATTTGTTTAGGGAATCCTCTCCATAAGGAAATTCCCTTTACTTAGACACTTTTTCGTCTTAAGAGAATTGTCTGAGGTCACTGATAGGTCAGGAGTCATAAACCAGTATGTATCCGGATATGCATCTGGATCATTTCTTGAATCCAGGTCTTTTTTCTTCATCTAAGTCTAGTTCTTAATCCACTATGCCTTATTTTTTTTCTCACATGCCATCCATACAATTAAAATTCTTTTTTGATGTGCATATAAATCATTCTACTATTTTTAAAAAACAGATATGAAAGTTAATTGTTTCTGATGCCTTTGTGATCACTTTTTTGGATAAGAATTCTCTCTGATTTTTTTTTAATCTTGTGTTATTTTCTTTTTTTAGAGAGAGCTTAAAATTAATGGCACAAATGCTTCCAAATTATTATCATCTTTAACATAGATTTCTCTGTAACATGATTTAGTCCAGCTGATTTTTTAAAGTACTGCTTCTCATATAGTAGCACATTGAGATATTGGTATTAAATCATGGAGTTGTTTTTACGAGAAAGTTAAGCTTAGTTTTGAGCATGTTGACCTCCAGCTATTTATTGTTTATCCAAGTATAGTCTATATTTCATTCATTTGAGGATATGAAACTGGAGGTCAGTTATAGGTCTGAATGATTGTAAAAGATCATATAGACAAAAAAAGAAAGAAGGATGGAGGGCAGAACTTTGTGGTGCAGTCATCTTATATAGGTGAGGAAAGGATAAAGAAGTTAATTGAAGAGAGAGCTTTTTGGTGAATTTGACTCTTTATCTTCTTTCTCCAGATCCCGAAGTCTTAAAAAATGTTTAAAAAATTTAGTAATGAGTATCCAGAATTGAGGATTAATAGGATTAATTTGGGAAGAACAAAGAAAGAGAGAAAATGTGTGTGTGTGTGTGTGTGTATTTGAATGGGGGGGAGGGAGAATTCTAAGGTGAATTCATTACTAGTGAATCATTAAAAGTGTTCCACCATGTTTAACATATTGTGTTACTTGCCATCTCCTGGAGGAAGTGGGCAAAAGAGAAGGGGAATTGGAACACAAGGTTTTGAAAGGGTCAATGTTGAAAAATTATCCTCGCATTTGTTTTGAAAATAAAAAGCTTCAATTAAAAAAAAAAGTGTTATGCCATGGAAAGACAAATTAAAATATACTTTGGGGAAAGACAGTGAAAGATTTACTGTCAGTGTCTCTCCTCAGTGCCTGAATCATATCTGGCTGCTTCTCTTCATTCCACCTACTTAAACTCTACTTTCTGTCTCAAGGTGCTTTGGAGTCATTCTTCAATCTTGACTTGTCCTAATCACTCTATACTGTTCTAAAATATTCTTTTCCTTTCCCACTGTTTTCCACTGCCGCCTTGCTATTCTGTGATGGTTAGTTCTAAACTCAGTAGACAGAAAAGCTTCAAAATTACAAATAAAATTTTTAAGCACAAAAGAGGATCATGAAGCACTTAAAAATGTATAAGACAACAAAAAAGCTAGAATCACAAACAACTTAAATATTTAAAAGAAAAGCAAGTGTACATACAAATTCACAGTTTCATGAATAATCCTCTTCTGTTTTACTGTATCCATAGAAATGCCTATTTTATTTTGTGTTCAGAATAAAAAAAAACTTATTATAAAGTAGTCTTTTTTCTGAGGTATTATCTAGCTAGTACAAGGGAATGTGTTCATCAATTTGTATGTATCTATAAAGCATCCATAGTTTTATCTAGTACAGGTGAAATATTCATTAATCTGTGTGCATGTGTAAAGCATACATGTTTTGGTCCTTTCATGAAAACAACAGAAAGTAGAACCCCCTTTTCTCCTCTATTACTAGTGGTCATGGAAGGATTCTTTGAGTCAGAAAATTTTGAAATGTATACAATTGAGGAATTTCTTTTCATATCATATCCTTCAAGAGCAATTGATTATGCAGGCTTTATTGTTTGTTATTCACTTGTTTTCACTTGTGTTAGAGTATTCATGACCATATTTGAGGTTTTCTTGGCAAAGATACTAGAGTGGTTTGCCATTTCTTTTTTCCAGCTCATTATCAGATCAGGAAACTGAAACAAACAGGGTACCCAAAGATACACAGCTAAGTAATTTCATGAAGCTGGATTTGAGCTCAGGAAGAGGAGTCTTCCACACTCTAGATTTGAACTTGATCCACTGTGCTATCTATCGGTCCCCAAAGCTTTACTGTACATAAAAGTATATCATGTCATGCTCCGGGAGTTATACATGGTTAGAGTAATTTTCCTGAGGTCGATAGGTAGGAACAGAATTCTAGTTTCAAAGTAGGTTCTCTAAAGCCAGTGTTTCTTCTACTGTGCAGAAAGAGCACTGAGTTGGATGGGAAGGTAGGGTGGAAATTAGAGTAAGGGAGTATCCTAGTATCCAGAGTTAACTTCCATGTGCATTAAATATGTCAGGAAGTGCATAATGGGAGTCTAGGACCAAAATTATGCTATGTACAGTAATGAGGATGTCTTCCTCACTAGGGTTACTATTTGACCTGGGTAATAGACCTTTGCTTCTGCCTAGGAGAAAGGAAAGTCCTTCTGCTGGGTCCTTTGCTGATTGGTGAGGAATATGGTAATGAGGCTAAGAATGAGCTCCTTTCATGAAACTTATTGCTATTCATGAAACTTAAGTGCTTATTGTTTGGATCCAGGTACAAGACAGCAGGTCACACTTTTGTATGACAAACTAGATGTCCTTGAAGGATAGCTTAGTGGAATAAAGATTCAGACTCAATTTCTTTTCTTTCCTATACGTTCTCCAAAATTATATCATATCACTCAAATTAGCTACATTCTTAAGGTGATTACATTATTGCCAAGGATAGATGGCTTGAGGTTTTTTGAAAAATATTGGAGGTCCCCACTATTAGTGCAATTTCTATTACATCGTTTCCAAGGGCTACATTACATCAATATCCAATTCTTTGTCACCTCATTTAGGGTTTTCTTGGCAAAGATAGTAAAGTACTTCACTTCCTTCTTTAGCTCATTTTATAGAAGAGGAAACTGAGGCAAACAGGGTTAGGTGATTTGCTCAAGATCATATTGCAAGTATGTGTGTAAGGCTGGATTTGAACTTGGGTCTTCCTGTTTCCAGGCAGCCCCGATGTCCTTCTTTTATTTGTTTATATCCTCTTAAAGTTATATCTCAAAAATCTTGTTTTAAAAACTACTAGAAGTTCTGTTATTATATTGTTTAGCATTTTCTGTTCATATAACTCGCTATCAAAAGGAGCTTTGGGGTAAATCTTTTTGTACTATGAATATTCACTTTCTAATACTGGTGCTTTGAATACCAATTTTTGTAATTTTTTTTAAGTCATTGTGCATCTGTATTTTTTTTCTCCTAAAGTCCATACAACCAAAACCAAAAGCTTTTAAATAATTTCCTCTTCCTCCTGGTAACACTTACATGAACTTAAGCTAAGTGAAGTGACTAGAACCAAGAGAAGAACATTGTATATACAGCTATAAGAGATTATGTGATGATCAATTGTGATGGATTTGGGTCTTTTCAACAATGAGGGTGATTCAGGTCAATTCTAGTAGACTTGTAATGGAGAGAGAGCTATCTGCATCCAGAAAGAGGATTATGGGCATTGAATGTGGATCACAACATAGTATTTTCACTTTTGTTATTATTGTTATTTGCTTGCTTGTTTTTTTTATTTCTCATTTTTTTTCCCCCTTTTTGATCTGATTTTTCTTGTGCAGCATAATAAATGTAGAAATATGTAGAGGGCTGGAACTTTGGAAAAGTATACTTGAAACAAGGATACTTACAAAAAGGTGTTAACTCAGTGGAATTGATGAGATGATATTTCTCTATTTTACATATACTTAGTACTTAGCATGGTGATGTAATGGATCTCTAGTTCACACATAATCAGTATGCTGTAATGATGTAATTATAATAGGGTATTTAAGGGCTGAGAAGGACTGGAAAAGAGACATTCCATTTTTGACCATCTTCCTGGTGGCTCTGCTGCCTCCTGCACTCCTCCACTAAGATAAAGACTGGGCCAAAATAAGACTTTAGACTCTATACCTGACCATTCTCCTGGTGTCTATCTTGCTGAGACCAAAGCCCATCTGAAGGACCTCCAGTAAGCTAGCCTGGACATTACATTTTAGTGCCCAGCGTGGGGTACAAAAAGAAGCAGCAGCGTCCAAGAACTGTTTGTGAGTAGGATCCTCCATAGTTCCTTTGGTAACCCACATGGAAGGAAAGGGAGAAGAGACCCGCTAAGACTTTTTTAGTTGGGGTAATTAAATGGGCCAACACATCAAAGGGCCAAGCCAGGAGACTGATGAGAGACTTAAATGCCTATTCTGACCATAGTCCTCTTTTCCATTTGAAAGTTTGCCTCCATGACATCTCACAAGATCAACACCTTCTATAGTATTTCACCCTACAACCATCTAGAGGTGATAGTGCTGCTTGCATTCCTCAGTGTGCGGACTCAGATAACAGCAAATGCACAAAATTACTGACCATGCTATGGGGGGAAAATATCCACAAAATAAAAAATGTAAAATTGTTAAGGACCGTGCCTAGGTGAAGAGGCAGGTCAATTCTCCGAGAGCCTCCACAGCTGTGAATCATAACATCTGAAAGAGTTGCAAAGCAGCCTTTACTGACACAGGTGTTGCTTTTGGACTGGGAATAAAATAAATTGGAGGCAGAGGGAAGAGGAGAGAGGTCAGACAACAGAATAACCTCTCAGTGGAGAAGTCAGAGAACAGCAACTGCCTCTCAGTCTCCTTGAATCATCCTCTCAAATGAAGAAATCCATTCTACAGGTCTGAGTTAAACCTTCAGCAGCTACCGGCAGGTGGCTATCGCAACAGAAATATGTTTAGAAGACTTGCACATGTTTAACCTATGTTGGATTACTTGCTGTCTAGGGGAGGAGTAGATGAGGAGAGAAGGAGAAAAATTTGGAACACAAAAGTTTTGTAAGGATTGATTTGTTGAAAACTCTGCATGTATTTTGAAAAATAAAAAGCTATTATAAAAGTAATTTTCTCTTTCTCCCATTTATTATTTTTTTCTTTATTTCTTGAATAGATTTTTTTTTTACTTTTATAGTTAAAATAAGATTTAGAATAGATAACGGGAGATAGATAGATGTGTGTGTGAGTGTGCGCACGTGTGCACACGTGTATCTCTGATATATACCTGCTGTGTGACCAGTGGCAAGTGATTAGTACCTCATGCAGCTTTCTTTTTCTGTTTTGACTCTCTGGTTTAGGTATCAAGCCCATATTTGTATCACAGAAGGAATTTAGTAGGACTCTTACTATCTTTTTTTTTTTTTTTTCAACCACTTTATGTACTATTAGAATTAATTTTTCTTTAAAAGTTTGGTAGAGTTCACTTGTAAATATATCTCACCTTGTTTTTAATTTCCCCCTTAGGGATCTCATTTATAATTTGTTCTTTTTCCTATTCTGTTAATTTGGGCAGTTTATATTCTTGTGAATACTCTTTCATTTCATTTAGGTTGATATTTTTATTGGCATATAGTTTGACAAAATAGCACCTAATAATTGCTTTTGTTTCCTCATTGTGAATTTGTGATACTGATTTTCATTTTTTTTTTTCATTTGTGATACTGATAATTTGGTTCCCTTAATTTTTTAGAATCAAATTAAAGAGTGGTTTATCCTTTTTATTTTTTTTTTAAATATAAAACCAGCTCCTAATTATGTACTTTTTAAAATTTTCAATTTTGCTAATCTCCCTTTGATACTCAGAATTTCTATTTTGGTGTTTAATTGGGAGATTTATTTTGTTGAATTTTTCTCTACCAATTTTTTAGGGTTTGTTTTTTTTTTGTTTTTTTTTTTGGAAGTTGTTTGCACGATTTGTTGATCTGCTTTTTCTCTGTTTTATTGATAGAAGAATTTAAAGATATAAAATTTTCCCTAATTGCTTTGATTGTACCCCACAAATTTTGGCATGTTATTTTGTCATTATTTAAATGAAAATACTATTTCTATGATTTTTTCTTTGAACATTCTTTAGGATTAAGTTATTTAGTTTCCATTTAATTTTTAATCCATGCTTCAAAAGCCCTTTTTTAATGAATTTTTATTGCATTATAGTTAGAAAAAGATGCATTTAAATATTTATATTTTTCTGTATTTATGAAGTTTTTATGCTTTAGTGTACCAAGATTTGTTACCGTAATTACATTGTGTTCAGTTCTTTTTTTTTTTTTTTCCTCTTTTTTTCATTGTTTTAGTCATTAGGTTGTTCTGGTTCTACTTCACTGTGCATCAGTTTATGTTTTCATATTTATAATTTCTTATGACATAATTTCTTTTTCCATTTTTTTTATGAGCTAGATTTTGTTTATTCATTACATAGTCAATTAACATAGACCTCATTTTTAGTTCTTTACTATAAAAAGTGCTGCTGCGAATATTTTATGGGCATCTAGGTGGGTGGTGCAGTAGATAAAATGTGACTTGTGGAATCTAAAAGACTCATCTTCATAATACCATTCATTCAGACACTAGCTTTAAGACCTTAGACAAGTCTCTTAACCTTTAGTTTCCTATTTGTAAAGTGAGCTGGAAAAAGAAATAACAGACCACTTCAGAAAAACCAAGTCAAGAAAACTTTAAAGAGAGCCACAGAGACTCAAACACAACTGAAAATGACTTAAAATTATAAATATTTTTGTGTATATAAGGCTTTCTTCCTATCTTTGATTTCCTTGAAATATTTACCTAGCATTGGGATCTCTGAGTCAAAAGATATGGAAATTGATTTCCAGAATTGTTGGAACAATTTATAGTTGCACCTACTGTGTACTGGAATATATATATGTCTTTCTACCCCTAACCCTACTCCCAACATTGACTGTTTCCATTTTTTGGTCATCAGAAATAAAGATCTTATTTTTTCTCTACTTTTCCTCCTTGTGACTATAATAAAAATTAAGTAGTTTTGTGTGTGTGTGTGTTTCTTTTTAGTAATTTCTTAATGGGAAGAAGTTGATTTAAGTAGAAGTAAGATTTTGAACAATTTTTTTAAGTATAGTAAAAATAAATTTTATGCTTTTTACAGAACATTGAAGATGAGTCCCACCCGATGGGACTTTCCTGTGGAATTATGTTGCCGACCTATGGCCTTTGTTACCCTTACTGGCCTTGATGTAGTTTATAATGCTGTTCATCGTGCTGTTTGGGATGCTTTTTGTGCCAATCGAAGAGCTGATCGAGTACCAATTTCTTTCAAAGTGCTCCCAGGTGACCATGAATATCCGAAATGCAGAACCAAGGTAACAGTCTCTGTGTGTGTATGTGTGTGTATATCCCTATCTATGTGTGCAAGCATGCATGTGTGGCATTACCTATACTGACAGGTTCATAGATGTCTGACAGACAGATATAGCTGTCTGAACTTTTTCAAAACTTTATTCACATTGGAGTATTCACTCATATATCCTTGAGAGTTAAAATGAATTAATAGTTTAACACACTAGAAAGCAGTGGTATGAATTTATTAAGGGCATTTTTCCATGAATTGTTGTTTTATCCTTGATTTTACTAACTAAAATGAAACATTTTGACATAAACCTAAAGACAAGGAAGTACCAGTGACTGTTACAATTCCCATCATCTCCACAATGCATCATTACAGTTCCTAAAGTTTTTTATTCTTCTGGCTCCAGCTCATTGTATTAATATAAAATTTTGTTGTTTGTAGCCATTAAAAAATTATAGCTTTGAAACATGACATGTACCCTAAAGATCAACCCTGAATACAAGACTTCATTCTTAATGCAATGAGTACAGAAGCTCAGTGACTTCGTGGCAGAGTGGAAAGAAATCTAGACTCAGAAAACCTGGATTCTTATCCCAATTGGATCACTTACGGTGTGACTTGAACCAAGTTATTTTGTCTTTCAGAGTCTTGCTGTCTTTAAATGTAAAATGAAAAGTTTGGAATAGATGATTTCTAAGATCAATTCTTAAAAGAATCTGTGATTCTACAAATAATCCAGGAAACATCAGGATTTCTCTGAAATTTTACAGTGTGACAGCCATTAGCTACTAATTTTCCTTTCTGTTGTTAATGTTGGGTGACAGCTAAGTCAATATCCGGACTTCCAAAGGATGCTTTGCTTTATGTTCTCAGAGGGTCTGGCCCCAAGTATTATTTTTTTCAAGGACTTGGAGACAGCTTATGACAACTGTTTTCTTCCACAAGAAGAATTTTTCAACATTGACCCTGCAAAAGCCTTCTATTCCAAATTATCCTCTCTTCCCCATCCCCTCCCCTAGATGGCAGGTAGTCAAATACATGTTAAATATATTAGAATATAGGTTAAATCCAATGTATATATATACCTATTTATCTTGCTGCACACAAAAAAAATCATCAAGAAAGAAGAAAAAAAAATGAGAAAGAAAACAATGCAGGCAAACAACAGCAGAGTGACAATGCTATGTTGTGGTCCACATTGAGTTCCCACGGTCCTCTCTCTGAGTGTAAATGGCTCTCTTCATCACTGAACAAGTGGAACTGGTTTGAATCATGCCATTGTTGAAGAGAGCCACATCCATCAGAATTAATCATCTTATAGTCTTCTTGTTGCTATATATACCTGGTTTGGCTTATTTCACTTAGCAACAATTCATGTAAGTCTCTCCAGGCTTCTCTGAAATCATCCTGCTGTTTGTTTCTTACAGAGCAATAATATTCCATAATATTCAATATTCATAATTTATTCAGCCATTCTCCAATTGACTGGCATCCATTCAGTTTCCAGTTCCTTGCCACTACAAAAAAGGCTGCCACAAACATTTTTGCACATATGGGTTCCTTTCCTTCCTTTAAGATCTCTTTGGGATATAATCCAAGTAGAAACACTGCTGGATCAAAAAGTATGCATAATTTGATAACTTTTTGAGCATAGTTCTAAATTGTTCTCCAGAATGGTTGGATCCGTTCACAACTCCACCAACAATGTATCAGTGTCCCAGTTTTCCCACATCCTCTCCAACACAGAATTGTATTATTAAGAGTTGGGTGGGGATTGTATATTGCCATACGCCTGCAATTTAGTTGTTGCTTAGGGTTTTCAACTGAATTCCTGAAGAAGATGTTTGCAATTCTGATTGAAATCTAGTAAATTTTCTTTTCGTTAGGTTGAAATCGGTCTTGGCATTAAACTGGCTGCTATTCTGCCTCCATATTAAAGCACTGTTTTCTGTTTTGCTTAACCCTTAGATGTTGTAAAGACAATCAATTTATTTCTTATTACAAAGGAAATTATAGGGTATTCCAAAAATCTTAGTACAGTTTTTAATCTCGAATAGTTTAATTTGCACCAATACTTTTGGGAAACGCAATATATCTTCTTTTACTAAAGTCTGCTTTTAAACTCACTTCCAATGGAGCCAATAAATATCAAAATATAGATTTCTAAGGAATGGAAGGTCCTTGAAATAGTCTTCTACCCAGGAGTCTTTATTTCTTTCTCTCAAATCAAGTAACAGCTTTATAAGTTTACCTCTTAACTTGTATTAATATTTGCAGAGGACATCCTATGAGTGGTACATTCCAAAAGGGATCTTAAAGACTGGTTGGATGAACAAACATCTGAATCTGGTTCCTGCACTTGTGGTTGTGTTCTATGAATTGGACTGGGATGAACCTCAGTGGAAAGAAAAGCAGTCTGAATGTGCTACTAGAGTGGAAATAGTAAGGTATGGCATTTTTAGTTTGCATATTTTAGGAGCTTGTAAATATCCTATAACTGTAAAGTAAGTACTAGTTATTTAGAACCCTTAATGCCAAACACTAATCCCTGTGGGGAGGGTTAAATTCCAAAGAAAGAGGTGTTTCACCACT
Source organism: Sarcophilus harrisii (assembly GCF_902635505.1). Lineage (NCBI taxonomy): Eukaryota > Metazoa > Chordata > Mammalia > Dasyuromorphia > Dasyuridae > Sarcophilus > Sarcophilus harrisii. The sequence goes on from NC_045431.1 coordinate 116,629,175, forward strand.
GGAAGTAATAAATATTTTCACACAGTAGAAGATGTAAAAAAAATCTAGAGATAACATTATTTGAAATTTTAGTTGGTTTGAACAATGAACTTTGAGACATCACAGTAGATTTTTTGGCATAGAGAATTGAAATTTTTTATATCTTTATGAGTTATCTTTAATTGCTAACTATTGATATTGCTGGTAAGAATGAAAATTATCAGAACTCATATCTTTGTTTTGGTTTAATGAGAGGATCTTCCCTGATCTTTTTTTAATCAGTTGAATGTTAAAGTTTATGATATTTTAACTAAAAAGTAAAGCATTAAACATTAAACTAAAATATTTCCCCCTAAAATATTCTTTTTCATAATGCAGGCAAAGTTTACAAGGCAGAAATACAAAAGTTGCTGTGGTACTCATTCAAAAGAAAACCCCTTTACCTCCAGGTATGAAAAGATTAATCAATATATAGATAATTCTTTTCATTTGACTTTCATAATCCTTTTTTTACTCTCCCAGAAATTTTTGTTATAATTTTTTTGGTTGGTGTCTAAATGCGATTTGTAACATGAACTTACGGAACAATTGTTTCTTTTATGTTTTAAAAATGGTACATTATAGACTCTTAAGAGTTGGAAGGAATTGATTTTAATCCAAACAGGATTCCCCTTTCCAAGATCCTTTTAAAATGATTATTGAAAACCTCCAAGAAGGGAGGAAGCCAAGTCACAATCTCCAGAAGCAATTCATTACACTTTTCAACAGTTCTAATGGTTAGGAACTTCTTAAATCAAGGTTAAGCCTATATCTTTGCAACTTCTACCTGTTGCTCTGCTTTCTCTCTCTTTTTTTATTATTTTATTATTCATTGGCACACATTTGATATGAACAGATAATTTTCAGATTAAAAAATGAAAGCCATCTAGAAAAATTTGTATTTCTCTAATCAATAGATCTATATTGATTAGAGAAATACAAATGAAAACAACTCTGAAAAACTACTTCATGCCTCTCAAATTGGCTAAGATAACAAGAAAAGATAATGATAAATGTTGGAGGGGATATAGGAAAACCTAGAACATTGATGCATTGGTGGTAGAGGTGTGAAACTAATATGGCTATCCTGGAAAACAATTTGAAATTATGCCCAAAAGGCTATAAAACTGCATACATTTGACCCAGCAGTGTTATTACTGGGTCTGTATCCCAAAAAGATCATAAAAAAAGGAAATGTTAGTGCAAAAATGTTTGTAGTAATGTAGTTTTTGTAGTGGCAAGAAATTGGAAATTGAGTGGATGCTCATCCATTGGGGAATGGGTGAATAAGTTATGGTAAATAAATGTAATGGAATATTTTTATTCTTTACAAAAGATAAACAAGCTTATTTTAGAAAAGTCTGGAAAGACTTGGATGAACTGATTCTGGGTAAAGTGAGTAGAACCAGGAGAACATTGTGCACACTAATAGCAAGATTATATGATCAACTCTGGTGGACTTAGTTCTTAGCGGATCCAAGTGATTTCATTAGTGATCCAAGATATTTCTAGTAGACTTGGTATGGAAAATGCCATATGCATCCAGAGAGAGAACTATGGAGACTGAATGAGGTTTAAAGCATAGGATTTTCACCTTTTTTTTTGTTTGTTTGTTTTTTTCTTGTGGTTTTTCCCTTTTGTTCTTTTTCTTCTTTTACAACATGACTAATATGGGAATATGTTTAAAACAATTGTACATGGCTAACCTATATCAGATTGCTTGCTGTTTTGGGAATTGGAGAGGGAAGTGAAGGAGGGTGAAAAAAATTTAGGACTCAGAATCTTACAAATATGAATGTTAGAAACTATCTTTACATATAATTAGAAAAATATAATACAATTAAACTTAAAAATAAATCAATAAATACTACGCTTTCATTTTATACTTATGAAGTTGAAACATGTTTTAGTCCAGATCAGTAATTAAAATACTACATAACAGAGGGCGAGAAACAAATCTCTGATGTACACAATTCAGACCTTTCTCTCAGATGACATTGTCTTTCTAGGTTCAGTCTTTCAATTAGTTATAAATTTGTCTTGACTACTGTTATCTAAAACATATCTTTCCATCTTGTTGGCATAAGAGGTTTGTTTATTTACTTTGCTGAAACTTAGGTGGTACTACATCTACACTGTTCTTTAGCTAGGCATACCATTGAGGGAGTGCAGATCTTCAAGTCAGGAAGACTTGAGTTCGAATTCTACTTCATACTTTCCCTAATTGGATAACTCTGGGCAAGTTCTTTCTTCCCTGAACTCTTTTTCTTTAGTGAAAAGTGAATTTTCTAATCACAAACTCTGTGACTGACTGCATAATCACATGCTCTCAAGGTTCCTAGTCCTATTTTAGCAACAATTTCTCTTTGTAGGTTTAGAATCAAATTGATAACAGACGTTTTCTTTAATGATGAAATTATCAATAATGCAAAAGTTGTGTTAAGCAAACAGAGAGACTTCTTAGAAATGTTTGAATAAACAAAGCCCATCATTACTATATGATACCTCTGTCAGGATTCCTGAACTCTGTGTTTAATTCTTTGTCCTTTAATATCTTACCTTATGTCCAGAATAGTTACTGTTGACCAAGATAGTTATCTTTTGATTATAATTGTGGCTTTCAGGGAGAGTTATTTTGTGGTCTTATTCTCTTTTTTCTCTCTTGTTCTCTTTGTGGTGGGCATGTAATAGGAGAAGACGTGATTGCTTCAGAAAGGGCAGCTGCTTTGTGTAATGCCTGTGAACTTTCAGGAAAATCTCTGTTTGTCCTGCCACATACTGATCATCTTGTGGGTTATATTATAAGGTAGGTGGTAAAATAAAAAAAAGAGCTGTGTGTTCTTGTAGAAAAATGATATGCAAAGTAGTTAATAATTTTACATTTTTGATAGCTTATTCTATTATTAAAATGTAAATCGAGTCAAATGATAATTTCTCCTACAGTATTATCTCATATTTTTATATTATTTTAGAACATATTTTTAATAGTCCAATTCTGTGAGGTAAGTAGTACACTTATGGTCTCCTTTTATAGACTTTGGAAGCTGCAGCTCAGAAAGATCAAGTAGCTTGACTGGGTTCTGAGGGATCAGAAATGTTTGATCTAGCAGGTGCCCAGGTATCTGGAACTTTATTTAGATCAGCCCTTTCTTACCTGTGCCATATAGCCTTTCCCACTAACTACCCTCCTTAATAGGCTATTCTTTGCTCTGCTAAATTAACTTTTCAAGTCTAAGTTTTGAACAACTTAGTATTTTGTTTCTCTCTGTCTCTCTCCCTTCTCTCTGTCTGTCTTCTGCCTCTTCTCCCTTCCTTTGTCTCTGAACCCCACTAAACTTAACTTTGTACTCTTTTGATTTAAATTTTTTTCTTGAATACCTGTTCCTAGTGTACTTAGTTAGATATTGTGAGGGATCCAAGGGAAATAACATCAATTTCTTCTCTCAAGCAGCTTCAAGTTATTGGGGAGAGAAAATTAATGAGGGTAAATAGATAAAAAACAATAAAAGACAGTCAGTTAAGTGACTTAATGAGTAATGAAGATGTATTTTATTTAAATGCTGAAGAGTGATCACTGTGTGCTGGAAAAAGTTTCTCAACATCATAGAACCCAAGCATGTGCTTAAATGATTTTTTTGAATTTAAGCAATATCTAAAATAACTACAACTTGAAACACCTACCTTAAAATTGGTAGGTTTGGTTATAATAAGTTTAGAAAAAATCGTAGAAAGGCAAAGCTGGAAAGAGCTTTATAAAGTTGATTCTCTTTCCTCATTCACAGTTTCTTTGTTTTAAAATCAGGAGAGGGAAGCAGCTAGGTGGTGCTAGGGTAGAGCACCAACTCTGAAGTCAGGAGGACCTGAGTTTAAATTTAGTCTCAGACACTTAATACTTCCTGGCTATGTGACCCCCCTGAGCAAGTCACTTAATTCCAATTGCCTCAGCAAACAAACCAAAAAAAAAAAAAAAATCAGGAGAGGAAGTCTGAAGATGAACCACTTTTTCTATTATGCTATAAGATTTTCAAATAATAAAAGCCAAGGAAAATCTGTATACTTAAAAAACTAATTTGAACAAAGTTAATATAAGTCAAAATAATAACTGATATTTGAACTTAAATGTTATTGTAAAAATAATTAGTTAACTAACAGAGAATGGGTTTGTCCTTTTTGTATGTTTTTAGCTCTGTATTAAGATTTGCTTGCTCTTGGACAAGTTCCATTGGCAAAATAAAAAATATGCTTAGGATACTACATGTGGAGTGATAGTTTCATTTAGGGCATATCACATTTTCTCATGTCTGTATTTTTATGTCTTTTGGAGTTTAATTTTGATTATAGCATAGAGAAGTGGTGTTAAACTCAAATAGAAACAGATGCCTGCAGGTTACATATTGACCTACAAAACCACAAATGGACATAATGTTATTTTTTTTTTATTATTAAATATTTCTCAATCTGGGCCTGCTATAAGTTTGAAACCTCTAGAATAGAGAATTTAATATCCTTTTCTAATTTCAGTTTAAATGTTCAAATTATGTAGTTTGATTTTTGATGCCTACTCTAGTTCTCTGAAGAACTAGGAAAGTGCTATATGTATTTTTGTGAGGGATTGAAGGGAAGAAGGTATCCAGGATAGGAAGAGAAATTAGAATATTTTATTTCCTTCTCCTCCCCACCATCCTCTTTCTTAACTTTTTTATATGTCTTAGACTCCTTTCATAGTCTTAAGTCCATGACCCTTTCTCAGAATGTTTTTTAACGTACAAAATAAAATATAAGGGATTACAGGGAAAACTTAACTTATGTTGAAATGTAATTTTCAAAAAAGTACATATTTTAAAAAAGAAATTCGTGGATTCCAAGTTAAGAATCTGTAGAAAATAAGCAGGGAAAATAATGAAAGTAGCAAGATCCCTATGCTGCTATTGTTTCTGCTTTTCTTACTTTTCTTCCTCCTTTGGCTAATGTTTTAGTTACTATAATAATTTTCTTTTTGCTTAGTCCAGGATGCTTTCCTTGGCTATTCATAGTTTCTTACATTTTTGCTTAAACTAGAGCCTCTGATGCTCAGTCTGAAGTCCTCTAAAAATAATGCAACTATGGTTTGGGTTATGATGTTATGATGGCATAATAATAGCCTAAATTGTGAACTATATTTTTACTTTGTTCTTTAAAAATTATATTATTAAATTATGGAAAATGATATACCCTGATATTAAAGTCAGGCTTCATAAATAAAATGCTTTTGAAAGTATTATTAGTGGGACAGCTAGGTGATGCAGTGGATAGAGCACCAGCCCTGAAGTCAGGAGGACCTGAGTTCAAATGTGATCTCAGACCAGATTTAACATTTCCTACCTGTGTGACCCTGGGCAAGTCACTTAACCCCAATTGCCTCAGCAAAATAAATAAATATAAATATATATATATATTATTATTATTATTATTATTATTAGTTTGCGATGATTTCAATATTAAAACATTTCTTTTGCAGATTAGAAAATGCTTTTTATGAACATGCACAAACTTACTACTATACTGAGATTCGAAGGGTAAAATCTCATAAAGAATTTTTGAACAAAACAACGCACCAGGTACGTATCCCTTTTTTTTCTAATAGTAAAATATTTTAGTCATTTTAGAGTAAAATTTTCAATTTTATTTTTATGAAGAGATTATTTTAAAATGTACTTTAAAAATCTTGACTTTTTAATGGTTTAAAATAGTTTATTTTCAAATGCAGCCAAAAGGTTAATTAAAAATCTGTAGTTCTATGAGCCTTAAATTAAGTACTTAGAGGTAGAATGTAAATTTTTCTCAGCTCTGTTTTGGTTTGCTCTATTAGCCCTTCCTTATACTTCTGTGTTGTATATTTTAAGTTCACTTTAAGATATATAGTAATTTTCTACTTGTAGTATTGTATGTAGTGGCAATAATTCATTTGTATATTTCTCAGCTTTTATTTGTCAGACATCAATTCAAAATCGCTTTCTTCAGTGAACTTAAACAAGATACACAGAATGCTCTGAAGTAAGTCTGTGGCTTTTCCTGTTTTCTTTTTTCTTAGCAAATAGAAATATTCCATGTGCCTACCAGATTGTATTTTTAAAATGTATAATCTATTTATGCTTAACATTTTCTGAGTTTGTCCTAAAGAGATATTTTCTTTTTTTGAACGTTTTAATATCTTATTTCTTCTAACTTGGAATAAATTCGTAGTAGTTTGTTTATTTAATCTGAATGATTTTTTTGCATTTTAATTTATATTTATAAATATTTAAATTTTTTTTCAAGTTCAAAGCACTTTTTAGTGTGTAATTCTGAAATTTACTTGGCTTTTTTTCCCCCTTCATGTTTCTTAATAGCATTTTTATTTGAACTGTGAATAAAACTGATTTTTGAACTAAATAAGTATACAGTTAATTGACTAGTATGGTTTTAAAACTACATCACCAGGTGAACTTTGTTTTGGAGGACTCTTAAGTTTTCTTAGATGATTCTTTAGAATTTCCATGAGATTTCCTATTTCATGGACAGAAATGGTAATAGGGGAGCATTCTTACACTTTTAGATTACATAATCTTCGCAAAGCAACTTTATAGTGTATCATTCAGCCTTTAGTCTCTTTATATGGTTTAATATTAAAAATGGAGAGGGGAAATTGTTTGTTGATACAGTTTCAACAGCAGTAAATGCTGGCAATTCACATTTAGCTTCCTGTGTATTTCTGTAGCTTTTAAAAGAGTTTTTGAACAGCAGGGTATAAACCTTGCTGAAAGTAAGTAACAAAGTACTCAACCACAAAGAATTTAATTTGATACAGTTCTCATCTTTTCACCTGCACTTGCCATGCCTTTGAAAATAAAGAACTTAACAGAGTTGACAATGGCATCTTGCAGGGAATCAATAATGCAAAATGCAAGAATATTTTTTACAACAGTGAAAGGGAGGAGACGGCCAGAGATGAGTATTGAAGAATAGAAAAATAAAGGAGCTAAATGGGAACTTCCTTATTGGATTATTGACAAAACAGAACTGTTTATTTCAATTTTTTTTTTTGGTATAGATCTGTGATTTTGTCAGTATGGAGTACTCCTGATGGGAAGTAATCCTTTACCAATGCAAACTAGTACCTTTTCTACAATTGAGAGTTTTAGGAAATTACCTTGGGACAAGACAATTTAAGTGACTTTTTCAGGGTCACACAGCCAAAGTATCAAACTGGAAACTACGACTTCCTTATTCAGAGGCAGGCTTTTGTTATACTGCCTCCCAAATTCAAAATATGGTGAGAGTTCTTTGAATCTTAACATAAAAGACTGTTACAAAGTAATTAATTCATAGATTTGGAGTGACTGTTTTCTTCCAAAACCTTTGTCACAAAAGGGATTTTGTAAAAAGAAAAAAATCAAAACCCTTCCTTAAATCTTTGTTTCTTTCTTCAAGGATCCTAGGAATAAATTATTTTGGATAGGGAAATGAATAAGAAAAAATTAATTTATTTCTATGAAAAAGACCTTCTGAGATTTTTTAAAATTATATTTTTGTTACAGTAACTTTGAGCCATAAGAGGTAGATAGCCAATATGCCAGGCCTCAACAGCACAATTTTTTATTGGTACTTCTACTAATATTCATTGTTTTTTCCCTTTTTGTTTGCCTCCTCCCTTTTTTCTTTTGTACATACACTTTGTGTCTGTCCTTGTTATTCATCTCTATAGTGTTTTTCTTCTTTAAAATATATCATTTTCTCTGGGAGCAAGTTTCTTGGGGAGGTTTTCTGGAGGCAGCCTTAGTTTCAGTTAAAAGTAATAATCACCCAAATGCAGCCAGGTGCTAAAAGTTCAAATCTTTTATTGTGTCCTTCAATATAGCCCGGTTAGTTTTTTTAGATGCCTCTCTCTCTCTCTCCTTGGTTCTAAGAGCTCTTGCAGCTTTGTCCTTTGCTTCTGCCTCTGCTCCTTCAGCCTCCAACCAGCACCAAGGTGAAAGTTGTATTGAATCTCTCTTGCCTCCAAGAGAGGGCTTCTGGCTGAACTCGCTTGATGCTCCCCTCTCAATTTAATTCAGCTGAACTTCCGATTGAGCCTTTGTCCACTTTATATATGATCTCCCAAAAGTTGACTCCTCCCCTCCGAAGGAGGGATTAAGGGAGGTGTGAATTCACAAAGTTACAAAGTTAGTTTTTGTGGATCTCCCATACTTGTGAATTCCAATGAGTAAAGGTGTGAACACAAGCATTGTTTCTATCAGTATTAGCAACTTATCACCTTGTAAAGATTCACTCTAAGGTGTGAACCAATAAGCATTGTATCAATTCCATTGAGTTAACACTAGGATTCCAGCACATCTCCTTAGGGGCAAAATTCTTGAACCCTAATCTATCTTGATTTTAACCAGTAGCTAAGGTATACTTTTTGTGTATACATGTACCATTATGTTTTGTTTAAAATTTTCAAACTGTAAGATATTCTATTTCCTCCCTATCCTCTAGAAAACAAATACTTGTTTTTTTATTTTAATATTTTATTTTTTTCCAATTACATGTAAAAATAATTTTTAAGCTTCCTTTTTTTTAATATATAATTTTGAGTTCTAGATTCTTTCATACTTTTTGCCCTCCTTCCTCATTAAGAAGGCAAATAGTTTGATAAAGGTTATATATGTATAGTCATGTAAAGCATATTTCTACATTAGCCATATTGTGAAAGAAAAAGGAAAAAAGGTTTTTTTTTTTTTAATTCAATATGCTTCATTCTATTCAGATTTTGTCTGTTCTTTCTCTAGAGATGGATAGCATTTTTCATCATAGGTTTTTCAGAATTGTCTTGGATCTTTGCATAAAAGAATCCACTTCTTGAGTTGAATTTCAGATGAAAATGCTATCATTTTCAATTGATGAATTTTGTAGGTCTGTGCAAAGAATAGCCTTCCAAAAAAGGAACTATTTTTCTAATCTTATGATATTTCCGTTAAACCCATAATAAGCAAATGAGATTGATATTTTGGGGTTGGCTGGGATTCCCATTTTTCTGCCTTATAGATAATTGAACTGTATTCAAAGGCAAGATTTCCTCTTTTCATTTATATAGAAAAATCTATTCCCTCCCTCCTGCCCCCACATAACTTTATTTTAGGATTAAAGGCAACAGTAATAGAGTTTTGACACTCTTTCACATTAGAATTTAATGAATTGAGAGGATGAGATATCAGGAGAGTTTTTCTACTCTCTTCCTCTTTCTTGTGTACCTAACTGCAAAAGATCCTATTCAGATTGTCCATAAAACTTATTTTTCTGTGTTAATCACTATCTTTTTATTTTCTTAACTTATGGAGAGGTAGAGTCAGAACCTTGTAGGCTAGAAGACCTTGGTTCAGGTCCTCCTTATGATTGTGTTGCAGGATAGCTGAGAACCGTGGTCAAGTCTCAGTTGCAAAGGCAACTCTTGGAGAGTATGCATTTTTTTTTTTATCTATATCCATAGAGGGAGTTTCCACATTACGGAAATTCCTTATTTAATTAAAATCAAAATTATACACAAAACCAGTTTATTTTCCATTAAGTTATCTTTAATGAAGGCTAGAGTAAAAATGGATATATATATATATATATATATGTATTGTGTTCTTTAAAGGATGCAAGGTAATTTTTCTCTTTCCTCTATTATGAAAATAATTTTAAAAGAGGTACTTGTTTGAGGAAATTAGAGATGAACATTATATGGTAAGTGAGTTTTTTCCTTAGAAATTTATTCCTAATAGTTGTTAGTGTTCTATGTGATGCGTCTTTTACAGTTAACTTCTAAATGTTGTTATTAGGAACTACAGGACTGCCTACAATCTTGTACATGAATTGAGAGCCCATGAAACTAATATGCTGGAAATTAAAACAATGGCAGGATTTATAAACTACAAGGTAACAATCTATTTTAACCACCAAGAGGATTTTTTTCCCCTTTTAATTTAATAAAATAAAATATGAGGATGGTAGCTATTCTGCAATTGTATTTTTTTAAATTCTCAGGTCAGATTCACTTTTTGCTTCTGAGATCCTGGCATTTTATTATCATCTCACCTCAAGTAGACACTCTTATTCAAGGAAACTTAATTATGAATTCTTGGTTTCATCTTTTCACATGCCCTTTTTTGCCTTTGCCCAATTCTTCAGAGAGTTGATGTTGGAGAGGCAGAAGTAAAAGGAAAGTTTTTAAATTGTCTACACTCTAGTAAAATTTTAACAATTTTGAGATATATTGTTTTTATTATTGTTTGGAGGATTAATTTTTTTTTTTTTTTTGAAATTCTGAACTTGACACTTTTATTCAGAATTGTTACTGTTTTACAGTTATCCCTAGCCAAGTAGATTTTTTTAGCCTTCTCTTCTAGAAAAGTTTGAAGTATTATGGAATGAAAAGATAGAATATTTGATATTATATGATACTAGACATAATATATATATATATATATATATATATATATATATTTTTTTTTTTTTTGCATTTCTGAGTTTCTGAACTTTTTCTATGTCATCTGGAGCTTCCACAAAACTGCCCCCTCCTTCCTATTTAATTTCTTACGCCAATTGGCAGTATTTTGAAATCATGATAGGCAAGTCATGATATGGAAGAGATAACTGTATTTAGAATTTTTATTTAGAATTGTTAACTCACTGTAAGTTCTAGAAATTAAATTTTTGGCTTTTGACTTTTCTAGAATATTTTGTAGATTTTTGAGTTGTCATATATATATATTTAGTACCTCTATTTTTATCTATTTTGAAAAGCTTAGATCTCATTTGAAATTTATTTTTGTTTTTGTCCTGTGTTATCTTATTTTTTTAATCTATAGATAATAACTAACTCTAGTACTTTCATATAACTGGTAAACAGATGAAACTATCCTTTTTTAAAGGTTCTTAAGGAACGATGTGTTTTGATTTTTCATTTAGCTTTTCTTACAGGAGGATTATATGAAGTGGATATGTGCCTTATGGTGCCACACTTCTTGACCCATAGGTGATTTTTGTGTTTTGTAGATCTGCAGGTTATGTTTCCAGCACAACACTCCATTGGATGCAATTGCTCAGTTCCGAAAGCACATAGATTTGTGTAAGAAAAAAATTGGAAGTGCAGAGTTGGCTTTTGAACATGCAGCTTGGATGTCTAAACAGTATGTTTTTAGTGTTAAAATTAATAGGTCATCTTACATTGAATTGCATTTAATCCTAGATTACATCAGGGTTTGTTTAGAGTTAATAGAAAGGTTTTTAATTGGTCAACATGTAATCATAGTTACTCTAGCAGTTGATAGTGAATCATGCTAGCTGTTCTGATACCTTTTTTTTTGTCTTCTGGGCAAATGAAACACTTGTCAAAAGCATAGAGGCTTTTATTACATTGATATTTACTTTTAGTATGAGGATTCAAATGTTTGAATTTATGTCTAATAGAGTTTTTAGTAAGATATTATAACATGTTAAACTAAAGAGTATAATTTCATTACAATCTGCCAAAAATGGATAGAAAGCCCAATGCTTCTTAAGTGAATAACTGGTGAACATATTTTTTTACTCTTTCTTTAATTTATTTAAAATTCTATTTGATGTTTCTTTTAAAAAATTTTTTTCAATAGTATTTTGTTACTATTACTATTACTATTTTCAATAGTATTTTATTTTCCAATAATTTTCAATAGCATTTTATTACTATTATTGTTTTTTACTATTACTATTTTTTACCATTTTCAATAGTATTTTATTTTCCAAATATATGTAAAGATAGTTTTCAGCATTCATTTTTCTAAGACTTAGTGTTCCAAATTTTTCTTCCTTCCTTTCTTTCTTTCTCCCTTCCCAGATAGCAAGTAATTTGATATAGATTAAATGTGTGCAATTCTTTTAAACATTTCCGTAAATAATTTTATTTTAATTCTGTTTCTTTGAAGGTTCCAAGCCTTTGGAGATTTATTTGATGAAGCTATCAAATTAGGTTTGACAGCTATTCAAACTCAGAATCCTGGTTTCTATTATCAGCAAGCAGCATACTATTCTCAGGAACGGAAACAGCTTTCAAAAGCACTTTGTAGCCATGAGGTAATTTACTGATTTAAATGTTAACTAAATTTTAAAAGAATAAATCTTTCATTCAGTTAACCATGTAGCTGTGACTAGTGGATAATAGTGGTGATATTTTTCCTCTAGCCTGCAAAATTGAGTTTGTACCATATATGTCTTTTCAAGAATTATGATTATTGTTTTCTGCTTTAATATGATAGCTAATATTTATCTAGCATATATTTTACAAAACTAATTCTATAAGGTACATTATTATTATCTTCATTTTACAGCTGTGGAAACTGAAGATCAGAGAGGTTTAATCATTTGCCCGCTGTTAGAAAGTTAGGCAAGTTTTGAACCTACTTCTTCTGGCTCTAAAGTCAATATTCCTCTTCATCATAGCTGCTTCACTTGTTTTACTAAACCAATGAGTTAGAAGTTTGATGTCACTTTTAAATGGAAAGCATGTTTAAATTCCAGTTGAGCATTCTTGTAGACAAAACTTTTCTTAGGCAAAAGTTTCAATTTATCTCCCTCAGTAAAGGAGATGAAAATCATTGTTTCAGTTAAAACATCATTGCACAGCTTAAATTTATCTTTTTCCTTTAAACACAATGAGTAAGTGTTGGAATCTTTACAAATCTTACCACAAGTAAGAATCGTGGTTAGGGTATCAGAGATTGAAAAGGAGGACATTATTGGAAACGCTTATGATATCCTTTTGGTTCTTGCCTTCCTTAGAATTTTCTCTATAAGTCTGATTCTTTTTGTACAGCAAAATAACGGTTTGGTCATGTATACTTATTCTGTATCTAATTTATATTTTAATATATTTAACATCTACTGGTCATCCTGCCATCTGGGGGAGGGGGTGGGGGGTAAGAGGTGAAAAATTGGAACAAGAGGTTTGGCAATTGTTAATGCTGTAAAGTTACCCATGCATATAACCTGTAATAAAAGGCTATTAAAAAAAAAAAAAAAGAATTTTCTCTATAGGAAAACAAGATTCTTTCACAGTTGTACAACATCTTGAATTTGAGTGCCACATGTGGAGTCAGGAAGACATATGTTCAAATCCAGCCTCAGAAAATAGCTTTATAACCCTGGACAAATAACTTAATCCTGATTACCAGATTAAATTTCTTCATTTGTAAAGTGATCTGGAAAAGGAAATGGCACTAGTATTTGGCCCAGAAAACTCCGAAAGGGATTTATGAAAAGTCCAACAGAACAACAACAAAATAGAAAATATATAATACATTTATAAATCTGGTCTAGTACTTGTTTTTAAAATATATCTAGGTGTTTGAATGTAAATTTAGCATATACATTTCTAGAATTTTTTTCAAAATAACCTTGTAATGAATATATATGGAGGAAGAAGAAGGAATTTGTAACAAAAAAAAATATCACTCTATTCTTAAGATTTTATTTAATGAATTTACAGAACTCTGTGATGTATCCCAGTCCTGATCCCTTAGAAACACAAACAGGCACACTTGACTTTTATGGACAGAGAGCTTGGAGACAAGGAATTCTAAGTAAGTTAGTCTTTTTTTTTTTTTTTTTTTTGCCGCATTGGGGTTGGGGGGGAGCAGGCATGGTTTGTTATATTTCTCCTTTCTTTTTGAAGGATGCCATTTTATAATAAGCCTTTATTTTAGTGTAAATATCCAGCTGCCTTTATCCTATATTTCTGGTTCTTCTTTACTCCAGCTCTTTGCAAATTTCACCAAAAAAACAGGCTTCCTCATCTCAAACTAGACTAACAATAAACCAACAAATTAAAAAGTTTCTGGCCCCTCTAGAATATAACAAATGCTGCTAAGGCCAGTGGCTGACTAGTTATAAACGCAGCATGGCTATAGGAAATGGATCCTATTCAGAAGTCCATTTGCCTTGGGGAGACTTCCCTTCTCCCTCTCCCCTTCTACCCTCTCCTTTTCTCTTATTTACATATACATATGTTTATATAATGTGTATGTGTATACATATATATATATATGTATGTATACACACACATATATGTATGTACACACATATATGTAGGCCAAATGAGGTTTTTTTCTTTCAATCTAAGTATGTATGAAATAAAGCTTATTGTTGTCTTTTAAACTATAAGCAATGTGTTTTCTTTCCTTATTTCCATAAGGTAAAATTCCTGCCACACTTTTCCCATTGATTGTCAATGGGTATATATATTATGAAGGAAAAATTTGTTTTGTCTTTGGGCTTTTTTAACACTTTTTTTTATGGATTTAACTTTTCATTGCAATTGTTAGAGTATCTTTTTGAGATTTTATTTATCATGAGAATCCATTTATAATTAATCATATAACTCAAGGTTTTTAGTAATTCACTAAAAATTAGGCTTAGTGTATCACTATTATTTTCTGCAGTGTTTTGACTAGATTTTTAAGTTTTCTGTTTTGGAAATCCACTTTGACAATAACAAATCAATTCATACTGAAATTTTAGTTTACTATGTTTAACTCACTAAAATGTGATTCAACTGCAAATGATCTAAGAAATAACTTCTCTGGATTCTTTCCAAGTTACAGAAATTATGAAGATAATGCTTGTCATCCTTGTAATGATTGGTATCTTATTTGTCAAGGAATTATTACTTGAAGAAACTCTGCAGAGAAGTGAATTATATAAACATAGGAAGGCTAATAGTAGTTCTTAATTATCTTTCAGCTGTATTAATTTCAAAGATGAAATCACATTGAGTCCAAAATTTTCTTTTCAGAATAAAGATCTTAAAGTAACAGCTATTTCTTAAGAATCTTATAAGAAAGAATGTTCATGGCATTATGGAGGATTTAGGGATTTTGTCCCTATTACTCTTGTGAAGAATTTGTTTAGTGTGTTATAGTGAAATGTATTGTTTAAAATTTATTTTGTTCAGGTTTTGATCTTTCTGATCCTGAAAAAGAGAAAGCGGGAATTCTTGCTCTTCAGCTGAAGGAAAGGAATGTCAGCCACTCGGTGAGGGTTCTTCTCTAAACACTCATGTTCCTCAAGGTCAGCATCAAGTAGTTTTCTAACAGTATCCCCCTACTTGATTCTCTCTGATAGGAAATAATAATAACTCTTCTAAGTAATGCTGTTGCACAATTTAAAAAATATAAGTGTCCAAGAATGAAGAGTCATCTCAGTAAGTATCAATTGCCCTCTTTAGTTATATATGACTTGAAATAGATTTTAAGCATCATATTAGAAATTAGATAGGTTTTGTTTTTGCTTCTGATATTTTAGTTCTTTATTTTTATAGTGGTTCAGATGGGAGAAGAATATTACTTTGCCAAGGACTATAGTAAAGCTTTGAAGTAAGTATGATTACGACTAATTTTCAATAGCCTTATATTGACACAAATTGTTCTCATCATGAAATCACTGTAGTATTTTTTATAGTCAAATTCATTGTACATTTATTATTGAAAGTAGCTACTATTCTCCTATAACTTGCGACTCATTTTGAGTGGGATTATTCTAAGCACTACCTACTGTCTTAATCTTTTGCTAGCAATCTGAATAAAGTTTTGCCCAGTAGTCAGACATAGACTATTGTGCTTTCATTTGAAAAGTCTTATTTGAATAGTTTACTAGATTTTTGATGTTTATATGTAAACTGAAAAGAAAGCCCTTGAATTTTCTTATGAAAACTATATCTACTTTTAGCCTTAACTAAAATTAATTAAATTAATTAGAAAAAAGAGGCATGCATCTAATATTTTGGTTGCTTTTCATCTCTTTTTAGATTGTTGGATTATGTGATGTGTGATTACCGGGGTGAAGGATGGTGGACTCTACTCACATCTATTTTGACCACAGCTCTGAAATGTTCCTACCTCATGGCACAACTAAAAGATTACATTACCTATTCTCTTGAGCTCCTTGGAAGAGGTATCTTATTAAGGAAAAATGTGATTGTGATTCTATAGAAGAACTAGAATGGAAAAAATTTTTAAAAGCATTAAATACCTACTTTATGTCAGGCACAGTGCTATGTGCTATGAATATAAATGTACAGTGAGCTTCCTTATAGTTGAAGAGATAACATATATGCAGGAGTTTTAATGGTAATGGTAAAATTTGGGAGTTTTAGTCTAAAGAGCCAAAAGGAGTAAGAATAGAGTCACAGGGCAAGTGATTGTCACATTCTTTCTAAAAGCATTGATAGTAGTTTTATTTTTAGGGTAAAGGGTAGAAATCTAGGAAGCTGAGAAGTTTGATGTGGTAGGACAATAAATATCAAGATGCTTCAGGGTTTCCTGCCTAGATACTGGATGGGATATAAATTATGTTCTGAGGTCTGATTTTCAATAATAGATTAGATGAATTTACACTTGCTTACTTATTTGTCATTTAGGACAGCTTAGTCCCAGGGTTTAATTCTAAAATTTATTGGAATCAATGGTCCCAAGGAGTTGAAACATAGTCTGAGGAGGGAGATTAAGTGTATAGGATGGCTCCTCCAGGCATGGTGGAAGGAAGCATTAGCAGGGCAGGTAACAGGATTTTGGAGATATTCCCAAATCAGTTTGGATGTACATGAGAACATCATGCTTTAACACACACACACACACATGTGATTTTTCACAATAAGGGTTGAAAGACTTATGGACAAAATAGAATCAGTTCAATATTTGTACTGAGCCATTATGAAGCCTTATCTGCCTGTGTCCTTGAAGGGATTTTTCATTTTTCTTTATGTCAATTCAAGCATTTGTGATTTTGTGGGTATGGGAATTTGTCTCTAACTTAATCATTTATGATGTTGTATAGAGCTTAGAAAGATGAAATCACTTGCCTACAGTTTTAGAAGAAGTGTATGTCAATTTTTAGCAGTCTGTTCACTATAGTATGTTTATGCTCCTTTTTTTTTAAAATGAGAAAATTTCAATCATTACAGCTCTTTATTTTTTTTCCATACTCTTTCATATTAGCTTCTACCCTAAAAGATGATCAGAAATCTCGAATAGAAAAGAACCTAATGAATGTTTTAATGGTAAGATCTTATTTTTTTCTTCCCCAAATCTACCTTTCTATTAAACTTCCCTATTTTTGTTGAAGTTAATACTATCTTTCCAGACTCCCAGGTTTAGAGCCTTAATATTGTAACTTTGCACTGTGCATTCTTTCACTTACATATCTAGTGAATTTTCAAATTCTATTGTTTCTATTTCCACAATTTCCTTCACTTCTGTCCCCTTCTCACTTCTCCTAAATCACCTTCGTGCAATCTCTCATCACCTCTTGTTTAGATTATTGCAGTGGCTTCCTAATTATTCTATTTTACCTCTAATCCATCTTCTATCCAGAAGCCAAAGTAATTTTCCTTAAACATTCTATGTGTCTCTTTCCTATTTAGTAATTTCTTTTGTCCCTAGTAGCACTTCTGAGATCAAATATAATCTGTTTTGTCTTTTAACCTGACCACAACCTATTTTTCCACACTCTTCAATTGCTCTATCTAAACTGGCCCTCTCAAACACTCCATATCCCATCTACATATCTTTACTCCAGCTGTTTCCTATATCTAGAATGTAATCTTTCTTCATCTATACCTTAATAGAATTTCTCACTTAGTTCAAGTACTACTTTCTGCGCAAAAACCCTTCCAGTTCCAATTTGTTCCAAATTACCTTGTATTTACTCTATGAACACATATACTTATAAAATATCTCCATTAATACATATAAACTTTAGAGATGAAGGATTTTTATTATTGTACCTCACTATCTTGCATAGTTCCTGACACATAGGCAGAGCTTAATAGTTAATGAGTGTTGAAAAATTGGACATCTTCTCCTTCTCCTCCCCCCCCCCCCCCCCCCAGTTTTCCTTTTTCCTTTTAAATTGAATGAATTGTGTGATTTTATATTGGTACAGAATGAAAATCCTGAACCAGAACCTGATTGTGACATATCAGCTGTGAAAACTGCTCAAAAATTATGGGCTGATCGTGTTTCCTTAGCAGGTAGCAATATTTTCACAATAGGTGTCCAGGACTTTGTACCATTTGGTAAGTAATGATTCTATTTATAGAAACAACTTCTGTAAAATTAGGAGAGTCAGAAAATAAGATTTAAGTGTGTAGTTGTGGCATATTCCATAGTCAGTTTCATATTTCTTTCTGTTTCCCCCTTATTCTCCAACAGAGTGGTAAACTGAGAATCTGACTGCTTCATTGATTATTTAAAATATGGTCTTTTTTAAACCCTTTGTGGTACCACCGTTACTAAACATGATCACACCATGTGACATATCACAGCTTTGCCACTTAGAGAAATTTTTGTATTTTACTATACAGAAATCTTTGTATAGTTTGTGACGTTCCACTTTATTCATTCTAAATCACCTTATGTACATTTTTTATATGTTTTTTTGAATTCTTCATATTCATTATCCTTTATGGTCCAGCAATATTTTGTTGCATTCATTTATTCTAATTAGTTCAGCCACAACTCAGTATTTTGTTAACAGCTTTCTGATATTGGTGATGATGTTTCTATGAACATCATCTTATGGTTCTTTTCTAGCCAGTAAACTCAGTGGGATATAATCCCAAGTGTTGAGATTCCTGGGTCAGAGGATATAATAAAATAATAATATAACTTTTCCCATATAATTTCAAATTGTTTTCTAGAGACTTGAACCAATTCAAAATATGACTAGCAGTAGATTTTCTTATCTGTCCTACAGCCTCTCCATTTTTTAGCATATTTTAACAGCTTCGTAGCTAACGAAGATTAAGCTATGATACATATGGAGTGATACTACTGAATTATTTTAATTTACATTTCTCTTGTTAATTGTGATTTTAAACTTTTTTTATGAATAGTTTTTTGTTTGTTTGTTTTGTTTTGTTTTGTTTTGTTTTGTTTGCTGAGGCAATTGGGGTTAAGTGGCTTGCCCAGGGTCACACAACTAGGAAGTGTTAAGTGTCTGAAGTCAGATTTGAGCTCAGGTCCTCCTGACTTCAGGGCTGGTGCTCTATCCACTGCACCACCTAACTGCCCCAATTTTAAACTTTTTAATAGGATTATGGATAGCTTATGTTTCTTTTGAAAACTTTGTTTCTATTTTTTGAACATTTATCTATTAGGGTTTTAAAAACCTTTGAGATTTTCATCAATTCCTTACAGCTTTTGGATTGTCATACTTCTATAAAAGTTATATTTAATCAAAAGAGTTTCCCCCCAAGCTATATTTTCCTTTTGATTATAGTCGGATTGATTTCATTGAATGTGTATGTGTGTGTGCAAAAGCTGTTTTAGTTTTTTTTAATTTGTCTTTTCTTATATTCTTACAAATTCTTCCATCCATAATATTGAAGGATATGTTTCCATTCTCTCTTGATTTTTTTTTTAAACTGTTTTGTTTTATGTTTAGACTATTATCCATTTGAAATTTCAAGCAGAAAATAAATTGGGAGGGACTCTAGAAATCATTTACTTCTTATAAAATAGAGGTCCCTTTTCCAAGTATTTTGCATTCTTGAATTTACTTATTAAATACTAGCCAGCTGTATATGTTTGTTTTTAGGACTTCATTAGGTAGTCTTATACTTTTCTGTTTTTTAATTTAATTTAGTACTAGTTAATTTTTATAATTACTGCTTATTGTAGTACAGCATAGTTTAACTTTCCTAACTACTTTTCACTGTATTTCTTGATAATCTTGACTTTTTTTTCCACTTCCAAATGAGTTTTGTTATTTTTGCCTAAAACTTTTTTAAAAAAAATCTTTTATAATGAAATACAACACTGGATCTTCATTTTCATAAAGTTTTGTTTTTATATATCTCTGAAATGCAATTGTATTTATTGAGATTGAAATGTTTTAAATGTAATAAAAATGTGTAATAGAAATGTACCCCTTCTGAAGAAAAAATAAATGAATGTAGAACTGGTATCTGGCAGTATGTGACTACTCTCTCTTTTTATTTTAAATTTCTAGTACAGTGCAAAGCCAGATTTCTAGCCCCAAGCTTTCATGTGGATGTGCCTGTTCAGTTTGATATTTATTTGAAAGCTGATTGTCCGCATCCCATCAGGTTTTCCAAGCTCTGTGTTAGCTTTAATAATCAGGTAATACATTTTTGATTTGTTTATTCATGTAGTTAAATGAGAAGTGTCTTAATGAGGATTCCTTTAAACTAGCAGATTTAATATATTTCAGTTGTTCATGAATTTGTAATGACAAAAGAATTTCTCTTGTGTTCAGCCTTAAAATTAATTACGGTACAAATCTTGTTTACAAGCAGGTTAACTGCCTTTACATGTTGACTTGCAATAAGAGACCGGATTTTTATTTTCATGCCAGATTTCTGATTTTATACCTCAGCTAGTTTGGGGCCTTAAATGATCATGACATTTTTATAGGACTTTGTTACCTATTTGTATATTCATTCTGTTATCTATTCTTGTTCCCATCTTTGTATATGTTAAAATTTGAATTTTCTTTGTATTCTATATATTATTTTTTCTTATTTCTCTTTTTTTTAGAATTATTTAGCTTTTTCAGAATTTCGAGAATCTTTTATTCCCCTTGAATTGCCTTTCCCTGGAGAATCTTTGGCTATAACATCTATAACATGAGCCATCTAGGCTCATAGTCATCAGCATTGAAATAACTGAAGTTAGATGAATTTTCAAAGGGTAGGAACTTAGAACATAAAACCAAATATTAAGCTGGGAAAATACCCATAGTTAAGGAGTGAAAAAAAGTAGAGGACTCATTAAAGGAAATAAAACAATTACAGAAATACTAGAAGAATTGGGCAATACTGTGCACTTAGGAAGGACAGATTTCAGGTGATTTTATTTAACAGCATCAAATATATAGAGAATTCATGCAGAGTGAACTGATGTTGCAAAGATATTGACATTTCTACCCTCTTTCTCCTTATTTGTGACAGTTCGTCCATTTTAACAAGTTCAAAATTTGGACAGTATCCAGTAAGGACCTCTTCCTAACTTAATACTTCAATTTCAAGAGTGGAGGGAATTGAAATGGACACCTCCCCCCTCTAAACAGGAAACAGAATGATTTCTGATTGATCTTAAAATACTTGCAATCTTAAAAGCACTCTACAAATGCTAGCCATTGCTATAATATTGATCTCAATCTTGAAGTATGTCTTTTATGTCAGTAAGTTGTCAATATTCACTAGAGTGGAAGCCACTTCTGTGCTTGAGTTAAGTCATCAGACTGTTATTTCATAGTTAGTGATTTCTGTGTTTCACCTATCAATAATAGATAAATCTTATCAAATAAAAACCAGAAATTGTTCTTTGTGATAAACATCCCTACATAAGTTTGCAGAGTACAGACAGTTAATCTAATTTGATTTTAGTAATTTGGGGCTAATTTAAGGATCAAAAGTTAGCATGGCTTGTTTAAAGTCACATAGGTAGAACTGAGAATTAAAACTAGTATGTTTCACTCACAAACCAGAGCTTTTTAAGTTGTATTAAAACTGCCTTGACTTAAAGGGAGAAGCAATATACTTTCATGCATTCTCTTATTTCAGTCCTCTGTACTATAAAGAGAAAGTGGCGCTTAAGAATAAGGACAAATTTATTAACATATGTTGTTGACTTGTGACAAAAGAGTAGAACCCTAAAATATATTTTTTTGATCTTGGTATTAGTTAAGGAATTTTATAGAATGTAATATGTTCTCTTTTTGAATATCAGCAACTCAGTTGGGAAGGATTATCTTTAATTCTCTCTAATTTATTAATCATAATTGTCAGTATTTAACATTTTATAATGTTTGTAAGGTTGAAGTGTTGTAATATTAATATATTAAAGATACCTGTATTGTTCTAAATTGAACTGAGTGATTTGAGATTAAAATTTATCCCTTTTACAGGAATATAACCAGTTCTGTGTGATAGAAGATGCACAGCAAATGGGTGATGTTTTGGAAAATTCAGCCCAGGGGACCATGTGTCTAGTTCCTGGTAAAACAAGGAAATTTACCTTTAAATTTGTTGCAAAAACTGAAGATGTGGGAAAGAAAATTGAGGTTAGTTACTGAATTTGAAAATGTTTACATAAAGGAAGGTATATCATGATTAAATTGATAATTCTATATTTTTTATATGTGAACATTCCTTTGCATATCAATAAAAAGAATCATTCTTATTTTGGATTTGAAATTTTAACTTTCTTAGTTTTAAGATCCCAAATGACTGACTACATTTATCCCAAATGTTTGTAAATTGCTATCTTTATAGTTTTGTTCTTATTATTTTAATAATAAAACTTATACTTATTAGTTGAATTTAAGTAGCATTCTTCAGAAGTCAGAATGCTATTAGTTCCAGGAAATGCTGAGTTTGCTTCCTTTTTCTTATATATACAATGTGAATTTAATTAATCTTTTAATCAATAAAAGATTTGTGACTTTAGAGGTTTAAGGGCACTATGGCCATCAAAATGAACCATAACGGTGATTGGGGTTGGAAGTTGTCGAATGTGTGAAATGGAGTTTTTTAGAGAATTCTTTGTTTTAGATTTCTTCAGTGGATCTAATCCTGGGCAATGAAATTGGAAGATGTGTGGTTTTAAGTTGGCAGGGAGGAGGAGGAGATGCTGCTTCCTCCCAAGAAGCACTGCAGGCTGCCCGTTCTTTCAAAAGGCGGCCTAAGTTACCAGATAATGAAGTTCATTGGGACAGCATAATAATTCAAGCAAATACCATGTAAGTCTTTCTTGCTAGTCAGAGTTAAGATGTGATGTTTTGTTTTAAGAAAACTCTTTTTAAAAAATCAGTTATGTATTTGTATTTTGTTTTCAAAGGATCATTTCCAGAGTTCCAAATATTTCTGTTCGTCTCCAACATGAGCCCCCTGCCCTGACTAATGAGATGTATTGTTTAACTGTCACCATTCAGTCACAAGAGAAGACCCCAATCAGAGATGTGAAACTCACTGCTGGTTTGAAACCAGGTATATTTTTCTTCTTATTTATCTGAAAATGAACATAGAGGAAATAGAATTAATAATGTATTGTTCACCTATTGCTATCCCTTGGTTGTTTTATGATGTCTAAGAGTAAATTGAAGAATTCAGAGAAACTCTGGACCTGGATTCCCAAAAGAAATACATTAAAGGGAAAATAAATGTTTTCATCATATATCCCTGATAAGGTCTTGTCAACTGAAATATACACATATAAATAAAATCAGAAGCCATTCCTCAGTACATAAAGAGTCAGAGGGTATAAATGAAGGAATGCTCTCAAACAGTAATAATAAGAGAAATACAAATCAAAGCAATCCTGAAATTTTACTTCACACATCTAGCAAATTGGCAAAGATGAGAATAATCAAAGTTGGAGGAGTGGTGAAGATAGGCACGCTAATGCATTATTAGTGGAGCTGTGAAGCAATCATTGTGGAAAACAATATGAAGTTAAGCAAAGAAAGTAACAAAAATGTTCATATTCTTTGATCCAGCAATTCCACTTCTAGGCATATGCCCCAAAACAGTTATAGCAGGACTTATCTAATACTAAAAAAAAAATAGAAAAGTAGGTACATCAGATAAGTAAGATCTAGAAACAAATGTTCAGAGCAGTGTAGTATCCCATATACTCAGCATCACAAACTACTAGAAATGGAATTTTTTATTCACCAAAATTTGTGAAAAAACCTGGAAAACAGTTTAGTGAAAATAAGTTTAATTCATTTTTATGTTGTTGATTTTTGTTTTTATCTCAATTATATATAAAATTTTTAACTTTTTTTTTTTTTTTGGAGTTCCAAGTTCTCTTCCTCTCCTCCCCCTCTCCTTGAGAAGGCAAGTAATTTGATTTAGATTATGCATGTGCAGTCATTAAAAGCATTTCCATGCTAACCATGTTGCAAAAGAAAATACTGACTAAAAAAAATTATAAAGTTATAAAAATATATTCCAATCTGTATTCAGACTCTGCTTTTGAAGGTGGAGAGCAGTTTTACCATAACTTCTTTGGAATTGTCTTGAATCATTTTGATGAGAATAACAAAGTCATTTATAGTTGATCATAACACAGTATTGCTGTTACCGTATACAGTGTTCTTCTGGTTCTGCTCATTTCACTTGGCTTCAGTAGTCCATGTAAATTTTCCCAGGTTTTTCTGAAAGAATCCTGCCTGTCTTTTCTTAAAGCACAATAGTATTAAAAAAAAAAAAAAAAGAAGAAGCACAATAGTATTCTATCATGATCACATACCACACCTTGCTCTGCCGCTCCCCAATTGATGGGTAGCCTCTCAATTTCTTTTGCTCGATAAAAAGTTGCTATAATTATTTTTGTACATATAGGTCCTTTTCATTTTTCATCTCTGAGGACAGATGCAGGTTTAGTTCTGTATCTTATATATAGCAATAAACTGTAAATAGAAAAAAATCTAATTATAAAAACACATACCATAAAAAAAAATCAGAAAATAGAAAGATGCCTATAACTATGATGAAAATTTATAAAAAGACACAGGGGGTTGACAAAATTATGTAAGATTAAATCATGTATCAATAGATGAATATTCAAAGAATATCCAAAGAAGTATAAGAATCAACTGAAAAAAATGTTCCAAAATCACTAATAATTAGGGACAGTTAAAACAATGCAAGTTTCATTTTATGTTCATCAGGATTAGAAAGATGCTTATTATGAAGGCTCTGTGGGAAGACAAGCTCAGTTTTAGTAGAAAATACTTTAAAATTATGTAAGAAAATACCTTGTATAAAGAAAACAAGAATCATATTATTCATATCTTTTAACCCAAGATGATTATAATCTTGTGCAGGAATATTCAGTGTGTTATTGTGATAAAATATTGGGAAGAAAGCATATATTCTATGATTGAGAAATGATGTTACAAATTATGGGTAAGGGAAGAAAAGAATGAAGAATATTAAAAAGTCAATGAAACATATAAACAGACTTGTATGAAGAGATTTAGAGTGAAGAAAGCAGAGCCAAAATAATATTTAGTGATTACAATGATTTAAATAAATGGAGAGGCAACAATTCTAGTCATATGTAATAATCAATGTTAATAACATATTGTTAGTGTTAAGGGACATATTTTTCCTTTTGACAATTGATAAACTGACTTGTAGGGTAATGTACTTTATTAAATTACTTGTTGGCAAGCATTAGCTATACCAAAACAATAGATTTTTTAAAAAAGAAAAAGTTTAGTTGAAGTATCATAAGTCCTTGGTTAACAATTAATAGTATTTAGTGTTCTTTACGTGATAAGCTTTGTATTATTTTTTCTACATTATTGTGACAATGTGATTAATTCATTTTATTTTTGTAATATTGCTTATGTTTTCAGGACAGGATGCTAATCTTACTCAGAAAACTCATGTGACTCTTCATGGCACAGAAATGTGTGATGATTCCTATCCTGCTTTACTTCCTGATATTCCCATTGGAGATTTGCAACCAGGGGAACAGGTAAACTTTTGGATCAAATATGACTAGAAAAAAATAACTGAATTAGCTTGAGAAGTAGCATGATATAATAAAAGTAATATATTTGGGGTTAGAAGATAAGTTAAAATTCTGTTTCAGGCTTATACTAGCAATGTGGTTATTATCAAGCCTCTCAGAAGCTCTTTTTTTTTTTTTTTTTTTTTTAAATTAACTAAGCAGGATGATATCTGGAAAACGTACTTCAGATTTCTTATGAAGATCAAGTGAAATAATTCACAAAAAGTATTTTTGAAAGCTTTTTACTATACATAAATGTTAAGCTTATTACTCTACATTAATGTTATTATATTACTATATATAAATATTAACTATCACCAGTGACTACTGAAATAACAGAATCACAGACCTACTTAGCTTAAACTTAGCTTCATACACATTTTTTTCCTAGTCCTGAAGTTCTCATCTCTTTAGAAGAGAGGTTGGAATTTCCAAGTCATGTTACTATAATAAGCTAGAGGACTAAATATTTTCTTCGGAATCCACTAATTTAAAAAAAAAAAAACTTAACAAACCTATCTCGAAAAGAGGAATTATCTTCTAGTAATAGAACAGTTTTAATTGAATTCACAGAAGGAGGAAGCAAGAATCCTTAAAAGTAAAAACAGTCTTATCAATTTGTACTACATAATACTAATCCTTAACCTGTTCATTCAGTACCTCTCTCACAGTAGCCTTCATATTTTATAGGGATGTTCAGATCAATACATAGGTTTTGGGATTCATACATAGATTCTCCCTCCTAAATTAGAGATTATGCCAGCAAATCCAATTTTCACTTGGCCCCCATCCCATTCTAACTGGCAGCAGACATTAATTACCCAGTTTTTTGAGAAGAATTGGACTTTCTTCTACATTTCATTAGGGAGAGCCAAAGCTACAAACACTGCTCAAAATATTTATTTCTCCTTCCCCCAAAACTGCAGAAAGTGGCAAATGCTGAGTCTGTTCATCCAGAGAGAGAAAATAACAGGTAGAACTAGGGCAGGGACCAGCATGCCATACAACAAACCTGAACAAAAGGAGTAGAAATCCAGTTGGTGCCCATCCTGCACCCTACTGGCTACTTGGAGCAAGGAACAAGCTGGTATATGGCGAAACTCAAGATTTTGCAGTTTAAGTTTTGTAGTTCAACACACAAGGTATACCCAGCAGCAAAAGGAGAAAAATCCAAGTGACAGGAGACTTTGTTCTTTTTTTTTTTTTTTTTTTTTTTTTTTTTTGAACAAAGCTAAAACCAGAGATTTCAAGAGGAAGAAAGTTAAATTAAAAACCTAAAGCATTGTGCTAAATTTAAGAAGGATGACTGTTAAAACATCAAAAAAAGTACTGACTTCTTTAAATATTATAAAAGAATTTGAACTGATGTCTGCTAGCACATGTTTGTGTAATCTCAAGACAACATGAAAAAAGAAAATGTTCTAAATTGTCTCAATTGCACAACATAAATAATTAGCAGAGTAGAAAATTTAAATCCACAGAAGTGAATTTCCCTCTAGAAGTGAAAGAGAATAACAAAATTGATAATACAAGTATATTGCAGTGAGGGACAATCTGAAAGAATAGAAGAAAAAGGCAGTCACACTAAAAGAATACATGATGAATATTACAAGCAAAAGCCATTGATCTCATGGACAGAATACATATGGGCAGTTTATCATAAGTTTTTCAAAAGAACTTGACAAATTAAAAAAAAAAAAAACCTGCCCCAAACATATGAATTAAAAAAATAAAGTACCATTTGATAGAAATCATATTCCTTCAGTGAAAAAACTTTTTGTCTCAAGCTTCAAGCTACACAGTGGTTAATTTGAATAAATTCCTTGAAATTCTGCAGGTGACCAGAAGAACAGATGTTGGCTCTTTGATGCATGGGATAGGCAAGAGAGATCGCCTCTTTTTGTATCTCCAGTGCTTAGCACAGTGCTTGGTACATAGTAGCCACTTAATAAATGTTTGTTAATTGATTGATAAAGAGACTTGGGTTTAAATTCTGACTTTTAAGATTGATCTGTTTTGTGATCTTAGGCAAGGCACTTGGACAAAACAAATCCATGGGCCTTAGTTTTATCATCTGTAAATTGGAGATAATAATTTGTTGCCTGAAGGTTGTGAAATTAGTATCACGTAAGTGTGAATTATTATTTTTCTCCTGCCTTCTTATAGCTGGAAAAGACATTATACATTCGTTGTGGAACAGTGGGTTCAAGAATGTTTCTTGTGTATATTTCTTACTTGATCAACACAACTGTTGAAGAAAAAGAAATTGTTTGCAAATGTCACAAGGTAATGCTTTTTTCTTCTGTTTTTGCTTTTAGGTTAATTTATTGAACTAGAATGAAGTTTTAGCATTTTCTTAGCAGGTTTCTTTGCAATGATGAACTACATTTTAGCTTGCTAAATCTGATAACCTCAAGACTCACAGGGTATTTATGAGAGAACATCAAGGATTAGTAATTTTTTACTTTACCTTTACCAATAGAAATCATAGCCCATCCACGCTTTAGACGATTAATTTTAGGTTATCTCAAAATCAGAAGTACCCTTATCCAGGGTCACACTTGTAAATAACTGGGTAATACAGAGATAGAACACCATTCTGGAAAGACCTGTTTTCAAATTTGATCTCAGATACTTAATCGCTGTGTAAATGTAAAAATCACTCAGTCCCTCTCTCCCTTAGATTCCTCATTTATAAAATGAGGATAATAGCCTGTATCTCCCAGGATTTGGAGAATGAAAAAAATGGAAAGATATTTTTAAAGGACTTTAAAAACATTCAAAGTGCTTGATAAATATTAGTTATTATTAAATGTCAGAATTTGTACCTGGATCTTCATAAATCCAGGTTTTATCATTTAATCCTACATATTAAGATAGAACATAAGTCAGCAGTAGGCCCAAATAAGAAATTTCTTAGACTAGGCCAATGGAAAAATATCTGGGACCATTTTAGGTGAATGCTGTGATTTAGCTAGAGGAAACAAAAACCCACAAATTCTTATATCATGTGATTTTTTTGGTCTCTCTGCATCCCTAGCCCTCCATTGGATAAAACCAGTAGTGGCATGAGGAGAGATAAGACTTTTAAGATATTCTGTAAAAGTAATACAATTGAAACTCCTTGTCCTAACACTCTTTGACCAAGAGAGAAACATTTATTCATTGATTTTTTTTTCATGAAGCCCTTGTACTTTTTGACTTCTCAAAATCATAGATGATGCTAGTCTAGTACCTCTTAATAGGGATGGAGGTAAGAGGGGAGGGATCCAGTTTATGGGTCAAATACCATCTAATTGTGGATTTTTCTGGGATTGCCCAGGGTGCCAATTCTTTGTGTCTGGGGACTTGGTAGGGCCTTGGCATTTTGTTGTGGGGGTTCTACTTTCTGTCAGTTTGACATGATGACATAGTTTTTCCTATTTAGGGAGTCAAATGTACACTACTGCATTTACTGTGCTTCCTAGGATGATCACAGGAAAATGGTTTTGAAATTGGAACAAGGGCCAAAGAGGCCATCAGGTTCCCTCTTATTTTACAAATAAGGAAACTGAAGTTAGGGAAGAGAACTGTTTTGCCTAAAGTCTCCTAGATAGGTAGTAAGTGTGAGCAGCAGAATTTGAACACTTATGTCTCACCTTCAGAGCCAGCCCTTTTCCCATGGTGCCGCATCTCTTCTTTTTCAAACATTTTTGAAATGCCATGACTAATATTATTTGAAACATGTATGCAGTCATTTTTTTATTTGTGCCTGATTTTTTGGGACTCCGTTTGAGAAAGGTACTTGGAGTGGTTTGCTTTTTCTTTCTCTGCCTCATTTTACAGATGAGGAAATTGAGGCTTGCCTGGTTAAGAGATTTGCTTGGGGCCACACAGCTAGTGAATGTCTGAAGTTGGATTTGAATTCAGAAAGAGAAGTCTTCTAGATTCCAGGCCTGACATTTTATCTACTGTAGTGTCTAGATGCTATGTATGTTGTAACACAAAAGCTTCTTTAGGGCTTTATCTATTAAATTGTTAAGAATGTTTTGAATCGGCATATAATAGAGGGAAGAACTTGAAACTGAGTCAAAAAAGTGTTTTGCCACTTAACAACTTAACTGATCTTGAACCTTAGACTTTCTTGAGCCTCAATTTTCTAGTCTGTAAAATAGAAATGATTAATATCCTACCCTCACTGTTTTCTAGGATTGTTGTGAGGATCCAGGGAAAGTGAAAGGTTTCATCCATTGTAAAGTGTTACACAACATAAACTTTGTCATTAGATTGTCATTACATAGATTTTTTTTTTTTTTTGGAAAAATTTTATTGTCTTTCATTCTTATCCTTTTCATCTATTCTTATATCTCTTTCTCCATTTCACCTTTTATTGTAAGACAGAAAAGTATTTTAGCAAAGCCAATTGACACAGTGACCACTGTTGATAACCTACACTGGTGTTCCATATTCCATAATTTTAAAAAAAGTTATTTCTTTGAAAGGAAAATGGAAGGAGATGCATCACTTGATCTTTATAGATTCTTCTGTTATGTAGAATAGGAATATCATTGACCAGAAATAGAATCTAAATTATATTTTCATACAAGATTATTTTACTTTTTGCTGTTTAGTTTTGGAAAAGGAAATTAAATATACTTTCTAAATTCTCTTCTAGGATGAAACTGTAACAATTGAAACCGTCTTTCCATTTGATGTTGCTATTAAATTTGTCTCTACAAAGGTATGTGCATTTAAGCTTGCTGTAGATAATTTAGGAATACAAAATTTATAAGAATAAAATTACTCTCTACAATCCTAATTGAATTCTCTTTGTTGTGGCAGTTTGAGCACTTAGAAAGGGTCTATGCAGACATACCCTTTCTTTTGATGACAGACATTTTAAGTGCCTCACCTTGGGCTCTCACCCTTGTATCTAGCCAGTTACAGCTTGCTTCTTCCATGACTCCAGTGGATGATCTGCAATCGCATGTGGAGAAAGGTGAGAATTCAAATAAATGTCAATATTATAATTAGATATTTGAAAATAAAATTTAGTTGTACATAGAAATTTTTGATAAATTACAGAAGTTCATGAGAACAAATCCACAATTCAAATTTATCAAATTGTTTCTTGTTCTATTTGTTTATATATTTATGTGTTTTTTGAGGGTGGCAAAATAAAAAACCTAAGGAAACCTACTTAAAGTATATAAACAAAACCAGTTCCCTTGTTTAAAACACTGAGATATTCAGAATGTATGAAAACTAGAGTTTTTGGTAGGGCTTTAGATGATTTAATGTTGAATATACTAAAAGCTTTCTGATTTGATTTGGTGTATTTACTTTAACATTTAGGATTCATGTAAACCATTTCCCTTTTTTTCCAAATTTTTATTTATTTCATTAAATGTTCCCTAATCACATTTTTAAAAAATAATATTCATTTTTTAAAATTTGGGGTTTCATATTTTTTCCTTCCCTTCTATACCCCCCCCCCTGCATTGAGAAGGCAAGCAGTATAATACCAGTTATTCCTATGAAGTCATACAAAGTATATTTCCATATTAGCCATCTTGCAAAAGAAAATATATCTAAGAAAAATAAAGTAAAAATAAAAGTGTATTTCAAGTTGTACTCAGTTTATGAGCTTTTTCTGGAGATGGGTAGCATCATGAGTCCCTTGGAATTGTCTTAAATTATTGTTTTGATCAGAAAAGCGAAATCTTTTGCAGTTAAGATCCTTACAATATTACAATTATGTACTTTGTTCTCCTGGTTCTGCTTTCTTCAGTTAGCATTCAATTCTTTTGTCTTCCTAGATTTTTCTGAAAACTCCCATTTATCGTTTCTTATACCACAATAGCATTCCATTACAATCATATACTATATCTTGTTCAACTATTCCCCAGTTTATGGGCATCCAAGTCTTTTCCACCACAAAAAGAGCTGCGATATTTTTGTACACATAGATCCTTTTCCTTTTTCCTTGATCCATTTAAGATATAGATCTAGTAGTAGTATTGCTGGGTCAAAAAATATGCAGAATTTTATCTTTCAGCTTAGCACCAAATTGTTCTCCAGAATGATTGGAGCAGTTCACAATTCCACCAACAGTGGCATTAGAGTCCTTTTTATACTTCTTCTCTGGTATTTGTAATTTTTCTTTTCTGTCATGCTACCCTGTCTGATAGCTATGAGGCAATATCTCAAGAGTTGTATTAATTTTCATTTTTCTAATCAGTAGTGATTTAGAACATTTTTTTATGTGTCTAGAGATAGCTTTGATTTCTTCTGAAAATTACTTATTCATATCTTTTGAAACTGGTTCTTTTTTTAATAATCCCCCTTTGCCTTCTGCAGGAAATTGTGCTACTAAATTTCTTCCTTAGATTTAGCACTTACATCATATTACTTTTTTTTTTAATTGGTGCTTTTTGTTTTTTAAATCAATCCTTTCCATACATGCCTTTTCTAATAAAACCTGCCATATAACAAAGAAAGATAGTTAATAAAAACTAACAAAGCACTCCCAACAATCAATGTATGTTCCATTATTCTCCCATTGTCTCCCATCATTCTACATAGAGGGAAGTTTTACATCTTCTCTTCTGTGAAACTAGGATTGATCATTACAATTCATTTAAATCCATCTGTCTATTTTTTTTTAACATAGTTTGTTCAGTCTTTCCCCAGTCAATGGAAAACTGAATGATTACATTTTTATTTTGCTATCTGAACAAGTAATGATGTAAATATTCTTGTAGGCAACTAGATGGTACAATGATAGATCTTGAATCTGGAGTCTGGAAGACCTGAATTCAGATACCACCTCAGACACACACACTTGCTATGTGACTCTGGGCAAGTCACTTACTTTCTATCCCACTTTCCTCATCTGTAAAATAGGAATAATAATAGCATCTACCTCTTAAGTTTGTTGTGGGGGATAAAAAGAAATAAATGTAAACTGTTTTGCAAACATTAAAGAGATACATAAATGCTGGTTATTGTTATCATCATCATTATTTTTGTTATTGTAGTAGTACATATGGATGTCTTTGGGGTTTGTGCTCAATTAAGGGTAGAATAGTTTATTAATATTTCTTGCTTAATTTCAAATAGTTTACCAGAATTGTTGGACAATTTCACTGTATCATTGGCAGTGTCTCATATCTGTCTTTCTACATTCTCTCTAGCATTGACTGTTTTCCATTTTTCATCATCTTTATTTCTTTTAGGAGTATGAGGTGAAACTTCAGAATTGTTTAATTTACATTATTCTTGTTAATGATAAGGAACATATTTATGTAGTTGTTGGTAACTTGCCTTTCTTTTGGAAATTGCCTCTTCATAACTTGACCATTTATTTTTAGGATGATAGCTCATTCTCAGATATTTATATCAATTCATTATTTAACATAAGATATCAGATCTTTATCAGAAAAAATACTTGGTATAAGGATTTTTCCTTATTAGATAATTTTTGTTCATGTTCTAATTAATTTTGTTTATATAAAATTTTTTAAAAAATTATTTGTTCTCCAGAAATTTTAGATTTAATCACTTCTACCCTATATTGTTCATCTTTCCCTTATCATAATTGTAAAAGGAATCTTTCCATCATTCCATTCCAATTTTATTACAGTATTTTTTATGCCTACTTCTACCTGTAACTGTATCTATATATCTCTACTTGGAACCTATAAATAATTTTGTTTGTTTTTCTTCAGGCCTTTTAGTGATGTCTCACTCTTTGTGGGTTTTCTTGACAGAAATACTGTAGTATTTTGCCATTTCATTTTTCAGTTTATTTGACAGATGAGGAAAATGAGGTGAAGAGGGTTCAGTGACTTGCCCAGGGTCACACAGCTAGTGTCTAAGGCCAATTTGAATTCAAGAAGATGAATCTTCCTGACTCCAGGCTTGGTGCTCTATCCACTTCTACATCTAAGTGCCAAACATAATAGCACCATTTATGTGGTGATTTAATGTTTACAGCGTGCTTTTCATTATTTGATTTAGTATTTACAAATAGCCCTGCAAAGTGAGTAGTTAAAAGTCTAACACTCTATTCACTGTGCCATCTAATGCCTCCCGGAGTATGCTATTGTAATATTACAGTGGTCCCTAACTTTTCTTACCATTCTGGACTAAAACTTTTAAATGGAATTCTGCCAATGCCATTTTAAAGTAATTTAAAAAAAATCTTGCTGATAGTTGTCTTACAGACTGGTGAAAGTGCTAGTGAATGTTTCTGTCTTCAGTGCCCATCAACTGGTAATGTTGAAGGTGGAGTACCTACTGGACATTATGTTATCTCCTGGAAGAGGTAAGCGTTACATAAATCCTACCTTTTCCTCTACCTCATTGAATTTCTTAAGTGTTTTATTATTCATCATTTTTACTGACCATATGGGATCCTGTGATACATTGGGTTGAAATTAAAATAAAATACCTGTAAAACATTCTCTCAAAGATGTGGAAATATATCTTATATCTCTTCCCTTTTCATCACTCCTTTCCCTTCCCCACAAATTTCCCCTCTCCCCCTAACTTTACATACACACACACACACAATTTCATTTGTCATCATGAGGGGAAAAAAAACTAGTGCTAACTTGACTACTTTTCACTTTTAATTTAAAATATCCTTTGTGTAGAATTATAGTTTCGTTGTTTGGCGTGACCTATATACTAATAATAGAAATAAATTCAAAATAACATTTTAGTGGTATGGTTTGACTTCGGTATGTCATTTATTCTAGTTTCTGCTATACGTATATATGTCTTCTTTGATGAAGATGGAGAGATAACGTGTTTTTTTTCTTAAATCATCCTGTCAGGTTTTTAATTTGTAAGTCAGGGGAAAGATGCAGTATATTTCATCATAATACTTTGTTCTTTGAAATGATAGTGTGAGAATCAGTACCAATAGAGTTATTTTGAACCTTTTAGAAATTGCAAAGGATTATTGCTCTACCAAGCTCAAGACACAACCTGTTTGGTGGGCATTGTTGTAAACATATCTCCAAAATATTTTGACAGTAATTAAGTATAACATTTTACTAATCTATGATTTCTTTTTTTTTTTCTTTAATGGAAAGTTAAACTTTCATGGAACAAAGTTTTTGTTCCATTAAATTTTCTTTCGTTGGGGCAGTTAGGTGGTGCAGTGGATGCCCTAAAGTGAGGAGGATCTGAGTTCAAATCCTCCTGGACTCTTAACACTTTCTCTGGGGCAAGTCACTTAACCCTAATTACCTCAGCAAAATAAAAAATTCTTTCCTTAATAAACTTTTGAAAAAAAAATCTTTTTTTTTTTCTATGAAATCAGTTAAAGAGGAGGGGTAATATTTGTTCTGATTTGTTCTTTTGCTTTATAACATTGTATATGAATTGTGAATTAAACTTACAAAGTGCTTTTTCTTCACTTTTTGTCAGGACTTCAGCCTTAGAAAATGTTCCTGTCATCAATACTGTCATTACTCTGCCACATGTGATTGTAGAAAGTATCCCACTCCATGTGAATACAGGTAACAGGAACTTGAATTTCACTTGGATGAAAAAGGTTATAATTACGGACTATGTGTAGATGCAGTTTTAATTTTCAAGAACACCAAAATCTTGTTTACAAGTTCTTAATCATTTTTCTAAAAGAGCCAGTGTCCTAGTAGGTTAGAGAGCCAGTTTTTGACATCCTAATCATGTGAGATGGGCAAGTCACTTAACCTCTTTGAGTCCCAAACTGAGCTCTTTAAGCCATAAGTTTCAGTGGGTTATGTCGGGAGTTTGCTCAAACCAGTGAAATCAGATCTGAACTTTACTCTTTCCAGAATTTCAGTAAACACTCAAAATTCAATCAAAAAATTTTTTTTGGTGGTATTGCTTTTTTTTTCCTCTCTGCTTTAGAGAAAGTTTTTCTGGTGGTTTTTATAACTATCAACAAGCATTTAATTATTAGGCACTTCTAAATGTTGGGTTATAAAGACAAAAGTTAAGTACTCTGCCTTCAAATGGCTTACTTTTAAAAGAGAGAAACAATGTGTACACAAATAAGTATTTAAAGAATTTACAACATGGTTATAAGACAGTTTGGGAAGGAATGGCCCATGAAGTTTTCCAAATAATTCATCTAGGGGACAGAGCCAGGATGACAAAGAGAAGCCAGGGAAGTAGCCTGAGCTTTCCCCCATTACCCTCAGAAACAATGTTAAATGGAACTCTAAACAAATTTTGAAATGACAGAACCTATAAAAAGACAGAGTAAAATAATTTTCCAGTTTAAAATAACTTAGGAGGACTTCAGGACAGGTCAGTCTTGTAGCATAGCCTGGCATAGGCATATGAGGAATCTGACAGGATGCTCTTAGCAGGCCAGCTGTGAGACCTCTAACTCCAGTGCAGAAGGTAAATTGTGAACTCTTAAGCCCCTGGTACAACAGGGTTAACTAAACCAGGCCAACTCAGGGCAGGGGGAAGCTGGCACCTCCATCCCCATGGAAAATCAGTTTCAGGATCCTTGTTTCCCTGCAAAAGAAGGGATAGTCTCTCCTATCCCCTAGGAGTAGAGCTCAACTTTTTAAAATGAGCAAAAAACCCAAAAAAGCCTTAACCATAGCAAGCTATTATGGTGACAGAGGAGACCAGAAAAACAAACTCAGAGAGGATAGCAGTGGCAAAATGCCTATCTGTGAAGTCTCAAAGGGGAATATGAGTTGGTCTCGTGCTCAAAAGATTCTGTTGGAAAAGCTCAAAAAGGATTATATAAATCAAATAAGAGAAGTAGAAGAAAAATTGAGAAAAGAAATGAGGGCTATGCAGAAGAATTATGAAAAAAGTGTTAACAGCTTGGAAAAGGAAGTATAAAGTTTGACTGAAGAAAACAATTCCATAAATAATAGATTTGGTGAAATGAGAAAAAAAAAATACACTGAAGAAAACAACTTTAAAAGTAGAATTGTCCAAATGGAAAAGGAGGTAAAAAAGCTAACTGAAGAAAATAATTCATTAAAAATTCAGTTGGAGAAGTGAGATAGAGGGATATCCCAGAGAGCAAAACAATCATTGAAAGAATCCACCAATCACTTCTTGAAAGAAACCCCAAAATGAAAATTCCAAAGAATATTGTAACTAAATTCCAGAATTATCAAGTCAAGAAGAAAATACAGCAAATAGCCAGAAAGAAATAATCTCTTAAGAAAACAATGACATTTATTTGTTAATAAGAAAGGCTAGAAGGGTTAGTGGGTATTCTGGGGTAAATTAGGAGCTAATTTTTCTAGCAAAAATTGAACCTTAATTTTCTTCTCTAAAGATCTGCCATCCTTTGGTCGTGTTAGAGAATCATTACCTGTCAAGTATCATCTACAGAATAAGACCAGCTTAGTTCAAGATGTAGAAATTTCTGTGGAACCCAGTGATGCTTTCATGTTCTCAGGTCTTAAACAGGTACAGTATTTTGCTTTTCCTGTGTAAAACCTCTAAATAGTCCTGTAATCAAGTCAAGTATTTGAATCCTTGTATAAATGCACTAATAGGCCATGTTCTTCATGTTATTTTATTAAAATTGTGTTCATTTGTTTTTTGAAAGTATTAAAATCTACATTTGTTTACATAAAATAAGAAATACAACAGACTTTCAATTGAAACAAAACACATGATCCATATTATCAGGTTCAGATTTGTATCAACTTTATGCTTCCCACAGCACATATACACTGACAGAATTATAGATCTTTTGAAACATTAAACAGATACATACCAAAGTATATACTTTATACGTAGGTTAACATCATGAATTCTCTTTCACATATATATGCCTACATAAATTATCTCCAAATGTGATATATGATTGTCAAATTCAGTGTATAACTTTGAGTCCAACATAGAGAAAATTATGTAGGGTCTTGTATTCTAGATCTTCAGATAACTGCCTTATAAATCTGGGTTTTGTTTTTTGTTTTTGGACAAGGTAGTTGAGGAGTAAAGTGACTTGGAGACACAGCTAGAAAATGACAACTGTCTGAGACTGACTCCAGGGCTGGTACTCTATCCCCTGCATCACTTAGTTGTCCCCTTTTAGATTTTTACTTTGGAACAATCCAATTTATCCATCAATTTTTATTTATAGTGACAAAATATATGCTTTATAAGCATATTCAGATTAGGGCAGTAGATATGAAATCACAGAGTTGCTACAATTTGATAAAACAGATACAATCCACAGTTACTTATTTGTACAATTGAGAAGAGAACAAGGGTTCTCTATAATCCTTTTTGAATAATTCAGAACAGCTCAGCCTTAGATTTGTTTTCCTAAAATTAGCAAGACACATGCATAATAATTTAGCACTCTCTCCCTAAACCCAATATTATTCTTATTTATTCCTATTGTTTTAGAATTTAGCATCTAAATGATTTATCAAGTATAGATAAATGAACAACTGAATATGTGCATGACAAAATCATGTGCATGTCTGGTTATCTTTACTTAACTAATTTTTATCATTTAGATTCGGTTACGTATCCTACCTGGCACAGAGCAAGAAATGTTATACAACTTTTACCCTTTGATGGCTGGATACCAGCAACTGCCGTCACTCAACATCAGCTTGCTCCGTTTCCCTAACTTCACAAATCAACTGCTCAAACGTTTTATACCTACTTACATTTTTGTAAAGGTATGGAGATAATAGAAATTTCTTGTTTTATTTTATTGTCTTTTCATTTCTCAACAATTATGTTACCAAAACAAAGTTCAACTGGTATTAATTATAGTGCTATAAACATTTCTAAACTGCCAGTACAATTGGGGACATAATGTGAAGTTTATGTTAAGATAGCATCCCTACACTAAATTCATTTACATTTTAATAGAGGAAATATGACATAGATAATAGCACAACAGTATTAAATGAAAGATTAGAGAGTTACATAACAAAATTTGAAAGCAGAAGCTTAGTGAATTACAAGTTAAATATGAGTCAGTGATATGAAACAACAACCAAGAAACTTAATGCAGTCTTGGGCTGTATTAAGAGAGTTATAATGTTCAGGACCTCCGAAGGTGATAGTGCCAGAGTACTCTACCAATGTTCAGACCACATCTAGAGTATTTAATTCATTTTGGGGCTCCAGGTTTTAGGAAGGACAATAGTGCCTAGAGAGTACCCAAATCATCTTTTCCTGTCATCTTAGTCAAACTGAGAGGTATGAGATGGTACCTCAAAGTTGTCTTAATTTGTATTTCTCTAATCAATAGTGATGTAGAGCATTTTTCACAAAACTAGAAATATCTTTAATTTCATCATCTGAAAATTGTTCATATCCTTTGACCATTTATCAATTAGGGAATGACTTGTATTCTTTTTTTTTTTTTTTTTTTTTTTATAGTAACTTTTTATTGACAGAACCCATGCCAGGGTAATTTTTTTACGACATTATCCCTTGCACTCACTTCTGTTCCGATTTTTCCCTCCCACCCTCCATCCCCTCCCCTAGATGGCAAGCAGTCCTATATATGTTGAATATGTCGTAGTATATCCTAGATACAATGTATGTGTGCAGATCCAAACAGTTTTCTTGTTGCACAGGAAGAATTGGATTTGGAAGGTAAAAATAACCTGGGAAGAAAAACAAAAATGCAAACAGTTTACATTCATTTCCCAGTGTTTTTTCTTTGGGTGTAGCTGCTTCTGTCCATCATTGATCAATTGAAATTGAATTAGGTCTCTTTGTCAAAGAAATCCACTTCCATCAGATTACATCTTCATACAGTATTGTTGTTGACGTATATAATGATCTCTTGGTTGTGCTCATTTCACTTAGCATCAGTTCATGTAATTCTCTCCAAGCCTCTCTGTATTCATCCTGCTGGTCATTTCTTACAGAACAATAATATTCCATAACATTTATATACCACAATTTACTCAACCATTCTCCAATTGATGGGCATCCACTCATTTTCCAGTTTCTAGCCACTACAAACAGGGCTGCCACAAACATTTTGGCACATACTGGTCCCTTTCCCTTCTTCAGTATTTCTTGAAGTATGAGCTCAGTAGTAACACTGCTGGATCAAAGGGTATGCACAGTTTGATAACTTTTGGGGCATAATTCCAGATTGCTCTCCAGAATGGTTGGATTCGTTCACAACTCCACTAACAATGCATCAGTGTTCCAGTTTTCCTGCATCCCCTCCAACAATCATCATTATTTTTTCTTGTCATCTTGGCCAATCTGACAGGTGTGTAGTGGTATCTCAGAGTTGTCTTAATTTTCATTTCTCTGATTAATAATGATTTGGAACACTCTTTCATATGAGTGGTAATAATTTCAATTTCATCATCTGAAAATTGTCTGTTCATATCCTTTGACCATTTCTCAATTGGAGAATGGCTTGGTTTCTTATAAATTAGAGTCAGTTCTCTATATATTTTGGAAATGAGGCCTTTATTGGAATCTTTAACTATGAAGATGTTTTCCCAGTTTGTTGCTTCCCTTCTAATCTTGTTTGCATTAGTTTTGTTTGTACAGAAGCTTTTTAATTTGATGTAATCAAAATTTTCTATTTTGTGATCAATAATGGTCTCTAGTTTGTCTTTAGTCACAAATTTCTTCCTCCTCCACAAGTCTGAGAGATAAACTATCCTATGTTCCTCCAATTTATTTATAATTTCATTCTTTATGTCTAAATCATGGACCCATTTTGATCTTATCTTGGTATACAGTGTTAAGTGTGGGTCCATGACTAATTTCTGCCATACTAATTTCCAGTTATCCCAGCAGTTTTTGTCAAATAGTGAATTCTTATCCCAAAAGTTAGGATCTTTGGGTTTGTCAAACACTAGATTGCTATAGTTGACTATTCTGTCTTGTGAACCTAATCTGTTCTACTGATCAACTAATCTATTTCTTAGGAATGGCTTGTATTCTTATAAATTTGACATAGATTTGTAATGTTCTTCTTTTCTACAACATAATCGTTCTCTGGGAGCAGATTTCTTTGGGGACTTCTGGAGGCAGCCTTAGTTTCAGTTCAGAGTAATAATTACCTCAAATGCAGCCAGCTGTTAAAGTCCAAATCCTTTATTTTCTCCTTCAAAGTCTTGAATCTTTTCCTGGGGCCCGGTTAGCTTTAGTAGAGGCCTATCTCTCTCCTTGGTTCCAAGAGCTCCCTCCTAGAGTGGGTGTCTGAATCTCCCAGAGTCCTATCAATTTCAGTGACTTAGGAACTTGTAAGAATCATAACATAGGTTCCCCCCCACCCTTGAGGCAATTGGGGTTAAGTGACTTGCCTAAGATCACACAACTAGGAAGTGTTAAGTGTCTGAGGCCAGATTTGAACTCAGGTCCTCCTGACTTCAGGGCTAGCACCCTATCCACTGCACCACCTAGCCACCCCAAATTCATCCCTTCTTCAAAGATCTGATACATAAATTATCCCTTGTTTTCCTTATTTGTTTATGGTATCATCCTTTATGCCCAAAACATGTATTCATTTTTGTAAAGTACAGTAATACTTAACTCTGGGCAGTCAATTCATTTGTGAATGCCCTAGTGTTACTCTGTAGCCTTTACATTGCCAGTCTTTCCTAATTCCCAGGGTGTCAGAGAATCCTCTGGCCACTGACCTTTGAAGTGTCAAATAACTTTAACCCAACTCGCCTCCTCTGAAGCCTTCAGAAGTCTCTGGCTACGATTTCTTGAATCATAGTTTAATAACCGGTAGTGCGCTCAAGAACAGCCATGTGCAAACTTAAAGTCTTTATTATACTTGCTCACATATTCCCTGACCTGTTAACTTCCAAATGAACACCAGGTCTGTGAGAGACCCACGTGTTCACTATCAAGTTCCTTACCTCTCTTGGCTATCCATCCACTTGGTTCAGCTACCCCAGGATAAAGAGAGCATCCTCCAGCGCAGTGGGCTTAAGAAGGATCTGTGAAGTCACACGCACAACCAATCAGAGAGGGAGCTGTCTCCTATTAGGAAGATATTGAGATAGTCCCACCCCTGGGCCAGTCTCTGGCCACAGAAATTGCTTCCCAGCCACTCGATAATCTCCTGTCTACATTGGGCTGACTCATTGTTAAAAGACCCTAACACATTTTGACCTTATTTTGATATGGGGTGTGAGATGTAGGTCTGCACTGAGTTTCTGACATATTATTTTCCAGTTTTCCCAGCAATTTTTGTCAAATAGAGAGTTGTTATTCCAGAAGCTGGAGTTTGGGGCTTTACGCAAATACTAGATTGCTATAGGTCTTGATTATTGTGTGATCTATTTCTTAGCCAATACCAAAAGGTTTTAATGACTACTGCTTTATAATATAGTTTTAGGTTTGGTACTGTTAAGCCTTTATTTTTTTTTCCCCATTAATTCTCTTGATATACTCGACCTTTTGTTTTTCCAGATAATGAATTTTGTTATTATTTTTTCTAGTTTCATAAAATAATATCTGGCAGTTTGAGTAGTATGACACTGAACAGGTAGACCAATTTAGGCAGATTGTCTTTTTATTATATTAGCTTAGCCTAGCCATGAACAATTGATATTTTCCCAATTGTTTAGATCTGATTTTATTTGTGTGAGAAGTTAAAACTAGGTTTTTTGTTTTTGTTTTTTCCCTTAAAGCCCCAGGGTCGGCAAGTGGATAATACTTCAATTGTTGCTGCATAGTGTCCAGATCTGAGATGCTCAGAGAGAAGATCCTGCACAGATTGGTTAAAAAGGCTATTTTTCTTTTTCCCCATTTATAGCTATTGTTTGGTTAGACAGAAAAGTTTGAATTTACAAAAAAAAATTTAATGACTGATGTGATAAGATTTCAAAGAAATTTGGGTTTAAAATATATGTTTTTTAAATTTCCTCTTTCATCTATTTTCACTAATATTTGAAATTTCAGTGTTTTATGAGGAAATGAGAATACTATTATTCTTGAAATATTAAACTTTTTAAAAATATTAATATGTATGTAAGATGTCTATGGATAGAAACACATGAACCGTGTTTATTAATGGATTGTGAGGAATTATATTCAAACATTTTGGCAGCGATAGTTGTAAAGCCTTACAAATGTCTTTATGCCCTTAATAGCACTTACTAAACACAAAATTAATCTGCCCTGTTGGATTTAGTCAGCACATCAAATTATACAGTGACACAATGACCCAAACTGGTGACTGTTACAAAGAAATTTCCAGAAAGACTGAGGACAAATTAATTTCTCCAAAGAATTTCCTTCCTCTTTTTTATGTCTACTCTTGAAGTCTGCAGTTTAGATTTTACAATATTTGGTCATTAATGCATGAAATATTTGGGAAAAGAATGTTTCTACTTACTATCGTATTACCAAATTCTTAATTAAATTTCATGTTTTGGAGCAGCATGAGACACAAGCATAATTTCCCAAAATAAAGGTGATAGACCATCTATGTTTGGTCTGTGTTCACCCTACTTTGCAGTGATGTGCAGTTTCAGAAGCTCTATTTAAAATAATACTATCATATCATGTATATACAAATTGTTGAGGTGTTTTTCACCTATAAACTTTCTGTATATTAAGTTAAACCTAATTTTGATTTCTTGGAAATGTGTTATTTAAAGTATAAGAAGAATGTAATGTGAAGAGAATAAATAATGTAAATAAATAAACTCTTTGAAAGATACTTATGTGTACATTCCACTAATAATTTGAACTGAATTAATGAGTTCAAGTTGTGGAAAAGAAATTTGTTA
The DNA here is from genome assembly GCF_902635505.1 of Sarcophilus harrisii. Classification (NCBI taxonomy): domain Eukaryota; kingdom Metazoa; phylum Chordata; class Mammalia; order Dasyuromorphia; family Dasyuridae; genus Sarcophilus; species Sarcophilus harrisii. The sequence continues at coordinate 116,672,478 of NC_045431.1, forward strand.
AAGGCCTTTCTTCATGTGATATTGTATAAATAATGCTAGACTATGACAAGACTTGTCACTAATTTTCTACTTTACTACTAATTAGTGATATAAACCTGGGTAAGATAGATGCATCATTTCTATGGGTTTTAGTTTCCTCATCTTTAATGAGGTTGGAAATAGCTCTTTCAACTCTAATCATATCATTGTATTAAAAGCCCAGCAATATGGCCAGTGAGGTTCAAAGAACTTTTGTATAACTAAATACCAAACATAAATTTAAAAACTGTCATGTTAAATGTGCTTTACATAAAATCATCTTTTAATTCCTCATGATGATATGGGAAATACCCTGTGTTTTCAAGAGCTATTCCAAAATACTGTTATGTTTAAAGAATCTACCTTCTAATCTCTTTTGAAAAATCCACTTGTATACAGACCTGAATATGCTATTTGTTAGTTTTTCAAATACCATTAAAAAAAAAAAAGCTCAGTACTTACACCTACAAATTTTCTCAGGACCCTTAGATTCAATCTAGTAGCTAGCAATTTAAATTCAGTGGGTCCTATACAATTGGAAAAGTTCTAAGAACCGACCCAGTGAGAGAACACAGGTCTCTCTTCTGAACACAAGAATCCGTGTAGGTAAGTCCCTGCTTTAATATGGGTCACAGCCCTTTAGCACAGTTAAGATGGTTTTCCTAAGTTTTGTGTCCAGGAATCTGGTGACCTGGCAATAAATATTTTACTCTATTAAGTGGGTTGTGATATCACTGGATTCTGATTTGCACTAGTGAATAGATTTAGAATACTTATTGGATGACAAGTCCATGTTCTGCCATTGGGCTAGTTCTTGAAGTATTGAAAGAAGAGTTGGAACTTCAAATGCCAAGGTGGCAGAGTAAGCAAGGGACCCTATGAAACCCTCCTTAATTCCCCTCCAAAAAACTAGAAAACCACCTCAGAATTGATCATGGGATAGGGAAGCAGCTTATCTGGCAAGAAAGGTCTATCTCACTAGGATGGGAAGAGAGCTAGATTCAAAAACAGCTGCAGCAGCCAGCCTCACAGCACAGGGCGCCTGTAGCAAGGCTCCAAATCTGGGGCAATCCACCGGTGAGTCCCTGCCCTCTTAACCAACAACCCTTTAAACAAATGAGTAGCCTGCAATATAGCAAGATCCTATCCCCAGCAAAAGCCACCAACTAGGCCTTGACTTCATTGCTGACCAGTAGTGAAGCCCCTCATTTGGGGCTGACTAATAGCAATACCCTTCTACCCCCTATTCCAGCAGAGACCCTATTTCTATAGCAACTTAATAGCAAGGGCAGGCTAGCAACAAGTCCCTCCTCCAGGGCCAGCTACCAAAAAGACTGTTGTAATAACTTGTTTCTATAACAATACACCAGCAAGGCCTTCCCTGCCTCCAGCAAGCTGGTAGCTAAATTCCATACTTTGAGGAGGTCAACTGGGAGACCCCATCCCCCCCAATACAAGCAAAAAGGGAAGCCTACCTCCCATTGAAAGCAAGCAAGCTATGCCTTGACACCCAGTGATAGCCCACAACGAGATTTGTGGCCCAAAACAAAGAACTTGCCACAGTGCAGGACCAGAGCCCAATTCAAATAGAGATAACAAGTCAGAAAAAAAGGAGCAACAACATACAAAAAAAGAACTTGGCTGTAGAAAATTACTGTGGAGATAAGAAGGATCAAGGCATAAACATAGAAGAGGACAATAGTCTCAAAATGGTAATGTGAAACCTCAAGGAAAAACGTAATTTGGTTTCAGATTTTAAAAGAATTTCTATAAGAACTTAAAAAGGATTTTAAAAAGCAAATTAGAAAAGTAGAAGAAAAATTGGGAAAATACATGAGTAAGTCAAGAGAATTATTTTTTAAAAAATTGCATGGGAAAGGATATAATAGTAATTTATTAAGGAAAATAACTAAAAATAGAATTGATCAAATGGAAAAGGAAATTATAAAGATTAGAATTGAACAAATAAAAACTAATGATAATATGAGACATGAAGATACAGTAAAAATTAAAAAAAAATAAAAATGAAATTTCTTATTGGAAAAACCTTAGAAAATCATTCCAGGAGAGATAATATAAGAATTATTGAACTGCCTAAAAAGTTTGTTTAAGCCTGGAAGATATCTTTCAAGAAATTATAAAAGAAAACTGCCCCAATATATTAGAACCAGAGGGCAAAATAAAAATTGAAGATATTCACTGACTACTATCTGAAAGAGATCCCAAAATGAAAATTCCTAGAAACATCATAGCCAAATCCAGAGTTCACAGATGAAGAATTGAAAGTATTGCAAGCAACCAAAAAGAAACAATTCAAATATCAGAGCTACAATCATAATTAAATAGGATTTGGTAGCTTCTACCTTTACTTACTACTTCTTTACTTAAAGAACCAGAGGGCTTGGAACATGATATAACAGAAAGCAAAGGATTAAGAATCTCCTACTTAGTAGAATTCAACATAATCTTTGGGGGAGGGGGAAGGAGAAATAGACATGTAACAAAATAGAGGATTTTAAGGCATTGCTATTTAAAAGGTCAGAACTGAATAAACAATTTGACCAAATACGAGATTGAAGGGAACATAAAATGATAAAAAAATGAAACAAGATAAAACACAAGAAATTCAATAGTTAAACTGTTTCTATTTCTATATGGCAAGATAATATTTGTAATTCTAAACATTTATTACTCTAAGAGCAATTAGTGTGTGTAGTTAGAGGTTGTGGATATGTGGTAACTTTGATGAATTGATATTCAAAAAAACAAAGGGGTGAGAAAGAATTGCATTGGAAGGAGGGGGGAGATGTGAATGGGATAAATTATCTTTTATAAAAGAGGCATGAAAAAGCTCTTATAATAAAAGGGAAAATGGAGGTGGGACCTTTCATCAAAATTTTCTCAAAGATGGAATAACATACTGAGTTGGATATAGAAATCTTATCTTACCCTATAAGGAAGTAAAAAAGGGATGGGAATAATAGAAGGGAGAAGGGGAACTAATAAAAGGGAGGGTATATTGGGGAAGGCAGTGATCAAAAGTAAAACACTTGTGAGGAGAGAAAGGATGGGGAGGCAAGAGAGGATAAAGGGAATACATAGTTAACATAACTAAAGTGTAAATGGGATGAACTCACCCATAAAAAGGAAATAGCACAATGGATTAAAAACCAGAATCCAACTATATGTTGCTTGCAAGAAACATAATTTGAAGCAGACATACAGGCTTAAGGTAAGGTTCTAGAGCAAGAAAAGGAGAGGTGGTAATCATGATCTCACACAAAGCAAAAACAAAATCTAGTCAAAAGAAATAAAGAAGAAAACTATATCTTGCTGAAAGGTACCACAGACAATGAAGTCATATCAATACTAAACATAATATGCAAACAAATGGTATAGCATCCTAAATTCTTGAAGTTGAATGAGTTGCAGAAAGCAATAGATAATAAAACTATATTTATGTGGAACCTCAATTTTCCCCTCTCAAAACTAGGTAAATCTTACCATAAAATAAAAAAGAAGTTAAGGAGATGAATAAAAATTCTAAAAGATATGATAGATCTCTAAAGAAAATTGATAGTAATAGAAAGGAATATATCTTTTTCTCAATGGTACGTGTGATCTACACAAAAATTAACTATGTAGTAAACACATTCTTTTCAGATCATAATGCAATTAAAATTACATTCAGTATAGAAAATGTTAAGAGATTAAAAATTAACTGGAAATTAAATAATCTAATCCTTAAAAAATGTCAAAGAACATAATCAGAACAATTGACAATAGTTCACTATTTGGGAAAAAATGGTGAAGGAGTCCTACCAAATTCCTTTTACAACACAAATATGGTACTTATACACTATAACTTCCCACCGAGGCTACTGATTGCCAGGGCCATACATACCAATCTTCCCCAGATCCACATGAAGACAAGCCGATCTTGAGGAGCAAAACAGTCTTTATTGGTAATCTCAGCAGGGGTTAGCAGGAAGCAAAAGCAAGAAAGTGCAATAGCAGGTGGGTGTTTTTCTCTGCATTTCTCTATCTGCATATCTGCATCTCTCCATCTCTACATCTCTGCCTCTCTCTCTCTCTGGACTCAAAGCTGATTATTTATATTTACTCTCCTTTGGAATTACCCTGTGCGTAGCCCACTCAGCACTGTATAGGTGGATCCACAGAAGGGAGACACCTGCAGTTAGTACCTTGTCCTAAGAAAAGATCTAGCAAGAGGACACACCCCTTGTCATCTCAAGGATCCTTTAACACCTGGAAGACACAACTTCCTGCCTCAGAGATCAAGCCCCTTTTTACCTCCTGGTCCCACCCTACCAACTGACATGGCATACATGGCAATTCTCAGAAGGAGAAAAGTCCCTAACATATCCCCTTTTCTGTTTAAAAAGGCTGAGTGTTCTTATGGTTTATGTCTTAAGCACCTCTAGTAATTTTCTAAAAATATATAAATATAAAATATATTTTGAAAAATATATAAATATAAAAACATAAAACAGGCTTAAAGTAGAAAAAGTAACAATATAAAGATACAATAGAGGGGATGAAAAGGGAAGTATGTTTGATCAGGTGTTGATACCAGAGTATTAGGTAGAGCTATGGAATAATTTCCCCAAGTTTTCTATAAGGGACCACCTCAAGCAGTCAGACCCAGACCCATTTGTGGCAAAGGGAGGAAGGTCTCATCTTCTGGAGCTACTTCAGGCTGACAAGGGGCATATAGCTGACCCTGCCCAATGGGGTCCGGACTGAAGAGAGGAGATGTCTGAATTAGGCCTCAAGTGATTTCAGGTTGACCAAATGGTTGGTATTTCATGATTCAGAGTCTGGAAGAATCAACTCTCTTTGTTTTTCTTTCTGGAATCCAGTAGCTTTCCCCATCAGGACCTGCAAGACATAAATATTCCGGCCCTCTCCAAAGTACTAATGATGGTCCTTGCCTATGATCTTCCTCGTCCTTCCAAAGGACCTTTTGAATGTTCTCTGGTGCTTGAAGCCCTGGTTTCATAAGACCTAGCTTTCTATAATGTAAGATCTTATCCACGTCCACCCATATATCTCTCTAATTTATATACTTGAGCTGAGTGCACAGATGTGTCACTGGGCATGATTATGGGCAAATTTATACCCTGACCCATTATGCATTCCTGCCTTCCCATATCTCTATGAGGCTGTTGAACCTTCCCTTGGGAGGCCTGGCAATCCTTAAAGCACTGCTCCCACATTGGGCTGCCACTTGTAACTTCCCCCTCAGAGGTTACTGATTGCCAGTCTTGTCTAATCCCAGGCCTTTGGACATCTCTGCCACTGCCTCGTCCAAGCAGTGGTTCTTGTTCAACAGAGTTCTCAGACACAGGAACTTGTGACTCAAGTTTGAAAGGCACTGGAGCCAACATTCTCACATCTTTTTATAATTTCCTCAAGGCTTGCATCCTTATCTAAGGAGGACATGGCTTTCTGGCAGGCATTAGTGTTCTCTCTAGCTAATTTCCAGCTGCTTCTCATTTACCTACTAACCTCTCAACAGCCGCCTGTAGGTGAGCCACAAAATCAGGGAAAAGTTCATCTGGGACTTGTTTAATTTTAGTCATTGAGGGCCTCTGCTTTCCAGAAGCCTGAATTTTGGTAAATGCTTGTTGGACACATTGGGACACAGCTGCATACACTACTGCATACCTTCTAACTCCTACTAAGTATTAACTACCTCTTTCAGTTCCTTCAATTTCTTCCACTCTAATGGGGCCCATGTCCTTCCCTGGGGACCTTCAAACACGGGACAAGCATCTAGCCAAATCCTTGCTTCCTGGTCCCTTTCATTCGCTGCCTTCTGTAACATACATCCTAATTCTGTCTGTAAATCTATCTACTTTCTGCTTCTTTCCATTGCCTCTTCCTGTGATGTCACATCTACTTTCCGCTTGCTTTACTAGTCTATAAACTTCTTTCCCCAGCACCTCTTGATCTGGGACCCTAACAAAAACCTCCCATCTTCCATCCCAGACCTACTATCAGTCTTGTCTAACTTCCTATGATCGGACCATCCAAACCCACGAGGTCTCTGGCCAATTCTGTCCCTGTTCGGGCACCATTTGTAACTTTACAACTCTGCCTCATGTTCCACTTGTAGCCTCTCACTCAGAGGTTACGGTAACTAGTCATGACTAATTCCCAGGCCTTCAGAAAATCCCTGGCCACTGTCTCGTATGGTGGTTCTTTACCAATCTTACCCCAATCAGAGGTTTCAGAGACTCTGGCCACTACCTCTCTGAGCAGTGGTTCTCACATCCAACAGAGCACCCAAAGACAGTGGCTCGCAAGTTCAAGATCCTTATTCCACATGTTCACATCCTACCCTTTCCTGTACTCTTACTGAGCTCCTGCTGACTCCTAGTGAACTCCCTTGAACTCCTAATGAATTCCACCTACTTCCTGGTCCCCACTGTATATATATATCTATATATCTATATCTATATATATATCCCCTATATATACCCATATAGGCTATGAGGTCACACGTACAACCAATTAGAGAAGGAGACAACTCCTGTTGATGATGTGATCTCAATGCAACCAGAGCTTCCACTCATGAGGCAGTCTGCTTTGTTCACAGAAAATCACATCTGGGAATCTCGGGCTTCAAGGCCTTTGTACTTCCTGATTGCACTGTTCGAGTTTCCTCTCTGGACCCTTACAATATACAAATCAGGAAATGCCAAAACCAAGAAAGAAAATTATTGATCAATTTTCCTAATTAATGCTGATGTAAAACTTTTAAGTAAAATACTAGCAAAGAGATTACAGCAATTTATCGCAAGGATCTGTGACCAGGTAGAATTTATACCAAGAATGCTGGATAATTTAATATTAGGAAAACTATCAACATAATTGACCATATCAGTAACAAACCCAACAGAAATCAGAAATCATGTGATTACCTCGATAGCTGCATGTATAGTGTGTGTATATATATATATATAAGTATGTATATATATATATATATATATATATATATAAACATATTTTTTCAATGTTACAACTTTTTTGTCTTGCTTTAGTATTTCTTGTTGTATTATAGAACTTTTAAGTTCTATTTTCTCTATTATATTGTTTAGAGTGCCCATTTGTTTAGCAAAGTTTTATTTGCTTTTGTTTCTAAGTTTTTCTCTAATTTCACTCCTTAGGATAAAGGGAGTTTTATTCTTTTTCATCAGCTTCCAACTGGACTTGTGGAAGGACTTGTGACTTCTGGACTTCCACTTGTAGAAGTATTAACATATTGCAGAAGTATTATATCCTCTTAACTAATAGAATTTCTTCATTATATTAGGATTTTTTTGGTAATTGCTTTTTTTTTTTTTCGTCTTTACACTAAAGGTGGCCAACAGAAATCTCCCTTCTTGCTGTTTCTTCTGAATTTTTATTTTTCTGTATTCTTGGAATTGTCACCAATTCTTTTTTTTTTTCCTTTTTTTTTTAAATAACTTTTTATTGACAGAACCCATGCCAGGGTAATTTTTTACTACATTATCCCTTGCACTCACTTCTGTTCCGATTTTTCCCCTCTCTCCCTCCACCCCCTCCCCCAGATGGCAAGCAGTCCTATACGTGTTAAATAGGTTACAGTAGATCTTAGATACAATATATGTGTGCCGAACTGAACAGTTCTCTTGTTACTCAGGGAGAATTGGATTTAGAAGGTATAAATAATCCGGGAAGAAAAACAAAAATGCAAGCAGTTTACATTCATTTCCTAGTGTTCTTTCTTTGGGTGTAGCTGCTTCTGTCCATCCTTGATCAATTGAAACTGAGTTAGATCTTCTCTTTGTCAAAGAAATCCACTTCCATCAGAATACTTCCTCATACAGTATCGTTGTTGAGGTATATAATGATCTCCTGGTTCTGCTCATTTCACTCAACATCAGTTCATGTAAGTCTCGCCAGTCCTCTCTGTATTCACCCTGCTGGTCGTTTCTTACAGAACAATAATATTCCATAATACTCATATACCACAATTTATTCAGCCATTCTCCAACTGATGGGTATCCACTCAGTTTCCAGTTTCTAGCCACTACAAACAGGGCTGCCACAAACATTTTGGCACATACAGGTCCCTTTCCCTTCTTTAATATCTCTTTGGGGTATAAACCCAGTAGAAACACTGCTGGGTCAAAGGGTATGCACAGTTTGATAACATTTTTGGGCATAGTTCCAAATTGTTCTCCAGAATGGCTGGATGTGTTCATAATTCCACCAACAATGTATCAGTGTACCTGTTTTCCCACATCCCCATGTGGATAATATTCCACATTATCTTTCCCTGTCATTTTAGCCAATCTGACAGGTGTGTAGTGGTATCTCAGAGTTGTCTTAATTTGCATTTCTCCGATCAATAGTGATTTGGAACACTCTTTCATATGAGTGGTAATAGTTTCAATTTCATCATCTGAAAATTGTTCATATCCTTTGACCATTTATCAATTGGAAAATGGCTTAACCCATTAGATTATTTAATTTCCAATTGGTTTTTAGTCTATCTTTCTCTGCTCCTTTATTGAATGCATTTTTATTGTGTATTTATCTGAAAAGGAAGTATTTATTATTTCGGGGCAGGGAGGTTGCATTTTATTATGAGGTTTTTAGTGTCCTAATGCATAGTCAATTTTTGTGTAGGTGGTGTATGTACTGCTGAGAAAAAAAAAATATTCCTTTTTGTCCCTATTCAGTTTCTCCAGAGGTCTTACCATATCTAAATTTTCTAAGGTTCTATTAACCTTCCTAGTTTCTTTCTTCTTTATTTGTTAGATTTATTTAATTCTGAGAAGGGGAAGTTGAGTTCCCCCACTAGTATAGTTTTACTGTCTTTTACTTCCTATAACTGGCTTAATTTCTTTAAGAATTTGGATGCTGTTGTTTATGGTATCCTTTTTAAAAATATATATAGTTTCCTTCCCTATTTATTTTAATAGGTCTATTTTTACTTTTGTTTAATCTTATATCAGAATTGCTACCCTCCCCCCGTTTTTGCTTCAACTGAAACAACTAACAAATTCTGCCCCAATCTTTTACCCTTACTCTGTATGTATTTCTCTGTTTCATATGTGTTTTTTATAAACAACATATTCTAAGATTCTAGTTTCAGAGTGGATTACTGCTATTTACTTCCATTTTATGGGAGAGTTCAATTCACAATTATGATTACCAGTTATGTATTTTCCTCAATCCTATATTCTCCCCTATATATACTTTTGCTCTCTATTTCCATCCTATCCCTTCTTGGTAGTGTTTTGTTTCTAATCCACCCTGCCCTCTCTTCTATCATTCTTCCTCTTTTTTCTTAAACCTTTCTCCTAGTGTTTCTGCTCTTCCTTCTTTCGAGCTCCTCCCTTTTCTTTCCCCTTTCTCTTCCTACTTTCTTATAGGGTAAAATAAATTTTTATACCCGAGTGAATATATTATTCCCTCTTTGAGCCAAAACTGATGAGATTAAGCTTCAAACAATGCTTATCTCCTTCCCTTCTTTCCCTTTATTGTAAGGGATCCCTTGTGCCTCTTTAAGTGGTTGAATTTATTCCATTTTACCTCCCTTTTACAATCTTTTTTCTACTCTTTAATGTCTTTTTCTTTGATATCCTCAAATCAGAGTCAATTCATACCCACACCCTTTGTATATATATGCCCCTTCTAATTGTCCCAACCAAAAAAATAGAATTTTCAAGAGTTACAAGTATCATTTTCCCATTTAGGGATAATGGTGGGGGTTTTTTCTTGTTTACCTTTCTATGTTTCTCTTGAGTCCTATCAAATTTTCTCTTTCATTCTGGATTTTTTAGTACAAATGATTGAAAATTCCTTACTTCATTGAATATCTCTCTGGGTAGTTGATTCTTAGTTGTAATTCTAAATCTTTTGCTTCCTGGAATATGGTATTCCAGGCTCTCTGATCTTTTATTGTTGAAGCTATCAGATCCTGGATAATCCTGGCTGTTGCTCCTTGATATTTGAATTTTTTCTGGCAGCTTGTGGTATTTTTTTCCTTGAGATTATACTTCTTTGCAACAATGTTTCTTGGGGTTTTTCTTGTGAGATCTCTTTCTGGAGGTGATCAGTGGATTCTTTCAATGATTCTTTTGCCCTCTGGTTCCTGTAACTGGCTAAACAGTTTCAGAGCAGTTTTCTTTGGTGATCTCTTGAAGAATGCTATCCAGACTCTTTTTTTTTTAGTTATGGCCTTCAGGTAGATCAATAATTCCTGAATTGTCTCTCCTGAATCTATTTTCTAGGTTGGCTCTTTTTTTAATGAGATATTTTATATTTTCTTCTATTTTTTCATTCTTTTTAGTTTGTTTCACTGATTCTTGATGTCTCAGAATTGTTAGCTTCCATTTGCTTGGTTCTACTTTTTAATGGATGATTTTCTTCAATTAGCTTTTGTCTCTCTTTTTCTATTTGATTAATTCTACTTTTCAAGATGTTGTTTTCTTCAGTGGAATTTTTTTTTTTTTTTTTTTGCATTTGGCTAATTGTTTACTTTGTTTTGCATACCTTTCATTTCTTTTCCCATTTTTTCTTCTACCTCTCTTATTTGTCTTTTAAAATCCTTTATGAGCACTTCCAAGAAGGTTCTTTGGACTTGAGACAGTTCATATCATCCTTTGAGATTTCCTCTGTAAACATCTTGTTCTTATCTGAATTGATGTATTAGTCTTCCCTGTCATCATAGTAGCTTTCTATGGTTAATGTTCTTTTTTATTTCTTGCTCATTATTTTCTTCCTTCCTTCCTTCCTTCCTTCCTTCCTTCCTTCCTTCCTTCCTTCCTTCCTTCCTTTCTTCCTTCCTTCCTTCCTTCTTTCCTTTCTTCCTCCCTCCCTCCCTCCCTTTCTTTCTCTCTCTGAGTCTTGGCTTTAAGTACAGGAGTCCCTCTTGTTTGGTGTCTTGCTCACAGTATCCTGCCTGCTCTCTCCAGGCAGGTTTCTTGGATTGGAAATTTGCCTTCTGAGCTGGGTCCGGAAGCTGCTTTGCTACTGAGCTAAGACTGAGGATCTTAATTGCTGATCTGTTGTGATTTAGACCCTCTCATTGGCTTTCCCAGATACCATCTGAGCTGAACTGAGCACCCTTTTTACCCTAGTGAAACTGACCTTTCTTAAAGTCCTTCTAATCTATCATGAGCTGAAGAATGGTTTCATTCTGTTATCCTTTGTTCAAATGCTTAATTTCCTGTGGTTTTTAAAGGAAACTACAATTTAGTTCTTTTCAACAATGAGGTGTGATTCAAGGTAATTTCAATAGACAGGATAGAATGCATTCAGAGTGAAAATTATGGAGACTGAATGTTGATCAAAGCATAATAATTTCACTTTTGTTGTTTGCTTGTTTTTATTCTTGTGGTTTGTTTCCTTTCTTGCACAGCATGATGAATTTAGAAATATGTATAGAAGAATTGCATGTTTAAACTATATTGGATTGCTTGCTGTCTTAGGAAGGGGGGGGAGGGAAGGAAAGAGAAAAATTTGGAACACAAGATTTTGCAAAGGTGAATATTGAAAACTATTTTTGCATGTATTTGGAAAAAAATTGGGGAAAAATTGTTTTGCTAAATTTGTAGCAGCTTTTTTGTGGTGGCAAGGAACTGGAAATTGAGTGAATGCTCATCAATTGGGAAATGGCTAAATAAGTTATGGCACATAAATGTAATGGAATATTATTATTCTATGAGAAACAATGAGCAGTCTGATTTCAGAAAAAGCCTGGAAAGACTTATTTGAACTGATGATGAATGAAATGAGCAGAACCAGGAAAACATTGTACACAATAACAGCAAGATTGTGTGATGATCAACTATGATATACTTAGCTCTTCTCAGCAGTGAGGTGATTCAAAGCTATTCCAATAGACTTGGGATGGAAAATGCCATCTCCATTCAGAGAGAAAACTATGGAGTCTGAATGCGATTTGAAGTATAGTATTTTTACCTTTTTGTTTGTTTGTTTTTATTTCTTGCGTTTTTTTCTCTTCTTGGTCTGATTTTTTCTTGCACAACATGACAAATATGTTTAAAAATATTGTATATAAATAACCTATGTCATATTGCTTGCTATCTTGGGGAGGGAAGAGTAAGGACAAGAGGGAGAAAAAATTTGGAACATAAAATCTTACAAAAATGAATGTTGAAAACTATCTTTACATGTATTTGGAAAAATAAAATCCTGCTAAGGGGAAAAAAGTGTTATGCTTTTGACTATCATCTCCCCCCAACTACTCTCCTATCTATCAACCTCTACCTCTTCTCTTATCCCCTTCTCCTACTTTCCTGTAGGGTAAGATATATTTCTATATCTAGCTGAATATGTTCCTATTTGAGCCAATTCTGATGAGAATAAAGTTCAAGTGCTTCCACTTGTCTCTCCCATCTTTCCCTCCAAGGCCTTTTATGCTGCTTTTATGTGAGATAATTTGCCCTATCCTACCTCTCCCTTCCCCCTTTTCCAGTACATTCCTTTTTCTCACACCTTAATTTTACATTTTAAAAATAATCATTTTATCATATTCAGTTCACAGCCATGATTTCTTTCTACTTTGTATACCCTTTCTAATTGCCTGAATAATGAGTTATTCATTATAATAAATAATAATTCATTATGATAAATATATTCCCATATATATAAAATATATATTCATATATAATAAATATAAATTCATTATAATAAAGAATAAATTATAATAACTCCAAATAAAAAGTTATTTGGAGTTACAGGTATGATCTTTCCATGTGAGAATGTAAACAGCTTGACCTTATTGAATGATTTCTTTTTGCCTTTTTGTCTTTTTATGCTTCTCTTGAGTCTTGTACTTAAAATTCAGATTTTTCTATTTAGTTCTGGTCTTTTCATCAGGAATATTTGAAAGTCCTCTGTTTCACTGAATGTTCATTTTACCCAGTTTTGCTGGGTAGGTAATTAATTTTTTAAGGGGGGGATTAGGTAATTCTTAATTGTACTACTATCTCCTTTGTCCTCTGGAATATTATATTCCAAACCTTTAATGTACAAGATGAAAAATCTTGTATTATTCTTACTGTGACTTTATTATATTTACATAGTTCTGTTCTCATTGCCTGCAATATTTTCTCTTTAACCTGGGAACTTTGGAATTTAATTATAATATTTCTGGGAATTTTCATTTTGAGATCTTTTTTAAGAAGTGATTGGTGGATTTTTTTTCAACTTCTATTTTACTCTCTGATTCTATACTCTAAGGGCAGTTTTGATTTTTTTTTTATTCATTCCTAGTTTTATTAAATTTACTTAGTACTTTATTTTTCTCTAGTTACATGTAAAAACAATTTTTAACATTAATTTTTAAAACCTTGAATTAAAACTCTCTTTTTTCCTCTTTCTCCACTGTTCATTCCTTGACACCTACCTCTTCCCGTCAGCTCTCATTGAGAAAGTTTGCAATTTGAAACAGGTTATATATGTGTAGTCATGCAAAACATATCCTTAATAGTCATGTGGTAAAGGAAAACATACACTAAAAAGGAAAAAAAAAACAAGAAAAATAAAGAAAGTATTAAAAAAAATACTTCCATTTATATTCAGGTTACCACCAGTTCTTTCTCTGGGTATGGATAGCATTTTTCTTGGTAATTTTTTGAAAGATGATGTCTGCTCTCTCTTTTGGATCATGGCTTTCAGATTTCAGGCAGAGCAATAGTTCTTAAATTATGTCTCCCAGAGCTTTTTTCTAATAAGATATTTCACATTGTTTTCTATTTTTTTCATTCTTTGGTTTTGTTTTATTGCTTCTTAAATGTCTCATGGAGTGGATGCTAGGAAGCATCCAATTATCCAGTTCTAATTTTTAACTAATTATTTTCTTAATTGAACTTTTTGTATCCCTTTTTCAATGTGGCCAATTCTACTTTTTAAGGAGTTTTTTTCTTCACTGAATTTTTGTAGAATTTTTTCCATTTGCTCAATTCTGCTTTTTAAATTCTTCTCTTAAGTGAATTTTTGTATATCTTTTACCATTTGGCCTATTCTGTTTTTTAATTGTTGTTTTCTTTGGTATTTTTCTGTGTTTCCTTAATTAAGCTGTTGATTTTTTTTCCCACGATTTTCTTTTATCATTATCATTTATTTTTTCCAATTTTTCCTCTACCTCTCTTATTTGGTTTTAAAAATTCTTTTTGAGTTCTTCCAAGACATGAGGCCAATTCACATTTTTTTTCTTTGAGGTTTTGGATATAGTGTTTTTGATTTTGTTGTCTTCTAGGTTTATGTTTTTATCTTCCCTTTCACCATTGTATCTTTCTATGGTCAAGATGTTTTTTGTTGCTTGCTCATTCTTCCAGCCTATTTCTTGACTTTCAACTTTATAATTGGACTCTGCTCCTGAGGTGGCAAGGGTACTGTCCCAAGTTACAAGTTTTTTGTGCAGCTGTTTTCATTGCTAGTTCTGGGGGACTGTAAACTTTCATTTCTTCCAAGATGGTGCGATCTAAGGAGGGGTGTGTTTATTACTTCCCTAGCTTGTTTTCTGGCCTTTGAGTGATCGCAAGCACCCTTTTTTACCCTGGAACTGTGACCAGGGTCCTGCTCCCTTATGATTATAAGTTCTGGTATGCTACAGGCTGTGACTCAGGAGTGCAACATCAGTTCCAAGTATGGGTTATGCAGTGGAATTCTGTACTCAGTACCAGCAAAGGAACTTCTATAATATTCTGACCAATTATCAAGCTCCCTGTTTATGTTCTGAGAACTTTGAAAGCTTCTTTGATTCAGTTGCCCCTAAGGCCTGCTTCTGGTTTCCTGTGGTATGCACAGCCTATATTGGAAAGCACTTCACTCTTACTCCAGTTCAATTGACTTTTCCTATTAATCTAGGTTGTCTTAGACCGGAAAATTGTTTTACCCTGTACTTTTGGGGGTTCTGTCACTCCAGAATTTGTCACTTTATACATCATTATTTGGAGGAGGATTTGGGAGAGTTCAGGTGAGTCTCTGTCTATTCTCTGCTGTCTTGGCTCAGCCCCTGAATTGACTTTTGAGTGATTGCATTCAGAATCAATGATTTGGGTTCTAGTTCTTTAAAATTGATGATCCATATTGCTATGCTATAAGAAATTTGAAAAAGAGATTGCTTCTGAGAAACTTGGAAAGACTATGAAAAACTTAAGAACTCTAATGAATGCTTTGACTATCCACAGTTCTAGAGGACTGGTGATAAAGCCTGCTACCTATCTCCTAATAAAGAGGTGATGGACACAAGTGCAGAATGAATCATGCATTTTGGAGACATAGCCAATGGGCATGACTATTTGTTTTTCTGAATTGCATATTTGTTACAAGGATATGGTTTGGTTGTGTTATTTCCCCAAAAAGGGAAGGAACATAAGAAGAAGAAAAAATAGATTTTTTGTTAATTGCAAAAAATTAAAATAAAAAAAATTAAATTGATGTTCCTTATTTGGGTATATATGGTACTTTTGTATTAAAAATATGGTTATATTTAAATAAATATTTTCTTGATTCTTTTAAAAAATATTTATTACTTCCCAGTGATTTTCTACCCCCAACACACACACACATACACATATACACTCACATACACACTGAACTAGACACACACACACACACACTCACATACACACTCAACTAGAGCCCTCCATTATAATTCAAAAAAGTATAGTTAAAATACATGAATACATTGACTGTGTTTTTGTATGCCTCATTCTATACCTATAAACTACTACTACCTTTCTGCCTAAAGAAGAAAATTATATTTTATTGTCAGTTGCCTAGCTTCACTGCACTAATCAGTTTCTATGCCTTTTTTTAAATATGGTTATTGTGTAAATTGTACTCTTGGGTCTGCTTCGATCCACATAAGGCACTGATCAGAGTTCTTAAGTCTTCCCAAGTTTTATCTTTAAAATATTATTGTGATTGTATAAATCGCTCTGAGACTAATCATTTCACTCTGTATCAGTTCATAAAGTTTTCCCAGGTTTTTCAGAAACCATCTCTTTTTAAAATTTCTTGTAGTAACAAAACTAATGCAGACAAGATTAGAAGGGAAGCAATTAACTGGAAAAACATTTTTTATATTCAAAACTTCTGATAAAACCCTCATTTCTAAAACATATAGAGAATTGACTCAAATGTCTAAGAATTCAAGCCATTCTCCAATTGATAAATGGTCAAAAAATATGAACAAATTTCAGATGAGGAAATTGAAACTATTTCTAGTCATATGAGAAGGTGGTCTAAATCACTATTGATCAGAGAAATGCAAATTAAGACAACTCTGAGATCCCACTACACACCTCTCAGATTGACTAAGATGACAGGAAATGATAATGATGAATGTTGGAGGGGATGCAGGAAAACTGGGCATTGTTGGAGTTGTGAACAAATCCAGCCATTCTGGAGAGCAATTTGGAACTATGCTCAAAAAGTTATCAAACTGTGCATACCCTTTGATCCAGCAGTGTTACTACTGGGCTTATATTCTAAAGAGATCATAAAGAAGGGAAAGGGACCTATATGTGCCAAAATGTTTGTGGCAGCCCTCTTTGTACTGGTAACTACAAGAAACTGGCAACTGAGTGGATGCCCATCAATTGGAGAATGGCTGAATAAATTATGGTATATGAATATTATGGAATATTATTGTTCTGTAAGAAATGACCAACAGGATAATTTCAGAGAGGCTTGGAGAGCCCTACATGAACTGAAGCTAAGTGAAATGAGCAGAACCATGAGATCATTGTATATGGAAACAAGAAGACTATACAATGATCAGTTCTGATGGACGTGGCTCTCTTCAACAATAAGATGATTCAAATCAGTTCCAATTTTTCAGTGATGAAGAGAGCCATCTACACCCAGAGAGAGGACCACAACATAACATTCTCACTCTTTTTTGTTGTTGCTTGCTTGCATTTAATTTTGCTGCTTTTTTAAAAAAAATTGGTTTGATTTGATTTTTCTTGTGCAGCACAATAATTGTATAAATATGCATACATTAGATTTAACATATATTTTTTACCATGTGTAACATATATTGAACTACTTGACATTTAGGGTAGGGCGTGGGGGAAGGGAGGGAAAATTGGAACATAAGGTTTTGCAAGGGCTAATGTTGAAGAATTGTCCACACATATGTTTTGAAAAATAAAAAGCTTTAATAAAAAAATAGACAAAAAATACAATTTCTTGTAGCATATGGTTCATTAACATACTATTATATTGAAATACTTAAATTAGTTTAAAAAATCTTTGATTATTTGAAGCATCTATTTCCTCTCTGATCAATCAGAAATATACTTCCTTAGGAACTTCCATTCCTTGTCTAAAAGTGCTTTAGAATTTTAAGTATTGCTTCTCTTTTATTGGCACAGAAATGAAGATGTATAAAGATTCTTGGCCAGCTAGGAGACGTGACTTCCACCCCAGCCTCTCTGCACTAATAATACTATGCTTAATTCCACAGGATATTGTTAAGTTGCTGACTCCAAGTTACTGGAACATTATACAATTTTCAAAGTAGCCAGACAGGCTGGGTGACTTGTGAATAATAAGTCTTTTGTGTTCTCGTAAGCACTTTCAGTCTTGTCAAAGTTCCCTTGGACTTAGCTGACAAAAGTGTATAAACACTTGAATGTTGAGTAGTCCCTGCTAGATTCATAATTCACTTTCTCATTATCTTCCCTCTGAAGCTGACCGTTTAAGAATGTTCTGGCAGTTGAAAATTAAAGAAAAGATAAGCTAGCTTGCCACATGCATTACTTATTTAGAAGCTTTTGTTTTGCCTTGTTACATATAAGTGTCCAGGTAGAGGCCTGTGGGCTGTTTGGTGGGTTAGCCTATTTGTTTTGGCTGTAGGGAAGAAATACCAAGCCAGTTTTGGTTTTTGGTTTTTCAAAAAAAAGCAAACAAACCTACAATTATCATGCACCTTTGGCTCCGAAATGCCAATTATGCTATTGTTTCATTCTGCCTCTGGAGGAAGAGAGTCTCACTCTAATTTGGCTAACAGTGAGAGAAGGACATTTTTGATTGATAGGTGCTTCCACTTTTGAAGATGCCCTTTGTTTGAAGAAAGACATAAATGTTTTACCCAAAGTTACATGAGCAGTAAATGATGGAACTGAGCCTAAAATAAAATATAGATGTACAATGATCTTCCTTACGGTGATCAGACAACTTGAGTCGTGCAAGAATTATGCTCCTTTTACAGATGAAGAAACAGGGGGAATTATGTGAGTTCCAAGTCAGAAAGCTAGAAATGAGAACCCTGGTCTTCTTTCTGACTTCGTGTTCAGTGTGTTTTCCACACATTGCTCTGTCTTCTAACACATGGCACAATATTGTTTATTAAGGATTTTGCAAAGACGGTTCATGAGGTGTTTCAATTTCACCTTCAGAAAGGAAGACAGGGGCCAGAGCAAAAACAAGATTTGTCCCTAACCTCCTATTGAGTCAGGGTCTGATGTTCCCTGAGAGATTCTTTTGTTTTTTGCCTAGCTTACTGCCTGCCTATGGAAAGTTCCCTGTTCTCCTTTCCACAGGAGATGTGTACTAGCAAGAACTTGTTTTCCTGGAGAGATGCTTTTTAAAAATCCATTTTCATTTCTACTTGTCTAAAACACACAATGACTAGAGGCTAGATCTGGAGAACATGATTGGGAAGATCAGAAAACACATGAGTTCAAATCCTGAGCATCCTTAGATGCTCAGTAGCTGGGAGACTATAGACAAGTCATTTAACCTGTTCAAGCTTTGTCTTTAAGTGGGGAGAACAGCACTTTATAGGATTGTTGTGAAAATAATATAGGGTATTGGTAATATAGGGTGTCTCAAACACTTAAGTCTTAGTGCAATAAGCTTAAACCTCTGTCTTAGTGCAGGAGCCTAAAATATACCAATGCTATATCTAGAAAATGTTTAGCAAAGTCCCTAACCCATGATAAATCTTTTTTCCATCCATTCTATTTATTTATTATTCGTCAGTGGATCTCCTACTGCTTTCTGGACATTTCCTATATGTATTGGTCACCTTAAAAACAGATCTGAAACTAAACTCATCATCTCCTCCAAACCAGCTCCTGCTTCAAATTTCCTGTCAATATCATATCAAAACCTACATTCTCTGGAAGAAGGACCTATTTAGGTCAAATCCTAAAAATTAGTCTTCTCACCCCAAATCCTATAAGTTCTGTCAATTCTCCATTTATGACATCTTTATCTAACATCTTCTCTTACTGCTTTTTTTTTTGAGGCAATCAGGGTTAAGTGACATGCCAGGGTCACACAGCTAGTTTTCTGAAGTTCTATTTGAACTCAGGTTCTCCTAACTCAGAAGCGTGAATCCACTGTGTCACTTAGCTGCCCTCTTATTTCTTGCTTTCTGCTTTCATTGTCACTACCTAATTCAAATCCATCCTATTACTCCTGGAAAAAGAGAAAGCTCTTTAGATTGGAAATCTGGAAACCCAGAATGTGATCTTTTCTCTCTGCTCACTTAATGTCTCAGTTTCCTCATCTGCTATATGAAAAGGTTGAATCAGATGATCTCTAAGACCCCCTTCTAAATATGAAATTCTATGATTTCATTTCTTTTTCCAGTAGTCTCCTGATTAATCTATTTGCCTCTCATCCTTCCTCCATCTTCTTTTAATTAATTTTTGCACATTGTTCATCAGAGGAATCTTTCTAAGGCATCACTTTGCACAAATCCTGTTCAAAATTATCTATCTATCTATCTATCTATCTATAATAACTTTAGTTTCCAGGGGAATCGAGACTAAAACTTCTTTTAGGGATCAGCTCAAGTTCCATCCTCTCCAATCTATTTGACTTCACTGGATCTCAGTTTTCTCATCTGTAAAAAGAGGTTGGACTAAACAATTGTCGAGCTATTTGATAGATTATATGCTCCTTTAAGGCAGGGATGCTTTCATTTTTGTCCTTGTATCCCTAGCTCCTATGGAACATAATAAACATTTAATAAACACCTATTGGTAATTCTTGCCCTAAAATTATTTGATTCTATAGAATGTCAAGTCTAGAAGTTTATTAGTAGTCAATAGAGGCATTTCCTATTGATTTTGGCAGGAAATCTAGGTTTCCTGACTTGTCCAAGGATACATAGCTACTAAGTGTCTTAGGGGCAGATATGAACTCAAGCCCTCCTGCTTCCAAGGTAGGTGCTCTATCCACTGTACCACTTAGCTCCCCTGAAGGCATTTACTTGTTAAGTAAAAGGGGATATATGATCAAAACAATTTCTTTCTCTGTCTCACCCTTTCTTATCCTTTCTTTCTTTTTTTTTTTAAAAGCAAAATATTGAATTTATTAAAACTTAGAGATATAAAATGACTGTAACTGAGATTTATAATTTTGTGCCTAATCCTCATTGCCTACTCTGCAATATATATGGAAATGTTCATTTTATTGTATTTTTTTTTAATTCAAAATTAAAAAAAAATTAAGATCACTTCCAGCTGAGAAATAGATCTGAATTACCAACTGCTTTTTGGACATATTTATCTGTAAATTATTCCAAACCCAACATGTAAAAAAAGAAAACTCATTATTTTTCTTTGAAAACTCTCCTTTCTTCTAAATTTCTCAGTCACTGTGGGGGCACTTCTACTTTTTGAACATTAGCTCCAAACTATGCCTCTTCCACTTTAGCCATAATCACAACCTTTTCCTGAGCAAAAACTTGGACACTCCTCCCTCGAGTTCTGTGATAAGTGAAGCTTTCATTTTATCTTGTCCAGAACCAAGCTTCTCCTCACTTTCCGGCTATCTGCTCCAAATCATGCCATGGATAAACGAGTCCTCCTCCTCTTCCCCCATCTCTTCTGATATTTTGTCTTTCTTCATTAGAATGTAAGCTCTTTGAGGGCAGCCAATGCCTTACATGCTTGCATTTGAATCCTTAGAATTTAACCAAGTGACTGTCACGTAATAAGAACTTTAAAAAATTCTCTCTGTCTGTCTGTCTCTTTCTTTCTGTCTATCTCTCTCTTCCTCTCTTTCTCTTTCTCTAAATCTGTCTTTCCTTGTCTCTCCATGTCCCTTCCTAATTATGTATCTATTGTGTTCCTTTAAAAAAAATACCATTCTTTTCTTTTTTCTCTAACTTATTCTCTCTCTCTTATCTTTTACCTTTAGAATTCAAAGCTCTCCTTTAACATTTGCCCATTTCCCACCCCCTCATCCATTCAGTCATTTAAAAAAAAGAATTGCTTCTGTCACTGTGTAAGAGCTAGGTACTTTTGGAAGGAACCTTTAATCCTTGGAAAGTTTCAAGTCTCTTCCTCTCCCCCCAAATTAAAGTTTCCCCCCAAATTAAAGTTTCAAGGCACTTGAGAAACTCCATGGCTACATATGGCTACAGCTGTTCTCCTCATTCCAGCTCAATGTAAATGTGAAATCTACAGTATCATATGGCAGTGTTTCTCTGGAAGAAGAATAATTACTTGTCTGAGTATGAGAATGAAAACTAGTGTAATTTAGGCAGTACCAAAGACCCATGTTCTCCTTAAAACAGTCCTTTTTTTCTTCCCTCAAGTATCAAACATCGCTTCATGCATCATTGCCAGTCATTTGTAATCTGTCTTCTGGGGGCTCTTTTAGTAATGCAGAATATGTTGGGAACTTTTTCAAAGGCCCTTACCAGACCTCTTAATAGGTCATGAAAATGAGCATTGTAAGACCTGAGTTCAATAGAGAAGCCTTTGAGTCCAGAGTATGGTCCCAAATAAACATAAAATAAACTGTTTTTCCTTAATGTTATTAGGTCTTAGTTTGAGTTCCTTTTTTTTTAGATACTAATGTCTCTTGAAAATTGTATTTGTGAATGATTTCTGTATTGTCTGGATTCAGGGGCTATTTGTTTCTTCATATAGTGATGTCATGAGGGACGATAGAAGGAAGCCACGAGTTGTAAGGTTTTTAAGTCAGAGAATCTGGAATAGTCTTTTGAATCTGCCATTTAATACATTTGTAACCTACAACAAGTCAATTAGCTCCCAATAAGCCTCAGACTCCTCTCCTTAATGGATGTCCCATATCATTTCTAAGAAGCCATGCTCAGTTATCAGAGCATGAAATCAGTCATAGGGTGAGGTGTTGAAGCATTGATGAACTTCCCCAAAGATAAACTGAGCTTTTTCTGATAAGGTCTTGGTATGGAAAGTCAGCAACCTATTCTTTCACTTTCTCACTTGTCAACTGTCATTTTGTTTCAGCTTCTTTGTCTTTGCTCCAAGTCAAACTTGGAGAGTGATGTCAAAGATCCCCTTCCAGAGGAATGTAGTCACTAAAGGTCTCAGGCACTTAGGCCATGTCAATGTAATTCCATGGATATTCTTTGGGAATGACAGTCCCTGCTGCAAGGGCATGTTTCCAAAATTCCTTATTGGTTTTGTATTTCAACTCATAATTCATAAAGAAGGGGTAGATAATCTCTGAAAGACTCTTTCAGGTCTAATTCCATGATCCTGCATTTATATAGTGCTTTAAAGCATTTTCCTTGTTTCTGGAGCAGTTTGAATAGAGTACTTCATTATGAAAGATGAGCAATCAATTACCTATTTGGGAATTTACCCCAGGATAATGAGATTAACCTTAGCCCAGCTTCCTGTCATATTTTACAAAGGGGAAAAAGTCATTAACAATTGCCATTTGCTTTTCATTCTCAGGAGATAGTGCCCTTGACTGAGCCATTCAGTGATCTACAGAAGCATTTGCTTTTATGCATCCAAGTGTGATTCTCTGACAATAATTCTCTATTCACAACATATTTATAAGTATGTTTCTCTTGCTTTCTCTTCCCAATCATAACCTGATCTATATTTATCCCCTTACTCCTGGAAAGCAGAAAGATCACTGGACTAAAGATCAGGCACTAAGAGGAGGGGCCCCTTTTTTCTGCTCACTTTACTTGTCTCAGTTTACTGAGTCTCAGCTTTCCATTCTGGTATTATTACTTTAGGAGATTGGTCACTATATAACTGGGCAGGCAGATATGGTACAGAGCAGTATACATGAGTGAATTAATTTTTGGAAGGTAGGGTGAGAAACCTGTCATCTAATGTTGAAGTCAGGAAAATCTGAGTTGAAGTACTGATTTTAACATTTTTAAGAAAGTCACTTAACTTCTTATCCTTAGCATCTCTCCAAATCTACAGATTATGGACCTATCTGGATTGGTTTGGGGAAGTTTCCATGCTGAGGAACTCACAGATCCATGCTCTTGTCGTTTTTCAGGCACGTCTGACTCTTTCTTGTTTTTCTTGGCAAAGATACTGATGGTTTGCCATTTCCTTTTCCAGGTCATACTCTATGCACAACTAAATACAAATTGGATTCAGAAGTATCTCCAGTCCCCTTCTAATTGAAAGACTCTGTGATTCTGTTCACAAATACACCTTTAAATTTGCTAAAAATTCTAAAGCTGGAGACTTCTAATACCTATAATTCAGATGAAAACTAAGGATGATAGTGAATTCTCTGTAGCCTCTACTGAAATGCTTCATGAATGGGTGGAGATGATTCTGAGTTCTCAAAGGCTAGATAAGCAGAGAATAAACTCAGATAGGACTTATGAAACAGACCTAGAGATACACTGTGGACACACTCAAGACACTGTGGATACACCTCAAGACAGTGAACACACTGTCTTGAGGACAGGTCTAGTTAAATGTGGAAATATTCTTATCTTCCTTCAAAGACATAAGCTTTATTATTTTTTCATATGAAACTCCTACTATAAGTTTTATGACACTGACATGATCAGTAATCTCCATAATGCCTAAATTTTTTATATAAATTTTATATAAAAATTTTTGATAAAGTACCCTGATGTGAGGAATATGATTTGAGTTACTTAAAAAACTTTTTTGGAACTTAAAAAAAAAACCACTTAATTTGAAAATGATCTCGTCTCCTTTTGGAGGGATGGTATTACTAGATGTTCAGGGAAATTCCAGTGAAGAAACTTCCCCTCCCAACCTCCCAAAGTTGACTACTTAGCCAATTTTCGACTTGGAGCCTGGGGCACTAAGGTGTAAATTTATTTAGGATCACACAAACAATATATGTTGGAGGAGAGATTTGAATCCAAGTCTTCCTGACTTCAACTCTCTATATACTATTTATTCCACACATCCCATCATCAATAAGAGATTAATAATTGGTTTTTCATCCATTGACTCATTATTTAGTTAGAGGGATGGTACCCAGAATCTAAAGTATTGTGATGGGTTCTAAGATCCACATTATAGCAAGGATTTTGAAGAACTGGAGCACATCCAGAATATAGAAATTAGTATGAAAAATATACTCAAAACAATGTCATCAGAATACCCATCAAAGGAACTGGTAATATTAAACTTAGAGAAAAGAAAGAATTGGTCTGGGATGGAGGAGGGGAAAACAATGGTAATTGTTTTCCATATTTGAAGGATTGTCACAGGAAGAACAAGTAGTATTATTCTTTTTTCTTTTTTCTTTTTTTTTTTTGCCACAGAAAGAAGAACTAGGAACAGCATATGTTTCTACATCACAGAGAGGTTGATTTCAGTTCACTCTAGAAAAAAAATGTCCTAATAATTAAAATTTTCTTGAGGAAAAATGAGTTGCCTTGGACTTGACTTCAAATCTCTGTAAATCTTTGAGATTTTCTGGGTGATCAGTTGTTGGGAATATTGTTGGACAGATTTCTGCTTCAGATCAAGGTTAGATGAAATGACCCTGTGAGATGCCCTCCTAACTCTGTGATTCTGTGATTTTACAACACTTGCTTTCCCCTTGATTTGCCATTTTTTTCTGTCTATAGAGACAGAAGAGCTGTCTCTTCTAAAGACCATAGCTAGGCCTATGTTATAAACTCATTGAAAGGAACAAAGATTTAAAATCCAGTGTAAAAGACAGCAATCACCATCAATCCTTGGACAACAATCTACAATTTTTAAAAGACATTTTATGCTCCTTTATCAAGCAAGTTTAAAAATTCATAGAATCATTGGGTACAAGATGATATATGTTCAGTTGATCTAATCATTCTGAAGAGCAATTTGGAACTGAGCACAAAGAGCTATAAAATTGTGCATATTGTTTGATCTAGCAGTGTTTCTACTGGATCTATATCCCAAAGAGATCACAAAAAAAGGAAAAAGGACCCACATGTGCAAAAATGTAGCCACTCTTTTTTATAGAGGTAAGGGACTGGAAATTGAGTATATGCCCATCAAAATAAAATACTATGAGAAAAAAAAGATATGTTCAGATCCATAATCAATCCGGGTTTAAACTTGTTCTCAAAGCAGAACACAGAGAAGAGGCTGGTGAATTCTAAAGTAATATTCTAAAGCAAGAACTTAACAATTTAATATAACCTTTCTCAAGAATTCTTAACCTGGAGTCTAAGAAATTTTAAAAAATATATTTTAATAACCATATTTCTAGATAATAAGTGTCCTTGGTAATCCATTTTTTAAATAAAATTTAAAAACCTTATTACAAGAGTGAGAAGGCTTTATAAAACTGTCAAAGGAATTCTCCTCCCCCCTCTCTTGCGCCAATGCACGGACATATACACACACATTAAGAATTCAAAATCTCTAGTGATGGAAGAATTATCTTATTTCTTATAAAACTTGCAAAGAACTTCAAAGGGGATGACAGTAAGAGTGATGAAGAAATCAGATTTGTTTCTCTTACAACTGTGGATGACATTTGCCACTGGATTTTAAAATAGCTGAGACCTGTGATATCATGCTGTTAATTTTTACAAATGACTTTCTTTTCAGATCTTGTAGAATTGGTGGAATGAAAGATTTGTTCTTCATGCATTTTTATCTGAAGCAAGATACCTCTTCCCATATAAATAATGTTTTTCAGCTTTGAAATGCTTCTCTCTATTGGGTCTCTATTGGGTGAGTGTTACAACAGAATGTTTCCAAGAACTGCTTCCAACCTGCCTACGATGGAGGTAAATGTAACTTGGAAATACTGAGAAATCCCACTTGTAGGAACCTGAGCTAGAATGAGAAGAATTAGCAGACTTACTCTGGAACCCTCTTAGAATGCGTCTGGAAATTCAAAGACAATGATAGGTTATGAGAATATGAGAGAAGTAGGGTGCAGAATCTGGAGTGGAGGTGCTGTTGTAGACAGTCGTCATGGGCAGGGACTGAGGATCCCAGAACATCTGGATATTAGGTATTTAGGGAAGGCCTTGGGCTTGTTGTATCTGAAGAGCAGGCCCAGATCCCACAATGATTCAAGCCAGTTAAGCTTCTGAGTCACTTGCTTTTTCCAAAAAGCTTTGCACCAGCATGTCTCTCCTGGGTTCATCATTCCCATCTTTTCCTTCTGTTTTTATTTAAATTTCAAAAAGATCTGAACTTCTAAACACTTTTGCCTCTTCCCTCTTTCCTATAGGGAAGGGTCAGAGAAGCCATAGCAAGTAAGTCCTAGGAGCCCTGAACAGAAATGAAAGCGAGCCATGCTGAACTTGTAGAACCAGGTACTGAAGAGGTGGGTACCTGACTGTAACCCTCAGTCAAAACTCAAGGGTGATCTCTGCTCCTATCAAAGACTAGCAATCTGAGGAATGAGTAAAGGCATGAGTGTGTTTGCCTTTGACTTCAGCTCTCAGTAACAGGACCAGACCACCCACTCATTCTCCCCAGACTGAAGACCTTCAAAGGCATCTTAATGCTCAGAAATGTGCCTTTGTTGGCCACCAGAGTGGGTTCAGCAGATTACAGTCTCTATTCTGCTGTAGCAATTGTGTATAGAATGGCTTAACAGGGTAAATGGATCTCTCTGTATATAGCATATGCACCAGAGGATTTCAGCTAACCAGGAGGCTTACTCAGAAGAGAGCCTGGGTTCTTATTTGTACTGTTTTCACAACTGGGGAGGCTGGGGAGATAGTCAGGAACTGAAAAGCAGAAGCTACTGCCCCTGGGGTCAGAAGAATGTACTGGACTCACTTTCTCCCTTTGAGGATATAGGCAATATATTAGAAACAGAAGCCCCAAAACTCAGGCTAATTAATGCACCTAAACTGGTCCTAATATTGGGTCTGATTAGCTTGAGGAGAGAGAACTAAAGAGAACTTTGCATAGCAGGAAGTTTTGTAGGAAAGGTGAAGTCTAAGATCATGAATGTCCATAGCTGTCAATTACTCTCAGGCTAATGAGTGTAAAGCCCTCCTCTGCATCTTGATCATGGTTGTTAGCCAGAAGACCCCTAGGATTCAGAAGCCTGAGCTTGTTTTTAGATCAGTGTGATATCAGCAATTGAGTATGTGTGAAGTGGATGTACAAGGTAGGAAGCACACATGAAGAAAGAAAATCATTCTGCTTTAGACTCTTGGAATTAATTTAATTAAATTATTAAATAAAATTAATTTTAAAAGAGAATGATGTGGAAGGGAAGGGAAGGGAAGGAAGGGAAAGGGAAAGGAAGGGAAGAGAAAGTGGTAAGTTTTTTTGGCATAGTGAAGAAACCCAGAAGACAATGCTCATTTGTTCTGGATCCTTTCAGCAATCCCATGTATCATCATTTCCCTGATTAAGCCAATTGAAGTCAAGTAAATTATCCAAGACAAGTAGTGAGGACATGTCAAAGCTGTATTCTAGGGGTGTGTGAAAGACAGATCCTAAGGGCTCCAAGAGCTATTACATTCTCAGTGTAAGCATTTATAACCTTGGAAATCAGCCACTGCTACAAACCAGGACTTGATTTATTGTTTTGTTGATTGCCTATTCTTAGAAAATGACGGAGAAAATATTAATAATAAAGATTAAACTTTAAAATGTGTCACTTCCAGATAGCCCCGGGGGAGTTGGTTGTTAAATGTTTAGCACCTGTCCTGAGGTCCAGTCCTTTGACTTCAAATCCAGAATTCTCTCTTACACATACCACAACAGCATAAAGTAACAAATCACTTAACATAATCATGTAAATATGGTTATGTCATCAATGTAATGTCCAATCATGATGAAGTGTGTCTCCCACTTTTGAATTAAGAAGTGGTGGACTTGCTAAGTGAAATGAGCAGAACCAGGAGATCATTATATACCTCAACAACGATACTGCATGAGGATGTATTCTGATGGAAGTGGATTTCTTCGACAAAGAGAAAATCTAACTCAGTTTCAATTGATCAATGATGGACAGAAGCAGCTACACCCAAAGAAAGAACACTGGGAAATGAATGTAAACTGTTTGCATTTTTGTTTTTCTTCCTGGGTTATTTCTACCTTCTGAATCCAATTCTCCCTGAGCAACAAGAGAACTGTTTGGTTCTGCACACATATATTGTACCTAGGGTATACTGTGACATATTTAACATGTAGAGGACTGCTTGCCATCTAGGGGAGGGAGTGGAGGGAGAGAAGGGAAAAATCGGAACAAAAGTGAGTGCAAGGGATGTTGTAAAAAATTACCCAGGCATGGGCTCTGTCAATAAAAAGTTATTAAAAAAAAATAGTCTCTCACAGTCAAAAAAAAATAACTAAAAGAAGTGGTGGACTGCAGGTATGATATGAGGCATATGTTTTCAGGTCTGATCAATAAATGTGTTTGGTTTTGTTTTTGCTTGACTGTAATTATTTGTCATAGGGAAGGATTCTGCCGTGGAGGTTAAGGGGGAGGGAAAGTTCTTCATTGAAAAACCACAATGGTGTTTAAAAAAAAGGGGGGGGGCATCAATAAAACACGTACAAAGAAAAAAAATTATCAGATGCTTTCTTTCATGATGGGAAGAACTTTGGTAGCATGAGAACTCTTGAGTACCTAGGACTACATCAGAAATGTACAGATAAATGTTTAACAACTGTCTGTCCCTTACCCCCAAGGCACATAATTTGAAATTTAATTTTTTTATTTATTATTTTTGAAGATAAAGAGAAAAATAGCTATTTATTATAGCTTTTTATTTACAAAACATATACGTGGGTAATTTTTTCAGTATCGACCCTTGCAAAACCTTCTGTTTCAACTTTTCTCCTCCTTCTCCCACCCCCTCCTCCAGATGGCAGGTAGTCCAATACATGTTAAATATGTTAAAGTATATATTAAATCAAATATATGTGTATATATTTATACAGTTATCTTGCTGCATAAGGAAAGTCAGAGCTAGAAAGAAAGAAAAACACTTGAGAAGGAAAACAAAAATGCAAGCAAACAAAAACAGAAAGAATGGAAATGCTGTGTTATGGTCCACACTCATTTCCCATAGTTCTCTTTCTGGGTATAGCCAATTCTCTTCTTTACCTAACAGTTGCAACTGGTTTTAATCATCTCATTGTTGAAGAGAGCCACATCCATTAGTGTTCATCATCTTATAATCTTGTGGCCGTGTATAATGATCTCCTAGTTCTGCTCATTTCACTCAGCATCAGTTCATGTAAGTCTCTCCAGGCCTTTCTGAAATCATCCTGCTGGTCATTTCTTACAGAACAATAATATTTCATAACATTCATATACCACAATTTATTCAGCCATTCTCCAACTGATGGGCATCCACTCAGTTTCCAATTTCTAGCCACTACAAAGAGGGCTGCCACAAACATTCATGCACATACAGATCCCTTTCCCTTCTTTATGATCTCTTTGGGATATAAGCCCAGTAGTAACACTGCTGAATCAAAGGGTATGAACAGTTTGATAACTTTTTGGACATAATTCCAAACTGCTCTCCAGAATGATTGGCTTCATTCCCAATTCCACAAACAATGAATCAGTGTCCCAGTTTTCCCCTCTCCAACATTCATCATTATCTTTTCCTGTTATCTTAGCCATTCTGACAGGTGTGTAGTGGTATCTCAGTTGTCTTAATGTGCATGAAATTTAATTTGTATAGTTAATTATTTTAAAAGTTTAGATAATCAATAAAACAATAAATCAAACCATGATTTGTAGCATTTGTTGATTTCTAAAGTATGAATGCTTCCTCTGATAATTTAAGAATCAGATATCTCTCCCATAATTGTTCGTGCTGGCTTCAGCTTACCTCTAAACTCAATGAACCTCACTCACAGTAGAAGGAAGCAGATGCTGAAGAGAAGGAAGATGTGGAGGATAGAAGGGCTTGGGGGGAAAAAGAAGTAGTGACTGGAGGAAATGGTGAGACAGATTCAGAGGTTCAGTGCCATTCAGACATCTCTAAGACATTTTGAAATTTAATGGATTGTGTATAAAATATTATTACAATTCATAGTGCAAACAGCCAGCATTGGACAATTCAGGGGCCTGAAGTGTTCTTTTGTTCCAAGAAGATAAATTAGCTCATTTCAATTCACTTTGTTGATGTTTAAAAACTTTAATGATAATGGAGTTCTGGTCTCTTCCACTTCAGAGCTTCCCAGACTCAAATCCATTAACCTCTGCCCCTCAAGCTCTCCTACCTGTCTGCCAGAGTTCTAACAAAGGTGAAGTCAAAAGTTTAACTTGAGACCAGAAGTTAAGCTAACTACTTAAATATCTTCTAAATCAGCACTTAAAAACTTGGTCACATTACAAAAATAATCTCTGCTTCCCCGGTGACTTCAACGGATAGTTTATGTGTATTTTTTTCAGATCTAGGGCCCTGACAGAAATGTGCAAGAAGACCTCAGTTTCCTCATTTGTAAAATGGTTGGGAGCAGAGGAGGAGAGGTTACTATTCCTACAAATGGCATTATATGGAGGTCTCACGTCCACCTCACCTCCAAACCATTTGAAATAGCCCCATCCCAGGACAGCTAGATAGTGCAGTGGATAGAGGACCACAGCCCTGAAATCAGCAGGACCTGAGTTCCAATCTGACCCTGGACACTGAATACTTCCTAGCTGTGGACTCTGGGCTAATCACTTAATCCCATTTACCTCACAAAAATAATCCCCCCAAAAATCAAACCAACAATAGAAAAACAAATAATCCTATTCAGCTCCCCTTTATATGTTGTCTTCCTGCAAGAGGGAGTCTCTTACATATTTTTATTTGTATTTTTAGTGATAAGGTCCTGGGTCATTAGGTGGAATTGTCAGAGAAAGCCTCAAGTACTGATAAGATTACTCCCTGAGGCAAGTTGGGAAGGGCACTCATGAGGCTGGCCAGGGGGAGGTCCTGGGTAACCCCACCTTACTGTATCCAATCAGAAAACCAAGTTATGTCAAACCCTAAGGTTAAATTTCCCCTATAAATCTGCCCATGGCCCTACCATGTTTGCCAAATCCCTTTTGGGTCAGCCAGTGACAGCATTCTATCTCATGGTATCTTTTTCCTTCTTTTAAATAAATAACTTTTAGGATGTTAAACTCCTCTATGGATTTAGCCTCCCAGTTAGTGGGATGCTCCTATCTCATGAAGTATATAATATACCTGTTTTCCTGGTTAATTGTGAGTTCCACTAAGGATCTTGTCATTTCCATTATTAATTATTAAAACCCTTTCTTAACATAGCTATAGCATAACTAATGAGGTTCAGTGCAAGGCAGAGAGCTGTGGGAACCCTCTTCTGGTTGGCTCAGGTCCTTCGTAAAAGAATTTACGAACCCAAAAAGAAATTTATTGTTGGACCTGAGAAGTCAGACTAGGAAGACCGACCTTAGTGGCAAGGTCCCCACAGAGAAGTAAAGTTCTAGCAGAGGAGTCTTGGCAGAGAGAGATAAAGTTCCTAGTGTTCCTGTTAGGGAAATAGGTGAGAGGGATAAAGAGGGGCTGGCACTAAGAAGAGAATGCCTTCTCAGCGGGCAGAGGGACCTTGTAGACAGTTATGTCAAGGGGGGTCCCTTGGCCTGGCATGATTCCTGCTTTGGGCCTTTGCAAGGAATGAGCCCCAAGTTGCCTCTTTTTATAATTTGAAACTTTAGCTAGGAGTTGGGTGCAGTTTGAGTTGAAATCAGACCGAAATCTTCAGTGAATTGAATAGAAATTTCAATTGAATGAGATTACTGTCCCCTGGCCTAGATTTCCAGTAGAATGGGACAGTTTACTAGACCACTCATTTCCTTCCTTCCTTCCTTCCTTCCTTCCTTCCTTCCTTCCTTCCTTCCTTCTTTCTCTCCTTTTCTTTCTTTTTTACTATGGCAAGCCCAGTACTTTAAGAATATTAGGTCTTACATATGAAAAGGTGCTCTAAATCACTATTGATCAGAGAAATGCAAATTAAGACAACTCTGAGATACCACTACACACTTCTCAGATTGGCTAAGATGACAGGAAAAGATAATAACTTATGTTGAAGGGGATGCGGGAAAACTGGGACACTGATACATTGTTGGTGGAATTGTGAACACATCCAGCCATTCTGGAGAACAAACTGGAACTATGCTCAAAAAGTTATCAAACTGTGCATATCCTTTGATCCAGTGTGGTTTCTATTGGGCTAATCTGCCAAAGAGATCTTAAAGGAAGGAAAGGGACTCACATGTTTGTGGCAGCCCTCTTTATAGTGGCAAGAAACTGGAAACTGAATGGATGCCCATCAGTTGGAGAACAGCTGAATAACTTATGGTATATGAATGTTATGGAATATTATTGTTCTATAAGAAACAATCAGCAGAATGATTTCAGAGAGGCTTGGAGAGACTGACATGAACTGATGCTAAGTGAAATGAGCAGAATCAGGAGATCATTGTACATGGCAATAACAAGACTATATGATGATTAACTCTGATGGATGTGACTCTTTTCAACAATGAGATGATTCTTGTAATGAAGAGAGCCATCTACATCCAGAAAGGGTGTGGGAACTGAATGTGGATCACATATTGCATTTTCACTCTTTTTGTTGTTGTTCACTTGTATTTTATTTTCTTTCTCATTTTTTTCTTTTTGATTTTATTGCAGCAAGGTAGTTGTATAAATATGTATTCATATATTGAATTTAACTTATATTTTTACCATGTTTAGCATATATTGAATTACTTGCCATCTAAGAAAGGGAATGGGGGAAAGGTGGGGAAAAATTGGAACACAAGGTTTTTTCAGGGTTAATGTTGAAAAATTATCCATGCATATGTTTTGAAAATTAGAAAGCTTTAATAAAAAAAAGAATATTAGGTCTTAGAGAATTAAGCCACTTGCCCAAAGTTATAGCAACAGCAGATCCCTTGACTTCAGATCCAACACCATTTCCATTGTCCTGCCCGTCTTTCCCAAATCTCATCCAGCTCCAAAACTATGTGAGCATATAATTCTAAGGTATAATGTATGGATCTTCCATTTAAAAGAACTGGGTTTGAAGCTATTGCCCCTGGGCAAATCACTATATTTTATCTGTCAAAAATGTATTAATAATCTTTGTTCAACCTACCTCCCAGATTGGGCACATAAATCTTTTTTTTTTTTTTTTTTTTTATGTGTAAACATATTTATACAATTCTCTTGCTGCACATGAAAAATCAGATCAAAAAGGAAAGTAAATGAGTAAGAAAACAAAATGCAAGAAAACAATAACAAAAAGAGTGAGAATGTTATGTTGTGATCCACATTCAGTTCTCACACCCTTTTTGGGTGTAGATGGCTCTCTTCATTACAAGATCATTGGAACTAGCCTGAATCATCTCATTGTTGAATAGTCACATCCTTCAGAGTTGATCATTATGTAGTCTTGTTTTTGCGGTGTACAATGATCTCCTGATTCTGCTCATTTCACTTAGAATCAATTTATATAAGTCTCTCCAGGCCTCTCTGAAATCATCCTGCTGATTGTTTCTTATAGAACAATAATATTCCATAACATTCATATAACATAACTTATTCAGCCATTCTCCAATTGATGGGCATCCAATCAGTTTCCAGTTTCTTGCTACAACAAAAAGGGCTGCCACAAACATTTTTGCCCATATGGGTCCCTTTCCTTTCTTTAATATATCTTTGGGATATAAGCTCAATAAAAACACTGCTGGATCAAAGGATGTACACAGTTTGATAACTTTTTGAGCATAGTTCCAAATTGCTCTCCAGAATGGTTGGATCCATTCACAGTTCCACCAACAATGTATTGTTGTCCCAGTTTTCCCACATCCTCTACAACATTTGTCCTTGCCTTTACCTGTTATCTTAGCCAATCTGAGAAGTATGGGCACATAAATCTTAAAGAACTATGGAGATATGAACTAAACTGCTATCTTCAGTGTTTCTGGGCTCCCTTTTGATATTCCTTCCCTGTCCCATCAGCTTCCCCACTATACAGACAACTTTAGAGTCTTTAGGCATCTTTTAGTCCTCTTTTAAAATTTATCTGAGCCCTCCCAAATGCTGAAGCCCCTACTAAATAATGGGGAAATGCACTTAATATGAATTAGGTTGCTAATGTTAGTCAGTGACTTGTATCACTCATATCAAATAAATTAATAAAGTAAAAAAGCTCCAAATCCAACATACTTTCCATTGTACCATTTAGGTGTATCATCCATGTTCCCTCATTCAACATTCAGCATATTCAATTCAATAGATACTTATTGTGCTAAGCCTATAATGTACCAGGCCCATTCTGTGCAAGCATTGAGCTAGGTCCTAAACATAGGAAGACAAAAACTGAAGCATCTTCTGCTTACAAGAGTTTATGATTCTATAGCTCTTGAGGAACTACACTCCAATTATAGGAGATAGTCCCTAAAAGCAAGTCTGACTTCAGGATAAATGGAAAGATCCAGGATTCCAAAGTTTCAGCAGCAAGACTCAGAAAGTGTTTTAATTGCATTGTTTGGTGAGATGACAGTGCCAGGTATATGAAGATTATAGAGACTGGCACATGAGGGGCAGTTAGGTGGCGCCATGGATAGAGCACCAACCCCAAAGTCAGGAAGATATGAGTTCAAATCTGATCTCAGACACTTAATACTTCCTAGCTATATGACCCTGGGCAAGTCACTTAATCCCAATTGCCTCAGCAGAGAGAGAGAGAGAGAGAGAGAGAGAGAGAGAGAGAGAGAGAGGATAGGAAAGTGGCACATGGAAAAACCTGGAGGACCTTTAAAGTTCAGATGGATTCTGAGACTTCATTCATTTCTTAAGTTCAATCCTATATAAGAAACAGCATTATGCTGAGCAAAAGAGATTCAAATTAAAATTGAATAAAAATCATTGGCTTATTCAGAAACTCATCTTAAAAAGTTTATGATTTGTGACATCAATTTTTTAGTCTTTGGAAAGCAATATTTTCACTTAATTCAATCTAAGAATTACTTCTGAATGCCTTATATATGTATGTAATCATAGATTTGGAACTAAAAGGAATTTTGAAGATGCTGAATTCAACTTCTGCATTTTATGAATGAAGTCTTTGGTGTAAGTCTCCAGGGAAATTATAAGAGAGTTATCAAGAGAGGAGAAATCAAAGGGAGGTGTTATTTGAGTTTTTCCCAGGTCTTGGACTCAGGAAAAAGTGGGTCCAAGTCCCATCTCAAATACTAACTAATATGACCCTGAACAAGTTATTTAATCTTCTGGCCTCCTCATCTGTAAAATGAGGGATTTGGATTTGATGGCCAGAATTCCCATGTATACCTAGTATAGCAGGCAGAGTATAATACTTGGAGTCGAGAGATGTCTGAGTTCAAATCTTGCTTCTGTAGTTGTGTAAGTAAGGCAAATCATCCTGTCTTGGTTGAGCCTCCTTTCCTCAGCTGTAAAATGAAGATAAGAACTAAAGTACTCATGTCATAAGGCTATTTTGAGGATCTAATGAGATAATGGATGTAAAGTGCTTGAAAACCCTGAAAGTATGATATAAATATCAGCTATTGCCTTTTAAGCAGTTACCATTGTAACATTAGTTAGCATTTTAAGCAGTAGAATGTAGGGACTGGAGAGTGTCAATTTAGCCATAGCTACCATTGCTCTCATGCTCCTTTTAACATGTAGCTCCTTGTCTGAGATACATTTGGCTCTACTTCTGTCTAGGGAAGACCATTTAAAAAAATAGGACAGTGAGCAGAGCCATAAATAAGGAGATTAGCCCAGCCCACCCTGGAGTAATGGAAGAGTAGATTTGATCATGGTGGTGGGTGAAAGCTGAGGTTTTCCTGAAATTAATATCACATTCTGAGAAAGATAGACAGTCACCAATCAGCTATATCTGAAAAATGTTCATGTAACACACAAATAATAATAAATAATGTTAGTCATATAGCACTTTAAGGTTTGCAAAGCACTTTATAAATATTACTTTATTTGATCTTCATAACAACCCCAAAAGGTAAGTTCTATTGTTATTCCCCATTTTATGGATGAAGAAACTGAGGCAGACAGAATTAAGTGACTTGTCCAGAGTCACACAGCTAGTATCTAAAACTGGTTTTGAACTCAGGTCTTCCCAATGCACTATCTATTGCACCATCTAGCTGCTTACTATCACCACTACTTCTACTACTACTATACTACTACCATTACCTGCTTCTATTGAAGTGGATTGTGGTCCCTTTAAGAAACTATTGATCTGTGATTCCTTACAGATTCCCAGCTCCTCCTGGCTGAGGCATATCCTCCCCAGATGAGTTGTCTTGCCTGGAAGCCAGAGCCTTTGATTCACAAATTCTGGTCAAAAAGCATCTCTTTGAATTCCAGTAGGAGATCTGGGCTTATCCCAGCCCCCACTGGTTCTGGTCAGCTCCCACTTCCCAGCTCCCACTAAGATACCCAATATAATGAGCTTCCATCAACTAAAGTCTTTGCAGATGGACCTCGGTAGCTCTCACTCAGCTGCCAGGACTTTCTGTCTACTGAGAACTGCATTCTCAGTGCAAAACTCCAGTTTTCATAGATCTGCCACTACAGAGGTCAGTCTCTGGGTAAAGTGATTTCTATCCAACAATAAACGTTCATTTTGCAACTAATGTTTCTGGAATGAGTGAATTCTTTCACTCCTAAAACCTCCAGCCAATTTAAAGGGGATTCTTAACAATTTTCTTATAGTCACTAACCTCTAGACCACCAGGAATCTAGACCACCCTACACGTCATCACTATCACTACACCCCACCATTACCTCCACTACCATCACCACTACCACTCCCATTACCACCACTATTACTTCAACTATCACCACCATCACCACTACTATTACCACTAAGGTTGGAAGCGGACCCAAAAGTTTGGGGTCACAGACTAGTATCATGAGCTGTCTCAAAAGAATTTACAGGCTTGAACCCATTTCCTAGTCAAGGGGCAAAGTTTATTGTAATTGTAATGCCAATTGAAGTAGGCTAAGTTCCAGAAGAGATTAGCAAAGTGCTAAGAGAGAGGAGACATGTTTATCCAGCTTTCTATCATTGACATACTAATTCTATGGCCCAGAGGTAGGAGTGGTCAACACTGGAATCTAGTTCCCTGACCAACAGATTATCACTATTCTCTCAGGAGTTTGGGCCATGGGACTATCTTGAGGCCAGAAATTATCTGATAGTCAGCAATGAATTGAGGAGGAGTCTATTAAGAATTAGACAGATTGTTGTTCTTAGATTGGGAGTGTGAGAAGTCCCTGAGGCAGACTCCAAAGCCAGAAGATTTAGGATTACTGACTTATTTTTAGAACTAAAGCCTCCCTTAATATCAGTGGACCTCAAAATCATTGCTGTCTCCTCTAGAAGCTATATTACATCAGTTAGTATCAGTAGTAGTAATAATTAATACTAATTACAGTAACTATCATTTATATAAGAAATGGTCTTAATTTTGGGGGGAATGTGGGACACTAAAATATTTGTGGCAGCCCTTTGTGTAGTGTCAAAAAACTGGAAACTGCGTGAATGTCCATTAATTGGAGAATGGCTGAATTAGTTATGTGTAATGGCTGAAGCTAAGCACATGCACTGAGGTCCTGAGCACTTGAGGCTAACTAGCAATTGGACAATACTCTATTAATATATGCTTGGAGAAAGAATGGCCCCGCCTACTCTCTGTGCAAGTTTGATGTGTTGTATAGGAAGTGATGTAGAGACGATTTGGTGGGTGGAGTGAGAGAGGCAGAGGCACTGCTGGCCGATTCGTGTCTTGATTGCTCTCACTTTGTATCACCATTCCCCCTTCACCTCCGCAAAGAATAAAGATCAAGGATTTTCCCTTATTCTGACTACGGCTGATTTTAAAATACTCTGGGTGCTAAATGCAGTCATCACAGTTATGGTAAATGAATGATATGGAATATTATTGTTCTGTAAGAAATGATCAGCAGGATGAATATAGAGAAGTTTGGAGAGACTTACATGAAGTGATGCTGAGTGAAATGAGCAGAAGCAGGAGAACATTGTACACGGCAACAACAAGATTGTATGATGATCAATTCTGATGCACAGGACTCTTTCCAACAATGAGATGATTCAGGCCAGTTCCAATGATCTTGTGATGAAAAGAACATAGTATTTCCACTCTTTTTGTTGTTGTTTGCTTGCATTTTGTTTTCTTTGTCATTTTTTTCTTTTTGATGTGATTTTTCTTGTGCAGCAAGATTATTGTATAATTATGTATACATATATTTAATTTAACATATATTTTTACCATATTTAACATATATTGGATTACTTGCCATCTAGGGGAGGGGTAGGGATGTTGAAGTATGAGAGATGAGGGATGAGAGATATCCTAACAGCAATGGAGTCCCCAGGCTGGGTGTCACAGTCTTTGCGAAAGAATTCATAGTCCTGATCAGCAGGTGAGGTTTTTGGCAAAAAAAAAAAAAAAAAAGTTTATTACACTGAGAAACAACTTCCCAAAGGGTTAGTTCCAAATAGGAATTTAGAAAAGGTTTGGGGTACAGAGTCGTTTTTTATTAGCCTTCTATGGTTTGGGGCTAGGGAGTGATTATGGGCTAATTTTCAAATCAATAAGGGTTGTGATTATTTCCCAGACATATTAATTCAGGGGTCCTCAAACTTTTTAGATAGGGGGCCAGTTCACTGTTCCTCAGACTGTTGGAGGGCGAGACTATAGTAAAAATAAAAACTTTGTTTTGTGGGCCTTTAAATAAAGAAACTTCATATCCCTGGGTGAGGGGGATAAACATCCTCAGCTGCCGCATCAGGCCTAGTTTGAGGATCCCTGTATAATTGGAGATAGACAATTCCCATAGGAAACCAGGTAGTTTTCCCAAGAGAGATTCAATTGCTTGGGGATCATTTTTAGGAATTTCTCCCAGGCCAGCTGGCCCACCCTCCACAAAGATCAGGGGACATAGTTCCGTTACATGAGGGGGAAAGAGGGTGAGGAAATTAGAAAAAAAGGTTTTGCAAGGGTTAATGTGAAAAATTATCCATAAATCTTTAATTAAAAAAATAAAAATAAAAAAGAACTGGTCTTGTGATTTCAGTGATAAGATATAGAGAATTCCTAGATTAAGAATTTTCCCTCCCCTAATGCCAGTAACCATATCCTGCCATTTATAGTTTTAGAGAGGTCGTCTAAAACATTGACAAGTTAAGTAACTTATTTAGGGTCACATAGCAAGTGAGATTTCTAGGAGATCTGAACTCAGGTATTTTTCCTAACACTTATAGAATATTTTATAATTTGCAAAGCAATTTCCATGTTATCTCACTGATTCTAACAACAAGCCTGTGAAGTAGGTACTATTTGATGCAGGTCTAGTGGTTGAAAACTGAGGTGTGAGAATTGATGTGAGAATCCCCTCTGGTCTCTGTTCAGGTCCGGTGTGAAAGAATTCACCAACTGGAAATCTGAATGGCAAAAGGAAGTTTTATTTTTCACTAAGAAGCTCTCTCTTAGTGGACAAATCTCTTAATGAGGAAATCTGCAAAGAATGTGTTAACAGAAACCTATTTTCTGAGCAAATCTTGGGGGGCTGGGGGCAGTTTGAGCTGATTATCAGACCAAGATCTCCCAACTGAATGAAATCACTTTGAAGGCTTTTTTCCAGAGCCTGGAATTTCCTGAAAAGGGATCTAGCTACCCCTAAAAGATCAATGGGGGGTGATTTGCCCAAGATCTTCAATTGAATGACCCCCTTATCTTAGAAAAGGCCCGTTTGGAAAGTATG
The DNA here is from genome assembly GCF_902635505.1 of Sarcophilus harrisii. Classification (NCBI taxonomy): domain Eukaryota; kingdom Metazoa; phylum Chordata; class Mammalia; order Dasyuromorphia; family Dasyuridae; genus Sarcophilus; species Sarcophilus harrisii. The sequence goes on from NC_045431.1 coordinate 116,712,529, forward strand.
CCCCCTCCCAGATTCTCTGGAGTCTAAGACCCCAAATCTCCCTTCTTTTACAGATCAAAGGGGACACAGTTTCAGAGTTCACCTCCATCACTATTGATATAGTGATAGATGATTGATATAGCAATGATTTTGAGGTCCCCTGATTTTAGGGAGGATCTTTTGTTCTAATAAAAAGTCAGTAATCCTAAATCTTCTGGTTTTGGAGTCTACCTCAGAGAATTCTCATACTCCCAATCTAAGAACAGCAATCTGTCTGATTCTAAATAGACAACTCCTCAATTCATTGCTGACTGTCAGATAGCTTCTAGCCCCAGGATGGTCCCATGGCCCCAAATCCTGAGACAGTAGTGATAATCTGTTGGTTAATAAGAACCAAATTCTGGAGACCATCCCTGGCCCTAGCCCTACCTCTAGGCCATAGAATTAGTATTTCAAAGATACAAAGCTGGATAAAAGTTTCCTCTTTCTTTTAGCACTCTGCTAAATTCTCTTAGTCTATTTGTAATGGCATTATAATTACAACAAAACTTTGCCTCTTAATCAGGAAATGGGTTAAAACTTGCAAATTCTTTTGAGATTCCTTGTGACACCAGTCTGTGACCCCAAACTTTTGGGGTCCCCTTCCCAACCTCAACACTATTATTACTTCCTCTTTTATGGATGAGGAAATGGGTTCAGAGTGATTTCGTCACTAGCTCAGGATCACACAGCTAGTCTGAGGCTGGATTTGAATGCAAGTCTTCCTGACTGAGTCCATTGCACTCTCCATTATGTCATTTATGTAATAAAATTAAAGGGCTGATTGAACCTTGACAGTTATATACAAAACAAAAAGGAAAACTTGCTGCTCAGTGATTTCATAACTGCATGATAATTATATGTCATTACAGAAAAATTTAGAAGAAACTTAAATGTCCTTTAGGGGAATGGTAAAAAAAGAAGGGATTACTTAGACACTTGTTAAAAACACAGTAAATTCTGAAAAAACCTTTATCAATCAATAGACCCAGAGACAGAACGGAACTCAGATACTATCTAAACCAACCACTAATTTTAAAAGATGAAGTAAATATGAACCAAGAATGTTTAGATTATTTGTTCAAGGTGACACAGGTTATAATCATGAGAGGTAGAATTTGAACTCAGTTGGGAAACTGGTGCTTTTCTTCAATGTACCAGCTGCTCCTAAGTTAGATATATATGCTAATTATGTCCATTTTTTTTTTTTTTTTGGAAAGGAAATAGAAATTACTAGATCCTGAGAATGATTTACTGGGAAGAACTGAAAAAGTGTTATAATACTTAATGCACCAAAATTAATTAAAATATAAATGGCTTTGGGGCAATTGATTTGTTTACATTGGTATTTTAAGTTCTGATAAAATATTTTTTAAAGAGTTAAAAAGCTGCAAAGTTATATGATCCATTTACTTTATAGAGAGTTGTTGAAAGGTCTTACAAAGGAATATAATAGAAACATGGAATGGTTTCCAAGGAGAGGGAAAACACTGGAAAGGGAAATGAAAGAAGCTTTCTGTTCTGCAAGAGCAAAAGATTTAATTCAATTCCTTTCATTAAAAAATACTTGAATAGCCAGGAGCAAACTGGAAAGCATGCCCACTAGGAGAGTAGAAGTTGACATAAGTTGTCTCTTCTTGAAAGTGAAGTTTGGGGTAGTACCTGATGTCATTCTCTTAGGAAGGAAAAGAAGGAAACTATTAGGGTTAGTAGATACTTCTATATGTGAAGTATTGTACTAAACAGCTTACAAATTTTATCTCATTTGATCATCACGATAACCCTCTGAGATGGGTATTATTATTACTGTATAAGCATTTTATAGTGGAGCAAATTGAGGCAGACAGAGATTGACACGTTAAAAGTCCCACAATTGGATATGTTTAGGAGAAGATTGAATTTTTTTCTATTGGATAATAATAATAATAGTAGCTAACATTTGTGTGGCACTTTAAAATTTGTGAAGCATTTTACATGTTACCTCATTTATCCTCACAATTACTCTTGAGATAGGTGCTATTATGATCCCCATTTGACAGATGAAGAAACTGAAGTTTAGAGAATTTGAGTGGTTGATTTACCCAGGCTAACACAACTAAAGTATCTGAGGGAGGTTTTGGATTTAGGTTTTCTTGACACCAAGTTCCTTTAGCTTCTTTGCTGAGAGATTTAGATCCCTTATAAGGATTTAGACTAAAAGAATATCAAAAAATACAGGGTTGGAGATGACTAAAAAACATTACATTGAATTCCCAATCCCTATATTTATGCACACCCGCATTTTTGATTTCCTTCACAAGCTAATTGTACAATATCTCAGAGTCTGATTCTTTTTGTACAGCAAAATAACGTTTTGGTCATGTATAAAAAAAAAAAATACAGGGTTGGTTTTTTTTTTTTTAAATCACAACAAAAAAGATAGAATGAACCTGGCCTTAAGATTAGGATAGAAATTTCAGATGAGACAAAGTAGGAAATGCAAAGGAAAAAGCCCACATCTCTGAGGTTGGTGAATTTTTTGACCTTTCCTTCGTACCAGAGAAATTGTATATATTTATGATATTAAAAAATAAACATATATTGATGTTATAAAATAAACTTTAATACATATATACATATACATTTACATATATATAGTCACATGTATATGATATATGTATATGTAAAATGTAGACATGCATGTATACATGTAATTGTATTACATGTATACACATACATTTTATTACATATATTATGTATTTATACATTTTTGAGTTTCTAAACATTTTCTATGTCACTTGATGGCCTTGGTATATCATCTGTGGCTTCCACCAAGCAAAATGCCTCCAAAATTCCTATTTAATTTCTTACACCAACTCACAATATATAGAAATCTCCATGGGGGGAAAAATCATGATTTGGAAGTGATAACTGTTTTTTTTTTTCCCATTAAATCTATCTGATTTATGCAGATCAGTATTGGGACTGAGCTCTTCAGTGGGAAGTAAGGAAGAGATGTTTTAATGATTCATGGCTTCAAGACTGAGTGCATTCTATGATTAATTGCTTTTGCTAACTTATGCACCTGGACCATGGGATGAGTGAGATTCTCCTGTTCCCTCTTTGTTGGTGGGGAATGAACTAAAGAGCCTCCAGCCTGTGAATCTCACCCCAAATCATTTAATTTTAGTTTCTTTATCTCTAAAATAAAGGTGTTGGACGGTATGGTTCATTTAGCTCTGAATCCTGTGAATCTGATTGCAGGTTCTTTGAGGACAGTATCATAGCTTACTTTTTTTTTTTCTTTCCCAGTAGAAGCAATATGCCAAATAACCAGTGTTATAAATACAGATGTGACTCAATACATATTTTTTGACAGAGAAAAATTTTAGTACTTTTTAATACTCAGACTGCAGATGCAAAGGAAAAGTGCTGTCCCACCCACACATGAGGTCATTTTTTGGTTTTCTTCTCTAATAACATGAAAACATTGAAAGGGAATCTGGTTTTTTCTTTTCTTTATTTTTTTAAACATTAAATTTCTATCCACAGTATTTCCTCAAATATATAAGGGGAAGGGAGTGGTGATTTCCTAGAGGAAGTTAGCAACATGCAACAATTACAGGCATTTTTAGATTTTAGCCTTACTGTGTGAGTGTGTGTGTATTGTTACAGTAACTTAAAATATATGAAATAGTGCTTAGTTTTTGAGCAATGAAATATATATTATGTATGTGTATATATACATATGCATATATAGGTTTAGGTATATTGTATAATTACATATATATATATAAACATATATACATATACATATATAGTATGTGTATATACCTGTATATATATATTTGTATGTACATCCATATACACATACATGTATGTATATCTCACAGGCATTGATGAAAACAAAACTGATTTGCTAATAGAAATGTTGGCAAATCAGTTCTCTATATATTTGTTTTTCTCCTAGTTTTATTTCTGAATGCTCTCAGGATGACCTTGTTCAAAACAGAGGCTTACTCCAAGCTTTCTAGATTTTTAATTCCATCCCCAAAAGGATCCATGTTCATTTGGTATATTCTTCCAACAATGCAGATGGTGCTTATTCTTATAAAATTCTTATCCATATCTCCCTACAAATAGACCGCTGTGGCAATATATAGTAATATAAATAACTAAATAAGTATAAACTGGCAAAAGTGTGTCTAAAGAGCAATTCATCCAAAAAGGACGGGGAATATATGGCAATTGTGAAATAAGAGGCAATATATAATAATAGCATTATACATGGGGAAGAAAGATGGAATCATCCTCCTCCATTACTGAAGGCATTTCTCCCTTTCTTCTGACACAAATGGAGCCCTTGGCTAACTGCTTATTATCCTTCCCTCTCATATGACTAATCTCACTCCTTTTGATTCTATATTTCCATGATAACATCCCTTGCTTTCCAGTTTTTCTTCTGGCTAAATTCTGCTAAATTCTTTCTCCTGTACTACAATATGGCATAGAGGTCATCCTGTAAACTCTGGCAAGTTGTTCTAAGCTAGAGAGACCCAGCAAAGGATTACTTGTGGCAGCTGGTGGTACAAGAGTTTGGGAATCTGTAATTAGGAAGACCTGAGTTCAAATCCTATCTTAACCATATTATTAGTTAGCTGGAATGCTATGTTAAGTTCTTTTTTTTTTTTTTTTTTAATTAGTTTATGAGTGGATGCCCATCAGCTGGAGAATGGCTGAATAAGTTGTGGTATATGAATGTTATGGAATATTATTGTTCTATTAGAAATGACCAGTAGTCGGCTTGGAGAGACTTACATGAACTGGTGCTGAGTGAAATGAGCAGGACCAGGAGATCATTATACAGGGCAACAGCAAGATTATACAATGATCATTTCTGATGGACATGGCTCTTGTCAACAGTGAGATGATTCAGGCCAGTTCCAATGGCCTCATGATGAAGAGACCCATCTGCAGAAAGAGGATAGTGGGAACTGATAGTGGACCACATCATAGTATTTCCCCTTTTTTGTTGCTATTTGCTTGCATTTTGTTTTCTTTCTCATTTTTTGCCCTTTTTGATCTGATTTTTCTTGTGCAGCATGATATTTGTGGAAATATTTAGAGAAGAATTGCACATGTTTAACACATATTGAATCTCTTGCTGTTTAGGGGAGGGAGTGGGGGGAAGGAAACGAAAAAATAGAACACAAGGTAAATTATCCATGTATATATTTTGAAAATAAAAAACTTTAATTAAAAATTAGTTTAAAATGATTTTTATTTTTTAACTTAAAAGTAATTTTTAAAATTTTGTTTTAGAGGCAACCAGGATTAAGTTGACTTGCTGAGGATCACATAATTAATGTCAGAGGTCTGATTTGAACTCAAGTTCTCCCCCCTCCAGGACTAGTACTCTAGCTATTATGCTACTTAGCTGCTCTGCTTATAGTCACTTTTAAGTGCTCTATTTGAGAAAAGTATTGGTCATTTTGAATGTTTGCAGAAGAGGACAAACCAAGCTAATGATTCCAAACTCATGGGGTTATGTTACATAAGGACTGGTTGAAGGAACTGGGGATGATTATCCTGAAAAACAAGAGATTTAGTGATGAGCATTTATACATTTTTTTAAATGTTTGAAGAGTTATAATGTAGAAGAGGGATTAGATTCATTCTGCTTGGCCTTTCATGTAAAGAAGTTCAGCCCCTTGAGGATAGCACTTGAAACAAAAGGTGGAAATCATATGAAAGCCAATTTGAGTTCCATGTAAAGAAGTTCCCTCATAATTCAAAGTATCTCAAAACAAAATCATGGAAGTCTTCCCTTTGAGAAAGACTTCAAGCCAAATCTGAATGACCAGTAAGTAATGGAATATTTTCTAAGTTGGATTAAATAGTTGTTGAAAGCCTGAGCAACTAGGAGGTTCTGTTCTTTGATTCTCCTCATCAAAATAAAGGAATTTAAACCAATTCATCTTATCATGGACTTCTCAACTTTTATCAGATGGAAGATAATATTCACTAAGAAGTTTCCCCTGATCCTCTCTGTTGAAAGGGATTCCCAATTTCCTCCTCTATTAGAATTTTTGCCTTTTCCACTGCAATCACATTTTATTCTGACTCTCAATGCAACCTCCATATTACATCCATATATATTGGCATCTTTTTTTTTTTTTTTTAAAGAAGGAAGAACTCCATTGGACTCTGATGATATTTGAGTCCAAGACATAATTTGGTTTAGAAGAGTAATGTGAGACAGAAATTTTAAAAATCTATATCCAGTTACTACTAGCATCCTTTGTAAAAAATTCAAATGTCAGGGATGGGAGGGCATAGCTAGATGGCCCAATGGTTAGAACACCATCCCTAGAGTCAGGAGGATTGAGTTCAAATCCTGTCTTTATATGATAGGTAGGTAGATAGATAGATAGATAATTTATTAAGTACTTATTATATGTCAGATGTCATACTGAGTTCTGTAGACAAATATATAAGCAAGCAAGAAAATATTTGCACTTGTTTTATTTGATTTTATTAGCATGTAAAAACATTTATTGATTGATAATCAGAAATAAGAGTTGGTCAGGTAACATTTACAGCCTATGGACCAGAAATTATTTATTTATTTATATTGATTTTATTTTTGGAATTTATGGAATTGATTTATGGAATTTTTTTATGGAATGAATGGAATTTATGGAATGAAAGAAGCATTTTCATAAAAAAATATAATAAAAATGATCACACATGAAACTGCAAGTCTATGATGTACAATTTGCTATTCCTTTTAAATTTATACTAAAGTTATTGCATATATTTTCTCTTTTCTTTCCCCCTCTTCTCCCAGACCTGAAGATATAGAACCTTATATTTTAATGGGAGAAGGCAACACATAAAGAATAACTTGAAAAAGTCATAAATTCGGAGCTCAAAGGGACCTGAGAGGTTCAACACTTTTGTTTTACAAATAAAGAAACTGAGGCAGTTCCAGAAAAGTTAAACTTTTTGCTCAATGTCACATAAATAGCAAACAGTATCAGGCAGGTCTTCCTCGCTCTAAATCCACCGTTCTCACCGCAGCACACTGATCGGAGAATTAGGGGAGTCGGGAGAAGAGCAGATTTTGTTGGCAAAATCGGAAATGCAGTTGAGACATGTTTTCCAAAGTTGCGTCATCTTCTGACTATTAAGTTTCTGTGACAACAGGCACAGGCACGACAGAGAGAATAGATTGCAAGCTCCTTCAAGGCAGGGTCAGCTCTCTCCTTTTGTCCCTCCCGGGCCGTAGCTCGGCGCTTTGCATCAAATGGGCCGAGAGGGAACGCGCTGCTTGAATGAAGCGCTAAAAGCAGGGAGACCGACGTTCCCGAGCTCTCGCCCAGGGACGTTCAGAGACGTTCCTAGTTTGGGGCAGCCCTGGAAACCAGGCTTGGGGGCTCTGGGTGCTTCACCCGCCAATTAATCATTACAAAGGAGAAGTCAGAATCTTAGCATACAGTACTATTACTGCAGGACTTCCGTCCTTTCCCTGGAAAGATAAAGATAAATTGCGGTTGGGAAATAAAAGAGATAGTAGGAAAATGGATTGAGACACGGACTGTAAGTCTGGAGAACTTGGGTTCAACCAAGCGCAGATCAAGCACCTGCCACGTGCCAGAAACTGGCACATGAAATACAAAAACATCACTGACAGAGTCCCTACTTTCAAGTATCTTATTCTAGTGAAAGGATACAATGTATTTATAGCTAAGTCACAACACTATATTAAAAAAAAATACTAGGTGAGTGAAAGAGTGAATAATGAATAATTCTTATAGCCTTTCCAGTCAGAGGACCTGAGTTCGAACCTGTTTCTCCTCTGTCTTTCTCTTTCTCTGTCTCTGTCTCTCTCTGTCCCTGTCTCTTTTTTTCCCCTCTCCATCTCTGTGTGTTCTCTTTCTAGCTCTCTTTCTCTCTGCCTTTCTCTCTGTCTCTGTCTCTGTCCTCTCTCTGTTTCTGTCTCTCTTTCTCTCTGTATCTCTCTCTTTCTCCTCTCTCTCTCTCTGTTTCTTTCTCTCTGTCTCTATCCTCTCTCTCTGTTTCTGTCTCTCTCTTTTTCTCTGTCCCTGTCTTTCTCTTTCTCTCTGTCTCTGTGTGTCTGTGTTCTCTTTCTGGCTCTCTCTGTCTCTGTCTTTTTGTCTCTGTCTCTCTTTTTCTCTTTGTCTATGTCTCCATGTGTCTCTGTTTCTGTCTCTTTCTCTCTATCTTGGTGTGTCTGTGTTCTCTTTCTGGCTCTCTCTGTCTCTTTTTTCTGTTTCTGTCTCTCTCTCTCCTCTCTCTGTTTCTGTCTCTCTTTCTCTCTGTATCTCTCTCTTTCTCCTCTCTCTCTCCTCTCTCTGTCTCTGTCTCTCTCTCTCTTTCTCTCTATCTCTGTGTGTCTGTGTTCTCTTTCTGGCTTTCTCTTTGTCTCTGTCTCTCTCTTCTCTCTGTCTATGTATCCATGTGTCTCTTTCTGTTTCTGTCTCTTTCTCTCTATCTTTGTGTGTCTGTGTTCTCTTTCTGGCTCTCTGTTTCTCTCTGTCTCTGTCTCTCTCTGTCTTTCTCTTTCTCTCACTATCTCTGTCTTTCTATCTTTGTGTGTCTGTGTTCTTTTTCTGGCTCTCTCTCTGTCTCTGTCTTCTTATGGGTCTCAATTTTCTTATCTGTAAAATGAAGAAATTGGACTAGATCAAGATTTTTAAACTTGGGGTCCATGAACTTGTTTTGTTTACAATATTTTGATGAGTGTAAGGAGGAGGAAATTGGAGTTAATTTACTTGCATAGGGTCACACAGCTAAAAGTGTTTGTCTGGATTTGAATTCAGGTCCTCCTAACTCCACAGCCAATATTCTATCCACTGTAACACCTAGCTGTCCCAATAATTGTATTTCATCATAATTGGTTTCCTTTGTTATCCTACACACTATATTTTGTGCATTTAAAAGCAGTGTTCTAAAAGGGGATCATAAGCTTTGTAGGTCAGCTATAGAGTTAGGAAGACCTAAATTAAAACCTGGTTTCAGAATCTTATTGGCTATGTGACCATGGGCAAATTACTTTATCTTGTTTGCCTCCATTTCCTAATCTGTAGAATGAGCTGGAGAAGGAAATGGCTAACCAGTATCTTTGCCAAGAAACCCAAATGGAGTCACTAAGAGTAGTTGGGCAGGGCTGTACAACAACAACAACACTTTACAAGACTGCACAAGAGTTCATGACATAAGAAGGTTTAAAAACCCTGGAAGAGGTGACCTCTAAGGTTCCTTTCACCTCTAATTCTTTGCACATGTTATCCTGCGAATCAAAAAAGACCTTTTGAAGGAAGTGGCACTTGAGCTGAACCTTGAAGAGAACTCAAGAGCTGCCAGGTTGAGGTACACGGGGGAAATACATGGGGATGAGCTCACACAAAGGTCAGGAGATGGAATAGTAAATAGGCCAGTGTGGCCGCAGCTTGGAATGCATCGAGGGGGAATTATGTGTAACCAGTCTGGAAAAATAGACTAGATCCAGCTTATGAATTCAGAACAGAGATGATATTTTATCCCAGAGGCAAAAGGGAACCTCAGATGCTTCGGAAATGAGAGAAGCACATGGCCAGACCTGTGCTTTAGCAATGTCAGCAATGTGGAGGCTAGAATGGAGAGCCTGGATAACATGAAACTCTCTGAAAGGCTAGCACATTAGCACTGGTAAAGTAATGAGGGTCTGAACGAGGGGAGTTCAAACCACACCTCAGATGCTTATTAGCTACTTGTTCTTGGGTAATTCACTCATCACTCACCCTCTGATTTCTCATCAGTAAAATGGAGATAATAGCATCACCAATGACTGTACTTTAAATTTTTAATCTTACTGGGCTGCAATTTTGCCTTGTTTATATGAGGTTGCTTTAAAGGTTAATGGAATGATGCCTTAGGGTCTCCAGAAATATAAAAGATTTTTATAGAGGAAAATATCCAGAGTTTAGACTCTTAATCAGAAGATGTAGGTCCCCACACTGTATGCTTTGAGTAAGGCACTTAATTAGCTTGTCTCAATTTCCTAGGTGATCACTCAGCTCCCTTTCAGCTCTTTAGGACAATTTTAGAGCACCATAGTATTAGTTCCAAAGGACTGTATAAATCTGATCACAGGATCAGAGATACAGAACTAGAGGATATCACAGAAACTCCTTTTTTTTCTTTCTTTCTTTCTTTCTTTTTTTTTTTTTTTAATGGATTAGGAACCGAAGGCAAGTGGCTTACCTAAAGTCACAGAGACAGTAAATCACAGAAGAAGGATACAAACCTATTTGAGTGCAAATTCAGCACTCATTCCATGGCAAACTTTGATTTTCTGTTGGTAAAAACTGTCTCCAATAGTAACCACAAGTTATCATGTATGGGCAAGGTACAAAAATGCCACGCCTGGTAGTCATCATCTAGTGGTGAGCGTCTCTGACCTTGACCAGGTTGTTGTAAAGGGTTTTGAATTCAGAGCAGAGGAGATGATATTTGGCAGGCACATGGACTTCTCTGGTCCAGACTGGAACACTTCAGTTTGGGAAGATCTTTCAGAGCTTGAGTTTAGGAGATGAGTCATGCTGGCATGTAATAGGATTTTTTTCCTCACTGTAAGATGGAGTTTTGAAGCAGGGGTCAGAGGACAGCTTCAGTATATGCTTCAAGAGATTTCATTTCACTTAAGGTTAGGACTAGATGACCCTTAAGGTTCCTTATACTCCTGAGATTCTGTGATTCCAAACAGTAGATATGAGGCTAAATCCAGGCAAAATTATGAGGCATACATAATATGATATATACCTTTTCATAATATGAAATATTATACCATACCATTATACCATATCATAATATTATATTTATGTACACACACACATACACACACACACACACATATATATATATATATATATATCATAGATATCTTTTTAGTAACCCTAGATCTCCCATGGGCATTCTTGTCTACATACTCTACTCCTACATACTTTCTAGATCAAAGCTTCTTAAAGTATGGATTGTGACCCCCTTATCCTGTTGTGTAACTGAATGTAGGGTTGTGAAATTGTGATTTGTTATTGGTGAATGTTTTATTTGTCTATCTATTTTATATATCTATAGACCTGAGGTCTTTCTTGGGTGAAAAAGGGTCATGAGTGGAAAAAATTTAAGAAGGTTTGCTCTAAATCAGTGGTTCTCAAACTTTTTTTTTCAGTATCTTTATATTATTAAAAATTATTGAGGATCTGTCCAAAGAGGTTTTTTTTATGTGGAGTCTATCTATAGATATCAGAAATAAAAACTAATTTTGAATCTGTAGACCCTCTGAAAGGTTTCAGAGATTTTGGGGTCTCTGGGTTATACTTTGAGAACCACTGCTCTAGAAAATGCAGATTCTTAACCTGTGGTTCACATCCTATATGGGATCTTGTAGCTGAAAGTGGGGGTTATGAAGTTATGATTTATTATCATTGAATGTTTGATTTGTATGCCTATTTTATATACTTATATACCCTGGGTTATGTAAGATTTTTTCTGATGAAAAGGGCTTGAAACTGGGAAAAGGTTAAAAAGCCCTGCTCTAGATACCTAATGCTTATGGTAGCTCTCAATGGCAGGTAGGATGATATACTGGAAAGAGCACTGCCTTTAGAATCAAAGAACCTGAGTTCAAATTCTACTCTGCTCCCGCCTACTTAAAATTGTGGAAGTAGAGTGCTGGATCTGAAGTTAAGAAGACCTAAATTCAAATCTAGCCTCAGATAATGATGTGTGACCCTGGTCAAGTCATTTTACCTTTTGTTTACCTATGTTTTCTCATCTGTAAAATGGGGATAATATAGCACCTATCTTCCAGGGTTGTTGTGAGGATTAAAATATAAGAATACTTAGAATGCACTTAGCATAGTTGTTGGCATATGATGAACACTATGCAAATGCTATTATTATTTTTACTTGCCTGAGCTTAGATGAACTATATCATTTCTGTGACTCTTAGTTTCCTTGTATAAAAGTGTTGGATTATTGGACTGCCATGGTTCCGTCTAGCTATAAATCAATGATCCCGTAAGCCTCTCAATGACATGGGTCATGGATGCTTGCCTCCCTAAAGTAGGATGTTCTCCTTGGGTTACTAATTTAAAAGAAAAGCAACTTAAGTGTGTAATCCAATTCTCATGTGATTCTGGTGCTGAAAAATAACAATGTAAGAAGCAATATAAATTAACTGTATAAATAATCCATAGAAATAATATATAAATAATAGAATAAAATTAGCTATAAATGCACTTATTAAGTGTTCACTGAATTGTATTCAAATTGGTATAAATCACAAAATTATGACCATTGTAACTGAAGGCTTTGATCTTGAATCTAGAGATGAAATTGAACCAGTGGATTAAGGTGATGTACATATCTTGTCTTTTTCAGGTAGGGCATATAGGCTTATTAAGGAGACATCTTGAGCCCAAAGATTGAAGAACACCTAGAACAATTAATAGGCATGTGAATATATACTTTTGGCCTGGTAAAATGGAATAACAAAGACTCTAGAAAATTTCCAAACAAAAATACACATGAAATAAATGAAATGCAGAGCTCATCACCCCATCAGCTATACAGAGACCAATATTTCCTGTTCTCAAAGGGCAAAGGGACTTGATGGAATGCATGTGATAAACAGGTTAACATATTTAGAAATACTTTTTTGGAACAAACAGGTATCATTTCACAAAACAATGGAAAGTAGTGACAACAGGTATATGCCACTGTGTGGATTCAGTGAAATGATCAATGAATTATCTCTAGATAGGGCCTTTGAAATGACTAAGAGCCAACAGTCTGCTCTAAACACTGAGTATATTTTCTATGCAATGACCTTTAATAAACCTTTTAATTAAAAAAATAATAATAGCTTTTTATTTTTAAAATACATGCAAAGATAGTTTTCAACATTCAACCTTGCAAAACCTTGTGTTCCAAATTTTTCTCCTTCCCTCCCCCTCTCCCTCCCCTAGACAGCAAGCAATCCAATAGAGGTTAAACATGGACAATTCTTCTAAATATATTTCCACATTTATCATGCTGAACAAGAAAAATCAGATAAAAAGAAAAATGAGAAAGAAAAAAACAAGCAAGCAAATAACAACAACAACAAAAAAGTGAAAATATTATGTTGTGATACACTTTCGGTCCCTACAGTCTATCTGGATGCAGATGGCTCTCTCCATCATAAGTGTATTGAAATTGATCTGAATCATCTCAATGATAAACTTCCTTGTTAATAGTTGGATATCTAGGAGTGTTTGATTTCATTTTGATAACAGACCTGAAACACCAGATAGCCTTAGGCCTTACCTGTAACCCTTCAGGTTTCAGTAATTGAATAATCCCTTTTTCAGAGAATCTTAGAATTCCTTAAACTAGAATCCAGGGGTATGGAACAGGTCACAGCGGCATGGGAAATTCAAGGAGAAAATAATTATCCTGGATCTAGACACAGAAGGCTTAGTTCAGAGCATACTGAGGTCTCAGCTATGTTACCTTGGGAGAGGCAGCTGAACTCCACGGCCCCCTCATTTTTCTCCTCTAAAGAATTGGACTCTATTATCTTTAGAGTTTCTTTCAGCTCTAAATCTTATGATCCCATTTCTACCACAAAATGAAAGCCAAAACAATTTGCCAGCTTTCTAATATTAATTGGACATAATTGCACCAGAATAGTTATCAAGCATGCAGCTGTTGAAGGGAGTCAACTTACTTGTTCAAAGGTGTTTGGAGAAGCTGGTGCAAGTCTACTCTGATGTTTACGGCCTCCGGGCTATTTGGTATTCCATTTCAGTGAGTCAGGCTTTGACTTAAATTATATACTACAGGGAAATATCAAGTTGTTTATTTTGCTAACACTGGTCCCTCATTGTTGTTGGGTTTTGTTTTTTTTTAAAGTTCACACTACTCCAGATGACAGGAGGTGGGATGGATGGGGGTGGGGGGAAGGGGGCAAGGAATGTGATTTGAGCAGAAGTTGGAGGACAGTTTGAGAGAGTGAATAAACCTGTCTGTTCTTTCGCTCTTGGGCTCCCCAACCTTTCCTAACCCTCAGTCTCTTGGCTTGTGTGAAGCTGAAGTTGAGTTCATATCTCGACAAAGTCACCTGTCAAAATCCTTGAAGGAAGACTTCGAGGTCTTTGGCAAGTATTCCCTTAATCCTAAAGCTAGCTCCTCAACCCTCATTTAACCAAAAGTGATTCCTCTCTGGAATTTTCTAGTCCATCCATTCTTTGCATGAGACGCTGAAGGTCAGGACACAGTTATCCCTCCCCCATACCATCTAGGGTAAACCCATTCTCCCTTTCTTTCTTCCTCTTTCTTTCCTTCTTTCTTCCTCTCTTCCTTCCTCTCCTTTCTGCCTTCCTCATTTCCTCTCTCCCTTCCTTCCTCCTTCCCTCCTTTCTTCCCTGCCTCCCTTCTTCCCTTCCTTCCTCCATCCCTTCCTTCCTTCCTTCCTTCCTTCCTTCCTTCCTTCCTTCCTTCCTTCCTTCCTTCCTTCTTTCCTTTCTTCCTTCTTTCCCTATTATATATTTTATTTTTGTTTCTCCCAATTACATGTTAAAACAATTTTTAAAACTTTTTTTTGTTTATTGTTCCAAATCCTATCCCTTTTCCCCTCCCTCTCCTTTCCCCATCTTGAGATAATAAGCAATCAGATATAGGTTATACATATACGTTAACATATATGGGAATACTTGCCATGTAGGGGAGGGAGTGGAGGAAAGGAGAGGAAAAGTTGAAACAGAAGCTCAAAGTTTATTCCAGCTCTAAATCTATAATACTCTGATTCTAATTATTCTATCAATGTAGAAATGGCTAAAGGAATCATCAACTTTTAAAAACACTAAATTTGGGGAGCAGGAAACTGGGGAAAATGTTTATATCTAAGCATTCTGATAAAGGCCTTCTTTCTAGAATATAGAGAGAATTGACTCAAATTTATAAGACTAAAAGTTATTCTCTAATTCTCCAATTTCCTCCAGATGCCTAGTTTCTGCCATACTGGTTTCTAGGATGTGGTTCTTTTCAACATGAGGTAATTCAGGGAAATTCCAATGGACTAATAATGGAGAAAGGACGGTGGGGATTAAGTGTGGATCACAACATAGTATTTTCACCATTTTTGTTATTTGCTTGCTCTTTTTTCTCATTTTTTCCCTTTTTGATCTGATTTTTTTCTTGCACAGCATGATAATTGTGGAAATAAGTTTAGAAGAATTGCATATATTTAACATATATTGGATTATTTGCCTTCTAGGGAAAGGAGGAGGGAGAAAAACTTGGAATACAGGGTATTGGAAGGGTGAATGTTGAAAACTATCTTTGCATATATTTTGAACGTAAAAAGATATTATTTTTAAAAAGATTAGGAAAAAACAGTTTGCCATTTTCTTCTTTCCTTCTTGTCTAATCTTTTCAAGGCAATTCAGATAAAGTGGTGTAGGGATAATTTAATAGTCTGCTGCTTTTCTTTTATATTTAATGTTCTTCAGCCTATTGCCAAAGTAAATGCAATAATTTGCTTTTCTGTAATTGAGTAAAATTGTGAATAACATAATTGATAAAAAATTGAATGAATAGTATTGTAAAGAAAGCTCATTTTCTATAGGGTTCTTGAAAAATCTTTAGGAACACTTCAGTTTATTATTATTATTATTAATCACTTCTGTAATTATTATTAATTACCCTTTTTAGTGGGATTCAGACAAAAATACTCCTTCGACAAGTTGCTATCCTGCAGGCACAGTGGATAGAACGCCAGGCTTAAAGACTTAGTTCAAATCTGGCTTCAGATACTTACTTCAAGTCTTTTTGCCTCAGTGTCCTCACTATATGATTAGGATAATAACAGCTTCTACCTCCTAGGGCTGCTGTGAGGAACAAATGGAATAATAATTGTAAAGTGCTTAACATAGTGCCTGGCTTATAAATGTTAGCTATTAGTATTATTATATTCAATACTTTTATGAAGTTTTGTAATTGTACAAAGGTATCATTTGTAGACTAACTGAAAGTATCTCCAGTGTAGCCCCAGTTACAGACAGGGATGACATCAATCTCATCAGATTTCTGAATCATTTGGCCTCCATACACAGGATGCTATACTTTTTATTCTATGTAAATTTACATGGAAGATGAGTTCTTGATATGACAATATCTCTTAAAAATAATATTCTTGATTTTTTGTGAATCAGTATTAAGTCTGAGTAATACCAGTTCAGTCTATAATAATGGTTTGGTTGTCTTATAATTTATTGGTTGAACTCTCCAGAGAGTGTTTTGAGGTCTCTATTTGTATTTTTTGTTTGTCAGTTTGTTTACATAATTATTGTCAATATTATTCAGTAGATGCTCATAGTCATGTGTAACAAACTATCATTTGTTTGAATAAATTCTATATTGACCACTAAAAGCTGAGTTCCATAATGAAGCAGAAATATGAAGTAGATTTAGGAGGGTACAATGGTTTGAACACAACATGAAACAATCAAAACATAGGCATTTATTACAGGTTACAAAGATTTGTCATTTATTATGTGAAATAGTTCACAAGTTTAACTAAATATGATTAAACAGGACAGAATCATAATGATTAAGCAACTTGCTTCCAAAGCCTCAGGTAGAGGAATACCAAGGAAAGGATGCAGGGAAGAATGGAAGGATTGGGGGAGAAGTTGGGGGAGAAGCCAAGGAAGGATCAAGTAGAAGCCTGGTGTGATTGACCTTTAACACTTTGTAAAGATTCCAACAGACCAGGCTTCAAACTCAGCTAAATATGTGCTAATCAAGGCAATCTCTGAAGTTGGAGACCAGTTGTGGATGGATTAGATTTACTTACTAATAGGAGAGTTGATTAAGAGTTCTGGTTTCATATCATTATATGCTAATAAAACAGTCTGAAATAACTGACACACAACATTTCCTGACAAGGGAAACACAATGGGCTGGTTTAGAGTTCATATCATGACTGTTTTACCTATGCTAATAGGACAATCTGGGAAAACTGATCTTTTCTTGTACATAATTATGTTTTTAATAATAATAATAGCTTTTTATTTTTCAAAATACATGCAAAGATAATTTTCAACATTCACCCTTGCAAAACTTTGCATTCCAAATTTTTCTCTCTCCTCCTTCTCCCCACTTCCCTAGACAGCAAGCAATCCAATATAGGTTAAACATGTGCAGATCTTTTAAACATATTTCTACATTTATCATGCTGCACAAGAAAAGTCAGGTCAAAAGGGAAAGAATGAGAAGAAAAAAACAAATAAGTAAAAAACAATAACAACAACAACAAAAAAAGGTGAAAATACTATGTTGTGATCCACATTCACTCCCCATAGTCCTCTCTCTGGATGTAGATGGCTCTCTGTGATTATGACTGATAATAGGAACAGGATGAGATCATTTTAGTATTTCCTGACAAGGGGACAGAATAAGCTGGTTTAGAGTTCCCATCAATAGGGATAACCCTCTGGAGTTTCTGTTGACAATGACCTGGTGTTTAATTGCCATCAAAAACTCCTCTGTTTCCACAAACAAATATTCATGACTCAGGTTAGGCTGAAAGGAAAAATTATGAAGTCTGTTTTGGACATGTAGAGTTTGAGATGCATATAATTTTGAGATCCAGTTCAAAATGTGCAAAAGATAGTTGGTAACACAGGACATCAGGAGCAAGTTAACTCCCAATCCCTGTCTCCAGAATCCTCCCTCTAAAAAAAACAGTATTTTAATGTATGCATTGAAAAACATTATTCTTAGAAGGGGTTCATAGACTTCATCATCTAGCCAAAGGGATCCAAGACAAAGAAAAAGTTAAGAATGTCTACTGTAGAAGGAAAATGAAATTAGGGTTATCAGGGGAACAACAGCCTTCCTATGAGACTTGCATTCTTTAAATAAATTACAGGAATAGTGGAAGGCAAAGTCTATTTCTTTTCTTTCTCTATATCCTGCATTAGTCCTGCTATTCCACCTCAGGGCCATGTGATCTTCTCTCCAAAAATAACAGCTGCTTAGGAATATCTTTTCTCAGAAAGCTAAAGACTGGCTTCTTTTTGGGGAGAGTGTGGGGAAGACATTCTCCTCTAAGAAGGCTTTCCCTGAAATTCTCATATTATAGGAGGGGAGGCTAACCAGCCCTGAAGCTCAGCCAAGAGATGGTGACCTGGATCTTACTGATGGGGAAACTTACCAAGTCTCTGGAACAGCAAGATGGTGATGGGTTCTGCCAGTTCTTCTTCTATCTTCCCTGAGTCTTCTCATTCAACAACCTGAAGTGGGGTTGCTCTTTTCCATCTTTCTTCATGAAACTAGACACCAGAAGTGTCCAAAGAAATGAAAATTGAAGAGTCCTAAAGAAGACTTAAAGTTTGATGAGTCCTGAAAGGAGACTCCTTTTTTAAGTGTCCCAAAGAGACTCTAAAGAAAATACAAATACAAACCTAAAAATACAAACCTGGCCAACACTCATTTTCGGGAAATTCAGAATTTTAGAGATTTCCCTCATAATCTTTCAAAGTTCACCAAGTCTCAGTGACTTTCTCCTAGAATGGAAAACACACACACACACAAAAACCAAAGAACAAAGTCTATCTCTCTGGTCTTCATGGCTTCAGAGAGGAGAAGGCCTTAAGGCCTTTCTCTTTATAGCTTATTCTCTTACCAGACTTCCATGGTTTAAGATATCACAAGACCCTCATACAGAATTCTTTGCTAAATGTCAAGCCTCACTTGATAAAATTGTGCTTGAAAAGCTGTTTACATTTTCAGGTTTCTGTAAATATACCTCTGAGCATAGTACATAGCTGGGAAATAACTCATTAAGATTTAGAGCTTGAGATTTAAACAAGTACAGTATAGGTTAAACCAAGATTAGGCACATCAAGGTTTGAGGTAAAAGTTTTCCAGGAAAGATACATAATGTAGAAAGCCTAAAAGGTAAGGAAGTAATTATAAAGATATTTTAAATTGTTTTTTTTTTCTAAGGCTATGAGGGAGATGAGTGGGAGGCTTACAATCACACTGAGCAAAGAAGGAAAAATGTGTGAAAATGTTAAATGGGCCAACAATCATAATAATAATAGATATAATACCTCACATTTCAATAGCATCTTAAAGTTTACAAAAAAAATACTTTCTTGACACTAAAGTTGGTGTTGTACATTGGAAAGGGGTCAGAGGACTTGAGTTCAAATACCACCTCTGGCATTTACTATCTGTGTAACTTTAGAGAAGTCTCAATTGTCCAGTATTCTGTTTTCTTT
The DNA here is from genome assembly GCF_902635505.1 of Sarcophilus harrisii. NCBI lineage: Eukaryota > Metazoa > Chordata > Mammalia > Dasyuromorphia > Dasyuridae > Sarcophilus > Sarcophilus harrisii. Next base: position 116,731,869 of record NC_045431.1, read on the forward strand.
TTTAAAATGAGAGGATTGAACCAAATGATCTTTGAATTCCTCGGTGTGATACTATAATCCTGTGAGGCAAATGGTGTAAGCATTATTATCCCCAGAAGAAAATTAGGCTGAAGCTGAAATGACTTACTCATGGAAGAAAATAAACATTAAGCACCCACAATGTGTCCCAGGCACTGTGCTGAGGACTTTGCAAATATTTCTTTTGGTCCTCACAACCACCCTGGCAAGCAGATTCTATCATTATTTCCATTTTACAGGTGCAGAAATTGAAGCAGGCAGAGGTTAAGTAAACTGCAAAATATCACACAGCTGGAAAGCATTTGAGGCTGAATTTGAATTCAGGTCCTGGACACTGTGCTATCTAACTTAACTCACTGATAATACAACCAGCAAGTGTTGGAATTAAGAAACAAAATTACGTAGAGGGGAAACCTGACAGTTTGGGAGAAAACCCAATGAGATTATTGGAGGAATGAAATAAAATGGGAACAATGATATCTGTCAGGGTTGAGTGAAGAAAGCACATTTTGTGAAATACTGTATGTACGTGAATGTGAGAGCAATTATTATTGGATGCTATGTAAGAGAGGGAGCATGACAGGGACATAAGAAGTGGGAGGAAGGGAGAGAAAAGCATCTAGAGACAAATAAAACAGAAGGCAGCCACATTGAAGATGAAAGTGTACATTGTTTGGGATTCATTTTTGATAAAGCACAATTTTAGGAAATTCAGAATGAACCAAACACTGTTCTTGTAGGCACAACAGATCTACTCCAGCCCCCAAAATTAAAAGATTATATTTTCAAATGGCATATAAAATCAACATTTCAAAATACACATATTATATGCACATATGTATAAAAACATCTTTAGGTCCCTCTGTGCTTCCAAATGTTACTTTGCAGTTATGTGTGGGTGGGTGATGGTGACTCAGGGTAACAGAAACAATACAGCTTCTAATATCAAGTTTGGTCCTGTATGCTTGTTACTTCATGTTTTTTTCCCTCTTCCTAATTATTTTGAGTTACAACTGTAACTCTTCCATAAGTTTTAAGAGGAAAATATTCTTTTAAAGAGAAGGAAAATGAAATGAGGAATGAACTCTTTCCTGTTTTTTAAGACTAGTTCAAAAGTCACTTCTTCTAGGCAGATTCCCTTTTTTTACTAATTCCCCTTCTAACTGTCACCAACTGGAAGTGGTTCTCCTTCCTCTGAAATGACATACTATTTTGCACCATTTCATTGTTCTTTGATTTCACATATTTTATATTTTACTTATTTGTGTGTAACCTGGTTTCCCTCAGCATTCTCCTATCAGGTTCAAAATATTCTTTGAATTAGCATCTCTTAGAACTTCTAGCTAAAACCCAATTCAGAGTACATTCTCATAGAGAAAGCCAGGCTAGATGCATACAATTATCAGTATAAGATATTTAATAAAATAGAATATCATGGAAAATGATAAGAAAAAAAATTCCCTCCAAGTGTTTTCACACAAACAACTCTCTGATGGTTCTACTTGGTCCTGTCATCTACTAACTTGCTCCACTGAATTGTCATCTTTTAATTCTGTGCTATTGCCAATTGCTGTTCTTTCACTGACTATAACTTTCTAGATATTATTTTCTGCCCAGGGAGTGTTTATATCTCTTTTATGAGCCAGGTTATAGACTTAAGTGTATTTTAGCTCTTTTGTGAGTCAGATCCACAGTTATCCCCTTAGCTGGTTAACAAAGAGCCCCTTAGGTTGTCTATTTTTTTTAAACTACTAACTTCTTCCCCTTGCCACCCCCCTCATACGTCCCCCAAAGTGAAAACACTTCCCTGGGGTTTGCCTAATATTTGAACTAGTGGGTATAAATTCTTTTCAATGCTCATCATGCTCCTGGTAGATCAGAACCATATATATTACTCTAGAAGTTAGCAACACTGGAGGAATGGAATGTAATTAATGAACCTTTGTCCTGCACTCCTATAACAATATTAAGTTGATACCCTGATTACATATGAATATTTTATATACCAAATTATAAGCTCTATGAGGGCAGGGCCCCTATTATTTATTCTTTGAACTTTTTGTGGTGCCTCTAATAGTGCTTTGAAATAGTAGACAATAAACATTTTTTAAAATAAAAAAATGATGACATATTAGATTGTTTTTCTAATTCTTTTTGGGGGATGTGGAGAAAATAACTTTTGCAAATTGAATTGAATTGAGCAAAATAAATAGGAAATATCAACAATGTGGAAAAGTGAAAAATGTGGGATTTTCTTATTCATTAGAGAGATTTTCATAAATTAGGGAACCTGGAGAAACTATAAGATTAAAAGAGAAAGGTTTCACTGGATTAAAAGATTGGAATACTGTATAAAAATTCCTGAACATGCCTCTAATCATGATACTTTGATAGGCTTTAAAAATACTTTTAATTGAATTGTTTTCACAAATTCCATTGGAATTCTAGAATACTGATAGACTTGTAATGAATTAAAAAGATTTTTGACTGAAACTAGGAACTTGAAAGCTAGATAGAAACTATTTATAAGCTCTGAACTAAAACAGAAATAGTGAGCCAGATAAAACAGAGAAATCTGCAACAATCAGGTGTTGTTATAGTCTAAGACCAGGCCATCTGGGTTTTTTAAGGGTATAACTATCAACAATGTCTGTTCCTCTAGAATCTGTAGCCTGAGATTAGCAGTTTCAATAGGATTATTCTGGAAAAACTTCTGTTATGGAGTTTGGAACAAAGTCTTCCATTGATAGAAATAACATGGCAGAGGAAACAGAAATATGGCCAAGGATTCCTTTTTATTGTGTACAAGTGAGGGCCAGTGGGAGAGAAAGTAGGATTGATGCTGAAATTTCTTTGAGACTGTTGAAAGGGATAATTATGCATATTTCTGTCATCAGCAAGTGAGGGGAGGATATTGCCAAGCATTTAAACTGCAGATATATCTTATAATCTCATAGAATCATTTACAATGAACAAATGATGGTTTAGGAAAGTTATTGTTTAGGAAATACTTTTAAAAATTGATTTTCTGGACACAATTGGCACCTCTACTTAAATATGAAATATGTTAGTTTTTAGTTGACTGTAATAGAGACAGAATAGAAGCTGCAAACTATATGTTACTGCCATAAGACATAGCCCTTGAACATAGGAAAAGCTATTAATGACTTTTATCATTTCTTCAGTGCAATAGCTAGGAAGTCCTTATAATAAAAGATTATCATAATTATCACTTACACTAACATCATAGAGATCTGGTGCTGGTGCAGAATTTTGGATTATCTTTGTTCATGAAAAACTTGCTTCTGAAAGAGATGCCACGATGTGAAAGTACCTTGGAAAGACAGTGCACAGACACTCTGTAACTGGTTCCAGTTGGCTAATCATATGGCTGGGAGAAGCCTTTTCAACTGACTACTCAGGCTTGACTGTTGGCATCTTCAAAAAAAAAAAAAGTCAGCTTTGGCTTGGGGAAACTATTCCTCTTGCAATATCTGGTGAGAGGCTATGATATAAAGAAAAAAGCCTCAGAATTTTTGTCCCCTCTAAGAGAGGGGTCTGGGTTCTTAACGTTTCTGTTTCTTGGTTAAATGGATTGCTAAACTGTTAAATGGAACTAGGGTGAGTTACTGGTTCCCTAACCACCAGGAGAACATATGCATTGGTGGTTTTAGACAATATCAGTAAAGAAGAGATATCCCCAAACCTCTCAGAGTAACCTAGCTGTAATATTTGAAATGTTAATTTCAAAGATGTAGTTCTTGTTTTTCTCCCTCTAAACTTCCTTCTTTTCTATTCTGCACAGTAAAAAAATGTCACTGATACTCTCTTCTTTGTTTTCATTCTTTTTTTAAGCATTACGATGGCTAGCCTCCATTCCCCTAAATTCTTTTCCCCTCCAAAAGAAAAAAAAATTTAAAACCTTTCCTTATAAAAAACAAGCAAAGTAAAACAAATCCACACATTGGCCATGTCCATTTCTATTCTTCTAGCCTTTCATCTCTTGGTCAGGAGGTTAATTACATGCTCGTGATTGGTCCTATATAGAACTGGAAGATCACTGCATTGAATTGAGTTTTTAAATCTATCCAAGTTGTTTTTCTTTGCCATATTATGGTCACTGTATAAATTATTATCTTGGTTCTATTGACTTCACTCTACATTTGGTGTTTCCAGCATAAACTACTTCCCATTTCATATATGAGGAGTATGGTTGCTGAAATGAATACAAAATGAAATTATGTATTATAAAAATAATTAAATAGACTTGTGGAGAATTAAGGTAGTTCCCTTCCGTAGGTAAACAGCTTGATTGTTTACATAACTAAAAGGTTATGTAAAAGGGTCAGAAAGAGACCTTTTGTTTCTTGACAAACTGATAAAATTCAAGTGTGAAGAAACGCAGTTTTCAATTGAAGAGAGACATTGTTAGAAAGATCAAATAGAGAACTGAGGAAACTTGTTTTGGACAGAGAAATTAATGAAACTTCAGGGCATTGTGTTCCCTCAGCTCATTTTCATATAAAATTCTTTTTTAGAGTTTAAGAGGCTAGAATTCAAAGTAGTGAATCAAATAACAGTTTGGAGATGACAAGGAAATTAAATGAAAATTGGTGGTTTTATAAATGACAGAAAGATTGATTTTGTGACTTTTATTTCACAAGGTAAAGTTGAGTCCCTCAGCATTAAGAGGCTATGACTGAGCCACTGAGAATGTTGAAAAGGCCCAGAAGAAATCAGCTGTAGGGAGCAGAGTTGAGAAGACAGAAGAGACTGTTAAGTATACAGCAGGATAGTCAGGGAAGGAAAAGTTTTAACTTATGCTGGGAGGGGATGATTGGTCAGAAAAAGGCTCATTGGAACAGAGCTGAATTCTGCTTGTTGCTCTCCAGGGCAGCTTGAAAGAGATGCATCTCTCAGAGGGACTGGTTGCTCTTTACCGCCATCTATGGTGTAAAAGAGATAAACAGACTTTGCTATTAGCATAGACTAAGCTGATTGGACGTGCAGCATTTTACGAAGAAAAAGCCCCCGGAGGCTTGTTTGCATTGCCCAGAGAGATGCTCTGCTGTGAGCTCTGATTTGCCGTGACGTTTGCTGAGACCTAAATGGACTACACAAAATCCCACAGAGTAGAGGGGTTTGTCTGTATTGCAAAGAGAGCCAGCTCGGGGACCCTTGCAATTAGTACAGCCTTGTCTCAGTGCCTTTTTGAAGGATGATTTTCATTGCTTCATCAGTTCAAGAACAAAAGAGGAGAAACAATTTTTCAAAACATTGGTGAGGGAATAGTGAACAGCATCATATAATACAGATTGTTCTTTTTTTCTTTTTTTTTAAATCACAAATCTCCATTTATTTAAAAAAAACTGTAAAAATATTACACATTGTTTTCAAAATTGCCCTTGTTTTTTGTACTTCCTGTGCTTTCTAAATTTTTAATATTTATAATACTCAAAAATAACTTAGTCATTCACAGTTGTTCTTTGAACAATATTATATACACTGTTATATAACATAAATATAAATATATATTATATTATATATAAATATAAAAAATATATAATATATAATATATACTGTTCTCTTGGTTCTGGTCATTTCATTTTTCAATGATTTTATGCAAGTTTTTTATGTTTAAATCAACCAGCTCATCATTTCTTGTTTTTTGTCTTTTTTTTATTATAGCTTTTTATTTACAAGTTATATGCATGAGTAATTTTTCAGCATTGACAATTGCAAAAGCTTTTGTTCCAATTTTCCCCCTCCTTCCCCCCATTCCCTCCCCCAGATGGCAGATTGACCAATACATGTTATATAATATATGTATACATGACCAAACATTTTGCTGTACAAAAAGAATCAGATTTTGAAATAGTGTACAATTAGCCTGTGAAGGAAATCAAAAATGCAGGCGGACAAAAATAGAGAGATTGGGGATTTTATGTAGTAGTTCATAGTCATCTCCCAGAGTTCTTTCGCTGGGTGTAGCTGGTTCAGTTCATTACTGCTCCATTGGAACTGATTTAGTTCATCTCATTGATGAAGATGGCCACGTCCATCAGAATTGATCATTATATAGTATTATTGATGAAGTATGTGATGATCTCCTGGTCCTGCTCATTTCACTCAGCATCAGTTCATGTAGTACAGATTGTTCTTGAAGGTGACCAAGGATCTCAAGTCCCGTAGTCATGCACTGTTTTCAGTCAGTGTGTTTGAGTGTTTGTTCTAATGCTAAATAAATAAAATAAAAATAAAGAGAAATAAAAAGAGACAAAAAGAAATCCCTGCCCTCAATAGGTTTATAATCTAACGGAGGAAACAATATGCATGCAGTATATACAAAGCGAACTATACAAGGGTAAATGAGAAATAATTAAGAGAAGAAAAGAACTGGAATTAAGAGGGGTTGGGAAGGCTTGTTGCAGAAAATGGGATCTCACTTAAAGAAAGCCAGAGACATCAGCAGTCAAAGCTGAGGAAGTAAGGTGTTCCAGACATGGGAGATGGCTCAAGAAAATGCCCAGAACTGAGAGGGACCATGTCTTGTTCGGAAATAGGCAGGAAGCCAGAATTACCGAATAGAAGAATACTAAGTGGGGAGTAAGGTCTAAGGAGACTGGCAGGATAGGAAGGAGTTAGGTTATGAATGTCAAATAGAGTTTTGTATTTGCTCCTAGAGGTAATAGGGAGCCACTAAAGTTTATTGAGTAGGGGCTGATATGATCAGACATGAATTTGGGAAATTATGGAAATATGGAAAATTACTTTAGTGATGTATCCAAAGGATATGTTGTAGTGGGAAGAGGGTTTTTTGGGGGGCAGCAAGGCATTTGAGTTAAGTGACTTGCCCCAGTAAGTGTTAAATGTCTGAGGTCACATTTGAACTCAGGTCCTCCTGACTCTGGGCCCTTGCTCTATTCACTGCCATCTAGTTGCTCCCATGGGGAGAGTCTTGAGACAGGGAGACCCACCAGCAGGCTATGGCAGTAATAAGGTGATGGGGACTTGTACTCTATAATGGTGCCAATGGCAGAGGAGATGTTGCAGAAGTGAAGTGTCTTGGCAGTAGCTTGGGTTTAAGGGTGCTTGCGTGAGAAAATAAGGAGGCAGGACGATTCCTAGGTTGTGAGGCTGAGGGGTTGGAGGGACCCTGGAACTCTTCCTGCAGTCCTTCTTAGAACCCCAGGTGTAGGAGCGTGTTTTTGCTTCTCATGCCTAAGCTAGTTTGGCAATAGTCTGCTGGTTGGCCTTCTTGCCTCAAGTCTTTTCAATTCATCTTCCACTCAAACTGATCTTTTTTCCCACCACCCTCCGCATTCAGTTTACTCCAGTAATACCTTCATAATGCCTCCAGGATCAAATATATAACTTTCTGTTTAGTGTTCAAAACTCCTTATAATCTGGTTCTCCTATCTTTCTAGTCTTCTTATATCTTTGTGTGGTTGTTATTTAATTATTTTCAGTTGTGTCCAAATTTTGAGATGCCTTTTGGAGTTTTCTTTGTTAAATATATTGAAATGGTTTTGACATTTCCTTCTCCAGCTTATTTTAAAGATGAGGAAACTGAGACAAATAGTGACTTGCTCAAAGTTAAACAGCTAGTAAATGTCTGAGGCCAGATTGAAAGCAGATATTCCTAACTCCAGGTCCAGCCACCTGACTGCCCTCTTACTCACTCCTCTATACTCTCCAATCCGGTAATACTGGCTTCCTTGCTGTTTCTCTCATAAAAAACACCATCTCCTGACAGCGTTTTCACTAGCCACACTTCATGTCTGAAAGTCTCTCCTCCTGGCTTCCTTTGGGATTACCTGATATTAGTCACACTGTCCAAGAATGAAGAAAAGCCATTTCAACAAACTGAGGCAGTCTTTTGAGCTAGTCAAGTCTCAAAGTTACAATATTCTTTAACAGGTATGGGGTAGCAAAAAGGTAGAGCAGTTAGGAATCTAGGACCTTTTGCTCCTTCCACACTGGAATATATTTCTCACAGTGGGATCTCTAAACCAAAGGATATAAACATTTTAACCACTTTCTTAGATCATTCAAAAATCAATTTTCAATTTGTTTTCCAGAATGGCTGGAATAATTTACATAATTTTTGCCAGTTTATTTATTCACCTTGTTTTCAACACTAAGTGACCTTTTTGGGGTCTCCAAAGAAATAAAAAATGGAGAATTGCTTTGCTTATCTCACATGATCATACAACAATTGAATGTAAAACATAACCGATTCTTTGCCCGATTACACTTCCTTGTTGACTCATTTCTTATTTGCAATACAGGCAATTTCACTTTTGCATGAAATATACGAATTATGCTTGCTTATTGAATTACATAAGGACTTATTAGTGCTTCACAAATGTAATTCATTGTGGAATTTCATCTTTATTTTATCTAAATCTTCTCCAATTTGAATCATTTTAGAGCTAACTCTGACTAAAAGGCTGACAATATCTATCTGTCAAAAGTGTATCTTTTGACAACTTTTCATTTACCCTTTGTAAATGCTAAAACAAAACAATACCCCCCAAAAAACCCACTACCATTATCACAGCAAATTAGGGGGAAGAGTGTTTCTATGTGTTTGCAGGAAATGCCAGGATACAGAGTTTTAAGAAAAACTCAATTCTTTTAAATTTATTTTTAAAGGCGAATCATATATCTAGCCCTTATTTTTTCCTGAGCTCCAGTCTGACACTGCCAGATGCTTGTTAAACATCTCTTCCTGTTTATTCTCTGAAACTGGTGTTATATTTTTTTAGCAGCATTAAAGTACTACACCAAGAAATTTCCCCAGTTTCATCCTAAACATATATTTCATGTACAGCTCCTATTATCTCTCCTCTTCTCTCCCTCACTACTGTGTATTCTAGAGATATAATGTTATGTCTCTTTAATCAGCTATGCACTTTATCTATCCTGTTACCATGCAAAGGTAGGAACTAAATATGTCTCAGATGAGGATAAGGATGAAGTCTGAAATATAGTGAAGTCCTAACAACTTGCTTGGTCTCAGTTTGAACATTAAATCCGGAAAAATTGAATTGAATATACAAAAAATTAAAAATTTAAAGCATAGAACTTGTCAGAGCAGACTAAACAAGTATCTAGTCTAGTTTCAAAATCTATATCAGACAGAAATCTGTTGAGAAGTTAAAAAAAGAATCTTTTAAAATATCTGTTTTTTTCCCAAGTCAATCAGGATTATGAGAATTTCTATCTTGAATATTCACAGACCAGCCAGCATAGGAATTCATATGGAAGGAATGGTATATTTTTACCATATTTGTCCTTAAGTAGGATAACTAGAGATGCCATGCTCATTTGAGTGGGAATCTCTGATGTAAAATTCAGTGATACCGCTGTTGTAAATTCAATATCAATTTTACATGGTGAGGTAATACAAAGATGTTTCAATTAATGTGATAATCTATGTTATGTTCCTTCTGACAACTATAGAAGATTTCCTTTTTCACTAAGCTCTTTAACAAAGATCATGCTACAATAATATAAATAAATGTGTGTGTGTGCATGTATGATGTATTATATATAATATATTTGGTGTCTTATAATAGTGTATTATAATATTTAAAATCTACTGGTCATCCTGCCATCTAGGGGAGGGGGTGGGGGGTAAGAGGTAAAAAAATTGGAACAAGAGGTTTGGCAATTGTTAATGCTGTAAAGTTACCCATGCATATATCCTGTAAATAAAAGGCTATTAAATAAAAAAATAGTGTATTATATATAATTATGTACATACATATATATTCATATTCTTTGTAAAATACCATAAGCTATAATTTTTAGCTTGAATATTATATTCAAAATACAGTAAAGGGAAAAGGGAATAGTTTGAAAATAATTTTTGTATATGTTGAAGCAAACTGGTGACCTTACTCTATTAGTGAAATTCAGAAAATATTTTTAAGTCAGTATATTCTGAATATTTGCAAGAATGTTTATTTAAGGCTGAGAAGAGGGGGAAATGACATATAGAGCAAATATGAAAATATAAAATCAATATATAGATTATAATTTGTATGCAGATGTTAGAAAAAAGAGAGAAGAAAAAAAGTGAGTTCTGAATCTTTTTAATATAGTGCCTTGCAGTGTTTGGCATAGATGCTTTAAAAATGTTGCTTAAATGAATGCATGAATGATTCCATTAACAATGCTGTAGTTGTTATTAACAAATATCTAATTTGAACTTTTGTATTTTACTTGCATAGTAGATGTAAAAAGTGAAGTCCTGGGTGTGTGTGTGTGTGTGTGTGTGTGTGTGTGTGAGAGAGAGAGAGAGAGCGAGAGAGAGAGAGAGAGAGAGAGAGAAATAGACACACACACACACACAGAGAATGAATAAAGTGTGGCAAGGTTTATAAATTAAAGATCTTATCTTGGTTGCCACCTGCACTGAAGGCTTTTCTTCATCCTTTTGGTATGCATTATTTCTGAAAGGAGGAATAGATCAGATGAATAAGGGTTTTGTCCTCTTCTGTGTTTTAAAAAGTCCAATCCAGATTGGAAATCTATCTATTAATAACTTAGTATGTGTAAGATGGACAACTAGGTAGTACAGTAGATAGAGTGCTGACCCTGATGTCAAAAAGTCCTATCTTTGTGAGTTCAAATCTAGCCTCAGATACTTCCTAGCCCTGTGACTTTAGACAAGTCACTTAACCCTGTTTGTCTTAGTTTCCTCACCTATAAAGTTAGCTGGGGAAGGAAATAGCAAACCAGTCCAGAATCTTTCCCATGAAAATTTCACAAAGAATAAGACACAATGGAAAAATGACTAAATAACAGTAACAACAATTTGTTGTACAAGGTACTTTGCTCAGCACCAATGATACAAAAATAGAAAAGATTAATGCAATTCTTGCCCTAGTAGAATGGGAGTAGATGACAATTCAATTAGATAAATTCAGAAGAGGTTGAATTATTGGCCCCAAAGAACTGTCACTGATAAATAATTGTTGACTTGAAGAGATATTTCTATTAGAGAGCTCCAGAGATCTTTCTTTGACTCAGGACTTTTAAATGTTTTGGTTTTGTTTTGATCAAAAACTTGGGGTAGCTAGATGGCAAAGGGCACTAGCCCTGAAGTCAGGAGGACCTGAGTTCAAATTTAACACTTCCTCTCTATGTGACCCTGGGAAAGTCATTTAACCCTAATTGCCTCAGCAAAAACAAAACAAAACAAACTTGGGTGAAGGTATTTATGCTACTCATCAATTTTTCAGGTGATATAAAGGTGGGATGTAGAATAAAGAGAGAATAAATACAAAATAGTTAAATAGAAAGTAGTTGGGATGGAGACTAGATGAGGAAAGGCTTCATGTAGAAGGCAGTACTTAAGCTGGGTCCTAATGGAAGAAAGGAATTCTACAAATCAGAGGTAAAGTCCATTCCAGGCATGGGTGACCACTGGTACAAAGGCAGATGAGAGAGAGTATGTGTATATTGAATAAATACATATACACACATACATACACAACATACAAACATATTCATACAATACAATATAGATATATGTATCCACGTGTATATATATGTGCATGCATGTATCATGTGTATGCATGCATGCATATGTATGTCTGTATTTGTATACACATACCCACATATGTATGTTTACATACATTAAAATATTATATATATTACATATTAGGAAAAAAGAGAAGTTGTGGAGATAGAAATAGCAAGAGCAAAAGATTGGATACATGTTACAAAGGAAGGTGAGGAGACTCTAAAAATAATGGTGCCTTTGGAGGCCAAAAAAAAAAAATTCAGCAAAACTCTCCAAAGATATTATAGCCAATGTTCCATATCCTCATCCCTCACTACTACAGAGAAGGAGGGGAGGGAGGAGTGGCTAGTGGGAGGACACACACCATTAATCCCAGCTACCAGGAGACTGGGGTTGATTGAGTCTTGTATATTGCTCCCCTTCAGGCATTCTACATTTCCAGCCAAACTGGTCTGGATACTCTTCCCCAATTCAATATTCTGTCTACTTTTTTCCATGCTTTTATGCAGGCTATCTTCCCTGCCTGGAATGCACTCTCTCCTTGCTACCATCTCTTACAATGTCCTGCTTCAGTCACTACATATCACATCTATTCCAGAAGAGACTTTCATCAAGCTTCCATCATCTTGGGAGCTAGAAATTTTTATGGCTTTTTTCAATCAAAGGAGAAGGCAAGAACATTATCTTTTAGTCTTGGGGTGGGAATTTCCTTTTTATCCTTCATCTTGAATAACAAGAGAACTCTTTGAAAGCCTTCTCTCTCTTTCTAAGAATTTTCTGGTTATATAAGGGAAAACTTTTCAAACACTAGAACTTTTAAACAACTCTGAGTTGCCACTTCATACCCATCAGGTTGGGAAAGATGACTAAAAAAAAATGACAAGTGCTGGAGGGTCTGTGAGAAACCAGGCACATCAATGCACTGTTTCTGAGGCTGTGAGTAGTCCAACCATTTGGAAAACAATTTGGAATGATGCCCCAAAAGTTATTAAACTCTGACTCAGTGATACCACTACTAGGTTTCTATTTCAAAGAGATCAAAGAAAGAGGGATAGGACCCCTATGTAATAAATATATTTCTCAAGATGGTAAATAGCTAGAAACTATATCATCAAATAGAGTATGGCCAAAAACATTATGATATATATATATATATATATATATATATATATATATATACATATATATATATATGAATGTTAGAGAATAAAAAAATTATTCTGAAAGAACAATTGTGCTGAAAGAAATGATGAAAGGCATAGTTACAGAAAAACCTGATAAGACTTAAGTGAACTGAGGCAGAGGGAAGTTAGCAAAATTATGATAGCAATCTATACTGGAGCAACAAAATTGTAAAAATAAATAGCTTTGAAAAATTTTGGAACTCTGTTCAAAACAATGCCCAAGCATGATTCCAAGGATTCATGACAAAACACGTTGCCTCCTCTTGACAGAGAGGTGATGGACTCAGAACAGATTTTAAAAATATTGTTTTGAATGTAGCTGATGAAGTATTGTTTGATTATACATGTTGATAATAGGGTTTTTCTTTCTTTGTTTTTGAATGGGAGAAGGGCATATGGAGAGAGAGAAGGTGGATTTTTCTTGATTGAAAAAAAATTAATGATTCTATCATAAAAAATAAAGATGAGAGCTTTCCAAAAGTAGAATGAATGAACTGCTTTGCAAGTCAGAATATTTCCTGTCACTAGACATCTTCAAGTTAAAGGTTGAATAACTATCTATAAGAGATAGTATAGAAAAGATTCCTATACAAGTATCAGCTTGACAAGAGGACTTTTGAAATCTCTTCCAGTTTTGACATTCTGTATTCATATAAGCAACTTATAACTTAGGAATGGAAAGAGGGATGCAACATGAGCATAAATACGGTGGTACCTTGGTATTTCATCATTCACCAATTCCAAAAGGCACCATGAGTGCCAAAAATGATGAGCACCGAATAAATTTTTCCTATAAGGAATATATCTCTAGTCCAGAGCTTAACCATTCCTCCCTACCCAATTCCTCAAAGGGGCAAGGGAGACTTCAAGTTGTAGAGAAACAAGCCAACCCAGCCCAGCCCAGCCTGGCTCTTCCTGTCTTGACCCAACTCACTTTCTGAGAAGAACCAAGACCTTTATACTCTCCCCCACCCTATCCAAGTTTCTTTGGGGTAGGGTGGGGTGAGGCACTTGGATGTGGAGGGAGAAGGTATGGTCTCATGCCTTCTGCTGTCCAGGGCTCTAGTCGCCCTGGCAGCCAGGAGTCCTGGGGGCCCTCTGCCTCCTCCCTGCCTGGTCTCCTTCTGCTGCTTCTCCTGCTACTGAGCATGCAGGCCAGTCCATTCCCTTTTCAGTACTGCTGTTTTGGGAGCTGAGAGACTATAACTGCAACTAAATTGAGCTGCAGGAACTGCCTCAAAATCTGCTGTCAAAGTGTATAACTTCAGCATCATGGGCTCCAACCTGACAGTCCTATGCATGGCTGCCACCTTCATGTGGAAAGAATTGCCAGTGGCTGAAGGAAATATCAGCACAATCTGGGGGAGAAGGGAGGGAGGGGCTGGGCAGTATACCTGGTCAATCTCACTCCCTTCTTCTCAACCAAAACAGCAACCTAGTGCAAAGAGTACCCAGAAAGTGCCAAGTGCTGAAGTATTTTTTCCTTATTAAAATGCATCCAATACTGAATTTAATAAGTTTTGAAGCAGATGAGTGCCAAGGTACTTATCTGGGCACATAGAGTATAGCCTGTGATAGAGTCAAAGTAGAAATTCAGATAAAAGGCTATAAGAATTTATGGGGAAGAAAGGTGTCAGAGAAGTCTTCTTGGAGAAAGTGGTACTGGACTTAGGCCTAGAAGGAAGAAAACAATTTTTTATTTAACAAAATTATTTTTGTTGTTCATTCTAAATTTAACAAACACAAAATAAAGCAAGACCTCCCATATATATAACAGAATAGATAGAGGAGGTTGTATATGAAGCTGTAAATCTATGTTATATACAGCTTTCTTTTCTTTCCAAGTATACAATAAATTCAATTTGTAGCTTTTAAAGCTATCCTATTTGTCCATGCTTCTTTTTGACTTTCCTTTTTGTTCTTTGTTTCTAAAATAGAAGCCTCAATGATCTTCCTTCTTCCTTCCTTCTATTCCTTCTTTCCTTCCTTTTCCCTCCCTCCTTTTACTCTTTTCCTCCCTTCTTTTTCTTCCCTCCCTCCCTCTCTCCTTCTTCCTTTGTAGTACTCTCTAAACCTTTCTGAAATTATCCTGCTGATCATTTCTTATAGAACAATAATATTCCATAACATTCATATACCACAATTTATTCAGCCATTCTCCAACTGATAGGCATTCACTCAGAAGAAACTTATATTCTTAAGGAGGAGGATAATGGATAAAGAGGAATGAAAAAATGGGAATGTGGGTGGGAGATTAAGGGATAAAGGGAGATGAAGATACATGGCAGGGGACTGTGATATTGAAGTTCAAAACTTAGGAAGAGGGCTGGGAGGGAAATAAAGGCAGGCTGATGGGCCTAATGAAGGATGGGCTGCTTTGCAAAATGCGGGAACAGGAAGCATTCATCAAAGGAAAAAGTAGGATAGGGTCTTGTAGAGAAAGATTTCAGAAGGGATAGACTAGAGGGATGGTAGGCTGTTCCAGGGAGAGGAGGTTCTAGTCACTAAGAAAAACTACAGTTTGAGCTAGAGAGGTTATGTTTTTGAAATTTAGAAAGTCAAGAACAGACCTAGAAGGGAAAAGATGACCAATAAAGTATTGTACTTGTATTCGAGTCACCAGTGGGACAACTAAATGGAGATGTCCACCAGGAAACTGCAGTTACAGGATGAACATTCAGACATAAATGATGAAAATAGAATTAGATTGGCTATAGATGATTTTCAAGTTTAATTTATAAGTTGTAAAAAATATTTAATGACCTTTCTCTTTTTACTGTTGTTTTACTCACTAAATAAAAAAAAAAGTTTCAAGTTTTTATTTTTTCAGACAGAAGAAATCTACAAAGCTTCATTTGGACATGCCTATTTTTTATTTAACCGATTGGTTTCAGGCATGAAGCTTCTACTGATAATCATGGGTGAGCAATGTGTTTTAGGAACTTTGACAGAATCCTGGATGTTTGTAATTCTGTAATTTTGGGAGAGCTGGGCATGACACATTCACTGTCTTTTCAGTGAGATATATACCGCAGGGCAGAGCTTGGAAAGAGATCCTTTTAATTTAATGACTAACTAATTGATCTTGTCCTTAAAAATCTAAAGAGGAAGAGAATTTGTAGGGTCATTTACAATGTAGTCCTGTAATTAAAATCAGTTATTGCTGGGCCACAAGAATGAGCAACAAGATGCAACATGTGTAGAACAACTATATACTTAAGAGAATTAACAAAGAACTTGTGTATATTTTAAGATTTATCTCTATTGCTGCTTTTAGAAATGAAGAGGTAAGAGCAGACAACTCAGTAACTGTGGGCCTTTATTGGTTAGGTTTTGGGGTTTGTTTTTTCTTTTGACTCATCCTGTTTCCAATTTAAGCTGATTCTTTTGTCCTTATAAAACCTGATGGGTCCCTACTCCTCAGAGCTCATCATGTTAGTACTAGACCTAGTATGGGCACTGGATCAGTTCAACTTTAGCCCTACTGCAGCTCAGGACTCCTGAAATTCAGTGATTTACCAGACTCAGAAGTCTCTCCAGTGGTTAGTATTGAGGTATGTACCACCATAGTTAACCAGCTCAGTAATTTTTAACTATTGAAAGTTGGGGTAGGTATATCACTAGGCAATTATAACTTCTCGAAACTCAAATACCATTTGTGGAAACAGAGTTTCTTGTTATTGTGGATGCCTATTTGTTTTTACTAGGTTTCTAAATCTTCTGTGAATCTTTTTTCCCCAATAAGGTCTCATTTGTTTTAGTATGACTCATGGAGCAATGTTGTTACTATGAACAAAGTTTTGCTGGTTCTGCTCATTTCACTTTTTTTTTTACTTTAAAAATATTTTACTGATATCCTCTCTTTAAAAAAATTGGCTATCAGTTTCCACTGACTACCTATTTACTTGCATCCATATAAAGCTCTGCTTTGGGACAAATAAGTATAATTATATCTATATAGGTATAGATATAATAGCTCTTTATTTTTCAAAATTATATGCAAAGTTTTCAACATTCACCGTTGCAAAACCTTGTGTTCCAGATTTCTCTCCCTCCCTTTCCACCTTCCCCCTACCCTAGACAAGTAATCCAATATATGCAAAAAATGTGCAATTCTTTTATACATATTTCCACATTTATCATGTTGCACAAGAAAAATCAGATCAAAAAGGAAAAAAAATGCTGCTTATTTTACTTTGCATTAGTTTCTTGTGACAGATATTTCTGAACATATCTATGAAGAAGGAAGACATGCATCAGATAGCTAGCATTTTTTTTAAAGTACCTGCTGTGTATTAGGCATTGATTCTGTTCATAAATGGTACCTGTTTTAATATGGGCCCTGAACAGGGAAAAAGGGGATCAAAGCAGTAGATAAACTTATGACTCTCCTCTATAATGCCCCAGAAACCTCTCCACACTACCCTGAGAGCTCATTCCACTCCTAGACTTCACATACTTGAAGTATGTGACACCTCTGCAGCCCTTCTCTTTGATTGGCTAACTCCTCCCAGAACCTCCATTTTAAGGGGAATGACCTGGACACTTGTGTCTTCAGTCCTCTCTATGGGGTACTCTTAACTGTGCGCCCAGGCTTTCTCTCCAATACTCCTTCATTCCTTCCCACCCTTTCCAATTTCCTTTTTCTGAAACAAAAACAAGCAAGACAGTTCCTACCCTCTAGGAATTTACATTCTTAAGAGAGGAAGAAAAGGCAATAAATAGGAGCTAGAAAGCTGTGGAGGCAGGAGAGAAAGATCTCCTATGTTGGTGAATACTAAAGGAAATCTGAAATGGTGATCATTTATTCATTTAAAATGTCTCTTCTACCAAGGATCAATGTTGATCAAGCTTTTATATTTCTTGGGGAGAAAAGTAATGACCTTTTAATTCCAGTTTCCTATGTGCCTTTTTTTTTTTTTAATGTACTTTCTGATTTCAGGAATCTAAAAGCCATTTACATTATAGAACCCAGGACCCCCCACTTCCCTCTTTATGTTAAATGGAAGAAATGCCCTGGAATCAGGAGTGGGCTTTTTAGTACTCTTAAGAGCAGGTTCTGATTATTTTGTGATCATTCAGACTAGCAGTATGCTGTGAGATAACAGGGTGGGGAGTGGACAGAAAATCTTGCTTGGTTCAAGTCTGACTTAGATATTTTCTAGTTCTATGTAAAGGGGTGGGTAGGTGGCACAGCAGATAGACCACTGGATCTGACATCCAAATCCAGCCTCAGACCCCTACTACCTTTTGAATTTGCACAACTCACTTCACTCTATTTGCCTCAGGTTCTTCATCTGTAAAATGGGCTGAAGAAAGAAATGGCAAACCATTTCAATATTTTTTGCCAAGAAAACCCTGAAGAGGGTCATAAAGTGACGGAACTGAGATTAGGAGGGAACCTAGAGGCCATCTACTTTCAATTTCCTCATTTTACAGATTAGGAAAGTGGTGACTTGCCCAGAATCATGTCGGTAGGCAGGGGCAGGATTAGAACTCAGGTTGAAACTACAAATTGTAGATCCAATACTTAACAGTTGCTGGAATATAGTCATTTAGAGCCTTATTACCTCCAAACTGGACTGTCCCCCCCATCTGATTCTCCCCTCCCATCTCATTCTCTATTCACAGCAACTATCAAATTGATATTCCTAAAGCCCAGATCATGCTATTCTCTCTCAAAATGCTTCCCTTGCTTTATATTGTCTCTAGGATAATATACAAACTTCTGTTTTCATTTAAAGTCTTTATAATCTGGCTCCAATTTGTGTCTCCCCAATTTTTGTTAAATCACTCCTACCCATCCCCCATCCTTCCAATCAGAATTCCAGACAAACCAGTCTGTTGTTTTCTCATTTAAAATCATCTATTTCTCTATTCTGGTTCTTTTAGGTCCTGGCACAGTCTGTCCTTATGCCGGTACTGCCTTCCCTTTTTACTACGAACTCTTGGAATCCTCAGGTGCCATCTCTTTTTCTGATCCCCATAGCCGTTAGGGCTCTTTCCAAAATTACTTTGAACAAATTTTGTATTTTCTTATTTGTCCACATGCTATATTTTTCTCTCCCCCGAAATTTAAACTTCTCTACGGCCAGGTCTGTTTTGTTTTGTCTCCCAAGGGTGTAGCACAATGCCTGGCACATAATAAGGGATTACTTGTTGAATTGAATTGAATTATCCAATCACGTATCGGGGCATGTAGGTTCTAGGTGTTTGCGGTTGGAGATGAAAAGGATCGTGCCCAATTCCATTGCGAGGTCGGATTGATAATAACTTTTGGGAATCTTGGCCAAGGTGTTAAAATCCGAATGTCCACTGTTCTCTTGGGGAGGATAAGTCTGAAGTTTACAAGTAGTAGGGGGTTAGGGAGGATTCTGGCAGGGCACAAAGCTTGGAGTAATCTCTCCGGGATAGTTTAGTTTGGGAATAAATGCTTTCTAAGGCCGCTCGCGCTTTTCATCCTGTCTCCCCCAGGGCCTTCTCAACCGCGGGGACTTCCCTCTAGCTTTGGATTCCTACGGTTAATTCCAGGAGAGGTTTCCCCAGCCTTTCTGCAAACTGCCCGCCTCTCCGCTTTCCTCTCCGCCCCCTGCGCGCGGAGTCAGCCAGGCGCCGAGGGCAAGGCAAGGGCTCGGGCGAGTCAAGTTTGTGGGCCGATGCACTGGGGGACCGACGGTGGAAGATGATCGAGGGCCAGAAGGCCACCTGCACTTGGAGGTAACTTTCAACCGACTGACTTCCCTTGAGCCCGGAGAGGTTTTTCCCTTCTTCTGGAATGGGACCAGAGTGGCCGGGAAAGGGATTTCCCTCGGCGTCCCAGGTCTCTCCGGAGACTTTCCTTTGGAACAGGAGGAAAGGGGGCCGCAGGTACTGCTGGTGTTCTGTGATATAGCCTCAGTTAGGGTCGTCTCGCTGGGGACGAGAGAAAAAGGGAGCTTCTGGGAGGGGTGGGGGATAGGGAGTGGAGGTGGCAGCCTGGGTGTCACTCCTCATTTTGTTTTGCAGCCAAGACCCAATATCCTGTGGCTGCAGGAGCGGGAGGCGACAGTGAGAAGGGACCCAGCAGCGGCAGTCACCCCAGCACAGGCCAGCGATGCCTCAGAAAATGGATAAGTTTCTGCAGATCGCGCCTCATTCCCTAGCCATAGTCCTGAGCCAAGCTGGGGGGCCGGCTACGGTGAAACCTGCAGCCCTAGTGGAGCAGGGGGCCTCGGCCCCAGCTTTGGGACAATCGCAGCTGCAGCAGCTGCAGCAGCCGCCCCAGGGCAGGCAGCTAGCCCGTCACCACATCGGCTACGAGATCTTCGCAGACTTCAAAGCCGAGAACATGCAGCATTTCTGGAACAAGAAAGTGACGGCTGCCGTGGCCGAAACCTTCTTCCTGGGCTGGATCGACGAACAGGTCCTGCTGATCCAGGGCAAAGAGGAACACTTGGAGGCGCTCCGGGAAGGTTGGATGCGCCGGGCACTAAAACCCCCCACAGGATTCCTCATCCGTTGCCTGGGTGAGTATGGGGAAAACCCTGGCCGGGCACCCCGAGGTGCTCTGAGCTGTGACAAGTGTTGGACTGAAGTCTGCAGGGCCCAGGAAGGGAAGAGCCTAGTGCTCTTTGGGGTCTGTCTGAGATCAACCTGAGTGGTGGGACTTGGGTGAAGCCTATAATTCAATCCGACAGTTATGAAGCGCTTACTGTATGCGGAGCATCTTGGGGCCAGTCGTGGTAGTGGTCCCTCAGGGAAGGGTGGGATATAAAGTTTAGCTAAGAGTTGGCCCAAAAAGTCCGAACACTGAATTGGGGACCGGGAGAATAAAAATTTACCAATGACACGGTCTCTGAAGTTTACTTAGAAGGATGAGAGAGGGCCCAGTGAGTGTGTGCCCAGACTGGAATAGATGTGTGGGGTGGGGTGGATATGTAGTGTGTTCACCGTGTATCCCCAGAGTGAGGAGTTATAAAGTTAAGTCAAGACTATATGGTCCTGGAGTTTATTTAGAAAGGAAAGTGTGTACTCAGCCCCGAGATAGGTGTGTGGTGTGGTGTGTCTGTGTATAACAAGTGTTTATACATTTTAGACAAAATTGTGGCCCTGTTGTTCACTTAGATGTGTTTCTCCAGCCGTGGGGTAGAGGGGTGTGTGTGTGTGTGTGTGTGTGTGTGTGTGTGTGTGTGTATTCAGAGGATTATAGAGTTTAATCACGACGATGGTCTTGGAGTTTACAACCTAGACCAGAAAAATAATACACAAATATAACAACACACATGATTCCATTGAGATCCAATTTTCTTTGAAGTCTGAGATGGGGAGGCAGCTAAGATCCCGTATATTGTGTTTGCAAATGTAAAAAGAGATGTGAATGATGGCTGTTTCCAGTGGCTCCGCGCTGAATCTTTGCCCTCTCCACCCCTACAGGGGTGGAAATTCCTGCTTTCTTTTTCCCTCCTTCCTCACTCCTTCCTTCCGCTCTTACGGTGAACCGCTCTTTCCTCCTCCCCCATTCTCGGAGTTTGAAGAGTACTTTAGTTCTCTGAGGGAGGGCCTCCCGGCTGGCTTGGCGTGGGAGCTCCAAGTCGGCGGGAGCAGGTTCATCCCCTCACCTCCGCTTCCCCCCAAATTCCGCCGCAGGGCGGGGCCTGCTCTGCCCAGGTTCGGAACCGCCCACCTGGCCACTTGGGCTACTGACTTGTCGGGACTCTGGCATTCTTTGGGATCTGGGAGTTTTTCCTTTTCAGTGGGTATGTATGCACCTGTGCGCTCCGAGACCCTAGAATGTGGTGTGAGATTCAGGTGTAGGTGAACTCGCCCTCTTCCTGGGACAGCCCATTTTTTTGGCCCTTTCACCTCTCGGGGACCTGATTTCTCCCAATCTCCTTTTGGAAACGGGTCAAGCCACTCGGTTCCTAAGCGTCGGTGTTTCTATAGCAGACACAACAGAAAACTTCGTTCTGAAGGTATTCTATCTGCTCTAACTTATGTATTTAAGTTTCCTTTTGTATGTATTTGTATGTGTGAGGTTTCGGGGGGTGGGGTAGAGTGTTTCGATGTGGGAGGATAAGAGAGTAACCTGAGCCTCAGGTATTGAGAAAAAATGTAAAGAGGGAGGTTGTGGTAGTCCCAAGGACGTTGCAAATACCGAGTTGTGTTGAAGTGTTCCTTGTTTTTACACTACTTGATAATATACGAAAAAAAAAGTATAAATTTCTGGGCTTTTTTCATATAAAGATTTTTAGGTTTTATACTTTTACTCAGTTCTCGAAACTTTAATGAGAAAAGTTTAATAAAACTTAAGTTGAGGGTTTTTTTTTTTTTTTTTTTTTTTGGTGGTGGTTGGTTTTGTTTTTTAGGAAAAAACCCCTTCCCTCCTCATAAACAAGTGAAGAGGACTTACATTACTTGTAGAACGTGAGGTCAAAAGTTCTGAGTCTTTTCTTCACCCTCTGGGGCTTTACTTTTCATCCTTTATGATCCATGGGGCCATGGAGAACTCTTTTGTGGCATTTTTGCTTTTCCATATGTGTATAATAACAATATAGTTTTTCTAAATGTTTGCATGGTTTTTTTTTTTTTTTACAAGTCACACTTGAGCTGAACAGAGAAGAAAAGGTAGTAAAATTTGTGCTAAATTTTACCTGTAACCTGCAAAATGTTGCATGTTGTACAAGCCCTGGGTTTAACAGAATTCTTAATTGAGTCTCCGTAATTGAGTTGAAGTAATAGAATAACTCACATAAGTGGTTTTTAAATCACTGAGTCCAGATAATCTCAAAGTTAGAAAGTAAGAGTAAGGATGCTAATCTAATCCTCCTCAGCAATGGATGCTTAACCTGTGGTCCATATACTTGTTTTTGTTTTTTTTAATATTTTGATAGCTTTTTCTTAATATAATTACTTTCCTTTGTAATCCTATATATTTTATTTTAGACATTGAAAAATACTCTGAGAAGGGATTTGTGGGCTTCACCAGAGTGCCAAGAGGGTCTAGGAAACAAACAAAAAGCAAGTAGTTCTTTCTGCTAATGATAAAGAGTTTGCTACTTAATGAATCAACCAATTTAGTTTTTTCCTAATTGCTAGGAAATTCTTCCTTATGTTAGACTGAATTCTACTTTTTTCTTTCTGGATTTAAGTCAAATAAGTATGTTCCCTTTTCCACATGACAACACTTCAGATGATTGAAAACAACTAGCTTTGGACTCTTCTAAATCTCTCTTCTAGACTAAACATCCTGAATTCCTTCAAACTGTTAATAAGACATAATATTAATTGATTTCAGACATATCCTGGGGATCTGCTTAATTTTATCAATGTCCCCTCTACAATATAGCATCCAAGCTATACTCTAGAAAGGGTATGACAATTCAGGGGAAATATTGACTTCTTTGTTCTGATTTATTTAATGTAGCAAGCATTTATTATAAAGGTCATCTACTCTAGTAGATAGATAGTTGGCCTTACAATTAGAAAGACCTGAGTACAGATTCTACTCCTGTAATTTACTGATCATGTAACTCTGGGTAAATCACTTAACTTCTGCTTACAGAGACTGTGTGGGAAAGAGAGGGTCTATACCCTGTAATTCCATATAGCAATGAAATAAAAAGACCAGATTACATGTAAAGATAGTTTTCAATACTCTCTCCCTCTTTTTTTGGCTAGGAAATTGGGGTTAAGTGACTTGCCCAGGGGTCACACAGCAAGTAAGCGTTAAGTGTTTGAGGACAGATTTGCACTCAGGATCTCCTGACTTCAGGACTGCAGCTGAACCATCAACATTCATTTTTTTTAAGATTTTATGTCCAAGTTTTTTCTACTTCTCACCCTTACTTCCTCCTTCCCCAAGACAGCAAGCAATCTGATATATGTAAATGTATAAGCATTTTAAACACATTTCCACATTTGTCAGTTTTTTTCCAGGAACAATCTTAGCCCAGTAATTAATTTTTAGCAATACAATAACAGAATAACAATGTTGGTTACAAACATACTCTATATGGTTTGATGATTGCAAATGATGTTGGATACTACAAGTATGTATGAAGTGTGATACAAAAGGTTATTCTTGACACGACAAAGAATTGCCAATAATTCTAAACATTTTTTTAAAGAGTTTACTGTCTATAAGGCATATGCTGTGCTGGATATTTTTTTTTGGGAGGAAACAGTTACATGTTCCCCAAAGTATACTCTAGTGGAGGAATTAACACACATGATAAATAAATGTAAATTAGTTTCAGCAGAAAGATAATGTTAACAACTAGGGGGAATCAAGAAAGGATTGCTATATAAGGTGGCTCTGGAAAGATGTTAGGAAATCCAAATGGCAGAGGTTAGGAGAGAATTTATTTCAGGTATGGGGTTGGGGAATATTTAGAAGAGGAAGGCTAGCTTCTTCAAACGCATGGAGAGGAAGATGGTATACTGAATTCAGGAAGCAGCTAGAAGACAAGTATAACTGGAACAAAATGTATGAAAAGAAATGATAATTAACTCTGGAAAAATAAATTTGAGCCAAATTGTCAGATTATTATTATATGACATTGGAGGAATTGTATTTTATCTTACAAAGCATAAAGGGGCTGATGTAGATTTTTGAATGAGGTGTAACATGGACCCATTAGTGATTTAGGAGTGTTAACTTGGCAACTTTGATAGTTTGGGGAGGGGAGAAAAATCTCCCCTATCTCAGTAGTCCATGGGAGTGTGAGTAGTAACTGAGAGAGAAAAGGGGAAAGAGGTGGAAACCACAACTTGGCAGCGGATTGGTTTTAAGGGGCTGGATGAGGAAGAAGGAATCAAGAATTAAGGACAATTTTGATCTTTTGAGTTTTGGTGATTTGAAATATTGGTGGTTTCCTCAATAGAAATAGAAATTGGAGAATGCATGGGATTTGGTGGAAAATGATTTCTGTTTTGTACATGTTGATCTTGAGATATCAAAAGGACAACTGTGGAGAGGGAGAGATGACTCAGGGTACAGCTGGTGTTATGGAACTGGAGTTAAGGAGAGCAATTTAAGAATAGATATAGAAATTTGAGTCATCCCCATGGAGATGACTGGACATATACGACTTGAGTTCACTGTGAGAGAATAAAGAGAAAAATAGGAACTGGGATATATCTTTAGGGTGATACAATATTAATAAATGAGATATAGATGATGATTCAATCAAAGAGATTGAGAAGGAATCATCAGAATTCAAAATAGTGTCATAGACGCTAGAGGAGAAGAGAATAGAATGACTGATATGCTACTATCTCATCGAGGAAAAAAAAATCTAAAATATTGGATTTGGGAATTAAGAGATTGTTGATTTCTGTGGACAAAACAATTTCAGTAAAGGGTTAGATAGATCCATAGGCTGATCTCTCTTCTCTGTCTCTGACTCTCTCTGTGTTTCTCTGTCACTCTCTGTCTCTCTTTCTGTCTCTCCCTCCTTCTCTCTCTCTCTCTCTCTCTCTCTCTCTCTCTCTCTCTCTCTCTCTCTCTCTCTCCCCATCTCTCCCCTAGGCAGTTGGCATTAATTGGCTTGCCCAGGGTCATACAGCTAGTAACTGTTAAGTTTCTGAGGCTGGATTTGAATTCACTTCCTTTTGACTGCTCAGTTGGTGCTCTGTCCACTGCACCATCTAGTTGCCCCTCCTCCCATCTCTTTTCCCCTCCCTCTCTCTTTCCCCTTCCTCTTAGTGTCCCTTTCCCCAATCTCTTTTTCCCCACCCCATTTCTGTCACATCTCATTTTACCCTCACAATAACTTTATAAGGTCAATCAATCAGGCAGTTCATCAATAAACATTTAATACAATAATAAACAATTTATTACAATAAACAGTGACTATGTGCCAGGCACTGTGCTAAGACGTATACATTATTATTCCCATTTTCCATGTAATCAGGGAATTTGTCAGTGAATCCAGTCCTTATAAGCATATTCTGCTGATGTAATTCCCATATAGACTTCAGAGCAGATTACTGCAGGTGAGGAAACCAGTGAGCCCAAGTCATTTGCCAAGAGTCACACAGTCACATAGTATCTGAGGAAGGATTTGAACACAGGTCTTATTGATTCTTAATCTAGTGGATTTTCTACTCTATGACATATTTTATATTATTCAGCAGGTTATTAGCTCTACTCTTTCTGTTCTTCTCAAGCTGAGGTAAGAATCTTTGGATATCACATCACTTAAGAGCTTTAAGCAAGTTATTTTAACCTTCCCTGAACTTGTAAATTAGAGATGTGGGAATAACTGGACTCTGAGTTCCCTTCCAAATCCAGATCTATGTAGAAATTCTATCCAAATAGATATTCATATGTTAACAATAAATAATTACCACCTAAAACAGAGATAGATGTTGAAAAAAAGAATCCAAAGCTACCCAGAATTGCTTGATATTTGGGCTATCCTGGGCATTTTGATACCTACTTTCATAGTAGATTCCTTTTTATGCTAAAATTTGGCTTCTGTCTAAAATGCTGACTTATGTAAAATACCATTTACTATAAAAAACCTACCTGAAGTGATTAATTTATCTAACCTCTTCACTAAGTCTTTTTCTGAGCATTTTAGCCCATGCTCATTCATTCACTCTTTTCCCTGGAATACCTCTAGTACATATGCTTTTTGTTCCATGTGCCATGAATTTTGCTTCACCCCAACCCTCCCCAGATCATATGATATTTCATTTTTCATGTGTATGTGTTGAACCTGCCCAATGAGATTATAAGCTTCCTGAGGTCAGTGGCCAGGTTTCCTTTTCTATTTCTTAAAATTGTGCTTTTGACTTTACAGCCC
Organism: Sarcophilus harrisii; assembly: GCF_902635505.1. NCBI lineage: Eukaryota > Metazoa > Chordata > Mammalia > Dasyuromorphia > Dasyuridae > Sarcophilus > Sarcophilus harrisii. The sequence goes on from NC_045431.1 coordinate 116,758,400, forward strand.
AATTGCACTATAAGGAAACACATCCAAGGCAATCCCTATAGACTTTGAAAAGAAAATGTCTTCTGCATCTTGAAAAAGAACTATGAAGATTGAATGTAAATAAATGCATGCTATGTTCACTTCTTTTTTTCTCATTTTTCTCCCATGGTTTTCCTTTTGTTTTGATTTTTCTCTCCCAACATAAGTCATGAAGCAATGTTTATTAAAAATTAATTATAAGGAAACCCAAAAGGGGTTTAGGATTAGTAAGTTAGGTGGTGCAATAGATAGTATTCAGGACCTGGAATCAGGAAGAGTTGAGTTCAAATCCAGCCTCATACTTATTAGATGTATGATCCATGGCAAGTCACCTAACATCTTTTACCTTTCCTCACCTGTAAAAGAAAGTACTCAAATTACCTTCACCAAGAAAATTCCAAATGGGGTCACCAAAAGTCAAACCCAAATCAACAACTATAGCAGCTTAGGAAATTGCAGAATCATGTGACATCCCACAATGTACAGTTTTTCAAGGAAATGTGTATATTCAAGAAAATAAGAATTCACATAATTTTCTTATATATTGTATACATTCTTGATCTTTTAAAACATGTGAATATTGCTCTAAGCCATAGAAAATTCAAAACTAAAATGTTCCTGTAACTGGAAACCTTTTTAAAAAATAGTTGAAAGTAAAGTGGTAGGAGATGTTTACTTTGTGGCTTATTTGGTAAATAACACACCAAATAAGACTTAAAACCACAAGAATCAGAGTGAAGGAGCTCAGATTTTTTCCATTTTAACCTTAGGAATGTAAATGACTGAGGAATTTTAATTCCAAACAAAAAATGCAGGATGGCAAAAGGACAAAATGGGCCTTGTACAACTGACACAGACATGTAGAATAAAAAAGCCTTTATTTTGGTTTTGCCTAAAGGAATGTTTCCTCTCCTTTAGAACATGATTCTCAAAATTCAAAATTTAAGAGCAAGCTATGGGGAAAGGTCTTTTCAATACCAGTTATATAATAATCCTTTATTCAAATGAATTTGCTGGGAATTATACAGAGATCATATAGGTCAGGGATTCAGCTTATTTTCCAGTTATATCAAAGATTTTTGAAATGGATTATTCTGTCATGAATTCCTCAGAAGTATCCTTCATGCATCCAAACTTAGGCATTGAGTGCTTTATATGCTTTATATACACATAATATTGTTGTTATTTCCCCTTTGTTTTTGAAGAGGACAAATGACTTCATGGGATGATGTCTTGACTTGTGCGTGACTTGTATGTTAATTGTGTGAATTGGTTTAAAATTAGGGAGAATTGAACAAAGTCATCAGTTTTACTCTTCCTTTCAGATCATTGAAGTCCAAAGGCAAGGTAATGGCCTGAGATGCAGTGGAATGACTTCAGTCTTCAATATCTGGCCAAGCTCTAGGAGCTCCATAGTGCCTGATGCAGCTGCCTTTTTGGCTAGTGGAACAAATTATTCTCATCCATCTATTCCACCGGGGGAAATCTTCAAAACATGCTTGGGATAGACATTCCCTTGACTCCTCAGAGCACAGTGGCACAGTGGATGGAACACCAATCCTGTAGTCAGGAGAACTAGAGTTCAAAGCTGACTCCAGACCCAAATTAGTGATCCTGAACATGTCAATTAACCCTGATTGTAAAAAAAAAAAAAAAAAAAAAAAAAAGACATTATCTTGTGATATCAATGGTCCTCTTCAAAATGAAGGACAAATAACAAGTAGAACAAAAAGACAAAAAGACCCCCTCTATGCACACAATCTCTGGATCTCTCACCAACATGTTCTCTGATCTCCCCTTAGCTACAAAATACTTTTTATCATGCTTAGAACTATTTCCCATTACTTATTTGATTACCTTGAAGACATAATCTTCAGGGTAGATTACCAACTTTCACACTTACATACTTGCTAAAATAGTTTTCTGACTACACACATTTCACATTCTTCAGTTTAGTAAAAAAAGTTGAAATATTTCCACAGTATTTTTCATGTAAAAATTCTAAACCTGATCCTGACATTAGAAAGGGAATGAAACGTAGATAAGACCACCAAAGCTTATTTATTAATTTGAACCTGAGTTTATACAACTGCAAATATCATTAACTCTTTTCTTGCAAGTAGAATCAAATCATAAGATCACAATTTTAGAACTGAAAGGTATCTTAGAGGTCATGGACTCCAATTTCTTCCTTTTATAGATGAGGATATAGAGACCTAGACAGATGATATGATTTGCCCAAAGTTATACTGATAGGAAATTGGGAATGTAAGAACTAGGATTTGCATAATTATTCCAAATCCTTATTCTTTCCCTACTGAAATCATGGTCCTTCTTATATTTTCATTTAATTTCAAAGCAAGATTCTAGTTGAATTCTGAAGTAAGGTGTTTTTTTTTAAACTTTGCAACATATTTTTAAAAATTATTAGTTTTTGACATTTACTTTGATAAGATTTTGATTTCCATTTATTTATTTCTTCCTCCTCTCACTCTTTCCCAAGATGACAATCAATCTGATATAGGTTATACATCTACAGTCATATGAAACATATTTCCACATTAGCCTTGCTAATGAGAATGAGAACAAAAGGGCAAAGGTTTTAAATCATCATTGGCCACCCAAATGCTAAAGAAATGGCTTTCCCCTTCAGTTCTCTCCAGTATTTGCCATTGTCAACCACCCCCACTCTACTGTTATTTATAAAACCCCTTGGATCTTATGTCATTGAACACTATCCTACTCTCCTCCTCTGTTCTTTCTCTCTTTTCTTCCCCTTTCTACCCTTTCTGATCCTTTTTTTCTCTCTACTTTCTTTGCAATGCCATAAACTTCCAACACTCCAATTTTCATTTTTATTTGGATAATATCCACATTTCTTTCTTCCTCTCTAACCTCTTAAACTCTAAACCTTTTTTTTCTGTTTTAAGAGTTATTTTCACCTGAATATCCTGTTTCCCCTTCAAACTTGGTAACTTATTAGCCTAATCAGGAAGACAGGTCAGTGGATTTCTATAGCAGGAAGCTAGCAACTGTTACTTGTCATCAGAATATTCTGTACCAGACCTGTTCCCTTGGAGGCTTTTTATAAGTAGTTTGTAAAGGCAAAGAGAATCCATGTTTTTGGACTAGAGTGAATGTCTAAACCAGCCTTCATCCTTCAGACTTGATTGTAGAGGTAGAAGGGAGAATCAGAATTAGAGGAACCCTGTCTCAGGTAGTATAGAGTAGTTCTGGGAAGTCTTTTAATCAGAGTGCTTTTTCTGGGTGTGTTTGTGCCTTTAGGTTTTTGGGTGTATTTTCTGGGGGATTCTTTCTTAAAGTGGTCTATATTGTGATCTGTGGAATGTCTTAGGGCACAACATTCAACAGGGGATTGAGTAAGGATGCTGCTAGGACTCAAGGTCAATAAATTATGTCCTTGATAACATCTTCTGAAAATTGCCTAATTTAATCATATGGGTTTGTGCCAAAAGTTATGAGTAACTGGTAGTTGGAGGTCCTGTGATCTTGAAAACATCAATTAAACAAAACTTATAACCTCCCATTCCCACTAAATCTGCTTTTTCTGATTTCCCCATTTCTAAAGATAGCATGTTATGATAGAGTATTCTGGATTTTCAGTGAGACAAGCATTGTTTAAATCCTTGGATAGTAATGTACTTAAGCCTTTTTAAAGATCTTCATTTCCTTGTCTGTAAATGAAGGAGCTGAATCAAATGACTGATAAGGTACCCTGTAGCCTTAACATGAAATTTCTATGATCTTGTGTTAATAGTATCACCATCACCAGGGTCCCCACGCATGAAATCTTAGAATTATCTTTGGTTCCTTACTCTCTTTTCATCTAATCAGGTGCCACATGTTCCTCATTCTGCCTCCAAAATAATTTTCACATGTATCATTTTCTTTCCCATGTCACTAGGAGAGTTTAAACCCTCATTTCCTCTTAATTTGCACAATTATGGTAGCCTTCCAATCAGTCTCTACATCTCCTGTCTTTCTTTTCTTTAACCCATCCTTCACACTGGTGCCATATTTGCAGGGGGAGAGACAACTATTTATTAAGTACTTACTTATCCTGTGCTAGTCACTATGCTAAGTGCTGTACAAATATTATCTTATTTGATCCTACAAGAACCTTAGGAGATAGTTTGCTGAATCTCCTTTCATGGAATACTTGGAGGCTATATTTTTGTGTTTCAGGGAATAGGAAGGCCTGAAGAGATGAAGACATATGGGGAAAAGGTTGTCAGTGGAACAATCAGAACACACACACTTTATTTATTAAGTTTGCCCTCTTATATGGACATGATTTATGATGCTGCAAAACAATTACAATAGCAATAATATCAAAAATCACTGATCACAGATCACCTTAAGTATAATAATAATGAAAAATTTGAAGTATTGTGACAATTACCAAAATGTGAGATAGAGACATAATATTAGCACATGCTTTTGGAAAAATAGTACTGGTAGACACTACAGGGTTACCATAAAACTTCAATAAAAAAAAAAGTAATATCTATGAACCATAATAAATAAGGTATACCTATACTTTTTCTCTAGCCCAAACTGAGTTATTTGCTCTTCCTTAAATATATCCCTTTGCTCATATCATTATAGCCTGGATGCTTTGTTCTGCCATCTGTCCCTATCAAAGTCTCACCAGGCCTTAAAGGCATTATTCAAATGTTCCTCTTTCATTGGAACCCCTTTCCAAAGCTGGAATTTGTCTCTCCCTCCTCTGAACACTTCATAGATGTTTCTATGTTTTTGAAATAACATGTTTAGTCCTTCTCTTTGTATTTTTCTACTTTTCCTTTCAGTTCAAACTTTTTGAGGTAGGGACATATTTAGAATATTTAAATACTTATGTACATAATATAGTACTTGAAACGGAGATGTTAAATGAATATTAAATTGAATTGGAGAGTAAGCAACTTCCTTGCTAATTTATTTTATTACTTTTATTTTTAATTTGGTTTCCTCTTTATCAAAATTTTATTGTTGCCTTTTGTTTTTTTATCATATTCATTTTTGAATTTCTGAAGCATTCTTCTGCTCCCTCTCAAAGAGCCTTCCTTTGGGGAAAAAAAAAGGGTAGGGGAATCATAAACAAGGAAAACCAACCATTCTCCACCTCTCCTAGGGAAAGGAGGGAGGGCAATATTTCTTGATCTCTTCTCTAAGCTTTTATTACTTTTGTTTCTAAATCATTTTGACACCCATGAAAAGGAATTTAGAGGTGAATTTGGCAATTGCCCATTTTGAAAATTACAGCTTTAATCATTCATCTGGAAATTTGTGTTTCTAAGTAGGTTGCTTTGATTTTTATGTATTTTTTTTAATCCCTTAAACTTTGATGTATGCTTATAAAAGTTCTGAATGCCTCCTCCCCATTACAGGTAAATTGTTTTCCCAGGATTCCCTGACATAACAGGGCTCTTCGTTACTTAAACCATGTTTATTTCTGAAAATTGGTCTCTGAAATAGTTGATGTTTAATTTTAGATATGGATGATTTAATGTGCTGAAAAGCAAAGAAACAACAAAAGGTCAGATTTTCCTTGATTAAATATATAGAAAATAAGGTCCTCCATAAACCATGTATACTGCTTTCTGTTAATAATAAAATGTGTTAGCAAACTAGTATTATTAGTTAAAATATGTATACTTCCATTGTATCCTTAAGCAGAACATAATAGCAGCATATATGGAGTTCTTGAATTATTTTCAAAGAACACTACCTTGAATTCTAATATTTTGTATACTTTAAATGAAGTTATGAATCTTCATTGATGTGGATGCTCCTTGCACTGATGCATATCACAACCTCTTCATCCTCAGTAGATCATCTTCACAAGATACTATGGCCAGTTCCCTCCCAGATCCTCCCCCAAACCTTCTGGTGTATAGTTTTCTGGTGATGAATCTTTCTGAACTTGGTGAGACTGATTCTCAGATGATACATCCCCAAGCCTGTATTTGATATCCTTTCCAGCTTGGTCAGACTTGCCATATCTTGTACTCTCCTGACATCATCTTCAGTAACCCAGAATCAACTCTGTGCCCCAGTGAAACATTTGAGTCTGACCTTAATTATGAATTGTCACGTTCCATATTGGAAGGATAAGAACCAATCCTGGAATTTTATTGCCATAGAAGCACTCTAGTTGAGGGAGCTCCCCTAGCAATGCTGATTGGCAGATTCTCTGATGCTTATAATAGAAAGTTAGAGAGGAGTAAGTGGAGTGGTAAACCTTAGGTAAGGATGCCTCTGGGCTAATGTTGAGTTAGAAAACCACACAGCATTATCTATGTTCTGTTGTGTTGTTATTTTATTGAATATTTCCCAATTACATTTTAATCTGGTTTGACCCTTTTAGATGTGTTCATTAGGTTTTATTATTTGAAGCCTCTGGTCTGGGACACTTGAATGATAAGGGATTTGCTGAATTTCTCTTTTAGAACCAAGTGTGAGCTGCTTATTCATAGCCAAGTGTGGGTCTCAGGCAAAATTTGAACTAAAGTCTTCTTGGCTCCCCTAGACATGCTGCTTGTACTATATATGGTTCTTGAAAATATTTTTAGTGGATATTTGATATTGATATCCAAGTCAAAGTGAGTTAATTATAAGCAAGTGTTGATTGCCAGAATGCAAATGTAAAACTAACAGCTGTAATCCACCTTCAAATTTGCCAAAGATCTTTACATAGATTGTTTTATAGGAACCTTACAACAACCCTCTGAATAGGAACTGCAATTTTACATTTTATACTTCAACTTCAGGCTTCAAGAAGTGACATGGTTTTTGCATACAGTTATTGGACCAGTAAGTGTCAAAGGTGGTAGATCTTTGTTTGTTTCAGATCCATCATTTTCCCTCTTGAAGCAGATTGCCTTATGCCATTTAAAATAAGGTTATTGTTTGTCATTGGGGCAGATTTTACTTTAAATTATGAAAACAGATTTTATATATAAGTATATGATTTAAGAAAGATGGTCACTTCTTGGGGCCTCAATTTTCCCATCTTTGTAAATGAGGAGTTTGAATGAGAAGATGTCCGGTATTTATTCTAGCCCAAAATCTATGACACCGTGATAAAGTTACATAAAATTATTTTGCAATTCCTTTTTGGAGTCAGTAAGGCTCATCATCTTTATGTGTTCAAATCTTATGTCAGACATTTACTAGTTGTGATGCTAGACAAGCCATTTAACCTTGTTTATCTCAGTTTCCTTATCTGTAAAATGAGCTGGAGAAGTAAATGAAAATCACTCTAGTATCTTTGCCAAGAAAATCCTTGATTGTTTCACAAAGTCAGACATGATTAAAATGACTGAACAACAAGAAACCCATTGAAAAGGGGCAGAATGGAGTCATGGTTGGAGTTGACTTGTCAGAAAGACTTGCTTGTAAGACCTGTCACTGATCCATCCTAACTCTGAGACCTTGGACAAATCACATTATCCCTTAGTACTGGAATTGTAGGGTGCAGAAAAGTTGCTAATCATTAGTGTAGAAGTTTTCCCAAATGATGAAATATAGAGCTAGGTCACCTCCCTCCCACCCTTCAACTAAAGTCCATTGAAAGTCTCTTTAATGAATCAGTTCTTAGCTTAAGAATTTTAAGTATCTGAGTTACATTTCAAATAAATGTGTTTTAATACTAAACAAGTCAGTCCAGTGCTGGTGCAGGGTAAGAACTCTCACTCTAAAATGAGAGAACTAGATTTAGTTCTTACACTCTACTATACCTCATGGGTCACCTTGGGCTTCAGGAAAAGGCCTCACATGCAAAAAGAGGGGGTTGGGCTAATTGGCCTCTGAGATTGTCTTCCAGTTCTAGATTATCCTATAGTCTGCTAGGCCAGTATCTTCACTTTAGAGAGAAAAGCATGCACATTGCTTTGTGTTTTGAGTAACATTTTCCTTCTGAAGTGCTCTTAAGTGGAGTCTGACCATGATACAGCGGGGGCATGCAATTCTTAAAATGGTTTTTGAAGTATGCAACCTTGACATCTGATCATTTATGTGCTTCAGCTTTTCAGAAGATCTGTGATTTCTTTGTATACAAAACCCAGCAGTGCTCTTTATGACCCTTCCATGCCACTGATTAAACATCATGTTTCTAAATAATTAAAATAAAAAAAAATACAAGAAAGTATTGGAAATGTGAAGAACACTTCTTATCCTCGTGACTGTTTCCACTTTGGCTTACCTTTTTCAACATCTGAGCATTGATCACTGTTGGGGAGACACATTAGAAATTATTTGCTTCTCTTACCAATGATAGTGTTGTTCCAAGTACATAATTGCAGCCATTTCTTTGGAGCTAATTATCCAAGTGATCTTTTATTAGGGTCTCCCCCCCACTCCTTTACCCATTATTTGTTACTCACCATTTGATTATTTCTTTGCTCATTACCATTTACATTGGTATGGAAGAATGGAGTAAAACAGAATACATGATTAGTTGGTTTTTTAGTCATTAAGCATTTATTAAACTATGTGCCAGATGTGCTAAGTATTAGAACTTGTTACCTGGGACCACCTTGGTTCAAATGTTCATTGAGGGAAGAAATTGAAACTCTAGACTGAAATGAAGCTTTAGAACTCTCTGGATTTTTTTATTATCTGTGCTATCCCATAGGCAGCAATGGATGAAGCCATGGCTATACCAGTAAGTTAAATATAATCAAGAACTGATTGTACTCATGTCTTAAATCATATTTAATCACATAAGATGTTGAATCTTTTTGACAATCTTTTATTGATCCAGGTGGTCTTTTCAATAGGAAATGTCAACTGGCAAGTTTTTGGAAAAATAAAATGCCATTGATGGAAAGAAAAAAAACTTATTTGTGAGGTCAAAAGCAAATCCCTGAGGTACTTCACTAGAGATCTTTGTCCACACTGAAAAGGATCCACTATTCCTCATTCTTTGAATTCTATTATTCAATCAGTTCCTTGAAATACCTATCTGTGTTTTTTGATGAGAGAAGAGAAATGTAGATAAAGAGTCAGAATGTCATAGTAGCTTCAGAGTTGGGAAAATATAGCTTTGGGTCTCCCTTGTGACCTGTTCAAGGTCAAGTCCCTTAATCTTCTATTGCTCCATAGAACTCTCTGAAGGTTTTTAGGTTATGGGTGTGTGTGGCACATCATCCCTGCTTCTGCATAGACTGAGGAGGGTGTATTTCATGAACTTGGGAATTCTAAAGCCCATTGGGTGTCTGCACTAAGTCAAATACAAGTTAGCTTCTGCAGCTCCTCTCCCCTTCCCCTCTCCAGTAAATCTAAAGTAAATCAGCCAAGATTGGAAATGGAGCAGCTCAAAGCTTCTGGGCTTATCACTGGGGCATCAAGCTTATTAGGAGCAAAATAGGGAAATTCTGAGTCCAAAATAAAATAAAACAGGAGATAAAATGCAGGAGAGTTGGTTTCTTACTGGGAGTTACCTATCTCAGTGGAATAGCTATCAGAGGGTCTTTTTTCTCTCAATAGTATTTTATTTTTCCAATTACATGTAAAGATAATTTTGAACATTCATTTTTGTAAGATTTTGAGTTTCATATTTTTCTTCCTCCCTCTCCCCAAGACAGCAAGCAATCTGATATAGGTTAGACATGTATAATCCTTTTAAACATATTTTCATCTTTGTCATGCTGTGCAAGAAAATTCAGACCGAGAGGGAAAGAAAAAAACATGAGAGAGAAAAAGTAAACAAGCGAACAAAAAACATGAAAATACTATGATTAAATAAATTGGGGTTCTTAGGCATTTTTGTGAGCTCCTGGAGGGAAAGACAGTGCTTGACACACAGTAGGTTCTTAATAAGTGTTTATTAATTGATTTATTTTTGTGTCATGGGTGAAGTCTGTGAACCTCTTCTAGGTGTACTATTTTTAAATACACAAAGTAAAATACATAGAATTTCCAAGGAAAGTGATTGTGTTGAAATGCAGTTAGCAAAATATTTTTTAAAAACCAAGTTCATGGACCCTAGGTTAAGAACTCTGTTATTCATGAATGAATAAAAAATATTTATTAAGCATTTACTATGTACAAGATATTATGCTAAGTGCTATGTTCTGTTATAATTTTATCAAGGGTCTTGGTGAAGGCATAAATAGATCTGGAAAGGGAAGCTGTTCTATTGGACCAATCAATGTCCAGAACTGTCTGGAAGCATCCTGAAAGGCCAGAACAATAGATCAGATGTCAAATGAAGATGACTGAACCATAAAAACAATTTATACTATCACACTGACATTATAAAAATGAAATTTTGAGAACTTTTAAATCGATGGAAAATGAAATAAATAGAATTAGGAGAACAATTTATATAATTACAGCTCTGTAAAGACAAATAACTTTGAAAACCATAAGAACTATGTTCAATAATACAATGACTATTTGTGGTTCTAGAGGACTATGCTATTCATGACATGAGGATACCTTATCAAATGAGACCTATCTATTTTATATAAGTCATTTGAATTCACTCATTTGCTTTACCTTGCATATTTGTTTTGAGAAATTTGTGTCTCTTTTTCTTTTTTCCAGTGAGTTGGAATTTAAGGGAGAAAAAATAGATTTCTATTCATTTTTTTAAAATAGAGAGGTGGAGAGGGTGTGTGTTACAGATGTGGAATGTGGCATGTGCTTTCAAATGAGGTAACTATTATTAGCCTCATTTAATTGTTGTATTTTGTTACAAGAGGCCTCTCACAAGATGGGAATCATCTGCAAATGCTTGTAATGTAAACAAAACACATCGATAAAGTTTTAAAAAATAAAGAAAACTTCTTAAAGATGAAATTTCAAAGAAATAAATGTAAAGTTTAGAATTATATTCAGAAAGACAGTTGCACAACAACATCCCCATAAAGATGGGGAGAGACTATAGCTCATGAAGAAAGATCTGAGTATTTTTGTGAACTGGAAATTCAATTTGAGTCAAGTCATCTAAGAAACCTAATTCACTCTTGGGCTATGGTAAAAGGCAAAAAGGCCAGATCATAGTTGGGTGCTGCATTTGGGACGTAGTATATGGAATATTACATTCAATTTGGGTTCCCTATTTTAGGGAAAAAAAGTTGACAGGTAGGGTAGTGGAGGCTGGCTTGGGATATTGTAGGGAATAGGTGCTTGGTATTGCTTAAAAGAACTGAATATGTTTAGCCTGAAGACTTTTGGGTGTTTCGGGGACGGGACTGAGGGTGAAAGAGAAATTAGATTTATTTTTACTAGGTCTCATACAGAACTAGGTATAATGGAGAAAGTTTCAGAGAAGTAGATTTAATTATGAAGATGATAGATAGATAGATAACATTTATATAGAGTTTACTCAAAGTCTTATTGTACTTGTTTGGGACATCCTGTAAAATGAGAATTGTTTGTGAAATTACTGCTGTAGAAATTACTGTCTTTCTTAGTACTAAGTCCATTTTGAGATGTTTTCTTTTCCCCTCATAATGTCTTCCTTTTAGTGGTGCCTTTTCTCCTTACTCTAGCTAACTTTGGTTAGTCTGCTAAACTCCTCTATGGATCTAACCTGCCAGTCAATGACTTCCTTTCACCTCATGGAGTATTTCCTTTCTCCTGGTTAATTGTAAATTCCTCTGGGGAACTTGCCTCTTTTTTTGGCTATATTTTCTCCTAACTCTTTAATATTTGCCACTCCTGGTACCTTTTGTTTTGTCTGTAACTTCTTCCCCTAAATAAGCTTACTTTTTGACAAAAAAAAAAAAAAAAAAGAAATGAATCACTGCTGTAAAAATTTAAAATTAAAATTAGAGTTTAGAGAGATGTTATGATAATACTTACTTTTGATGATGAGATCTCAGAAATTGTCTAGTTCTATCCCCCTCATTTTACATTTGAGAAAACTGAGGACCAGAGTAAAATCATAGAAGGAATGTTCAATTTGGAAACAGACCACCTGGGATTGAGTTTTGAGAACCCAGCAAGTAATTTCCCTGAGCTCTAGTTTATTTTTTTTAAAATAGGCTTTTAATAACTCCTTACCTTAAAGAAGTGAGTAAATGTGAATCATGATAATTTATACTAATCAATATTAACAATGAAGCAATAATTATAAATAATAAATATTGCCAAGATCATATGACTAATTAAAAGTCAAAGCTGAGTGAGAACTTAGTTCTTTTGAATTCTGAATATATTCTTTCTAGTACACTATTCTTGCCCTTCATATTTATTCATCCCTGGAAGAATGAGAAGAATGCTAATGATTGTAGTGACTATCATTGCTTTCAAACATGATACTTGTAAAATGGAGATGATATACTCATACCTATAAATGCCTATCTGTAATAAGTTTGTTAAGCGTCATCTCTTTGTAAACCTTTTGTTGTTGTTCAGTTGACTGATTCTTTGTGACTCAATTGGGGTTTTCTTAGCAAAGATATTGGAGTGGTTTGTCCTTTCCTTTTCCAGTTCATTTTACAGATGAGGAAATTGAGGCAAACAGGGTTAAAGTGAGTAGTCCAGGATGGCACAGCTAATAAGTTTCTAAGGTCAGATTTGAATTCAAGAAGATGAGTCTTCTTGACTCCAGGCCCAGTACTCTTTGTGCTATGGCACTAGCCAATTGCTTCTTGTAAATCTTTAAGTACTCTATTACTGGCAGGGACAGTTGTCCTTGGTTTAATCCCATAACCATTAAACTATGGGTATCTTTGTTTAACCCCTTAAGACAAATATTCTACAATCCTATCATTTTGATTAGTCATTAAGTCTAAGTTAACATTGTTGACTAGAAGTTATTACCCAGAACACTCCATTTATTGGGGTTACCTGTCTTTTAATATCCTTTAATATGTCTTTTAATCTTTTGATCCTGTTCAGGTTCATATTGCAGGACATTATCAATGTTGTTGTATTTTTATTTTAAATGGGAAGTATTTCTCTTACCATCCCTATCCCTTCCCAAAGTCATCTCATAAAAATTTTTCAAAGAAAAAAATAAAAAGGAAGAAGATTCAAAAATGAGCAAAATCAACCAATACATCAACGTCTCAAAATATACATAATGTTTCCTACAAGTGGACCTTCTACCTTTGTAAAGGAATGGACTTGGGAATGTTTTCTAATACCTCTTATTTGGGGCTATGCTACGCTTTGTAAATTTGCAGCATTCACTTTACATCACTGACAATCTCAGAATGAGTCAGCGGCACAGTCCCTTGCACAGTCCTATACTTATCCTGTGTCATGGCAAATTCAATGAATTTTTCCCTCTTTGTATTTGCCATAGTAATTAGCATCTTTCCTTTTTTTTTTTTTTTTTTTGCACATTTTAATTTTTTTCCTCAATTACATAGAAATACATTCTTCTCAGTGTGCCCATGATTTTTTTCTTATTAAGGGCTGATCTAAAAATGTAGTGAAGAATGTTTAATATAATTATAGGAAAATGACAGCAGAGAAGTCTGTCTATTCTTGAACATGCTAATATTTTCTTTACCCCCCTAATTGTCAGTTTATTGATAATAGAATCATTGTGGGTATTTTAAAGCTTTTTATTTTCAAAACATATGCACAGATAATTTTTCAACACTGACCCTTTTCCCTCCTTCTTTCCACCTCCTCCCCAAGATGGCAAGCAATCCAATATATGTTATACATGTTAAAATGTAGAAAATGCTAATATTTTCAATGAACACCAATTTCAGTGGTTCTGTTCCCAATAACCTGATGAAACTAATGATTAGTTAAGGATCAAGAGCCCTACTATTTGGAAAGTTAAGTTGGCTTAACCCTATTTGTGACTGCACATACAACGCAGGGAACCTAAATGATCTGGTATGACCTGGGGAATCATTTGTGGAACTCAGGTGTATGCTTTTAATGCAGTGATTCTGCTGACTTTGCTCTCGGTTTTGGTGTTTTCAGTTATCAAAATGTCATAAAAATTCCCCAAAGCATCTCCAAACAAAATTAATTTTAAATTCAAATTTAATTCGAGTCAACAAGAATTTATTAAATGTCTATTATATGTGAGACCCAACGCTGGACACTGGGGATACAAAAAAGGGAAAAAAAGTCTGCTTTGAAAGAGTTCACAGTCTAATAGGGGAAGAAAACATGTAAATAAATATGTACCTACAAGATATATATAGGATAAGTTGGAGATTGTCTCAGAGGGGAGATTATAAGATTGAGAGACAGGCTTCTTGCCTGAGACTTTAGTGGTATTCCAGAAAACAATCAGAACTTTTTAATGAACTCACTGGTTATTTCATGGATTTTTGTTATGCCCTAGGTCATTTCTTCATTAATAAACATTGTGGGTGATAGATGAATCCAGCCTTTCCTCTTGTATAGTAGAAAGGATGCTAGATTTGAGTCTGTGCTCTGCTATTTATATGTCAGATATCTTGGGCTAGTCATGTTGCCTCCCCAGACCTTCTTTTCCTCAATTGTAAAATGATTAGACGATAATTTTTGAGGTCTTATCTAGCCTTAAGATATGGTGAGCCTATTAATTTTAATTCTTGACTCTTTCATCATAAAGGCTTCTATTTAAATATAAAGATATCCTTTGGTATCATAAAATTGTAGATCTGTAGATGGCAGGGACACCTGAGAACCTAAATGTCCATTGTACCAAGCTTGTTGGAGGAGCAGGAAGGGAAAAATTCATTAAAAATTCAGACAGGCTCTGCCCTTACATAAAAGAGTTGACTCAAGGAAATAAGATGAGGTTGCTCTCTCCATTTAGTGTTGGAAAACACTAGGTAATTTTTTGGAGGATTATATTTCATAGGAAAAAAGGTCTGTTTGATAATCATTCTTATAGATGAGATTTTTATCTTTATGCCTTGATATAATGTATCTGTGTTGTTTTTCATATACATACACATGCATATGTATATATATATATATATATACATGTATACATATGTATGTATATGTATTTGTCATTTTCTTGTATTTATTATTAGAAAGCTTGATAGCATAGTAAATGTGGTAGTGGTTTTGGATTTCCTGATTTGGAATCAGGAAGATTTGAGTACTAATGAAATCTACCTTGTCTCCAGGCAAAACACTTAACCTCTGTCTCAATTTCCTTATTTGTAAAAAAGGGAGATAAAAACACTTACCTCATGGAGTTGTTGTGAGGGTAAAATGAGATAATTGTAAAGTGTTTTTTCAAGGACTTAAATCACTTATTGTTAATATTTTTAAATTACTGATCTTTTTTGCTGTCAATATTACTTTCATTCCATATATTACTTTTTATTCCAAAGATACTTCTTTTTCTTTATTTATCTAGTGAAATGTCCCTTGCAACATAGAATCAAAAAAGGAAGAGGGGAAGAAAAACAGTTCAGCAAAGTCAACCCACATATAAACTGAGTCTGACACATTATGCAGTGTTTTATCACCTGTGCTTCTTTTCACATATGAAAATGATACATTTACTTTTGCTACTGTAAGAATCAGTGATTTCCTTATAATCAGATTCCTTCCTTATAAAGTCCTGATTTCATAAATATAGTTTGAAGTTTCCTTGAGTCTCAGCAGTTGATCTTTTTTGAGTTTCTGTGGAGAAAGAAGAAATAGAACCACTGGTAGCTCCTGACATTTTCCTAAGATTTTCCTTGGATGCTAAGTATATAGTACAAGTTCAGGACTGTTCATAAAGTCTTTCCCTTTGGGTACATCTTCATAAAATTTGAGCTCTGCTAGTTTAGTCTTCATGAATTCATGGTCTTTTCCTTGTTGTAAGGAGGCATCAGAACAGATATCATACAGAGATGAGTAGACTCAGTATTTTGAATTGTATTTCTAATAATGGTAATGAGTTTTTCTTAGGCTGTATAATTTGTCTCAATCTTCCTTGAATCTAGCCCGGTGATTTTTAACCTGTTTTTGTATCATGGATGCCATTGGCAATTTGGGAAAATCTATAAACTCTTTCCTAGAATAATATTTTTAAATAATCGAAGGAAATGCTAAATTTCAGTTAGAACTTAGTGAAAATAAAAATCAAATTTTTTCATCCAAGTTCATTGCCATCAGGTTAAGAACTCTTGATCTAATAGAAGGGATGGAGAGAACAATATGGGATCCTGGAACAGGATTTATCTCTATGTTTATTTGTGGATTTACCTGGTGACCTTCAGTCCATTCACACTATAGTTTAATAAAGAAAGTCTTTGGCTAAAACTCTTATCAAAGATCACCGACTCAATGTGTTAGACACAACATATAAAGCATGACCATAAGCTTTGTTAAAAAGAAATTCCCACTTCTAGTTGTGGTTTTCTTAATGATTTATAGAACTTTCCTTTCTAAAATCTAGTTTTTTATTGTGTTGTCAGTATTTGTCCAGGTTCTCAGATCTCTGTTTTCTCCACCCAGAGGGTCATTTCAGCTCTGCTAGGTTTAGAAATTTACTCCTGGCTGGGTCTCCATTTTGTTATGAAAAGCTTAGCCACCTGCTAAGTATTTATTATTGGTCTTGGAGAGACTCCCAACTCCAGAGTTAATGTCCCATCTCAGGAGAACAAAACAAATCCTCTTTGTTGTACTAACCTCATGTGATCAGCCTGGTTGATTTAGGCTGACCATTCTCCTGCCATAAATGAGCTGGTTATTGATTCTTAAAAAAGAGATTAGTAACATAGAACAAAGTCTTTTAAGTTCAGGGAAAAAATTAATGAAAGAAAATGGAGGAACAAGTTAGAATATAAATATCTTTTGGAATGGTATTGGACCACTGTCTTTCCACTCTCACTCTGCCTTCTTTTAACCTTAGCCTTTTGTATTTTGCTGAGGAAAAAGCTATAAAAGACTCACTCTATCCCTATTACATACGTGTGTGTGTGTGTGTGTATGTGTGTGTATATGTGTATGTGTATATATATATATATATATATAATAATTATTATTACTTAACACAACATCATATGAGCCTTCAGTGAGTTGTAATCTTTTTGCTGGTGGAAGGTCTTGCCTATATGTTGATGGCTGTTGACTGATCAGGGTAGTGGATGCTGAAAGTTGGGGTGGCTGTGGCAATTTCTTAAAATAAGACAATGAAGTTTGCCCCATTGATCAATTCTTCCTTTTACTTGAACTCTTAGACGCCATTGTAGGCTTTTAGTATGGTTACTAATTGACCTCATTTCAATATCCCATCTCAAGAAATCCCTCATTTTAGGGAGGGTGGGAACAGAGGGAGAAAGAAAGAGGGAGGAATAGTTTATTGGTGAAGCAGTCAGAAAACATATTGATTAAATTCCCTGTGCTTTGTAGTGCTCAAAACAATTACAATAGTAACATCAAAGATCACTGTAACAGATATAATAATAATGAAAAAGTTTGAAATATTGTGAGAATTGTCAATATGATACAGACACAGTGTGAACACGTTAGAAAAATTGCATCAATAAATTTGCTTGATATTAAGGTTGACACAAATCTTCAATTTGTTAAATAAAAATACAATATCTGTGAAGTGCAGTAAAATAAAACATACTCATTCATAATTGCTATTATTTATATTGCACTTTAAAGATTTCAAAGCACTTTGCAAATATTTCATTTGATTCTCACAATTCCATTATTATTATCCCTATTTTAGAGATGAGAAAATTGAGTCTGACAAAGATTAAATAACTTGCTCATCTAATAAGTATTTGAGACTGAATTTGAACAATTCTTTCTGATTCCAGGTCCAGCACTTTATTTATCCTACCTAACTGCCAGTTAAAGAGTGCTGATAGTAGCTTTGGGCAATTCCCTTTATCTCCTTGTGCTTGATTTTCCTCATGTGTAAGATAAGAGAATAATATATATTTAAATATATAAATTTACATTTTAGTTGTTAATTTAAATTTAAATATTATTATATATTTAGTATAAACAAATTTAAATTTTACATAAATATTAAATTAAAATTTATATATTTAAACATCATTTAAATATTTTAAATTATTATAAATAATATTTGTTAATAAGTATATGATATTTATTACCTGCTTTTAAAAACTGTAGTGAGGAAAGTACTTTTTAAAAGTTAAAGTGTTCTATAAATAAGAGTAGCCCCTTTCATTCTTGACATCCTCTGATGATCCTATTATATGATCCTGTTATGATTTTTAAACCTATTCTTCTCTTTCTAACTCTATAGCCATAGAATTTTAGGTAGTCCAGTTTATTTCATTTTACAGACAACAAAACCAGATTGACTAAGTGATTTACCCATGATCTCACGCAAAATACCAGTAGGAGACTTGAGATTTGAATCCAGGTTCTCCAACTCAAATCCAGGCCTCTTTTCACTCTATGACACTGCCTTAGATTGTTAGATTGCAATTGCTTCTAAATGTTGAATATAAAATTAGGAGGAGGGCCTAGAGAGCTACAATTTCATTGAGAATCTCCAACATGAGGAAAAGCCCTCCACTAATACAGTTGGACACTTTCTATGACCTCAGAGTCTTAGAGTTGCATAGAGTACTGAGATTTAGACAAGGTCTTGTAAGCGACAACATATGCCAGAAAGACTTGAATCCTGCTCTCAGTTCTGAAGCTGGCTGTCTATATTGCCTATTAAAAAACATAAAACTATGTACATTTGTAGTGTTCTAAGACTTAAAAGCACTTTTTCGTGTATTATTTTATTTTATTCTTAAAAACCCTGGGAGGTACTGTTATTATCTTACTTTTATAGCTGAGGAAACTGAGACTGAAATATATTCAAACACTTTCCCGGGGTTACACAGCTGTCAAATGTCTGTAGGAAGATTTAAACTTAGTCTTCCTGTTTCTAATGCTTTCATAGCTACTGTGGCAGGCTGTCTCTAGAGAATTCTGTATTCCCATCCTTTTCCCAATTCTAGAGAAAAAGCATTGAGGAATGGCTAGGTAGGAAAGAAATCCTCAGGATTCTTCCTCTTAAAAAACATTGTACTTTTTCTTTACTTCTCAATTTCCCATTGTTTTTGTACCATTCTCATTTTACTCTTTTTCCTCTATGGTTTTTGAATGGCAGAAACTACGTTTGGGGTAGGGAAACCCCAAAATAAATTAGTGATATGTGTGTTTTAAAAAATTGTTATTTTGTTCCTTTTTAAAAGCATATGTCTATTTTTCCCTTTTATGAAAATGTGTTAGCTGCAAAGTTGATAATTTAGATGAGTGTGGTACATAAATTCATAGCTAATATTTTAGAGGGAAAATATCACTAATGGGTTCTGAGGGACATAGTGTGGGAAATGTTGGCCAGGCAATGTGCAATACATGGTGCTCAAAATATTCATGAAGATTTAAAGAACTTGGAAAGTCCAGACAGAAGATTAGTAGAGTTTCTAAATGTAGATTCACCAGCTGCCCAGGATATGGTGATAAGGAAGAGATAATATTAAAAGAATCTTTTATCTTATTCAGTCCCTTGGAAGTAGTTTATTTTGATTATCCAGCAATTTCTGGGCAACTTAAGGGTGTTACTTTATAGGAACAAAGGAAATGATAATATTCAGGATTATAGGAAGATTGCAGAGCTATTATATGGGATTAAGAGTAGGAAAGGGGCATTTATTACAGTAGTCATTAAAAGTGGGTAGAAGTTCTTTGAGGCATTGTTTTACTGATATCTTCTGACCTTACATCTTTATTGCTAGACCTAATTTTAGATTTTATGGTTACTTTTAGCTGTGAGTAATCTTTGCTTTCAGATGAAATGTGGCATAAGGAATCTTTGGTGGAATAAAATGTTTATTCATATTCATGTCAAATTATAAAAATGTTTTGTAGATGTAGGAAGCCAAAGGTCTGTTGATTCTTTTTTAAAATAGTATTTTATTTCTTCCAATTATATGTAGACAATTTTAAGCATTTATTAAAATTTTTGAGTTTCAAATTTTCTTTCTTCCTCTCTCCTTCCCTGATAAACAATTTGTTACAGGCTATATATGTGCAATCATATAAAACATATTTTCATAGTAGTCATGTTGTGAAAGACATGAAGAGAACAAATACATAAAAATAAAGTGAAAATAGTATGCTTCTATCTGTATTCTATCAATTTTTGGATGTGAATAGTATGATTCCATTAGAGTTATCTTAGATTGTTGTCTTTCTGAGAAGAGTTAAGTCATTCATAGTTGTCATTGCACAATGTTACCAGAACCTCCTGGTTCTGCTCACTTCACTTTGCATCAATTCATGTGAATCTTTCCAGGATTGTCATTTCTGATGAACAGAACATTGACTCAGAATGCTAGAGCTGGAGAGGACCTTATTATCTTATCCAACTTCCTCATTTTATAGTTGAGGAAACATAGGTGAGTTGACTTGCATATAACAAATGGGCAGAGATAGGATCCACATCTTCTGCTTCCAAATCCATTGTTCTTTCCACCACAGCCTGTTACATCTGCTGGTCTTTTGTACTAATTAAAAATTTTGCAATATGATGCATATAATTCTGTGGATCTAATAATTTATTGGGTTGTTTTCTTTTCCATTTGCTTTTGAGATGATAATTATTATTTAAATAGTAGATCAAACTGGAGAGTCAGAAGAACCTGGATTTTGGTTCACTCAGTCACTAAATAGTGGAAGGTGCTTGGGCAAATTTTTTCCTTCCAATGGGTTTCGGTTTTCCCACCTGTAAGATTGAGGGGGTTGGACTAGCTTGGGAGTATCAAGCTATCAGGTTGTAAGCACTACCAAGTTTAGTGAACGAGACTAAAATGTAATTAGAAAATATTTAAGAAAATAAATAAAATATAACATAGACAATGTTACTTTGTGATTTTTTTAAAAAGCAGGGATCTAATTTTAATTGAGCTTGACACAATTGGATTGGATGATTTCTGAGATTTGATTTAGTTCTAATATTCTGTAGGAGTTCAAAATAAGGACTCAAAATATTGTAGATGTTGAGCAACATATGGAAAGAAAAATCTTCATCTTCTTACTATTATAATCAGTAAAAGAAAATATTCAATCAGATATTTAACTTATTTTCAATGACAAAATGGCAGATTGGAGCACCAGTCTGTATTAACATCAAGAGCCTGGACCTGTTCTGTCTCACAAGGAAATATCCAGAGATTCAGATACCTGATGGGAAACAAATAAAGCCCTGAACTGAGATAAAGATAAATGTATCATGCTGTTAACTGCCCTTGGAGTCAGTTTGTTAATGCAGAGATACCAAGAAAATAAAAGTCTAATGTCAACAGAAGACGGAGACTGCTAAAATAGCACAGTTGGAGTTTGTTGTCATCAGTTGTTGTTTAATTGGAGGCATTTTACTATGACTCCAGGGGCAGTTAGGCTATACCATAGTGGATAGAATGCCAGGCCTGCAGTCCGGAGGACTCATCATCTGGAGTTCATATCTGGCCTGTTAGTTGGTTTCCTCATCTGTAAAATGAGGTGGAGAAAGAAATGGCAAATCACTCCAGTATTTTTACCAAGAAAACTCCAAATGGGATCATAAAGAATCAGACATAAGTGAACAACAACAACTTTGACTCTGTGAGAATCAGGGTCGTGGATGCCTCTTATTAATGGTAATCTGATCTTGGCTACCTTTCTCTTTATTGTGGACAGAACTCATCATAAAACCAAGTAATATCTCTTCTGGGATATCTTTTTTGGTTTGTCCTATGTTTTCCTCTATATCAATTCATTTGGGATCAGCCAAAAAGAAAGGTTTCCTGTTGTGTCCTCTGAAAAACTAGAACCATGTTGGTGGATCTCAGGTAGAAGTTGGGACTGAACTGCATTGGGCAGTTTGTGAAGGGCAGTGACTACTGATTAGAACTGTCCCCAGAATAAGATAATTTGGCTCTTTATCCTATACTATATCTCTCAGTCTTTCTCTTTCTCTACTTTGAAGTGTTTATACCTGGGAAAAATTAGAATATCTTCTCAAGGAATTTCTTAGGGTCTTAGCTCGAAATTGTCAAATTATCCTTCCCACACTTTTTTTTAACAATAAAAATACTACATAAAAATCACTTGTAATAGTTTTGAGTATAGATGCTATAGAAATTATGCTTTGTGTTGACATTGTTCAGTTATTTCTTTCAGTTGTATCTGACTCTTCATAACTCTATTTGGGATTTTCTTGGCAAAGATAATGGAGTGGTTTGCCATTTCCATTTCCAGAGTGTAGATATATTTCATCTAAAGTTGGGTCTATAGTAGAAAACTTAAACTGAAGATTTGGAGATCCTGCCTTATTTTTATACTGCCAGGTAAGCCCCTGAAGGGTCCTTTTTCTGATCCTGAAAATGGCATGGCTGGGAAAAAAGTAGTGTATTTTTCTAGAGAGACCCCAGGACTCGTCTACAACAGCTACATTATCTAGCATTGACTTCTGCTCCCTATTCTGCTTATAGGACTACTGGACTGATTTCAAATCTAAGTGTTCAGTTTAAACTATATGTATAGACTACAACCATGAGGTACAAACCTCAGTTTATGTTTTCTCCAAGGTTTTTAACCTTATGTTATCTTTTTCCTTTAAACTTTTCTGAAATGTATACATTTTCCCCATATCTTTAATTTTTAAAGAAATGCTACTTTTCTAGGTTCCTGAAGAATTTTCTTTTCAATATTGGGATTTTAGGGAAAAGCTAATACCAATGGTATTCATTTGGCTCATTTCTATATTGCTTTTTCATATGAAAATTGAAAGAGCTCATGTAATGTTTGTAATGTTAAACATAGTTATAAAATGAACATTCCAAGAATCATGTTCAAAATCCTGTTAGGCTAGTCTTAGATTCAATAGCAACTCAACATTTATGAAGCAGTTACTGTGTACAGAATATTGTATTTGTTGCTGAGGCAAAGATTTAACTAAGATATGGTCTCTGTTTTTGAGGATCTAGAGTGATAAGAAGTCAAAACAAGTAATATGATTAAATAAGCTCATTAGGGAGTTATAAAACATAATGTAAGCTCTTTCTGAGTGGAAGAGTCTTTGGGTATGAGGAAGGCTTTTTTCATAAGAAAGCATTTGGATGGACTTTAAAGGATTAAAATGAATTTAGTATACAAGGAGAGGGATGGATGGAATGGGGGGGGGAGGAGAAAAGAAGGAGGAAAGGGAATAGCCATTTATTTAGCACTTGTTATGTGTCCTAGCACTCTGTTAAAGGTACTTAGCTTTACAGATATTTCATTTGGGAAAAAAATCCATAGAACAAAACAACTCATTTAAAAATTCAATTGGCCAAATACAAAAGGAATTAAAAAAGGTAACTGAAGAAAATAATTCACTAAAAATAAGAACTGAATAAATGGAAATGAATGACTCAATGAGACATCAAGAATCAGTCAAGCAAAACAAAAAAAAAATAGAATAAAATATAAAAAACCTCATTAGAAAAACAATTGATTTAGGAGAGACAATCTAAGGTTTATTGAACTTCCTGAAAACCATAATGAAAAAAAGACTCTAGACATTATCTTTCAGGAAATTAAGGAAAACTGCCTTGATGTCCTAAAATCCAAAAGTAAAATAGATAATTTAATTTGGTCCTCACAATTACTCTGGGAGGTAGGTACTATTATTATCTCAATTTTTCAGTTGAAAAAACTGAGTTGAAGACACATGCTTAAGGTCACATTGCTATTTAAAAAAAAACTTTATTTTTAAAACATAGACATATTTTCAACATTCACAAAACCTTGTGTTCTAAATTTTTTTTCCTCCCTTTCCCCTACCCCCTCTGCTACATGGCAAGTATTCCATTTGTTAAATGTGCAATTCTGCTATACATATTTCCATGATTGTCATCCTGCACAAGAAAAATCAGATCAAAAAGGGAAAAAATAAGCAAGAAAACAAAATGCAAGCAAACAAAAAAAATGAAAATACTGTGTTGTGATACTATGTTATGTTGTGAAAATACTAAGTCCACTGGAACTAAATCACCTCGTTTTTGAAAAGAGCCAAATCTGTCAGAATTGAATCATCTCATGATCTTGCTGTTGCTGGGTCATATGGCTTTTAAGGGTCTCAGGTTAGATTTGAATTTAGATCTTCCTGATTCTAGGATTAGTGCCCTATACACTTTGTCACCTGATATCTCTTTATAAGAAACAAAGGAAAGAGATATTAAAGTGATTTGGGAGGGCAAGAATAGTTTGTTTTAGCTAGAGAAGAGAATACATGGAGATGAATCACCAGAGACAAGGGTAAAGTGGTAGTGGAATGTCAGAGAATGACAGATCTGAATGATAGGAAAGTGAATTTAGCATTATTAGAGAATTATCTCTGATTTCTGAGGTGAAGAGAGAGAGAAGGAGATATATAATATCTATATATTAGAAAGATCATTTAGCATTGGTAGAAAGAATAAATAGGAGGAAGAATGTAAGAGATGAAAGATTGGTAAGTAGACTAGCAATAATCTAATCCAATAGTCTTCAAAATTTTAAAATTGCATGTTCCATCAATAAAAAACATTTTAAGCATCCCTCATATGTATATTTAGTTATTTATAAATTATATATATCATTATAATAATGATTAAATGTATTATGAAACTATATTTAGTTATTTATCAATTATTCTTGTATCAATTATTTGTATAATAAAACTTATGTAAAAATAGAAAATAATAAAGATGAAATAAAATTTGCTTCAAGAGGCAATCAATACAGATTATTACATTGTATAGAAGACTAGCATGATCAGACCTAAATGTGAAGAAAATCACTTCAGCATTTGTGTGGAGGATGGATCAGAGAAGACTGGAAGTCTATTCAGAGGCTTTTGCAATTATTGCAGTAAGAGGTGTTGAGACCCTAAAACAAGGTAGTGACTGCATGAGCAGAGAGAGTGGGACAAATGTGGGCAATGCCATAGGAGGAGATTTTGCAACTGTTTGGGTATGTGGAATTTCAGGGATGATGCCAGGGGGTTCTGCATGATGGCAGAACTCTTAAACAAATAAGTTTGGAAGAGCAGTTCATTTTGGGGAGAGCATAATGTAAAGAGAGTTGGGGTGTGGCTATCTATGCTTGCTCATTCTGTTTGACCTATTCTAATCTCATAGAAAAAGAAAAGGTGCCCAGTCTCTTACCAATAACTAAGCACTTTGGACAGCACTGGATTTGGAGTCAGAAGACCTAAGTTCAAACTTGTCTCACACATTTATGGAGCTGTATGACTCTGGGCAAGTCATTTAATTTTTTCCTAATTGCAGTTTCATCATCTTACAAATGGGGAAAATAATAGCACCTATTTCACAGGATTATTATGAGGAACCAGTGAGTTATTTCAGCTAACACCTTGCAGATAAATGCTAGTTATCACCATTATTATTATAAACTGTTTGTAGTGTAGTGTGCCTCCATACCTTCAAAATGCTATATTCCCTGGACTTTGGTGGAAATTTTATAGTACTGGACTAGTAGAGGGGCTATCCAGGAGATGAATATTTGGCTAAATTTGAGATTGGCTAAATATGGTCTGGGAAATGTTCTTTGGGTTAGGATCTCCAGAAACATTATACAAACTCTGGGATCACTCTCCAACCCTCACTTGAACTGGCAGGTTCAGACTTACAACATGACAACTACTTATCTCAGGACATGTCTGGGGCCTAATCTGTTAGACTGAGTGTGGTTTGGGAGAATGAACCCAGTATCTACACTACACGTGAGAGAGCATCCAGGATAGCATCAGACTACTTCAAATCCTCTAAGTTACCTCCTAGGAGCACCAGTAGCCAGTCCTACTCTCAGGATCTAACCTTCTAGTCTGTGTGGAGTGGGAGGGTAAGCCTCAGAACCTTTGTGGACTTCCTTCAGGATAGACATTGGGCCCTTCAAATTTGTGGGGATGCATTGGAGAGATTCTCCATCTAGGATTCTAATCATTGGTTATCCTAGTTTACCATATCTACTAGGGGAAATTGGCATTTTTACTCTCTTTTGTTTTAGAAAATAATAATATGGTAATTTATTTTTCTTGTATGCTTGCTTAGAAGCCAATCCATTTTCTTTGCTTTTCTGAATGTGTTTAGTGATATTTATTGTATTCTGTTCAGTATGAGTATTTCAACTAATATGAAAACTATGTTTGCATCCCTAAAATATTGTTATCTAAGCTCAAATACTACTTTTTTTCTTCTTTCTTTTAAAGAGACCTAAACTCCTTGTCTTATTCTGATGTCTGTATGAAATAGAGGTTAGGATAGATTTAAGAGAGATTTTAGGTCCACTGGCCTAAAAAATGCCGATCAATGAACCCCAAATGCTTATTTTTGGGCATAATTGAATGTTTCTCATGAATTGAGCCTAATTATCTTATTTCTGGGTGAATTCAGAATTCCATTTGGATTATTCTTGCAGTGGTCAGATTCCTTTGAGGGAAATTTGGAATGTCCTCTGGTGTTAGAACCCTATTGAAATTTGCTTGGATCTTCAGAGAGATTTCCTCTGTGTTATACACTGACCTCTGAAGCCACTGTGGTGTGCTCTGTGCTCTGCCCAAGATATTTTATTGGGCCACTAATTAGATTATCTTCATATTTCAAGGCTCCCTAGAAAAAAATTTCAAGTACTCTGTGTTGTTTCAGGTGCTCAGTATTTTGATTTGCCCCATGTGAAACTGACACCTAGAAATTTTGTTATGGCTATTGTTTGGATGACCCATGCATTTAAAGGATGCTCTTAAAAAAGCACATTAAATCTATTTTGTTGGTATGTTCCCGGAGAACAGTGAAAAACAGAAAAAAACTTCCCAATCACTCTTTCCCCTCAATGGGACCCAGTATCATTTTGCTATAGTACTTGGTCCCTGTTATTATACAAACAATAAATCAGTTTGTTTCTCAGTTTCCAGTGAGGGGTTAATTTTTATTCAATGAAATGTCCTAAATTTCTGTGGGGAAAACAGGACTCTAGGGACTGGGCTCCATCTGAGATAGAAATCTTGATTTTCTTTTGTCTTTTTAAAAAATTGCTTTTGGTTTGGAAAGGCCATATTGAAGAGCAAGACAGGTCCTAGTTAAGAATTAACAAAACAGTAATCCCTGATAACCAGTGTAAAGAATTCTGTATTGAAAATCCACATCAATCTCAAAGCAATTGTGATTTTTCTCTCCCCATCTGTGTGGAACTGTATAAAATCTGTAACACTTCAAATTTTTTAGACTATTTATATATATATGTGGAACTGTATAAAATCTGTAACACTTCAAATTTTTTAGACTCTCTCTCTCTCTATATATATATATAGGAAACAAGAAATGTAATTTTTATAAGGTTATTTGTTTTTAAATACCCAAAATTTTAAACATAAATATTGGGTTCTCATTCTTTTCAGTCTTTGTGATCTATTAGATTTGCTTTTGTCCTTCTATCAGGTTTTAAATTTCTTGAGAACAGATACCAATTAATTTTATTTATGTTGCCTCTATTAGATAGCTCCAGCTTTTGTAAACTGAATTTATGTGTGATTTCCTCCTCTACCTGACTTCTCTTTCCATATTCTTTTTATTCTCTGACATCTAGTTTTAGGTCTGAGGTAGCAGGAAGAAGGAGTGAATCCCTAAGAGTGATTTTCCATTTCCCAGGAAACTTCCTGCCCTTCTTTCTGATTGGTCATATAACTAGGGAGGCTCAAATCTGGGGCAATGGAAAGAGCTTTGGAATGGAATGAGAGGATTTGGGCTATACATTATAGCTCTGCCACTTACTTGGACCTGCCACTGAAACCCTCTGGGTCTGTTTCAGCGTGTGTAAAATTAGGGCTGTACTGGATAATCTAAGTCCATTTCAGTTTTGGTTCCTTATTACTTTACCTTTTTACCTCTAGGACTCTAATCTTCACCCCTAGCTTCAGCCCCAGGCCCCTTTATGATGAAAAGATGCTTGGCTATGCTTTTCCTTTGAAATGTTGGTGAATCTTACTGTTTTGGACGCCTACCTACAGTTTTCTCTACTAAATGTAATATTTTAAAGGGCCAAAATTTTGTCTTAAGGGGGAGTCTTTTAACTTCTGGCAGTAAAACTGGAAGCTCTACTCCAGAGGCATCCTGAAGAAAAGAAAAAAGGATAACTAGAGCTGGTTTAATCTAACCTTGCCTGAATTTCAGGCCTTTGTAGTTTACCTGTGAGCCTGCTAAATATTGAGCATCTTATTGTTTTCTGCAAAAATGTGGTCCAAGTTACAGTTAAATGATTGAGGAAATAGCTTTTAGAATTTAGCTTGTTGGATGCATTAGTAGCAGATTTGATGGAAAAATTAACTTTGTATTCAAAGGGCCTGGCTTCATACCTTACCTCTGATGCTTCTTATAAGCCTTCCTGACTCTAGGCAAGTCACTTCCCTTCTTTTTTCTCCTTCTTCCTCCCTCAGCTTCCTCATTTCTAAAAGGAAGGGCTGGTCTTTTCAAACTCCTTCCAGCTCTAAATCTAGAAGCCATAAATGGCAAATATCTTACCAGAAGTAAGTCAGTGCAAAGTACTTGGTCCATACTAATTATCTAATAAATAATTGTTGACAGATTAGCAAGATCAAGAATTCTTGAACCTTTTTGTGTGTGGATTTATAATTTTTTTTTTTTGTGATAATGTGGTGAAGGCTACAGGTCACTTGTCAAAATAATGTCTTTAAATGTTGTGTCATTCTAGTGGAAGATGAATATAGAGAGGTATTAATATGGGATGTTCCAAAAATTTCAGTGAAGTTTTAAGCTTTTAAAACTTATTCTTTTTTAAATAATAGCTTTTTATTTTTCAAAATACATGCAAAGATGTCTAAAAAACATATAGGATTACAATAGAAATTGATTATATTACACAATATCATAACATACAGTAATTATATATAACATGTTCATGTTATATATAGTTGCCGAATTATTTTGAAAAACAAGTTCATAAGTCCCAGATGAAGAATTCTTGGACTAGATGGTGCTGTCAGTACTAGAGTTGATATTGAAAAATTGAGTAGAAAGTTCAAAGTAAAAAATTTTCATCTTTTACTTAGAGAGTTTTAATTTGTCTTTTTAAAGCTTATTATGAAAGTTTAAATATAAAAATTTATATTTAAAGGGGGACATTTGTAAATCAGTTAGAAAACACTTCTAGGAAGATTATAATATAGTTTTTTTACTCGACATTATTAGGTAACTATTACATGCAGAATACTGTTTTTAAAAAAAGACTTGGGCTATGTATAGCATTTCAAAAGATTTATAAAGGACCTGTTTTAAACCTCTGAGGAACTAGTCTATACAACTTTGTGCGAGAAGGAAGCATTCTATGATAGCCTAAAGGTTTTTGTTGTCAAGGAAAGGGAAAAGGCTCAATTTCTCATAGTTGAGAGGAAAGGGTGTGAAATCAGATAACAATTGCAGGAAATAATGGTCTTTATTGTTAATGTTCAACCACTTGGTACCAAGTATAGGAAGGTAAACACAGGATCTTTTCATGTAGGTCACTCTACAGTTTTGTCTAAGTATTGTGTTGCCCCGAGGTTAAAATAACAATGTGATATTAAAGAGACTAGAGGAAATGGGGAAAAGTTGTTTACTTTTCTTCCTTTCCCTCTTCCTTCCTCCCTCCCTCTTGTCTCCCTTCCTCCTTCCCTCTTGTCTCCCTCCCTTCCTTCTCTCCCTCCTTCCTTCTCTCCCTTCCTTCCCTCACTCCTTCCTCTGGAAGGCAGGGTTACTGTTATAAATACTGTTATATTTGCAAATGGGGAAACTGAGGTAGACAGAAGTTAAGGGACTTGCTTACGTCACAGGTTATATCTGGGGTTGTGTCATTCTAGTGGAAGATGAATATAGAGAGGTATTAATATGGGATGTTCCAAAAATTTCAGTGAAGTTTTAAGCTTTTAAAACTTATTCTTTTTTAAATAATAGCTTTTTATTTTTCAAAATACATGCAAAGATAGTTTTTAACATTCACTTTTTTTTATTAAATAACTTTTTATTGACAGAACCTATGCCAGGGTAATTTTTTACAACATTATCCCTTGCACTCACTTCTGTTCCGATTTTTCCCCTCCCTCCCTCCACCCTCTCCCCAAAGATGGCAAGCAGTCCTATACATGTTAAATAGATTACAGTAGATCTTGGATACAATATATGTGTGCAGAACCGAACAGTGTTCTTGTTGCTCAGGGAGAATTGGATTTAGAAGGTATAAATAACCCGGGAAGAAGAACAAAAAGGCAAGCAGTTTACATTCATTTCCTAGTGTTCTTTCTTTGGGTGTAGCTGCTTCTGTCCATCCTTGATCAATTGAAACTAAGTTAGATCTTGTCTTTGTTGAAGAAATCCACTTCCATCAGAATACATCCTCATACAGTATCACTGTTGAGGTGTATAATGATTTCATGTAAGTCTCGCCAGTCCTCTCTGTATTCGTCCTGCTGGTCATTTCTTACAGAACAATAATATTCCATAACATTCATATACCACAATTTACTCAACCATTCTCCAATTGATGGGCATCCATTCATTTTCCAGCTTCTGGCCACTACAAACAGGGCTGCCACAAACATTTTGGCACATACAGGTCCCTTTCCATTTTTTAGTATCTCTTTGGGGTATAAGCCCAGTAGAGACACTGCTGGATCAAAGGGTATGCACAGTTTGATAACTTTTTGGGCATAGTTTAACATTCACTTTTGCAAAACCTTGTGTTCTATATTTTTCTCTCCCTCCCCCACTCTCCCCATCCATAGAGAACAAGTAATCCAATATAGGTTAAACATGTGCAGTTCTTCTCAACATATTTTCACATTTATCATGCTGTACAAGAAAAATTAGATCAAAAAAGGAAAAAAATGAGAGAGGAAAAAACCCAAGCAAGCAAACAATAACAGCAACAAAAAAGGTGAAAATACTATATTGTGATACACATTCAGTTCCCATAAGTCCTCTTTTTGGATGCAGATGGCTCTCTCCATCACAAGTCTATTGGGATTGGCCTGAATTACCTCATTGTTGAAGAGCTAAGACCATCACAATTGATCATCTTATAGTTTTGCAAAACTTATTCTTAAAGCTTAAAATTGCACTACGACTTTTGGGACAAGAAAATTACTTCTTTCTTCATTTGACTTTCTAAGATTCAAGGCACCAAATTTTCTCCTTCTTCATGGGTGTTGCAAGTTCAAGTTTATTAGAAGTGATATAGGATAGGGATGAGATTAAAGGGACTTTTATTTGACTATTACCCCTCCTTGGACATCTATTCTAAGTTGGAACACTTCGTGCCAAAAACTTAATGAGGTATGTTAAAAATAATGTCTAATTGCAAAAAAAATGCATCCTACTCTTTTTTTAAAAAGTAGATTCCCCAAATTTTTTATTGATCTTTTAGTTTAAAAAATTCATTATACTCTTGCTGCTCTGTACAAAAGGGACAGCTCCTTTAATATTTCCAATATAACTATGTTTATATTTTTATGTTTCATTGCCTGTCCTTTTGTGTCTTTCATTTCATTTTAAAGGCCTAATATCTCTTGTGAGGGAAGGGGGTGTTACTATATGACAAATTGGTGCTTTATTGTCCCTAATCTGCATGTAACTTTATCTTGATTGCATCAATGTCCGGAAACCATCAACAACACATTATATGATACTCCATATTCCTGTCTTGGAACAGTTGGGACTTGATTGTCATCCTCTCTCAGGCCTGTTACTACACCTCCAGCTCCCTTGATTATAGTTTGAAGTCTTTTGTATTGTAGTCTTGCCCTCAGCTATAGATAAAGTAGGGATGAAAGTTCTTCATATTGACCTGTTTTTAGGTTTTGTCTTCTGACTGTCAGAAGGAGAAGAGAATTTTGGTCCCTCTCTTTATTTGTTAATGAGGAAAAAACACTCAAAAACACCTTTGGAATTTTCCACTGTTTTTAGAGTTTGTTTCTGAGTTTTGCCTTAAATAACTCCTAAAATCAGAAAAGAAAAATCAAGCATTTTATACTTATTGTTCTATTAATCTTGTGATTCTCTCAGTTATGCCAAATCAATAGAAAATAGCATCTTTCTTTCTCTTTTTAAATGTACACAGAAGCTGGTTTAGAATGTTTCCTTGGCCTAATGCCCACATATAGCCATATGGTGCTTAATGGAATGCAGATAATGGCTTCATTTTCTTGACTGTTTTAATAAGTGGAAACCTGTGCTAGCAGGTACAGGCTCTTTTAAGAGGCCTAATAAAAGCATTACATTAGCATTATTCATGTTGGAGCCCAACAGGCTATTAATTTACTCTGAACATAGTCCTTTTCCTCTCTCTCCTATTTTTTTTTCTTTTTTCTTTCCTTTAGTAAGTAAAGAAAGTTCATCAAGGGTGACTAACTCTGCCATGTAGTCCTTATTTCCCATAGATTCCTTCCCCATTTAGATCACTTGATTTTGTGGATGTTGAGATTGGTTCTTGTCTGTTAGACTTCGATTTGTACTGGTCCACAGATTAGTTCTGTATGACTATAGATAAAGATGCTTAACTCTTTAGGGTCCTCAAAGTTTTTAAATAGGGGGCCAGTTCACTGTCCCTCAGACTGTTGGAGGGTCGGGCTATAGTAAAAACAAAAACTTTGTTTTGTGGGCCTTTAAATAAAGAAACTTCATAGCCCTGGGTGAGGGGGATAATTGTCCTCAGCTGCCGCATCTGGCCTGTGAGCCTTAGTTTGAGGACTCCATATCATCATCAGTAAGCAGTTGCTCCACTCAGTGGCCCCATGCAATTTCAGGATATTCTGGAGGCAAGAACACTGGACTTTGAGTCAGGGCCTGTGATCATTAGCAAGTTAATTAACCTTTTTTTTTCTTAAAATTATTTTAAAAAATTTATTCCTAATATAATAAGCACTCAAAGAATGGGCATATCTCAATGGATAGACTGCCAGACCTGGAGTCAAGAAAACTGATTTTTTTTGAGATCAAATCTAGTCTCATACATACTGGTTGTGTGATTGTAGGCAAGTCACTTAACACTGTCTCAGTTCCTCATCTGTAAAATGAGCTGATGAAAGAAGTGTCAAACCGTTTTTGTTTTGTTTTGTTTTGTCTTCTGACAAGAGAAAAGATAAAACTCATATTTTTGCCAAGAAAACCCCAGATGGAGTCATGAAAAGTTGGACATGACTGAAAAATGACTGGACGACAACAACAACTTACATGTGTGGTCATGTAAAATATATTTCCATATTAGTCATGTTGTGAAAGAAAACACAGACAAAAAACTCCCCAAAACAAAAACAACCAAAGAAAAATGAAAGTAAAAAAAAATCTTAGTATGCTTCAGTCTGCATTCAGATTCCATGGTTTTTTCCTCTGGAAGTGGATAACATTTTTCATCATAGATCCTTCAGAATTGTCTTGGATCTTTGCTGGGAATACCTAAGTCATTCACAATTGATCATCATTAAAATGCTTTTATTGTGTACTGGTTCTGCTCATTTCACTTTGTATCAGTTCATGTAAGCCTTTCCAGTTTTTTTTGAAAGTGCCTTATTTATCATTTCTTATAGCACAATAATATTCCATTACAATTCTATACCATAACTTATTGAGCAATTTGTGATTTTCAAGACCAATATATGCTCTGATGGTATACATTTCTATATGAGTTTGATACCACTGTCATCATATTGCCTCTTATGGGAAAAGTCTTATTTACCTAAAATAGCTCCATGAATGCAAACATTCCTATTATATTACCAATGTGGTCTGCCCTATCAAAACTTCTTAAGTGAAATAAGTAGGTACCCATGATCTCAGTAGGAGAGAACAGCTATCAGTCCTCTTTTGTGAGTCTGCTATAAGTCTCACTATATTCACTTCTTAGAGGACATAGGATCTGATCTCAAGACCTGATAGAAACTGTTTGCTGCCAAAGAGTCCAAGCTGTCCACTTACTCTCTTAAAGCCATCTGTCCTTTTTCGAACTGAAGTGACTTCAGAGTTTGGTCAGCTGTCCTTATAGATTTAAATAACAATCTTAAACCTACCTTACATACATTTATTTATATTTGTCTGCTTCATTAGATCATAGCCCCTTAAGAGTATGGATTGTTTTGTTCATTCACTGTATTTCTTTCTCTACCACCTACTACAGAGCCTGACATGTCACTGTCCTTAACAAATATTTTTTAGAATTTAGAACTTGAAAAGATTTTAACAGTCATCTAGTTTAACCTCTTTTAAACAGATGGAAAAACAGAGGTTCAGAGAAGGTAGGTGAATGCTTAATTAGTTAGACATTTGTTTAAGGTTATTTTTAGCACTCATATACTCATGGAGGTGAAGCTGATCCTAGTTCTTTTTTTTTAATATAATAATAGCTTTTTATTTTTCAAAATACATGTAAAGCTTATTTTAAACATTTACCCTTGCAAAACCTTGTGTTCCAAATTTTTCTCATCTGCGAATCTTGTAATTATATTCATATAGC
Organism: Sarcophilus harrisii; assembly: GCF_902635505.1. NCBI lineage: Eukaryota > Metazoa > Chordata > Mammalia > Dasyuromorphia > Dasyuridae > Sarcophilus > Sarcophilus harrisii. Next base: position 116,792,864 of record NC_045431.1, read on the forward strand.
TCTTGGCTTTGTCTTGGCAGATAGATTCTCAACTATTTTATATTATCTACAATTATTTTAAATGAAATTTCTCTATCTTTTGCTTCTATATGTTGATAACATATAGAAATGCTGATGATTTATGTGAATTTAAAACATTTTTATATCCTGCAATTTTGCTAAAGTTGTTAATTATTTTTAGTGGTTTTTTTAGTTGATTCTCTAGGATTCTCTAAATATACCATCATATCATCTGCAAAGACTGATAATTTTGTTTTTTCATTGCTTACTCTAATTCCTTTTATTTCTTTTTCTTATTGCTAAAGCTAACATTTCTAGTACAATATTGAATAGTAATGGTGATAGTAAATAACCTTGTTTCACCCCAGTCTTACTAGGAATGAAAGCTTAGTTTATCCCAGTTACATATAATACTCCTGATGGTTTTAGATAGATGCTACTTATAATTTTAGGAATGGGTATTGCATTGTGTCATGTGCTTATTTTCTGCATCTATTGAGATAATCATATGATTTTTGTAAGTTTGGTTATTGATGTAGTCAATTATGCTAGTAATTTTCCTGATATTGAACCAGCCCTTGAACATCATCTGCACAATCCATCACCCAATCCCATGTACAAAGTCAGCCTAGCAAAACCTGCCAGGACCTGTATTCCACTAGTCTTCAAGAACTAGGGTCAGAAATATTATTTATTCCAGGAAGTCAGGGCTTATTTTTTCCCCCAACAACAGCAATTTGTAAAAACCAAACAGGGAGGTTAAAAATTTTGTTTTTTAACCTATGATCTGTGAATTTTTACAAAAATTTTGATCGTTGCATTTCATTATATTAACTTTCATTTATAATCCTTGGAGCCTGCTTGCTGGATTTAGTCTGGGAGATCTGAGTTTGAATTCTGATTCAGATACCAGCTGTTTGACCTTGGGTATGTCACTTCATCTCTCTCAACTCAGTTTCCTTATATGCAAAATGAGTGTTATTATTATGTTATCATCATTAATACTTATTGTGATTTGGGAGCCACCTGCCAGTGGCTGCTGGAGGTCTAACTCAGACTTGTAGAATGGATCCCTTCATATGAGAAGATGATGATGCTGCAAGAAGACTGAGAGGCAGTTGTGTTGTCTGATCTCTCTCCTCTTCTCTCTTGCCTCCAATTTATTTCATTTCCAATCCACAAGGAACATCTGCAAAGGCTTTTCAACTACTTCAAGCTTATGATTCACAGCTGTCGAGGCTATCAGAAAATTGACCTGCTCCTTCACCTAGGCATGGTCCTTAACAATTCCCTGTTTTTTGTTTTATGGAAACGCAATTATTTTCCCACTACATCATAGTCAGTAAGTTTATTTATTAATTGTTATCTAAGTCCACATGCTAAGATATCTGAGTCCATGTGCTAGGAAGTGCAAACAGCACTATAGCAGGTGTTGAAGCTAGTGAGATGTTAAGGAGACAAACTTTCAAATGGAGAAGAGGACTATATCAGAACAGGCATTTAAATCTCTCATCAGTCTCCTGGCTCAGCCCTTTAATGTGTTGGCCCATTTAATTACCCCAACTAAAAAAGTCTTACCGGGTTTCTTCTCTCTTTATTTCCCTGTGGGTTACCAAAGGAACTCTGGGAGGATTCTACTCATGAACAGCTCTCAAGCGCTGCTGCTTCTTTGTTTCTTGTCTTTCTTATGCCCCTTGTTGGGCACTATATGTTGTGATATGGGAGCCACCTGCCACTGGCTGCTTGAGATCTAACTCAGACCTGTAGAATGAATCTCTTCATGTGAGAGGATGATGATGATACAAGGAGACTGAGAGGCAGTTGCATTGTCTTACCTCTCTCCTCTTCCCTCTTGTCTCCAATTTATTTCATTCCCAATCTACAAGGAAGATCTGCAAAGGCTGCTTTGCAACTCCTTCAAGTTTTTGATTTACAGCTGTGGAGGCTATCAAATGAGATAATATATAGAGTAATCTTAGTCTTGGAGAAGTTTTAAGCTATTAAAGTAAGAATTTGGGGACATCCTGCATATACTCCTTGTGAATCTTACATTGACATGATTCTAAGCATTACCATTATTATTAATCTTCTATATTATGTTTTATATATTTAACATTATTTTGAGAGGGAGTACTAGGACTTTCTAAACTACCAAAAGGTGGGGTCCATGACCACACACAAATCTAAGAACCTTGTTAGAGCTGAGGGAATTATATTACGTTTATATATATATATGTGTGTGTGTGTGTATATATATATATATATATATATATATATATATATATATATATAACTTATTCGCTGTGTGACTGTTGTTGTTTAGTTATTTTTCAGTTATGTCCAAATCTGTGTGACCCCATTTAGGTTTTGTTTTTTGTTTTTTTTTTGGTAAAGATACTAGAATGGTTTGTTGTTTCCTTCTCCAGCTCATTTTGCAGATGAGAAAACTGAGGCAAACAGAGTTAAGTGACTTGCCCAGACTCACACAGTAAATATCTGAGATCAGATTTAAATTAGTGAACATGATTAGTTTTGATTTCAAGAAAAGTGATCTTCTCACTGTATCACTTACCTGCCCCTAGACAAGTCATTTTGCCTCTGTCTTGCTTTAGTGTCCTCAGCATAGAATGGGTGTCAAAACGGCATCTACAACAACAAAGTTGTTATGAAAGTCAAATGAGAAGACATTTGTAAAGCCCAGTGCCTGGCACAAAGCAGGTATTTGATAAATGCTTGTTCCTTTGCTCTTCTCAACTCTGCCATGTGTTATCTGTGTCTCTCTGTTTAAGCTATGGAATTGGTCAGGGCTCTAAGCAACCTTCTAAGACAATTAGCTGCCCACAGCATACTGATCTGCATTGGTGGAAAATCACCCTATACTGAGGAAATCACAAGTCCAGTCGAAACAGGAAAAATTAATAGGACATTTTTGTCCCCAAGTGAACTATGCAACAGATAAGCCCAGGCAACTGTTTTCTGAGCAGCCAAAGCTAGAGTGGGGACACATATCATGAGCTCCACACACTTGAAGAACAAGAAGGTGTGACTTGCTCCTCACTCCTCACTCCCTGTAGCCATTCATGACCCTGATTATTGTGCTTCATTAAAACAGTCCTTGTTCTCCACTCCCAGTCCAGCAAATCCAGAAGAGTGCAAAAAACAAAGTCACATTTTTCACAAATTTAGCCATCTGTTAGCTTCAGCAGAATTTAGAAAACTCACCTGATAAGTTATGTTCCAGCTTCACATGACTTCATGGATTTTTTTCTGGACTTTTTTTTTATCTCATACTGTCAATACTCTGGGGGGGGGGTAGGGATTTTTGTTCTCTGGCAGATCTTACCTATTGTAAAGTGTTGTGTATACTTATAATAAAAAGTACAACAGTACAACTACATCCTTCATCAAGCAGCCTCAGGTCTTGATTTTTTTCTCTGATAACACAGACATGTGTAGCCATGTATCTTGTAAAATCAGGTACTCTACTTTCTCCCGGAATAATTTCTTTTTTTCCAAGATAAAATTTGCTTTGTTCTTCTGTACTTGTGATTGACATCAAGTCCTAAAATAATCCTACCTGCTTGATGTGGTGCTTTCTTCAATCTCTTATTTCATAAACTGATACTTGGGATAATTGGGATAATTTTTATTTACTTCCCTTGTTGATTCAGGGGTTTCTTTAGAGAGTATCAGGGAAAAAAACCCACATTCTAGACTGTCCTGAGGAAAAATGACTGGATAGGGTAATGTCCCTTTTACATACTCTACATTATAGACAAACTGAATTATCAGATTCTATACTTCATCTAGAGGCATCTATCTAGGTGGAACGGTAAATAGAGCACTGGATCTGGAATGAAGAAGACCTGAGTTCAGATGTGTCCATCAGCACTTTACTAGCTGTGTAATCCTGGGTAAAAGTCACTTAAATGTTATTGAAGAGGGGACCCCAAAACTCTGAAAATTCTTAAAGCAGAAAATCTCCTTCAACTCTGCCTCCGTGGTGGGGCCCACCCCAAGGACAAACAGTTTCATCTTTGTATATTGGGGTTGGCTCAGTCCTTGAAACACATTGAATTCAATTCAAATTCTAGCACTAGCTGAAACCTAGTGAGGAGCCAACTTGGGACTCCACCCACAGGCCCCCTTTAGCTAAATCTCTCATTATAAAAAGAGCCAAACTTAAACCCTTTCTTTGCAGAAGTTCCAAATATGCCAAACTATACTATGCTTGGTATGTCAAGGGCCTCTGCCCACTGGAATACTGTTTCCAATGCCCTCTTCTCTTTACTCTCACCTATTTCCTTAACTAGACTTTAACCTTACTTCCAAGCCCCATAATAAATCTCTTTTATCAATTTAGGTTTTTGGGTCTGTAAATTCCTTTACAGGGAGCCTCTGTGCTACCAGAAGGGAGTTCCCCCAAATGCCCTACTCTTGCGCGGAATCCAAAGGGGTTGCAGGGGAGCTCCATTTGATTCCCTGAACCCCGAACCTGCCACTAGACCTCATTAAACTCCCTGACTACCAGAAACCCTAATTTCATTTGGGTTCCCCAAATCCCTCATCATTATTTGTTTATGGACTTTTCAGAATAATGTTTTTCAATGCATAAAATAAAATAAATAAAATTATAAGGGAACATAAAATAGTTATCAAAATGTTAAAAAAATATTTATGGACACTCAATTAAGAACCCCTTATCTGGCCTAATCCTTTTGTTTTGTTTTGGTAAGTAACTTGCTCAGCATCACAGTAGTTAGTAGCAAAGATGAGACCAGGTCTTCATTCTCCCAGATTCCCAGTACAGTTTTCTTTTCCTATTGATGTGCTATAGGAATAAAAAGAGTGTCTACTTAAATTTTTTTGTAATGGTTTTTCCTGTTTTTAATAAAGTTGCTTTTCATCCTCAGCCTAATTTCTCTTAATTCTAGTCTTTTTAAATGGAACAAACATCTGTTAAGTATCTATTCTATGTTAAGTGCTGCTTAACAAAAATTATAAATACATCTTCTTTCATAAAGATGCCTACATTTTCTCAGGGGATTATGATACATAGACAAATAATTATAATGCATTTGTGTCTATTCTCTATGCAACTTGCATACTAATATCATGAGACATATTTGATGTCAGGATTTTGTTTTCCTTGACCATTTGACCATAGCTGCATTGATTTTGTCTGTAGAAAAAGCCTTTTAATTCTAAATAGAACATGTCTTTTGTGACTTCTTATATTTCTTATTTGATTATGAATTCTTTCTCCCTTTCTATCTTCTTGTCATGACTGTGAGAAGCACCTTTTCCTTATTCCACCAATTTAAAAAAATTCTGTGGTCTTTTGTCTTTTTTTTCTCTTTAGATCTTAGTCATTTAAAACTTATTGCAATATTTGGTGTAGAATGTTGTTCTTAATTTCTGTCAAACTGCTCTCCTATTTCCCTAATAGTTTTTACCTAATTGACTAGCAGTTTGTGTTAGTGGGTTTATCTAATACCAGACTGCTATATTCATTTGGTTATGACTCTCATTTAGCTTATTTCACTATTTTTTTCTATTCTATTCAATACCAAGTAATATTGATCATAACTGTTTTATAACACAGTCTGACATTTTATAATGCTTTTTGTCCTTTATCCCTACTAGTCTAGACTCAATGAATTTTGCTATTTTAAAAATTTCCTTTGTACTTTATACATTTAGAAATATTGTTCTGTGGACTCCATCAATTTCATAGACTGCTAAAGGGTCCAAGATGAAAAACCTTAGAAATCCTTGTCATAAATATATGTCAATTGATTGACTGGCGGTAGAGGAGATTCAATGAAGAACAACTCATTAAGACATAGCTTGAACAAATGAATATGCAACAGCTAGTAGATAGGGATAATCAGAAATTTGGTTAATAAACAAAAACATAACTCTAGAGAGATGGGAAAAAAAACCCCAACAACATTTCAGTACCTCCCATAAAGGAAATGGAGCTAAGCAGGAGTGAGTGAGGGAATGGATTGGCAAGCAGCTACTTCAACATATTGAGAAGAATGGAATGGGAAGTCTTACTGATAAGCACTGTGTCCTCCATTGTTAGGTGGCATTTGCTACAAATCAGCTGTCTTGTATTGACTCTGGACTTAGAAGACCTGGTTTCAAAAGCTACCTTGGAACTTCTATGTGTGTATTTGGGCCAACACTTAATACCTCTAGATCCAAGTTTCCTCCTCTCTATCATCTATGAAATGAGGAGGTTGACTCAGTTGGCCTCTGAGATGCCTTCCAGCTCCACATCTATGATTCTGTTGGGTTTTTTAAAATCTCTCTCTTCAAATCTGTTTCTTTCTCTCCCTATCTATCTGTCTTTTTGTATCGATGTGATATAATCTTTTGTCTTTCTTTCTGTAATGTAAATCTCTTCAGAAAGTAAGAATTGTGTCTTATCAGTCTCTGGAAGTAGGATTTTATTATAATTATGTTCTATAGAGTAAATGTTGTTTGATGATAATAAAAGGAAGATTCCCTGAGACTTAGTGTCTAACTGGATGCAAGGAATGAGAACTACTCTATTTTGCTGAAGTTCTCATGTGATGTTTTGTAGTGACATGGAAGTGATCATGAATTCTTAAAACACTTAACCAATCCTTGTTGCTTGATTGACACCTTTGACAACTAAGAATAAACTCTGTATCACCAGACTAGAAATGTTTTGCATGTAGGATCAAGTTAGTGTCTATAGTCTGAGCACCAGCTTCACTAAATTTAGAAGAACCCATCACCTCTTGATGAACTTTTTTTTTTATCCCCAGTGCATTTTGTCCTAAGTGGTGGAGAGTAGGGAGGGTGCAGATTGTGAGTTGTGTTGCTAGTTGGAAGGATTTCCCATACCAAAAATTGTATACTAGTGAAATCACAGGTGATTGAAACAAGGGAAATGGATAGGGAGGGCTCATCTTTAAATCCAAGGTTTGAAGTTTTGGTGAGCTGTATAAGAGGTACCACTAATAGGTATTATTAGGAAGTTGAGAGGAAGAACCAGTTTGGTCTCAATCTTATTCTATCTGAAAGCATATTTTCAGCATTTAGTTGTTTCATCTATTGTCCATCAAACAAATTCTACTCTCAATGGCAATTGGAAAGAGTGTATATGAAGCTGTCTTTTTCAGAAAATTCCAGGTTTCTGGTTCCCATTAGCAGCACTCCTGTAATTCCAGAATTATAGGTTAGAAACAAGGTAAGTATTTAAAGGAATGAA